>NC_089491.1:182021685-183395852 GCF_036850765.1 Saccopteryx bilineata | reverse complement strand
AAAATATAACTCAAGGAATTCACTACAACCAAACCAATGCTGCAAGAAATGCTAAGGGACCTGTTGTAAACAGACCAAAGGGGAAAAAAATATAGAAAAAGAGGGATACAGCTTTAAAGAATAAAATGGAAATAAACAACTACATATCAATAACCTTAAATGTAAATGGATTAAATGATCCGATTAAAAGACATAGGGTAGCCCTGGCTGGTTGGCTCAGTGGTAGAGCGTCGGCCTGGCGTGCAGAAGTCCCGGGTTCGATTCCCGGCCAGGGTACACAGGAGAAGCACCCATCTGCTTCTCCACCCCTCTCCCTCTCCTTCCTCTCTGTCTCTCTCCCCCCCTCCCGCAGCGAGGCTCCATTGGAGCAAAGATGGCCCGGGCGCTGCGGATGGCTCCTTGGCCTCTGCCCAGGCGCTGGAGTGGCTCTGGTCGCGACAGAGCGACCCCCCAGAGGGGCAGAGCATCGCTCCCTGGTGGGCAGAGCGTCGTCCCCTGGTGGGCATGCCAGGTGGATCCCGGTTGGGCGCATGTGGGAGTCTGTCTGACTGTCTCTCCCCGTTTCCAGCTTCAGAAAAATACAAAAAAAAAAAAAAAAAAAAAAAAAAAAGACATAGGGTAGCTGCATGGATAAGAAAACAGGACCCAAACATATGCGATCTACAAGACACACCTTAAAACAAAAGATACACATAGACTGAAGGTAAAAGGATGGAAAAAAATATTTCATGTAAATGGAAATGAAAGAAAAGCTGGGGTAGCAATACTTATATCAGATAAAATGGACTTTAAAACAAAGGCTGTAGTAAGAGAGAAAGAAGGTCACTACATAATGATAAAAGGAGCAATCCAACAGGAAGATATAACCATTATAAATATCTACACACCTAATATAGGAGCACCTAAATATATAAAGCAGACTTTGATGGATATAAAGGGTGAGATCAACAGCAATACTATAATAGTAGGGGATTTCAATACCCTAATAACACCACTAGATAGATCAGGGGTCCCCAAACTACGGCCCGCAGGCCGCATGCGGCCCCCTGAGGCCATTTATCAGGCCCCTCTGCACTTCTGGAAGGGGCACCACCATCTCATTAGCTAAAAGCAGGCCCATAGTTCCCATTGAAATACTGGTCAGTTTGTTGATTTAAATTTACTTGTTCTTTATTTTAAACATTGTATTTGTTTCCGTTTTGTTTTTTTACTTTAAAATAAGATATATGCAGTGTACATAGGGATTTGTTCATAGATTTTTATAGTCTGGCCCTCCAATGGTCTGAGGAACAGTGAATTGGCCCCCTGTGTAAAAAGTTTGGGGACCCCTGAGATAGATCCTCAAGAAAGAAAATTAACAAAGAAACAGCAGATTTAAAGGACATCCCAGATCAACTTGATTTAATAGATATCTTCAAAACCTTTCACCCTAAAGCAGCAGAATATACATTCTTTTCAAGTGCTCATGGTACATTCTTTAGGATAGACCACATGTTAGGGCACAAAAGCGGTCTCAACAAATTTAAGAAGATTGAAATCATATGGAGCACTTTCTCTGATCACAATGAGATGAAACTAGAAATCAATCACAACAGAAAAACTAAAAAATACTCAAACACTTGGAAACTAAATAGCATGTTATTAAATAACAAATGGGGTAACAATGAGATCAAAGAAGAAATAAAAAAATTCCTAGAAATGAATGATAATGAGCATAGAGCAACTCAAAATTTATGGGACACAGGAAAAGCAGTCCTGAGTAGGAAGTTCATAGCTTTACAGGCATACCTTAAGAAGCTAGAAAAAGCTCATTAACAACTTGACCCTGCATCTAAAAGAACTAGAAAAAGAACAGCAAGTAAAGCCCAGAAGAAGTAGAAGGAAGGAAATACTAAAGATCAGAACAGAAATAAATGACACAGAGTCTCAAGAAACAATACAGAGGATCAATGAAACCAGGAGGTGGTTCTTTGAAACAATAAATAAGATAGATGAACCTTTAACCAGACTTACCAAGAAAAAAAGAGATTTAAATAAATAAAATTTTTTCTATTTTATTTAAATAAATAAAATTAGAAAAGAGAGTGGAGAAATAACAACTGACACAACAGAAATACAAAATATTGTAAAAAAATACTAGGAAGAACTGTATGCCAAAAAAATTAGACAACCTACATGAAATAGACAAATTCCTTAAAACATAAAATTTTTCAAAAATTAATCTAGAAGAATCAGAAAACCTAAACAGACTGATTACAACAAATGAGACTGAAACAGTTATCAAAAAACTCCCAACAAAGAAAAGTCCTGGGCCTGATGGCTTCACAAGTGAATTCTACCAAATACTAAAAGAAGAACTACTGAACCTGATGAGTGAATTCAGCAAGGTGCAGGTTATAAAATTAATACTCAGAAATCAGAGGCATTTTTATAAACCAACAATGAACTGTAAAAAGAGAAATTAAGAAAACAATCCCTGTCAAAATTGCAACGAAAAAAATATAGTACCTAGGAGTAAATTTAAGCAAGGAGATTAAAGACTTGTACTCGGAAAATCATAAAACATTGATAAAAGAAATCAAAGATACAAACAAGTGGATGCATATACCGTGCTCATGGTTAGGAAGAATAAACATCATTAAAATGTCTATATTACCCAAAGCAAATTATAAATTCAATGCAATACAATTAAAATACCAATGGCATACTTCAAAGATATGGAAAAAATATTGCAAAAATTTATATGAAACCAAAAAAGAACACGAATAGCCTCAGCAATCTTGAAAAGGAAGAATAAAGTGGGAGGTATCACACTTCCTGGTATCAAGTTATATTACAAGGCCATTGTACTCAAAACATCTTGGTACTGGCATAAGAATAGGCATATAGATCAATGTAACAGAACTAAGAACCCAGAAATAAACCCACACCTTTATGGACGATTGATATTTGATAAAGGAGGTAAGAGCATACAGTGGAGTAAAGACAGTCTCTTTAACAAATGGTGTTGGGAAAACTGGACAGCTACCTGCAAAAAAATGAAACTAGATCACCAACTTATACCATTCACAAAAATAAACTCAAAATAAATAAAAGACTTACATGTAAGTCATGAAACTATAAGCATCTTAGAAGAAATCATAGGCAGTAAGCTCTCTGATATCTCTCACAACAATGTATTTGCTGATTTATCTCCACGGGGAGGTGAAATAAAAGATAGGATAACAAATGGGAATATATCAAACTAAAAAGCTTTTGCACAGCTAAAGACAATAAGAACAGAATAAAAAAACTACACAATGGGAGAACATATTCGACAATACGTCTGATAAAGGGTTAATAACCAAAATTTATAAAGAACTTGTAAAACTCCACACCAGGAAGACAAACAATCCGATCAAAAAATATGCAAAAGAAATGAATAGACACTTCTCCAAAGAGAACATACAGATGGCCAATAGGCATACGAAAAATGCTCAACATCACTAATCATTAGAGAAATGCAAATTAAAACCACAATGAGATATCACCTCACACCAGTCAGAATGGAGCTCATCAACAAAACAACACAGAATAAGTGCTGGCGAGGATGTGGAGAAAAGGGAACCGTCCTGCACTGCTGGTGGGAATGCAGACTGGTGCAGCCACTGTGGAAAACAGTATGGAGACTCCTCAGAAATTAAAAATAGAACTGCCTTTGACCCAGCTATACTACACTGTTTGGAATATACTCCAAGAACACTATAGTAGTGTTTGAAAAAAAGAAATGCACCACCATGTTTATGGCAGCATTGTTCACAATAGCAAAGATTTGGGAACAGCCCAAGTGTCCATCAGTGGACGAGTGGACTAAAAAGCTTTGGTATATATATACTATGGAATACTACTCAGCCATAAGAAATGATGACATCGGATCATTTACAACAACATGGATAGACCTTGATAACATTATACTGAGTGAAATAAGTAAATCAGAATAAACTAAGAACTATATGATTCCATACATAGGTGGGAAATAAAAATGAGACTCAGAGACATGGACATGATGTCAAAAGTAATTTTAAATAAAACAGAGCAGGCCCTGGCCGGTTGGCTCAGTGTTAGAGCGTCAGCCTGGCATGCGGGAGTCCTGGGTTCGATTCCCGGCCAGGGCACACAGGAGAAGCGCCCATCTGCTTCTCCACTCCTCCCCCTCTCCTTCCTCTTTGTCTCTCTCTTCCTCTCCCGCAGCCAAGGCTCCATTGGAGCAAAGATGGCCTGGGTGCTGAAGATGGCTCTAAGGCCTGTGCCTCAGGCGCTAGAATGGCTGTGGTCGCAACAGAGCAATGCCCCAGGTCGGTGGAACATCGCCCTCTGGTGGGCATGCTGGGTGGATCCCGGTCAGGAGCACGCGGGAGTCTGACTGCCTCCCCATTTCCAACTTCAGAAAAATACAAAAAAATTAAAAAAAAAATAGGGCAAATTAAGACAAAAACTTCCATATACTGGAGTATGAGGCTCGGAGTTAAGTTAAAAATAAAAACAAAAATAAATGAGAAGGAAAGTCCAAACAAAACAAAGCCTCATCATCTAGCTGGGGAGCTCCGTATATCAATAAATCAAGTACATAATGATATAAAAGACATACACCAATCATTATGGAAGTTAAGGAAGCCATGTTTTATCCAAAGTAGAAAAATCCTATACCTCAAGAAAATATTGAGAAAAATAGAAAGGCTGAAGAGATAGTGTGATATCTGAGTTGGATTCTGAAGGATGAATCATCTGAGTGGGTTAGACTACATGATAGAATGAAATAGTTAATTTCAATATTTTGAAGTTGAAAAGAACCTTTTGCTGGGCGGATGCAGGGATTAAGAAGAAAGGCACACTGCTGCGTCTATGAAATAATATGTAGAAAAGCACAGGAGTATGGATGGCACAGTATGCTTAGGGCACCACACACAGTTCAGTTTGGTTTTCTGAGAGTGTAAGTAGCAAAGCAAGGATAACCTACAGATGACAGAAGATTGGCAAACGTCAAAATGTAACTTGCAAGATGTGTTAAGGTGCCTGGACTTTATTCTATATTGTTATGGAACCAGAAAAGGTTTGATGAAAAGGAAATAGTAAGGTTTACAATTTATAAAGAGTACTGTGACAAATATGGAAGAGTGAACATGCAAAACATTGGAGGTAGAGGTATCTGCTGAGAAAAGATAGGGATGGGAGTGACATAAAGATTAATTAAGGAAATACAAGAAGGTAGAATAAGTAGGCCTTGCTAGCTGAGTCTAAATGTCTTCATTTCTCAGTGAATTCATGTCTTTGGATTATGCCATAAAGAAAGAACAAATCAGGGAGTTGATACCTTCTAGCAGGAGCTGGCAAACTAAAGTTCACTTAGCTCATTGACTGTTTCATAAATATAGTTTGTTGGAATATATCCATTTCCATTTGTTTACATATCCTATGGCTACTTTCATGCTACTACAATGGCAGAGTTTTAGTTGTGACAGAAACCATGTGGATGGCTGAGCCAAAATATTTAATTTGATACTTGATAGAAAGTTTGCTGACCCATCTTATCAACTGTTGTGTGTGTGTGTGTGTGTGTGTGTTTTAGATAATGAGTTCTTGTTTTATAGTCAAGCTCAAGGAGGGAAACAGAAGTTATAGGTAGTGCCCAGCAGGGATAGAGAAAGCTCAGTCAGAAAGAAGCCAGTGCCAGCAGAACCCATTATATAGTGTCAGAATATAAAAAAAAATTGTGACTCCAGAAAGCCTCATGTATTGTATGCTTAAAACAAAGAACATTGTTAAACAATACCTGTCCTTGGTATAAACCAGCATCCTGAATGGTGCTGTCTGGTTTATTCAGTGGTTCAAATGTATTACTCATGTATTTGTTCCACAATCTGGTCTCCTTTTCATCTGGAATATTGAAGATTTTTCTTATTTCCTTTTCAATTGTATCTAGATTCAAGGAGAAAAGATACATAAATTTAAATATATACTAGAGCTAAATGCTCACCAGCATAAAAATCTGAAATTTAAAATATTGATGATAGTAAGAATAGATGAACAAATATGTAAAAAAACATATAAAAAACATAAAAAGGTTTTTAAGGCCATGTGTACTTTCTAAAGAATAAAATTATAATCATAACTGACATATGATTACTTGGAGAAATTGAGATCTCAAAGGGTAAAGAGTCCAATTATGTAACACTAAAGTATAATTTATGTCATATAGGATAACTTTATTTATACATTATAAAATCAATATAATTTTTCTAATAATATTTAGGAGTTAGAAAATAGAGTGTGATTCAGAGATGTTACATATTGTAAGTATTTTTAATTATAACATAACCAATTTCAGAACAAGTAACATTAAACAATAAAATTTACAGTTTAAATAGCTAACTAAAAACAGACTATATGAACACAAAAGAAAGTACCTTCTTTGAAGGGATTACTGTATTGGTCAAAATTTCTTGTTTTCAAGGTTAAATCATATATTTTCCTTCTTTCTTTCTTTCTTTTTTTTTTTTTTTTTAGAGAGAGGTAGGGAGAGAGACACAGAGAGACAGGAACATTGAACTGTTTCTGTATGTGCCTTGACTAGTCATCGAATCAGCAACCTTTGTACTTCAGGATGATGCTCCAACCAACCAAGTATCAGACAGGGCTTAATTTTTTTAAATTGATTGATTGATTTTTAGAGAGAGAGAGATGAGGAAGAGAGAAGGGAGGGTGGAAGGAAGCATTCATCTGTTGTTCCACTCAGTCATTCATTCAATGGTCACTTCCTGTGTGTGTCCTGACTGGGCACCTTGTCGTTTCAGAATAATGCTCTAACCAACAAAACTAACTGGCCAGGGCTTACTTTCCTTATTTATAAATCAATTATCTGAGTTGAAGAAGTCTTTTTTTTTAACCAGAGCAGCTTAACCTGCTATAAAATAAGACAAAAAAATCTACATATTTGAGAATAAAAATATAATTAAGCTTTAGTACCATATAGCTAAATGAATCTGAAAATTTTAAAAATTAGAACGATATTAGAAAATACAACTCATTCTATTGCATTCTGGTCAATAACTTGATCAACTTAGACTCAGGAAAATTATAATTAAAACATTTTATAACATATGAAGAAAATACTTCTAGATTTTAGAATATTTGGTTTTAGAAAAAAAACATTATTTACAAAATACTAAACCTAAAAACCCGTGCCTACTTTATAGTTAAATTTAGTTCAATAATATTGTTTATGTTCTACTTAGCAGCTATTAGTAGATATCTAACAGTGTATCTTAAAACAAAACAAACTAGAATATTTAAATAATTATATAAAATAAATATAATGACAGTACTGCTTTTTATTTTGGGGGAGGGGTTAATTTTTTCTTTTTACTTTCTTTTTATTGAAGTGTAAATATAAACAGAAAAATGCACGAGTCATTAGTATATCATGATAAATTAACAAAATGGACACATGAATTAACCAGCACCCAGGATTAAGGAAGAGAACATTACATAGGAAGGAGGATAGAGTAAGAAGCTGAGGAACGGAAGTCATTTTAGTCTTTCTATAGAACTGAATACATTTTACTGACTATAGACATAATTATTATTTTTTTTTAGGGGAGGGGAGGGGAGATAGTGAGGCAGACTCCTGCATGCGCTCCAACAGAGCCAACCCAATAACCCCATCTGGGGCCAATGTCCCAAGTACTGAACTATTTTTAGCACCTGTGGCTGATGTGCTCCAATGGAGCTATCCTCAGCGCCCAAAGTCAGACTTGAACCAATCAAGCCACTAGCTGTGGGAGGACAAGAGGGAGTAAAGGGGGAGAGGGAGGGGGGAGAAGCAGATGGTTGCTTCTCTTGTGTGTTTTGACCAGGAAGTGAACATGGGACATCCATATGCTTGGCCAATGCTCTATCTACTGAGTCACTGGCCAGGGCAAGAATTCTTGATCATTGTAAAAATTCAGAAAATACAAGTACAAATAAAATGTCTACATAAAACTAATCACTGTTAACATTTTAATATTTCTTCAGACATTTTTTTCTATTAACACAGAGATTTATATACATAATATAAACACATATTGGAATGTCCTCTTCATGAAATTTTGCAATCTACTCACCTATAAGACAAGAACATTAAAGGTAGAAGAAAGAGTAATGCCAAGGCCCTAAGGTGGGAATGAACTGGGAATGTTTTAGAACACCATGGTACACCAATGTGGCTTAGCTGGGGAAAGCAAGGTAAAAATGAGACCATAAAGGTACTCGTGTAGGGTCACATACAATCTTGTGAGCTATGAAAGTACCCTATTTCATCTAAGTAAGAAGAAAAGCCACTGAGGAGCTTTGATTAGAGAAGTGTAATGATCTAATTGACATTTTAAATGTTCACTTTTGCTACTAATGAAGAACAAACTGGAGAATAGTTATCAAGCGTGGGAATTAGGTTACTGCAGCAATCCAAATGAAGGTGGTAGTGGTGGTAGCAATAGAAGCAATGTTAAGTGGTCAGACTGAGAATAGATTCAGAAGGAACTGCTAGGAAGAAATGCTGCTAATTTATATGAAGGGTGAAAAATAAAAGAGAATCAGAATGATACCAACGTTTGTGGCCTGAGCAATTAATTGGAAGAATGCAAGCAGTGATTACTCAGAATATAATGACCATAGCAGGTTTGGGGATGGGGGAAGTGAGAGAGTTTAATTTCATTTATGTTATATCTTGAGATTCTTATCAGACACAAGTGAAGATACAAAATTAAGGAAAAGTTCTAAATTGAAGATAAACATTTAAATAACACTAATATGCAGAAAAATATTCAAAGCCAGGGGACTAGAGGAAATCACCAAGGAAAAGAGGATCCAAGGACTACGCATGAAGACACCGATGTTTTGAGATCAGGAATAAATAAAAGGGTCTTTTAAAAGACTCTGAGAAGATACAGCTAGTGAGAACATATGCCCTGGAAGCCATGCAAAGTGTTTAGAGATGGAAAAGTAAGTATTTTTCTGGGCAGATAAAGAAAATGGAAGACTTTAAAATTACCATTAAATTTATCAATGTATGATTATTCGACACCAACAAAGAAGCAGTGCCAAAGGAGTGGTAGGCTTAAATGTCTGATGTAGGGGGCTCAAGAGAGAATGGCAGCAGAAGTAGTAGGAGCCAGAAAGCAGAATGTTCAAATTGAGATTTTGCAAATGCAGTTATAGGTAATGACAGTCCATAAGAATTGGTGGCTGGGGTTGGGTACAGATTAAGATCACTGAAGTATGATTGTATTCATATGTAGGATATAAAACTGAAACTCATAGACACAACAGAGGGAAGAGGAAGGAGGGGTAGTAGTAAAGGGAAAGGGGGTCAAATATATTGTGACAGAAAATGATCTGACTTTGGGTGGTGAGCACACAATGCAATATACAGATCATGTGTCATAGAAATATACACTTGAAAACATATGATCCTATTAACCAATATCAACCCAATAAATTCAGTAAGAAAAGAATATCAAGGCACTGAGAGCATGTGTCCATTTTCCCATACATTAATCCAACTCCATTAGGCAGTTAATGAAAAGCATACAGAGGTAGAAAAACATTAGTACAGATAATAGAAAACTGTGACATTTCTAGTAGTATCAGTTGATATGAAAGTTAAGCAAGTCTATTAATACATTTTATAAACATAAAGCATTTTTCAAGGTTTTATAACAAAAATTATTTTTTAGTGTTATCCTCAAAGAAAAGATAAAACCAAATTTTAGCTTTCTTATTGGAACATGTTCAATACATAAACATATCATTCAGGAAGAAAAATATTCTGAATGTGGTCAACTATGTATATTTAGATTCTGCTTACGGCTATTATCATTTTATTATAAATTAATGTAGATAGTACTAGCTGGAAAAGGAACACTTTATTAATTTGGTATAAACAGTACTTCTATTTCCTAATTCTATTTATATAATTTATATAGTTATTATTTCAAGTACATAGCTATTTTGATCATTTTTAATCATGATTTTTAAAAAGACCAAAAGGGAAAGCTATACATTCCATATTTTCTTTCTCATTCAAATTCTTTTCTTTTTTCAAAATTCACTTACTTTAGAAAAACAAAATCAGCTTAAATACCACTTGCACAAAAGGTGTAAGGCAGCACTAAGACATGAGGTTTTCTGGTATAAGACCCCAGTTACAGAGTTAGAATACTGGCTCTATCATTTGGTACCAAAGGCAAACCTAGATTATGTTACGTAACCTCTGGAAACCTCAGCTTTACCACTTATAAGATGAGGATCCAGTGTTGCGAAATTTAAATTATAAATTCCTGCAAAGTGCCCAAAACATAGTAAGTATTCAATAACTGCTAACTACTACGATAACTAGAACCATAAAGTCTCTAAATTTCCTGATTTGATTAATTTTAATTTTTGTAAAACTTTTTGCTTAGAAAGCAAAGTTTCTCTAATAAAGACTTTTAAACTTAAAACTAAGACTTACAGGAAGAAATTGTGACCTAGTATGTACATATATATATAGATATTTCTAATATAATATTTTCTATCCCATTCTCTTTCTTCCCCAAATTGTTTAATGACTAAGTATCGATAACACCAATTTGAAAACAGTGCTTTTTATTTTTTTTAAAGATTTTATTTATTCAATTTTCAGAGAGGAGAGAGAGAGAGAGAGAGAGAGAGAGAGAGAGAGAAAGGGGAGGAGCAGGAAGCATCAACTCCCATATGTGCCTTGACCAGGCAAGCCCAGGGTATCGAACAGGCGACCTCAGCGTTCCAGGTCAAGGCTTTATCCCACTGCACCACCACAGGTCAGGCTGAAAACAGTGCTTTAATAACATATTTTACCAATAAAAATTCATATACAATTTTAAGGCATATATGCAATGTATCCAGCATTTAAAAGTATTAATAAATGCAAACTATATTAAATCTATGCAAATTATAAACTTTTGGAAGCAGAGATTCTTATAAATTACATATCTCCTTGATAAATTCGTACAGAGTACTTAATGTGAGAATTCCATGCTTATTCTGAATTCAGAAATTAAACCAGTTGCTAATTTTCATGAGTTTTAAAATATTATTCAGTAAACTAATGTTCTAAAATAAGATTTGATTGTCTCATTTTATATATAGTTTTCCTATGAGGTAAGAAGAGAAAATATCAAGCTTTTAAAAAATAACTTGAAAACACTATATGAAGTATTTTAAGAGGTAGTGTCTCATTTCTATTCCAACTGGCTGATCATTTCAGAGACTAGTCCCTGAATTAATTTTAATAGACTATCCTCTTTGAATGGACTTACAGATTCTTCTTGTGCACATTTCAATACAATGATTAATCTAATTTTATATACAGTAGTCAGCCCCTTATCTGTGATTTTGCTTTCTACGGTTTCAGTTACCTACGGTCAACTGTGGTCTGAAAATATTATATGAAAAATTCTGGAAATATGCAATTTATAAATTTTAAATTGCACATGTGAGTGGCAAGATGAAATCTCGTAGTGACTGCTCTGTCAGCCCAGAATGGGAACCATGCTTGTCTGGAACATCCAT
Source organism: Saccopteryx bilineata (assembly GCF_036850765.1). Classification (NCBI taxonomy): domain Eukaryota; kingdom Metazoa; phylum Chordata; class Mammalia; order Chiroptera; family Emballonuridae; genus Saccopteryx; species Saccopteryx bilineata. Next base: position 183,384,245 of record NC_089491.1, on the reverse strand, counting down.
GTTGTGTATGCTACCAATTTTCCAGTCACTCAGTAAATGTCTCAGTTATCAGTTCAACTGTTGTGGTGTGGTATGGCAGTGCTTGTGCTCAAGTGACCATTATTTAACTTAATAACAGTCCAAAGTGCAAGAGTAGTGATGCTGGCAAGTTGGACATGCCAAAGAGAAGCCATCAAATGTTTCAAGTGAAAAAGTGAATACAGTACAATATTTTGAGAGACGGCACATTCACATAACTTTTATTACATACAGTATATTGTTATAACTGTTCTATTAGTTAATGTTGTTACTAAGCCTAATTTATAAATTAAACTTTATAATACTTATGTATGTATAAGGATACATGAGGTTTGGTACTATCCCTAGTTTCAGGCATCCAATGGGATCTTAAAAAACATATGCTCTGCTGAAAAGGGGGCATATGGTATTGTATTAAAAAGTTTCAGTATTTAGCATGTAAAAATGTTTTTTCTTCCCAAATGTGCTCCACAAATCTAGAAGTATAAAAGTTAAATAATTTTTTCATAATAATGATAGTTACATATGGAATCCCTAATATTTTAAATATTCATTTTAAAAGGATAACCCTGAGTTTATCTTATACTTATAAATGTCCTGGCTAAATAAAAAGGATGAAAATAAAATTCATACATAATATATTATTTGTGAAAACATTAGGATTAACCAAGCACTGGATATTGAAGGATGGTACTATTTTACAAAAGATATAGGTTAAAAGTATTTTCCTGCTGTGAAATGGTAAGCAGTAAAAGTCAAATGACTTACGAAATTCAAAACTACTTTTATTTACTTTTAATCAAAGTGTACTTAATGATTGGTTCCAACAAGGAAAACTATACAGTGCTATAATTGATTTATAAATGTCCTACTTTTAATCAAAGTGTACTTAATGATTGGTTCCAACAAGGAAAACTATACAGTGCTATAATTGATTTATAAATGTCCTAACCTCTCTTCCTCACTGAGTTCTGCATTGTGTTATCTCCACTGTCCATTTACATTTTCCAACAAGATCAAAATATTACCATTATGTTGTTTTCCAGTAACTTTATTTGAAAATAACTACCTTTTATGATTATTATTTTGGGGTGTTTTTATTAAAAAGTACTATGATTTTGTTATTAAATTATTAATCATTTATTTTAAAAAATTTTATTCAATATAGTCTTGATTGTAAATTAAAAACTGGCTTTTAAATAAAATAAAAATTTATCTTTTAATGTACATTTATATGTGTAGATACAAGAATATATATAGATATGTAGACATATAAATATATAAGGGGAGTAGGCATACTTATATTCTTGATAATTCCCTAATCTACGCATTTATAATCCTTTACAAACAAAATATACATTTTCAAATGCTAAACTAAAATATTATTTGGTTTAAAAAAATTTTAAAAATTAATTTATAATCCTGTTACAAACAAAATATACATTTTCAAATGCTAAACTATTATTTGATGGTTTAAAAGAAATTAGAATGGCAAAAATATTAAATTCATTTAATAATAGTAGATTTAGAAACAAAAAAGTAAACTCTAGCTAAGATAACTGCATCAAGCTTAGAAATATATAATGTTAAGTATAAATTTAAATAACTTAAAGTTGACATTATCATCCTATTAGTATATAACAAACAAAATTATAATTAAATTTCTAATAGCAATGATTTAAGATTTGATATTGTGTTACCTATTGTGTCAGCTTTGCTAAATCTTCGAGTTACAACATTGTTCATGTTTCCATTTTCACAGAGCTTCAATTCTGTGAGATATACTTCTACTTTGCAGTGCTTTACAAACATACCCTGTTCAACCACCTAAAAATAAAAACAAAAGTGTCAACTATAGCTTAATATATTTCACTGTTTCTAATAGAATACATTTCTCTAAAAAGGCTTTAGAAAAACCCCCCACAGATCTCCAATGAAAAACAGTAACTAGTAAAAATCTATCAATATAAAATAAGATACTGAATACTTTAATATTTAACAGAGTATGAATAATCCTATTGAACACTAACAGTTTGGAAAGGTATTCTACTGATCTGTGAAGATACTTAGGTACATAATGATTACATTCAGTATTTATGATGAGAAAGCTTTCCCGAAATTTAAATACAGCTTTGATTAAAGATACAGACATACTTATAAGGTTTTAGTACTTGACCTCAAGCAGAAAACTTTTCAAAATTCTAAGTTTTATGCAATTTAAGTTAGCAATGGCTATATCACTCTGTATATTAAAACAAATATTTTAAAATAACTCCAAATCACTGCTGCCAAAATACTCAGCTATACCCTGTAATTAATGTTAGTTTTCCATCCTAAAATGACTTTGTTTGACCTTTAAATGCACACTAAGTAATTCTATGCAACAAATGAAAAAAAAAGCTGCTAAACATGCAAACAATAAAGCAGATAAACAGAAAATAAATACTTATTAAGGTCACCTTTTCAATAAGTATATTTCCTTTTGATCTTCTAAAGGTTAACTGTAGAATTTCAGTCATGAATACTGTTGCTGAAAATAGTAATCAGCCTGATATGTGATACATTAGACGAATATGGCAAAAGGGTGGTTCCAAGTGACTCCTGCACTGACACCCTTAACATCAATTTAGTAAGGGACTTAAAAACTTCTTTTACTTGTAGGTAAACTGTTTGGCTCAAAAATTCAAATACAGTTTACCTAACATTTAATGTCCAACCCAACAAGATTTTCATGATACACTGTCATATATACATTCTACTGATTTCGAAAATAGGTTAACAGCTTGCACCCCTCCTTCTATTAATTAGTTCATTTTACATACCAATATGTAAATTGGCTAACTTTTAACTAATAAAATGTTATCTCTAATGCTTATTTATGTTGAGGTTAAGAATGTAGCAAAAGATATCACATCATTTAATTTTATAAGACTTCTTGCAGCTATATTTAAGTAGAAAAACTAGGAATCAAATATTACTATCAATCAAAAATTTCTGCTCTGGCACTCAGTATCTGAGAGGAATCCTAAAATATGTAGAAATGTTTACCTTAAACCTGTGTACTCTTATTGATCAATATCACTGCATTAAATTTTTTTTTTTTTTTACATTCATTTTAGAGAGAGAAGAGAAAGAGAAGAGGGAAGAGCAGGAAGCATCAACTCTCATATGTGCCTTGACCAGGCAAGCCCAGGGTTTCAAACTGGTAACCTCAGCATTCCAGGTCAACGCTTTATCGACAGGTCAGGAAGATTTAATTTGCTTAAAAAAAAATCCTAAAATAATATTATATTACGATAGCTACTGATCATTGGTGAGTTGCTAAAAACCACGCCACTCATTTTTATGGGAAAAAATGAAATGACCAATATCAGACCAGGTAATGGAAAAAAGAACAGAATAACAAAAAATATGAAAATTCCTCATTATGATTTATATTGAAGTATATATTTTCTAAATAAGCAGGTTTTTTTTAAAGACAATTAATTTTCATAACACTAATAGTTTCCTGAAAAACAAAAACAAAAACTGGTGATTCAACTGTCAGAAAGTCATAGTAAATACTGAAAACAAAACAACCATCAAGAGCCTTTTAAAATCTACTTTATTGGGATTTATAATTTTTCTTATTTTTTCTTCCCTCCAACAAAATATCTTATGTTACTAAAACACTCAATATAACTACTTAGCATACTACTACTATATTTATAAGGTATCTTACTACTTCTAAAAGTAGTGTATTACAAAGCTGTATTTTTAAAGACAGTATCTTTATCCTCCAACTATTTTTATTTGAAAGGACCATACTACATAAGTAATTAAAAGTTGAATACAATAACACAAATATAGAAAAATAATTATCATATTTATGTATCAGTGTTATAGTCATGTGAAAACTATATAACAATCTCCTTATATTTTATATAAAGTCAATGTTCATTAAAAATGTTTGCACTGAAAATAATAATTTAAAATGATAGCTATAAAAACTAACAGAAAAACACAGGCTTATAAAAATATTATAACCATTAAAATATACATTTGAAATTCAAGACTGGAAGGTGAATATTAAAAAATACTTATGTTTCAGAATTAGAGGTGACAATTATAATGTTATATTGTTATAAATAAGCAGCAAGCACAAGATGAAATCTGGCTCCTTGTCCAAATTATAAGACTATATAAAAATAATTCCATTAATTCAAGGCCACATGGAAGGCAAAGTCTTTTCACTAAGTTACTGAAGAAAATACACGTTTATGTTGAATTAAATATAATTTCTATTTGTTCATTTTGCTGTGAATGAGAGAGAACATTCTGTATAAGGTCATGAAATACATTTGATAACTTAATGTATATAAAAGTTTCACAGAAACTTGACTTCATTCCAAGTGCCTACTTCTCCCTTTTGGAAACAAAGTAATTTCTAAAGAAATCTGTTACTCTACAACAATTTGCTAACACTAGGCCTAAATAACACACTTACTAATTTGGGGGAGTTAGCTACTTTAATTTTTGCAGCCCTTACTAAGCACCTATACTTAGTGCTAGGTGTGGTGAATTAGACCTAGGCTCGGGAGTCAGGGTGAAAACAACTACAGGTAAAGAAAGACAAGTAAAGAAATATAACACAAAGATGAAAAGTTGTTAATATAGAGCAAATCCTACATGCTATTTTCCACCCACAAATATTTTGGATATGTTCTTTCAAAACTGAGGGCTCAAGTATAATTGTAACACCATTATCACAACTAAAATAATTCAAATGAATCTCTTAATATCAAATACCTAGTCAATGTTCAAATTGTTTCTGCAGTCTCATTGTTAATATATAAGGATCTGAATAAAACCTACACATTACAACTGACTGATAAAGTCTCTTAAATGTATTTTAGCTAAAAAGTTGAGCATTCATCATTTTATTGTTATAAGTTTTATTAACATTAGTTCCTAGGTGGTGAGATATATTCTACAGAAGATGCTCATAATACCTGGTTACTCCCTTTATTTTGTGATGTTGGCAGGCATAAATTAACCAGTGCCTAGACAGGGGTGAGCAAACTGACCCACAGGCTAAATCTGACTCCCCATCTATTTTTGTAAATAACATTTTATGGAACACAGCCTACCCATTCATTTATCTATTGTCTATGGCTAGTTTTGTACCCATTAACCAGAGATGAGTAGTTTCCAGAGACCATTTTGGCTCACAAAGCTGAAAATATTTACTATCCGGCCCTTTACAGAAATTTTGGTGACTCCTACGGCCATTAATTCATTAAGTGTTTTTAAAGTTTGCTCAGTAATGTTTTGTAATTTTCAGTGTAGAAAAGCAGTTTTTGCTCATTTATTCCTAAGTACTGTGATCTGTAAAATTTAACTTTATTTGCCACTGACATATAACTAGTTTTTATATATTGACCTAATATACAGCTACTTTGCTCAACTTAATTCTAATTGTTTACCAGTACAATATTTTTGACATTTTCAACATGGGTGTGAAAGCAGGCTGGCTGTGACATCTGTTACCCCATTGATTGCCAGGGTTGAAATTTTCAACATATAAAATTATGTCTCCTAGACCATTACAATTTTATTTTAATTATTTTTTCTTCTTTTCCAAATGAGAGAAGGGGAGATAGATAGACTTCCACACACGCTCCAACCAGGATCCACCAGCAAACCCCCCTCTGGAGCCAATGCTCTGCCCATCTGGGGTCATGTTCACAGCCAAGCTATTTTTAGCACCTGAGGTGGAGGCTCCACAGAGCCATTCTCAGCACCTATGGCCAATGCACTTGCACCATGCCATGCATTACAGGAGCTATGGCTGCAGGAGGGGAAGAGGAAGAGAGAGAGAGAGAGAGAGAGAGAGAGAGAGAGAGAGAGAGGGAGGGAGAGAGAGAAAGAGAAAGAGAGAGAGAAGTGGGAGGGGGAGGTGTGGAGAAGCAGATGGTTGCTTCTACTGTGTGCCCTGGTCAGGAATAGAACCCAGGATATCCACATGCCAGGTTGATGCTCTACCACTGAGCCAACTGGTCAGGGGCTGACCATTACAATTTTAATTCATCCTCTTCAACTCTTATTCTGTTAGTTCTTTTCCTTGCATTACCATTCTAGCTAAATCTTCTAACAGTTATCCTTGTCTTGTCCATTATCTGAGAAGGGGAATATTTTACCAGTAAGGATATTTGTATAGTTTCTATTCCTAGTTTTCTATTTCTAAGAGTTTTTAAGTCTATATAAATATTGCGTTTTATCAAATGTTTTTCCTGCATCTACTGGATTATTTTTCTTTTTTATTCAGCTGATACCAAAATTTTTAGTGATTTTCGAAGTTAGATAAATCAGAATTGCAACTGAAAAAAATCTAGCTTAGTCATTTTTTATTGTCTTTTATATTTATTGCTGGATTTGACTTGCTAATATTAGAAATTAAACATCTACGTTTATTAGTAAGACTAGCCTGTAATTTTTATTTTTTATTATGTTCTTCAGGGTTTTGTGTCGTATTTGTGCTAGTCATAAAATACATTGGAAAATATGCCTTCTATTTTCTGCAAAAGTTTGAATTGGATTGGTATACTTCCTTAACTATATGGTAGAATATACTGATAAAACCTTCTGGATCTGCATTTTACTTTGTGGGATGGTTTTCATTTAACGACTATATTTCTTTAATCACAAAGTATAATTCGGATTTTCTATTTCTCATTGTTTCAACATTGTACTTTTGTAAAAATCGTTCCATTTCAGCTAAATTTCAAATTATTGCATAAAGCTGTTCAAAAATATCTTTTAATAAAGTCTTTAGGGTCTGCTATGATGTCCCCTCTGCATTCTGAATATAGGTTATTTGTGCCTATTCTTTTTATTCTTGATCAGTCTTGCCAGGAATCATCTTTATTTTACTTTATTTTTTATTGAGTAAACTTTGTTCATTTAGTATTTTTTTCTATTTTATTGATGTCTAACATACATTATTCTTTCTGGATTAGGCTTAATTTCCTTTTCTTAACTTCTTGAGACAACAGATTTTCAGACTTTCTTCTTTTCCAATATGTACATTTAAGCTACAAAGTTCTAAGAATGGCTTTAGTCACCCTTTTATGTTGTATTGCTATTATAATTCAGTTGAAAATATTAGACAATTTTAGAATATGAAAAAATTTCTTCACTAAATGCTATGCATGTTATTAGGTTATGGTGGTTAATCACGTTGCTCAAATCTGCTTCCAAGCTCACTCATGTGGTTGTTTGCATGTCTCAGTTCCTCTCCAGCAGTTGGCAAGAGACTTCAGTTCTTCATCATGTGAGTCTCTCCATAGGCTGCCTACATGGCTTATTGTTTCACTCAGAGAGTGACTGATCTGAGAGAAAGAGAGCATTCCCAAGTGAAAACTACCTGTATTTATAAACTAATCTCAGAATTGACATAGCATCACTTCTGCCATACTTTATTAGTCACACAGACCAACCATGGTCCAATGTGGTGGGTAACACTATAGTGTGAATACCATGGAGTGGTGATCACTGGGGCTGATTACCACAGTACACCATCTGGCCCCCCAAAGGTCACATTGCCTCCCTACAAGATGTAAAATACTCAACCCTTGCAAAGACACCCATTAATCTCATCCCATTATAACATTAACTCAAAGTTCAGAAACTTGTCATCTATCTCTAATCTAGGTGTAGATAAGCATCCTTGGATGTAGTTACTTAAGCATTTTGAGTATGGTTCCCCTCGATCTATAGGTCTGTTAACTAAGTTTTAAGTGTTCTGCCCCACATAAACCCAGAATAAAATGATGGGACATGCAGAAGACAATCTTTTAGATAGTCTTATAAAAATGGGGGAAAAGAGAAGGTACAAAGAAGTCAATGGCACATAGAAATTATGAAGTCCACTTGGGCAAATAGTGGAAGATTTTTTATTAGGACTCACTTTTGCTTTTACCTGAAAATGCCTCTTTGTAACACCTGCTTCTGCTTTCTGAGTCATGCTTTTTCATGAAAGTAGTACATTTTCGCAGTTGAGTAAATTCATTGTTTGAATCCTGTAGAAGTTTGGAAGGTCAAAGGCCTCTTTCATTTTACATTGTCCCTGCAGTACAGAGGGCAGTGGTTCTTGAAAACACTGTAGGTGTCCAGGGGATCTCATTTGAGTTCATTTCATTAGACAAAAGTCACACACACAAATGTCCTCTAGGTCCTCTCTATTCTGGGTTTATGCCAAGGAGCAATGCCCTTAAGATTCTAAGAAGCTTATTGTTCTTAGAAGCCCAGATGTTGAGAGGAGGAATGAAGTACACTCTAAAATTCTTTTTATTCCCCGTCAATCAGCAACCCAGTTTATTCAATAAATAAAATGCAAGGTGGGAGGAGAGGTATAGATAAAAAGACTTAAAAGATAATTATTAAATGCAATATTTACTATCTTTATTATGAGCAATTTTTAAAAATTAAATGTATTAGGTGACATTGGCTTATACACAAAAAAATGTTTCAAGTGTACACTTCTATAATAATCTGTACACTGAATTATGTACTTACCACCCATAGTTTAGTCTCACTCTTTCACCATATATATATTTCACCCCTTCCACCCTTTTCATCCTCCTCCCACCCCCCTTCCCCTATGGTAGCCTTCATGTTATTGTATGTGTCTATTAGTTTGTTTGACTGGGTTCTTTTTAAGTGTTTTATTTATTTATTTATTTATTTATTCTATTTTTCTGAAGCTAGAAACGGGGAGAGATAGACTCCCGCATGCGTCCGACCGGGATCCACCCGGCACGCCCACCAGAAGGCGATGCTCTGCCCCTCCGGGGGGTCGCTCTGTCGCGACCAGAGCCACTCCAGCGCCTGGGGCAGAGGCCAAGGAGCCATCCCCAGCGTCCAGGCCATCTTTGCTCCAATGGAGCCTCGGCTGCGGGAGGGGAAGAGAGAGACAGAGAGGAAGGAGAGGGGGAGGGGTGGAGAAGCAGATGGGCGCCTCTCCTGTGTTCCCTGGCCGGGAATCGAACCCAGGACTTCTGCACGCCAGGCTGACGCTCTACCACTGAGCCAACTGGCCAGGGCCTTAACTGTTTTATTTTAAGAGAGAAAGGGGATGCCCTGACCAGTTGGCTCAGCCGTAGGGAGTTGGCCCGAAGTGTGCAAGTCCCGAGTTCAGTTCCCAGTCAGGGCACACAGAAGAAGTGACTATCTGCTTCTCCACACTCCCTCTTCTCTCTCTCTCTCCTCCCCTGCCATAGCCATTGCTTGAATTGTTTGAGCAATTTGGCCCCAGGTACTGAGGATAGCTTCATGGCCTCACTTCAGGTGATTAAATTGCTCAGTTTCCAAGCAACAGAGCAGCAGCCCCAGATGGGCAGAGCATCACCCTGAAGGGGGCTTGCCAGGTGGATCCTTGTGGGGCACATGTAGGAGTCTGTCTCTGCTTCCCTGCCTCTCACTTAACAAAAATAAATAAATAAATAATTTAAAGGAGAGAGAGAAGGAGGAGAAAGGGAGGAAGGGGAAAGAGGGGAAGTGGGGAAGCAGGGTTGAAGGGAAGAGAGAAGTATCAACTCACTGCTCTACTTAGTTGTGCCATCAATTGCTTCTCATACATGCCTTGACAGGGGCTTGAAATGGAGACCTCGGAGTTGAGCTGGTGTCCTAGGATCGAGCTGGCAATCCTGAGACTGAACCAGCAACCTCAGTGATCCAGGAGGATGCCCTATTCATTGTACCATTAGGGCGTGGGTTTTTTTTTTTTTTTTTTTTTTAAGTAAGTGATAAAGATTTACTCAAGGATCTTAAGAGTTTGCAAACTGGGAAAATAGCTAGGCAAAAACCCAGAAATGTCCTGAAGGAAGAAGAGTTAGAGTTCTTATAGTAAAAAATACATTCTAAAGAAATATCAGTTCTATATTCTTAGCCCTAGTGTTGATCCAGGATACTTATGAGTCAAATGTTAAGTGGTCTGAATGATGTATGCCAGGTAGTCTGGTCATGGCCCATGGTCTGGATAATAGATGTCACAATAGGTGTCAGGTAGCCTGATACCTTAGTCCTTCAAGGGGTAATCAGAGGGTTATCTGGAGGTTTGGTATATGTCCAGATGTATATACAAGCATTGATGTAGGACAGCTGAGTGTACTAGGACAAATCCCTCAATCTCCCTATGCCTTAGTCTTCTCATCCAATGACATGCTCAAAAGTGACCAGACCAGGCCTTAACTTGGATAACTTAGGTAAGCTACTGTCACTGATGCTTTCAGTTTTATATCCCACATATGAGTGAAATCATACGGTTCTTGTCCTTTTTCGCTTAGCATGAAATTCTCAATATATATCCAAATGTCACAGAGGCAGTATTTCATCCTTTCTTATAGCTGAATATTTTATTGTGTATCTGTACCACAACTTCTTTAGGCTGTTTTCATGTCTTGGCTATTGTAAATAATGCTGCAGTGAATACAGGGGCACATATATCTTTATGAATATGTTTTCAAATATTTCAGGTAGATACCCACAAGAGGAATTGCTGGGTCTTATGATAGCCTTAGTTTTAGTTTTTTGAGGACTTTCCCTACTGTTTTTTTTTTTATCGTGGCTTTATCAGTTTACATTCCCAGCAACAGTGTGTGACAGTTCCTTTCTCTTCAGTCTCCAAGTCTTGTCATTCCTGTTTTATTGATAATAGCCATTTTAACAGGGGTGAGGTAGTATCGCACTGTGTTTCTGATTTGTTTTGACCTTATAGATAGTGAAGATGAGTGTATTTTCATATATTATTTCAACACTGTTCCCTTTATTTGTTATCTCCTTTCTTCGGCTGGTTTTGGGTTGTCTTTGTTCTTCTTTTTCTAGTTCCTTAAGGTGTGAAGTTAAGTGGTTTACTTTGGCTCTCTCGTTTGTTCATATAGGCCTGAAGTGATATGAGCTTTCCTCTTATTACTGCTTTTGCTGCATCCCAGAGATTCTGATATGTTGTATTTTCATTTTCATTTGTCTGTATATATCTTTTGATCTCTCGCTTATTTCTTCTTTGACCCATTCATTTTTTAGAAGTATGTTGTTTAGTTTCCACATTTTTGTGGGTTTTTCCCCCTCTTTTTTGCAGTTTAATTCTAGTTTCAAGGCTTTATGATCAGAAAATATGCTTGGTACAATTTCAATTTTTCTAAATTTGCTGATATTGTCTTTGTGGCCCAACATATGGTCAATTCTTGAGAATGTTCCATGTACACTAGAGAAAAATGTATACTCTATCGCTTTGGGATGAAGTGTCCTGTAGATGTCTATCATATCCAGGTGTTCTAGTATTTTGTTTAAGGCCACTATGTCTTTGTTGATTCTCTGTTTGGATGACCGATCTAGAGCCGTCAGCGGTGTATTGAGGTCTCCAAGTATGATTGTATTTTTGTTAGTTTTTGTTTTAAGGTCAATAAGTAGCTGTCTTATATATTTTGGTGCTCCTTAGTTTGGTGCATATATATTAAGGATTGTTATGACTTCTTGATTCAACTTCCCCTTAATCATTATGAAATGACCATTTTTGTCTCTGAGTACTTTTTCTGTCTTGTAGTCAGCATTATTAGATATGAGAATTGCTACACCTGCCTTTTTTTGGGTGTTGTTTGCTTGGAGTATTGTTTTCCAGCCTTTCACTTTGAATTTGTTTTTATCCTTGTTGCTTAGATGTGTTTCTTGTAGGCAGCATATAGTTGGATTTTCTTTTTTAATCCATTCTGCTACTCTGTGTCTTTTTATTGGTAAGTTTAATCCATTTACATTTAGTGTAATTATTGACACTTGTGGGTTCCCTACTGCCATTTTATAAATTGCTTTCTGTTAGTTTTGTATCTAGTTTGATTCTTCTCTTTTGTTTTTCTATCATTTGTTTTTGTTTGTTTGTGTTCCATACTTCTTTCCTGTTGCTACCTTTTTTAAGTCAAGTGTTTCTGTGGTGGTTTTTTCAAGGGTGGTTACCATTAAGTAATGAAAAGGGTACCTACCATATTCATTGTAGTACCCTATCTTATAAGTATTTTTGCACTTCATCGTCCTTTGCTACTGTTAATCTCCATCCTCTCCCCCCTTTTTTTCCTTTGTTGTCACAGTTTAAGTTTGGTTTTATTGTGTTCTTGGTGGAGCTGTTACTTGTGGTGTTGTTTTCTTTTGTTCTTTGAATCTGGTTGGAAAACCCCCCTTAGTATTTCCTGGAGTGGGGGCTTTCTGTTGATAAATTCTCTCATCTTTTCTGTATTTGTGAATGTTTTTATATCTCCTTCATACTTGAAGGATAGCTTTGATGGGTATAGTATTCTTGGCTGAAAGTTCCTCTCTTTCAGGGCTTTAAATATTGGGGTCCACTCTCTTCTAGCTTGTAGAGTTTCTGCTGAGAAATCTGATGATAATCTAATAGGCCTTCCTTTATATGTTGTACTCTTCTTTTCCCTGGCTGCCTTGAGAATTTTTTCTTTGTCATTGGTTTGTGTCATCTTTATTATGATGTGCCTTGGAGTGGGTTTGTTGGGGTTAAGAAAACTCGGTGTTCTGTTTGCTTCTTGAATTTGAGGCTTTAGTTCTTTCCACAGGCTTGAGAAGTTCTCGTCTATTATTTGTTTGAGTATATTCTCCATTCCATTTTCTTTCTCTTCTCCCTCTGATATAACTATTATTCTTATGTTATTCTTTCTGATGGAGTCAGACAATTCCTGTAGGGCTTTCTCGTTTTTTATTATTTTTGAGTCTCTTTCTTCTTCTCTCTGTTGTGCCTCAAGTTGTTTGTCTTCTATTTCACTAATCCTATCTTCAATCTGGGCTGTTCTGTTAGCTAAGCTTGTTACCTCGTTTTTCAGCTTGTGAATTGAGTTTTTCATTTCTGTTTGATTTGTTTTTATAGTTTCAATTTCCTTGGTAATATATTCTTTGTGTTCATTGAGTTGTTTTCTGATCTCCCTATATTGCCTTTCTGTGTTTTCTTGTATCTCTCTGAGTATTTTTAAGATTTCTATTTTAAATTCTCTGTCATTTAGCTCCAAGGCTTCCAATATGTTAAGTCTTTTCTCCATAGATTTTTCCACATCTATTTGTGTTACCTCTCTTTCTTTTGTATCCATAATATTCGATTTCCTCTTTCTTATCGGCATCTGAGGGTGGTCTTGTTGATAGCACTAATTAGAATTAATAATGAGTAAAAAGTAAAAAAAAATAAAAATTAAAAAAAAAAAAAAGGTAAAACACCCCCCCCCCAAAAAACAGTAATAATTTATTATTTCCCCCTTTTTTCTTTCTTCTCTTTCCCTCCTCTTCCCTCCTCAGGGAAATATCGTGTCTATAATGGAGGGCCTGATTTGGGGTGAAGAGTTCAAGGGGCAAAAAAAGGGAGTAGGGACCTACTAAATGCAAAAAAAAAAAAGAAAAAAAAAAAAAGGAAGAAAATCTTAGACAAGCATAAGATGATTTGCTTGTAAGTGATGGTCAACTAAGAGATATAATGAGAGGGATAAGAGGGAACCAGAAAAAAGGAACAAAAAAGAATAATAAAGAAGAAAAAATAAAAATAATAAGTAAAAATCTGTTGTATTAAGTGGAGCGAAGATTAAATACAATGGAGACCTTGGGTTGGGAGGACCCAAAATGCCACAAAAATAAACAAACAAGAAAAAAAATACAAACAAAAGCAAAAAAGAGAAATAAAGCCAAAAAAAAGCCTTGAGTCCCAAATTAACTAATTTGTTCGTGATTGAGGATTATATGGGAGGAAAGTAAAATGAGAAAAGAAAAAACGAATAGAAAGGAAAAAATAAGAAAAAGAGAAAAACGAAGGAAGAAATAAAATAGGAAGAGAAAAAAAATAAAGCAAGACAAAAAAACAAACAAACAAAAAAAAAAACAAAAGAGGAGAGAGTGAGAGTTAAGTGTTTTGGAGTATAACCTTAAAGGAGGGTGAGGATGAAGAAGAGAAATAAAATGCAACACTCATGGGTAGTGTAGTTCAAGAAAGGGGAAGCATAAGATGGGCAGAGAATAGAAGGACCGATGTGGAGGAAATAAAGGCAGTAAGACAGAAGAAACAAACAACAACAACAAAAAAATTAGTGGATCAAGTTGTAAAGTCTGTGGACTTTTCTTGATTTTGAGAGGTTAACTTCTTCCTTTTTCTTTTCTCTCCCTCTTCCTGGTCGGTGACTCTGTACCCCAGGCTCTGCCCCTGTGTCACACTTAGGTAGGGATTGCAGTTGATGGGATTCTATGGCAATGTCATATAATTGGCTTTAGTCTTGCTGGTAGTCACAGCTTGTTGGCGTTTGCAGGGTCCAACGATGAGAGAGTTTGCTTTCCTGGATTCTCTCTCCTAGTCCCCCCTTTCTGAATTAGCAGCCTGGTGATCCAGCTATAAGGCTGCAACTGCTTCTGCCTGGGGAGTAAGAGGCTCAAAGAGCTGGGAAATCCCCACTCTATCCCCACTCAGTGCAAGGCTTTGGGAAAGGCTCTGACAGTCAGGGCCTCCAGTGTAATCAGGCGGGGGTGGGAGTCAATTGTTGTCAAGGTGACTGTTCAGCGCCTATCATTCAGTTGGACCTCTCAACCCAGGCTTTCCACACTTTGTAGCCTGTTTTTGCTGGGAAGAAGAGGCACTAGTCTCTGCTTGCGACTAGTGTAGTATAGATCTTATTATCTGCCAAGTCCTTCTTGTTAGCGTTTATCCCTGAATATGGAGGCTCTATCAATCAGAAGTTGCCCCCGCCCCTTTAGCGAGAGGCACTAAAAAATATCACGCCTCTTGTCTTGGATCGCTGAACTGAGAGAGATCTTATCAATTAGAACCGAGGGTGCGCAGATTTCATGGGTTAAGCTAATTTCAGTGATTGGGTCGCAGCTGTGCTTCCGAAGGTATTTTAGGCTGCCTGCGCGCGCCCCTCCCCCAATGCTTGTTAGCTTGAATGGCTGGGTGAGGTGCCCCGCCCACAGAGAGAATCTCCCAAGCCTCTCCTGCTCGCCCTGCCGCTGGCGGCTGGATCGCACCAGGCGCAGGATAATGGAGCACCTGGGTGTGCGAGCCAGTAGGGCGCTCTAGGCGCGTGGAATGCCCAGGGCACGCGCGCGAATGGGGTGCTCCGGGCACCGGTGGCTGGCGACTCTCACTCGCTGTGTGCAGGCCGCTGGGAACGTTACCGGTGCCCAACCGGACCAGGTGCGCGTGCGGCGGCTCGCGGCTCCCAAATGTGGGCTGACTCACCACAGGCGCACTTCCTCGAGGCTTGAATGAACGTCGCTGCGGTATATTCCTCCACACCCTCGTCTCTCAGATTCAAGTGATAACAGTCCTTTCGCTATCAGTTTGTGTGGAACTCCGGAATGCTCCGAGGATAAATTTTTCTGTTTCTAGTTGATAAATTTGTTGTGATTTAGGGGAGAGCTGTCGGACGCGCTGCTCACGGCGCCATTTCCGTGACGTCACTCTCACTGTTCCCTTTATTTGAACAGTGTTTTGAATCACCACCATTAACTTTCTTGAAGTCTTAATGAATTTTAAAATCGCACCTTAGGCTTCAGTTTTAGATCATATTTTCTTGAGATATTTGTGTCTCTGATATTTGATCAGAGACACTTCTTAATTTTAGTATGGTCTATCATCTGCAGAGACTAGAAATCTTCAAAACTAAGAAGTCTTGGCTCTTTTTTATTTTATAGTCCTTTCTTAAGCTTCTCTCTTTTCACATCTGACTACAGCAGCACAAGAGGAAACTAAGTGGCACTTTCAACACATTGGCAAGTCGTCCAGTTCATTAGATATATTATTTTACCTTTCAATTTATTGCAATTGATGTGTTGCTAAGTTTTCTGCCACCATATTATAACACAGACCACTTTCTATTAGGCTGCAATAAAACTTTCCTCACTATCTTTTGAGTCCTCACTGGTAGCCTCGCCTCCTCAATTTCTGAACTACTACCACAAATTTATTCAAGGCTCTTTAGGCTTTCATTATCTTTTTTTTTATTTACTTGCTGTTCTTTTTCTAGTTCTTTTAGGTGCAGGGATAAGTTATTAATTTGAGGTTTTTCTTGCTTCTGAAGGTATGCCTGTAATGCTATAAACTTCCCTCTCAGGACTGCTTTTGCTGTGTCCCATAAATTTTGAGTTGTTCTATGTTCATTTTCATTTGTTTCAAAGAAGTTTATGATTTCTTCTTTGATCTCATTGTTAATTCATTCATTATTTAATAGCATGCTATTTAGTCTCCGAGTGTTTGAATGTTTTTCAGTTTTTCTATTGTAGTTGAATTCTAGTTTCATGCCATTGTGATCAGAGAAGGTGCTTGATATGATTTCAATCTTCTTAAATTTATTAAGACTTGTTTTGTGTCCTAACATGTGGTCTATCCTAGAGAATGTACCATGAGCGCTTGAAAAGAACGGATATTCTGCTGCATTGGGGTGAAAGGTTCTGAAGATACCTATTAAATCCAGTTAATCTAGTATGTCATTTAAGACCGCTGTTTCTTTGTTAATTTTCTGTTTGGAGGTTCTATCCACTGATGTCAGTGGGGCATTAAAATCCCCTACTATTATAGTATTGCTGTTGATCTCGCCCTTTTTTTCCATTAAAACCTGTTTTATATATTTAGGTGCTCCTATATTAGGTGCATGTATATTTATAATAGTTACATCTTCCTGTTGTAATGCTCCTTTTATCATTATGTAGTGACATTCTTTATGTCTTACTATAGCCTTTTTAAAAAAAGTTTTTTTTTTTCAGATATAAGTATTGCTACCCCAGCTTTTTCTTTCTATCCACTGGCGTGAAATATTTTTTTCCATTCTTTTACTGTCATTCTATGTGTATTTTTTGTTTTGAGGTTGGTCTCTTGTAGATAGCATAGGTACAGGTCCTGCTTTCTTATCCATGCATGCAGCTACCCTATGTCTTTTTTTTTTTTTTTAACAGGGATAGAGAGTGAGTCAGAGAGAGGGATAGACAGGGACAGACAGACAGGAACGGAGAGAAATGAGAAGCATCAATCATCAGTTTTTCATTGCAACACCTTAGTTGTTCATTGATTGCTTTCTCATATGTGCCTTGATCGCGGCCTTCAGCAGATGGAGTAACCCCTTGCTCGAGCCAGTGACCTTGGGTCCAAGCTGGTGAACTTTGCCCAAACCAGATGAGCCCGCACTCAAGCTGGCAACCTCGGGATCTCAAACCTGGGTCCTCTGCACCCCAGTCCAATGCTCTATCCACTGTGCCACTGCCTGGTCAGGCTACCCTATGTCTTTTGATTGGAGCATTTAATCCGTTTGCATTTAAGGTTATTGATACGCAGTTGTTCATTCCCATTTTATTCTTTAAATCTATAACCCTCTTTTTCTTGATTTCTTTTCTCCTTTGCTCTTTTTACAGCACGCTCCTTATCATTTCCTGCAGTACTGGTTTGATTATAATGAATTCCTTGAGTTATTTTTTGTCTGGGAAGCTTTTTATTTCTCCTTCAATTTTAAACGATAATCTTGCTGTATAAAGAATTCTTGGTTGTAGGCTCTTGTTTTGCATTACTTTGAGTATTTCTTGCATTTCCCTTCTGGCATCAAGTGTTTCTGTTGAAAAGTCGGATGTCATCCTTATGGGGGCTCCTCTAAAGGTAACTGGATTTTTTTCTCTTGATGCTTTTAGTGTTTTTTCTTTATCTCTTAACTTTGGTATTTTAATTATGATGTGTCATGATGTAGGCCTCATTTGGTTTCTCTTTAGCCGGACTCTCTGTGCTTCTTGAACTTGTGTGATTTTTTCCTTCATCAATTTAGGGAAATTTTCAGCTATGATTTCTTCTAAAACAGGTTCTCTATCCCTTATTCTTTCTCTCCTCCTTCAAGAACCCATATGATGCAGATGTTATTTCTCTTCATATTGTTACAGAGTTCTCTTATAGTTTCCTCAGACTTTTTAAGCCTCTTTTCTTTTTGCTGCTCTGTTTCTGTGTTATTTATCTTGTACTGTAATTCACTGATTTGATCGTCTGCTTCATCCAGCCTGCTATTAATTCTTTCTAGTGTAGTCTTAATTTCTGATATTGTAATTGCCATTTCTGACTTTTATGATTTCAGTGTCCTTTTTGATGCTTGCTATTCCTATATTTAGGCGTTCATTAAGTCCATCCAGTGTAGTTCTGAGAGTCTTAAGCATCCTAACAATCATTATTTCAAACTACATCCCGTAATTTGGTTACTTCCATCTCATTCAGTTCTTCTTCTGGGGATTTCTCTTGTTGATTCATATGGTTTACATTCCTCTGTCTTCCCATTCTTTCTGTATGCAGTTTGCAAGCCTGTTAGAGTTGAGGGTCTTAGATTGGTTTATGAAATGCAGCTTCTCTTCCAAGACTTTATTCTTCAGCTTCTGCTGGTTGCTCAGATTTTAATTCTCCTTAACTAGTAGAGATGCTTAAAGTCTTAATTTCCCTGTTGTTTGTTTGCTGAGCCCAGCAAGGACCTCCTATGTTTACTGAGCCTTGCAGGGAGCTTCTGTGTTTTAGGGGGCGCATATCTTGATCTTTGGCCCCAGTTGAAACTCTATCTAGGAATGCAGTGAGTATGACCTCTGAGAAACAGAAGGTGTTGTCTGCCCAATGACTCTCAGAGGCAGGGCGTGTCCTCCATCCTCTGTATCAGAAGGGGGAGGTGTAGCTCAGGTTTCCTTGGAAACCTGAGTCACTGCCCCTCCCCTTTACTTCCTCTTTTTCAAACAACCTTTCACACTGATTGGAGCTGGGGAGCTTTTTGGAGATGGGTCAACTGGTTCCACGCTAGGCTTGTTTTGGATGGATGGAGCAACCCCTCCCCCAGCTATGGCTGCCTTGGCACTGGAGAATGACTCAGGTCAGGTTTTCTTCTCCCTGTCACCATTTGTGTCCCTGTGTCTCGATTTCCCTACTCTCCTCATGCAAGACCAGTCCTATCAGCTCTCCTCGCCCCCAGAGCCCCAGGTAAGTGGCTATGTGCAATATTTTCTGTGCTGGCCTTTTAAGGCTGCAACTTCTTTAACCATTCACTTCCCACAGACAGAACTCCCACTCTTCTCCCCATTCAATGCTGTTAGGCTGTCTCCTCCACTCCCTGGGTTTCTAGGCTGGGGCTCTGGTCCTGGGGCTGAGGACCTCCACCTTTCAGGATCTCTCTCCTCACAATGAGATACTTTCTGGACCCTCAGCCTCAGCCACCCCTCACTCCTGGGAGCAAGGGAGCCCCCACCATGCCCCTGCACTCCCTTCCAGGCTAGGTGTGGTTTCTTCTGTGCTTCTTGGTTTTTGAGTCCTGTTCTTTTAGTCCAAAGTTGGTTTTTCACGATGATTGTTCTTACATTAATTTGTAATCTAGTTTGCTCGTGGGAGGTGACAGTCTGTGCGCCTGCCTACTCCACTGCCATCTGCGAATCATCCCTCATTAACTCTTAAAAGTTGTTTCATCTTTTATTCACTGCCCAGATTCAAAACCACCCTCACATTCCAAATTATTTAGGTAGCACACTACTGCCAGGTACTAAAATCAGTATTAGTTATCTACTGCTGCTGTATTATAAATTATCCCCAAACTTAGCGTGTTCACAAAGCATATATCTCACATAGTTTCTCAAGTCAAGATTCTGGAGCAGCCTAGCTGGGTTCTTCTGAATTGGGTTTCTTGTGTGATTTGATTGTTGTCAAGTTGTGTGTGGGCTGGGGCTTCAATTATTTGGAAGCTCAAACGAGACTGAAGGATTCACTTCCAAGCTCATTCATGATTGCTGGCAGGCCTCTGTTCCTCTCTTGTCTAGTGATCTCAGTTCCTTACCATGTGAGGCCCACCATAGGCTATCTGAGTATGCAGTCTAACTTCTCAGATGGAGAAATGAGAGAGCATAAGGGTGTGAGCACTCAGGATATAAGCAGAGATGTATTTCTAATCTAATCTTTTCTTAAGTGAGAGAGAGAGAGACAGACAGATAGGAAGGGATAGAGATGAGAGCGAGTGACTCCTTGCTCGAGGTAGTGACCTTGGGTTGAAGCCCGCGACCATGGGGTCATGTCTATGAGCCTATGCTCAAGCTGGTGATCCTATGTTCCAGCTAGTGAGCCTGCAGTCAAGCCAGATGAGCCCATGCTCAAGCTGGTAACCTCAGGGTTTCGAACCTGGGTCCTCAGTGTCCCAGGTTTACACTCTATCCACTGCACCACGACCTTGTCAGGAGAATCTTTTCTTTTTTAAACAAGATAAAACTGACATAGATTATTAATTTCAGTGTGTAACATAATGAATTGATAGTTGTATATATTGCAAAATGCAAATAAGTCTAGTTAACATTATCTATCATGCATAGTTAACAAGATTTTTTCTCTTGTGATAAGAACTTTTAAGACCTACTTTCTCCAGCAACTTTCAAATATGCAATACAGTATTATGGTAACTATAGCACCATATGTACATTACATCCCCAATGACTTGTTTTATAAATGAACCTTTGTTTCTTTTTACCAAAAGTATAACTCTTCACACTGAAATCTAATCTTGAAAGTGGTATGTCATGACATCTACTATATGTATGTTACTGGCTACAAAGATCAATACAATACCAAGACTTTGATACAACATGGAAGGGGACTACCCAAACATGTGGATATGAGCTGGCCATCTTGGAGGTTACTATGTTAACTTACATTCTAATATTGTTATGTACTTAAATTTTATACATATTTTCAACCCTGTAACAAATTATTACTATTTTAAAGTCTGCCTTAAGATTTATTGACAGTATTGACTTTTATCAGTCCACATTTTTTCCTGTCTTTAAAGTTCCATATCGTTAATTTACCTTCCACTATACAGACTGTTTTGTATTCCCTTTAATTCAGGTCTTCTAGTAACAAATTCTATCAATTTGTTTTCTAAAAATGTCTTTTTCTGAAGAATCCTTTCTTTGGTCAAAGAAATCAAGTTAGCAGTTATTTTTCCTTAGCACATTGAAAATTCTTTGCTTTCATCTCTCTTGAATAATAATAATTCCTTTGTCATAGCTTTAATTTGAAGGTAATAAATATTTTCTTCTGGTTACTATTTTACTTCTTTTCAGGTTGGGATTCACAGAATTTGAGTTGCAGCATAATACCTTTCATTGGTTTTGGAAATTCTCAGCTACTATTACCTCCAGGATTACTTCTACCCTAGTCTTGATTCTCCTTCTAAGAGTTCACTTATATGTTGTTTTACAGTTATTCATTGCATTCCATGTGTCCCTCTGCTTTTTTCTATATTTTCCATTATTCAGCCTAAACTTTAGTCTGTATATTTTGAACTGATATTATTTACTTTACAATCTCTTCTTTGGTTCTGCTTTATCTAGTATTTTCCATAAACATTAAGTCCTTAATTCTTAATTTTTTCATATTATTCTATTTTAGAATTTCATTTGGTTCTTAACAATTCTGTCCCTTTTTCGACTCTGTCTTTTATATTTTTCACAGCATTCTAAAGCCTGTCTGATAACCTCATTATCTGGATTCCTCATGGGTCTGTTTCAATTGTCTAAATTTTCTCTTGGATTTTGGTTTTTCACTGTATTTCCTGCTTGTCTTTTCTTTTTATTTTTTAACTGAATGACTGACACTAGAAATGAAAATGTCACGTCACTTTACTGAGGCACAGGACAATAATTAACTTGTTTCTACTTAACAGCTAGGGGTATTACCAACCCTAGATTCCAATAAGAGATAAGAAAAGTCAAAACTGGGCTTCAGACCCTAAAAGACAAGTTTATTCACTTTTTTTTTAATTACCGTATTTTTCACTCCATAAGACACACCTGATCATAAGACACACCTAGGGTTTTAAGGAGGAAAATAAGAAAAAAAAAATCTGAACCAAATGGTGTGTTAAAATATTTAATAAAATACCGTATATTTCACTCCATAAGACACATGGGCATTTTCCTCTCCACTTTTGGGGGACAAAAGTGCATCTTATGGAGCAAAAAATACAGCAACTGAGAGGTGGGGAGGCAGAGACAGATTCCTGTATGTGCCCTAACCAGCATTCACCCGGCAAGCCCCTATAGGGCAATGCTCTGTCCATCTGGGGCCATTGCTCCATTGCTTGGCAACTGAGCTATTTTTAGCACATGAAGTGAGGCCATGGAGCCTCAGTTCCTGGGGCCAACTTTATTTGACCCATGGCTGTGGTAGAAGAAGAGATGGGGTGGGGGAGAAGCAGATAGTTGTTTCTCCTGTGTGCCCTGACCAGGAATTGAACCGGGACTTTCACATGCCAGGCCAATGCTCTACTGCTCAGCCAACTGTCCAGGGCCAAGAAAAGTCTATTCTTTTTTTTTTTACAGAGACAGAGAGTCAGAGAGAGGGATAGACAGACAGGAATGGAGAGATGAGAAGTATCAATCATTAGTTTTTTGTTGTGTGTTGCAACACCTTAGTTGTTCATTGATTGCTTTCTCATATATGCCTTGACTGCGGGCCCTCAGCAGACCGAGCAACCCCTTGCTCGAGCCAGCGACCTTGGGCTCAAGCCAGTGAGCTTTTGCTCCAACCAGATAAACCCGTGCTCAAGTTGGAGACCTTGGGGTCTCGAACCTGGGTCCTCCGCATCCCAGTCTGACACTCTATCCACTGCACCACCACCTGGTCAGGTGACAAGTCTATTCTTTACCTGAGTACTACTACCATCAGAGTCATGTGCGGCATAGTATAAATGGAAATTCGCAGACTTACTGATTTTATTTTGGAGGAAGACATATTTTTTTTTAAATTTTTACAGAAAGAGCCAGAGAGAGGGATAGATAGGGACAGACAGACAGGAACAGAGAGAGATGAGAAGCATCAATTATTAGTTTTTCGTTGTGACACCTTAGTTGTTCACTGATTGCTTTCTCATATGTGCCTTGACCGTGGGGCTACAGCAGACCGAGTAACCCCTTGCTCAAGCCAGCGACCTTGGGTCCAAGCTGGCGAGCTTTGCTTAAATCAGATGAGCCTGTGCTCAAGCTGGTGACCTCAGGGTCTCGAACTTGGGTCCTCTGCATCCCAGTCTGACGCTCTATCCACTGCGCCACCGTTTGGTCAGGCCGGAGGAAGACATATCTTAATAAAAATTCCAGGTAATTTTATGCACACTAAACTTTGAAAATGACTTTACAGGTTGAGTAAATTCCAAGTACTTAAAACAAATAAACATGATCTCTTAGCAGACTTGTCAAACTCCTTTTTATTCTATGTGTGTGAAGTTTTCAAAATTCTTTTTTGCTTCTCAGACATAGATATTTAAAAATGCCAATAAAACCTCTTTGAAAAAGTAATGCAAATGAAGTTGGTTGATTTGTTTACCATAACAATAATGACTTGTACTGTATAATATGCTACTTTATTAAAGAAGTTAATCATTAGGTTAAAGTAATACAGTTTAACACATCTAAAAGTATATCAGACTCAGATTTTCCCTTACCCCAGAAATGAAGTTCTCTAAACCGGCAGTTCTCAACCTGTGGGTCGCGACCTAGGCGGGGGTCGAACGACCAAAATATGTATTTTCCGATGGCTTTAGGCAACCCCTGTATTTTGGTCGTTCGACTCCCGCCGGGATCGTGACCCACAGGTTGAGAACCGCTGCTCTAAACAATTTTACAGTAAGTAGTCATCTTTCAAATGGTCAAAACCCTCAATTCTCCAGCAACATAGATAATATGACAGACCTTCTTACACATATAAAGCAAGTATTCCTAAAAGAAAGAAATCCTAATTTTGAAATGACTAAAAGAAAAAGCTGAGTGAAATTAGGGAACTATACTAAACTAAACTAAATCAAAGGTTCACTCATATTCTATTTAGTAAACAATATTCAATTGTAATCTAAACCACAAATACAGAAATGCAAATAAAGATAATATAGCAGTTTTGGGCCTTGACTGGTTGGCTCAGTGATAGAGCATTGGCCCACTGTGTATAACTCCCAGGTTCGACTCCCAGCCAAGACACACAGAAGAAGTGCCCATCTGCTTCTCCCTCCCCCCCTTCCTTTCTCTCTCTTTCTCTCTTGCCCTCCTGCAGCCAAGGCTCCACTGGAGCAAATTTGGCCGGGGCACTGAGGATGGCACCATGGCCTCTGCCTCAGGTGCTAGAATGGCTCTGGCTGCAACAGAGCAACGCCCCAGATGGGCAGAACATCGCCCCCTGGTGGGCATGCTGGGTGGATCCCAGTTGGGCACACGCGGGAATCTATCTCTCTGCCTCCCAGCTTCTCACTTCAGAAAAATTTAATAAATTCAAATATAGTTTGGTCAACTAGAAGTTTACACTTGAGTTAAATAACTCATCTTTTCAATTGTTTCCATGTAGGAAAAAAAAACATCTAAATTATTATACTCAGAGATTCCCCCCAGTCTGCTCCTTCCCCAAATATACTATCAAACACTTGCCTAATGTTGGCAGATCTACTTTATGCATTTGGTATTCTTCTACTATACCAAACCCTGTCATAAATGACTTTTTAGTTTCAAATAGTAAAGAAAATCAATCATGTTTAATTTCTCTAGACTAAATTGTAAACTTTTAAAATAAGAAAGACATCTCCATTTTCAAATATTTTTAAAAATTATGTTGCAATATATTTTTTCAAATTTTAGTTTCTTTCTTTCTTTCTTTCTTGTATTTTTCCAAAGTTAGAAGCGGGGAGGCAGTCAGACTCCCGCATGAGCCTGACTATGATCCACCTGGAATGCCCACCAGGGGGCGATGCTCTGCCCTTCTAGGGTGTTGCTCCTTTGCAGCCTGAGCCATTCTAGCACCTGAGGCAGAGGCCATGGAGCCATCCTTAGCATCTGGGCCAACTTTGTTCAGATGGATCCTTGGCTGCCGGGGGAGGGGCAGGGGGAGAGAGAGAGATAGAGAGAAAGGAGAGAGGAAAAGGTGAAGAAGCAGATGGGTGCTTCTCCTGTGGCCCTGACTGGAAAACAAACCAGAGACTTCCACATGCTGGGGCCAACGCTCTACCACTGAGCCAACAGACCAGGGCCTAGTTTCTTTCTTATTTCTAATTATTTTATTAAAAATGCAGTGCTGCATAGTGGTTAAGAAACAGACTGCCATAGTTTGAAAACTGATGTGACTTTCTGAAAGGCCCTAAACCTCTCTACTTCTGTCCTCATTTCCTCACCTATAAATTGGAGATAATTCTTATCTCATAGGGTTTGCTGTGAGGTTTAATTTAGTTAATAATATATATAGTCATCCCCTATTATCCACAGGGGATATGTTTCAGGACCCCTGGATGCCTGAAACCATAAATAGTACTGAATCTATAAATACTGTTTCTTCCTATACATACCCACATACCGATGACAAAGTTTATTTATAAATTAAGTGCTCTAAGAGATTAACAAAAACAAATATGAGCCTTGGCTGGTTGGCTCAGCAGTAGATCATCAGCCAGGCATGTGGATGTCCTGGGCTCAATTTTTGCTCAGAGCACACAGGAGAAGTGACTATCTGCTTCTTCACCCCCCTCTCTCCCCCTTTTCTTTTTCTCTCTTCCTCTACCACAGCCATAACTCCATCAGTTTGAGTGTATCAGCCCCAGGCACTGAGGATGGCTCCGTGGAGCCTCCACTTCAGGTGCTAAAAATAACTCAAGATGTGAGCATGGCCCCAGACGAATACAGCATCAGCTCCAGACAGGGGTTGCCAGTGAATCTGGTTGGGGTGCATGCTAGAGTCTGTCTCTATCTCCCTTTCTCTCACATGGAAAAGAAAAAAAAAAGAAAATTTAAAAAACCAAAACGAAATAGAACAAATAACAATATACTGGAATAAACACTATGTGAATGTAGTCTCTCTCCAATCAATCTGATAGCTGAGACGGCTACTAAGTGAGTAACGAGCACATAGTGGATGCAGCAGCACAGATATGCTAGACAAGAGAATGAATTACATCCTGTGAAGAATGGAATAAAATGGTGGGGGATCTGTTGCTCTGCAACGGAGCAATACCCCAAATGGGCAGAGCATCGCCCCCTGGTGGGCATGCCAGGTGGATCCTGGTCAGGTGCATGCCAGAGTCTGACTGCCTCCCCACTTCATCGCATGTTGAAATCCCCCACCATCTTATTAATGGCATGCAATTTAAACTTATGAATTATGGCCCTTGCTGGTGATTCAGTGGATAGAGTGTTGGTCTGGCATATGAATGTCCCGGTTCAATTACCAGTCAGGGAGCACAGGAGAAGCAACCATCTGCTTTCTCCCTTTCCCCCTCTCTCCCTCTTCCCCTCCCACAGCCAGCGGCTCAATTGGCTCGAGCATGGTCTCGGGTGCTGAAGATAGCTCGATTAGACCAAGCACATCAGCCTCAGGTGCTAAAAATAGCTCGGTATTTGTGCACTGGCCCAAGACATGGTTGTTGGATGTATGCTGGTTGGGCGGGCATGTGGGAATCTGTCTCACTAGCTCCTCTCCTCTCACCTAATAAAACAAAACAAAACTTATGAATTATTTACTTCTGAAATTTTTCCATTTAATATTTTTGGATCAGAGTTGACTGTAGGTAACTAAAACCATGTAAAGCAAAACCATGAATAAGGAGGGACTACTTTTATGTGCTCATAATAGTGGTTGGTATACAGTAAACCCTCCATATGTGTTACCTGCTATTATATAGTATACAGTATTGTTTTATTTTAATGAGAAACAGAGAGAGAGGGACAGACAGGCAGGAAGGAAGGAAGGAAGAGCGATGAGAAACATCAATTCTTCATTGCAGCACCTCAGTTGTTCATTGATTGCTTTCTCATATGTGCCTTAACCAGGAGTTATAGCAGAGCAAGTGACCCCTTGATCAATCCAGTGACCTTGGACTCAAGCCAGTGACCATGGGGTCACATCTATGATCCTGTGCTCAAGCTGGTGAGCCCGTGCTCAAGACAGATGAACCTGCACTCAAGCTGATGACCTCAGGGTTTCGAACCTGGGTCCTCTGTGTCCCAGTCTGACACAACTGCCTGGTCATGCTACAGTAACATTTTGATGGTCTTTATTGCAAAGATAATTGACAAGGCTTCATGAGTTATAAAATTAACAATAAAAAGTGAATTGTTCAAGAAAAACATTTCTAATTAGTTATTTTAATATATACCTTTCGTGCTATTGGTTCCTGACCTTCCATCAGTGTGTACCAGCTGACAAGTTTATTCCAGCCCTCAGTTGGCAATAGTATGTAATCCAATTCATCAATAAGATGCTCTTTAAGTGACTGGGCATTACCATCTGCAAAAGGAAAGACAAATTCAATACATAAAAAGAAATAATAATGCATACCTCTAAATACTCTGGTTATATATATATCACAAATTACTTAAACTCATGAAGACTAATTTAAGTATTTAAATAAATTCTAAAGAAAGCTCTGAAGAGTTTCACATCCAAATCTCTATATTTCAAAATAAACTGTTGCTTTAAAAAGTTTTAATGTTTAGGCCCTGGCTGGTTGGCTCAGTGATATAGCATTGGCCCAGTGTATAGATGTCCCGGGTTTGATTCTCCATCAGGACACACAGAAAAAGTGCCCATTTGCTTTTCCACCCCTCTCACTCTTGCTTCTCTCTCTCTCTTCTCCTCCCCTCCTGCAGCCATGGCTTGATTGGAGCAGGTTAGCCCCTGGCACTGGGGATGGCTCCATGGCATCTACCTCAGGCGCTAAAAAATGGCTCCAGCTATAAGGATGCCCAGATGAACAGGGCATCGCCCCCTAGGGGGCTTGCTAGATGGACCCCAGTTGGAACGCATGCTGGAGTCCTTCTCTGCTTCCCCTCCTCTCACTGAATAATAAAAAAAATGTTTTAATGTTTGGTACTAGTCAAGCAACAGTGTTTAAAATCATAAATTTCCCTTTATTAGGATCTTAAAAATATAATAAAATGTAATTGTTAGCCAAGGGTTATTATAATAGAGCATTTCCCAAATATTTTAAGTATCAGAGATCCGTCATATGGGAATAGTGGTCCTTCTCACATTAGCTGATGAAGAAAGCTGAAAAACAAGTCAATAAGCTTTCATAATAACAAGCACATGGGGCTAGAAACCACAGTAGAAATCAGAAAAGGGAATCTTGTGTAACAATTCATTATTCCAGAAGGCCCATAATGTGGACTTCTCCCTAGAGTTAAAGTGGAATTAGATTTTCAGATGTGGTTCTGATTCTATAAGCCACTTTTAAAATGCTGTTTAAACTAAAAAATTTAATACAGGGCAGGCTAGAGATCTTGAATTATACCTACATCACAGTCCTAATCTGAGATTTGTTTATTGGATTTTTTACTTCAATTTCTAAAGTACAGACACAGAAATAGTTTATTAAGTTATAGAAAACATAAAGGGTATTTTCTCATTCTGAGCCAGTCTTAAATCATCAAAATGGGAAATCAAATTGTTCTTGGTAACATTTCAATAATAAGAATATATTATTCCTTGTAAAGTAGTATAACCATTATGGAAGAAAGTATGGTGGTTCCTCAAAAAACTGAAAATAGAACTACCTTATGACCCAGCAATCCCTCTACTGGGTATATATCCCAAAAACTCAGAAACATTGATACGTAAAGACACATGCAGCCCCATGTTTATTGCAGCATTGTTCACAGTGGCCAGGACATGGAAACAACCAAAAAGCCCATCAATAGATGACTGGATAAAGAAGATGTGGCACATATACACTATGGAATACTACTCAGCCATAAGAAATGATGACATCGGAACATTTACAGCAAAATGGTGGGATCTTGATAACATGATACGAAGCGAAATAAGTAAATCAGAAAAAAACAGGAACTGTATTATTCCATACGTAGGTGGGACATAATAGTGAAACTAAGAGACATTGATAAGAGTGTGGTGGTTACAGGGGGGAGGGGGGAATGGGAGAGGGATAGGGGGTGGGGAGGGGCACAAAGAAAACAAGATAGAAGGTGACAGAGGACAATCTGACTTTGGGTGGTGGGTATGCAACATAATTGAACGACAAGATAACCTGGACTTGTTATCTTTGAATATATGTATCCTGATTTATTGATGTCACCCCATTAAAAAAATAAAATTATTTAAAAAAAAAAAGAATATATTATTCTTATTAGATATAAAAATATAAATTAAGCAAGATGCAGAAAAAAATGCTGAAAGGATTAAGAGAAAATTATTCTGTCTAGGCTTAATCTATGGTCACAGGATTAAATATGGTCAAAGAATCATACTAAACTTTGAGACAAATGTTTCACACAGAGCAGAAATGGAAAATCTCTGAATTTCATGGTACAGACTTTAATAGCACATGCAAATAAAGTATCAATTCTTAAGTTCAGTTTTTGTGTGTGTGTGACAGAGACAGAGAGAGGGACAGATAGGGACAGACAGAAAGGGAGAGAGATGAGAAGCATCAATTCTTCATTGCAGCTCCTTAGTTGCCTACTGACTGCTCTCTCATATGTGCCTTGACAGGAGGGGGGGCGCACTCCAGCAGAGTGAGTGACCCCTTGCTCAAGACAGAGACCTTCGGGCTCAAGCCTGCAACCATGGGGTCATGTCTATGATCCCACGCTCAAGCCAGTATCCATGTTCAAGCCTGGTGAGCCACATTCAAGCTGGCAACCTCAGGGTTTCAAACCTGGGTCCTCTGAGTCCCAGTCCAATGCTCTATCCACTGCGCCACCGCCTGATCAGGCTAAGCTCAGTTTCTTAAAACCTTAATTGTAATTTTTAGATTCTTGATGAAAACTGATAATTTGCAAAATATTTTCAGAATGTTCTGAAGGTGAAAGAAACTTAAATATTCAAAAGGCCTGCATGGATGTAGTACGAGACAGAAATCCATGTTATCTCAGTCAATTCTCAAAGCAAACCTATAAAATAGGTATATCCATTTTAGAGAAGAAAATATATTCAGGGAAATTGGGTAACTTGCCCAAGATCATGTACACAGAAAAAGGCAGGTATAGTAAAGATATTAGTAAGAAAACTCTGTTATCTTTTTTTTTTTTTTGTATTTTTCTGAAGCTGGAAACGGGGAGAGACAGCCAGACAAACTCCCGCATGCGCCTGACCGGGATCCACCTGGCACACCCGCCAGAGGGCGATGCTCTGCCCCTCCGGGGCATCGCTCGTTGCGACCAGAGCCACTCTAGCGCCTGGAGCAGAGGCCAAGGAGCCATCCCCAGCGTCTGGGCCATCTTTGCTCCAATGGAGCCTTGGCTGCGGGAGGGGAAGAGAGAGACAGAGAGGAAGGAGAGGGTGAGGGGTGGAGAAGCAGGTGGGCGCTTCTCCTGTGTGCCCTGGCCGGGAATCGAATCCGGGACCTCCGCACACCAGGCCGATGCTCTACCACTGAGCCAACCGGCCAGGGCCAAAACTCTGTTATCTTAATTGATTTTCAAAACACTGTTATGAAGTATGTATCTTTGCTGTTATTACTAAATAGATGCAGGTACTGATTAACTTGCCTAAGGTCATACAGACAGATAATTATTGAGACTGGGGTCAAACACAAATCCTTTTACTCTAACATCCTTTTTCTGTCACTATAACAAAATGCTTCATAGAAAACTTAGAAAAAAGTTTAAAAGTAAGACTGCTACATTGTTTTCCACAATGATTCAAGAGTATGAGGCCCTGGCCAGTTGGCTCAGTGGACAGAAGTTCAGCCTGGTTGTGTGGATGTCTCAGGTTCGATCTCTAGTCAGGAAACACAAGCAAAGCCAAAATCTGCTTCTCTTCTGCTCCCTCTCCCCCTTCCCTCTCTTCCTCTTGCAGCCACCAGTGGCTCAAGTTGTTTGAGCATGGGCCAGGACACTGAAATAACTCTGTTGATTCGAGCACATGCCTCAGACAGGGGTTGCCAGGTGGATCCCAGTAGGGGCGCATGTGGAGTCTGTCTTTCTACCTCCCCCTCTCACTTAAAAAAAAAAAGAGTTCGAGTAAAATATTTTGCTATATACCAGAATATAAATAGCTACTGTTCACAAAAATTAGGAGATCAGGGAATGTGTGGATACTCCAGTACTTTCAGCCTTTTGTATAGAGCATTTTCACCAATGAAATAAAAGTTGGTTTTGCATCTCATTTGCATAATTGAGCAACTTTCTTTGACTTGTCATTTGCTTTTCTGATGTTCTTGTTCAGTAAAAAATAAATCAAATGTTTTTTTAATTGCTTCATATTCATTTTGAAATATCCCCTAAATTTTGTGAGCAGTATATCTGTCTCTAGTGGCCAAAATAAAATGATTATGTTTAAGAGGACAAAACATTCCCAATTTAAACACAGAGTAGTTGATACCTGTTATTTTTGTGTTTAATGATATATAATTGATATACAATAAACTGCACATATTTAAAATGTAGTTTGATAAGTTTCATCATATCAAGACCAGTGTGAAATCATCAACTCTACCAAAATGATAAACATATCCATCACTTGCAAAGGTTTCCTTGTGGCCTTTTGTAATCTCTCCTTCCTGCCCATCTAGGTCCACTGTCCTATTGCCAGAAAACCACTTATCTGTGTTTTGCAACTATAGACTATGCATGTTCTAGAATTTTATGTGAAAATTGTATCTGTTTTCTGTTTCTATAGGCAATCTGCATTATTTAGACTATTAGATAAAAATAGTATGTACTATTTTGTTATCCATTCAGCAGTTGATGGGCATTTTGGATTGTTTCCAAGTTTTTCTATTATAAATAACACTGCTATAAACATTTGTGCAAGTTTTCATAGGGATATATACTTTCATTTTTCTTGTGTGAATGCCTAGGAGTGGAATGGTTGGTTCTTATGATAAATATGTTCAGTGTTTTAGGAAATTGCCAGACTATTTCATTCCCAGAAACAGTATATTAAAGTTCCACTTGCTTTATATCCCTGTCAACACTTGGTATAAATCAGCCTTTAAAACTTAATCATTTTAATACATATATAGTGGCACCTCATAGTGCTTTTCATCTTCATCTCTTTAATGACTAATGATGTTGAGCATCTTTGCATGTGTTTTTTGAAAACTTCTCTGGTGAAGCATCTGTTGAAATCTTTTGCCCACATTTTCTACTGGGCTTTATTAATGCAAAGAACCAAGAATGGAAACATATACTAAGTGCTCCCCAACATAAAAATGTCTTGTATCCATTATGAAAAACAATATACAACTCAACATTCCCCAAAATAAGATAGTGCTTTCTAATCTACATTCTCCACTTAAAGTTTTAAATAATAAACCTCTATGACATCATAAATAAAAGAATTTGTCACAATACAAAGTTTGAGAGAATAATATGAGTTCAGGTCAGTCTACAATACAAAAATATTTTTAATTTATCAATTTATTTACATTAACATTTCCTATATTACACACATTGACTATAATATTGAAATGAACACATTTATAACTTGACTAAAAGAAAGAAAGGAATGATACCTTTGAGAAGTCCAGAGTTATCAATGGGTCCAGGATATACATTTTGATCACCCATCTGGTATTTGTCCCAACTGTCAAAGCCAACATATTTTTTCCATTGTTTGAACCAGCGACTATCAACTAGGTACCTAAAAAAGAAAAATTGGTAAAGGAAAACATGGAACTGAAGAAATAGCACTGAGATTATTTTTGATATTTCGTTTTATATTAAAGTATATGTCTGCTTCAAAAATTGACAATAACTTTAATGTCACTGTATTTGAAAAAAAAATTTCACTTGTATAAAGTATTATTTCCATTGTTCTATAAATATCTACTACTAGAGGACAAATATTGGCATAATCCATTTTCAAAAATTCCTTAATAGCGCATTTTGAAAAACGCAAGTAATATTTCTTTATTAAAATATTTGCCAATTGAACAAAAATTCAAATGCTAATCATAAATATCAAAACAAATTTTAAAATGCACTATAAAATATCAAAAAGAAAAATGCTTTTTTTGCAAAAGAGTTTATTTTTTATATTTTACTGTTATCTTTTTGGGAGTAAGACAAGCAATCGTGACAGGTTTGTAAGATTGATTATATAGTCATCAAAGTTTTTTAAAAAACCTTTAAAAATAGTTTCTTTACCAAAAAATGTTAATAACAATACTGTTTCTAACTGAAGCATGATTGGTTTAAAAAAATGCAATAGCCCTGGCTGGTTGGCTCAGTGGTAGAGCGTCGGCCTGGTGTACAGGAGTCCTGGGTTCGATTCCTAGCCAGGGCACACAGGAAAAGCGCCCATCTGCTTCTCCACCCCTCCCCTCTCCTTCCTCTCTGTCTCTCTCTTCTCCTCCCACAGCCAAGGCTCCATTGGAGCAAAGTTGGCCTGGGCGCTGAGGATGGCTCTATAGCCTCTGCCTCAGGCGCTAGAATGGCTCTGGTTGAGGCAGAGCAATGCCCCAGATGGGCAGAGCATCGCCCCCTGGTGGGCGTGCCGGGTGGGTCCCAGTCGGGTGCATGCGGAAGTCTGTCTGCCTCCCCGTTTCCAACTTCAGAAAAATACAGAAAAAAAAAATGCAATAAACCAAGCATTTTAAGCATTACTGAAACTGTATTCATCTTATTTTCAAATACCTAGACTCAGTTTCTCATCAGATGACCAGTGGTGAAAGAAAAAGTAAAATAATAGTTCTCTAGCAAAAACTTAAAAAAAAATAAACCTAAAGAACTTTGTAAATTTATTCTGACTATATTATATCTACTATAAAATAAATACTGCTTTGTGATTGGTTCATAATTGATTTAATGCTTTCCCAGAAATATTTGTTCCACATTTAACCAGGTTCAATCACAAACAAGATGAAAAGTAAAGGTTAACAAGATGTGTAAAGCCCATGTGTATAATTATAACAGACGACCACATTTTAAAATTATCATTCTGATGTTTCTAAAGCTACTACCTACAAGATTCACTATAGGAATAAAATGCTAGTTATGTCTGAAAATATCTGAAACAAATGCATCAATCAAAACCTTTAACTGGGAGAGACAAGATGGCGATGGAGTAGGCGGATGTACCAACTTCCACCTCCCAGAACCAAAGTGGATTACAAACTAATTTTAAGAACCATAACCTGAAAAAACCAACTTTGAACTAAACTAAGAGGACTCTTCAACCAAAGAACACTGAAGAAGCCACACTGAGACTGGTAGTAAAAGCAGAAACGCGGAGAGGGCTGCCCAGCTCCCTGGAGCGAACGGCAGCCGGGAGAGACTCATGTGGTGGGAAGACAGTTTAGCAGAGAGGGGAGGGTCCTGAGTCCCAGGAACAAAGCCACAGCCTGCAGCCCCAGAGGCTAGAAGAGGCGCATGGACAGTATTTAACTGGAAACAAGACAGGATACTGTTTGTGAGAAAAAGACTAATTTCTCAGACCCAGGATTCTTCTTCAAGGGACTGCGCAGAAAACCTCTCTCATAACCACTCACCCGGGGCTCCAGGGGATGGGGAGAAAGGAGAGGACCGGAGTAGCAGGAAGAGAGTGTAATCTAGGAGGCACAGGGAGAAACATTTTGAGAGACAGCACCCTAACCCCTGGGATGAGTCACTCCCCAAATCTGAAGTGATTATTTCCCCTGGAAACAGCAATACCAGCAAAGGGAAGCAGGAAACCAGCCAAACAAGCTCTCCTGCAGCACTTAGAGCAGAGCCGCTTAGAAGGAAGGAGCTTTTGGGACTACAGTAGTGAGTGTTAGGGTCTGAGCTGCAGCGCAACCACCAACACGGCTGAGGGCTTGCCCCAGGGCGGGCGGCAGCTGGACACGGAAGTGTGGTTCTGTTGGCAAGGGTAGAAGCTGCCTGGCCACCACTGAGGCCCAGGTGAGAGCTCAGTCTTGCCCTGCTGGGGAGGAGGGGACATGCAACTTGGTCAAGCCAGCTGCGGGCCACCTACAATCCAGCCTGTGGGGGAAGGGCAGAGGCCTGCCCTTGAGCAAGGGAGCAGGAGCACAACCTTGCCCCTCCCATGAACCGAGGCTTGTGGCCTGACTTGGGACCCAGCTCCTTGTGCGAGGGTGGAACCAAAAGCCCAGAACAGTGGAGTCCCGCTACTGAGTGTGGGTACGCAATCCTGCCCAGCCTGTGGAGCCAAGGCTTGCAGCCGTCACACGATCAGGCTCCTCCTGCAGGGGCGGGGTGAAAGCCTGGAATCAGGCAAAGACCCACAGCTGAGCAAAGGTGCTCACCCCTGCACTCAGGGCCAAGCATAACGCCACACGTGGGGGAGGGCGAAGGCCAAGGCCACCAAGGCTTGTACACCCGAGCACATGATCACAGCCACTGCTGTGAAGTAGAAGCGGAAACCACAGCAACAGCCCCAGTGGGCAGGTACCTGAACGCCCATACCTGAACACCCTAGGCAACAACAGCAGAGAGGGTGGCGGGCGGGCAGACAGACCACACCTGGGGAACACAGAAGCCACACCCAGTGGACTCCAGTGGAAAAAACCTTCTTTTACACAGACAAAATGAGAAGGCAGAGAAATACAACACAAATGAATCAAGAGAAATCCCCAGAAAAGGACCTGAATGAGTCAGATATAACCAAATTACCAGGTGCAGAGTTTAAAATAACGATTGTTTGGATGCTCAAAGATATTAGAACAACAATAGATGGTCATAACGAACACCTAAATAAAGAAATAGCAAATATAAAAAAGGACATTGAAATAATAAAGAAACAGTTAGAAATGACAAAAACAGTATCTGAAATAAAGAATACAATGGAAGCAATTAAAGCAAGATGGATGAAGCTGAAGATAGAATCAGTGAGTTAAAGAACAAGATAAATGAAGGTACGAAAGCAGAGCAGAAAAAAGAAGAGACTCAAAAAGTCTGAGGAAACTCTAAGAGAACTCTGTGACAACATGAAGAGAAATAACATCCGCATCATAGGAGTTCCTGAAGAAGAGAAAGAACAAGGGATAGAGACTTTGTTCAAATATATCATAGCTGAAAACTTCCCTCAATTAAGGCAGGAAAATGTCTCACAAATTCAAGAAGCACAGAGAAGTCCATTAAAGAGAAACCCAAAGAAATCTACACCAAGACACATCATGATTAAAATACTAGAAATAAGTGATAAAGAGAAAATATTAAAAGCTGCTAGAGAAAAAAAGACTATCACCTATAAAGGAGCCCCCATAAGGATGACTTCTGACTTCTTAACACAAACTCTTGAGGCCACAAGTGAATGGCAAGAAATATTCAAAGTAATGCAGAACAAGAGCCTACAACCAAGACAACTTTATCCAGCAAGGCTGTCGTTTAAAATTGAAGGAGAAATAAAAAGCTTTCGAGACAAAAAAAAACAAGGAATTCACTACCACCAAACCAAGGCTGCAAGAAATGCTAAGGGACCTGTTGTAAAAAGATCAAAGGAGAAAAAGAATATAGCAAAAGAGGAATACAGTTTGAAAGAATAAAATGGCAATAAACAACTACATATCAATAATAACCTTATATGTAAATGGATTAAATGATCCGATCAAAAGACATAGGGTAGCTGTGTGGATAAGAAAACAGGACCCATACATATGCTGTCTACAAAAGACACACCTTAAAACAAAAGATGCACATAGACTAAGATAAAAGTATGGAAAAAAATATTTCACACAAATGGATATGAAAAAAAGCTAGGGTAGCAATACTTATATAAGACAAACTGGACTTTAAAACAAAGGCTATAATAAGAGATAAAGAAGGTCACTACAAAGGGAGCAATCCAACAGGAAGATATAAATAACCATTATAAATATCTACACACCTAATATAGGAGCACCTAAATATATAAGGCAGACTTTGATAGATTTAAAGGGCGAGATAAACAGCAATACTATAATAGGAGGGGATTTCAATACCCCACTAACATCACTAGATAGATCCTCAAAAAAGAAAATTAACAAAGAAACAGCAGACTTAAAGGACATAGATCAACTCGATTTAATAGATATCTTCAGAACCTTTCACCCTAAAGCAGCAGAATATACATTCGTTTCAAGAGCTCATGGCATATTCTCTAGGATACACCACATGTTAGGGCACCAAAGTGGTCTCAACAAATTTAAGAAGACTGAAATCATTTCGAGCACTTTCTCTGATCATAATGGTATGAAACTAGAAATCAACCACAACAGAAAAATTAAAAAATACTCAAACACTTGGAAACTAAATAGCAAGTTATTAAATAACGAATGGGTTAACAATGAGATCAAAGAAGAAATTAAAAAATTTCTAGAAACGAACGATAATGAGTATACATGAACTCAAAATTTATGGGACACAGCAAAAGCAGTACTGAGAAGGAAGTTCATAGCATTACAGGCATACCTTAAGAAGCTAGAAAAAGCTCAAATAAACAACTTGACCCTGCATCTAATAGAGCTAGAAAAAGAATAGCAAATAAAGGCAGAGGAAGTAGAAGGAAAGAAATAATAATGATCAGAACAGAAATAAATGACATAGAGGCTAAAGAAACAATACAGAGGATCAATGAAACCAGGAGCTGGTTCTTTGAAAAGGTAAACAAGATCGATGTACCTTTAAGCAAACTCACCAAGAAACAAAGACAGAGGACTCAAATAAATAAAATTAGAAATAAGAGTGGAGAAATAACAACTAACACAACAGAAATACAAAATATTGCAAGAAAACACTATGAAGAACTGTATGCCAAAAAACTAGACAACCTAGATGAAATGGACAAATTCCTTGAAACATATAATCTTCCAAAAATTAATCTGGAAGAATCAGAAAACCTAAACAGATTGATTACAACAAATGAGATTGAAACAGTTATCAAAAAACTCCCAAAAAAGAGAAGTCCTGGGCCTGATGGCTTCACAAGCGAATTCTACCAAGTATTCAAAGAACTAACTCCTATCCTTCTCAAGCTATTTTAAAAAATTCAAGAGGAAGGAAGACTTACCAGCTTCTTTTATGAGGCGAGTATAATTCTGATTCTAAAACCAGGCAAGGACAACACAAAGAAAGAAAACTATAGGCCAATATCCCTGATGAATTTAGATGCTAAAATCCTCAACAAAATATAAGCAAACCGGATCCAAAAATATATGAAATAAGTCATACACCATGAACAAGTGGGATTTATTCTTAGGAGGCAAGGCTGGTACAATATTCGCAAATCAATCAATGTGATTCATCACATAAACAAAAGGAAAGAGAAAAACTACATGATAATTTCAATAGATGTAGAAAAAACATTTCATAAAATCTAGCACCCATTCATGATCAAAACTCTTAGCAAAGTGGGAATACAGGGAAAATAACTCAACATGATAAAGGCCATCTATGAAAAACCCATAGCCAACATCATACTCAATGGGTAAAAATTAAAAGAAATCCCCTTAAGATCACGAACAAGGCAGGGGTGCCACCTTTCACCAGTGTTACTCAACATAGTTCTGGAAGTCCTAGCCACAGCAATCAGACAAGAAAAAGAAATAAAAGGCATCCAAATTGGAAAAGTCAAAGTAAAACTATCATTATTTGCAGATGATATGATATTGTATATACAAAACCCTAATGTCTCAGTCAAAAAACTACTGGACCTGATAAATGAATTCAGCAAGGTGGCAGGATACAAAATTAATACTCAGAAATCAGAGGCATTTTTATACACTAATAATGAACTGTCAGAAAGAGAAATTAAGGAAGCAATCCCCTTCACCATTGCAACCAAAAAAATAAAGTACCTAGGAATAAATTTAACAAGGGAGATTAAAGACTTGTACTCGGAAAATTATAAAACATTGATAAAAGAAATCAGGGAAGATACAAACAAGTGGAAGCATATACCGTGCTCATGGTTAGGAAGAATAAACATTAAAATGTCTATATTATATTACCCAAAGCAATTTATAAATTCAATGCAATAGCGATTAAAATACCAATGACTTACTTCAAAGATATAGAACACATATTCCAAACATTTATATGGAAGCAAAGGAGAACACTAATAGCCTCAGCATTCTTCAAAAGAAAGACTAAAGTGGGAGGTATCACACTTCCGGACATCAAGTTATACTACAAGGCCATTGTACTCAAAACAGCCTGGTACTGTCATAAGAATAGGCATATAGATCAATGGAACAGAACTGAGAACCCAGAAATAAACCCACACTTTTATGGACAACTGATATTTGACAAAGGAGGTAAGAGCATACATTGGAGTAAAGACAGCCTCTTCAACAAATGGCGTTGGGAAAATTGGACAGCTATCTGCAAAAAAATGAAACTAGATCACCAGCTTATACCCCTCACAAAAATAAACTCAAAATGGATAAAAGACTTAAATGTAGGCCGTGAAACCATAAGCATCTTAGAAGAAAACATAGGCAGTAAGCTCTCCGACATCTCTCGGAACAATATATTTGCTGATTTATCTCCACAGGGAAGTGAAATAAAAGATAGGATAAACAAATGGGACTATATCAAACTAAAAAGCTTTTGCACAGCTAAAGACAATAAGAACAGAATAAAAAGACAAACTACACAATGGGAGAACATATTTGACTATACGTCTGATAAGGGGTTAATAACCAAAATTTACAAAGAACTTGTAAAACTCAACACCAGGAAGACAAAACAATCCAATCAAAAAATGGGCAAAAGAAATGAATAGACACTTCTCTAAAGAGAACACACAGATGGCCAATAGGCATATGAAAAAATGCTCAACATCACTAATCATTAGAGAAATGCAAATTAAAACCACAATGAGATATCACCTCACACCAGTCAGAATGGCGCTCATCAACAAAACACAGAATAAGTGCTGGCGAGGATGTGGACAAAAGGGACGTTCTGCACTGCTGGTGGGAATGCAGACTGGTGCAGTCACTGTGGAAAACAGTATGGAGATTCCTCAAAAAACTGAAAATCGAACTGCCTTTTGACCCAGCTATCCCACTTTTAGGAATATACCCCAAGAACACCACAGCACTATTTGAAATGAAATGCACCCCCATGTTTATGGCAGCATTGTTCATAATAGTGAAGATTTGGAAACAGCCCAAGTGTCTGTCAGTGGACAAGTGGATTAAAAAGCTTGGTACATATATACTATGGAATACTACTCAGCCATAAGAAATGATGACATCGGATCATGTACAATAACATGGATGGACCTTGATGACAGTATACTAAGCGAAATAAGTAAATCAGAAAAAACTAAGAACTATATGATTCCATACATTGGTGGGACATCAAAATGAGACTCAGAGACATGGACAACAGTGTGGGGGTTACAGGGTAGGGGGGAGGGAGGGGCACAAAGAAAACCAGTTAGAAGGTGAGGAAGACAATTGGACTTTGGGTGATGGGAACGCAGCATTATCAAATGTCAAAATAACCTAGAGATGTTTTCTCTGAACATATGTACCCTGATTTATCAATTTCCCCCCATTAAAATTAATTTTAAAAAATCCCTCAACTGTTAAAGAATATTCATCTACAGTTTAATTACCTACAAGAAGATATGGCAGAATTTCTATACATGAGTACTGCAAACACACAATTAGGGTTGTCCAACTCAAACCCTCCAAATTGTAAAATTTGAGATTTATGAGGGGAAAAAAGTTAAGAAACTAAGTCATAATAAAACCCTGCTACTAAAATAGTTTATATAGCAATGAGCTTGTATGTTAAATTGGTAATTTAAAAATTATACTAAATTGTGTTTCACCCATCAAAAATTAAAGTTTATACTTTCTCCTTTGCAATTTAAACAAGCTATTAAGACATTCCATCTTTTTTCTTTGCAAATAAACGTCATACTAAGCAGCCTTTCCATTTATCTTCCTTTCTATTGTTTTTCCAATTTCATGGTGTCTTAATTACTTAATTCCTGATATTTTTAGGGCAAGCTCCCCAGATTGTTTGTGTCGTAGTAAACTGTCTTAACTGTCCTGGGTCATTTGCTTTTCCCACATGAATTTTTACAAACAATCTGTCAAGTTCCCCAAAAATCGGTTTAAGATTTTGATTAGAATTGTGTTGGATTTAAAGATTAACAGTAATAATATAATTAAAAATATCATTTATAAAACCTCCTTTCAAAACTATTTGTGAAATACTACGTAAAATTCTATTTATATTTATTTAAAAGATATTTTTAAATGATGGGACTTTATCTCCCAAAATATTTAATAAATAATTCACAACTATAGTGGAGTTCTGCAGTGGGTAATACTCATCTGCTGCCATAAACAAGGTATTATAAAAGGAGACTCTCCCATTTGATGAATATTTGGCTCCTTTCAACACACCTTCAATTGCAAAGGAGCATCATACTTATTATACAGGCCACGTATATCTTACTTGTAGAATTTTGTGGTAAGGAAATATGAGAGAAGTAAAATAAATAGCATGTATTACAGAAATAATATATAGTTTTCTTAGGTTTACCCACGAAAGATAATATTCGATAAATAGACAAATAAATGAAAAAATTTCATTTGAAAACATTTATATAGATTTGTTGTACTATACAAACTCTACTCCCAATCTAAAATCTGCAAAAATCGCAATTCTTCAATTTGAACTGATAAAAGTCTGGAACAGAAACAATAGCTCAACAAGACTACAAATGAGTGAACAAAGACCTGAATTTATACATTTTCAACAGCACTCTTAATCCAGATGAGCCCAATTTTAGCTTCTGAGTTTCTTTTTTGAATAATTATAACTATTTGTGAAGATTGGTATTTCATGACTTTTATTTTTCACTAATAGTCATAACTATGATTCTAGGATGAAAGCTAAATTCTTAACATTGCCTAATAGGTGTTACACAATCTGCTAGTACCATTTATCCTTGTGCTGAGCTACAAGGGCCTTCTTTCAGTTTCTGGACACACAATGTTCTGCCTCATTGCTCCTTCTGCCTAGAATACTCTTCTATTGCTCTGGGCACCTAGCTAACTCCTATCATCTTCTAGAAAGCCTGAATGTCACTTTCTTGGGGAATCCTTCCATAAAGTATCTCTGTTTCCTCTCAATTTGGAAGGAGAAAAACAACATGGCAATCTCAGTTTACTAGATATCAAGACTCTTTATGAAATTATAGAAATTACTTAACAAAATAATTAACATTTGAGCTTTATTCTTGGGCCAAGTGCGTAATTCTAAGTACTTTAATATATTGCCTCATTTACTCTATTCAATTATTAAAATTTCATACGCATATATAAATTAACTTGCCAAGGTTACAAAGTTAGTGCCAGGCCTGTGATTAAGAAAACATGATATTGGGCCCTGGCAAGGTGGCTCCGTGGATACAGCGTCATCCCAGCCTGCCAAGGCACACAAGCTAAACGACCAATGAGCGCACAGCTCGATGGAACCTGGCCTGCCAAGGCACACAAACTAAGTGGAACAAGGAGTTGATGCCTCTGCCCCCCACCCTCCCTCTCTCAAATCAGTGTGTGTGTGTGTAATACTGGTATAGAAAAAAGCAAACAAACCCAATGAAAACAGCACAAAGAAACAAGAACCAGACTCACATACTTTGTCTAGCTATAATGTATGCCAGTATTTTTCAACTGCTGGTCTGCCAGAAATTTTGTGCCGATATGTAAGTTAACTACTCTGATGTTGTACAAAGATTATAGGTCCAATAATTTTAGTCGAATTCGCTTATGCTCATGGTGATTCCTACCTTAGCAGTCCCCGAAATAGTCTCCTTTTTACACTGGTCCCCAAGTGTAAAACTGCCAAAAGCATCATTACAAACTAGTGGAGAAAGTCCTGGCTATGTATATGGGGAAAAAATTAGAGCTCCACCTCACATATACAGTCAGTTTTACTCTAATGCTTGTTTCAAAACCTTGAATGTGTTAAACGTGATTGATATACTAGGGAAAAATGACACAATTTCAGTGTATGCAAACACTACTTCATCCAGGACTAAGGTGTGGCAAGTGTTATTCCTAGGGGTCCTAACAGGGACCCCTCCTAAAATTGTGCACCGTAGGTGCTTTCCTTGTCATCCCTGGTCCTAACTCTGAAACAAACCATTCATGAATACAGGACACTACCCAGGTGTACTGAACCACACAGGAATGCACAAGACACACATTTCAATCACCTGCCTAAATCACATGCGTATGTGCTACACATTCCACAACTGCAGTCACAACTTCTGACAGATTTCAGATAACCTTTTAAAAAAATTTATTGATTGATTGATTTTTAGAGAGAGGAGAGGAGAGAGAGGGAGATGGGGGCGGGGGGGGGAGAGGGAGAAGCAGGAAGCATCAATTCATAGTAGTTGCTTCCTGTATGTGCCTTGACCAGGCAAGCCTAGGGTTTTGAACTGGCAACCTCAGCATTCCAGGTTAACACTTGATCCACTGCGCCACCAAAGGTCAGGCAAGATT
Organism: Saccopteryx bilineata; assembly: GCF_036850765.1. Lineage (NCBI taxonomy): Eukaryota > Metazoa > Chordata > Mammalia > Chiroptera > Emballonuridae > Saccopteryx > Saccopteryx bilineata. Next base: position 183,340,794 of record NC_089491.1, on the reverse strand, counting down.
TCAGATAATCTTATCTCCTTCCGCCCCTACACAATAACTAACAGGCTGCTGCAACCCTTCTGAATCTTACTTCCATAATCAAACTTCATCTTTTTCAAAATAAAAATTACTTTTTGTGGTATACTAAGCATTTCTTGACTCTATTTTTTTAAAAATCTATTTTCTTATATTTTAAATTTTATTTATGTATTTTAGAGCGGTGGGGGGGAGAGAGAGAGAAAGAGAAAAAGAGAGAGAGAGAGAGACAGACAGGGGGAGGAGCAAGAAGTATCATCTCCCGTATGTGCCTTGACCAGGCAAGCCCAGGGTTTTGAATCGGCGATCTTAGCGTTCCAGGTCAATGCTTTATCCACTGTGCCACCAAAGGTCAAGCGATGCATTTCTTTCTTTCTTTTCTTTTTTCTTTTATTTCTCTCTCTCTCTTTCCTTCTTCCCTCCCTTCCTTCCTTCCTTTTTTTTTTTTTTTTTTTTTTTTTTACAGAGACAGAGAGAGAGAGTCAGAGAGAGGGATAGAGAGGGACAGACAAGAACGGAGAGAGATGAGAAGCATCAATCATTAGTTTTTCGTTGCGACATCTTAGTTGTTCACTGATTGCTTTCTCATGTGTGCCTTGACTGTGGCCCTTCAGCAGACCGAGTAACCCCTTGCTTGAGCCAGCGACCTTGGGTCCAAGCTGGTGAGCTTTGCTCAAACCAGATGGGCCCACGCTCAAGCTGGTGACCTCGGGGTCTTGAATCTGGGTCCTCTGCATCCCAGTCGGATGCTCTATCCACTGCACCACCGTCTGGTCAGGCTCTATGCATTTCTTAACCATTGAACATAACACACGTAAAACTGTTAACATTTTTAAGTGTATATTTTTTAATGTGTCATTGAAAAAATTTTTTGAGTACTGTGCCCCAACCCCATTTTTTCCCATATAACTTCCGGTTTTTGTAGCACGATTTTGCAAATAGCGTCATGATTTTTAGGAACACGTGTGTTACAGAAAAACTAACTATACAAAAATAAACTATAGTTGAATTAAAAACAAATGTGAAAGCAAATATATAATTTTTAAAGAAGATATTGAAAACCCTTGTTACCTTATAATATATGAAGAGTCAAGACAAAAAGCAAAATATCTTAGTTGGATAACCTTGCCAAGGTTAAAATGAAAAGATTCTGTTCAGCAAAGACACCACCAAGTAGAAATAAGACTGGGGAAGAGGCCCTGGCCGGTTGGCTCAGCGGTAGAGCGTCGGCCTGGCGTGCAGGGGACCCGGGTTCGATTCCCGGCCAGGGCACATAGGAGAAGCGCCCATTTGCTTCTCCACCCCCACCCCCCTCCTTCCTCTCTGTCTCTCTCTTCCCCTTCTGCAGCCAAGGCTCCATTGGAGCAAAGATGGCCTGGGCACTGGGGATGGCTCCTTGGCCTCTGCCCCAGGTGCTAGAGTGGCTCTGGTCGCGGCAGAGCGACGCCCTAGAGGGGCAGAGCATCGCCCCCTGGTGGGCAGAGCATCGCCCCTGGTGGGCGTGCCGGGTGGATCCCGGTTGGGCGCATGCGGGAGTCTGTCTGACTGTCTCTCCCCGTTTCCAGCTTCAGAAAAATACAAAAAAAAAAAAAAAAAAGTGAAAAAAAAAAAAAAAGAGACTGGGGAAGATACTTGCATTGCATGTAACCAACAAAGGATTAGAATACATAAACTAATTTAAAAAAATAAAGGGAAGAAAAAAGGGCAATTTATAGAACAGGAATCAGAAGGGTCTCTATACATACAAGATGATGCCCAACCTCATTAGCAATGGGAAGAATACAGAGTAACCCAATGCTGTATCATTCTAATGAAATCAGTGAACACACAGCACATACACCAAATGTATCAAAATTAAGTATGAAAAAAATGTGACAAATTTATATACTGCCAATGGAAATGTAAATTAGAGCCCTCACTTTAGGAATTTGGCAGTATCTGTTAAACATGAAGATGTTCATTCTATACAATTATATTACTGTCATTGCTAAGTTTATCCTATAGAAATTCTTGCACTTATTTACATGAATATAACTATAACAATATATACTGCAGCATAATTTGTAAGAATAAAATTAGGGGGAAACCTAATATCCACTATTCATACCAAGAAATATTAATATATATTACACAAAAATTGAAATGAAAAAGACAAGTCTACATGTATTATTAACACGGATAAATCTCATGCCACAAATAATACATATTTACATATCCATGTATATAAATAAAAATAATAAAAATCAATTTTAGGAGAGTGGCTCCCTCTGGCAAGGGAGGGAAGGGGATGGGATTAGGGAAATATGTATAGAAAGATTCGACCTTATCTGCATTGTCTTATTATTATTTTTAACTAACAGAGGTGTACACAGATATTTTGTTATACTTTTTTTTGTATTCATCTGTCTGTGAAATATTACATTAAATATGATTAATCTTTTCTATTTAATATGGAATAACGGCTTATATATGTATACATCTTCATAGACATGTACAGAAATTAAATAGAGTCAAATGTACAGACTGCATAATGTTGAGGCCAACAAGACAACTTAGTGACAATCAACAAATGAAAAGAAATTTCAAGCATAAAAATACTAAAATAACTAAAAATACAGCTTAGGTTGTTGTTTTTTTTAATTGGGATAATAATATGTACAACAAAATGTATAAAGTTCATAGTTTTAGTTTTATTCCTCTTTATGAAAAAATTTCACTTTATCTCGTATTTATTTTTATAATTATCTCTTCCAAACAGATGGATTTGTTAATAAAAATTTACATAAGCTTTGAAGAATTATCTTTGAAAAGGCATGATCTGACTTTTTAAATTTATAAAATTATGATTCTGTTATATACTGTAATCATTTTCAGGTAATTATTTCCTTTTGGGAATTAGAACAAACAGTAAGCTAGAAAAGTAAAATAATTGAGTGACATATCACAAGAAAAGCAAATAAAGTACAGAAAGTAGATCATCATCCTTGATATCTGGGAAAGTAATACAAAGAAAACTACCACTAAAAAAGTCCTAAAATTGGCCCTGGCCGGTTGGCTCAGTGGTAGAGCATCGGCCTGGCGTGCAGAAGTCCTGGGTTCGATTCCCAGCCAGGGCACACAGGAGAAGTGCCCATCTGCTTCTCCATCCTTCCCCCTCTCCTTCCTCTCTGTCTCTCTCTTCCCCTCCCACAGCCGAGGCTCCACTGGAGCAAAGATGGCCCGGGCAAAAAAAAAAAAAAAAAAGATGGCCTGGGCGCTGCGGATGGCTCCTCAGCCTCTGCCCCAGGCGCTAGAGTGGCTCTGGTCGCAACAGAGCGACGCCCCGGAGGGGCAGAGCATCGCTCCCTGGTGGGCATGCCAGGTGGATCCTGGTCGGGCGCATGCGGGAGTCTGTCTGACTGTCTCTCCCCGTTCCCGCTTCAGAAAAATACAGAAAAAAAAAAAAATAGTCCTAAAATTGACATATATACTGATTTTAAACTGATCAAGCTTCAGTACCAAATATTACATAACTATAGACTTGCAAACATCTAAAATTCACCTACATACTAATGTGCATTTAGTTAGCTCAAAGTACAGAGTAGTAATTAAGTAATTGATTTGTGACAGACTACTTTGAAGTTTTTTACACAAAAGCATCTATAGCTTATGGATGAGACTAAAGGTGAAATGAAATATTTCTGAATACTGAACCTTCTGTGTTCTCATATAAAAAGCTACAAAGTTAATGTACCAAAATATGCTCAAGATCACTTTATGACTGATGCTTCTGGCTGTAGCTGAATCAGTACCACTTCCCTCTGTTTCAGTGGATTATAAGATTTTATGAGTGCCTCACATTTAACCATTACCCATGATTCTCACATAATAGTACATCAACATAAAAAATAGTTCAATCGCTTAAGTCCTTCAGAGATGACACAATCCTTCAGCATGCCTCTATTTTCAACAGTTACTTCAAATCTTTGCCTGTCTCACTAAGTCTCTAACCCATTAGATTTACTAGACCATACTTCTTACTGTTTAAGGAAGAAGCCTTCAACTTACTTTCTTGCTCCACACCTTAGTCTTACAATCTTATCTGATTTTCTTATATATCAGTGGAGGATATAATTCTCCTTAAATCTAAGACTATTAATTTTTGTTTCAATGCTCTGATCTAATTTCCTTTTACCACCTTGGAGACTTACCACCATTGACAGCCCCTACCTTCTGTTTCTCCCGGTATCTTTTTTTTCGGCCAGCACATAACAAGGGCCGTTTATTTCCTCCTTTCTTCCCAAACCACTTCCCATCTCACATATTATTTCCTCTTCCATCTACTCCCATTTTTCTGACTTGTACTTGCAGCCAAACTTATCCTTCCTCAACCCTCACCTACTCTTCAATTTGGCTCGTCTTTCTAACCCGACGGGCCCTCAAAAGTTCTCACAGTCACCAATGACCACCCTATCAAATCCCAAGGATTCATAATTTTATGTATCTTATTAATCTTTTTTAAAAAGCGATTCCAATTTTTCTGAGGGGAGGGATATGTTTTTTTAACCTTCTTTTCCTCTTTTTAAATGTTAGTATTCCACAGAGCTGTTCTCTAATTTCTTTTCTTATTGTTTATAATCTCCAATATTGTAATTCATATCAATAATTAAAAAACCTGTACCCTCGGGCCAGTCCCCAAGTTCTTGAGCTATATTTCTAATTTCTACTAGTCCATGTCAACTTGGATTTTTCAGACCTTTCAACCTTGTGTCATCAATCATCTTCATACCTTCACATGTACTTCTCATGCATACCCTTAATAAATTGTCATCAGTAATTTAACTCCCCAAGCCAGAAACCAGAAATATTATCCTATATTCCTCCTTTGCTGCATAATATCTAATAACCTCTTCATTCTCAGAAAAGTACCTTAGTTCTGTATCCCCCTTTCCCCATCATTTTTAGTGGCACAGCTTATTGTAATAGCAGCCCAACTTGTCTTTCTGCTTTAAGTTTGCTTGCTTTTAATTAATCCTCCATTCTGCTGCCACATTTTATTATTATTACTTATTATTATTATTATTTTAAAATCACGTTACCAACAGTCTTCAGTTTTTCTTTTCAACATCCTTTCTGCAGCTTCCTTGTCTCTTTCTGCGCAGATGCCGAAGAAATCAGCATCGAAGCAGGCCATGTGAAGGCTGGCAAATGCCTTTAAGTTCTCCTCCTCCTCTGTGATGACCATGGCTTTCCCCTACTTGTAGACATTCTGTATGGACATAACTGGTCCTGTTAGCTGGGTAGCCAACTTGAGTTCTTCACGAAACTGTCTCCCTTCTTGGGAGCCAAAGGCTTCCTAGGGAAGAGTTGTGAACTTGAAGCGGTACTCCTTCAGCCACTTCACATTAACCAGCAGTTAGTCGGTGGACTTGTTCCACCTCTTTGGAAATAAAAAGATCCCTATGGTCCTGGCCACCTTTTTGTGGATGCCAGTCACCCTTGAGTTCTCCAAACTGAAGGCCCTGTTGCTTGCACTTTGGCCTGGTGCCTCACTGTGGGGCATCTCACTATGGGCTGAATGGGTCCTGACACAGAATGTAGGACATTGTGGAGCGCTTTGGCTTGCCAGGCCTTGTGTCTGCAGATCTTTCACACAGGCTGGTTAAACGATGTGGCAACACACCACTGCCTGTCCTTGCAGAAACTGAATTGTTCTGCAAACTCTTGTTTTATGTAGTAATCAAGTTTCTGCAATTGAAACGCTATTGTAATAGTTATCTTGGTATATGTGATGCCCCAATTCCAGATACGGCCGAAGTAGTGACAGAATAGTCAGTTTATTTCCTTCACCTGTGTACATTTCCATATTGCAAATATACCCAGTCTTGCTCTCACATACCATTCTTAGAATAAACCATATTTAATAAGTTTAGCTGGGTTGTAAGTTTGAAATAGAAGATGACCCCTCCAGGGAATTATGCATTCATCTAATGATAATTCTCACAAAGATTTATATATTGTTTAAAATTTATTAATAAAGTGGTCAGTACAGATTGAATTTTAAATAGCCTGGATGAAGATTTAGTCATGTTTGCATTGTTAATTGAAATGCCAGTAAGTCCAAATTTGTTCAAAATGATTTTGACTCATCGTCTGAGGAAATATTGGAACAGCTAGAACTGGATTTGTCGACCAATATCCTTTCCAAGTATCCTTTCAAATATGCCCTATTGGCAGTATAAGTCCTAAAAAAATTTTCATATCTGTTGGAGTAACAAACCGCTTTATTGCTTTTAAAATTTTGTGCTTTCCCAAATTTTGGTTATAAGTTCGATTGATAACATAGTTTAAACAGATGGTTGTCAAAAATCAAGTTGGTGACTTCAATGATGTTCTTAGAGTCAGACGGTATAACTGTAACCCCAGAATTACCTTCAAATTTTTCCAAATGAGGTTGAAAGTACTCTTTTGACGAATCATTATCTTGGCAACAAAGATGCAAATTACACTCAAAATCATGTATGGAAATGTTCAAATTTTCAGGTTCAGAATACTTGAAATTACTATTTTGCCTTTTTGAAGGAATAACTGTTGTGCCACTGTCAAAGCTTTCATCAGTTTCACTTAGAATAGCTGATAAACTGTCAGCAAATATATACAGAATTTTATCATGTTCTTTATCATGTTCTTCGTCACTATCCATGGTTACCGAACATTTTAAAAATACCAAATTGATAATAAAAAAATTATTTTTATTACTAACGACAAGAGACTAATCACTTTTAATTTCTTTTGTAATTTTTTTTTCCTTTTTGTGTTTTTCTGAAGCTGGAAACAGGGAGGCAGTCAGACAGACTCCCGCATGCGCCCGACCGGTATCCACCTGGCATGCCCACCAGGGGGCGATGCTCCGCCATCCAGGGCGTCGCTCTGCCGCAACCAGAGCCATTCTAGCGCCTGAGGCAGAGGCCACAGAGCCATCCTCAGTACCCGGGCCAACCTTGCTCCAATGGAGCCTTGGCTGCGGGAGGGGAAGAGAGAGACAGAGAGGAAGGAGAGGGGGAGGGGTGGAGAAGCAGATGGGCACTTTTCCTGTGTGCCCTGGCCAGGAATCGAACCCAGGACTCCCGCACGCCAGGCCGACGCTCTACCACTGAGCCAACCAGCCAGGGCCGCCTTTTGTAATTTTTAACCTCAGCAAATGAGTTTTCTGTTCCACTGTTTCTCTTTAAATGACAACAATGCAAAGCTGAGAATTCTTGTGATTGGCCACAAACTTTAGAACAGAAAACACAAAAATTCTCATAATACATCTGCAACGTGTTAAGACTACATGAAAAAAAAATTTTTTTTCTTTTTTAAGAGGTTTTCTCAAGTTGTGGTAAACACTAAGCTGTGGATGAATTTTTTCACATCCAATTTCAAATTGTTTTCATGATTATTTTTGCTTATAAATGTTCTTACCTGAATAGGTATGAACTCTTAAATATATTGTAGAAAAGTACTAGACCAAAATTCTTTTCTTGGGATTACTTCTTGTAAGGTATTTGAAAAGTTACTAGGCACTATAGCCTCTAGATTTTGTATCTTAGAAGTGGAAATTCATTCATTCAAAAATATATATTGGAGGTCTAATATGCTATATCGTATTAATAGATGGTTATCAAAATAGCCAAGGCCTGACCAGGCGGTGGCACAGTGGACAGAGCGTCCAACTGGAATACAGAGGACCCAGGTTCGAGACCCCGAGGTCGCCAGCTTGAGCATGGGCTCATCTGGTTTGGGCAAAGCTCACCAGCTTGGACCCAAGGTCTCTGGCTCAAGCAAGGGGTTACTTGGTCTGCTGAAGGGCCACGGTCAAGGCACATATGAGAAAGCAATCAATGAACTAAGGTGTCGCAATGAAAAACTGGTGATTGATGTTTCTTATCTCTCTCCATTCCTGTCTGTCCCTTTCTATCCCTCTTTCTGACTCTCTTTCTCTGTAAAAAAAAAAAAAAAAAGCCAAGGTCCCTATGTTCATGGAATTGAGAATTCAGTGCAGAGGGTATATAATTAAGATATGCAGTAAAATATCTTGGTAAGTGCAGTGAATGAAAAGTACAAGGAGCCATGAAAACATAAAAAAGGGGTCCTGTTTAGAATAAAGGATTTGAGGAATAAAAGGAGATATTTCAAGAAGAGTAAGAAAAAAAAAAAGCTATCGAGATTGAAGGAACAGCATGTGCTAGGGCCAAAACAACTTTGGGTGTTTGGTTGAGAACTTACTAAATGATGTTTGAGTTTATGACAGGGACTAGAAATGCTAGATATGGCTAGAAAGGTATCTGGGCACAGTCTATATAGTCTATGAGATAATGATAAGGAACGTATTCTAATGTAATGAAAAGTCACTGGGAGATTTTTAGAAGGAAAGAGATATGATCTGACATATTTTTCATGAAGACCACTGGGAATATTTCACAGGATTGTTGGGAGGATCAAATACATATGAAATGATTACTAAATCAAAAACTTACATAGTTATGTCATGAGTAATTTAAAAGGTCTAAATTGTATGGTGCTAAATATTCTGAAGGCATCAAGAAAGACAATTTGTATTGTAGTCTGTACAGAATGATTTTTTCAATGGCTCCAGAGAGGCTAGGTCAATTTTAGTCCTTCAAATAAATCTGAGTTCATTTTAAGACAGTCTTCAAATACAGAAGAGCTACACAAAGAACTAAAAAACTCAGAATTTGGGGGGGGGGTAGGGGATAGTGATGGAGAGAAAAGATAGGAGAGTTTCAAAAGTTTAGTGTTTTATTGGAATGCTACTCAGTCATAAGAAATTATGACATAGTGCCATTTATGACAATATGGATGAAATTTAAGAACATTATAATGAGTGAAATAAGTAAATCAGAAAAAGCTAAGAATTGTATGATTTTATACATAAGTGGTATATAAAATTGAGACTGATGGACATAGGTAAAGGTGAAGTGGTTAACAGGGGGAAAGGAACATGGGGGAGGGGATGGGGAAGGGGGAGGAGGAAGAGTATAAAGAGGGACAAATATAAGGTGACAGAAAATGATTTGACTTTGGGTGATGGGTATAGAACATAATCAACAGTTCAAATGCTATAGAAATGTTTACCTGAAACTATGCACTCTTAGTAATCCCATATTAAAATTAATTTCCTAAATAAAATATAAAAATTTAAAGAAATGTACTATATAAAAGGCAATTAAGTTTGCTACAAACAAATAAATACAAGTAAAACTGGGGTAATCTAAACGCAACCAGCTGAATATATCAATGCCAATATTCTGACTTTGATATTTAACTGCTGTTTTTTAAGATTTGGCATTGGGGGAAACTAGGTAAGAGGCATAAGTAATTTCTTTGCATTACTTTCTTACAGCTGCATGTAAATCAATAATTATATAAAACTGAAAGTTTTAATTAAAACTATATGCAAAAAAAAAAAAGTTTAGTGTTTTTATATATACTAGAAGCAAATTTAAGAAAGATATATAGGAAGTAATAAGTGATTCAGAATTAGTCCCAGATATAAAGTTTAAAAGTAGTAGAGTAAATCCCAATAGCAGGATTTAGGAGACCATAAAACTAGTGAATGTGCATTAGCAGCAGTTCTTATTTTGTTTGTTTAGTATATGCTTATGTAGACAACTTTCAGATAAGAGATTCTGAATGCTTATCTAATATATGACCTAAATATAAGTTTATTTTTTAAAAAATCCTACCTTTTCATCTACAAAGTAGGAATAAGACAGTTGTTTTGTTTTTTTTTTTACAACAACAAAAAATACACAAAAATATCAGCCTAATCCAGTTTGCCAAACTTAATCTTAGGACAATATAAATATTTTGTGCAAAATTAATGGCATAAACAATCCTGTATGTTAATCTGTTAATTCACTCTATGACTAATCCTCTCATTTAATGCTTGTGTTTAAATTACATTTGAGTAGCACTAGCATAAAACCATTTTAAATAAGGGAGACATTGACAGTATCTATTTAGTATTTTACTAAATATTTCACTGAAATTTTTTTAAGTACCAGAGACTAAACTCAGAACTTTATTTTTTCAGTAAAACGTAACCAAAGAAATCTATGAAGTTCTTTTAAATAAACAAATGGCTAGGTCAGTCATCCCTTTATATCTTAACTTTTAGATTTCAAGCATTTCCAACATATTTTTTGTTCTGCACAATAAATTCATTAGTTAGCAAGAACTCATTTTTATGACTTCTTTTTACATCTCAATTAAGATACAAATAAGAAACTCAAGAAGGAAACCAAGATTGTGAAAGTGAAAAAAAAACCCACAGCAAGGGAAGAAATTCTGTAAATCACCTATCAGATAATGAATTTGTATCTAGAATCTGAAAAGAACTCTTAAAATTCAATAATACAAAGACAAATGACCAAATTTAAAAATAGGCAAAGGATCAAGACAGACCTTTTGCCAAAGAAGATATACAAATAGCCAATAAGCATATATGCAAAGATGTGCAACATCATCAGTCATTAAAGAAATGCAAATCAAAACAGCAATGAGATACAACAACATACCCACTAAGATGGCTATAATGAGAAAGACAAAACCTTGACAAGGTTATGGAGAAATCAGAACCCTCAGACACTGCTGGTAGTGATGTAAAATAAAATGGTACAGCCACTTTGGAAAAGAGTCTGTTAGCTTCTCAAAAACTTAAACATAGGGACCCAACAATTCCACTCCTAAGTATAAAACCTAGAGAAATAAAAACTACAGCTACACAAAAACTTGTACACAAATGCTCACAGCCAAAAAAAAAAAAAAAAAAAAAAAAGTAAACAACCCAAAGGTCCATCAACTGATGAAGGGATAAATTCAATGTGGTCTCTCTGTACAGTGTAATATTTGGCAATAAAAAGAAATGAAGCACTGATACATACTACAACGTGGATGAACCTAAAAACATTGTTAACTGAATGAATCCAGACATAAAAATCACATGTATTATGATTCCATTTATACGAAATACTCAGAATAGGCAAAGCTACAGACTAGAATGTAGAATAATAGCTGCTGTGACTAGAGCAGGAAGAGTTGGGGAGAAATTGGGGGATTGCAAATAGGTAGGGGTATGTTTCAGGGATGATAAAAAGGATTCCAAAATTAACTGTGGTAATGGTTGCACAACTCTGAGAATATACCCAACCCCAGTGAATTATACATGTTAAGTGGGTAGAAGTGTACAATAAGTGAATATATCACAATAATGCTCTTTTATACATACATATATATGTGTATACTTATATACATACATATATATTAAGGGTGGGGTTATTGGGGATGATTTTAGAGATTGGTTTTGAGTTAGGTTCTGAAGTAACTGCAAGTCGGGAATCAGTAAAATATATTTGAAATAATATGAATGATGTGTAAAGCCCTGTAAGGCAGGAACAAGTACTTAATTTGCAGGAAATGGGAGAGCAGAGCTATCTATACTAGTTAGAAATAAAACTACTAAGACTAGAATACTAAATCAAGGAGACCCAGAAAATTCTATAGGTTTCTCATATGAATAATAGATGAACACGGTGTTTTACTAATGTGACAAAGCTATCACTTCTTGATTTTAATACTTCCAAGTATTCATCCCTCAAAAAGTTGCTTCCATAATAGGGGCATAACTTTATCACTCATAGGCAAGCAGTAAGTACACTTGAAAATGCAGGCTTTTAGAGGTGACTAGGTTAGAATCTCTGCTCTACCACTGACTGAGTATATGACCATTTGTCCTGAACTCTGTACCTGTTTCTATAACTGTAAAATGAGAATAATCAGTTACTTCATACACATAAAAAGCTCTTAATATGGTAAACAAGTGGTAACCATAGCCAAAACTATATAGTACACATAACATCTCAACTATAGCTCTCCTGAGAATCAAAAGGTTCTTTAGCTTGAAATTCATTCAATTTATAAGTATAAATTTTCCACTGATATTAAAGATAAATATCTTGATTCAACTGTTAAACTTTGTTATTAAAACATATTGTTAAATAATATAAAGCAATCCAATCTATCAGGTCTTTTTACCAGGATCACTTCACCTTTATCATTCCAAATCTTTTTTAACTAAAGGAACTTGATGGTCTTTTCATTCACGTAATTAATTTTGTGTCTAATCCTCCCAGGTTTCTACATAACCGACTCTCTAAAACTTAGAATAGCCTCACTTCAGAGCCACTCTTGGATTTGCTTTAAGAGCCTTTGACTTCTTTCACAAAGGAAGCTCTCTTTATGCCTACTTCTTGCTAAACAATTTTCCCTAACAATAAGGAATTATGTACTAATAGCTGGATCTTCTTAAAGCTAAAAGGAGAGTGGAAGGGAATGGGAGCAAGCATTCTTAGTTCCCCTCATGGACAAGAAAAAGTAGTCATTATTCTCCTTTTCTTTCTACAGAACTATAAGGAAACCATGCAGAATTCTCACTGGTGGAAGTGTTCTAAGCATAATGAAATACAAGTTAATCCCACAGAGGTTTTCTGCCTTATATTACAAACTGACATTTTTTTTTTTTTTTTTGAGGAGCCAGTTTTGATAGTCTCTCAGATATGTCATTTTAATTTATACCTCAAACTGAGGTTAATTACCATGAGTCTTATTCCAGGGTTCCTTAGTAGTGACTTCTGTGTAAACTGGAAGATAAACTGAAAGGAACTACATACTCTTGTTTAAAGAACAGATGGAGAAAGAATCTGGAGAAATGACTTCAAGGGAATATATATAAGATAAAGTATGAATTACAGTGGTAACTGAGGAAATGAAAACAAGGCACAAACTGAACTGACATTACTCAAGAAAGAAAAGAAAATCTAGCAATTGTTGAAAAATTCTACATGGGGACTACCAAGGAACAGTTTAACAGTTTAATGACTTAATGAAATACTGAGTTACATTTGACTAGTGATAAGCATGAACGTTTTAATACTAAGGACATATTAATATATCCAGTATTTTAAATCATTATAAACCTGTACTTAAACCTAAACCAGCTCTGAAATGATCAAACAGCTATAAAATAAGGCAAATAAGGGCACTTACTTTAAAGGCTACATAGTATAAAGCATTTAGAATAGAGGCTGGCAGAGTAGGCATTCAATATTCACTAGTGGTGGTATAACCACATGCAAACCAATTGATTTCTCTGCTTTCAGACTCCTTATCTAAAAGGAAGAAATATAAATGTATACTTGATCCGTATTTGAGGATCAAACCAGATAATGCATGTAAACACACTTCTCGGCCTTTCCCTTACCTCCCAACCAATATACCTGATGGTTTCAGTTAACTTTTATAAAAATCATGGCTTATTAATAAAATGAATAAAAGGAAAATCCGTAAATTCATGTAATAAAATGGATATATCTAATGACTAAGATGAAAAAACGTTCCATTAGCAGTAACGCTACTCAGACCGTTAGACCTCAGGAAGAGTTAAAAGAGGTATCAAGACAGTCATGTACCTTCTACTATCTTAATTTAAATGCCTTTTACTTTGAAAATTCACTGAAGGAGTTATTCCTGGAAAAAAAAAGTTAGCAAACATGGAACATAAAATACCAATCATTTATATTTGCATTTTCTGGCTGGGCTATTCCTCTGGATTCACAGTGCAAAAAGAGAGCTTAACATATTTGTAGTTTACTGTAAACTAGCACTTAGATTTATTTATTTAAATTTTTATTGACTGACTTGAAAAAGAGAGGGGAAAGGAGGGAGAGATCCAGATGGATTTCGTTGTTTCATTTATTTATGCATTCATTGGTTGATTCCCATATGTAACCTGAGTGGGACTTGAACCCACAACCTTGGCGTATTGGGACGATGTTCCACACGGCTGAGCTACTTGGCCAGTGCTAAATTAGCACTTTTAAAATATAGGCAAAGTATTAAAACAAAACATCCTATAACCCCTTACTATCTGCTTGTTATTTCTGTAAAACAATTATGAGAAAGGGCCACATGGCCCCTAATAAAAGCTTATGATTACCGATAAACAATTAAAATCCAAAATCTCAACTATAAATGATCTCAGATTCTTTAATTTAAATGCACTTTTGGATCAAAATAACATTTATCTTACATATTCAGGTAGTCTCCTATTAATCTTTAAACATATTTTAATTTCCAGAAGCAAGATATTGTCTATACACTGTCATATCTAAACTAAAGAGTCACAAGAGATGAGTAGAAAATAAAGCAGTAGAATTGTGCCACTAAAATAAAATAGACTCCAAAAGAGGAAAAAATGTCCATTTATTTTCTTTTTCAAGTGAAACCTCATTTCAAAATGCATCTTTAAAATAAGAAGCCGTGCAGTACAGTAATTTTAGGGCCTCAAAGTCCCAAACTACTTGGGTTCAAATATCAGATATATATATCACTGTGTGAACAACTCTCTGAGCCTAGGATTCCTATTCTGTCAAATGTGAATTATGGCACATTCATATTCTAATGCTCTAGAATTGTGGCTCTAAGTAAATAAGTTAACATATGTAAGTACTTAAAACAGTATGTAGCACAATGTTTTTAAATTTAGTATTATAGGTCATGGTGGGACAAATTACTTTTATTATTATACTCATATGCAAGTAAGATTAATATTTGTTATAAAACTATTTTGTAAAAAGACCACTTATTTAATATCTTGTATGCCCTAATGGGAAACGGTATGATTTAGGGAAAAAAAGTCACTAAATAGATAAGTACAGTAACTGACTAAAGCTCTGGATCATCTTGGTCAAGCAGGGTACATTAATCTTAAATTCACTAACAACTTAGAAGTGATTTTAAAAACATGAAAAGACTTAAAGTAGAAAAAAATGCTTTTCTAGATCTTAACAACTAAAATGTGAAAAATATGTTTTAATTTCACTATTTCTGTCTTTATTTTCATCAATTTACCAACACGAAAACGTTTTGCTTTCTAGTTTCATTTCCTGAAAATGATGTACCGTAATCATACCTTATTTGAGTGGTGAACACTTTTCCACGACTAAAAAAATTTCAGCAGTAACAGTAATGTAAATATTTCTTTAGGAAATATATACTAAACAATGTGAAGTTCATATTGATTAATTTTGTCCATTTACATTATTAACTGATGTGATTGTAAGGTTGTTTTCTGGTAGTATAAATCAAAGTTGTACAGACATAAGGGACCATATAAAAGAAAGCCTCAAAGATTTCTAAGTAAAAGAGTAGGAGTAGAAGGAAAGCTCTAACAACACTGAAATCGGTCTCCTATGTAAAATCCACATTGATTTGAATGGACTATTCCTTGGCAATTTATTGAAACAAAAATATACACATCTTAAATGACTAAATACAAATTATTCTCTGATGTTACCTCAAACTTACTGAGCTACTAGGATTTATAGAAAAATGACATGCAAAATTTAATTTGTAAAGTTAACTGTTACTATTGAATTTAGTCGCACATAATAATTAGTAGAAATAATTGGTAAATTAGTGACATTTATTAATAATGGGAAAATAAAGCACAGACTTTGATGATGTTTATTTACTCACAATAGGTCTGTTTTAAAAACTATCTCCAAAAAAAGTATTCCATAAACCATGATTTGTCTTGATAATTCATTTATTTATCATCCTTTTAGCAAGATTCCTCCATTCCTAATATACTTACATGTAATGTACTTTAAACAAATTTTCCTTTTGTCTCATCAGGAAAAACTATCATATACCTGAAGATTAAGTTATCTTTCATTCATCCTATGCCAGGGGTCCCCAAACTACTGCCCGCGGGCCACATGCGGCCCCCTGAGGCCCTTTATCCGGCCCCCACCGCACTTCCGGAAGGGGCACCTCTTTCATTGGTGGTCAGTGAGAGGAGCATAGTTCCCATTGAAATACTGGTCAGTTTGTTGATTTAAATTTACTTGTTCTTTATTTTAAATGTTATATTTGTTCCCGTTTTGTTTTTTTACTTTAAAATAAGATATGTGCAGTGTGCATAGGGATTTGTTCATAGTTTTTTTTATAGTCCGGCCCTCCAATGGTCTGAGGGACAGTGAACTGGCCCCCTGTGTAAAAAGTTTGGGGACCCCTGTCCTATGCTACAAAATTCTAGTTCCTTTATCCTTTTTCTATAGATTCTAACAATCTTGTTCATGGTTCTCTGAATCACACCTTCAAGCTGAAACACAGATCAAGAAACTGCATTATAAAACTACTCCTCTTAGTGCAAATCAATGTTACTTTCATACCTCATCTTTTTAAGAAATATCAATTTTTACTTTTTTGTCTCTATAAAGTCTAGTACCAAGCATTATTATAAAATTTGTTCCTCCTCACCTCAGACCTAGGTAACATATCTTCATCTCTAGAAAGTCAGTTGGAAGATAAAAATCATTGACTATTTACAAATAAACAGAAACTCTAATATCCATGCAGAATCAAATCTTTACCCTTCCCCCAAGCATTAATTACCAGACAGGCCTTATCTGTAAAATGCTCACAGCCTAATTAGTGAAATTTATTCACTTTAATACAAGTGACTACATCAAACATTAGTATTAAAGTTTCAAGAATAAACTTATGGTAAACCTACTTTTTCTTAATAGTCCAGAGAGTCTTTGCAAAATGGTTATATACCTACATCCAGACAATGTTCCATTTGCATATAGCCCATTTCAGCAAAAAATATCATAGGATTTGCCTAAAAACCCATAAATGACTAATCCAAAGATTAAAAAAAAAGGTTAGAAAAGGAGTAACTTTTTAATAAGTTAAAAACTAATTTTAATGAGTTCCAAAAACATGAGCCCAAGTTAACAACTAAATTATTAAATATCTTTACCAATTCTGTATTTGTGAATAATTATCTACTTTGTACTTACCAAATTATCCACCTTACAGCTCTGAATCAAACTTCTGTTCTACACTAGTTCCTTTTTTGATGTTTTACCTGCTAATTGCAAGTAAACTGGCTCACATATAAACCAAACTGGTCTCAGCAAGTCCTCACTACCATCTTGCTCCTGCAATTTTTTTTTCCTTTAAAATATGTGAGGAAATCAAAGCAAGAATAAAAATTTTGTTAAAAAGTTTTAATGCCCACAATACACATATTGCTCCTATCTTCCTGTAGTGTCAACAATACCAACTATTATTTAGTATAACAAGAACATACAACATTAAAGAGAATATCCACATAAACAATTTCCATATACAGATTTATATTTTATGGAAATCCACATTTACCTTTTCATGAGGCGGTGATAGGCTATGTGAATTAAGAATGTTTAACAAACAATAGGAAGCAAGGCCTGATTTGATCTTTAATAATCCATAGGTCAAGGTGTTGCATTAGTGTCCTAGGAAATGCCCAATTTCCCCACACCTCAATATAAATAAGAGGAACACTCCAATATAAATAACAATTTTTAAATTATACTTTTGCTGCAATGCAATAACTGTATTTTACACCTTTAAGAGATTTTTATTTTAAAAATATAC
The DNA here is from genome assembly GCF_036850765.1 of Saccopteryx bilineata. Taxonomy (NCBI): domain Eukaryota; kingdom Metazoa; phylum Chordata; class Mammalia; order Chiroptera; family Emballonuridae; genus Saccopteryx; species Saccopteryx bilineata. The sequence continues at coordinate 183,323,250 of NC_089491.1, read as the reverse complement.
TATGGAGCCTAACAAAGTAGAAACAAGTTACCAAAGCCTTAGATCAAAGTACTTAAATTCAAGTCCCAAGTCTGCCATCTAATAGTTTACTTGAAAATGATCCTAACAGCAAAACATTTTAGCAGAAGTGGCAGTAATAAGAAAGTAGCTAAAATGTAATGTTATTTCATAAATAGGAAAATTATCTTTTAGAATATTTCATTGAACCAAGGTAAAACCATATAATGAAATTATTGTCCATATTCATAGATGAAAATACTGAAGTACAATGATTTAAATGAACTTCGCTCAAAGTGATACCGCAAGTTAGGTGGTCTAACGACGATTTAATTCTGGTCTAAATCTTATGCTCCTTTCACTAAGCAATATTGGGGGACACGAGAGGAAAAATACCCTGGAAATTACATACCACTGTTATGGTGATAATGGAAAATGAAAACATTTTTTATTATAATAAAGAGGCATACTGTCCTTCCTAACAAACATACCACTTTCTGCTTATGTTACAAATTCACATAGTTAAGTTATTCTGGATACTACTTGATATGGCCATCAAGTATTAAACTCTCCACACACTGTACTTCCTCCAGCATTTTAAGAATATCCTTCGGTATTTTACAAGTGTGTATATTAGCAAGTGACTTCAGCCTCAAGTGGATTTATCTACTTTGGGCAGGCCTTGTTACGGCTTCAAAAGGGAGGGAAAGGCTACACTTTTAAGAAACGCTGCCGGTTTCCTAAAGCATAAGACCACGTGGTATCTCTCCGGAGCCTACGGTTCCCTACAGCTTCCTCTCCCTCCAGACGAGGGACTGGAAACTAAGGTTTCCTTCTTCGAGCGGCGCCCTGACACATGCCACCTGTGCAGTGAGAACCGCGAACATCCCGAAGCCTACCTCTCGGAAGAATACAAGAATCACGAACAACAGGGAAGTCGGGGTGCCGACCATGCCGGGGAAGGAAACGACTGGTGAAGTAGAGCGGGTGAGGTGGGAGAAGCCGCGGGACCAGGACCTGTCAAACACCGCGACTCACGCCCCAACGACTGGAACCCCTGGTTCGGGAAGGCCTGAGGTGGGAGCGGCACCGCGGGAGGAAGGAGGACGGAGAGAACTGCACGAGACGCCGCCGCGCACCTCCAGCCTCGCAGCCTGTCCGAACTAGCCACGAACCCTGAACCCCATCTCGGGTCCAATGTCTGCCCCAACATTTCAGGAGCTGCCAAAATCCTCCTGCCCAGGGCAGTCGCCGCTGGACCTGCCCGCACCTGTCACTAGCCAAAGCTACAAGCCCGCCATTCCCACCCAGTTTTCCACCACCCTCGGGCAGCCGCGGCCACCTCAGCCCCTTTCCCTCACCAAGTGTCCCCTTTCCGGAGCGAGGTTTTGAGCAGCGTCGCGATGTCAGACCGCTGGATGTCCAGATCCGCCGCTCCGCCTTCCGCCATCTTCTCTCACTAGCGGCAGCGACGGCGGCGGCACGCCCCAGAGCATTGTGGGAATGGCGTCTCGTGGCCCCGCCCAGTCGGCAGGTCGAAACCAAAAGAAACGTGAGGGTGGGGGGCGCCATGGTACAAGGGTTGGACCGGGGGGCTGAGTGCGTGTACTGCGGTGGTCTGCTGCCCTTCATCGCTGCCGCGTCTCCTGCTTGCCTAGCATCTCTCCTTGGCCTCTTCCCTCCGGGGACCAACTTGGTTTTAAGTCTCCTGGGTAGGGATTTGGTCTTCTCTCGCTTGAGCCGTGCTGCTGCCCCGTCCATCCTCGACTTTTGCATTCTCCTCCATCTGCCCCAACAGACGCCTGAAAACCCTTATTTGCGCATTCACTAATGCGCAAATAAGGAAGGGTACGTTGGGGTGGGGCGCGTGAGGACTGCTGAGATATGGGAGGAATTTTAACAGCTCCCTGATGAGTCTTTATGTTGCCAGTCACAGAACCCAAGCTCAGTTTGTCCCAAACAAAGAACAATCCGAACCCGAACGCTTGGCTGCAAGGCCCTTCCTGGGCCCCTTCCTGCGCTCCTATTCCTGCTGTAGGTGGAGAGCTTTTCTAGGCTCTCTGTGCCGCCCTCCCAGGCACACCCAGCTAAGCTGCAATGAAAAACAGGTTCCAGTTCCTTGGCGAACACGGTCTGAAATATGCACCGACTAATGCCGGGCGCTAAAACCTGCAACAAAACCTCTTACCTGGATGTCCTTAGTAACATTTTATTTGCTACATCTTGCTATGGTGTGTACACCTGAAAAGAGAATAACTACTTTGAAATCACTTGTGTTTTAAATGGGTAAATGGAGCCTCTTTAAAGACCCAAGGGCAAGGCACAAAGTAGAGAGGCAAGCTTTTTAACTCGTTACACGCCCACTTGCTATTTCTCAACTATAGTGCACTCACTATTTCTTGTGAAAGCGTGAACTAAAATATAGTGCATCAAAATCACCTAAATACTTGCTTAATAAATAAATTGTAGCAAAACTGTATTTTCAAACATGAAGATATACAGAGATTTTACTTTAAGATTATATATATATATATGTTGTGAAAAGTCTAAAAGATGGATAAGAATTCCATTATGATTTCTCTTGTTTTCCTATTTTTAATGTCTATACTAACTCATTCGGTTGGAATGCAGTAAAGTTGGGTGTAATTATGCTGGTAAGAAGTACTGAAATGTTTCAAATTAACATTATATATTGGCATGGTTTTTTTTTTTTTTATATCAGCATTATGACTATTCATAACACCATTTTGCACATGACAGTCATCCTTGATTGAGAGTCTGAAAACAGCTTCCAGTTACTGCTGTTTCTTATTTGACTCTTCTTTTGACAGGTTAGACTTTCTTTAACTATGACTACCATCAAAAGGTCACATTCCCCTTGCCTCTTTTCCAGCCAACTTCTAAAAGGCAAGTAAATTCTCAAAAAGAGGCAACATGAAATGAAAAGAATATTGGGAGTCATGAACATGAGTTCAAACCTCAACTCAGCCTCTGGCTGCCAAGTACTTAACTTTTATTTTCTTGTAAAAGTGGGGATAGTAATACCTTCAAGGGTTTTTAAGAAGATTAAATGAAACAATATGTGTTTATTGCCTGGGACATAATAGCCAACTAATATTGTTTCCTGGGACAGGGAGAACTATATAATATATAAATTGAAATAAATAAGTTGAAAAATAATTGTGGAATTTGAAGGTAAAACCGTGCTATCATTTTATAAACATAATAAATTGAGATGGGGGTGTCTCATATACATTCTGCTGTCCAGTTTCCTTTAAAAGAAAATGCATGTTTGAAATGTTGAGGACTGTATCCATGCAAAAAAGTAAATTCATTTGTATCACGTGCAAGGCACTGAGTTAACGATATAGATATGCAAGTTTGATGTCAATTTGACTTATACATCAAATTCATGAGGTCATTTTGTAGACATAATCAAGTTGCTTTCAGAGTTAGGAAAAAAATAGTTACAGTATTTATTTATTTATTTATTTTGTATTTTTCTGAAGTTGGAAACGGGGAGGCAGTCAGACTCCCACATGCGCCCAAGCGGGATCCACCCGGCATGCCCACCAGGGGGGGATGCTCTGCCCATCTGGGGCGTCGCTCAGCCGCAACCAGAGCCATTCTAGCGCCTGAGGCAGAGGCCACAGAGCCATCCTCAGCGCCCGGGCAAACTTTGCTCCAATGGAGCCTTGGCTGCGGGAGGGGAAGAGAGAGACAGAGAGGAAGGAGAGGGTGAGGGGTGGAGAAGCAGATGGGCGCTTCTCCTGTGTGCCCTGGCCGGGAAACAATCTGGGACTTCCGCATGCCAGGCCGACGATCTACCACTGAGCTAACTGGCCAGGGCCAATAGTTACAGTATTTTATTTAACAAGCATATACAAAGTACCAAGTCTAATTCTAATCACTTTAAAGAATATATTTAATCCTCAGAGCAATCATATAAGGTATTATTATTATTATTCCCATTCGGTAGATTAAGAATTGAGGCAAGTGGCAAACCCAGCAGTCTAGCTCCACAGTCTAGACCAGCAGTTCTCAACCTGTGGGTCTCGACCCCAGCGGGGGTTGAATGACCAAAACACAGGGGTCACCTAAGGGTCGCGACCCACAGGTTGAGAACCGCTGGTCTAGACCTTTTTATTTTTCTACTGACCTTTATGATCTTGATTATAGGAAGTGATCTCAGTTTACAAATTTTTGGAAATTCTGCTTAGTTCACTTATGTTTCTACTGTCAGTTATGAAGAGAAATAACATTGTTCATAAATACTAAATTGGTTAAGGTCCACATCTTTTACTGAATAAGTAGATAATTGATGAGAAATGTTACTTTCCTTTGACTCACACAGATAATTGAATATAAGCTGGCGTTACATCTGCTTATTTGGAATGAGTGTCTTCATTGATGCTTGCCTTAGTTTATAAGAATGTACTGTTTGCTTGGTGATTGTCATTACCTTCACAGTCATAGATGCCCCCCCACCATACCTTTCTTGACTGTTAAAAACTTAACCTACAGCTTTGAGAAGAGAAAAGGAGTATGCTAGTACCTTAGAAATCAGCTTGATATAAACCCAAGTGCACCTTACATAAGGCAGTGTAGATTTTGAAATTAGAGGTGTTCTAGGAAGGATTCCTTGATAATTCCCCTCTCTGCTCACTGGTGTTTAAGTGATTCCTCTCATAGAGGTTCTTGTACTCAACAAATAAGAGATAATGCTTCAGTGTGAACACTCCAGGAGAGAGTAAAGCTTAAAACTAAGGTGTCAAATGAGAGCCACTTGACAGCCTGGAATGGATGAGAAAAAGAAGAAATAGCACTGAATTTTTTCATAAAGCTGAATGGAAGAAAGTGCAAAGATTTCCAAGAAAAGCTTCACCTACTTCACAATTTTGTTTGGTGCTGGTTATATGACCCTAAGGAAGAATCTGCCCGAATCAGCACATTCCCTGAAAGAGCAATGATTGGTGGCCGTTTCTCAAGTCTTCCTAACTTTGTTCTTCAGAAACCAATTTCACTTTTTCTTTCTACCTTAAATTTCCTCTACAGTTATTTCCTATAATACCTCCCTCACCCCCAAATTTTATTGACCACTATAAATCCTTCATTCTTTTCTCTTTTGTCATTCTATAACTAGTTCTCCCTTTAGAAGCTCTCTGAATAACAAAAGCCTGTGGAAAGGTGGTGGAGTAGTGCAAACACCAAAACAGCATGTATAAAATAAAGTACTGTGTTAATGATATTTTGAGACTTGAGGTGTGAATAAAACTAGTAAGTGCCACGATGCAGTTTTTAAAACTTCAAAACAAAACAAAAAAAAAACAGAGGCTCCTATTTCAGACAAATGTTTGATCCTGAAAAATTGTGAAATGAATACAGTGTCTTGTATAAAGGGCCTGTATACTTGAATTTTGACTCTGGCACAGTGCCACTAACTAGCTGGGTAACGTTGGCCAAGTTATTTAATCTCTGTGAGCATTAGTTTTCTCATTATAAATAAGGTGATTAGACTCTTCCAAGGCTGAAACTTAAATGCCTGCAAGGGTCAGATATAGCTAACGTAAATGAGTGAACCAAATTTTTTACAAGACGGTAAGGAGTTATGGGGACTCCAATGAACTGTTTCTACTAAATTTATTTAAATCATAAAATTATAAGAAATGAAATATATCTTTACCCTAAAGGCCCTGGAAAGTTTCATTTTAACATGCACATGAATTCTGCAAATTGATTCATCTGATGTACTGCTTTATATTCTCCATTTCAGAGGCACATGCAAAACGCTATGAAAACTGACTCTACTCTGAAGATCTATAGTAGATACTCACTAAATGATTGTAATGCTAAACTGAATTAAATCAGTCAGTAATAGTCTTATATGTTTGGAATTGTAGCAAAAAAAATCCTTAATAGACAGTATATTTGTGGGTCCTAGATATTTGAAAATAAAATGTATTTGTGGGTTCTAGATATTTGAAAATAAAATATATTTGTATGGTGGGAAATGTTTCTAAGTAAGAGTTTGGATATCCTGTCCAACCAAGAGATGGTATAGATCAAATCAATGTTGATAGTAGGGAAAATATGCATACTGTATTTATTTAAATATTTTTTGACAGATTTAAAGATTGGTAAAGAACCACTTCACGACAAAAGTAAAAATATTAAGCGGCCTCTGGGTCCTTTCCCAAGCTTCATAGTAATGGAGGGACGTTAGGAAGCTAAGTCATTTTAAACATGCTGATCTTTGGTTTTAAAGGACAAGTTAAAAATATTGATCTTAACTTTATATATTTGGTCATTTTTACTTATATAGTTTTGTGCAAGAGTTTAAATATGTTTTTTTTTATGTTCACAGATCTTGGAAATCTACACATCACAGTTAAGTAGGAAGTTGTGTAAAGATCCAGTAATTCTACAATTATATAGATTCCAAAGAGATTAATGTTGTTTTCTCCCAAGAGAGGACTGAATTATTTAGATTTTCTTTTTGGACAATCCTTCTCTTCATTTTGGCTTAAACAGCAAAAGGATTTCAAGTGCTTACAAAGAGTTTTAGAACAATATAATAGCAGGTCTTAAAGGCTACCTCTCTTTTCTGGGAGTGATGTAAACATTAAATGAGACATTTCTCATGATGTTGTCTTCTGGGTATATCTAAGCCAGGGGTAGTCAACCTTTTTATACCTGCCACCCACTTTTGTATCTCTGTTAGTAGTAAAATTTTCTAACCACCCACCAGTTCCACAGTAATGGTGATTTATAAAGTAGGGAAGTAACTTAACTTTATAAAATTTATAAAGCTGAGTTACAGCAAGTTAAAGCATATAGTAATAATTACTTACCAAGTACTTTATGTCAGATTTACGCTGTTTGGCAGAATAAATCTTTATAAAACAACTTACTATAGTTAAATCTATCTTTTTTTTTTTTTTTTTTTTTTTTTTTTTTTTTGTATTTTTCCGAAGCTGGAAACAGGGAGGCAATCAGACAGACTCCCGCATACGCCTGACCGGGATCCACCCGGCACGCCTACCAGGGGGCGATGCTCTGCCCATCCGGGGCCTCACTCTGTCATGACCAGAGCCACTCTTGCGCCTGGGGCAGAGGCCAAGGAGCCATCCCCAGCGCCCGGGCCATCTTTTGCTCCAATGGAGCCTCGGCTGCGGGAGGAGAAGAGAGAGAGAGGAAGGAGAGAGGGAGGGGTGGAGAAGCAGATGGACGCCTCTCCTGTGTGCCCTGGCCAGGAATCAAACCCGGGACTTCCACATGCCAGGCCGACGCTCTACCACTGAGCCAACAGGCCAGGGCCTAAATCTATCTTTTTATTTATACTTTGGTTGCTCCACTACCACCCTCCAGGTTAACTACCACTGACTAAGCAATAGGGCACTCCAAACTCTATTAAAGTACTGTTAGAAGATATCAGCAATGAAGATAAAACGAGTCTAGTGATTTTATAAAAATACTTACCATTGCTTTTTGTTGCTAGCCAGTATACTTCTTTTTAGGCCCTTTGGAACTATGACAATTATGGATTTGTGAAATTTTTAGTGACCTATATTTGAAAGCCTCATTCTGCTGCTTGCTAGTTCTGATACTGGAAACTTTAGTTTCTTCATCTTTAAAATGGAAATAATAGACTTATTTTATAGGATTCAGTCAAAAGAGAATGAAACACTGAATGTCATACTAGGGCTCAACATACAATAGCTAGTGTCAGTTCTTAATAGAGCAATTTCTAAACCCAGCTCTCTAGGATTTCTTAATCTCAGTAAATTAAATGAATAAACTCTCATGTAGCTCTCACATACTGTAACTGGCATCACTTCATCCAGGATTTTTTCCCTAAAAATTATAATTTCTTCAATAAAAATGCTGGCTTGTATTAGTGTATTGATTACATATTTAATAATTTCTATTTGATGTCTTTTAGGCTCCCTTTTTTAGTCGATAAATTGTATTTTAGTTAAAACACACAAAAAAAACTTAGAACTGTGTATCCAATTGGTGATACATATTTTTAGTAAAAGTACTCAATATTTCTGTTAAAAAGAGATATACTGGCTATATAAAAACACCTAATTTAAGATTTATTAAGCTACAAATGTTTAAATAGAAGTATAAGACATATACTATAGCATGTAGATTTTTATAATTAGAGGCAATGTTTAAGCAGAAGGAATCAAATACTTGTATAAAGTGTCTACACATATTTATGACAATTAAATGTGTAATAATTTGCATACTCTATCCAGACCTGTTTACTTTATATTTTTAAGAATCACAGTTTTTATTACTGTATTTAAGGATCACCACACTAGAAAATATTAAAGTTTGCTTTCATTTTGAAAACACCTTGAAAAAGATGAAAAGCATTTTTTTCTTTTTGGTAGACTGCTGCCATCCTCAAACTTTAGTTATATAATAATCGTGGGGAAGGGTGTAAAGAGGGACAAATATAAGGTGACAGAAAATGATTTGATTTTGGGTGATAGGTATACAATGTAATCAATAGTTCAAATGCGATAGAAACATTTACATGAAACCTGTGTAGTCTTATTGATCAAAACCACCCTGTTAAAGTTAATTTTCTAAATAAAATTTTAAAATAAAAAGGCACATAAGGGAATATGTAAAAATGGTATACATTCTTGAGTACCTTCCAAATCGGGAAATCAGGAGGTCAGAAGTGTGAATCTACAGTGTTGGAAAGCACCATAGATGACTTTATTCAGTTAATTGGTCCCTGAGAAATCTTGATTTTTAGGGAACCAGACCACAACATATGTTTAAATGAAAACAGGTGATTATTCTTTTTGTAGTGGTGAATACCCACCCATATTCTACCACAAATGAGCTTGACTGGTCTTTTCTTCCTGGACCCATGTCTTTTCTGTGAGCACAGCATGCCTAGGGATCATCCTGAGGACCCAAGGGATTGAAAGCATGACTTCCTTAAAAATACTGACGGTTCTTATAAAGTGTTTATAAAACTAACTCCATTTGACTCATATTTTGACAAGTAAGAAGAATATAACATGAGAACCAAAGGAGTCTTGAATAAATAGACTGTGACAATATGAAGATAGATTTTAAACTAAGAATGATTAAATATAACTAAATTTAAGAGGAAAACATCTAGAAAAATTGGAGAATCTCCTTTATATTTTAAATTGTAATAAATGTGTTTCTGTTTAGAGTCCGGGCTTTGGATTTCTTATCCTGATATCTAGTTAAGCCCTAGTGAGTCTATAATGCATATCCAGGAGAAGAATTCTCATTCAAATAGTGAAAGACAATCTTTGAAAGGACAAAGAAAATTAAAGATGAACTATTTGAGTATGAGACGTAAATATTTTTAAACAGTATTTAAAATGGCTGGTATATGTGAAAGAGGCTCAAGGGAACAAGCTAAACGAATGCCTGATCATTGAAAGAACGCATGGGGAAGAAAAAGAATCTGTGGAAAGATAAATTTGTAGAGTCAGAATCAAATGATCTTAGAACTCAATGGCCCTATTTTGGATGAGCAATTTAATACTTAGAGGGATTGTGACTTACCAAGGTTATAAATCTAGTAAAAAGTAGAGTGAGAAATATCATTCAAATAACCTGATTCTTATTTCATAGCTGTTGCTGTAATATCACACTGACGCAGTAAGTCACTATTCTAATGATATTGAGCATTCTTAATGTAACATGATTAACTACTAAATTGGAAACTGTGCTAACAATGCCATCTGTCATAGCACTTCCTATGGCAGAGATGTTTTACTGTCCCCAAATGTATATCTCCCCTTTCTTTCATAGCAATAGTAGTTTCAGCTAACCACATGGCCGCACAACCAAACACTATGGATTTAAACCACTTTGAGATATAATTTACATACCATACATTTGACTCATATACAAACTAATGTCTTTTAGTATTTTCACAGACTTGCACATCCATCACAACAATTTTAGAATATTGTCATTGCCCTCCCCAAACGCTACATTCCTTAGCTGTCACCCCAACTCCCTCATCCCCCAGTTCCAAACAACCATGAATCCATTTTACTGTCTCTATAAATTTGCCTATTCTGGACACTTCATGTAAATAGAATAATTTATTATGTGTTACTTTGTGACTGGTCTCCTTGATGTAGCATAATGTTTTCAATGTTGATTCATGTTGTAGTATGTATCAGTACTTCATTCTTTTAATTGATGAATAATAATAATGAAAAATAACCCCATTGTATGGATATATCACATTTAATTTATCCAAAATTGATGGACATTTGAGTTGCTTCCAATTTCAATCTACTATGAATAATACTGCTATGAACATTTGTGCACAAGTGTTTATGTGGATGTATGTTTTCATTTCTATTGGGTATGTACATTGGAGTGGGATTGCTGTGTCAAATCATCCCTCTATGTTTAATTGTTTGAAGAACTGTCAGAGACTGTTTTCCTAAGTGTCTGCACCATTTTACATTGCCACTATGTAACCTATAAGGGTTCCGAATTCTCCACATCCTCAGCAACTCTTCTTACTATCAGTCTTTTTTATTACAGTTATCCTGCTTTGTGTGGAATTGTTTTCTCCTTGTGGTTTTGATTTGCATTTCCCTGATAGCTAGTGATATTGCTTACTGACCATCTTCTTTAGAGAAATGTCTATCCAAATCCTTCGCCCATTTTACAATTGGGTTATTTATCTTATTTTAATTGAATTGTGTTGTTTATATGTTTTAGATACTAGACCCTTATCAGATAGATGATTTCTAAAAACTTCCTTCAATTTCATGAATTATCTGCTTACTTCTTTGTTGGTGTCCTAAAAGGACATCAAAAAAATTTTAATTTTGATATCCAGTTTTATCTATATTTATTCATTTGTTGTTTGTTCTGGTGTAATGTCTAAGACACCATTGTTTAATTTGAGGTCCTAAAACTTTATACGTATGTTTTCTTCTAGAGTTTTATAGACTTGAAACTTACATTTAGTCTTTTATATATTTTGAGTTAATTTTTGTATGTGGTGTGAAGGAAAAGCCAATTTATTATTTTTTTTGTATGTGAAAATCAGTTGTTTCAGCACTATTTGTTAAAGACATTATTGTTTTCTCCACTTAATTGTCCTAGCACTTTTTTTGAAAATCAGTTAACCATAACTGTGAAGATTTTTCAATTCTATTTCATTTATCTCTGTGTCTATCCTTATAGCAGTATCACATTGCCGTGATTATCCTAGCTTTGTAATAATCATGAAATTGGGAAGTGTTAGCCCTTCAACTTGTTTTTCTTTATCAAGATTGTTTTGGCTATTCTGGAGCCCCTTAAAACTATGTATGAATATTAGAATTAGATTCTCAATTTTTGTAAAAGAGTGAGCTTGGATTTTGATAAAGATAACCTGGAATTTCTAGATCAGTTTGAGAGGTATTGTCATCTTAATAATATTGTCTTCAAATTAATGAAGATGGCATCCCACCATAGTTTCTTTTTTTAAATTTTTTTATTTAGAGAATTAAATTTAACAGGGAGACATTGGCCAATAAGTGTACATAGATTTCAGGCAAACATCACTACATCATTTGAATAGTCAGTTATGTTTTATATCCAACACTCAAAGCCAAATCATTTTCTGTCACCTAATATTTGTCCCTCTTTACACCCTTTCCACAACCCCTCCTCCTCCCTCACATCTCTCTCCTCCTAGTAACCACTACACTCTTACCAATTTCTATGAATGTCAACTTTATATCCTACTTGTGCCACCATGGTTTCTTAATTGCCGTTACAAATATATGTGGCCATGTCCTAGGTTGTGTTTAATAGAATGTAAGCAAAAGTGACACATGAAATCTGTCATTCATGCTCTTAAAAGGGAGGATCCTGTTTATCATGTCCCCTTCCCTTTCCCCCTTTCTGCTGGCTGAATATTGGAGATGATATTGGAAGCTAGAATTAAATCAGAATCCATCTGTCGAGGATGGCAGCGCAACAAGATACATGGAGTCTAGAACTTCACTATTAAATCATTCTATGAGCCACAGGCTTTCTACATGGACTTCTTGGTGAGAGAGAATTTTCTATCTTGGTCAGGCACTGTATTCTGAGTCACTTTGTTACTGTAGCCTAGTCTGTAAGGTGGCCAATCATCCTCCTTTAGGGAGGACAGTCCTTCTTTTGTAAGTTCCATCCTCCCTCAAAAAGTGTCCTCCTACATGTCCTCCTTTTAGATATTGAAAGACTAATCTGTAAATGTCTGTATTTGATTGATGCAGAGTTGATCCATTGCATGTGATGTGATGTATTTGTATTTGACATGACGATTCGTCAAGGATCAGTACAGTGTGGCGAGATGCGATTATGAGACGCATGAGCTCCACATGGGAGACCTTGAGAGAGCACATGATATACGGAGCATGCAAATGGCTTTGTGTACTTTTTACTGAAATACTACACAGCACATATGACATTGTAGACTCATGATTATTTCTTTCTCAGTGAATATTCAATTATAGATAGGTAAGCACAATTCACGTTTTATTAATTCATTATCTATTTAATAATTCCCAAATACATATAATTTTATTTACAAGTATTTTCCTGAAATTTGAGTTTTAAAGTGGAAATCTAACCTCAAACCATATCTATTTATAATGCATTTTGATTAAATAGTTGCATAAAACAGATGTTTTTAATTAGAAAATGATAGATACACCCGAATATCACTCCAAATTAGTGGTTTTGTTTGATACTTAGTTTTACTAAATGAGTAAAATTTACTAATTTTTTCTTACAATTATTATTAAAAATTAATAAGCATGTAAACATAATTACAATATAAAATATTAAAAATGTTTTATTATGAATTTAATTTATCATATAGTATATTATTGTTGCAATGAATAAAATATTTCTTTTATTTACAATATTGTTTTCTTTAATTTATTTTTGTCCTCCTTTTCATTGTAAGAAAGTTGGTCATTTTACTAATCTGCAGCCTATCTAATATATTCCTTTAAAGAATAACTCTCTGCTATCAGAGAGTCTCACTTTCGTGTATATTTATTTAAGTACAAATAGTATTTTTAACAGCATAGTAGTTTATGACTTTCAAAATGTTTATATATACATATATTCATCTTACTTTATTCTAAATGTAACTTTGAAAATTGTCAAGGAAGTATATTTTTACATTTTATACATAAGGAAAATGAAGCTCAAAGAGGTTAAGTGGCCTGCTCTAAGTCATATAGCTATTAAGTACAGAGAACTATAATCTAGGTTTTCTACTATTTAAATGCCCCTTTCACTCCATCATACTGATTTACTTTTTTATAATAATTTATTATATATAAAAATGCAGAATCATTTATTCATTAATTCAACTAACAAATATTTTTAAATATGTAAGTCAACTGCATAGGCTTGCTACATATACACTTAGATTAAATTCCTCAGATACAGAATTTCAAAGTAATATTAAAGTAATCTGCAATTACTGATCTGTTCTGCAATGTTCTTATTAATTTTTATGTCTGTAATACTAATTTATCAATTAGACCATAATAGTTTTTTTTTTTAAGTGAGAGGAGGAGAGATAGTGAGGCAGACTCCCGCATGCACCCTGACCAGGACCTACCCAGCAACCCTGTCTGGGGCCAATGCTAGAATCAACTGAGCTATTTTAAGTGCCTGAGGCTGATGTGCTTAGACCAGCCAAGCCATCCTCAGCTCCCAGGGCCAACACTCGAACCAATCAAGCCTCTGGCTATGAGAGGGGAAGAGGAAGAGAAGGAGGAGAGGGAGAGGGAGAGAAGCAGATGGTTGCTTCTTCTGTGTGCACTGACCAGGAATTGCACCCTGGATGTCCATATATTGGGTTGATGTTCTATCCACTGAGACAACTGGCCAGGGCCTATAATATATCTTTATACTTATCATTTATGCTTAAATGATCAGTTATCTATTTGCAACTTTCCTTTCTTATTCAGTCATTCTAGAGAAGTGTTGTTTTCTTTTAAACATTCATTTATTATAGGTACATAGAATTGAAGTAATGTTCTAAATCATAGTGCTGGTGCAGCACTATAATGCATAAGATATCTGATTAAATAAATAATTCTCTTACCAGAATTTGAAATCTGGAAACTTTTGACAACATGGTTTATTTAATCTCTGTTGAACCTATAGAAATGGTAGATAAGATTATAGCAAAATTAACAAAGTATGAAATGAAACCCTGATATCATAATCAAAACAAAAATAAAATTGGCCCTGGCTGGTTGGTTCAGTGGTAGAGCGTCAGCCTGGCGTGCGGAAGTCCTTGGTTCAATTCCCGGCCAGGGCACACAGGAGAGGCGCCCATCTGCTTCTCTACCCCTCCCTCTCTCCTTCCTCTCTGTCTCTCTCTTTCCCTCCCACAGCCGAGGCTCCATTGGAGCTAAAGATGGCCCGGGCGCTGGGGATGGATCCTTGGCCTCTGCCCCGGGCACTAGAGTGGCTCTGGTCTCGACAGAGCGATGCCCCAGAAGGGCAGAGCATCGCCCCCTGGTGGGCGTGCCGAGTGGATCCCGGTCGCGCGCATGCGGGAGTCTGTCTGACTGCCTCCCCATTTCCAGCTTCAGAAAAATGCAAACAACAACAACAACAACAAAAATAATAATAAAATTTAAAGAATACTAAGTGTAAACTGTCACAATATATGACCATTATACATGTATGAGGAAAGGGTCCAGATCAAAATATAGTACCTGCTAAATGATGGTTAAGCTAATGATATTGAAATACCTACAGATCAGAAAGAAGCAGGTGAAAATCCCCAGCAGAAACATTGTCATACTCTAGCTCTCATAGAATACCATAGAAAAAATAACATCTACAGAAGATAGCATAATAACTTATAGATACACTAGTAAATAAACCACCACTTAAGAGTCAGCATATCTAACTAGTATTTGTAAAACTATAAGTAATGCAAAATCTAAAAGAGTATATAAAAATAAGCACATTTAAAATTATTATAAAAGGGTGGAAACTGTAATAAAAGAACAAATAGAATGTACAAAAATTAAAAGGCAAATTGAAAAATGAGTCAGACCTATGAATATAAAATATGTTTACTAAAATTAGAATCTCATGAATAAGGATCTTAGCTTGGGCTGCAATAACAAAAGTCCCACAGACTGTGTGGTTTAAACAACAGATGTTTAATTTTCATAGTTTTGAAGTCTAAGATCAGGGTGCCAGCATGGTCATGTTCTGGCAAGAGACCTTTTCTGGTTTGCAGATAGCCATCTTCTGCATGTGTGCTCTCAAAGCTGAAAAAGCTCCCTTGTTTCTTCCTCTTTTTATTTTTTAATTTTTTATTTATTTAATTTTTTAGATTTTATTTATTCATTTTTATTAGAGAGAGAGGTGGGGGAGAGATAGAGGGAGAGATAGAGAGAGAACAGGGGGAGGAGCAGGAAGCATCAACTCCCATATGTGCCTTGACCAGGCAAGCCCAGGGTTTTGAACTGGTGACATCAGCATTCCAGGTCGACGCTTTATCCACTGTGCCACCACCATCATGAGACTTTCATGTTTCAATCTAACCCTAATTACATCCTAAAAACCCCACCATAGCATTGAAGATTAGGGCTTCAACATATGAATGGGAGGGGGCCACTAGCATTTAGTCCAGGGGTTGGGAATCTATGGCTTGCGAGCCAGATGTGGCTATTTTTTTTTATAAATAAATTTTTATTTTAATGGGGTGACATCAATAAATCAGGGTACATATATTCAAAGAAAACATGTCCAGGTTATCTTGTCATTCAATTCTGTTGCATACCCATCACCCAAAGAGAGATTGTCCTTCATCACCTTCTATCTAGTTTTCTTTGTACCCCTACTCCACCCCCTCCCCCTCTCCCTCCTTCCCTCCCCCCATGCCCCGTAACCACCACACTCTTGTCCATGTCTCTTAGTCTTGTTTTTATGTCCCACCAATGTATGGAATCCTGCAGTTCTTGTTTTTTTTTCTGATTTACTTATTTCACTCCGTATAATGTTATCAGGATTCCACCATTTTGCTGTAAGTGATCTGATGTCATCATTTCTTATGGCTGAATAGTATACCATGGTGTGTATGTGCCACATCTTCTTTATCCAGTCTTCAATTTTTTTTATAGTGATTAAAGCCTTTAAGCAAACTCTTGGCCAATACAGCAAGAATCCATAAAAGAGTGGTGTCCTTAACATGTTCACCAAGTCCAAGTTGGCCCCAACACCATGCCAAATCCCTGAAAAATGCAGCCCAACCCCAGTTCAGTTTGTTAGGAGCTGTTACAAGGAGCAGGAGTCCAGGAAAAGTTTACATCCAGGAAAAGTCTGCATGGCACTGGAATTTTTGTCAAAATTCTATACTTCGCAGCTCACGTCCAAGTCCCAATGACCACTGCTTCTAGCTGGTAATGATTCAGGTAGACTGGAAAAGCCATCTGCAGCATGTGTGGAGATGTAGCGTCTGTTCTCCTCTGCCTGGAGAGATAAGACCAGGTTGCTTTTCCCTGGAGCTCTGCGACTGTGGCTTGGTAAAGAGAACCTTGGGATACACTAAGTTGGGTGGCAAAGGTAGATTCATAATAGAAGTTGGCAAAAGGGGTAAAGAGAGCTCTAAATTAGGAGTAGGTCCCAGCCTGAAATATGAGTGGGGCATTGAGGTAGGAGGAATAAAGGAAACACTATATATTAAACAAAGTAGCAGAAAATAGGACTATCAACACCCACAACAGAGATCTTCGAGGGAAGAATAAAAAACCTGACTATTCAGGCAAGACATAGTTAAGTGGCCCTTGTGCAAATGAGATCAGTTTACCTGCTTCTTGGAAGAAATACCCTAGGCTTGTCCACAGTGCCGTAGATGGGGCTGACAGCCCTGGGCACCTTCAGCCTTCAGTGGCAAACCCCAGCATTCTGGTCAAGGTTAGGTCATAGGTGGCTGGAGCAGGACTGGAAGAGACTGAACCCTCCCTTAGAGGAGCGAGGGGAAGCCTACCTTCCAGTGTCCCTGTTTCCTCACAGCAGAGGCATGTAAGTCTGGCAGGCTTTAGCTCAATGACCTTCCTTTCCACTATTGAAGCAGGGCCCAGATGGCATCCTATGAGACCCCTTTGGGGCGTTGGAGCCTTTAACGGCATATCCTAACAGCTGGTAGTTCCCCTGATCTCTCTTGGGCTTTTTCTGCCTCTTGGTATCTCAAAAGTCATGCTCAGAAGATCTTGCTGAGGGGTTTGAGGATCCCCATCCGCCTATATACATCTATTCCATAAATCTGGAGCTATTTGGAAAAAAGACAAAACAGTGTTATTAGCTGGATCAAATAAAGAAGGTAGTAGTTTGCAGGTGAAAAAGATTTGGTGTCTCCTGTTCATCAGCATTCAAAAGAAATGTAAAAAAAAAATTTTTTTTAAGTAAGAAGCATGATATGGTAGACCCATAGGAGTTCCAGGATATGACTCCCCCCTTTTAAATTTTTTTAAATTGACCTTAAAAATATTTGCTGGGTATACTTTAATAATAATACCTTAACTTTAAAGATGGTAAGAATGACAAAATACAGTAAATGCTTTTGCTCCATATGCAGGAGCACTGTCAGTTTAACCAGTTTAGGAAATCCAATAGTAGAACAGTGCATACAGACCATGCTGAGCAGCCTCTCCTGTTCTGACAGAGGTTACTATAAATCCAGAATATGTCTCCACTGTAACGTGGACATAGGACTATTTGCTAATGAAGGTATATGAGTAACATCCATTGGCCAAAGTTGTCCTGGTATGGGTTCTTGAGGGTTAACTCCAAACGAAGGGGCAAATTGTAGTATAGGACCCCTTGGACAGGATTTCCCAATCTGCTGTGCTGCTTCCCAAGAAAGTTGAAAATGTTTACACAGGGCTGCAGCATTCTGGTGATGAATAGTATGAGAATGAATTGCCTCGATCTGTCATGGTTGCTCCAAATAATTTTCTTTTGGGTAGCTTGATCAACAAGGACATTCCTAGGCCCTGGCCGGTTGGCTCAGTGGTAGAGCGTCTACCTGGTGTGCAGAAGTCCTGGGTTTGATTCCCGGCCAGGGCACACAGGAGAAGTGCCCATCTGCTTCTCCACCCCTCCCCCTCTCCTTCCCCTCTGTCTCTCTCCTCCCCTCTTGCAGCCAAGCCTCCATTGGAGCAAAGTTGACCTGGGCGCTGAGGATGGCTCTGCGGCCTCTGCCTCAGGCGCTAGAATGGTTGCAACATAGCAACACCCCAGATGGGCAGAGCATCCCTTCTAGTAGGCGTGCCGGGTGGATCCCGGTTGGACGCATGCGGGGAGTCTGTCTGACTGCTTCCCTGTTTCCAACTTCAGAAAAATACAAAAAAAGGAAAAAAAGAAAAAAGAAAAAAAAGCATTTTCTTATGCTAAAGCTCCAGGGAGCATGGAGTGAGCTCGAGTATGTCCTATAAAACATGGAGCTCTATGTTGACATAAAAGTCTTTGAAGAAGGAACTGCTGAAATAGTTCATCTGAAATAGTTCATCAGCATTTGTCCCTAAGACAACAGTCTTTATAGTGGAAACACCATAAGTAAATATTTGCTGTCTGTATATAGATTAAATGGGGAATATAGCAAATGCTGAAAAGACATGATCATGGCATATAATTCTAGACTTTGAGCTGATTTTAAGTTGACAGTTTCAGTATAAAGTTGTCCATTGATTTGCAAGTGCGATTTGCCCTTTAGTGGAAGTTTCCCAGAGCCATTGTTGTTGATCCTCTGAAAAAAGGATCAACAATTATTTTGAGGCTCAAAACCTATAAGCTGTAAGGGTCGCCTATGCCCCTTGATAATCCAGGAGGCCACAAGATCAAAATATGGAAGTGTATTCCATGGGCTATTAGATGGTTCAATGTGCCCAAGCTGTAGCTGCTCTTGTACCAATTGAGCAGCTGCCCTAAGTTTCTCCTGAGAAAGGGGCCGTTAGTCTACCCATACAGGATTATCTGATTTCCAAGTAATTGGGTCTGCACAATGCATTATTGAGGTAGCAGGAGCTACCAAGGCCCCTATGCTAAATTTTGATATCCTAATCCACACCTTCTGGTATTGGGTGCCATTTCTATGGGGGTTAGAATTCTTCGCTGTTCTTTCCCTAGTCCCTTGGTGGGCAAAAATCCCCGATCAAGCATCTGAGTACTGACTAAACCATTAGGACTGATAAGCAATGCTCCCATATTTTTCAAAACATCTCTACCACACAAATTAATTGGCCATCCAGGGAGCACCTAAGGCTTAAAAAATCCAGAATGGCCTTCTTAATCTTCCCAATGTAGAAAACTAGAACTTTGTTGAGGGGATTTACTCTGCCCTATACCTTGTAATTCTGTGGCTGCTGCATGAGTGGGCCAGGAAGGAGGCCAATGTAGCTTAGCAATTACAGATACATCAGCTCCAGTATCTAAAAGTCTTTTAAATTTATGCTCATGTATTGTTAGTTCCATTTTAGGGCGTTCCTGGCCTATATTTTTAAATCCAATTGGCAAAATCAGAGGAGCCAAATCATCAATTCTCTTGGGGCCCCTTTTGCAGGATGTGGCCTGAGAAACAGAATTAGCATCTTTATACTATTCTTCCAACTGCCTGAATTAGCCGTGAGACACATTCTTTTTTTTTTTTTTTTGACTAATTTTGATGGGGTGATATTGATAAAATTGTCTTCCGTCACCTTCTAACTGGTTTTCTTTGTGCCCCTCCCCTCCCCCAACCCCCTTCCTCTCCTCCCCCCACCCTGTAACCGCAACACTGTTGTCCGTGCCTCTGAGTCTAATTTTTATGTCCCACCTATGTATGGAATCATATAGTTCTTAGTTTTTTCTGATTTAATTATTTCGCTCAGTATAATGTTATCAAGGTCCATCCATGTTGTTGTAAATGATCCGATGTCATCATTTCTTATGGCTGAGTAGTATTCCAGAGTATATAAATACCAAAACTTTTTAATCCACTTGTCCTCTGACGGACACTTGGGCTGTTTACAGATCTTTGCTATTGTGAACAATGCTGCATAAACATGGGGGTGCCTTTCTTCTTTTCAAACAGCGCTATGGTGTTCTTGGAGTATAATCCTAACAGTCGTATAGCTGAGTCAAAAGGCAGTTCGATTTTTAATTTCTTGAGGAATCTCCATACTGTTTTTCACAGTGGCTGCACCAGTCTGCATTCCCACCAGCAGTGCAGGACGGTTCCCTTTTCTCCACATCCTCGCCAGCACTTATTCTGTGTTGTTTTATTGATGAGCACCATTCTGACTGGTGTGAGGTGATATCTCATTGTGGTTTTAATTTGCATTTCTCTAATGATTAGTGATGTTGATTATTTTTTCATATGCCTATTGGCCATCTGTGTATCCTCTTTGGAGAAGTGTCTATTCATTTCTTTTGCTCATTTTTGGATTGGATTGTTTGTCTTCCTGGTATTAAGTTTTACAAGTTCTTTATAAATTTTGGTTATTAACCCCTTATCAGACGCATTGTCAAATATATTTTCCCACTGTGTAGTTTGTCTTTTTATTCTGTTCTTATTGTTTTTAGCTGTGCAGAAGCTTTTTCGTTTGATAAAGTCTCATTTGTTTATCCTGTCTTTTATTTCACTTGCCTGTGGAGACAAGTCAGCAAATATATTGCTGCGAGAGATTTCAGAGAGCTTACTGCCTATGTTTTCTTCTAAGACGCTTATGGTTTCACGGCTTACATTTAAGTCTTTTATCCATTTTGAGTTTATTTTTGTGAATGGTGGTTTAGTTTCATTTTTTTACAAGTAGCTGTCCAATTTTCCCAACACCATTTGTTGAAGGGGCTATATTTACTCCAATGTATGCTGTTACCTCCTTTGTCAAATATCAGTTGTCCATAAAAGTGTGGGTTTATTTTTGGGTTCTCAGTTCTGTTCCATTTATCTATATACCTGTTCTTATGCCAGTACCAGGCTGTTTTGTGTACAATGGCCTTATCATATAACTTGATATCTGGAAGTGTGATACCTCCTGCTTTATTCTTCCTTTTCAAGATTGCTGAGGCTATTCATGTTCTCTTTTGATTCCATATAAATTTTTGGAATATGTGTTCTATATTTTTGAAGTAAGTCATTGGTATTTTAATCGCTATTGCATTGAATTTATAAATTGCTTTGGGTAATATAGACATTTTAATGATGTTTAGTCTTCCTAATCATGAGCATGGAATATGCCTCCACTTGTTTGTATCTTTCCTGATTTCTTTTATCAATGTTTTATCATTTTCCGAGTAGAAGTCTTTAATCTCCCTGGTTAAATTTATTCCTAGGTACTTTATTTTTTTGGTTGCAATTGTAAAGGGGATTGCTTCCTTAATTTCTCTTTTGACAGTTCATTATTAGTGTATAAAAATGCCTCTAATTTCTGAGTATTGATTTTATATCCTGCCACCTTGCTGAATTCATTTATCAGGTCCAGTAGTTTTTTTACTGCAACTTTAGGGTTTTGTATATACAATATCATATCATCTGCAAATAATGATAGTTTTACTTCTTCTTTTCCAATTTGGATGCCTTTTATTTCTTTTTCTTGTCTGATTGCTGTGGCTAGGACTTCCAGAACTATGTTGAATAAGAGTGGTGAAAGGGGGCACCCCTGCCTTGTTTCTGCTCTCAAGGGGATTGCTTTTAATTTTTGTCCATTGAGTATGATATTGGCTGTGGGTTTGTCATAGATGGCCTTTATCATGTTGAGATATGTTCCCTGTATTCCCACTTTGCTAATAGTTTTGATCATGAATGGGTGCTGGATTTTATCAAATGCTTTTTCTGCATCTATTGAAATTACCATGTGGTTTTTCTCCTTTATATGATGAATCACATTGATTGATTTGCGATGTACCAGCCTTGCCTCCCAAGAATAAATCCCACTTGATCATGGTGTATGATTTTTTTCATATATTTCTGGATCCGGTTTGCTAATATTTTGTTGAGGATTTTCTCATCTAAAATCATCAAGCATATTGGCCTGTAATTTTCTGTCTTTGTGTTGTCTTTGCCTGGTTTTGGAATCAGAATTATGCTCACCTCATAAAAGGAGCTAGGAAGTCTTCCTTCCTCTTGAATTTTTTGAAATAGCTTGAGAAGGATAGAAGTTAGTTCTTCTTTGAATATTTGGTAGAATTCACTTGTGAAGCCATCAGGCACAGGACTTTTCTTTTTTTTTGGAGTTTTTGATAACTGTTTCATTCTCATTTGTTGTAATTCATCTGTTTAGGTTTTCTGATTCTTCTAGATTATTTTTTGGAAGATTATATGTTTCAAGGAATTTGTCCATTTCATCTAGGTTGTCTAGTTTTTTGGTGTACAGTTCTTCATAGTATTTTCTTACAATATTTTGTATTTCTGTTGTTTCAGTTGTTATTTCTCCACTCTCGTATCTAATTTTATTTATTTGAGTCCTCTCTCTTTGTTTCTTGGTAAGTCTGCTTAAAAGTTCATCGATCTTGTTTACCTTTTCAAAGAACCAGCTTCTGGTTTAATTGATCCTCTGTATTGTTTCTTTAGGCTCTATGTCATTTATTTTTGCTCTGATCTTTATTATTTCCTTCCTTCTACTTCCTCTGGGCTTTATTTGCTGTTCTTTTTCTAGTTCTTTTAGATGAAGGATCAAGTTGTTTATTTGAGCTTTTTCTAGCTTCTTGAGGTATGCCTGTAATGCTATAAACTTCCTTCTCAGCGCTGCTTTTGCTGTGTCCCATAAGTTTTGAGTTGATGTATGCTCATTATCGTTTATTTCTAGGAATTTTTTAATTTCTTCTTTGATCTCATTGTTTACCCATTTGTTATTTAATAACATGCTATATAGTTTCCAAATGTTTGAGTATTTTTCAATTTTTCTGT
The DNA here is from genome assembly GCF_036850765.1 of Saccopteryx bilineata. Lineage (NCBI taxonomy): Eukaryota > Metazoa > Chordata > Mammalia > Chiroptera > Emballonuridae > Saccopteryx > Saccopteryx bilineata. The sequence goes on along the minus strand of NC_089491.1, from coordinate 183,300,308 downwards.
TGTGGTTGATTTCTAGTTTAATGCCATTGTGATCAGAGAAAGTGCTCGATACAATTTCAATCTTCTTAAATTTGTTGAGACCGCTTTTGTGCCCTAACATGTGGTCTATTCTAGAAAAGGTACGATGAGCACTTGAAAAGAATGTATATTCTGCTGTTTTAGGGTAAATGCTTCTGAAGATATCTATTAAGTTGAGTTGATCTAATATGTCCTTTAAGTCTGCTGTTTCTTAGTTAATTTTCTTTCTTGAGGATTTATCTAATGATATTAATGGGGTATTGAGATCCCCTACTATTATAGTATTGCTGTTGATCTCGCCCTTTAAATCTAACAAAGTCTGCCTTATATATTTAGGTGTTCCTATATTAGGTGTGTAGATATTTATAATGGTTATATCTTCCTGTTGGATTGCTCCCTTTATCATTATGTACTGATCTTCTTTATCTCTAACTATAGTCTTTGTTTTAAAGTCCAATTTGTCTGATATAAGTATTGCTACCCCAGCTTTTTTTTCATTTCCATTTGCGTGAAATATTTTTTTCCATCCTTTTACCTTCAGGTTATGTGCATCTTTTGATTTAAGTTGTGTCTCTTGTAGACGGCATATGTATGGGTCCTGTTTTCTTATCCACACAGCTACCCTATGTCTTTTGATCGGATCATTTAATCCATTTACATATAAGGTTATTATTGATATGTAATTGTTTATTGCCATTTTATTCTTTAAAACTGTATTCCTCTTTTGCTATATTCTTTTTCTTCTTTGATCTGTTTACAACAAGTCCCTTAGCATTTCTTGCAGCCTTGGTTTGGTTGTAGTGAATTCCTTGAGGTTTTTTTGTTTGTAAAGCTTTTTATTTCTCCTTGAATTTTAAATGATAGCCTTGCTGGATAAAGTAGTTGGTTGTAGGCTCTTGTTCTGCATTACTTTGAATATTTCTTGCCATTCCCTTCTGGCCTCAAGTGTTTTTGTTGAGAAGTCAGAAGTCATCCTTATGGGGGCTTCTTTGTAGGTGATAGTCTTTTTTTCTCTAGCAGCTTTTAATATTTTCTCTTTATCACTTAGCTTTGGTATTTTAATTATGATGTGTCTTGGTGTTGATTTTTTTGGGTTTCTCCTTAATGGAGTTCTCTGTGCTTCCTGAACATAAGAGATGTTTTCCTGCCTTAATTGAGGGAAGTTTTCAGCTATAATATGCTTGAACAAAGTCTCTATCCCTTCTTCTTTCTCTTCTTCTTCAGGAACACCTATGATGCAGATGTTATTTCTCTTCATTTTGTCATAGAACTCTCTAAGAGTTTCCTCAGACTTTTTGAGTCTCTTTTCTTTTTTCTTCTCTGCTTCCGTGCCTTTATTTATCATGTCCTCTAACTCGCTGATTTGATTCTCCGCTTCATCCATCCTGCTTTTAATTCCTTCCATTGTGTTCTTTATTTATTTTTTATTATATCAATGCCCTTTTTTATATTTCCTATTTCTTTATTTAGGTGTTTGTAATGACTATCTATTGTTGTTCTAATATCTTTGAGCATCCTAACAATTGTTATTTTAAACTCTGCATCTGGTAATTTGGTTATATCTGACTCATTCAGGTCCTTTTCTGGGGATTTCTCTTGGTTCATTTGTGTTGCATTTCTCTGGCTCTGCAATTTCTCTGTGTAAAGGAAGGTTTTGGTGACTGGAGTCCACTGGGTATGGCCTCTGTTCCCTAGGTATTGTCTGTCTGCAGGCCCGCCACCCCCTCTTCTATTGCTGCCTAGGGCTTTTGGGTTTGGGCGTTGCTGGTGCCTGCCCACTGGGGCTGTTGCTGTGGTTTCTACCTCTCCTTCATGGGAGTGGCTGTGCTCACATTCTCGGGTGCACAAACCTTGGTGGCCTTGGCCTTTGCCTAGCCCCCCCATGGGTGGTGTTATGCTCTGTCCTGAGGTCACTGGCGAGCATCTTTGCTCAGCTTCAGTCTCCGCCTGTTTCTAGGCTTTCGCCCCACCCTTGCAGGTGGAGTGTCTTGTGGAACGGCTGCTAGACTTGGCTCCACTGGCCGGGCGGGACTGCGTGCCCACAGTCATCTCAGTAGCAGAACTCCACCTGTTCTGGGCTTTTGGCTCCACCCTTGTGGGAGGAGCCAGCTCCCAAGTCAGGCCAGAAGCCTTGGTTCCACGGGCGGGGCAAGGTTGTGCTCCTGCGCCCTTGCTCAACAGCTGGTCTATACCCCTTCCTGGGTTCCCGCCCTTCTCCCGCAGGCTGGATTACAGGCAGCCCTTAGCTGAGCTTGACCGCTTTTGCATGCCTACTCCTCCCCAGCCAGGCAAGGCTGAGCTCACACGTGAGCCCAGTGGCAGCTAGCAGGCTTCTGCCCCTGCTGACAGAACCGCGCCTCTGCATCCCACTGCTGCCTGCCCTGGGGCGAGCCCTCAGCCATATTGGTGGGGGCGCTGCAGCTCAGACCCTAACACTCACTACTGTAGCCTCGAAAGCTCCCTCCTTCTAAGGAACTCTGCTCTCAGTTCTGCAGGGGAGATTGTTTGGCTGCTCTCCTGCTTCTCTTTGCTGATATTGCTCTTTCCAGGGGAAATATTCACTTCAGATTTGGGGAGTGATTCGACCCAGGGGTTAGGGTGGCTTTCTCCCAAAATGTTTCTCCCTGTGCCTCCTAGATTACACTCTCTTCCTGCTACTCTGGTATTCTCCTCTCTCCGCATCCCCCGGAGCCCCGGGTGAGTGGTTTTGAGAGAGGTTTTCTGCGCAGTCCCTTTAAGAAGAATCCTGGGTCTGAGAAATCAGACTCTTTCTCACAAACAGTATACTGACTTGTTTCCAGCTAAATACTGTCCTTATGCCTCTTCTGGGCTCTGGGGCTGCAGGCTGAGGCTTTGCTCCTGGGGCTCAGGGCCCTCCCCTCTCTGCTAAACTCACTTCCTGCCATTCGCTCTGGGGAGCTAGGCAGCCCTCTCCACGTTTCTGCTTTTTCTACTAGTCTCGGTATGGCTTCTTCAGTGTTCCTTGGTTGAAAAGTCCTCTTATTTTTCCAGATGTGGCTTTTTTGATGGCTCTTCTGGCTCACAGAGAAATCTTTAATAAAAAAAAATAATGTTAAAAATATAAAACATTCTCATGTATTACAATCCATTCATTTCCTACTGCTCATGTTCATGGTTGTGTGTGGCTGGAGTCAATCACAGCTGTCCTCCAGGACAACACCTAATTTTTATTGGATAATGCATAACGTACACGATCGTTGTATGGCTCTCATGAAATTACACTTTAAAATATGTGGCATTGATGGCTCTCTCAGCCAAAAAGGTTCCCGACCCCTGATTTAGTCCATAGCAATAGGTTAAGTTACAAATAAGTTGCAATGAAGAAACAATTAATATATTGAATTTCTGATCTGAGAAAATCTCCCTTTATTAATTGGCTTTTGCCCTGTAATCAACCATCCATATACTTGGTGTCTTTCAGCAATTAAACTTTCATTACTTTCTTGTGCATCTATTGCTACTGGAAATTGGCATACCTAGTTTAGACTCAGCTAGCTTTGACTTTAAGGTGCAAGTTGAGTGCAGGTATGCTCTACATTTCTGTCACTGTAAGGACCAGTGGCTACCTGAGGCATGTTATTCTGATAGGAAAAGCTGGAGTACAAGAGAGAAGGCCTAGCCACGCAAACACACTGCAAGCCTTTAGTCCTATCATATCTATTAACTTCCTATTGGACAAAGGATGCAATATGGCCAAGCTCAAAATCAAATAGTGGGAAAGTATATTTCTCTCTGGAAAAGAAAGTGGTGGGAAGAACTATTTATTGAACTATGTTTTAAATCTACTTTAGTATAGTCTGTCCTTTCAGTTGCAAATATTTGTTCATCAATCATATGTAAAATACATTTACTCCCATTTCAACAAAACCTCAAAGTTTTCTTCACCTCAATCATGACATCAAATTTAACCTTTAGGATCACATGATTTATATACAGTATTTCTTTGTGATTCAAAAATTTATAAAAATAAGGTATCAGTTCTCACACATTTAGTATATGATGGTAGAACAAGGATATAATAAACACTCCCATTTGAAAAGGAGAACAATGATTTAAATGCAAATTAAAACCACAATGAGATATCACTTTCCACCTGTCAGAATGGCTAACATCAATAAATCAACAAACAACAAGTGTTCATGAGGATGTGGAGAAAAGGGAACCCTCCTGCACTGCTGGTGGGAATGCAGACTGGTGCAGCCACTATAGAAAACAGTATGGCATTTCCTCAAAAATTAAAAATAAAACTGCCTTATGACCCAGCAGTTTCTCTGGGGAATATATTCAAACAGACCAAAAACACTGATTCAAAAAATATATGCACCCCTCTGTTCATTGCAGTGTTATTTTCAATAGCTAAGATTTGGAAGCAGCTCAAGTATCCATCAATAGGTGAGTGGATAAAAATAAGCTGTATATATAGATATATGCAATGAAATATTACTCATCCATAAAAAAGAATGAAATCTCACCATTTACGATAGCATAGGTGGACCTAGAGGCTATTGTGCTAAGTGAAGTAAGCCAGTCAGAGAAAGACAAATATTATATGATTTCACTTATATATATGTGTAAATTTTTTTTTTAATTCAGAGGAGTGGAGGCAGAGACAGAGTCCTGCATGCGCCCCAACTGGGATCCACCTGGCAAGCCCATTAGGGGGTGATACTCTGCCCATCTGAAGTGTTGCTCTGTTGCTCAGCAACCAAGCTCTTCTTAGCATCTGAGGCAGAGAGCATGGAGCCATCCTCAGTGCCCAGGACTAACTGGCTTCAATGAAGCCATGGCTGCAGGAGAGAAAGAGAGAGAGAGAGATAAGTGAGAAGGAGGAGGGATGGAGAAACAGATGGATGCTTCTCCTGTGTGCCCTGACCAGGAATTGAACCCCAGGACATCCACATACCAGGCTGATGCTCTACCACTGAGCCAACTGGCCAAGGCCTGTATGTGTAATCTAATGAACAAAATTAACTAACAAACAAAATAGGAACAGAGTCATAGATACAGAGAACAGACTGACAACTTAGGGAAGGGGATTTGGGGGCTAGGTAAAAAGGTAAAGGAATTAAACAAACAAAAAAACAAACTCATAGACACAGACAATAGTATGGTGATAATTAGAGATAAAGGGGGTAGGGTAGGTAGAAGAGGGTAAAGGGGAGAATAAATGGTGATGGAAAGAGACTTGACTTTGGTGGTGGACAAATAATAAAATATACAGATGATATGCCCTGGCCAGATAGCTCACTTGGTTAGAGCATTGTCCTGAAGCTCAGAGTTTGCCAGGTCGATCCCCAGTCAGGGCACACACAGGAACAAATCAATGTTTTGTTTTTTCTTTCCCTCTTTCTCGCTAAAATCAATCAACCTATATACAGATGATATATTATAGACTTGTACAACTAAAACCTATATAATTTTATTTAATCAATGTCACCACAATAAATTCAATAGAAATTTTTTAAAAAGAGAAAAAAAAAGAAGAATGTGATACATATAGGTCCACAGCAATTCTGAAATTTTGCTAGGCAAATATCTCCAAGCCCCTCCACCTTGCAGTATGAAATGTTCCTTGATCAAGTCCTAGTTCTGTTTCTTGGAAAACATTTTTCTTCTATGCTTATTCATGGCTCTTTGCTCTGTCCTATGATGAGGAGGAAGCATCTTTCCTTTTTTTTTTTTTTTTATCATCCTCCTTAATCTCTTCTGAAAAGAGCTTTTCTAAGTGGTTAAGATATTTTTTGGTTTGGCTCCTGTCTGTAGAAGTTTGGGGCCCAAGATTCTTATTATATTTTAAAGAGTCTCAGTTTTTTTTGTTTACTTGTTTTTATCTGAGGCCTGTAGTGCTTTTGCTAGTATAGTTTTCAAACAACATCATGGATTTTCTATGTGTTTTATTCCACTCAATGTTACATACCAAAAGCCTCACCCACAATTCTCTTTGAGATATGGCTATATCACTTTATAGACTTAATTACAGATAATTTGGGTGCATAAAGATTCTGTTGGATTATATCCTTAATCTTTCTTAGGTCCCTTTTATTCAGGTGGAAAGATCTAGTAGATAATGTCAATAGTAGATGCTCTCTACTTAAGCTCATACCTATGGCTACATAATGGATACCTTATGACTAGTTTATAATAAGGAAAAATAGTTGAGGTTTATTTATAAATGGTTCATCCCAGTATGTGGGTATAAACCCAAAAAAGGATGGTGTCTATACTATAGATCCATTCATAGATGGACTTTGATTGGCACACCTTGTCATCTAATCTGCATGGAAAGACAAATTTGGTTAGCGACCTGAAAGAAGAAACACTGTTAGAGTGAGGACTGGGAAAGTTACATGGATTGTCTTAGGGGTATAGACAGAAGTATCAAGACTTTTGCATATGGCATGTGAACTCCAACTATAAAATGTACACTGCAGAAGAGGTATTGAACAAATAAACTGAATGACTCCAACAGTTGGCATCAAGTAGCCTCTATTCCCAGAGCTGGAACAATGAGTGCATGAATGGCACAGCCACAGTGGCACAGATGGTAGCTATACAGGGGCCCCACAGCATGGGCTCCTGCCAGAAGTCCAACCTGCCAGGAACAGAAACTAATGCTGAGCCTTTGATATGAAAGCATCCCTAAAAGAGAAACAAATGATGGCAAGTTAAATACATTGGGCCCCATTCTGAAAGAAGCAATAATTTATCTTGATTGGAATTGACATTACAACTATGGATTTTCCTTTCTTATCAACAGTGCCTCATCCTTCTTCACCATTACAGGGCTTACAAAGAGTTTTATATCATAGGATCTTTTATAATATAACAAAGAGAGGGCAACCATGTCTAGGTGATAGAAACCATCTAGTTTTAGTGGGTCGGTTGAAGTCTTCTTGTAAACGCATCATAGCCTATCTTCTTTCTCTGCTCATTCTTGTTTACTTTCTTTCTTCTACAGGTGTTGATCCTGAGAATACTTCTTTGCAAGTTAATCTCCATGTCAGGGTCACTTTTATAGCACTCTGACCTGCAATACCACTTTTATCAAAGGGTGTTGCAGTTACAACCCTGATTTGATCTTTACCCTGTGGTCATGTGTTACTGCTAGTAGCCTAAATTTGCTTTTCTCTGAAATTGGGATTTGGTGATAAACAAATATACTGCTCACAAAAACTAGGGAATATTTTATCACTTTATATTTGTTTTGAAATATCCCTTAAGTTTTATGAGCAGTGTACTTTCATTTGTTTTATTCAACATTTCATTTTTAACCTTGCAAGTTTCAGAATCTCTGGACCCTATATTCCTTCTTGACTCTATTTGTAATCTAGGCAGTTCTATTTGAGTTTATCTCTTTCTTATGCCTTTTCAAATGCAGCTAGCAGAAGCCAGCTTTTTAACATTCTGCTTTAAAGTCACCTCATTGAACTTCACTAAATTTTTAAGTACATGCTCTGCTTTCCGTATTATTGCAGGTGACAATTTTCTCAAATGTTTTGCCACTACATAACACTGCTGCCATTTTTCTACTCTCCTAAGGTATTATTGCTTGTTACCCACTCCCAAGGACAATGCAACATATTTTAGGATTTTGTTATAACAACACTTCATTTTAAATACTTTTTTTCAGTCAACTTTTTCTATGTTTCAAAACACCCAAAAGCCTAGTGGGAAACAATCAAATACATATTTCTTATTCATGCATTTGTGGGACACAACTTATTTTCAAGCTGCAGGTTGTATCCAAATCTGCTTAACATATATGTCATTCCTTTCAAGCCAGAAGCTAGTTGAGTCATGTTTCTCATGCAAAAAACATGACATCAAAAGACAAGCCCCTGCCCTGGCCGGTTGGCTTAGTGGTAGAGCATCGGCCTGGTGTGTAGGAGTCCCTGGTTCGATTCCTGGCCAGGGCACACAGAAGAAGCGCCCATCTGCTTCTCCACCCCTCCCCCTCTCCTTCCTCTCTGTCTCTCTCTTCCCCTCCCACAGCCAAGGCTCCACTGGAGCAAAGTTTGCTAGGGTCCTGAGGATGGCTCTGTGGCCTCTGCCTCAGGTGCTAGAATGGCTCTGATTGCGGCAGAGCAACGCCCAAGATGGGCAGAGCATCGCCCCCTGGTGGGCATGCCGGGTGGATCCCGGTCAGGTGCATGCGGGAGTCTGACTGCCTCCCCGTTTCCAGCTTCGGAAAAATACAAAAATACAAAAAAAAAAAAAAAGACAAGCCCCAAAATGCAAGCCCCAAATCATAAGCAGAGAAATATATCTATCCTGTGGAGAAAAGGGAAGTGAGTGCTGAAAAACCTCTAATCTACTATATTACCAGAATGCATAAGAGAGGATAAAGTATTGAAAATATGAAAGCACAATTAAGACCCCGGCCAGTTGCTCAGTGGATAGAGTGTTGGCTCATCGGGTAGATGTCCCCTGTTCAGTTCCTGGTCAGGGCCCAGATGAGAAGCGATCATCTGCTTCTCTTCCTTTCCCTCTCCCGTTTTCTCTCTCTTCCCTCTTTCAGCCAGTGTCTCAACTGGTCTGAGCATCGGCCCCAGGTACTGAGGATGGCTCAGTTGATTCGAACATTAGACTCAGATGGAAGTTGCTGGTGGATCCCGGTCAGGAGGCATGCAGAAGTCTGTCTATCTCTTCTCCTCTCACTTAAAATTTTTTTTAATTAAAAAAAAACAAAACAATTAAGACACACGAAAAATGGACAAGACCCAACATAGATCTAGTAGAAGTTCCAGAATAAAAAATAAAAAATATTCAGAGATAATGCCTATAATATTTTCCCAGAATAAAAACTTCTTCAGATTTAAAAATTAAAATAAATTTGATGATAAGAAAACAAAAACAATTCTTCATCTACATATATACATACATACTTTCTATATACATACACATATATATGCACTGAAATTATGAGTTTTATAAGAACAATAAAAATAAACAAATCCATATATATACATGCATACCTATAAATACCCAGACTCATTTTTGTGAACATAAAAATATTAATCTCAGCTTCCAATCAAGATGGCTATATAGGTAAATGTGGTACTTGCATCTTCCCACAACTACATCAAAATTACAACTAAACTATAGAAAAAACATTCAGAACCACTAAAATCTAGCTAAACAGAAATCTTACAACTAAAGATCTAAAGTAGAAGCCACATTGAGACTGGTAGTAGGGGCAGGGACTTGGTCCCACATCCATGTATGGCAGATAAAAATTGAGAGAGCTATCTCAGCTGCAGAGGGCCCCCCTGAAGAACAAGGGGTCCCAATCCCATGCCAGGCTCCACAGCCCAGGGTTCTGGTGCTAGGAAGAAAAGTCCCATAACTTCTGGCTGTAAAAACTAGCAAATCTCTCAAACAAGTGTCTGGCCTTGGAATGTCCTGTACCTTTTGCCATGTGACCCCAGGCCTGATGCTAGTGGCGGCTGGCCTTGCTCCCAGCTTAGACTATCCTGGGCGCCTTCAAACCCAGCTCAAGTAGCAGCCGTCTGAAAGATTGCTCTGTAGCTCATGCCAGAAATCCTGGGCAGAAAACAACCTATGGCTGATCTTGACCTGCACCTCCCAGAAGACCCCAGAGCTAGTGGACACAGTGGTTAGCTTCAGACCATGTTGAAGAATCAACCGATTACCTCCACTAGTAACACACTCAAGGGTTGGATTCAGTGGGCACCAGAGCTTGACTGAAGTCCTGCTCCATGGAGTGGGCCCCTGCACAGCTGACCCTCCATGGTGGTCGCAGCCAGTCTTTGAAACCGATTGATGTGGGAGTAAGTTCCTCCCATTGATGTGACAACAGCAATCAAGGCTCAACTACAATAGGAGGGTGTACATAGCCCACATGAGGAGGGGATGCATACCTGGAGTCCCATTTGGTTCAATGGGGAGCCGTGCCGCTGAACCCTACAGGACACCTACTACATTAAAGCACTTTACCAAGCTGGGGAGATGTAGCAGTTCTACTGAATACATAGAAAGAAATACAGCAAGGCAGCTAATGAGGAGACAAAGAAACATGTCCCAAATGAAAAAACAAAACAAAACTCCAGAAAAAGAATTAAAATGGAGACAAGTAATGCACTAGATGCAGAGTTCTAAACACTGGTTATAAGAATGCTCAATGGCCTGATTGGTGGTGGCAGAGTGGATAGAGTATTGACCTGGGATGCTGAGGTCCCAGATTCAAAACCCTTAGGTTGCTGGCTTGAGCACTAGCTCATCCAGCTTGAGCGTAGGGTCACTGGTTTGAGCGTGGGATCGTAGACATGACACCATGGTTGATGGCTTGAAGCCCTATGTAGCTGGCTTGAGCAAGGTGTCACTGGCTTGGCTTGAGCCCCTCAGTCAAGGCATGTATTGGAAGCAATCAATGAATAACTAAAAAGTGCTGCAACTATGAGTTGATGTTTCTCATCTCTCTCTCTCTACCTGCCTGCCTGTCTGTCTCTCTCTTGCTAAAAAAAAAAAAAAAGTGTGAGTTCAATGAACTTAGTGAGAACTCCAACAGTATAAAAAGGACATGGAAACCATAAAACAGAACCAGTCATAAATGAAGGATACACTAATTGAAGTGAAAAAAAATTTATAGGAAGTGAACAGTAGAGAAGAGGAAGTTGAGAATCAAATAAGTGATTTTGAATATAAAGAAGCAAAAACTAATATATTATTGTGTGTCAACTAATTGAAAAATAAAAAATTGTTTAAGAGTTACGGATATCAGAAAAATCTTAAATAAAAAAGACTGTTTCTTCTTTAAAAATAACATCATCAGTTATAGTATATGCAAGAAGATATTGGAAGAACATCTTTAAAGTGCCAAGCAGAAAATTACCGTTAACTTAAAATTCTGTATTCAGTTAAATTGTTCGGGATGAAGGGACACAAAGCAGTTTTAAGGAAGAGATTGAGTTTCCAACACACTGACCTTCTCACAGGCTCTCACACAATGTACTCTAGTAAGATGAAAATTGGACTTAGAAGTTAGTGAATCATAACAGGCAATTGTAAACAAGGAAATAAATAAATATGACCATTGATTAGACCAATTTTTTTTTCTGGCAGAGACAGAGAGAGTCAGAAAGAGGGACAAATAGGGACAGATAGAAAGGAAGGGAGAGAGATGAGAAACATCAATTCTTCGTTGCGGCTCCTTACTTGTGTCATTGATTGATTTCTCATATGTGCCTTGATGGGGGGGGGGTGCTATAGCTGACCGAGTGACCTCTTGCTTGAGCCAGTGACCTTTGGCTAAAGCTGGTGAGCCTTGCTCAAATCAGATGAGCCCGTGCTCAAGATGGCAACCTCGGCGTCTTGAACCTGGGTCCTCCACATCCAGTCTGATGCTCTATCCACTGCTCCACCACCTGGTCAGGTAATTAGACTGATTTTGAAGGAGTGATGTTGTTAAGAGAGGTTGTATGTCTTAATTTCTTCTACCTTTTTCAGTCATTCCCCAAAATCCCCAGCCATCTGGTGACCATAAATTTTTTCTCTGTATTATGAGTTCATTTTTTTAAAATTTTATTTATTCATTTTTAGAGAAGAGAGAGAGGGGGGAGAGAGAGACAGAGAGAGAGGAGAGAGAGACGGGGGGAGGAGCTGGAAGCATTAACTCCCATATGTGCCTTGACCAGGCAAGCCCAGGGTTTCGCACTGGCGACCTCAGCATTTCCAGGTCGACGCTTTATCCACTGCGCCACCACAGGTCAGGTATGAGTTCATTTTTGTTTTGTTTTTACATTTATTTTGTTTTTCAGATTCTACATATAAGTGAAATCATATGGTAATTGTCTTTTTTTTTTTTACATATTTCACTTAACATAATGCTCTCTAGGTCTATCCATGTTGTCACAAATGGTAAGTTTTCATTATTTTTTATGAAGTAATATTTTATTGTACATATGTACCATATTTTTATCCATTTGTTTATCAATGAACATTTTAGGTTGCTTCCATATTTTGGTTATTATAAGTAATGCTGTAATAAACATACGGGTGCAGTTGGTGTTTGCCAGTTATTAAAGTAGTCATGGGATGTAAAGTACAGTATAGGGAATATAATCAATAATATTGTAATATCTATGTATGGTGTCAGATGGGTACTAGACTTATTGGAGTGATCGCTTCATAAGTTATATAAATGTCCCATCATTATGTCACACATCTGAAATTAATATAATATTATATGTCAACTATAGTTGAAAAATACATTTTAAAAACTTGTATGACTAACCTTTGAGGGCATTTTGCTATATGAAATAAGCCAGTCACAAAAAAGACAAGTACTATAGGATTCCAGTTTGATGAAGTACAGAAAATGGTCAAATTCACTGACAGAGAGACTATAATGGTGGTTGCAAGGTGTGCGGGCCTGACAGAAAGACCCAGGACGTGGACTCTGGTTAACAACATAGACTGCAGAGGCTGTCCAGCTCCCATGCTTTTCTGGGCAGCAGTCCCAGCTCCTACGCCTTTTAGGGCTGCCTGAGTCAGCAACTAACAATATTACCTCACTGATATAATATTGGCCTTGTACCACTATTATTCCTAACACTATTGTCCTTAAGAACTATATCCACTGCTCTGGCATTGCTAGGTTAGGCCTAAAAGACTGCAAGACTGCAGGAGTGAGGACTAAGGAATGAAGGAATAAAGCATTGCAGCATTTCTCATCTCCCTCTGGCTCCTCGTGCCTTCTTTACCTTGGGGATCTCCAGGCCTGAACCATCCCTCACAGGGCAGGTGGGCTTAGACAATTGGCCTCAGGAACAGGATGTGCACTGACATAAGGGGCTGGGCAAAGGGGGAAGCAGAGAGTTGTTTAATGGGTATAGATTTCATTTTTATAAGATGAAAAGAATTCTGGATATTAAGTATATAACAGTGTAAATGCAATTAAGACTATTGAGCTGTACAATTAAAATGATTAATATAGTAAACTTTGTTTTGTTTATTTTACCTAAATTAAAAATTTTTAAAAAGAAGTGGAAGGGAATAATTTTAACAAGTACAATAAATGGCAGAATCATAGAAGTTTTAATGAGCTTTAGAAATTATTAAGATAGGTATGTTAAAAATTTAAGGGCAACTACTAAGCAAAGAAAAAGAAAATAAAAAACTTTAAAAAGATTAGAAAAAAAAATAATATTGTAAATTAAGACAATTAAATAGAAGGCAGCCAAGGAGAACAAAGATAACAACAGTAGTGAACAGGGGGGAAAATAAGAAGAAATGCATATAGGCAGCATAGCATATATGATATATGGTATTAGAAATAAAGCAAAATATATTCATAATAAATAAGTAGATGAATTTGATGCATTAAAAACCAGAGGTTCTTATACATAAGTAAAAAACCAAAAAAAGCCTTAAGCTATTTTTAAGAGGTACAAAAACATAAACACATAAAGAACTGTTGAACATAAAAGGATTAAAATAACATGCCATGAAAATACCAAAGAAAGTTGTTTGCTGGTTAATATAAATCTATTTTGAGTTTTCTTAGCATCTAGTGTCAATAAAATGCCAACCAAAGTGGATGTTGAGATAAAACAAACAAACAAACAAACCTAAAACAAAAACCTTATTCCAGATGTTACGGTTTCCTTATAAACTGTTTTTTAATATTAAATAGTAACTTTTTTGTATCTAAATGCATGACCTCAAAATATATAGAGTAAAGCAAAAAAGCTAAAGAATCATAAATAGAAATTGCATAACTCTTATAAAAACTGATAGATCAAGCAAAAATCAATAAAGATACAGAATATTAGGACAGCATAATCAACAAGCTTGATCCAATGATTATATATACGGTATTTCCCCATGAATAAGATGAACTTTTGTTCAAAAAATTTGGGGTCTAAAAACTAGGTGTGCTTTATACAGTGGTTGTAGATTTTTTTTTTACTTGCATTTCCTGCTTTTTTACGCTTGTTTTTGTGCTCATTGTTGAAGACAGTGATTCGTCATCAGACACAAATGAGGACAAGCTAACGGTTGAAAGTTTTGACAGTGATGAGGAGTTGTATGAATTTTATGATGTGTCTTATACATAGGAACGTCTTATACATGGGGAAATACAGTAGACACTTCTGCCCAATTAAAGCATACAGATTATTTCAAACAAGAATAAAACATTTCCAAAAATCAAATAGTACAAAGCCATAAAATAATTTTTAAATACCAAAAGTGACATGTCATAAAAATCTCCTTTTCTGAACAAAATTAGAAATGTATAAGAAAAAAAAAAGCCCCCAAATACTCTGTGTTTGAAAATTAATTAAATAGTCCATGGTTAAAATAAATCATAGTTGCAAATGATATAATAGTTATAAAGGAATAAAAACAAAAATAGGCCCTGCCTTGTTGGCCCGGAGTGTGGAAGTCCTGGGTTTGATTCCTGGCCAGGGCACACAGGAGAAGCACCCATCTGCTTCTCCACTTCTCCCCCTCTCCTTTCTCTCTCTCTCTCTTCCCCTCCCACAACCAGGGCTCCACTGGAGCAAAGTTTGCCTGGGCGCTGAGGATAGCTCCATGGCCTCCACCTCAGGTGCTAGAATGGCTCCGGTTGCAACAGAGCAACGGCACAGATGGGCAGAGCATCACCCCCTAGTGAGCTTGCTGGGTGGATCCCAGTCCAGAGCATGTGGGAGTCTGTCTCTCTGCTTTCCTGCTTCTCACTTCAAAAAACAAAACAAAACAAAACAAAAAAATAGTTTGGTGCAAAAACAGAACCAAGGGCAACACACAATTTCTCAAATTCATATAATAAAAAATGAAAATAAATGAGCTAAAATTTCATGTCAGATATTAAAATAATATAACAGGATAAACCACAGAAATTAGTAAATGAGAAAATAGAAACAGAAAGAAGGATTTAAAAATAACCAATATCTGTTCCTTTGAAAATACAGGGATATTTTATAAAATGAGCAGAAAGCTGCCAATGTGCAATGAATACTAAATAATAGCTGTAATGATTAAGATAAGATTGTTACTGAGCCATCATCTCAGATTTTTGGATTTACACAGTATAATTTCTGCTGGTTCAAGTCCCTGGCATTTAACCACACAATAAAACAGATAATCAGTTCATAAATGGTAGACTTTACAAATAATCATGGGTCTATATTGTTGCTTGGCTTAATCAACTGAATAATGTTTTTTAAAAATTACTTTACTTACTTGATAAGCTAAAATGGCTAAGGGCTTCATTCCATCCTAAAGGTATATGATATGCATTTATAATTATGGAATAATGCAGCTATTTTTAAAAACATTTTTTAATGTTTATTTTATTGATTTTAGAGAGAGAGGAATGGGGAGAGAGAGAGAGAGAGAGACAGAAAGATCACTCTGTTCCTGTATATGCCCTGACAGGGAGTCCAACCAGTAACCTCTGCTCTTCCAGACAAAGTTCTAATCAACTGAGCTATCTGGCGAAGGCATGCAGTTCTAAAGCCAGGTTTGCTAGTGCTACATTGCAGGTGGAGCATTACGAGTACAAAAGCATATTCTTGCCATGCGTCCTTTATAGTGATCTCACTAAGTGGAGCAGCTTGACATTCAAATGTAGTCTCTACATGAAAATATATAAAGAAAACTAATATTCTGATAATCTTTCTTGTTATGTAAATTTTTCATAACTTTGGGGGGGTTATTTTCTTAATATCTTAGTATTTAAAATCTTATTAACCTACTTAAAACCTTAATGTAGTCTATAGTTTTGCAAAACAATTTCATGTAAAACACACATTTCTTACCTACTTTTCAGGTCAGTGACTCATTTAAAAGGAGT
This sequence comes from Saccopteryx bilineata, assembly GCF_036850765.1. Classification (NCBI taxonomy): domain Eukaryota; kingdom Metazoa; phylum Chordata; class Mammalia; order Chiroptera; family Emballonuridae; genus Saccopteryx; species Saccopteryx bilineata. Next base: position 183,284,449 of record NC_089491.1, on the reverse strand, counting down.
TTTAAATGAAATGGCTTTTGAGAAGAAAGTTGCTTATTTTTAAACAAAAAGTTTTGATGAGAGTTTTACAAATTGGTTAGTTCCTATTACTTATAGATTATGTTTACATAGGGTATGTTCAATTTATGTGAACTTTACTCCAATAAAAGTAGCTTATTTTCTTAGACTAAGAAGACTATTTGTGAATTTGTAGTAACAGATGAAGTGTCTGTGAAATTAAATTTAAAAATTTTAAATATTTTAAAATATAAAAAATTACACAAGGTAATAAAACATACACCTGTGAAATGACCACAAAGAATCATCAATAGTAAACATTGTGCTTAATCTTTTATAATATAGTGACTAAAACATTGAGGATAAGGTTAAGTCTTTGCCCCCCAATCCTAGTCCCATTTCCTTCCCCATTCCCCACAAATTTAATGTATGTTCTACCATTCAAATTTTATGGTTTTACACATATGAAAATATATTCAGAAAAAATATTTAGTATTGTTTTATGTATGAAACTTTACTTAAATGAATTCACCCTGCATAAGTCATTTTGAATTTGCTTGTATTAATCAGTATTGTTTTTGTGATATAATAAAGTTGAAAATATATATATATAGATAGATATAGATATAGATATATAACTAATGAAATGTTTTTATTTGCTATATGGTGTTCTATCACTTAAAGATGCCATGTTTTATTTATTTATTCTCCTTTTGATGGATATTTTAGTTTGGCCAAAACAAACACATTTCCCTGTAGGGCCTGGAGAAACTCAGTTGGCTTTTTTGAAGAAGAGGACTTGGGGATCTAATTACTAACTGTACAGTCTAACATGCAATCCCCATGTTCTCAGCCCATTTCTATATCACTGCCTCCAATTCTTGAGTGTTTCTAGGGTCTGAGAGCTAAGACACCTTGCTTCTCTTTGTTTCTGCAGGTATAGGCGAAAATGTACTTTGTGTTTCTGTTTCTTGTTCTCTTTGTTTCTTTGAGGTAATTTTCAAATGGGGAAACAGAAACATCTTACCTTCCTTCTGCCATGGATGGTTCTTCCAGTGATCCAGAAATTATACTTTCAGATTCCCAATAACTGCTGTGGCAGCAGTTGATGGAACTAATTAGGAACTTGACTGTGACGTCTATAAATTTGACTTGAAATTACCTGGAAAAAAAAAAACTAAATAAAATTTCTCCATCAGGCAAGGTAAGGACTTAATGTTGGAAAATTAAATAAATGGTAAAAATTGATAAAAGAGTAGTCCCTTTCCAACATGGAAAAGATTTTTTTCTGGCTTCTCCTTCTGAAAAATCACCTCAAAACAATAAAGAGAAGAAAAATAATAAAACCAAATATTTACCTTTGATGCAACTAAGAGACATTTGTATTTCCAAACCACAGTAAATGAAGACAAGAAATAGATCAAATATAAGTGTTTAAAGTGCAAGTACCAAGGTAAGGCAAGTTTGCTGGATGATATGACCCCAATTCAACTCTTTAAATTTATATTTCAGCACTTTCTTACATGTTCAACCTGTTTAATCCAAAATGGATCCTTCAGTTTCCCAAAATATATTTTTATCTCATACCTTCTTGCTATGCAAAAGCACATGCTATTCTCTCTGCATAGAAAAATGATTCTCATCCTTGGCTTTTGTGTGTCGGATGGTAGTGTTGAGAATTAAATATTCTTCTAGTAATCTTGTATGCACTGAGGATTAAAAAGAAACACTGTCTGAAATATCCTCACCACTCCTTTTCTCTTCTGCTCTTAGGCTTCTCTGTAGCCAAATTCTACTCATTGTTTCTGATCATCCCAAAGACAGCATTAAACTCTTGCTCCTCTTCATCCTCCATTGCCCTAATCAGGTATCATTTCTGTCTCCACTAATCCTCTGAAGCTCTTCATTTGTATACTTTCTATGGCACATAGTATATTATTCCACATGGAGGAGTTATACTTATTATTCATTTCTGTCATCCCTAGACTATAAATCCCTGAAAAAAGTGAGCCTCAATTTACTCATTTTTATATCTCTCAAAGCACCTAGACCAGGGACTTACACATAAGTGGATACTCAAACATTTGTTACATTGAATGATTCAAAATCTTTTGATGAGGTTCTTGTTTTCAACTAAGAAAACTGAGATTTGAAGTCCTGTGTCAGAAAACAACTCTCAAATGAGAGCCACCTAGAATTATTATAGATCTTCATATTCAATAATTAGAGAACCAATTAAGTAGTATTTGTCAACTAAGAAATTACACAGCATTGGCCCTGGCTTGTTGGCTCAGTGGTAGAGCATCAACCTGTGTGGCAATCATTGGAAAATGCAATCTTCCGCAATGAGGATGGAAAACTGAAGAAGCCTAAAGAGCTAAGTTTCTTTCCACTGTAGATTTAATAGTCAGGACAAGACTCTGGAAGGAGAGATGACTGAAACTGATACAAAGGGAGAAAAAGACAGAAAGCAGCTGCTATGGAAAGAAGTCTGAGAAAATTTCTAAGGTTTTCAAAGAGAATATGGAAGAAGTTTTGCTTTCCATTTCTTAAAAATCTCTCTACATAAAATGTTACCAGAATTGGACTTTTATTTTTTGGAATAGCAAAGATGTATTGTAATTGGCTTAAAGAAAGATGCAGGGACAGGGCAAAAATGATCCAAGGACACTCAGGTCACATTCAGGATATATATAAATATACCAAAAATATACCTATATACATAAATTCTATGTACTATAGTTCTGCTCTAAAATTCCAAATACAGCTCACTGTAGATTGGATTTAGATCAGCAAACATTAAACAGGTTCTTAGAACATTCAGCCAATGCTAGTGCTAGTGTTATAAAGATGAATAAAACACAATCCCTGTTTTAAATCTAGTGGGATGACTAGATTTATAAATTGGGAGTTTTAATTAATATCCTTGAGAATTAAAGATTGGATTGAATTTTAGAACCAAAATGCCTAATTCTGGGAAAGTTACTTATCTCTTAAGCCTCAAGTTCATCATCTATTAAATGGGAAAGTAATAGTTCCTACCTCAAAGAGTGGTTGGGGTGATTAAATAAGATAATGTGGGAAAAACACTTAGCACAATTCTGCACTACCAGAACACAAAGTACCAGGTATGGAATAATAAAAAATGAGGTGGGGGCAATGGGTTATGAAAGCCTTATGTCATGCCAAATAGTCTCTAGGCTTTAACCCAGGGGTAGTCAACCTTTTTATACCTACTGCCCACTTTTGTATCTCTGTTAGTAGTAAAATTTTCTAACCGCCCACCGGCTCCATAGTAATGGTGATTTATAAAGTAGGGAAGTAACTTTACTTTATAAAATTTATAAAGCAGAGTTACAGCAAGTTAAAGCATATAATAATAATTACTTACCAAGTACTTTATGTAAGATTTTCACTAAGTTTGGCTGAATAAATCTTTATAAAACAACTTACTATAGTTAAATCTATCTTTTTATTTATACTTTGGTTGCTCTGCTACCACTCACCATGAAAGCTGGAGTGCCCACTAGTGGGCAGTAGGGACCAGGTTGACTACCACTGCTTTAACCTGAAGGCAATGGGGATACACTGATGGATTTTAAGCAGAAGGATGACATGCTCAGTTCCGAATTTTCAATAGATTGCCAAAGTTTTGATAGCCTGATTGGGGGCAAGGCTGGACACAGGAAGGGAAGTTGTTCAGCTGTTGCAATATTCCAGGTTAAAAAAGATAAAAGCTTGAACTAAGCATCAGTAACAAGGCTACAGTGAAAAAGTCAAATTAGGGAAATGTTTAGGAGGTAAGAACGGTACAATTTGATGATTGGCTGTGAGTGAAAATTGAAAAAGAGGGAATTACTGAAGATGATTTCTATAGTTTTTGCCTTGGTAATTTGAGGATTTTGGAAATATAAAAGAATTATTTTGGGGGAGAAATATTTAGTTTTAGATATTCATTGTTTGAAGGGTTTAGGTAACACACAGGTGACTTGATGTAAAAATCTAAAGATGGGGGTCAATGCTGAAGATTTAGGGAACATTAACATATTGATAATAGTTAAGGTAGAAAGAGGGGATGATTTTGCTTCAGAAGTGTATATCAAAAGAAAGATGTGGAATTCTAAAATGCAATAGCATTTAAGGGATGCATGTCAGAAGAACTAATGAAGGCAAATAAGAATGATAAGTTAGATAGGAAAGGAGGTGCATTAGGGATTCAAAGTTCAGAAGCTAAGGCATTAGAGAATTCAAGGCATCAGGAGGACTTCTGGATTGAAGATGGTGGCATAAATAGTTGGAATCTTCCTTTTCTATTTCTAAAAACCATCTGAAAGCAACGAGGGGAATGAGAAAATAAAAGAGCACAAACCAGAAAACAGCTAAAAACTTCAATCTACAAAGTAGATGGAAATGATGGCAAAACTTTTAGAAATTAAGCAAAGCTATTTGTAGGAGAAATCAGAGAATAACTTGTTTGGGAATGGATTGCATGTTGGTAGTGTGAAATCACCTGTAAGACAAGTTGCTATAAGTGGAACTGCTGAATGAAAATGCACGAACTTGGAAATTGTTGATAAATCCTGCCAAATTATTCTCCACAGATTTTAAACTCAATTACACACCAACCACTAATATATAAAAACATCTGCTTCTCTATGTTCTTGCCAAGAATGTATTGTTAAACTTACTGACCTTTGCCAAACTTAGAGGTGAAAACTGATATTTCGGTGTATCTGTGTATATGTTTCTCTTCTTGGGAGAAAGTCTGTGCATCTTTTCATATTATTTTCCAAGAATCCATTTTTCATATTATTTCTATAATTTGGATTTGGAGAAAATTTTACCCTGTAAGAGAAATAATAGTTTTTCCATAAATAAGTTGCAATTGTTTTCTTGTCTTGTTCTTTTTCAAAAAACTTTGGTGGATTTTTCCATGTATTTAAAAAAATAATTGTAGTCAAATTAATCAGTCTTTTCTTTTAAGGCCTTTTAATTTGGAGTCACACTTAGAAAAAATTTTCTCATTTCACGATCATAAATTTTTTTAATTTATTGATTTTAGAGAGAGAGGAAGGGACACAGAGAAAGAGAGAGAGAGAGAGAGAGAGAGAGAGGAAAGGGATAAAACCCACGACCTTTTTTTGGATATTGCTCTAACCGAGCTGTCTGGCCAGGATAAGATCATAAATTTTTTTTCAGATGATTTTTTCTATTTTCTTTATAATTTGTTTGTATTTGAGTCTTTGATAAACCTGAAAATTTTCTTGGTATAAGATGAGAATTTTATTATTTTCCAAAAGGCTACTTATTGTTCCAAAATCATTTATTAAATAATCCATCTTTACCTACTGACCTAAAATATATAAATTCTCATTATATTTTATCAGTTTCTGGACATTCTAGTTCATTACTTCCATTTGTTGGTCTATTATTTTCCTAGGACCAAACCATTTAATTAATGGGTTGAACTCATTCCTTTTTTTTCCTTTTTTTTAAAATTAATTTTAATGGGGTGACATGAATAAATCAGGGTACATATGTTCAAAGAAAACATCTACAGGTTATCTTGTCATTCAATTATGCTCCATACCCATCACCCAAAGTCAGATTGTCCTCCATCACACTCTATCTAGTTTTCTTTGTGCCCCTCCCCCTCTCCCTCCTTCCCTCCCCCCCTCATAACCACCACACTCTTGACCATGTCTCTTAGTATCGTTTTTATGTCCCATCTAAGTATGGAATCATGCAGTTCTTAGTTTTTTCTGATTTACTTATTTCACTCCGTATAATGTTATCAAGATCCACCCATTTTGTTGTAAATGATCCGATGTCATCATTTCTTATGGCTGAGTAGTATTCCATAGTGTATATGTGCCATATCTTCTTTATCCAGTCTTCTATTGAAGGGCTTTTTGGTTGCTTCCATGTCTTGGCCACTGTGAAAAATGCTGCAATGAACATGGGGCTACATGTATCTTTACATACCAGTGTTTTTGAGTTATGTGGGTATATACCCAGTAGAGGGATTGCTGGATCATATGGTAGCTCTATTTTCAATTTTTTGAGGAACCACCATACTTTCTTCCATAATGGTTGTACTACTTTGCATTCCCACAAACAGTGAATGAGGGTTCCTTTGTCTCTATACCCTCTCCAACACTTGTTATTACCTGTCTTATTGATAATAGCTAATCTAACAGGTGTGAGGTGGTATCTCATTGCAGTTTTGATTTGCATTTCTCTAAGAGCTAGTGAAGATGAGCATCTTTTCATATACCTGTTGGCCATTTGTATTTCTTCCTGGGAGAAGTGTCTGTTCATGTCCTTTTTTCATTTCTTTATTGCATTGTTTCTTTGTTTGTTGTTGTTTCCATTTAGTTAATTGGTTGAACTCATTCCCTTTTTTATTTTTATTTTTTATTAATTTTTAATTTATTGTGTTTACATGGATTCAAGCGTTCCACTGAATACAACTCCTCACCCCCACCCCTGTGTCCCTGTTTATGCTCTCTTTGTCCCTCTCCCCCTAACTCCTCTCCCCCCTTGCCTCTAGGATTTGCTGTCCTGTTATCTATATCTCTGTGTTATATACTGTATATAGTTTCACTAATCCCTTTGCCTTCTCTGATTCCATCCCCTCATCCCCCTTCTCTCTGACTGCTATCCCTCTGGTCCCTGTGACCTCGCCTCTGCCTCTATACTATTCCTCAGTTCACTTTGTTCATTAGATTTCACATATAAATGAGATTATATGATATTTGTCTTTCTCTGTCTGCCTTACTTCACTTAGCATAATAATTTCAAGGTCCATCCATGCTGTCACAAAAGGTAAGATTTCCTTCTTTTTCATAGCCACGTAGCATTCCATTCTGTATATGTACCACTGCTATATAATCCACTCGTCCACTGATGAACACTTGGGATATTTCCAGATCTTGGCTATTGTGAACAATGCTGCCATAAACATGGGGGTGCATTTCTTCTTTTCAAACAGTGCTATGGTGTTCTTGGGGTATATTCCTAAAAGTGGTATAGCTGGGTCAAAAGGCAGTTCGATTTTCAGATTTTTGAGGAATCTCCATACTGTTTTCCACAGTGGCTGCACCAGTCTGCATTCCCACCAGCAGTGCAGGAGGGTTCCCTTTTCTCCACTTCCTCGCCAGCACTTATTCTGTGTTGTTTTGTTAATGAACACCATTCAGACAGGTGTGAGGTGTTATCTCATTGTGGTCTTAACTTGCATTTTTTGATGTTTAGTGACGTTGAACATTTTTTCATCTGGCTATTGGCCATCTGTATGTCCTCTTTGGAGAGTGTCTATTCAGTTCTTTTGCCCATTTTTTAATTGGATTGTTTACCTTCCTGGTTTTGAGTTTTAGAAGTTCTTTATAAATTTTTGTTATTAACCCCTTATCAGATGTATTGGCGAATATGTTCGCCCACTGTGTGGGTTGTCTTTTTATTTTGTTCACAGTGGCTTTTGCTGTGCAAAAGCTTTTTAGTTTGACATAGTCCCACTTGTTCACCCTGTCCTTTATTTCACTTGCCCGTGGAGAAAAAACAGAAAAAATACTTCTATGAGAGATATTGAACAGGTTACTCCCTATGTTTTCTTCCAGGATGTTTATGGTTTCACAACTTACATTTAAGTCTTTTATCCATTTTGAGTTTATTTTTGTGAATGATGTAAGTTGGTAGTCTAGATCAGTAGTTGGCAAATCGCAGCTCGCGAGCCACATGCGACTCTTTGGCCCCTTGAGTGTGGCTCTCCCACAAAATACCTAATGATTAACAAAGACCAGCTTGGGAGTACACCAATTATGTTAATAACAATGTAACTACCCATATAGTTTAAAAAATTTGTCTCTCAAAAGAAATTTCAATCGTCGTACTGTTGATATTTGGCTCTATTGACTAATGAGTTTGCCGACAGGGGTCTACTTTCATGTTTTTTGCATATACTCATCCAATTTTCCCAACATCATTTATTAAAGTGCTTGTCTTTACTCCACTCTATGCTCTTACCCTCGTTTGTCAAATATCAACTGATCATAAAGGTGTGGGTTTATTTCTGGGTTCTCAGTTCTGTTCCATTGATCTATATGCCTGTTCTTATGGCAGTACCATGCTGCTTTGAGTTCCATGGCCTTGTAGTATAACTTGATATCAGGAAGTGTGATACCTCCAAGTTTATTCTTTATTTTCAAGATTGCTGAGGCTATTCAAGTTCTTTTTTGGTTCCATTTAAATTTTTGAAATATTTGTTCTATATCTTTGAAGTATGTCATTGGTATTTTAATAGAAATTGCATTGAATTTATAGATTGCTTTTGGTAATACTGTATACAGTATGGACAGTTTAATGTTTATTCTAACCATGAACACGGTATATGCTTCCATTTGTTTGTATCTTCCTTGATTTCTTTTCTTTTTTTAAAATTAATTTTAACGGGCTGACATTGATAAATCAGGGTACATATGTTCAGAGAAAACGTCTCTACATTATTTTGACATTTGATTAAGCTGCATTCCCATCACCCAAAGTCCAATTGTCTTCCGTCTCCTTTAACTGGTTTTCTTTGTGCCCCTCCCCTCCCCAACCCCCTCCCTCTCCTCCCCACCCTGTAACCCCCATACTCTTGTCCATGTCTCTGAGTCTCATTTTTATGTCCCACCTCTGTATGGAATCATACAGTTCTTAGTTTTTTCTGATTTACTTATTTCGCTCAGTAGAATGTTATCAAGGTCCATCCATGTTGTTGTAAATGATCCAGTGTCATCATTTCTTATGGCTGAGTAGTATTCCATAGTATATATGTACCAAAGCTTTTTAATCCACTCGTCCACTGATGGACACTTGGGCTGTTTTCAGTTCTTCGCTCTTGTGAACAATGCTGCCATAAACATGGGGGTGCATTTCTTCTTTTGAAACAGTGCTATGGTGTTCTTGGGGTATATTCCTAACAGTGGTATAACTGGGTCAAAAGGCAGTCGATTTTTAATTTCTTGAGAAATCTCCATACTGTTTTCCACAGAGGCTGCACCAGTCTGCATTCCCACCAGCAGTGCAGGAGGGTTCCCTTTTCTCCACATCCGAGCACGTATTCTGCGTTGTTTTATTGATGAGCGCCATTCTGACTGGTGTGAGGTGATATCTAATTGTGGTTTTAATTTTCATTTCTCTAATAATTAGTGATGTTGAGCATTTTTTCATCTGGCTATTGGCCATCTGTATGTCCTCTTTGGAGAAGTGTCTATTCATTTCATTTGCATATTTTTTTATTGGATTGTTTGTCTTCCTGGTATTTTTACAAGTTCTTTATAAATTTTTGTTATTAACCCCTTATCAGACGTATTGTCAAATATATTCTCCCATTGTGTAGCTTGTCTTTTTATTGTTCTTATTGTCTTTAGCTGTGCAGAAGCTTTTTAGTTTGATATAGTCCCATTTGTTAATCCTGTCTTTTATTTCACTTGCCCGTGGAGATAAATCGGCAAATGTATTGCTGTGAGAGATGTCAGAGAGCTTACTGCCTATGTTTTCTTCTAAGATACTTATGGTTTCACGGCTTACATTTAAGTCTTTTATCCATTTTGAGTTTATTTTTGTGAATGGTGTAAGTTGGTCTTCTAGTTTCATTTTTTTTGCAGGTAGCTGTGCAATTTTCCCAACACCATTTATTAAAGAAGCTGTCTTTACGCCATTGTATGCTCTTACCTCCTTTGTCAAATATCAGTTGTCTATAGAGCTATGGATTTATTTCTGGGTTCTCTGTTCCGTTCCATTGATCTATATGACTGTTCTTATGCCAGTACCAGGCTGTTTTGAGTACAATGGCCTGGTAGTATAACTTGATATCTGGAAGTGTGATACCTCCCACTTTATTCTTCCTTTTCAAGAATGCTGAGGATATTCATGTTCTCATTTGGTTTCATATAAATTTTTGGAATATGTGTTCTATATCTTTGAAGTAAGTCATTGGTATTTTAATCACTATTGCATTGAATTTATAAATTACTTTGGGTAATATAGACATTTTAATGATATTTATTCTTTCTAACCATGAGCACGGTATATGCTTCCACTTGTTTGTATCGTCCCTGATTTCTTTTATCAATGTTTTATCATTTTCCGAGTACAAGTCTTTAATCTTTCTGGTTAAATTTATTCCTAGGTACTTTATTTTTTTGGTTGCAATGGTGAAGGGGATTGCTTCCTTAATTTCTCTTTCTGACAGTTCATTATTAGTGTATAAAAATGCCTCTGATTTCTTTTTTTTTATTAAATTTAATGCAGTGACATTGATAAATCAGGGTACATATGTTGAGAGAAAATATCTCTAGATTATTTTGACATTTGATTGTGCTGTATACCCCTCCCCCAAAGTTAAATTGTCTTCTGTCACCTTCTATCTGGTTTTCTTTGTGCCCCTCCCCTCCCCTAACCCCTCTCTCCTTCTTCACCCCCTCCCCCCTCCCCCAACATCCCGCCCCTGTTGCCATCACATTCTTGTTCATGTCTCTGAGTCTCATTTTTATGTCCCTTCTATGTATGGATTCATCTTAGTGTTTTTTTTTCTGATTTACTTATTTCACTCCGTATAATGTTGTCAAGGTCCACCCATATTATTGTAAATGATCCGATGTCATCATTTCTTATGGCTGAGTAGTATTCCATAGTATATATGTACCAAAGCTTTTTAATCCACTTGTCCTCTGACGGACACTTGGGCTATTTCCAGATCTTTGCTATTGTGAACAATGCTGCCACAAACATGCGGGTGCATTTCTCCTTTTCGAGCCGTTCTATGGTGTCCTTGGGGTATATTCCTAAAAGTAGGATAGCTGGGTCAAAAGGCAGTTCAATTTTCAGATTTTTGAGGAATCTCCATACTGTCTTCCACAGTGGCTGCACCAGTCTGCATTCCCACCAGCAGTGCAGGAGGGTTCCCTTTTCTCCACATCCTTGCCAGCACTTATTCTGTGTTGTTTTGTTGATAAACGCTATTCTGACTGGTGTGAGGTGATATCTCATTGTGGTTTTAATTTGCATTTCTCTAATGATTAGTGATGTTGAGCATTTTTTCATATGCCTATTGGCCATCTGTATGTCCTCTTTGGAGAAGTGTCTATTCATCTCTTTTGCCCATTTTTGGATTGGGTTGTTTGTCTTCCTGGTGTTGAGTTTTACAAGTTCTTTATAAATTTTGGTTATTAACCCCTTATCCGACGTATTGTCAAATATGTTCTCCCATTGTGTAGTTTGTCTTTTTATTCTGTTCTTGTTGTCTTTAGCTGTGCAAAAGCTTTTTAGTTTGATATAGTCCCATTTGTTAATCCTGTCTTTTATTTCACTTCCCCATGGAGATAAATCAGCAAATGTATTGCTCCGAGAGATGTCCGAGAGCTTACTGCCTATGTTTTCTTCTAAGATGCTTATGGTTTCACGGCCTACATTTAAGTCTTTTATCCATTTTGAGTTTATTTTTGTGAGTGGTGTAAGCTGGTGATCTAGTTTCATTTTTTTGCAGGTAGCTGTCCAATTTTCCCAACACCATTTGTTAAAGAGGTTGTCTTTACTCCATTGTATTTCCTTACCTCCTTTGTCAAATATCAGTTGTCCATAGAACTGTGGGTTTATTTCTGGGTTCTCTGTTCTGTTCCATTGATCTATATGCCTGTTCTTATGCCAGTACCAGGCTGTTTTGAGTACAATGGCCTTGTAGTATAACTTGATATCAGGAAGTGTGATACCTCCCACTTTATTCTTCTTTTTTAAGATTGCTGAGGCTATTCGTGTCCTCTTTTGGTTCCATATAAATGTTTGGAATATGTGTTCTATATCTTTGAAGTATGTCATTGGTATTTTAATTGGTATTGCATTGAATTTATAGATTGCTTTGGGTAATATAGACATTTTAATGATGTTTATTCTTCCTAACCATGAGCACGGTATGTGCTTCCACTTGTTTGTATCTTCCTTGATTTCTTTTATCAATGCTTTGTAATTTTCCGAGTACAAGTCTTTAGTCTCCTTGGTTAAGTTTACTCCTGGGTACTTTATTTTTTTGGTTGTAATTGTGAAGGGGATTGTTTCCTTAATTTCTCTTTCTGACTGTTCATTGTTGGAGTATAAAAATGCTTCTGATTTCTGAGTATTGATTTTATATCCTGCCACTTTGCTGAATTTATTTATCAGGTCCAGTAGTTTTTTGACTGAGACTTTAGGGTTTTCTATATACAATATCATATCATCTGCAAATAGTGATAGTTTTACTTCTTCTTTTCCAACTTGAATGCCTTTTATTTCTTCTTCTTGTCTGATTGCTGTGGCTAGGACTTCCAGGACTATGTTAAATAAGAGTGGTGAAAGGGGGCACCCCTGCCTTGTTCCTGATCTTAAGGGTATTGCTTTTAATTTTTTCCCATTGAGTATGATGTTGGCTGTGGGTTTCTCATAGATGGCTTTTATCATGTTGAGGTATGTTCCCTGTATTCCCACTTTGCTGAGAGTTTTGATCATGAATGGGTGCTAGCTTTTTTCAAATGCTTTTTCTGCATCTATTGAAATTATCATATGGTTTTTCTCCTTCTTTTTGTTTATGTGATGAATCACATTGATTGATTTACGAATATTGTACCAGCCTTGCCTCCCCAGAATAAATCCCACTTGATCATGGTGTATGATTTTTTCCATATATTGTTGGATCCGGTTTGCTAATATTTTTTTTTTTTCATTTTTCTGAAGCTGGAAACAGGGAGAGACAGTCAGACAGACTCCCGCATGCGCCCGACCGGGATCCACCCGGCACGCCCACCAGGGGCGACGCTCTGCCCACCAGGGGGCGATGCTCTGCCCATCCTGGGCGTCGCCATGTTGCGACCCTCCTGGGCGTCGCCATGTTGCGACCAGAGCCACTCTAGCGCCTGGGGCAGAGGCCACAGAGCCATCCCCAGCGCCCGGGCCATCTTTGCTCCAATGGAGCCTTGGCTGTGGGAGGGGAAGAGAGAGACAGAGAGGAAGGCGTGGCGGAGGGGTGGAGAAGCAAATGGGCGCTTCTCCTATGTGCCCTGGCCGGGAATCGAACCCGGGTCCTCTGCACGCTAGGCCGACGCTCTACCGCTGAGCCAACCGGCCAGGGCCGGTTTGCTAATATTTTGTTGAAGATTTTAGCATCTATATTCATCATAGATATTGGCCTATAATTTTCTTTCTTTGTGTTGTCTTTGCCTGGTTTTGGAATCAGAATTATGCTCGCCTCATAAAAGGAGCTTGGAAGTCTTCCTTCCTCTTGAATTTTTTGAAATAGTTTGAGAAGGATAGGAGTTAGTTCTTCTTTGAATATTTGGTAGAATTCCGTTGTTAAGCCATCGGGCCCTGGACTTTGCTTTGTTGGGAGTTTTTTGATAACTGTTTCAATCTCATTTGGTGTAATCGGTCTGTTTAGGTTTTCTGATTCTTCCAGATTGATTTTTGGAAGATTGTATGTTTAAAGGAATTTGTCCATTTCATCTAGGTTGTCTAGTTTTTTGGCATACAGTTCTTCATAGTATTTTCTTACAATATTTTGTATTTCTGTTGTGTCAGTTGTTATTTCTCCTCTCTCATTTCTAATTTTGTTTATTTGAGTCCTCTCTCTCTTTTTCTTGGTGAGTCTACTTAAAGGTGCATCAATCTTGTTTACCTTTTCAAAGAACCAGCTCCTAGTTTCATTGATCCTCTGTATTGTTTCTTTAGCCTCTATGTCATTTATTTCTGCTCTGATCTTTATTATTTCCTTCCTTCTACTACATTTGGGCTTTACTTGCTGTTCTTTTTCTAATTCTTTTAGATGCAGGGTTAAGTTGTTTATTTGAGCTTTTTCTAGCTTCTGAAAGTGTGCCTGTAGTGCTATGAACTTCCCTCTCAGCACTGCTTTCGCTGTGTCCCATAAATTTTGAGTTGTTGTATGCTCATTTTCATTCGTGTCTAGGAATATTTTTATTTCTTCTTTGATCTCATTCTTAATCCATTCATTATTTAACACCCTGCTATTTAGTTTCCATGTGTTTGAGAATTTTTGAGCTTTTCTGCTGTGATTCATTTCTAGTTTCATGCCGTTGTGATCAGAGAAAGTGCTTGATATGATTTCAGTCTTCTTAAATTTGTTGAGAGCACTTTTGTGCCCTAACATGTGGTCTATCCTAGATATGTACCATGAGCACTTGAAAAGAATGTATATTCTGCTGCTTTAGGGTGAAAGGATCTGAAGATATCTATTAAATCGAGTTGATCTAGTGTTTCCAATAAGTCTGCTGTTTCTTTGTTAATTTTCTTTCTTGAGGATCTATCTAGTGATGTTAGTGGGGTATTGAAATCCCCTACTATTATTGTATTGCTGTTGATCTCACCCTTTAAATCCATCAAAGTCTGTTTTATATATTTGGGTGCTCCTATATTAGGTGCATAGATATTTATAATAGTTATATCTTCCTGTTGGATTACTCCCTTTATCATTATATAGTGGCCTTCTTTATCTCTTAGTATATCCTTTGTTTTAAAGTCCAATTTGTCTGATATAAGTATTGCTACCCCAGCTTTTTTTTCATTTCCGTTTGCATGAAATGTTTTTTTCCATCCTTTTACCTTCAATCTATATGTGTCTTTTGTTCTAAGGTGTGTCTCTTGTAGACAACATATGTATGGATCCGGTTTTCTTATCCACGCAGCTACCCTATGTCTTTTGATTGGATCATTTAATCCATTTACATTTAAGGTTATTATTGATATGTAGTTGTTTATTGCCATTTTCTTCTTTAAAGGTGTATTCCTTTTTTTGCTATATTCTTTTCCAACTTTAATCTGTTTACAACAGGCCCCTTAACATTTCTTGCAGCTTTGGTTTGGTTGTAATGAATTCCTTGAGATGTTTTTTGTCTGGGAAGCTTTTTATTTCTCCTTCGATTTTAAACGATAGCCTTGCTGGATAAAGTAGTCTTGGTTGTAGGTTCTTGTTCTGCATTATTTTGAATATTTCTTGCCATTCCCTTCTGGCCTCAAGTGCTTCTGTTGAGAAGTCGGATGTCATCCTTATGGGGGCTCCTTTGTAGGTGATAACTTTTTTTTCTCTAGCAGCTTTTAATATTTTCTCTTTATCACTTAGCTTTGGTATTTTAATTATGATGTGTCTTGATGTAGGTTTCTTTGGGTTTCTATTTAATGGAGTTCTCTGTGCTTCTTGGACTTGTGAGAGTTTCTCTTGCATTAATTTAGGGAAGTTTTCAGTTATGATATGATTGAACAAAGTCTCTATCCCTTGGTCTTTTTCTTCTTCTTCAGGCACCCCTATGATGCGGATGTTATTTCTCTTCATGTTGTCACAGAGCTCTCTAAGTGTTTCCTCTGACTTTTTGAGTCTCTTTTCTCTTTTCTTCTCTGCTTTCATGCCTTCATTCCAGTTGTCCTCCAACTCGCTGATTCGATCCTCAGCTGTATCCATCCTGTTTTTAATTCCTTCCATTGTGATCTTCATTTCTGATATTGTATTTGTCATCTCTGACTGATTCTTTTTTAATATTTCAATATCCTTTTTTATACTTGCTATTTCTTTATTTAGGTTTTCAAACTGCCCCTCCATTGTTGTTCTAAGATCCCTAAGTATCCTTACAATCATTATTTTGAACTCCGCATCTGGAAGTTTGATTATTTCCATATCACTCAGCTCATCTCTCAAAGGTGTCTCTTGTGGTTTCATTTGGGTTGCACTCCTTTGTCTTCTCATAATGGTGTTTTATTTGTAGAGTTGGTTGAGTCTAGGCTTGGTGTTGTCTGCCTCCAGTTTTCAGTTGTGTTATTTCTAGGTCTTCTTGGGTTGGTATCAGCTATTATTTGTAATCCACTTTCAGATTTGGGCAGCTTTGAAGTCTTGATTTGTTTGTTTTCTTAACAGGTGATAGTCTTGTTAACTGATCTCAGCAGGGGGCTTCCTTGAAACTGTAACCAGAAATGCTGTGAGTGTAACCTGAGACGCTGAAGGTCTCTTCCACCAACTAATCTCACTGGGGGCAGGGATTTTTCTCAGCTTCAGTAGGGGGAGGTGTATCTCAGATCTCCATGGAGACCTGAGTTACTGCCCCTCCTCCCCACTTCTTGTTTTTAGCTGTGTCTTGTTGCGCTGATTGGAGCTGGATAGATGTCCGGAGATCTCTGATCTGGAAGCACTTCAGCTCTGTTTTGTGAAAGATTCAGTCCCTCCCCCAGCTATGGCCGCCTCCAGCACAAATGAGTCAGCTTTTTTATTTCATTCCTTGCATACCTTAGCCCCTCACAGTCTGTCCCTCTCCTTGTCCTTTCCACTTGGGAGATAAGCTGGTCTTTTCAACCCACCTTGCTCCCTGGTCGCCAGGTAAGTGGCTGTGAGCAGTAGTTTCTTCTCTTTTTCCTCTGTGAAATCCTCTCTGGGCTCTCAGCCTCACCCTCCCCCCTTCCGTTCCTGTAAGCAGAGGAGATTCAGGCACTCCTTACCAGGATTATTGTGGCTTCCTCTTTGCTCCTTGGTTTTTGAGAGCTCTTCTTGCAGTTCAGTGTTGGTTTTTCATGCTGATTTTTCCTAAATTGATTTGTATTCCAGTTTGGTGTTGAGAGCTGGGTGTCTGTGCGTCCGCCTACTCCGCTGCCATCTTCAAAAACCCCGCCTCTGATTTCTGAGTATTAATTTTGTATCCTGCCACCTTGCTGAATTCATTTATCAGTTCCAGTAGTTTTTTGACTGAGACTTTAGGGTTTTGTATATACAATATTATATTATCTGCAAATAATGATAGTTTTACTTCTTTTCAAATATGGATGCCTTTTATTTCTTTTTCTTGTCTGATTGCTGTGACTAGGACTTCCAGAACTATGTTGAAAAAGAGTGGTGGAAGGGATCACTCCTGCCTTGTTACTGCTCTTAATTTTTACCTATTGAGTATGATGTCGGCTGTGAATTTGTCATAGATGGCCTTTATCATGTTGAGGTATGTTCCCTGTATTCCCACTTTGCTAAGAGTTTTGATCATGAATGGGTGCTGGATTTTATCAAATGTTTTTTCTGCATCTATTGAAATTATTATGTGGTTTTTCTCCTTCCCTTTGTTTATGTGATGGATCACATTGATTGATTTGTGAATATCGTACCAGCCTTACCTCCCAAGAATAAATCTCACTTGATCATGGTGTATGACTTTTTTCATATATTTCTGGATCCGGTTTGCTAATATTTTGTTGAGGATTTTAGCATCTAAATTCATCAGGGATATTGGCCTATAGTTTTCTTTCTTTGTGTTGTCTTTGCCTGGTTTTGGAATCGGAATTATACTCACCTCATAAAAGGAGCTCGGAAGTCTTCCTCTTGAAATTTTTGAAATAGCTTGAGTAGGATAGGAGTTAGTTCTTCTTTGAATATTTGGTAGAATTCACTTGTGAAGCCATGAGGTCCAGGACTTCTCTTTTTTGGGAGTTTTTTGATAACTGTTTCAATCTCCTCTGTTGTAATTGGTCTATTTCAGTTTTCTGATTCTTCCAGATTAATTTTTGGAAGATTATATGTTTCAAGGAATTTGTCCATTTCATCTAGGTTGTCTAGTTTTTTGGCGTACAGTTCTTCATAGTATTTTCTTACAATATTTTGTATTTTTGTTGTGTCAGTTGTTATTTCTCCACTCTCATTTCTAATTTTATTTATTTGAGTCCTCTGTCTTTGTTTCTTGGTGAGTCTGCTTAAAGGTTCATCAATCTTGTTTACCTTTTCAAAGAACCAGCTCCTGGTTTAATTGATACTCTATATTGTTTCTTTAGCCTCTTTGTCATTTATTTCTGCTCTGATAGTTATTATTTTCTTCCTTCTACTTCCTCCGGGCTTTACTTGCTGTTCTTTTTCTAATTCTTTTAGATGCAGGGTCAAGTTGTTTACTTGAGCTTTTTCTAGCTTCTTAAGGTATGCCTGTAATGCTATAAACTTCCCTCTCAGAACTGCTTTTGCTGTCTCCCATAAATTTTGAGTTGATGTATGCTCATTATTGGTCGTTTCTAGAAATTTTTTAATTTCTTCTTTGATCTCATTGTTAACCCATTTGTTATTTAATAACATGCTATTTAGTTTCCAAATGTTTGAGTATTTTTCAATTTTTCTGTTGTGATTCATTTCTAGTTTCATGCCATTGTGATCAGAGAATGTGCTCGATATGACTTCAATCTTTTTAAATTTGTTAATACCACTTTTGTGCCCTAACATGTGGTCTATACTAGAGAATATGTCATGAGCACTTGAAAAGAATGTATATTCTGCTGTTTTAGGGTGAAAGGTTCTGAATATATCTATTAAATCAAGTTGATGTAGTATGTCCAATAAGTATGCTGTTTCTTTGTTAATTTTCTTTTTTGAGGATCTATCTAGTGATATTACTGGGTATTGAAATCCCCTACTATTATAGTATTGCTGTTGATCTCGCCCTTTTTAATCCATCAAAGTCTCCTTTATATATTTAGGTGCTCCTATATTAGGTGTGTAGATATTTATAACAGTTATATCTTCCTGTTGGATGGCTTCCTTTATCATTATGTAGTGACCTTTTTTTATCTCTTACTATAGTTTTTGTTTTAAAGTCCATTTTGTCTGATATAAGTATTGCTACCCCAGCTTTTTTTTCATTTCCATTTGCATGAAAAATTTTTTGCATCCTTTTATCTTCAGTCTATGTGCATCTTTTTTTTTAAGGTGTGTCTCTTGTAGACAGCATATGTATGGGTCCTGTTTTCTTATCCATGCAGCTACCCTGTGTCTTTTGATCAGATCATTTAAACCATTTACATTTAAGGTTATTATTGATATGTAATTGTTTATTGCCATTTTATTCTTTAAAACTGTATTCCTCTTTTGCTATATTCTTTTTCTCCTTTGATCTGTTTACAACAGGCCCCTTAGTATTTCTTGCAGCCTTGGTTTGGTTGTAGTAAATTCCTTGAGTTTTTTTTTTTCTATCTGGAAAGCTTTTTATTTCTTCTTCAATTTCAAATGATAGCTTTGTTGGATAAAGTAGTCTTGGTTATAGGCTCTTGTTTTGCATTACTTTGAATATTTCTTGCCATTTCCTTCTGGCTCAAGTGTTTCTGTTGAGAAGTTGGATGTCATCTTTTGGAGGCTCCTTTGTAGGTGATAGTCTTTTTTTCTCTAGCAGCTTTTAATATTTTCTCTTTATCACTTAGCTTTGGTATTTTAATTATGATGTGTCTTGGTATAGCTTTGGTATTTTAATTATGATGTGTCTTGGTATAGATTTCTTTGGGTTTCTATTTAATGGAGTTCTTTGTGCTTCTTGAACTTGTGAGATATTTTCCTGCCTTAATTGAGGGAAGTTTTCAGATATGATATGTTTGAACAATGTCTCTATCCCTTGTTCTTTCTCTTCTTCTTCAGGAACCCCTATGATCTGGATGTTATTTCTCTTCATTTTGGCACAGAGCTCTCTAAGGATTTCCTCAGACTTTTTGAGTCTCTTTTTCTTTTTTCTGCTCTGTTTCTGTGCCTTTATTTATCTTGTCCTCTACCTCGCTGATTCGATTCTCAGCCTCATCCATCCTGGTTTTAATTTTTTCCATTGTGTTCTTAATTTCTGATATTGTATTTGTCATTTCTGACTGATACTTTTTTATTATTTCAATGTTCTTTTTATATTTGCTATATCTTTATTTAAGTGTTCGTAATGACTATCTATTGTTGTTCTAATATCTTTGAGCATCCTAGCAATTATTATTTTAAACTCTGCACCTGGTAATTTGGTTATATCTGACTCATTCAGGTCCTTTTCTGGGGATTTCTCTTGATTTATTTGTGTTGCATTTCTATGCTTCCTCATTTTGTCTGTGTAAAAGAAGGTTTTGGCCACTGGAGCCCACTGGGTGTGTCCTTTGTGTTCCCTAGGTATGGTCTGTCTGCAGTCCCACAATCCCCTCTGCTGTTGCTGCCTAGGGCATTCAGGTATGGGCATTGTCAGTGCCTGCCCAATGGGGCTGTTGCTGTGATTTCTGCCTCTCTTACATGAGAGTGGCTGTGATCATGTGCTTGGGTATAGAAGCCGTGGTGAACTTGGCCTTTGCTCTGCCTCCGCGGATGGCATTATGCTCAGCCCTCAGGGCAGAAGTGAGGACCTTTGCTCAGCTTCGGGTCTCCACCTGATTCTGGGCTTTCACCCCACCCTTGCAGGAGAAACCCGCTCGTGGGATGGCTGCAAGCCTTGGCTCCACAGGCCAGGTGGGACTGCATGGCCAGGCTCAGTAGCGGGACTCTGCTTATTCTGGGCTTTTGGCTCCAGCCTCACGGAAGGAGCCAGCTCCCAAGTCAGGCCACAAGCCTGGGTTCTGTGGGAGGGGCAAGGCTGTACTCCTGCACCCTTGCTGAAGGGTGAGTCTCTGCCCCTTCTGGGACTCCTGCCCTTCCCCTGCTGGCTGGATTGCAGGTGGCCTGCAGCTGGGCTTGACCAGTTTTGCATGCCCCCTCCTCCCCAGCAGGGCAAGACTGAGCTCACACCTGGGCCTCAGTGGTGGCCAGGTGGCTTCTGTCCTTGCCAACAGAACCGCGCTTCCATGTCCGGCCGCCACCACCCGCCCTTGGGCAAGCCCTCAGCACTTGGTGGCACTGCAGCTCAGACCCTAACATTCACTACTGTAGTCCCAAAAGCTCCCACCTTCTAAGTGACTCTGCTCTGAGTGCCGCGGGAGAGCTTGTTTGGCTGCTCTCCTGCTTCCCTTTGCTGGTATTGCTGTTTCCGGGGGTTATATTCACTTCAGATTTGGGTGACTCATCCCAGGGGTTAGGGTGCTGTCTCTCAAAATGTTTCTCCCTGTGCCTCCTAGATTACACTCTCTTCCC
Organism: Saccopteryx bilineata; assembly: GCF_036850765.1. Taxonomy (NCBI): domain Eukaryota; kingdom Metazoa; phylum Chordata; class Mammalia; order Chiroptera; family Emballonuridae; genus Saccopteryx; species Saccopteryx bilineata. The sequence goes on along the minus strand of NC_089491.1, from coordinate 183,263,568 downwards.
ACTAACTACTCCAGTCCTCTCCTCTCTCTTTGTCCCCTGGAGCCTCGGGAGAGTGGTTGTGTGAGAGGTTTTCTGAGTGGTCCCTTTAAGGAGAATTCTGGATCTGAGAAGTCAGTCTCTTTCTCACAAATAGTATCCTGTCTTGTTTCCAGCTAAATACTGTCCATGCACCTCTTCTAGTCTCTGGGGCTGCAGGCTAGGGCTTTGTTCCTGGGACTCAGCACCCTTCCCCTCTGCTAAACTCTCTTTCCACCATGTGAGTCTCTCCTGGCTGCTGTTAGCTCCGGGAAGCTAGGCAGCCCTTTCTGCATTTCCGCTTTTCCTACCAGTCTCAGTGTGGCTTCTTCAGTGTTCCTTGGTTGAAGAGTCCTCTTAGTTTAGTCCAAAGTTTGTTTTTTCAGATGATGGTTCTTCAAATTAGTTTGTAATCCACTTTGGTTCTGACAGGTGGGAGTTGGTACGTCGCCTACTCCATTGCCATTTTGTCTCCCTTTCTTGATTTTTTTTTATCAATGTTTTATAGTTTTCTGAGTACAATTCCTTTACCTCCTTGGTTAAATTTACTTCTGGGTACTTTATTTTTTTGGTTGCAATAGTGAAGGGGATTGTTTCCTTAATTTCTCTTTCAGACAGTTTATTGTTCGTGTATAAAAATGCCACTGATTTCTGAATGTTAATTTTATATTCTACCACTTTGCTGAATTCATTTATCAAGTCTAGTAGTTTTTTGTCTGAGACTTTAGGATTTTCTATGTATAATATCATGTCATCAGCAAATGATAATTTTACTTCTTCTTTTTCAATTTGGATATTTTATTTCTTCTTGTCTGATTGCTGTAGCTAGGACTTCCAGAATTATGTTGAATAAGAGTGGTGAGTAGGGGCACCCCTGCTTTGTTCCTGATCTTAATGGGATTGCTTTTAATTTTTGCCCATTGAATATGATGTTGGTTGTGGGTTTGTCATAGATGGCCTTTATCATGTTAAGGTATATTCCCTGTATTCCCACTTTGCTGAGAGTTTTGATCATATATGTGTGCTGGATTTTATGAAATGCTTTTTCTGCATCTGTGAAATTATCATGTGGTTTTTATCCTTTCTTTTGTTTATATGATTAATCACATTTATTGATTTGCAAATATTGTACCAGCCTTGCCTCCCCAAAATAGATCCCACTTGATCATCATGTATAACTTTTTTCATGTATTGCTGGATCTGGTTTGCTAATATTTTGTTTAGAATTTTAGCATCTAAGATCATCAGGGATATTGGCCTATAGTTTTTTTTTCTTTGTAGTGTCTTTACCTGGTTTTGGAATAAGGATTATGCTTGCCTCATAAAAGGAGGTTGGAAATCTTTTGTTCTCTTAAATTTTCTAAAATAGTTTGAGAAGTATAGGTGTTAGTTCTTTGAATTTTTGGTAAAATTCATCTGTGAAGCCATCTGTTCCAGGACTTTTGTTTTCTGGGAATTTTTTGATAACTGTTTCAATTTCATTTGTTGTAATCGGTCTGTTTAGGTTTTCTGATTCTTCTAGATTGAGGTTTAGAAGATTATATGTTTCTAGGAATTTGCACATTTTGCCAAGGTTGTCCAATTTTTTGGCGTACTGATCATCATAGTATTTTCTTACACTCCTTTGTATTTATGTGTTGTCAGTTGTTACTTCTCCACTTTCATTTCTAATTTTATTTATTTGAGTTCTCTCTCTTCTTTTCTTTTTAATTTATTGTGTTTACATAGATTCTAGTGTTTCCTTGAATTTATCCCTCCCTTCCCCATATTTCCCTCAACATCTCCCTTGCCCCTGTCCCAACTGCTCCCTCCCCACTTCCCTTCAGGTTTCATTTCATTTCTCAGTTCACATTTTTCTTTGGGTTTCTCAAATGAGTGAGGTCATGTGATATTTTTCTTTCTCTGCCTGGCTTATTTCACTTAACATAAAAATTTCCAGGTCCATTCATGTTGTTGCAAAAGGTAATATTTTCTTCTTTTTCATGGTCTCATAGTATTCCATTGTATATATGTACCACTGCTTTTTAATCTACTCGGCCACTGACGGACATTTGGGTTGTTTCCAGATCTTTGCCATTGTGAACAATACTGCCATAAACATGGGGGTGCATTTTTTTTTTTGAGTCAGTGATATGGTGTTCTTAGAATATATTCCTAAAAGAGGGATGGCTGGGTCAAAAGCAGTTCCATTTTTAATTTTTTGAAGAATCTCCATATTATTTTCTACAGTGGCTTCCCTCGTCTGCATCCCCACTAGCAGTGCAGGAGGGTTTCCCTTTTCTCTACACCCTTGCCAGCACCTATCGTGTGTTGTTTTGTTAATGAGTGCCATTCTGACTAGTGTGAGGTGGTATTTCATTGTGGTTTTAATTTGAATTTCTCTAATGATTAGTGATGTTGAACATTTAAAAAAAATATATATATTTTTTGTATCCCTCTGAAGCTGGAAACGGGGAGAGACAGTCAGACAGACTCCCGCATGCACCCAACTGGGATCCACCCGGCACGCCCACCAGGGGCGACGCTCTGCCCACCAGGGGGCAATGCTCTGCCCCTCCGGGGCGTCGCTCTGCCGCAACCAGAGCCACTCTAGCGCCGGGGGCAGAGGCCAAGAAGCCATCCCCAGTGCCCGGGCCATCTTTGCTCCAATGGAGCCCCGGCTGTGGGAGGGGAAGAGAGAGACAGAGAGGAAGGGGGGGGGGTGGAGAAGCAAACGGGCACCTCTCCTATGTGCCCTGGCCAGGAATCGAACCCGGGTCCCCCACACACCAGGCCGACTCTCTACCGCTGAGCCAACCGGCCAGGGCCGTTGAACATTTTTTCATCTGGTTATTGGCCATCTGTATGTCCTCTTTAGAGAAGTGTCTATTCATTTCTTTTGGCCATTTTTTGATTCTGTTTTTTTGTCTTCCTGATATTGAGTTTTAGAAGTTCTTTATAAATTTTTGTTATTAACCCCTTATCAGACATATTGTTGAATATGTTCTCACATTGTGTGGTTTTTTATTTTGTTCATATTGTTTTTAGCTGTACAAAAGATTTTTAGTTTGATATAGTCCCATTTGTTTATCCTGTCTGTTATTTCACTTGCCTGTGGAGATAAATTAGCAAATATATTGCTGCGAGAAATGTTGGTGAGCTTACTACCTATGTTTTGTTCTAAGATGCTTATAGTTTCACAAGTTACATTTAAGTCTTTTATCCATTTTGAGTTTCTTTTTGTGAATGGTGTAAGTTGGTGGTCTAGTTTCATTTTTTTTTTTTTTGCAGGTAGTTGTCCAATTTTCCCAACATCATTTGTTAAAGAGACTATCTTTACTCCATTGTATGCTTTTACCTCCTTTGTCAAATATCAGTTGTCTGTAAAGGGGTGGGTTTATTTCTGGGTTCTCTGTTCTGTTCCATTGATCTATATGTCTGTTCGTATGCCAGTACCAAGCTGTTTTGAGTACAATGGCCTTGTAGTGTAACTTGATATCAGGAAGTGTGATACTTCCCACTTTATTCTTCTTTTTCAGGATTGCTGAGGCTATTCATGTTCTTTTTTGGTTTCATATAAATTTTTGGAATATGTTTTCTATATCTTTGAAGTATGTCATTGATTTTTTTTTTTTCTGAAGCTGGAAATGGGGAGGCAGTCAGACAGACTCCGGCATGCGCCCTACCGGGATCCACCTGGCACACCCACCAGGGGGCTATGCTCTGCCCATCCGGGGCATTGCTCTGTCGCGACCAGAGCCACTCTGCCCCTAGTGCCTGGGGCAGAGAGAGGCCAAGGAGCCATCTCCAGCGCCCGGGCCATCCTTTGCTCCAATGGAGCCTCGGCTGCGAGAGGGGAAGAGAGAGACAGAGAGGAAGGAGAGGGGGAGGGTTGGAGAAACAGATGGGCACTTCTCCTGTGTGCCCCGGCCAGGAATCGAACCCGGGACCTCCGCACGCCAGGCCGATGCTCCACCACTGAGCCAACCGGCCAGGGCCTCATTGATGTTTTAATTGGTAGTGCATTAAATTTATAAATTGCTTTGGGTAATATAAACATTTTAATGATGTGTATTCTTCCTAGCCATGAGCACGGTATATGCTTCCACTTGTTTGTATCTTCCTTGATTTCTTTTTATCAATGTTTTATTATTTTCCGAGTACAAGTCTTTAAGTTCCCTGGGTAAATTTACTCCTAGGTACTTTATTTATTTTGTTGTTGCAATAGTGAAGGGGATTGTTTCCTTAATTTCTCTTTCGGACAGTTCATTGTTGGTGTATAAAAATGCCTCTGATTTCTGTGTATTAATTTTATACCCTACCACCTTGCTGAATTCATTTATTAGGTCCAGTAGTTTTATGACTGAGACTTTAAGTTTTTCTATATACAGTATCATATCATCTGCAAATAATGATAGTTTTACTTCTTCTTTTCCAATTTGGATGCCTTTTATTTCTTTTTTGTGTCTGATTGCTATTGGTAGGACTTCCAGAACTATGTTGAATAAGAGTGGTGAAAGGGGTCACCCTGCCTTGTTCCTGATCTTAAGGGAATTGCTTTTAATTTTTGCCCATTAATTATGACGTTGGCTGTGGTCTTTTTTTTTTTTTTTTGATGAGTCTGTTGAAAGGTTCATTAATTTTGTTTACCTTTTCAATAAACCAGCACTTGGTTTTATTGATCTCCTATATTTTTTTTAGCCTCTATGTAATTTATTTCTGCTTTGATCTTTTATATTTTTTTTATTCTACTTTCTTGGGCTTTATTGGTTATCCTTTTTTTTTAGTTTTTTTAGATATAGGGTTAAGTTGTTTTTTAGGGCTTTTTCTTGCTTCTTTAGGTATGCCTGTAAATGCTATGAACTTCACTCTCAGGACTGTTTTTTCTGTGTCTCATAAATTTTGAATTGTTGTATGTTCATTTTCTTTTGTTTCAAGGAAATTTTTTATTTCTTCCTTGATCTCATTGTTAACCCATTCCTTATTTAATAACATGTTATTTAGCCTCCAACTTTTTGACTATTTTTCAGTTTTTCTATTGTAGTTGATTTCTAGCTTCATGCCATTGTGATCAGAGAAGATACTTAATATGATTTCAATCTTCTTAAATATATTAAGACTTGTTTTGTGTCCTAACATGTGGTCTATCCTAGAAAAATCTACCATGAGCTCTTGAAAAGAATGTATATTCTGCTGCTTTGGGGTGAAAAGTTCTGAAGATATTCGTTAAATCCAGTTGATCTAATGTGTCATTTGAGGTCACTGTTTCTTTGTTAATTTTTTGTATGGAGGATCTATCCATTGATATTAGTGGCGTATTAAAACCCCCTGCTATTGTAGTATTGCTGTTGATCTCACCCTTTATGTCCATTAAAATCTGCTTTATATATTTAGGTGCTCCTATATTATATATTTACAATGGTTATAACCTCCTGTTGGAATGCTCTTTTTATCATTATGTAGTGACCTTCTTTATCCCATACTATAGCCTTTGTTTTAAAGTTGATTTTGTCAGATATAAGTATAGCTACTGTAGTTTTTTTCCCATTTCCATTTGCATGAAATACATTTTTTCCATCTCTTCACTTTTAGTCTATGTGTCTTTTGTCCTGAGGTGGGTCTCTTGTATGGGTTCTGTTTTTTATCCACACAGCTACTCTATGTCTTTTGATTGGAGCATTTAATCTGTTTACATTAAGATTATTATTGATATGTAGTTGTTTTTTGCCATCTTATTCTTTAAATTGACAATCATCTTTTTCTCGATTTTTATTTTTTTGCTCTTTTTACAACAGGCCCCTTAGCATTTCTTGTAGCATTGGTTTGGTTGTAGTGAATTACTTGAGTTTATTTTTGTCTGGGAAGCTTTTTATTTCTCCTTCAATTTTAAACGATAGTCTTGTTGGATAAGGAAGTCTAGGTTGTAGGTTCTGGCTTTGCATCACTTTGAATATTTTTTGCCAATTTCTCTGGCTTCAAATGTTTCTGTTGAGAAGTCAGATGTCATCCTTATGGGGGCTCCTCTGTAGGTAATTAATTGCTTTTCTCTTGTAGCTTTTAGCATTCTTTCTTTGTCTCTTAACTCTGACACTTAAAATATAATGTTTCTTGCTGTAAGTCTCCTTGGGTTTCTCTTTAATGGAACTCTCTGTGGTTCTTGAACTTGTATGATTTTTTCCTTCATCAATTTAGGGAAATTTTCAGCTATAATTTCTTCTAAAACAGGTTCTCTATTCCTTGTTCGATCTCTTCTTCAGGAACCCCTATGATGTGGATATGTGGATATTGTTTCTTTTCATGTTGTCACAGAGCTCTCTTAGAGTTTCCTCAGACTTTTTGAGCCTCTTTTTTTTATTTTGCTGCTCTGCTTCTGTGCTTTCATTTATGTTGTTTTTTAAATTGCTGATTTAATCCTCTGCTTCATCCAGCATGCTTTAATTTCTTTTAGTGTAGTTTTCATTTCTGATATTGTATTTGTCATTTCTGGCTGGTTCTTTTTTATAATTTCAATGTCCTTTTTGATGCTTGCTATCTCTTTATGTCCATTTATTGTTACTTTAAGATCCTTGAGCATCCTCAGAATCAATATTTCAAACTCTGCCTCTGGTATTTTGGTTACTTCCATCTCCTTCAGTTCTTTTTCTGGGGATTTCTTTTGTTTATTCATTTGGGTCACATTTCTCTGTCTGCCCATTTTGTCTGTGTATTAGGTAGCACTGACTTTAAAATATTTGTGTGGTCTTGCCTGACCAGGTGGTGGCGCAGTGGATAGAGCATTAGACTGGGATGTGGAGGACCCACGTTCAAGACTGCAAGGTCTCCAGCTTGAGCATGGGCCCATCTGGTTTGAGCAGAGCTTTCCAGCTTGGATTCAAGGTTTCTGGCTCGAGCAAGGGGTTACTTGGTCTGCTGTAGCCCCACAGTCAAGGCACATATGAGAAAGCAATCAGTAAACAACTAAGGTGTTGCAATGAAAAACTAATGATTGATGCTTCTCATCTCTCTTCATTCCTGTCTGTCTGCCCCATCTATCCCTCTCTCTGACTCTCTCTGTCTCTGAAAAACAACAACAACAACAACAAAAAATATTTGTGTGGTCTTTATGAAGATGGGCTCAGTGGTACTGTCCTTCAGGCTACTTGTCTTTCTCGTTCTAGCAATTCTTGAGAGTAGTAGTTACCCTCCTGTTGTATATGAGTATTGAATGCAGTTGGTCATTTTGTGGGCACGGTTATTCCTTCGGGCTGGCTGGTTTGTTCTAAGGGTTAACCTTGATCATGTGTATTATGCACTGTGCAATGTCTGTCCTTTTGGGCATACTTATTCTCCACAGTGTCTGGTGCCTGCTAGACTCCACCGTTGGGTGTGCTGCTTGTGTAGGTAGTTGAGTCTAGGGTGGTGCTGCCACCCACTACCGGTAGTGTTGGCTCTAGTTCTTCTTGGGTTGACTTCAGCTGTTGTTTGTAACCTGCTGTGGGCTACCAGTCTGAAGCTACTGTACTTTTCACTGTTAGTGTCTGCATTTTCTGTGTCTGAGTATTGTGAGAGGGGCCAGCCTTTGTATAAGGATAAGCTTCCTCCTGCTTAGAGATGACAATAGCTCCATAAAAGCCCCAAGCTCTGTAAGATTTATCTCTACTTTTCAGCTTCTCTTCCTCCTCTTGCAGCTGCCTGGTCTTTCCAGAGAGCCTTTTGTAGTAAGACTGTAGTGTGGGCTCAGGTTGGCCTCACTCAACCCACCTCTCTACAGTTTGCACACTTGGTGGGTTAGGGCAGCTTAGGTTGTGAATACAATGTTTGTGGGACCCCTTACTTTAAGAATCTCTTGGTCAGGAGCTCAGTACAGGGAATGTGGCCCCTACTCTAAAGCTTGATCCCTCAGCCATTGCTGGATACTCAAATTTTATTTTTCCTCAACAAGGTGAGCAGTAGGTTCAGACCAAGTGTGGTTGACAGTCCTCTCTTCAGAAGTTCTTTTAGCTGTTGAGACCCTGGTCTCAAGGAGAAAGACTGAGAGAATCCTTTCCTGGGGCTGACTGTGCCCCTCCCAAAGGTCTCTAAGCCCCTTGACCAGATCCAACAATAGACTTACAGGGATCCACACTTTAAATGTCCATACTCCAAGCCTCTCTCCCTTCCCTTTGTGGAATCTAGCCTAGCAGGACAGAATATTCAGCACCCAGGCTGGCTGACTCTGAAGCTCCACCCTATCTAATGCACATGAGCTGCTGTGCCAGAGCTGATCAGAGAGAGTGCCTCATCTGGCCCAGTGTGAGAAGCTTTTTTTTTAGGATACCACTCTAGCAAGGGTTGTTAGGTCTTGAACCAATGCTTTCCTCAGCTGGCCCCTGGATGTGCCAGCCCTGGGGCTCCGAAGCAGGAACCCAGTGCAGACCAGTGAGAGACACTGCCTGTGACTGGTGCTCAGCAACCTTCTTGGAGCTACAAGCAATTCAGAGTTTGTGGCTGCCTTTGCTGGGCCTAGATGTATATTGAAATACCAGTTGCATACCTAGGCTGGCTTTTACCCACTCTGGTCCTGGGGGAAAGTCTGCTCAAATGGCCAAGTTTCCCTGAGTCTCACCTCTTACAGTCTGTCTGCTGGCTGCTTGTTGGGCTTCGCTACTAAAAAGACCTCTGCTGTAGTCTAGAGCCTGTGGTAATTCAGTGATTATGATTATGATTCACCAAGGGGTGGTGAATGTGGCTCTGCCCCTTGGCCCCAGTTGTCATCTGTCCAGACCTTTTTCACAGACCTCAGTAGGGTGTGGCCCCAGGAGTCTGGTGGATGTGGCCTCTGAGACCCAGGGGTGTGGTCTGCCCTCTCTGGATAGTTTCAGCTAAGTCTTTTGTGAGGTGGAAGCACCAGTCATAGACTCGGGAGGGTGTAGGAGGAAGCTCTAGTCTCAACACCAAAAAACTGAGTCACTGATGCACCCCTGCTTCCTGGCCTCTCAGGATGACCTGTCGCCATCCCTAGGGTAGGAGAGACTCCCAAAAGTGGAGCAGCCACTTTTCCCCAGGCTGATGCCACTCAGAGGGGATTGTTCCACCCAAAAAAGATGGCAACTGCAGTACTGGAGGATAATTCAGCACAGGGTTCCAGTGGCTGTCCCCTACCATGTCTCCCCCTGGGCCTCTAAATTTACACTCTCCTCCTATAACTCCAATCCTCTCATCTCTCCTTCGCTGGGTAAGTGGCTGTGAATGAGGTTTTCTGTGTGTGCTCTTTAAAACAGAGTCTGTATCTGAGAGGTGTGTCTCTTTCTCTCAGATAGTAACATGGCTCTTTTCACAGCTGAAGGCTGTTTGGGCACCTCTTCTTGGGTCTGGGGCTCTTGGCTGGGGCTCTGGGCCTGGGGCTGGTGATCCACACCTCTTAGGGCAACCCACCCCATCCTGAGAGTCCCTCCGGGCTGCTGCTAGCTTTTGGGAGTGGGGTAGCCCTTTCTGTGTCTCTGCTCTTCCTGCCAGTCTTGATGTAGCTTCTTCGGTGATCCTATGATTCCTCATAGTTTAGTCCAAAGTTGATTTTTCAATATGATTGTTCTTAAATTAATTTGTAATCCAATTTGGTCCTGAGAAGTGGCTGTCGGAATGTCTGCCTACTTCTTCGCCATCTTTCTTGTCCTCTCATTCCCTTTTAATGATCTTGTTTTTCAAAAATTTATTGGCTAGCATTGGTTTATTTATTTATTTATTTATTTTTTGCATTTTTCTGAAGCTGGAAACAGGGAGACAGTCAGACAGACTCCCGCATGCGCCCGACCGGGATCCACCTGACACGCCCACCATGGGGCAATGCTCTGCCCACCAGGGGGCGATGCTCTGCCCATCCTGGGTGTTGCCATGTTGTGACCAGAGCCACTCTAGTGCCTGAGGCAGAGGCCACAGAGCCATCCCCAGCGCCTGGGCCATCTTTGCTCCAATGGAGCCTTGGCTGTGGGAGGGGAAGAGAGAGACAGAGAGGAAGGCGTGGCGGAGGGGTGGAGAAGCAAATGGGCGCTTCTCCTGTGTGCCCTGGCCAGGAATCGAACCTGGGTCCTCCGCACGCTAGGCCGACGCTCTGGTTTATTTTTTAAATTTAAATTTAAAAATTGTGATAAAGTATACATAACATAAAATTTATTATTTTAATCATTTTAAAGTGTACAGTTCAATGACATTAAGTACTTTTATATTGTTGTGCAACAACCACCATCCATTTCCAGAACTTTCTCATCTTGCCCAATTGAAACTCTGTACCTATTAAAGAAGAATTCCCCAATTCCTCCCTCCCCACTGCATCTGGAAACTATGATTCTACTTTCTGTTTCTATATATAATACAGTATTTATATTTTTGTTACTGGCTTACTACACTTAGTATTATGTCCTGGAGATTAAAATATTTTTAGCATGTATCAGAATTTCCTTTATAAGGCTGAATAATATTTTATTGTATATGCTTTCACATTTTGGCTATTGTAAACAATGCTACTGTGAACATGAGTGTACAAATATCTGTACTAGTCCCTGCTTTCATCTCTTTTGAATACATATCCAGGAGTGGAATTGCTGGATCATATGGTAACTATTTCATGTTTTGAGGAATCATTATAATGTTTTACAAAGTTGTAATTTTTACATTCCCTTTTCACTCTGTTGATAGTGTCTTTTGATGCAGAAAGTTAAAAGAATTTAAATGTTATTAAATTTATTGGGGTGATGTTGATTAATAAGATTATATTAATTTCAAGTATACAATTCTATAATACATCATCTGTATATTGCATTGTGTGTTCACCACCCAAAGTCAAGTCTTCCTCCATCACCATATATTAAGAAGTTTTAAATTTTGGTCAAGTCTAATTTATCAATTCTATATTTGCTTTTCTGTTCTTTTGGTGTCAAATCCAAGAAATCATTGTGAAGTTCAGTGTTATGTAACTTTTCCCCTATGTTTTTTTCTAAAAGATTTTAGTTTTAGCTCTTATGTTTAGGTCAGACCAGTTAAACAATATTTAGAAAATATCTCACTTATAATAACAATAAAAAGATAAAGAACACTTAAGAATATATTAAATAAAAAGTATACAACATCTATATAAAGATTATTTTTAAATACTATTTAAGGACACAAAGAAAGACTTTGTACCACCCAAGAAAGATGGCATCCATAGTATGGGAGAAGGACTAAGCACAGAGATTCTGGTGACTGTCCCTTTAGCTCTCTCACCTGGAGCTACAAACCCCAATCTATCTTCACATGACTCTACTCCAGGGGTCCCCAAACTACGGCCCACGGGCCGCATGCAGCCCCCTGAGGCCATTTATCTGGCCCCCACCGCACTTCCGGAAGGGGCACCTCTTTCATTGGTGGTCAGTGAGAGGAGCATAGTTCCCATTGAAATACTGGTCAGTTTGTTGATTTAAATTTACTTGTTTTTTATTTAAAATATTGTATTTGTTCCTGTTCTGTTTTTTTACTTTAAAATAATATATGTGCAGTGTGCATAGGGATTTGTTCATAGTTTTCTTTATAGTCCGGCCCTCCAACGGTCTGAGGGACAGTGAACTGGCCCCCTGTGTAAAAAGTTTGGGGACCCCTGCTCTACTCCATTCTGTCTTTCATCTGCTGGAGCCCAGGTGTGAAGAGGATGCCATCCTGTTCTTATATGACTTGAGGGCCCTTTATGCAGGCATAATTCAGAAGCATCTGATAGTGTAACCTACATGACTACCTACATGTTCACTTATCCAGCACTCAATACTACCCAAAATGTTCTGAACTAGCTATTTACTAGGAGCTGTTCAAGAAGGTGGTTTTCTTTTTCTGGTTGGGCTCTACCTTTTCCTGGTAGGAAAAGAGGAGCAAGGAGCACCTGGCACCCACTGTCTTACCATCTTTACACAATCTAACAATGTGGTCAACAGAATCATCACCACCTACCTTGGGGACCCAAGCTCAATTGCTTATGACAGGGCCAATATGGTGGTGTTCTGGATCAAAGTTGCCAAAGAGTGTTGAGGCCTCCGAAACTTCTCCTCACTCAACTCCTTCCTCTGTATCCTGAAGAACTCCTTGATTTATCATTTGTTAAAGACATGGGGACAACGTCCCTGCTCTCCATCAGAGTACCATTGTGACCACAGACAACCCCCAGCATGTGGTTGGCAGTGTCCCCTCAGTCAACTGGGATCTCCTGGGAGGCAGCAGACTGAAGACAAGGACTGACCTAATTGTGGGCCTCTGATATTCTCTGGAATTTTAGGTCAGTGGTTCACTTCAGGAATCAGTGTCATTAAATGTCTGACCCTGAATTGATCCAAATTGGAGATTTTCATGTCTTTCCTTTGTAGCAAGAGAACTTGAAATTCAACTGAAACTGACACTGGTCAAAACAGATATGCTGAGTGGAAATGGAAATGGAGGTTCCAGATAACACCAGAAGAGCCCCCTTCTCATGAGACCTCAAAGCTCAGAGTACCGACTGAAAACACTCATGCAGACTCTTTGGATCTTCAGGATTCTCAAATAAAAAGGATCCCCCCAAAAGAACAACTTAAATGAAGAAGCACAGCATATTCTTTGTTAGAAAGACTCAACATCATTAAGATATAAATGTTATGTGATCCCAATAAGTATATGAATAATATTTTTAAATTAGCTAAGCTTATAGTTGCAGAGAACAAATTGCTGGTTGCCAGAGGGAAGGGAGCTTGGGCAGATAGGTGGGAAAATTTGAAGGAATTAAGAAATACAAATTGGTAGTTACAAAATATTCATGGAAATTTAATGTCCAGCATAGGAATATAGTGAATAAAATTGTATTAACTATATATGGTGTCAGATGTGTTCTTAAATTATTGGGTTAATCATTTTGTAAATTATATAATTGTCTAACCACTATGGTATACAGCTGACATTAATATAAAACAGTACTGAATGTCAACTGTAATTGAAAAATAAAAAGTAATAACAAAAATAAAGCTAATATGTTAGAATCATGTCTATTTTAATAACTTATTCAAGGAGAAAGACTCACAGAGATAGTTCTAACTTAATGCAAGGACTCACAGTATTTATGTACTGGGTGGGTCATTTATAATAAAAGCAATGAGGTTATAGTTAGTGATTTAATTATCATTACTTTGGTGAGAAAATTCAATCCCTGTGACAAAAATTGCTTACATCTTGAAGTGAACAGAAGTTTTTGTTAGCAAATATTAAATGTTTCAAGTCAACAGTCTTGAGAATTTTACTATTAAATTAACTTAGAATATTTTAGAACAACTCTTTGTCCTTGGTATACAGAAATTCATGTTAATATTAGTTTAGATAAAACACAGATTTAATTTATTTTGTGGTTATTGTATGTAAATATTCTCTAACCTTCTCTTGTATCCAATGCTTTGCATTTTCAAAAGCTCTTGGGTTAACAACCTCTTCATATAAAGCGTTTTTATAAAATACAAATAAAATTGTGACCTACCATGTCAGTAATAATTTTTCCTAAATGTAATTTTCTATTTTCATACTTTAAATAACTAAAATAATTTCTTCCAGTTCTGATTTTGAATTCTTATATATCAATTTACATTTTTATTTTCAGAGCAGTAGCATACTTTTATTGATCAATTTACAGAGAAACATCAATAAGAGAAACTTTTGGATTGTATTTTTCAAAAATGTTTTTTTATTGAAAATTATTCTTTTACTATACTCATATCTTTTTTTTTACAGGGACACAGAGATTCAGAGAGAGGGATAGATAGGGACAGACAGACAGGAACAGAGAGAGATGAGAAGTATCAATCATCAGTTTTTTGTTGCGACACCTTAGTTGTTCATTGATTGCTGTCTCATATGTGCCTTGATCGCGGGCCTTCAGCAGACTGAGTGACCCCTTGTTTGAGCCAGCGACCTTGTGTCCAAGCCGGTGAGCTTTGCTCAAACCAGATGAACCCGTGCTCAAGCTGGTGACTTTGGGGTCTCGAACCTGGGTCCTTGGGCATCCCAGTCCGACAATCTATCCACTGCACTACCGCCTGGTCAGGCTATACTCACATATCTTATACTATACCTCACTTATTCAGTGTCAGGAATTAAAATGTTATTTTATCCTCATCTTTACTCATTTAGTCCAAATAACAGTTTTCATATATTGCCATTTAATCCCATTATCTGAAGTTCAAAATGCCAAAATATCTATCTAGCTGCTTTGCAAGTATGATAATGTTGAATATCCTATGTAAATGTGAAACTTCTTGAAAAAATGTCCTTCAGCATTTTTTATTTGATAAATAGAAAATTATTCTAATTTAAATGCCCTTTTGATATCTACTCTGATTATCTTTGCTTTACTGACTTTGTGAATTGCAAAGGGGAATCAACAAAATGTAAAAGAAAAGAGGAGAATAAGTGTGTAGTAATAACATTATATCCAAGAATATTGATACATCTATTTGATTCATAGATTTATAAATGTACATAAAGCAAATAGTACTATACTATAGAATATAGAATAGTGCTTGACAGGCCTGACCTAGGGTGGCGCAGTGGATAAAGCATTGACCTGGAACGCTGTAGTCACCAGTTCAAAAAACCCTGCACTTGCCTGATCAAGGCACAAATGGGAGTTGACACTTCTTGCTTCTCCCTTTTCTCTCTCTCTCTCTCTCCTCTCTAAAATGAATAAATAAATAAATAAATAAATAAGTTTAAAAAAAAGAATTGTGCTTGACATATTATAGGTGCTAAATAAATATTTATTAAGTGAATGAATAAAGTTCAGACTTTTCATAGAACGCTAAAGACAAGTACAGTCTGAGTTAACATATTTAGCTTTGCTGAATAGCAAATGGTAGTATTTCACTGGGCAAACATTATCCTCCACTTTAGTAACCTGAAAGTGAAGCCTACCCAGTTGACTATATAACATTTCAAGTAATGGGGAAATGTTGAATGTGGCAAACAAAGGGGAGTCTCCTTTACCTCTCCTGTACTTTTCTCTCTTCCTTTCTTCTACTATTTCTCTTTATAAAGTAGAAATCAATTCAATTCAGATTATGAAAAATCCAGAAGTAAAGCTTCTTTTTTTCCCTCCTCCTATACTTTTGCCTAATTCAGTAGAATTTTGGTATGTATCTTTTAGGTAGGTTGGCTTTGGAAAAAGATCCCCAAATGTAGATTTGTTTGCAAGAAGTATAATAGACCATGTCTTTGGGATCACTCTCTATGGAGGAGCAAAAGGTGTAAGAATGGCCAGAGGGAGGACCTGAGCTGTGTACAGTTGTGATAATGGCCTCAACCATCTCAAGGTGAGTTCTGGAACTAGTATGACCCTTCATAGTTGTTCTATTTTGAAAGAAGTGCTGGGCCTTTATACCTTTGCACCACTGCTGGTAGGTAGGTCACAGGGAAAGGAGTTTGATCTTGGCCAGATGACTCTCTTGAGCTGATTTAGAGGAGGTCTGGACTAAAGGTGGGATGGAGAGAAAAGGGGTGCAGAAGATAAAACGCATTCATGGTGGGCTTTGGAGAGGAGAGGAGACAAACCTGGAATAATGATTTTTTTCTCCACTGGACTATGGGGAGGAGGGAAGGTCAGCCTCTTTGGATTTTGTCTGACAGGTACTGAGAGGGAATCTCAAAGTGATTGGGTCTCCTGCCGGGAACAGCAGTGAGACAGAGGGTCAGAGAGAGAGATAAACCAAAACAGCCAGAGTGCAGGATCATGGCCAGTATTCCTGTGGTCTGCCTGAAGCTGGCACTTGGCAGAGACAGAAAAAACTAAAGTGCAGCTACCAGACTCCCAGATCCTGCCTCCCTCACTTCACAGTACAAAGAGGGGCAGAGACAAACCCCACTGCTAGCTTTCCAGAGCCACTCTCCCTCCTGAAGAACAGAGGTGCTCCACATCTGGTTTCCAGGTCAGTAGAGACATGGGAAGACATGGAAAAGAGCGCCCAGAAGCATGAGATTGCCATTGCTGTAAAGCCAGAAAGCCAAAGCTGTAAAGCTGAAGCCATAAAGCTCTCACAACACACTCTACCCACCAACACGACTGCGGCCACACATACATCATTGCAACAGTAACATCTCAGCAGAGGAAACCCAGGAACTTCACAGAGCTAAAAGTTGTAATATAGCAACACTTATTGGAAGAAACCTGTCAAAACGAAAATTTATTTTTTCTTTTCCCCCTTTCTTCGTTCTTATTCTTTTTTTCTTATTTCTCTTTTTAATTTCATTTTCTTTAATTTTTATATTTTTTATTCTTTTTTGTGGGTATTTTGATTTTTTGTTTGCTTTATATCTTTCTTTCTATGGTGTTTCCTCCTGTCATAATTTTTTAAATTTTAATATTTTTTATTGTATTCTTTTTTAATTTCTTAAATTTTTAAGTTTTTTTTTTTTTTTGCTAAGGTTCTTAACACTACCACTCTCAAATGCCCTTAAGGAAGAATAAATTGAATACTATGGCTACACAAAATGAAGATGTAGTTCATAAAAAAAAATCTCCAGAAAAAGACCCTCAATTACCTGGAAATTTTGGAGTTAAATGATAAAGAATTAAAAATTGAAGTTCTGAAAATGAACTTCAATGAAGTTCAGTGAGATGTGAGAAAACACCAATAGACAACTTAATGAGCTCAGAAAACAATGAACAAAATGAATATCTCACCAAGGAGATTGAAAAAGAGATGAAGAACTCAATACATGAATTGAAGACTGAGATAGCAAGTTTAGCTAGTAGAACAAGCCAGATAGAGGAAAGAATCAGTGACATCGAAGAAAGGAACTAGAGATGCCACAGAGATAAGAGGAGAGAAATTCACAAATTAAAAAAACTCAGAGAGCTCTACAAGAATTGTCAGACTCCATTAGAAAGAGCAATATAAGAAAAATGGGTATATCAGAAGAAGAAGAGAGGGAGAAGGAAATGGAGAATCCATCCAAACAAATAATTGATAAGAATTTACCAAACCTATGGAAAGAGTTAAGCCTTGAATCCAAGAAGCAAACAGAACACCGAATTATTGCAACCCAAAATGACCTACTCCAAAGCACCTCATAATAAAATTGTCAAAAATCAATGACAAAGAAAGAAACTTCAAGGCAGCTAGGGAAAAGAAGAACATAACATGTAAAGGAAAGTCCATTAGGTTATATTCAGACTTCTCAAGCAGAAACTCTACAAGCCAGGAGAGTGGATCCAAACATTCAAAGTACTGAAAGAGAGCAATTACTAACCAAGAATATTATACCCATCAAAGTTATCCTTCAAATATGAAGGAGAAATAAAAACTTTTACAGACATATAGATGCTGAGGAAATTTATCACCAGAAAAACCCCCATTTCAGGGAATACTCAAGGGGGTTATTTGACCAGATACAAAGAAGAAAACAAATCAAAACTCCAAGTAAAAACTCCAATAAGGTCACAATGAAAACAAGAGTAATCTGTGACAACATTAACATAAAAAGGGAGAGGATAAAGATCTGCAGTAGCAAAGGAGGATGGAGTGTAGAAGCACTCATAAGAGAAAAGACTCTTTTACATATAAATATTTTTCTCTTAATAACATAATGATAATGATTCATGAGAAAGCCACTACAGAAACAATCAACTTAAAAAAAGAAGAAATGGGAAATAAATATGGAATACTACCACAGAAAAACAACTGAAAGAAACAAAAAAGAGAAGAATCAAACATGACACAGAACTACCAGAAAAAAAACCATAAAATGTCTATAGGAAATCCTCAAGTGTCAATAATTACCTTAAATGTAAATGGACTGAACTCACCAATTAAGAGGCACAGAGTAGCAGATTGGATCAAAAAGCAAAACCCAATCATATGCTGCCTTCAAGAGACACATCTAAGCTGCAAGGACAAAAGTAGACTCAAAGTGAACAGCAGAAAAATGATTCTCCAAGCAAATAATATCCAAAGAAAAACAGGTATAGCCATACTCACTGTCAATGCTGACTTAAAGACAACAAGGGTAACCAGAGACAAAGATGGACATTTCATAATAGTAAAGGAGACATTGCATCAAGAAGACATAGCACTTCTTAATATATATACTAAACTAGGGAGCACCAAATATATAAGACATCTACTAACTGATCAAAAAACATAATCATAATTGGAGATTTCAATACACCACTAGTGGCTTTATATAGATCACCCAAACAGAAAATCAATACAGAAATATCGACCTTAAATGACACACTAGATGGAATGGACATAATGGACATTACAGGACATTTTATCTCCAAATGTCAGATTACACATTCTTCTCCAATGCACATGAACATTCTCAAGGATAGACCATATATTGGGCCATAAAACTAACATCAAAAAATTCAGAAAGATTGAAATTATACCAAGCATATTTTTTGATAATCATATAAGGTTTGAAATTAGAATTCAACTATAAAAAGGAAGCAAAAAACCCCACAAAAATTTGAAAATTAAACAACATAATTTTAGAAAATGACTGGGTCAAAGAAGAAATAAAACAAGAGACCAAAAGATACATACAGACAAATGAACATGACAACATGACATATCAAAATTTTGGGGATGCAGTAAAAGCAGTAATAAGGGGGAAGTTTATATCAATATAGGCTTATAGCAGTAATAAGAGGGAAGTTTATATCATTACAGGCTTATACCAAGAAATAAGAAATATTCCAAGTAAACAACCTAACATCACCCTTAAGGATATAGAAAAAGAAGAAGAAAGGCAACCCAAAGTCAGCAGAAGAAAAAAAAATAGTAAAAATCAGAGCTGAACTAAATGAAATAGAGAACACCACCACCACCACCAACAACAACAAAGAAAACCCTATAGAAATAATTAATACAACAAAAAGCTGGTTCTTTGAAAAGATCAATAAAATCGATAAACCACTGGCTAGACTTACTACAGAAAAAAGAGAAAGGACTCATATAAACAACCAAAATAAAAGAGGAGAAATTACCACAGACATCACAGATATACAAAGGATCATAGTAGAATATTAAGAAAGATTATATGCCACCAAATTCAACAACCTAGAGGAAATAGATAAATTTCTAGAACTATACAGTCTTCCTTGACTGAGTCGTGAAGCAGAGGAAAACCTAAATAAACTTATAAGCAGAGAGAAAATAGAAACAACTATCAAAAACCTCCCCCAGAACAGAAGTTCAAGACCAGATGGCTACACAAATAAATTCTACCAAACATTCAAAGGAGATTTGGTACCTATCCTTCTCAAAGTCTTCTAAAAAATAGAAGAAGAAGCAGTGCTCCCTAAAACATTTTATGAGGCCAACATAACTCTTATACCAAAACCTGGCAAGGACAACACAAAAATAGAAAACTATAGACTAATATCTCTAATGAATACAGATGCAAAAATCCTAAACAAAATACTAGCAAATCAATACAATAACACAGTAAAAAAAATAATACATCATGATCAAGTGGGATTCATTCCAGGAGCACAAGAATGTTTCAGAATATGGAAATTGATCAATGTAATACATCAACAAAACAGAACAAAATCATATGATTTTATCAATAGATTCAGAAAAGGCATTCAATAAGATACATCCCTTTATGTTTAAAATGCTCAATAAAATAAGAATAAAAAGAACGTACCTCAACATAATAAAGGCTACACATGACAAACCATCAGGTAATATCATCCCAAATAGTGAAAAAATGAAGGCTTTTCCTCTAAAATCAGGAACAAGACAAGGTTGTATCCTCTCTCCACTCTTATTCAACATAGTTTTGGAAGTGTTAGCCACAGCGATCAGGCAAAAGAAAGAAATAAAAGGCATTTATATTGGGAAAGAAGAAATAAAGATATCACTTTTTGCAGATGAAATGATCGTGTATATAAAAACCCCAAAGATTCCACCAAAAAACTATTAGAAACAATAAACTAATACAGTAAAATTGCAGGATATAAAATCAATATACAAAAGTCTATTAATTTTCTATATGCCAATAATAAAACTTCATAAAATGATCTCAAAAAACAATTTATTTTACAATTGTAACAAAGATAAAATACCTAGAAATAATATTAACAAAGGATGTGAAGGACCTATATAGAGAAAACTACAAAACATTATTGAAAGAAATTGAAAAAGACACAATTAAATGGAAAAATATTCCATGGTCATGGGTTGGAAGAATCAATATAGTTAAAATGGTCACATTATCCAGAGCAATATACTAATTTAATGCAATCCCCATCAAAATCCCAATGTCATTTTAAAAAGAAATATAACAAAAAATTACCATAAAAAACTCTAAATAGCCTAAGCAATCCTGAAAAAAAAAAAAAAAAGGGATGAAGCTGGAGGTATCACACTACCTGACTTCAAATTGTACTATAAGAGCCACCATAATCAAAACAGCATGGTGGCCCTGGCCGGTTGGCTCAGTGGTAGAGCGTCGCCCTGGCGTGCAGAAGTCCCGGGTTCGATTCCCGGCCAGGGTACACAGGAGAAGCGCCCATCTGCTTCTCCACCCTTCCCCCTCTCCTTCCTCTCTGTTTCTCTTCTCTCTTCTCCTCGGAGCCTCCCGCAGCCGAGGCTCCACTGGAGCAAAGATGGCCCGGGCGCTGGGGATGGCTCCTCGGCCTCTGCCCCAGGCGCTAGAGTGGCTCTGGTCACAACAGAGAGACCCCTGATGGGCAGAGCATCGCCCCCTGGTGGGCAGAGCCTCGGCCCCTGGTGGGCGTGCCGGGTGGATCCCGGTCGGGCGCATGCGGGAGACTGCCTGACTGTCTCTCCCCATTTCCGGCTTCAGAAAAATACAGAAAAAAAAAAATTAAAAAACAAAACAGAAAAAAACAGCATAGTATTGGCAGAAAAACAGACATACAGACCAATGGAATGGAACAGAATGGAGTGCCCAGAAATAAAACCACATATATATGAATAATTAATCTTCGACAGAGGAGCTGAAAACACACAATGGAGAAAAGAACGCCTCTTAAGAAAAAGGAACCCTCATTCACTGTTGGTGGGACTGTAAAGTAGTACAACCATTATGGAGGAAAGTATGGTGGTTCCTCAAAAAACTGTAAATAGAACTACCTTATGACCCAGCAATCCCTCTACTGGGTATATACCCCAAAACCTCAGAAACATTGATACGTGAAGACACATGTAGCCCCATGTTCATTGCAGCACTGTTCACAGTGGCCAAGACATGGAAACAACCAAAAAGCCCTTCAATAGAAGACTGGATAAAGAAGATGTGGCACATATACACTATGGAATACTACTCAGCCATAAGAAATGATGACATCAGATCATTTACAGCAAAATGGTGGGATCTTGATAACATTATAAGGAGTGAAATAAGCAAATCAGAAAAAAACAAGAACTACATGATTCCATACATTGGTGGAACATAAAAATGAGACTAAGAGACATGGACAAGAGTGTGGTGGTTACCAAGGGTGGGGGGGGAGGGAGGACATGGGAGGGAGGGAGGGAGAGTTAGGGGGAGGGGGAGGGGCACAGAGAACTAGATAGAGGGTGACGGAGGACAATCTGACTTTGGGCGAGGGGTTTGCAACATAATTTGATGACAAAATAACCTAGACATGTTTTCTTTGAATATATGTACCCTGATTTATTAATGTCATCCCATTACCATTAATAAAAATTTATTAAAAAAAAAAAAAAAAAAAAAAAAAGAACGCCTCTTAAATAAATAGTGCTGGGAAAATTCAAAAGTCACATGCAAAAGAATAAAATTTAACTGCAGTTTGTCCCCCTGCAAAAAATGGATGAAAGACCTAAATATAAGATCTGAAACAATAAATTATATAGAAGAAAACATAGGTACTAAACTGATGGACCTTGGCTGTAGAGATCAATTTATTAATTTGACCCCAAAGGCAAGGGAAATAAAGACAAAAATAAATGAATGAGACTATATCAAACTAAAAAGCTTCTGCATAGCAAAAGAAATTGACAACAAAACAAATAGGCAGCTAACTAAATGGAAGATGATATTTGCAAATAATAGCTCTGATAAGGGGTTAATATCCAAAATATATAAAGAACTCACAAAGCTCAGCAACAAACAAGCAAACAATTTAATTAAACAATGGGGAGAGGACATGAACAAACACTTCTCCCAAGAGGACATACAAATGGCCAACAGATATATGAAAAAATACTCATCTTCATTAGCTATTAGGGAAATGCAAATCAAAACTACAATGAGATACCACCTCACACCTGTTAGATTGGCTATTATCAACAAGACAGGTAATAACAAGTGTTGGAGAGGCTGTGGAGAAAAAGGAACCCTCATTCACTGCTGGTAGGAATGCAAATTAGTACAATCATTGTGGAAGAGTGTATGATGGTTCTTCAGAAAATTAAGAATAGAATTATGGTATGATCTAGCAATCCTTCTACTGGGTATCTACCCCCAAAACTCGAAAACATTGGAATGTAAAGACACATGCAGCCCCATGTTCCTGGCAGCATTATTCATAGTGGCCAAGACATGGAAACAACCAAAGTGTCCCTTGATAGAGGATTGGATAAAGAAGATGTGATACATATATACAATGGAATACTACTCAGCCATAAGAAATTATAACATAGTGACATTTACAACAACATGGATGGACCTTGAGAGCATTATATTGAGTAAAATAAGTAATCAGAAAAAGCTAAGAACTATATGATTTCACACATAAGTGGGATATAAAATTTAGACTCATAGACATAAATAAACGCTAAGTGGTTACCAGAGGGAAGGGAATGCGGGGAAGGAAGTAGGGGAGGGGGTATGAGAAGGGTGAGAAGAGGGACAAATATAAGGGGACAGAAAATGATTTGACTTTGGGTTATGGGTATACAAAATAATCAATAGTTCAAATGGTTTTCTTGAAACCTATATGCTGTTATTGCTCAATGTCATCCTGTTAAAGTTAATTTTCTAAATAAAATTTAAAAATTAAAAATAATTAATCATTGTATTATTTTCCACACAAACAACTATATACCTATTTTTGCTTCCTGTAAACATGTCTGCTTCAAGTGAATACAAACCATTTCTGATCTTTTTAATAGGTATGAAAATGACAAGTTCATTAGATCAATGATTGTATACCACGAACCTGAGGTCATGATAATCTGCTCTAGCAAAGAGGCAACATTTGGTACAGAAGCTGCAACTGGATTACTTTCTAATAACGTTACTTTATTGTCATCCTCCAAAATACTCCTTTTTTTTTTTGTTTCAGGTCCAGGCTGGTTAATTAATTGGAGATATGATGAGAAATATCACCATGCATCTTTAAGATCTTTAAGAGTGGCACTAATCTCTGTCACTCCTTTTACCACTTGCTTCAACCCAGGGATTAAAATATTTAAAAAACTCACACACACAATTAAAATAGCGGGAGAGAAGTTTTAGAAGCTTTTAATTGGCTTTCTCTACTACCTAGCTCTTATCCCATAGTCCAGTGAACCAATATAGGGTTCTGTGAACTACCAAGTAGGTCCATTATAATTATGCATTTATGAGCAGGATAACTGACCACTGGATGGCTATGTGGACCCGCTGTTAGTAGAAATTTGGCCTGGCCTCCATTTATTACTTTACCCTCAGATGCTGGTGCTCTAACGGGGGAACATGATGATGCGTCAGTGTCAATTCAAACCCTGCGTCCAAAAGCCTTTGAAATGTGTGGATATTTTCTTAGCTGAGTTCAGGCATTAAATCAGGTCCCTTTGGGGAAGGATTGAGGGCACTATTAACATCTTCACTTTGCCTGGTGATACAGGTCCTTGGGACTCCCTCTTTCAATGGTGAAAGCCCACTAGTCTTTAGAAATAACAGTTCTCATATATATTTACTTAATGCTCATCACAATCTTGTAATTAGAATAGCTGTTGTTATATAGGGCGCCCTCTCTCTAAGAATCAAAGTTCAAGGAGTTTAGGTCACACAAATAAGTTGCAGAACCTGTATTGGTATTGTGAAACAATGTTCCTTCTCTTAAGCAAAACGCTATCTTGGAAAGACTGTGTCTGTGTAAATTTGCGCCAAGTAAGACTGTGTTCAGATAATTCCTTGTGTCTGAATGCAAAACCGAAAGGTCAAAAAATAGGTGAAAATGTCAGTATATCCCTAGGCTATGAGATGTGCTAAAAATTTTGCTATTTTATATCCTATAACAACCTGGCCTTTTTCTATCACAGGGTATTCCTGCTGTTAGGGCAACTACTGAGGTAGGAAAGTTTGAATAACTTAGGTATAGGACACATAAAGATTCTTTTGGTGATAGCACATCTGCATGTAATTAATAAATACTTTATGAAAAACTGACATCAATAAATTCATATATGAGCAAGTGGAAACTGCATTTTCTTCCCCAATTCAATAATCCAAGGGTATGATTGTTTTGGGAAGTTTCACTCTTCTATGTAATATAAAAACACATCTGATACAAAAAAGATGATTTAATTTTTTAGTTATGTGTCTCAAGTGAGAGTTCTACAATTTTCTTCCTTTTCTATATATGCCCCATTTTTGTCTTGAATCAGAGAAGTGGGTCTTAGCACTGGTGCGGTGGTGAGAAAGTGTGTTAACTTTTCACCATTGAGTGTGGCATCAGCTGTGGGCTTGTTGTATATGGCCTTTGTTATGTAGAGAGAGGTATATTCTTTCTATGCCTAATTTCTTGAGAGTTCTTTTTTTAATTTATTTTTTTTTATCATAAAAGGGTGTTGAATTTTTATCAAATGCTCTTTCTGCTTCTATTGAGATGATCATATATTTACTCTTTATTCTGTGAATGTGGTGTATCACACTTATTGATTTGCTTATGTTGTATCCTTGGGATAAATCCACCTTGATTATGGTGTATAATACTTTTAATGTACTGACGAATTCAGTTTGCTTGTATTTTGTTGAGGATTTTCACATCTGTATTTATAAGGGATACTGGCCTGTGAGTTTCTTTTTTTGTAGTGTCCTTGTCTGGCTTTATAATCCAGGTAATGCTGGTCTCATAAAATGAGTTTTTTTTGTGTTTTTTTTTTTGTATTTCTCTGAAGCTGGAAACGGGGAGAGACAGTCAGACAGACTCCCGCATGCGCCCGACCGGGATCCACCCGGCACGCCCACCAGGGGTGACGCTCTGCCCACCAGGGGGCGATGCTCTGCCCCTCCGGGGCATTGCTCCGTGGAGACCAGAGCCACTCTAGCGCCTGGGGCAGAGGCCAAGGAGCCATCCCCAGCGCCCAGGCCATCTTTGCTCCAATGGAGCCTTGGCTGCGGGAGGGGAAGAGAGAGACAGAGAGGAAGGAGGGGTTGGGGGCGGAGAAGCAAATGGGCGCCTCTCCTATGTGCCCTGGCCAGGAATCGAACCCAGATCCCCCGCACTCCAGGCCGACGCTCTACCGCTGAGTCAACCGGCCAGGGCCTATAAAATGAGTTTTAAGGGTTACTTTCTCTTCATTTCTTTGAAAGACTTTGGGAAAGATTGGTACTAATTCTTTAATGTTTGGGTAGAATTCACTAGTCTAAGCTGTCTTTTCTTTGTTCTTACCTCTCCCCAAGTGCTCTAACTAGACTGCTCTGAGGGAGGTGAGACAGAAGTAGGATTTTTGGGAAGTGCCCTGAAAGGCTGAGGATGCTGGATAGACACTTAGATCAGTATTCCCCCTGAGGGAGAAACAGCAGGCTGAGTGAATTTCTTTCAGCCCTGAAATGGGTGACTTGAGGGAAAGGGTAATCTGGATCCAATAAATCTCATTCATTTCAAAGTGGATTTTTTTGATTTTGTGCTCCACTGCAGTGTTGCAAATTCTTAACTGGATCTGAACATTTTATAAAGATAATTTGGCCCAGATGTTTCATCAACATCTCTATAAGGGGAACAAGGACTGAGACTTCCTATTCCACCATCTTTTTGATGTCACTCAAATGTCTAGATTAGACCTTCTTAACCTGATGTGCCTGGATGGTTCAGGGATCACTGGAATCTTTGAAACAGTTTTTAGAATTTTAGAAGTATGACCTTTCATCAGGTTTTCAATGTTTTCCCCAAAGCTCAAGAGTACAAATGGTGCTTATATGCTGGTAGTGATGTCAACCAGGAACTTGATTCAGTATCTCTGTGTTTAATGTTTTTTTCTATTTAATTTTGGTGCACAGGTCTGGGTACCTAATTTCCATTTTAATCATTGTTTCCATGGGATGAGGTCATTCTGAGTTTATAATAACATATAGAAGTTTGAAAGACATCCCATTAGTAAATTAAAGTTACCTACAGTTGGGATAAAGAATTTCAGTGGGTGATAAACATTTTTATTTTTTAGCTTGAACTATAAATTCTAAAAGACCAAACCATGTGTGTATTTACAAAGCATAGTACCACACACAAGAGCACCTTAATGGCAACCTGTACTTCTAATAATTATTAAACAAACGAACTTAAATTAAGTAATCATCCAAAAAACCAGACAGATTGTCCATAAACAGAGCATAGCTAAGGATTTCTCCTCTGAATTCTAAAACATTGCTTTAGAACTATTCTGTTCCTCCTTTTTACCATTTGTGTGACTATGTTCCTTACTGAGTAAGGAGGGATTGAAGGATGTATGGTGATAAATCCAGATCTAAAGGATGTTTCGTCTCAACAAGAAGAGAAGTCAGATATTTAAAGTGGCTCCTGGAGATATGAATTGATTCTGAGTAAGGGGCCAAATTTGTGGCCTCAAAGCTTCCTGGGTTACTGGTATAAGTTCTACTAATAAAAGTATTTCACAACTTTTAATATAATTATTTCCATCAAAGAGAACAAAATATATTATTTGTGGCATTTGTTTTATATAATTTTATAGCTGCATTTTTAAAAGTTTTTTGTATTTTCAGGCACTGTAATATTAAATGTTTTAATCTTCTGTAAATCATTTTTTACCTTGGACTTTATATGTCTTGAACTCAAGTGGTTAGGTGTGTTTTTAAATTCTCCTTAGCATAGTACAATAGTTAGGAAACCTACTGTATCATCACAGTTGCAATTTATTTTTCTATTGAGAGTCGGATTACACTTTTGATAATTTAGAGCAGGGGTCCCCAAACTTTTTACACAGGGGGCCAGTTCACTGTCCCTCAGACTGTTGGAGGGCCAGACTATAAAAAAAAATATGAACAAATCCCTGTGCACATTGCACATATCTTATTTTAAAGTAAAAAAACAAAACGGAACAAATATAATATTTAAAATAAAGAACGAGTAAATTTAAATCAACAAACTGACCAGTATTTCAATGGGAACTATGATCCTCTCACTGACCACCAATGAAAGAGGTGCCCCTTCTGGAAGTGCGGTGGGGGCCAGATAAATGGCCTCAGGGGGCCGCATGCGGCCCGCGGGCCATAGTTTGGGGACCCCTGATTTAGAGTGTCAAATGAATAAAAGAGAAAATATTTTCAAATATCTTACCTTTATTAATACCTATTTTTTGAGGATAGAGGATATCTCAACTATCTTGACAAGCTTTTAAAGGAAAGCAGTTATATCTGCCAAGGAAAGAACTGATGTTTAGAGAATGGTTCTTAAGCAGACAGTAGTAAAGTGACTTTTCCTCCACAGATGTCAGAAGACTTGGGTAGGATCAGCTTGAATAACTTGCCAACTTACAAGCATCTAATGGTGGCAGAGAGGCAGAGAGTTTTCCTAGAGAATATCCTTGGACAATATAAAACTTGATCATAAGAGATAGAGACTATTTTATTCAAAACCTAAAGAAGACAAAACTGAAAGAAACAGGTTTATTGTGATATAGAGGGCTCAACCAAGCACCTTCAAGTGGCATCTTGGAGAAACTGTTATATTTCCATCAGTAAATATACTGCTCACAAAAATTAGGGGATATTTAAAAATAAATATGAAGCAATAAATTATCACCTAATTTCTGTCAGCAGTATATTATTAAAAGAGGGAGAGGTTTTGGGTCTGAGATAGTTTGAGGAAAACTTTTAGAATAAGGGAAAACTGAGTAGTTTTTAAAATTCTTTTCTAAATTCCTTTTGAATACATCAGATCTCTTTCCATCCACTTTTTTTTTTCTGATTTGCTCTATGCCTTGAATCACAAGGGATACTTAAATTATATCTTTAATAATATTTATTGCTTGATTACTGACCTTATATAATTGGTGATTGGCTGTGAAATAGGCCATTCATAATAAAGTTAGTATTCATAAAGCACTGAACTTTGGTGAAGTATTTATTTTGAAATGGAAACTAGAAAGGTTATCCCTATAATTATATTTTATAATTGCCTTTATTTATCTATCTATCTATTTATTTATTTATTTATTTTTTACAGAGACAGAGAGTGAGTCAGAGAGAAGGATAGACAGGGACAGACAGACAGGAACGAAGAGAGATGAGAAGCATCAATCATTAGTTTTTTATTGCGTGTCGCAACACCTTAGTTGTTCATTGATTGCTTTCTCATATGTGCCTTGACCGCGGGCCTTCAGCAGACTGAGTAACCCCTTGCTGGAGCCAGCGACCTTGGGTTTAAGCTGGTGGGCTTTTGTTCAAACCAGAAGAGCCTGCGCTCAAGCTGGCGACCTCGGGGTCTCGAACCTGGGTCCTCTGCATCCCAGTCCGACGCTCTATCCACTACACCACTGCCTGGTCAGGCTATAATTGCCTTTTTACTCACTAGTATGAGCTATGCTTTTGTTAGTGGGAGAGAAAGGGCTTATAGGAAAGAAGCCAGAGATTTTGAATAATACTGATATATTTATGAGAATGCTTTTTATTACACATCTGGTAACTGATCAAAATGTGGAGAGCTACTTATCTAATCTACATACAGCCTTGAACACTTGGGCACTGTGTTGGGGTCAATACCATAATAGAAATAGGATTTCAAATAGAGGCTGACCTAGAGAGCCCAAGCATCAACCCTGAATAATTAAAAAAGAAGACCTAGTACCATTAGAAAGTCTTTCCTTATACTCAGAATTCTAGGATTATTTTTCTACTTTTTAAATTTAAAATAAATATATACTCTATAGCAGTGGTCCCCAACCTTTTTTGGGCCACGGACCGGCTTAATGTCAGAAAATATTTTCACAAACTGGCCTTTAGGGTGGGACAGATAAAAATGTATCACGTGACCGAGACAAACATCAAGAGTGAGTCTTAGACGGATGTAACAGAGGGAATCTGGTCATTTTTAATTTATTTTTTATTTTTTTTATTTTTCTGAAGCTGGAAATGGGGAGAGATAGTCAGACAGACTCCCGAATGCGCCTGACCGGGATCCACCTGGCACGCCCACCAGGGGGCGATGCTCTGCCCCTCCGGGGCTTCGCTCTTTTGCGACCAGAGCCACTCCAGCGCCTGGGGCAGAGGCCAAGGAGCCATCCCCAGCGCCTGGGCCATCTTTGCTCCAATGGAGCCTCGCTGCGGGAGGGGAAGAGAGAGACAGAGAGGAAGGAGAGGGGGAGGGGTGGAGAAGCAGATGGGTGCTTCTCCTGTGTGCCCTGGCTGGGAATAGAACCCAGGACTTCTGCACGCCAGGCCGACGCTCTACCACTGAGCCAACCGGCCAGGGCAATCTGTTTTATTTTTTAAAAATAAAACATCGTTCAGACTTAAATATAAATAAAATGGAAATGATGTAAGCTATTTATTCTTTCTCTGTGGACTGGTACCAAATGGCCCACGGACTGGTACCGATTCGCGGCCCAGGGGTTGGGGACCACTGCTCTATAGCACATCTCTAAAAGTCACTCCTCTTTGCCATTTATGTAATTGGATTAATGAGCAAATAGTTTTGTTTTATGGTAACATCATCATTTTTGCCTTATTAGATTATGCTTTCCAAAGGGCAGGTACTATCTATGTATAAATCTGCTTAAATCATGCCCTACTGGATCTCTTGTTGCATGTTGTCCACCTATGTTTGTCATTACAACTTGGTGGAACTTGATTTCTATAGGTTTCCATCACTTGTTTAGCTAGAGATTTTGCTGAATAATTTCAATATTGGCAGTTTCACTAATTCTTTCTGTGGCTCATTACACTGTCTAATTAACTTCTATATTAAAAAATGTGCGAAAAAACCCTGCATATAACTCTTCTTACTTTTGACTTTCTTACATATGATTAAATGTTATAATCTCATTTCCTTTTACTTCTTTATTTTTTTCTAGCATTTTGGAACAGGCACATCTTCACTTAGGCTATTTATATTTATCATTTTTAAAAAGTTGGCTCCTCATTTTCATGAACTTCTTTCTGTTGTGGGAGTATGTTCTGTATGTACAAGTTTACCACTGAAAACTCCAGAACCTCTTTCATGATTTATTTTTGTTGCTGTAAAAGAGAGTGTAGTATTATGCTTATCTGTAGAAACGTTTAGCATATGCCTGCAGTTGATCCATTTTGACTGGGTGACTGAAATCCATAGAGAATTTGAAACTGTTAAACTTCCACAGGCACTAACTTGATTATATTGGATGACAGAAATCATCCTATATCATACTAAAAATGAGAGAAAATTTTGTACAGGAGTCAGAGAGGTTTTTTTTATAAATAAATTTTTATTTTAATGGGGTGACATCAATAAATCAGGGTACATATATTCAAAGAAAACATGTCCAGGTTATCTTGTCATTCAATTCTGTTGTATACCCATCACCCAAAGAGAGATTGTCCTCCGTCACCTTCTATCTAGTTTTCTTTGTACCCCTCCCACTCCCCCTCACCCTCTCCCTCCTTCCCCAGCCCTCTGTAACCACCACACTCTTGTCCATATCTCTTAGTCTCGTTTTTATGTCCCACCAATGTATGGGATCCTGCAGTTCTTGTTTTTTTCTGATTTACTTATTTCACTTCGTATAATGTTATCAGGATCCCACCATTTTGTTGTAAGTGATCCAATGTCATCATTGCTTATGGCTGAATAGTATACCATGGTGTATATGTGCCACATCTTCTTTATCTAGTCTTTTATTTATTTTTTACAGTGATTAAAGCCTTTAAGCAAACTCTTGACCAATACAGAAAGAATCCATAAAAAAGTGGTGTCCTTAGCATGTTCACCAAGTCCAAGTTGGTCCCAACACCATGCCAAATCCCTGAAAAACGCAACCCAAAACCAGTTCAGTCTGTTAGGAGCTGTCACAAGGAGCAGCAGTCCAGGAAAAGTCCACATCCAGGAAAAGTCCGGATGGCACTGGAATTGTTGTCAGAATTCTATACTTTGCAGCTCACGTCCAAGTCCCAATGACCACTGCTTCTAGCTGGTAATGATTCAGGTAGACTGGAAAAGCCATCTGCAGCATGTGTGGAGATGGAGCGTCTGTTCTCCTCTGTCTGGAGAGATAAGACCAGGTTGCTTTTCCCTGGAGCTCTGCGACTGTGGCTTGGTAAAGAGAACCTTGGGATACACTAAGTTGGGTGGCAAAGGTAGATTCATAATAGAAGTTGGCAAAAGGGGGAAAGAGAGCTCTAAATTAGGAGTAGGTCCCAGCCTGAAATATGAGTGGGGCATTGAGGTAGGAGGGATAAAGGAATCACTATATATTAAGCAAAGCAGCAGAAAATAGGACTATCAACACCCACAACAGAGATCGAGGGAAGAATAAAAAACCTGACTATTCAGGCAAGACATAGTTAAGTGGCCCTTGTGCAAATGAGATCAGTTTACCTGCTTCTTGGAAGAAATACCCTAGGCTCGTCCACAGTGTCATAGATGGAGCCAACAGCTCTGGGCACCTTCAACCTTCAGTGGCAAACCCCAGCATTTGGGCTAGGTTAGGTCATAGGTGGCTGGAGCAGGGCTGGAAGAGAGTGAACCCTCCCTTAGAGGAGCAAGGGGAAGCCTACCTTCCAGTGTCCCTGTTTCCTCACAGCAGAGGAATGTAAGTCTGGCAGGCTTTAGCTCAATGACCTTCCTTTCCACTATTGAAGCAGGGCTCAGATGGCATCCTATGAGACCCCTTTGGGGTGTTGGAGCCTTTAAGGGTTTATCCTAAAAGCTGGTCGTTCCCCTGATCTCTACTCGGCTTTTTCTGCCTCTAGGTATCTTAAAAGCCATGCTCAGAAGATCTTGCTGAGGGGTTTGAGGATCCCCATCCGCCTATATAAATCTTTTCCATATATCTGGAGCTATTTGGAAAAAGATAAAACAGTGTTATTAGCTGGATCAAATAGAAAATGTAGTAGTTTGCAGGAGAAAAACATTTGGCTTCTCCTGTTCGTCAGCATTCAAAAGAATTTTAATTTTTTTTTAAGTAAAAAGCATGATATGGTAGACCTGTAGGAGTTCCAGGATATGACTATCACCTTTTAAATTTTTTTTTAAATTGACCTTAAAAATATTTGCTGGGTATACTTTAATAATAATACCTTAACTTTAAAGATGGTAAGAATGACAAAATACAGTAAATGCTTTTGCTCCATATGCAGGAGCATTTTCAGTTTAACCAGTTTAGGAAATCCAATAATAGAACAATGCATACAGACAATGAGCTATAACATGCTTAGCAGCCTCTCCTGTTCTGACAGAGGTTACTATAAATCCAGAATATGTATCCACTGTAACATGGACATAGGACTGTTTGCCAAATGAAGGTATATGATTAACATCCATTTGCCAAAGTTGTCCTGGTAGGGGTCCTTGCGGGTTAACTCCAAATGAAGGGGCAGATTGTAGTATAGGACCCCTTGGACAGGATTTCCCAATCTGCCGAGCTGCTTCCTGAGAAAGTTGAAACTATTTACACAGGGCTGCAGCATTCTGGTGATGAATAGTACGAGACTGAATTGTTCAATCTGTCATGGTTGCTCCAAATAATTTTCTTTTGGGTAGCTTGATCAACAAGGGCATTCCTAGGCCCTGGCTAGTTGGCTCAGTGGTAAAGCATCGGCCTGGTGTGCAGGATTCCCGGGGTTCGATTCCCGGCCAGAGCACACAGAAGAAGCGCCCATCTGCCTCTCCACACCTCCCCCTCTTCTTCCTCTCTGTCTCTCTCTTCCCCTCCCGCAGCCAACGCTCCACCGGAGCAAAGCCACCCCAGGTACTAAAGATGGCCCCGTGGCCTCTGCCTCAGGTGCAAGAATGGCACTGGTTGCAACAGAGCAACACCCCAGACGTGCAGAGCATTCCCCCCGGTAGGCGTGCAGTGTGGATCCTGGTCGGGCGCATGCGGGAATCTGTCTGACTGCCTCCCCATTTCCAACTTCAGAAAAATTAAATAAATAAATAAATAAATAAATAAATAAATAAATAAATAAATAGAAAAAAGAAAAAAAAGTGCATTCCCTTGTGCTAAAGCTCCAGGGAGCATGGAGTCAGCTCAGGTATGTCCTATGAATCATGGAGCTCTATGTTGACATACAAGTCTTTGAAGAAGGAGGAACTGCTGAAATAGTTCATCAGCATTTGTCCCTTAGACAGCAGTCTTTATAAGTGGAAATACCATAAATAAATATTTGCTGTCTATATATAGACTAAAGGGGGAATATGGCAAATGCTGAAAAGCCATGATAATGGCATATAATTCTAGACTTTGAGCTCATTTTAAGTTGACAGTTTCAGTATAAAGCTGTTCATTGATTTGCAAGAGTGATTTGCCATTTAGTGAAAGTTTCCCAGAGCCATTGTTGTTGATCCTCTGAAAAAAGGAACAACAATAATTTTGAGGCTCAAAACCTATAAGCTGTGAGGGTCACCTATGCCCCTTGATAATCCAGGAGGCAACAAGATCAAAATATGGAAGTGTATTCCATGGGCTATTAGATGGTTCAATGTGCCCAAGCTGTAGCTGCTCTTGTACCAATTGAGCAGCTGCCCTAAGTTTCTCCTGAGAATGGGGCCATTGGTCTACCCATACAGGATTATCTGATTTCCAAGTAATTGGGTCTGCACAATGCATTATTGAGGTAGCAGGAGCTACCAAGGCCCCTATGCTAAATTTTGATATCCTAATCCACACCTTCTGGTATTGGGTGCTACTTCTATGGGGGTGAGAATTTCTTGCTGTTCTTTCCCTAGACCCTTGGTAAGGAAAAATCCTCAATCAAGCATCTGAGTACTGACTAAACCACTAGGACTGACAAGTAATAACTCCCAAATTTTTCAAAACATCTCTACCTCAGAAATTAATTGGCCATCCAGGGAGCACCTAAGGCTTAAAAAATCCAGAATGACCTTCTTAGTCTTCCCAATGTAAAAAACTAGAACTTTGTTGAAGGGATTTACTCTGCCCTATACCTTGTAATTCTGTGGCTGCTGCATGAGTGGGCCAGGAAGGAGGCCAATGTAGCTTAGCAATAACAGATACATCAGCTCCAGTATCTAAAAGTCCTTTAAATTTATGCTCATGTATTGTTAGTTCCATTTCAGGGTATTCCTGACCTATTTTTTTTTAATCCAATTGGCAAAATCAGAGGAGCCAAATCACCAATTAGCTTGGGGCCCCTTTTGCAGGATGTGGCCTGAGAAGCAGAATTAGCATCCTTATACTATTCTTCTAACTGTCTGAATTAGCCGTGAGACACATTCTTTTTTTTTTTTTGATTAATTTTGATGGGGTGACATAAATAAAATTGTCTTCTGTCATCTTCTAACTGGTTTTCTTTGTAGCTCTCCCCTCCCCAACCCCCTCCCTCTCCTCCTCCCACCCTGTAACCACAACACTGTTGTCCATGCCTCTGAGTCTAATTTTTATGTCCCACCTATGTATGGAATCATATAGTTCTTAGTTCTTTCTGATTTACTTATTTCACTCAGTATAATGTTATCAAGGCCCATCCATGTTGTTGTAAAAAGATCCATTTCTAATGGCTGAGTAGTATTCCATAGTATATTTATACCAAAGCTTTTTAATCCACTCGTCCTCTGATGGACACTTGGGCTGTTTCCAGATCTTTGCTATTGTGAACAATGCTGCCATAAACATGGGGGTGCATTTCTTCTTTTGATACAGTGCTATGGTGTTCTTGGGGTATATTCCTAACAGTGGTATAGCTGGGTCAAAAGGCAGTTCGATTTTTAATTTCTTGAGGAATCTCCATACTGTTTTCCACAGTGGCTGCACCAGTCTGCATTCCCACCAGCAGTGCAGGAGGGTTCCCTTTTCTCCACATCTTCGCCAGCACTTATTCTGTGTTGTTTTATTGATGAGCGCCATTCTGACTGGTGTGAGGTGATATTTCATTGTGGTTTTAATTTGCATTTCTCTAATCATTAGTGATGTTGAGCATTTTTTTATATGCCTATTGGCCATCTGTGTGTCCTCTTTGGACAAGTGTCTAATCATTTCTTTTGCCCAGTTTTGGATTGGATAGTTTGTCTTTCTGGTATTAAGTTTTACAAGTTCTTTATAAATTTTGGTTATTAACCCCTTATCAGACGCATTGTCAAATATATTTTCCCATTGTGTAGTTTGTCTTTTTATTCTGTTCTTATTGTCTTTAGCTGTGCAGAAACTTTTTAGTTTGATAAAGTCCCATTTGTTTATCCTGTCTTTTATTTCACTTGCCTATGGAGACAAATCAGCAAATATATTGCTGCGAGAGATGTCAGATTGCTTACTGCCTATGTTTTCTTCTAAGATGTTTATGGTTTCATGGCTTACATTTAAGTCTTTTATCCATTTTGAGTTTATTTTTGTGAATGGTGTAAGTTGGTGGTCTAGTTTCATTTTTTTGCAGGTAGCTGTCGAATTTTTCCAACACCATTTGTTGAAGAGGCTGTCTTTACTCCAATGTGTGCTCTTATCTCCTTTGTCAAATATCAGTTGTTGATAAAAGTGTGGGTTTATTTCTGAGTTCTCTGTTCTGTTCCATTGATCTATATGCCTGTTCTTATGCCAGTACCATGCTGTTTTGAGTACAATGGCATTATAATATAACTTGATATCCGGAAGTGTGATACCTCCTGCTTTATTCTTCCTTTTCAAGATTGCTGAGGCTATTTGTGTTCTCTTTTGGTTCCATATAAATTTTTGGAATATGCGTTTTATGTCTTTGAAGTAAGTCATTGGTATTTTAATCGCTATTGCATTGAATTTATAAATTGCTTTGGGTAATATAGACATTTTAATGATGTTTAGTCTTCCTAACCATGAGCATGGTATATGCTTCCACTTGTTCGTATCTTCCCTGATTTCTTTTATCAATGTTTTATCATTTTCCGAGTAGAAGTCTTTAATCTCCCTGGTTAAATGTATTTCTAGGTACTTTATTTTTTTGGTTGCAATGGTAAAGGGGATTGATTCCTTGATTTCTCTTTCTGACAGTTCATTGTTAGTGTATAAAAATGCCTCTGATTTTTGCTTATTGATTTTATATCCTGCCACCTTACTGCATTCATTTATCAGGTCTAGTAGTTTTTTGACTGAGACTTTAGGGTTTTCTATATACAATGTCATATCATCTGTAAATAATGATAGTTTTACTTCTTTTCCAATTTGGATGCCTTTTATTTCTTTTTCTTGTCTGATTGCTGTGGCTAGGACTTCCAGAACTATGTTGAATAAGAGTGGTGAAAGGGGGCACTCCTGCCTTGTTCCTGATCTTAAAGGGATTGCTTTTAATTTTTGCCCATTGAGTATTATATTGCCTGTGGGTTTGTCATAAATGGCCTTTATCATGTTGAGGTATGTTCCCTGTATTCCCACTTTGCTGAGAGTTTTGATCATGAATGGGTGCTGGATTTTATCAAATGCTTTTTCTGCATCTATTGAAATTATCATATGGTTTTTCTCCTTCCTTTTGTTTATGTGATGAATCACATTGATTGATTTGTGAATATTGTACCATCCTTGCCTCCCAAGAATAAATCTCACTTGATCATGGTGTATGACTTTTTTCATATATTGCTGGATATGGTTTGCTAATATTTTGTTGAGGATTTTTGCATCTAAATTCATCAAGGATATTGGCCTATAATTTTCTTTTTTTGTTGTTGTCTTTGCCTGGTTTTGGAATCAGAATTATGCTTGCCTCATAAAAGGAGTTTGGAAGTCTTCCTTCCTCTTGAATTTTTTAAAATAGCTTGAGAAGGATAGGAGTTAGTTCTTTTTTGAATATTTGGTAGAATTCACTTGTGAAGCCATCAGGCCCAGGACTTTTCTTTTTTGGGAGTTTTTTGATAGCTGTTTCAATCTCATTTGTTGTAATTTGTCTGTTTAGGTCTTCTTATTCTTCCAGATTGATTTTTGGAAGAGTATATGTTTCAAGGAATTTGTCCATTTCATCTAGGTTGTCTAGTTTTTTGGTGTACAGTTCTTCATAGTATTTTCTTATAATATTTTGTATTTCTGTTATGTCAATTGTTATTTCTCCACTCTCGTTTCTAATTTTATTTATTTGAGTCCTCTCTCTTTTTTTCTTGGTGAGTCTGCTTAAAGGTTCATTGATCTTGTTTACCTTTTCAAAGAACCAGCTCCTGGTTCAATTGATCCTCTGTATTGTTTCTTTAGCCTCTATGTCATTTATCTGTGCTCTGATCTTTA
This sequence comes from Saccopteryx bilineata, assembly GCF_036850765.1. NCBI lineage: Eukaryota > Metazoa > Chordata > Mammalia > Chiroptera > Emballonuridae > Saccopteryx > Saccopteryx bilineata. The sequence goes on along the minus strand of NC_089491.1, from coordinate 183,226,036 downwards.
TTATTTCCTTCCTTCTACTACATTTGGGCTTTACTTGCTGTTCTTTTTCTAGTTCTTTTAGATATAGGATCAAAGGCCCTGACCGGTTGGCTCAGTGGTAGAGCGTCGGCCTGGCGTGCGGGGGTCCCGGGTTCGATTCCCGGCCAGGGCACACAGGAGAGGTGCCCATCTGCTTCTCCGCTCCTCCCCCTTTCCTTCCTCTCTGTCTCTCTCTTCCCCTCCCGCAGCGAGGCTCCATTGGAGCAAAGATGACCCGGGCGCTGGGGATGGCTCCTTGGCCTCTGCCCCAGGCGCTAGAGTGGCTCTGGTCGCAACACAGCGATGCCCCGGAGGGGCAGAGCATTGCCCCCTGGTGGGCGTGCCAGGTGCATCCCGGTCGGGTGCATGCAGGAGTCTGTCTGACTGTCTCTCCCCGTTTCTAGCTTCAGAAAAATACAAAAAAATAAAATAAAATAAAAAATAAAATAAATAAAAATAAATAAAAATAGATGTAGGGTCAAGTTGTTTATTTGAGCTTTTTCTAGCTTCTTGAGGTATGCCTGTAATGCTATAACCTTCCCTCTCAGGACTGCTTTTGCTGTGTCCATAAATTTTGAATTGATGTATGCTCATTATCGTTTGTTTCTAGGAATTTTAAAATTTCTTCTTTGATCTCATTGTTAACCCATTTTTTATTTAATAACATGGTATTTAGTTCCCAAGTGTTTGAATGTTTTTCAGTTTTTCTATTGTGGTTGATTTTTAGTTTAATGTCATTGTGATCAGAGAATGTGCTTGATATGATTTCAATCTTCTTAAATTTGTTGAGATCACTTTTGTGCCCTAACATGTGGTCTATTCTAGAGAATGTACCATGAGCGCTTGAAAAGAATGTATATTCTGCTGTTTTAGGGTGAAAAGTTCTGAAGATATCTATTACATCAAGTTGATCTAATATGTCCTTTAAGTCTGCTGTTTCTTTTTTAATTTTCTTTCTTGAGGATCTATGTAATGATGTTAATGGGGTATTGAAATCCCCTACAGCAATTATAGTATTGCTGTTGATCTCGCCCTTTAAATCCATCAAAGTCTGCCTTATATATTTAGGTGTTCCTATATTAGGTGCGTAGACATTTATAACAGTTATAACTTTCTTTCGGATTCCTCCCTTTATCATTATGTAGTGATCTTCTTTATCTCTAACTATAGTCTGTGTTTTAAAGTTTATTTTGTCTGATATAAGTATTGCTACCCCAGCTTTTTTTTCATTTCCATTTGCGTGAAATATTTTTCCATCCTTTTATCTTCAGTCTGTGTGCATCTTTTGATTTAAGGTGTGTCTCTTGTAGACAGCATATGCATGGGTCCTGTTTTCTTATCCACACAGCTACCCTATGTCTTTTGATCGGATCATTTAATCCATTTACATTTAAGGTTATTATTGATATGTAATTGTTTATTGCCATTTTATTCTTTAAAACTGCATTCCTCTTTTGCTATATTCTTTTTCTCCTTTGATCTGTTTACAACAGGTCCCTTAGCATTTCTTGCAGCCTTGGTTTGGTTGCAGTGAATTCCTTGAGTTTTTTCTATCTGTAAAGCTTTTTATTTCTTCTTCAATTTTATTTTATTTTATTTATTTATTTATTTATTTTTGGTATTTTTCTGAAGCTGGATACGGGGAGGCAGTCAGACAGACTCCTGCATGCGCCCGAGCGGGATCCACCTGGCACACCTACCAGGGGTCGATGCTCTGCCCCTCTGGGGCATCGCTTTGTCACGACCAGAGCCACTCTAGTGCCTGGGCCAGAGTCCAAGGCGCCATCCCCATCGCCCAGTCCATCTTTTTCTCCAATGGAGCCTTGGCTGCAGGAGGGGAAGAGAGAGACAGATGGGAAGGAGAGGGGGAGGGGTGGAGAATTAGAACGGCGCCTCTCCTTTGTGCCCTGGCCAGGTATCAAACCTGGGACTTCCACATGCCAGGCTGATGCTCTACCATAGAGCCAACCAACCAGGGCCTAATTTTAAATGATAGCCTTGCTGGATAAAGTAGTCTTGTTGTAGGCTCTTGTTCTGCATTACTTTGAGTATTTCTTGCCATTCCCTTCTGGCCTCAAGTGTTTCTGTTGAGAAGTCAGAAGTCATTTTTATGGTGGCTCCTTTGTAGGTGATAGTCCTTTTTTCTTTAACAGCTTTTAATATTTTCTCTTTATCACTTAGCTTTGGTATTTTAATTATGATGTGTCTTGGTGTTGATTTCTTTGGGTTTCTCCTTAATGGAGTTCTCTGTGCTTCCTGATCATGTGAGATGTTTTCCTGTCTTAATTGAGGGGTGTTGCAGCTCAGACCCTAAGACTCACTACTGTAGACCCAGAAGCTCCCTCCTTTTATGCGACTCTGCTTTGAATGCCGTGGGGGAGCTTGTTTGGCTGCTCTCCTGCTTCTCTTTGCTGGTATTGCTGTTTCTGGGGGAAATATTCACTTCAGCTTTGGGGAGTGACTCGTCCCAGGGTTTTGGGTGGCTATCTCCCAAAATGTTTCTCCCTGTGCCTCCTAGATTACACTCTCTTCCTGTTACTCTGGTCCTCTCCTCTCTCCCCTCCATCCCCGGGAGCCCCGGGTGAGTGGTTGTGAGAGAGATGTTCTGTGTGGTCTAACTACTCTGATAGATCAGGCAGGAAGAATGAGGATTAGGAGATATATTAATTGTATATGATTATTCCAAGCATGACAGTAAAGAGATAGGTCATCTGGAGTTGGTAGTGCTGGCAGGAGCTGTATATCATACCTCCAGTGGAGACCAAAGGGGGACCAACTCTGGGTGACTTATGAAAATCTTATGAATGAAGACAGCTGATGAATTAAGTGAGGTAAACCTGTTAAAGACCCTGGACTTCCTACCTCAAACCAATGGACATTTTTATTTCTGATGGAGGAAGGATATGGAAATTAAGACATCTTCAACCCTGATGTTCTTGCCCTCTAATCTATAATGCTGAGACTGGTATATTCATTGTATATCATTATACATTTAGATCATTAACTTCTTGTAGATCTGGACTCTGTTTCTGCGCAGTCCTAGCCCTTTGCTAGCTGTTCATAATAATTTTTTATTTTTATTTTTCTGAAGTTAGAAACAGGGAGGCAGTCAGACAGACTACTGCATGTGCCTGACCAGGATACACCTGGCATGCCCACCAGGAGGCAATACTCTGCCCATCTGGGGCATTGCTGCGTTGCAGCCAGAACCATTCTAGCACCTAAGGCGAAGGCCATGGAGCCATCCTCAGCACTCAGGCCAACTTTGCTCCATTGAAGCTTTGGCTGTGTAAAGGGAAGAGAGAAATAGAGAGGAAGGAGAGGGGGAAGGGTGGAGAAGCAGATGAGTGTTTCTCCTGTGTGCCCTGACTGGGAATCAAACCTGTCATAATGATTTTATAGTGGTGTCTGTAAATAGTTAAAAAAAATTTTTTTGTATTTTTCTGGAGCTGGAAATGGGGAGAGACAGTCAGACAGACTCCCGCATGTGCCCGACCGGGATCCACCCAGCACGCCCACCAGGGGGTGACGCTCTGCCCACCAGGGGACGATGCTCTACCCCTCCAGGGCGTCGCTCTGTTGTGACCAGAGCCACTCTAGCACCTGGGGCAGAGGCCAAGGAGCCATCTCCAGTGCCCGGGCCATCTTTGCTCTAATGGAGCTTCACTGCGGGAGGGGAAGAGAGAGACAGAGGAAGGAGAGGGGGAGGGGTGGAGAAGCAGATGGGCGCTTCTCCTGTGTGCCCTGGCTGGGAATCGAACCTGGAACTTCTGCACGCCAGGCTGACAGTCTACCACTGAGCCAACGGACCAGGGCCTGTAAATAATTTTATTTTATTTTTTTATTTTTTTACTGCTTTATACTACAGAAGTGAAATGTTCCAAAGGCCAATATTCATAGAACCTACTGTTCAGTACATTAATAAATGGGTAAAATCCATTGACTGCAATCAAGAAATAGTTTTATTTTTCTCTCATTGCCTTGAAATCTTAGGCTACTACCTTGTGCAATGGCCACTTGGTCCATGGAACCAATATGTCTTTGGACTATGAAATGACAGATTTGCCTCTTGACTATCAGATGATCCATATTTTTAACTACTGTTCTTGGTCACTTAAGCCTGCCTCCCACTTTGAGAATTTTTCAGACAAGAAGAGGCACTTCTCTCTTATTTCACATTTGTCCCCAAACTACTGGGAAAAACATGATTGATTCTTTGAAGGGCTCCTTTCCTTTCTGGTCTCCACAGCATCTAGCTAGATGGTGAGATCAAAATTTCCCATCTTACATCATCACTGCCTGTGGCTGACCTTTGTGTTCATAAGGGTTGAGTATGTCTAGACACCAGTGACCTGAGCTCAACCCCATATCTAAGTTGTCACAGGAAAGAACTTGTACTGGGTTTAACATAAAGCTGATATTGGGTCTATTCTTTACCTGGCTACTCTGGTAATATGGTCACACCTTGGGAAAAGGTCTATCTGCTTGCAATTTAAATGAGTTGATCAAAAAAGCGGGGGCTTCTGGACTCTAGGTCTATATTTATTTGATCTTGAATTGAGTAAAACATTGTGGAGAAGTGGAACTTCCCTTGTATCCTAGGAATCACTTTGGTTCATCTATTGGAGCAAACAGGATTTCAGTTACTATTCTAAAACGGGGCTTAATGCTAAAATGTGGAAGCAGCTGAATGTAGGAAATAGAAACAAGCAGGTGAAGCTGTGGAGGTCAGCAGGTTAAGAGAGAACTTAAGGAGTACATATGGGCTTCTTCTCTGGTGTCTGTGTGTGTTTGTGTATGCATGCAAAGACGACTTTCACAGACTGTCAGCATTCTTCAAGATTGTGGAAAGTCACTTGAGATCTAACATTTAGATAAATGTAATTCTTGTGATCAGCAGGATGGAGGCTTGAAGTCATTATTGTTTGATATTTAAATAAATGTGACCATATATTATCCCATATTCTTATGAATTGAAATATTGACTATCTATCCATCATTCATTCATCCATTTATCCATCCACCCATTGTAATGCTGGTGGTTGAGGCCAGGCAAGTTCGCATTGAATTCGGGAAGGTGGTAGAGGAACTGCAGAGCAGAAAAGTGTCAGCCATATCTGTTTATTGGAGGCTTGCAGAGGCAGGCAAATGAACAAACAAAGGAAAACCTGATTTTTGCAGTGGAGGGCAAAGGATCAGAAAAACCACCCCTAACGGTGGCAGCTGAGGGAATCAGGAATGCACCTCACAGTGGTGGGAGAGTGAATTGGGACAATTGCTCCTGAGGGAGAACACCCACAGCTTTTCATAGAGACACACATGTGGCTTTCTTTTTTTTTTTTTTTTTTAAAACATGTTTTAATATATTTTTTTTAATTTTTATTTTATTTATTCATTTTAGAGAGGAGAGAGAGAGGGAGAGAGAGAGAGAGAGAGAGAGAGGAGAGAGACAGGGGGGAGGAGCTGGAAGCATCAACTCCCATATGTGCCTTGACCAGGCAAGCCCAGGGTTTCGAACCAGCGACCTCAGCATTTCCAGGTCGACGCTTTATCCACTGCGCCACCACAGGTCAGGCCACATGTGGCTTTCTGCCACGTACTCATGCATAATTGTGCAAATTCCTTGTAGCCAAGAAACCAGTGAGCAAGCCTAACACAGCTGTTTCCCCCACATTCCACCCATTTAAGGTTGCTTGCCTCACAATCTACATAACAGGTCTCTTCTGCGATGGTTCCAGGCTGAGGAGTGAGGTACAGTACATTACATAAATAGAAACAGTACAGACTACAGCAACAGAATTACAAAAACACAAGCTATGGGCAAAACAAGAAAGTTGTCAGCAGCACCAGGAGAGGCAAATCTTTCCCTTCTGGCAGAATACAGGCCAGAGTTCTGTCTACAGATAGTACAGTAGCTGGTACCAGAGGCCACCCTCTGCAGGTGTATCAAACCTTATTGACCTGTATACCAGGATCTGCTGGTTCTATGTGCAACAAAATGGGAGAACTTGCCGCGAACCAGTGCAGCTAATAATTCCAGGTCCTGAGTGGGAACAGTGCGGAATTAAGAAAATAGGCTTAAAGAGAAAAAGGATGGGATTGGGATGCCTCTGCAACGCTGATGGCAAGAACAGAGCACATTCTCCACTTATAATCCTGCTTTATTTATAGGGCAAAGTGAGGCAATTAGCAAATCAAAGAGATCATTAAAACAAAGTCACATTTCCAAGGCATCCCAAGAATTCTACCAAGTGCAGAAAACCCCCACCATACATAACATCTTAATTTCACAAAACAAAAGATAAAAAGAAAATTGCCTCAAGTCTTTTCAAGGGACATGGGGGATAAGACTAGTATAAACAAGCTAACATGAAGGTGTAGAAAAAAATAGCCGTTAGCAACTTCATAGAACAAGTGAGGTGGGGGGTTGGGCAGACTGTCAGCTTACTGCCAGTTTCCCGCACCTCTGTCCTCCAAAAATATAAACTGCAAAGACGCTGTTGGCTTGCTGTCCCCACCAAGAACTCATTATTGGCCATAAAGAAATGACAAAGCTGCCCTTCATAATGCTGTCTCCCTGAGCACTCAAGGGATAATACACTTCTATCTTAGGTAGCCAGGTGCTGGTTGCCCAGTGAGTTAACTGGAGGTCCACCTCTAGCCCCTTACCTCATGGCCCCCAAAAGGTCACCTATCATAGGTGAGGGCCTGTACAGTCCAGGACAATGTCCATTGAAGCCGTTGACCTTTAAGGAGGGCTGTTGGGGTAGGCAGGAGCACATTGCCCTGCTGTCCAAAGCCTGGCTTGAGTAACTCATCCTTGGTGCATATCTGCAACCAGATGGGAGCAGCTGCCCGGTGCAGGAGGGTCTTCACTAGAGCTGCCGCCCCTCCCGTCAAGGTCTCTCATTTAAAATCTGAAGTTCCATCCACAGATGATGTGTCAATCTAGTAAGGGAGCTGGTGTCTCCCTTCTGTCACAGTCCCTGCCTTTTTTTTTTTTTTTTTTGTATTTTTCTGAAGCTGGAAACGGGGAGAGACAGTCAGACAAACTCCCTCGTGCGCCTGACCGGGATCCACCCGGCACGCCCACCAGGGGCCATGCTCTGCCCACCAGGGGGCGATGCTCTGCCTCTCCGGGGGGTCGCTCTGCCGCAACCAGAGCCACTGTAGCGCCTGGGGCAGAGGCCAAGGAGCCATCCCCAGCGCCCAGGCCATCTTTGCTCCAGTGGAGCCTCGGCTACGGGAGGGGAAGAGAGAGACAGAGAGGAAGGAGGGGGGGTGGAGAAGCAGATGGGCGCTTCTCCTATGGGCCCTGGCCAGGAATCGAACCCAGGTCCCCTGCACACCAGGCCGACGTTCTACCACTGAGCCAACCGGCCAGGGCCTAGTCCCTGCTTTAAGAGTTCATTATACCGGCCCTGGCCGGTTGGCTCAGTGGTAGAGCATCGGCCTGGCGTGCAGAAGTCCCGGGTTCGATTCCCGGCCAAGGGCACACAGGAGAAGCGCCCATCTGCTTCTCCACCCCTCCCCCTCTCCTTCATCTCTGTCTCTCTCTTCCCCTCCCGCAGCGAGGCTCCATTGGAGCAAAAGATGGCCCGGGTGCTGGGGATGGCTCCTTGGCCTCTGCCCCCGGCGCTGGAGTGGCTCTGGTCTCAACGGAGCAACGCCTCGGAGGGGCAGAGCATCACCCCCTGGTGGGCGTGCTGGGTGGATCACGGTCGGGCGCATGCGGGAGTCTGTCTATCTCTCCGTTTCCAGCTTCAGAAAAAATACAAAAAAAAAAAAAAAAAAAAAAGAGTTCATTATACCACTCAGTGATACCAGCAGACTTTGGGTGGTAGGGAACATGGTACTTCCAGTCCACCCCCAGGTCTTGAGCCCACTGCCTCAACCCATGAAATGGGTACTGTTGTCACTTTCAAGGATCAGTGGCTGCCCATATGAGCACTCAGGTGGTCCCCAGCCTGTATGACTGCCTTCTGGGTTACAGGTGGGGTAAGAAGCAAGCAGATTGGTGGCAGTATCTTCAAAGGTGACTGCATAGTGGTACCTGTCTGACTTTGGTAAGGATCCAAAAACATCTATCTGCCACTATGTCAGTGGAACACCACCTCTCTGGGTTTGTCCAGGTGATGCCAGTTGTCTCCTTGGAACACACTGCACATTGCTCACAAGCTGCAGGTACCTCTGCATAGGACACAGGCAAGTTCCATGCCTTAACCGTAGCCCACATAGTTTTCTGTCCCACATGGAACAGACGCTGGTGGAGCCACTTTACCATGTCACCTGTAGGCACAGTCTCCAACCATCGCACCCTTGCCAAGGTGTCTGCCTCATCATTCCCAGGATAGGCTAGAGGGGCAAGCCCTGTGACATGATATACTGTCACCTGCTTTTGGTGTCCTGTTTCTCATAAGTCCTGCCACATGGCCTGATCCCATAGTAGATGGTCGATTTCCATACACTAGTTAGTGTGCCAAGTAGCAATCCAAAGGGTTAGTCCATGATAGATACCCCCCAGCCATCAGTGCAAATCACCAGAGGTGAAGGTTGATTATGGGCAACTAGCCATATGGCTCTTAATTTCACCTGTTGTCTGCTTTGGCCTGTACCCGTGTCCATCCAAATAGTCTCAGTGGCTGGATGGAAGGCTATATCCATCCACTTGGCAGGTTGGCCCTTGCTTGAACCATCAGTATACCAGGCATCCTTGGGGATGGGTGTCTGACCTTTCTGGTAGGGACCGACTTCAGGTTCTGTCTCCTGAGCCTCAGCTGCACCTGACGCTAAAATCACCTAACTGAATGAACCCAAGAGTTCCTGCAGTTCAGCTTGCAATGGGCTAGTGATAAGAGCACAGCATTGTTGCAAGTATGCACCTTACTTGGACAGGATGGAGGTTTGAGCTTTACCACAACGTGGTTTGGTTGCCCAATCTCTCACCCATCCTGCAAAAGGGTATGTTGTCTTAACCATAACTGGAGTTGTGGTTGTAATACTCTCAGTGGCTTGAAGGGCAGTATACACAGCTGCCAACTGCTTCTCCACTAAAAGAGTAGTGAACTTTAGCGCCTTTCAGCAATTGGGACCAAAACCCAATAGGTTGTTATAAGGGCTTTGTCTGTTGCCATAGCCCCATTCAAACCCCTCAGAGGTTACATGGCCAACAAGCTCACAGGGCCTGGCAGGATCAAACACATTCAAGGCCTGTGCCACCTTGACAGCTCTCTTAGCTGCTGCAAAAGCACCATGTGCCTTCTCAGTCCAATCCGAGCAACCCCCCTTCCAAATAAGGTTCTATAGGGGGCACAGTAACTGAGCCAAATGGTGTATGAATGCTCACCAATACCCCAACAGAGCTAGGAATTCCTGTAACTGTTTTACCGTAGTGGGCACAGGGTATGCTTGGATCTTATCTATAACTGTGTCAGGAATAACTTCTGTCTAACCCGACCAGACAGCCCTCAAGAACTTAACAGATAATTTCGGTCCTTGTAATTTGCCCTTGTTGACCACCCAGCTACACGTTTTTAAATAGGATGTCAGGGTAGGGACTGCTTGCTCCAATTATGCAAGAGAGTCATGGTTAGCATAATATCATTGATATAATGGTACATACAAACCACTTCTGGTTATTTCTATGTAGTCAGGTCAGTAGCTACCAGCACATGACACAAAGTGGGGCTATGCAAATAGCGCTGCGGTAACACTGTAAAGGTCCATTGCCGCTCTTCCCCAGATAAAAGCAAATTGGTCTTAACTCTGCAGCCAAATCAGTAGTGAAAAAGGCATTAGCCAAATCTGCCACAAAGTGATAAGTGATATGTCCCCAACTCATGGCTTTGCCAATCCACCAGGTTAGCTATTGAGGAAACAGCAGCGTGCAAAGGGGGAACAACTTCATTAAGTTCTCTGTAATCCACTGTCATTCACCAGGTTCTGTCTGGTTTGCACACAGGCCATATCAGGGAGTTGTAAGGGCTGTGCACTGGCTGGATGATCCCCGCCTTTTCTAGTTTGAGGATTATCCTTGTGATTTCTTCATAACTGCCTGGCAGGAGGTACTGCTTCTTGATAATCACACACTGAGGAATGGGTAAATGCAAGGGGGAATGTGCTGCATGCCCCCGCAACACTGCCTTCATGACCCAGACTCTCAGGTGAAACTCCCCAGCTGTGGTTTCCAACCACAGTTCTTGTAAGATATCTACCTCTAAATTATTTAGGAATAGGAAATATATATATACCTTGTATGGCTTAGAAGGCAGTCTTTCTATCCCCAATGGGATAGTTATTGGCTTCCCTTGCATAGTTTGATCCCCATAACCATCAATGGCCAGTGGGGTCATCTGCTCTGGATTCCCATAGAGGATGGAACATTCTGCACCTGTATCCACCAAGGCCAACATCCATTGTACATTAGAAGGGCACTAGTGGATTGTCAGTTCCATGTGGAGCCTTTGGTACCTGCCTATCCCTGTTAGGCAGGTTTCTCAGCCTTCCTTCTATTCAAACTGGAACAATGAGTCTTGGGAATCCTCCTTTCCCTCAGCTGTCTCCATCATATAATCTATACCCATGCTACCTGTGCACCAACCATTTTATTGGTAGCTGCTAGGGCTCTTCCCTTCAGTGGCTGGAACTTCTGTTCTGGTTTAAGATGCTGCCAAAGCTCCAAAAGAACTTTATTAGACTTGTCATATAGTTTCTCCTTATCTTCCCTGGCTGCAATCAACTCTACATATATCAGTGTCCAGGTAACCTTTACAGGCCCGTTTCTCTTGTTAGTTGATGGGTGGGGGCAGCAGGGCAGCAGCCCTCATAGCTTTATGATTCCATTCTGCCTCCCCCTCACCCAAATCTTCTACCATCTGTGTAACCATTTTGATGGGCTTCCTCACATAGGGGCTCAAGATAGCCACTAGTGACCTAAAATGGGCTGATGGGGTGCTACAGAGAATAAGGTCTCTCATCCCTGTTGCAAACTCTACCTCATCTGGGCCACAGGACCACAGGTTAGAAGTAGCCTTCTTCATACCTAGTTCCTGGAGGACTCAGGGCACCTCTTTATATGTCTGCCACTGACTCATTGCCCCTGGCAAGTCTCCAGCATTCCACCATACAAATGGCAGCCATCACCCATTCTAATGCAGGCACCCCTAAACTACGGCCCATGGGCCGCATGTGGCCCCCTGAGGCCATTTATCCAGCCCCCCGCTGCACTTCTGGAAGGGGCACCTCTTTCATTGGTGGTCAGTGAGAGGAGCACTGTACGTGGTGGCCCTCCAACGGTCTGAGAGACAGTGAACTGGTCCCCTGTGTAAAAAGTTTGGGGACCCTTGTGATAGGGTATGGTTTTCTGAGTTGTCCTGGCAGTTCTGAAGAAGGTGCACAGGCAGCAGTGTGTGGTAATGGCAGTCAATTACTCCATCTCTGTTCTGGAGAGCATGATACCAACCACCCCTATGTCCCACAACCACAGCAACCAGGTTGCCAGGGGCTCAGTGGGTTTCAGCCTGTATTTTGCTCCTAACTCCATCAGCTCTGCCTGGGTGTAAGGCCAGAACACAAAGCACTCTACTACCTGTGAAGGAGGTTGTGCCTGCCTCTGAGGGATTTCTGGCTGCTGGGTTTTTACCTTCAGATGACCACTGGCCAAGCTCTGAGTCTATGGATGGCAATTGAAGCCTAAACGTCCTCCTCAGAAGAGGAGGAGTTGGAAACACCTGCTCCCACTGACTCAGAGCCACTCCACTGGCAGGGATGCAGCTCCTTCTTCAGTGCCTGCTTTGGCTCCTGAGGCTGCCAGCCTTTGGCCTGAAGCTAAAGCTCGAGCTCTTAACAACTGTCACTGCCAATGTCTAATTTCCAGGACAATTGCAGCTTGTGAAGCCATAATTCCTTCTCCATTGACTGTTACATTTCCTGGTACCATTGGTGCCCAGCTTGCATCTCACACTGCAGCAATCAAGAGCAGTCAGCCTCCATCTCCAGCACTTGTTCCAGTTCAAGCCGTCACTGGTTATCAACCTGTAGCCTGTTCTGCGGTTCTCAAATTGCAACTCTTTCTCCAGTGACCGTTCTAGCTCCTTCTGTTGTTAGTGCTAAGTCTGCAGCTCATCTGGAGCTTTTGACCTTGGGCAGCCTCTCACACAGAGCTGTGGTTTCTTCTAAGAGGGCTGTAGAAAATATCCAGCCCATAGTTCCCAAGGACAGCTATGGGGAACTATATGCTGGAGAAAAATGACTACCTCTCTGCATCACCCTTCAAGGGTATTTGTACCTTCATACTGATCTGATCTAAATCCTGTCCATAATGCTGGTGGCTGAGGTCAGGCAGGTTTGCACTGAATTTGAGAAGATAATAGAGTAACTGTGGAGCCAGAAAGCATCAGACCATATGTGTTTATTGGAGGCTTGCAGAGATAGTTGAGTGAATAACAAAGGAAAACCTGCTTTTTTTCAGTGGAGTGCAAGGGATCAAGAAAACTTCCCCTCATGGTGGTGGCTGAGGGAATCAGGGAACCACAGCTCACAGTGGTGGGAGAGTGATGTGGGAGAATTGCCAGCAAGGGAAAGCACCTATAGCTTATCATAGAGACTCACATATGGCTTTCTGCCACGTGCTCATGCATTAATTGTCCAAAGTGTTTGCAGCAAGGAAAACAGAGAACAAACCTAACATAGCTGTTTTTCCCACATCTATCCATCCACCTGTGTCTGTAGCTTCACTAGGTGAGAACAAAGACATACACAACCACATGCCTTCAAGAATTATATGATACAATCTAATGTGGGATAATCTATAAAAAATGAGTCAACTATAATAATGTAATAAATATTAAGAGGAGGAAACCAACAAATATTTGGGAGCATAGGAAAAACAGTACAGTGGATCAAGGAAATTGTAATGATTTCTTAGAGGAGATAATTGTTGTCTTGAGCCTTAATGAATGAGATGGAATTAACTAGGTAGAGATTGTTAAAGATATGGTGTGGTGGTACCAAGGGTTTCAATCAAGTCCATTTGGGAAGCCATTTCTAACAGATGTTATTTATCTCAACTCTTTGGAACATGGTAAAAAAAAATCAGGAAGTAAGCCAATAAAGTCTATGAATACCCAAAATAGATGATGTCAGGTCCGTGCACCAGAGATGACATAACCATTGCCATGTACACATTGCTAGTGATTTCTAGCTTAACAAGTTATATTTTATAATACTGATAAATATGAATTGTAAAATAAAGCCATGGGATTAATTCAAAGGCTAATGTGGGAAGTAGATAAAATTTATGCTGTCTATGAGACAAAGAATTACAAAGACATGTTCCATTGTACTGGTGAAAGTTGTTGAATGGACTACATCTTTTAACTTGATACAAGGAGTGAGTCTGGAGACTTGATAATCTGGACAAACATCTTGCTCTTATCCAAGATAGGTGTCCTCTAATTTGTGATGAGAATGTTCTGCTTTACACAGGTCAGCCTACAGGACACCTGCTGGATTCAGCCATTGGTGGGTTAAGTCTAGCAAAAAGCTAGACTTCAGGGATAACTATTATACTAGATTGCAAAAATGAAAACAAACTCTTTCCCTGTACCAGGTTATTGAATGTATTTTTGTAGCTCTACTCACTAAGAGCCTTTCTTCACCCCTTGAGTGTGGGCTGACCTAATGAACTGCATAGCCAAGGGGGCTGTAGCAAACACAATGTAGGCAGAGACTTGAAAAGTGCTTGGGTATTGAGTCTTCTCATGTTACAACCCTTGAAAACCCAGTGACTGCCACTATGTTTTAAAGCTGGACTAGCCTGTTAGATCAGTGGCCCCCAACCCCCAGGCCGCAGACTGGTACTGGTCTGTGGGCCATTTGGTACCGGTCCACAGAGAAAGAATAAATAACTTACATTATTTCCGTTTTATTTATATTTAAATCTGAACGATGTTTTATTTTTTAAAAATGACCAGATTCCCTCTGTTACATCTGTCTAAGACTCACTCTTGACACTTGTCTTGGTCACGTGATACATTTATCCGTCCCACACTAAAGGTCGGTCCGTGAAAATATTTTCTGACATTAAACCGGTCTGTGACCCAAAAAAGGTTGGGGACCACTGTATTAGATGATAAGAGGTATGTGGTCTAGTTAGCCCCCAAGACTCCAGTGTCCAGTCAGCCAGTTGTCAGACTATAAGTGAGGCACTGTTGGGTTCGAGTTCGAAGGCGAGGGTCAAAGGCTGCAGGGGGAGCGGGCCAAGAGCTGGAAAAAGATGCACTGAGCTTTAGGCAGATAGGACATAGCTTATTGGCAATGGCAGCCGTGTGCAGTACGGCTGCGGCAATATCAACGGCCTGACGCAGTGTGCACGCATTTCTTAATAACATTACACAAAAGTGGCACCAAGCCATGATTACAAAAAGGGGGGGTAACACCAGTTCTATAAGGTGCGCATGCATGCGTTCCGTCCCCGGCCTGTTTCCCTTAGTCATGCATGGCCAGATCTGACGTAGCTGACCTGTCCACATTGACTCCATGTTGGGCAGGCTGTTTACCAATGCTGGGGAGACCAAGTTCCCCACAGGCACCATACTGCCACTTGGTCTCAGATACATAAGAAAACTCAGCTGAGTCCAGAGGAACTGTCCAGCTCAGCCTAACTGAGCTCAACCCAAATTGCCAATCCATAGAAATGTGAACTAAATAAATGTTTATTCTTTAAGTCACTAAATTTGGGGGTAGTTTTTTCTACTTGTCTACCTGCTACTTGCAGGACTTTTTTTTTTTTGCCTCTTACTGTTCTGTAGATTAGTTCTCTTGATTTATTTCCATTTCATGTGACTGTCACTTGACCTGTTTGGTTTCCTGATTACTGACCATAAAGTATTTATAGACTATTTATGGTATGTTAGGTACTGTGCTACGTGATGGGGATACTAAAAGTTAATAGCATGCCACCTTGGGTTACATGGAATGAATTCTGTACTTCCTTCTCTTCACATAATTACATGAAAAACACTTAAAAGATGAATTGGACAAAGATAGAAATAAGGTCATTAGCACCAAAGAAACAAAGCAAGAGGGTACAAGTGGGCTGAGTAGCTCATGTGTAGTCTTAGGAATTAGAATTTCATTCATTTGTTTTAATACCACCCTACACCCTGGAATAAGGGAAGTTGCTGTTAATATTTTTCTCCCTGTCTTTGTCACTAACAACCTCCATTCTATGCCCTGGCTGATTGGTCCAATGGTAGAGTGTCGGCCTGACGTGTGGATGTCCAGGTTCGATTCCTGGTCAGGGCACAAAAGGAGAAGCAATTATCTGCTTCTTCACTCCTCTCCTCCCACCTTTCTTCTGCTCCTGCAGCCATGACTCAATTGGTTTGAGTGAATTGGCCGCAGTGCTTCGTGGCCTCCATTCAGGTGCTAAAAATAGCTCCATTGCAGAGGGAGCAGCCCTGGCTGGTTTGCTCAGTGGTAGAGTGTCGGCCTGGCGTGCGGGGGACCTGGGTTCGATTCCCGGCCAGGGTACATAGGAGAAGCGCCCATTTGCTTCTCCACCCCCCCCCCTTCCTCTCTGTCTCTCTCTTCCCCTCCCGCAGCCAGGGCTCCATTGGAGCAAAGATGGCCCGGGCGCTGGAGATGGCTCCTTGGCCTCTGCCCCAGGCCCTACAGTGGTTCTGGTCGTGGCAGAGCGACACCCTGGAGGGGCAGAGCATCGCCCCCTGGTGGGCAGAGCATGGCCCCTGGTGGGCGTGCCAGGTGGATCCCAGTCGGGCGCATGCGGGAGTCTGTCTGACTGTCTCTCCCCGTTTCCAGCTTCGGAAAAATACAAAACAAAACAAAACAAAACAAAAAAACAACAACAACAACAGAGGGAGCAATGGCCCCAGATGGGCAGAGCATAACCCCATAGGGGGCTTGCTGGGGAGATCCCAGTCAGGGCGCATGTGGGAGTCTATTTCTCTGCCTCCCCTCCTCTCACTTAATAGAAAACAAACAAACAAACAAACACCCCACAAAAAAAAACAACTAAAGCTTTATTCTATTATGAATGGACCCAAGTCCTCTGGCTAAAGCTTTTCCATATCCAGGTGTACATCAATTTCAATATTCTGTAATATAAAAGATTGCATGTTTTAGTGATGATGTTGGGTAAGATGGGGAAAAAAAATCAAAGCCAAAATCAAGCCAAACAAAAAACAAAAACTGGTTTTAGATTTCAGTACATCTGGTTTGAATCCCAGTAGTGCTACTTAATGACAGTGAAATTGTCTGTGTTTTTCATATGTAAAATGTGGTTACGCCATCTACTTTATGAGATGTAAGAAATTGGGGTAAGGATTTGAGGTCACACATAAAACCTCTAGAAGAAAGCTTGAAGTGCTCCAAAGTGACATTTTATTAAGCCCTCAGAATATGGAGAGCTACACATGGAGTTACGATCCAGTAAGGTTCAGCCTTCAAAGAGACTATGTTTTACTGCTTAGATGGGAGGGGGCAGTGAAGATAAACAGAAGCAAAGAAATATCATCTCAAGCTTTCTTACAGATGAGGAAGGTATTTGCCATTTTTTTTCCTTTTGGAGGGAAAAACAGATTTTGTTTTTTAAAGTCTAGGAAGTGCCAGTAATAGGAATATCTTGATCTGAAAATCACTGGGAATTATTTATCTGAATATTTATAAAAACAACAACAACAAAGGTTATTACAGAATTTGAATATTATATGACTTTGGATAAGAAATTCTATATTTTGCAATTAATTTATACATATGTTATCTTTACTAACTTTTAAACATATTTTGTAAAAACTGGGTTTCATTAGGAAAATGTCACATTTAACCAACAGAAATGAATGTTTTTTGTTTTTCTTTTTAGCTTGAGAGAGAGTGAGAAAGACAGAGAGAGGGACAAATAGGGACAGAGAGACAGGAAGGGAGAGAGATGAGAAGCATCAATTCTTCGTTGTGGCACCTTAGTTGTTTATTGATTGTTTTCTCATATGTGCCTTGACCAGGGGTCTCCAGTAGAATCAGTGACTCCTTGCTCAAGCCAGTGATCTTGGGCTCAAGCCAGAGACCTTGCACCTTAGCTGGTGAGCCCATGCTCAAGTTGGCAACCTTGGGGTTTTGAACCTGGGTCCTCTGTGTCACAAGCCAATGCTCTATTTACTGCGCTACCCTGGTCAGGCGAAAATGAACTTTTAACAATAGGATACAATTATAGTTTTCCCCACAACCACAGAGAACTAATGAATTAGAAGCTAAAAAGATTATAATGCATGTTTTATATTTCTTATGGGAAAGGATGGCCAATGTTCTAAAGTGGATTTGTAAATGGCTATTCTTCCCAGCACAGAGCCTGGGTTTCCAATGTCATTCCTGTTTGGATTCTGTCCCACTACTTAACATAGCAGAAAGAGAATTATTGTTACATTTGCAAGGAAATAGTAGTGCTTGCTAGTTTAAAATGTAAATTTTACTTCCTGAGGAGATAAGTTGCTAGTTAAGAGGAAGAAAATAAAAATTTTTGATCACATGACTTGAGTTTTTTGGACTGTATGCTAAACTGATTAGATTTAAATCAGTAGATTTATTTTTTTTAAATAATTTTTATTTTTTTAATGGGGCGACATCAATAAATCAGGATACATATATTCAAAGATAACAAGTCCAGGTTATCTTGTCGTTCAATTATGTTGCATACCCATCACCCAAAGTCAGATTGTCCTCTGTCACCTTCTATCTAGTTTTCTTTGTGCCCTTCCCCCTCCCCCTCCCCCTTTCCCTCTCCCTTTCCTCCCTCCCCCCCGTAACCACCACACTCTTATCAATATCTCTTAGTTTCACTTTTATGTCCCACCTACGTATGAAATAATGCAGTTCCTGTTTTTTTCTGATTTACTTATTTCACTTCGTATCATGTTATCAAGATCCCAACATTTTGCTGTAAATGATCCGATGTCATCATTTCTTATGGCTGAGTAGTATTCCATAGTGTATATGTGCCACATCTTCTTTATCCAGTCATCTATTGACGGGCTTTTTGGTTGATTCCATGTCCTGGCCACTGTGAACAATGCTGCAATGAACATGGGGCTGCATGTGTCTTTACATATCAATGTTTCTGAGTTTTTGGGGTATATACCCAGTAGAGGGATTGCTGGGTCATAAGGTAGTTCTATTTGCAGTTTTTTGAGGAACCACCATACTTTCTTCCATAATGGTTGTACTACTTTACATTCCCACCAACAGTGGATGAGGGTTCCTTTTTCTCCACAGCCTCTCCAACATTTGCTATTACCTGTTTTATTAATAATAGCTAATCTAACAGGTGTGAGGTGGTATCTCATTGCCGTTTTGATTTGCATTTCTCTAATAACTAAAGAAGATGAGCATCTTTTCATATATCTGTTGGCCATTTGTATTTCTTCCTGGGAAAAGTGTCTGTTCATGTCCTCTTCCCATTTTTTTCTTGGATTGTTTGTTTGTTTGTTGTTGAGTTTTATGAGTTCTTTGTATATTTTGGATATTAGGCCCTTATCTGAGCTGTTGTTTGAAAATATCATTTCCCATTTAGTTGGCTTTCTGTTTATTTTGTTATCGTTTCTCTTGCTGAGCAAAAACTTCTTAGTCTGATGTAGTCCCATTCATTAATTTTTGCCTTCACTTCTCTTGCTATTGGAGTCAAATTCATAAAATGCTCTTTAAAACCCAGGTCCATGAGTTGAGTACCTATGTCTTCTTCTATGTACTTAATTGTTTCAGGTCTTATGTTTAGATCTTTGATCCATTTTGAGTTAATTTTAGTACAGGGAGATAAACTGTAGTCCAGTTTCATTCTTTTGCATGTGGCTTCCCAGTTTTCCCAGCAACATTTATTGAAGAGGCATTCTTTTCTCCATTGTGTGTTGTTGGCCTTTTATCAAAAATAATTTGACTATATATATGTGGTTTTATTTCTGAACTTTCTATTCTGTTCCATTGGTCTGAGTGTCTATTTTTCTGCCAATACCATGCTGTTTTGATTGTCGTGGCCCTATAATATAGTTTGAAGTCAGGTATTGTTATGCCCCCAGCTTCATTCTTTTTCTTTAGGATTGCTTTGGCTATTTGGGGTTTTTTATAGTTCCATATAATCTGATGATTTTTTGCTCTATTTCTTTAAAAAATGTCATTGGAATTTTGATGAGAATTGCATTAAATTTGTATATTGCTTTGGGTAATATGACCATCTTGATTATATTTATTCTTCCTAGCCAAGAACAAGGTATATTCTCCCATTTCATTATATCTTTTTCGATTTCCCTTAACAATGGTTTATAGTTTTCATTATATAAGTCCTTTACATACTTTGTTATGTTTATTCCTAAGTATTTTATTTTTTTTTGTTGCAATCATGAAGGGGATTATTCTTTTGAGTTCGTTCTCAATTGTTTCATTGTTGGCATATAGAAAGGCTATTGACTTCTGTATGTTAATTTTGTATCCTGAGACCTTACTGTATTGGCTTATTGTTTCTAGTAGTCTTTTTGTGGATTCTTTGGGGTTTTCGATGTATAGGATCATATCATCTGCAAAAAGTGATACCTTTACTTCTTCTTTTCTGATATGGATGCCTTTTATTTCTTTGTCTTGTCTGATTGTTCTGGCTAGAACCTTTAGTACCACATTAAATAAGAGTGGAGAGAGTGGATAACCCTGTCTTATTCCTGATTTAAGGGGGAAAGCCTTCAGTTTAGTGCAATTTAATATGATGTTAGCTGATGCTTTATCATATATGGCCTTTATCATATTGAGATATTTTCCTTCTATACCCATTTTGTTGAGAATCTTAAACATAAAATTGTGTTGTATTTTATTGAAAGCCTTTCCTACATCTATTGATAAGATCATGTGGTTTTGTTCTTTGTTTTGTTGATATGGTGTATTACGTTAACTGTTTTACGTATGTTGAACCATCCTTGAGATTCTGGGATGAATCCCACTTGATCATGATGTATTATTTTTTTAATATGTTGTTGTATTCGATTTGCTAGTATTTTGTTTAGTATTTTAGCATCTGTATTCATTAGAGATATTGGTCTGTAGTTTTCTTTTTGTGTGCCATCCTTGCCTGGTTTTGGTATGAGGGTTATGTTGGCCTCATAAAATGTGTTTGGAAGTATTGCTTCTTCTTCAATTTTTTGGAAGACTTTGAGTAGAATAGGAACCAAGTCTTCTTTGAATGTTTGATAAAATTCGCTGGTATAGCCATCAGGGCCTGGACTTTTATTTTGGGGGAGATTTTTAATGGTTTTTTCTGTTTCTTCTCTACTGATAGGTCTGTGTAGGCTTTCTGCTTCTTCTTGACTCATTCTAGGAAGGTTGTATTGTTCTAGGAATTTATCCATTTCTTCTAGGTTGTTGAATTTAGTGACATAAAGTTTTCATAGTATTCTACAATAATTCTTTGTATATCTACGGTGTCCGTGGTGATTTCTCCTCTTTCATTTTGGATTTTGATTATATGAGTTCTTTCTCTTTTTTCCTTGGTAAGTCTTGCCAAGGGTTTGTCAATTTTGTTGATCTTTTCAAAGAACCAGCTCCTTGTTCTATTAATTTTTTCTATAGTTTTTCTGTTCTCTATTTCATTTATTTCTGCTCCGATATTTTTTATCTCTTTTCTTCGGCTGGTTTTGGGTTGTCTTTGTTCTTCTTTTTCTAGTTCCTTAAGGTGTGAAATTAGGTAGTTCACTTGGGCTCTCGTTTGTTCATATATGCCTGAAGTGATATGAACTTCCCTCTTATCACTGCTTTTGCTGCATCCCATAGATTCTGATATGTCGTATTGTCATTTTCATTTGTCTGTATATAACTTTTGATCTCTGCAATTATTTCTTCTTTGATCCATTCATTTTCTAAAAGTATGTTGTTTAGTTTCCACATTTTTGTGGGATTTTTTTTTCTCTTTTTTGCAGTTGAATTCTAGTTTCAAGGCTTTATGATCAGAAAATATGCTTGGTACAACTTCGATTTTTCTGAATTTGCTGATGTTGTTTTTGTGGCCCAACATATGGTCAATTCTTGAGAATGATCCATGTACACGGGAGAAAAATGTATACTCAGTCACTTCGGGATGAAATTTCCTGTAGATGTCTATCATATCCAGGTGCTCTAGTGTTTTGTTTAAGGCCACTCTATCTTTGTTGAGTCTCTGTTTGGATGACCGATCAAGAGCCATCAGCAGTGTATTGAGGTCTCCAAGTATGATTGTATTTTTGTCAGTTTTTGTTTTAAGGTCAATAAGTAGCTGTCTTATATATTTTGGTGCTCCTTGGTTTGGTGCCTATATATTAAGAATTGTTATGTCTTCTTGATTCAGTGTCCCCTTAGCCATTATGAAATGGCCATTTTTGTCTCTGAGTACTTTTGCTGTCTTGTAGTCAGCAATATCAGATATGAGTATTGCTACTCCTGCTTTTTTTTGGATGTTATTTGCTTGGAGTATTGTTTTCCAGCCTTTCACTTTGAATTTGTTTTTATCCTTGTTACTTAGATGAGTTTCCTGTAGGCAGCATAAAGTTGGATTTTCTTTTTTAATCCATTCTGCTACTCTGTGTCTTTTTATTGGTGAGTTTAATCCATTTACATTTAGTGTAATTATTGACACTTCTGAGTTCCCTTTGCCATTTTCTAGATTGCTTTCTGTTAGTTTTGTGTCTTGTTTGATCCTTCTCTTTCATTTTTCTTTTTTTTCTTTTCCTTTTTTTTGTATTTTTTTGAAGCTGGAAATGGGGAGAGACAGTCAGACAGACTCCCGCATGCGTCCGACCGGGATCCACCCGGCACGCCCACCAGGGGCCATGCTCTGCCCACCAGGGGGTGATGCTCTGCCCCTCTGGGGCGTCACTCTGCCACGACCAGAGCCACTGTAGCGCCTGGGGCAGAGGCCAAGGAGCCATCCCCAGTGCCTGGGCCATCTTTGCTCCAGTTGAGCCTTGGCTGCAGGAGGGGAAGAGAGAGACAGTGAAGAAGGAGGGGGGGTGGAGAAGCAAATGGGCGCTTCTCCTATGTGCCCTGGCTGGGAATCGAAGCCGGATTCCCCGCACACCAGGCCGAAGCTCTACCGCTGAGCCAACCGGCCAGGGCTCTCTTTCATTTTTCTATCTTTTGTTTTTATTTGGTTGTATTCCATATATCTTTCCTCTGTTGCTATCTTTTTATCTCATGTGCTTCTGAGGTGGTTTTTTCAATGGTGGTTACCTTTAAGTAATGAAAAAGGTTCCTACTCTGTTCATTGTAACGCACTATTTTGTGAGTACTTTTGTACTCCATTGTCCTTTGCTACTGTTACTCTCCATCCTCTCCCCCCCTTTCTTTTGGTTGTTGTCACAGTTTAAATTTGGTTTTATTGGCCCTGGCTGGTTGGCTCAGTGGTAGAGCATCGACCTGGCATGCAGAAGTCCCAGGTTCGATTCCTGGCCAAGGCACACAGAAGAAGTGCCTATCTGCTTCTGACCCCTCCCCCCTCCTTCCTCTCTGTCTCTCTCTTCCCCTCCCGTAGCCCAGACTCTATTGGAGCAAGGATGGCTCAGGCGCTGGGGATGGCTCCTTGGCCTCTGCCCCAGGCACCAGAGTGGCTCTGGTTGCAACAGAGCGACTCCCCGGAGGGGCAGAGCATCGCCCCCTGGTGGGCAGAGCATCGCCCTTGGTGGGCGTGCCAGGTGGATCCCGGTTGGGCGCATGCGGGAGTCTGTCTGACTGTCTCTCCCTGTTTCTAGCTTCAGAAAAATACAAAAAAAAAAAAAAATTAAAAAAATTAAATTTGGTTTTATTGTGTTCTTCTTGGAGCTTTTACTTGTGGCTTTGTTTTTTTTTTTTTGTTGTTGTTCTTTGTATCTGATTGGAGAACCCCCTTTAGTAATTCCTGGAGTGGGGGTTTTCTTTTTTTTTTTTTTTATTTTATTTTTTTAATGGGGTGACATCAATAAATCAGGATACATATATTCAAAGATAACAAGTCCAGGTTATCTTGTCGTTCAATTATGTTGCATACCCATCACCCAAAGTCAGATTGTCCTCTGTCACCTTCTATCTAGTTTTCTTTGTGCCCTTCCCCCTCCCCCTCCCCCTATCCCTCTCCCATTCCCCCCTCACCCCCGTAACCACCACACTCTTATCAATGTCTCTTAGTTTCACTATTATGTCCCACCTACGTATGGAATAATACAGTTCCTGTTTTTTTCTGATTTACTTATTTCGCTTCGTATCATGTTATCAAGATCCCATCATTTTGGTGTAAATGTTCCGATGTCATCATTTCTTATGGCTGAGTAGTATTCCATAGTGTATATGTGCCACATCTTCTTTATCCAGTCATCTATTGATGGGCTTTTTGGTTGTTTCCATGTCCTGGCCACTGTGAACAATGCTGCAATAAACATGGGGCTGCATGTGTCTTTACGTATCAATGTTTCTGAGTTTTTGGGATATATACCCAGTAGAGGGATTGCTGGGTCATAAGGTAGTTCTATTTGCAGTTTTTTGAGGAACCACCATACTTTCTTCCATAATGGTTGTACTACTTTACATTCCCACCAACAGTGTATGAGGGTTCCTTTTTCTCCACAGCCTCTCCAACATTTGCTATTACCTGACTTGCTAATAACAGCTAATCGAACAGGTGTGAGGTGGTATCTCATTGCCGTTTTGATTTGCATTTCTCTAATAGCTAAAGAAGATGAGCATCTTTTCATATATCTGTTGGCCATTTGTATTTCTTCCTGGGAGAAGTGTCTATTCATATCCTCTTCCCATTTTTTTATGGGATTGTTTGTTTGTTTGTTTGTTTGTTGTTGAGTTTTATGAGTTCTTTGTATATTTTGGATATTAGGCCCTTATCTGAGCTGTTGTTTGAAAATATCATTTCCCATTTAGTTGGCTTTCTGTTTATTTTGTTATCAGTTTCTCTTGCTGAGCAAAAACTTCTTAGTCTGATGTAGTCCCATTCATTAATTTTTGCCTTCACTTCTCTTGCTATTGGAGTCAAATTCATAAAATGCTCTTTAAAACCCAGGTCCATGAGTTGAGTACCTATGTCTTCTTCTATGTACTTAATTGTTTCAGGTCTTATGTTTAGATCTTTGATCCATTTTGAGTTAATTTTTGTACAGGGGGAGAGACTGTAGTCCAGTTTCATTCTTTTGCATGTGGCTTTCCAGTTTTCCCAGCACCATTTATTGAAGAGGCTTTCTTTTCTCCATTGTGTGTTGTTGGCCCCTTTATCAAAAATTATTTGACTATATATATGTGGTTTTATTTCTGGACTTTCTATTGTGTTCCATTGGTCTGAGTGTCTATTTTTCTGCCAATATCATGCTGTTTTGATTGTCGTGGCCCTATAATATAGTTTGAAGTCAGGTATTGTTATGCCCCCAGCTTCATTCTTTTTCTTTAGGATTGCTTTGGCTATTCGGGGTTTTTTATAGTTTCATATAAATCTGATGATTTTTTGCTCTATTTCTTTAAAAAATGTCATTGGAAGTTTGATGGGAATTGCATTAAATTTGTATATTGCTTTGGGTAATATAGCCATCTTGATTATATTTATTCTTTCTAGCCAAGAACAAGGTATAATCTTCCATCTCATTATATCTTTTTCGATTTCCCTTAACAATGGTTTATAGTTTTCATTATATAAGTCCTTTACATTCTTCTTTTTTTTTATTTTTTTTATTTTTTTGCATTTTTCTGAAGCTGGAAACAGGGAGAGACAGTCAGACAGACTCCCGCATGCGCCCGACCGGGATCCACCCGTCATGCCCACCAGGGGGCGACGCTCTGCCCACCAGGGGGCGATGCTCTGCCCATCCTGGGCGTCGCCATGTTGCGACCCTCCTGGGTGTCGCCATGTTGCGACCAGAGCCACTCTAGCGCCTGGGGCAGAGGCCACAGAGCCATCCCCAGTGCCCGGGCCATCTTTGCTCCAATGGAGCCTTGGCTGCCGGAGGGGAAGAGAGAGACAGAGAGGAAGGCGCGGCGGAGGGGTGGAGAAGCAAATGGGCGCTTCTCCTATGTGCCCTGGCCGGGAATCGAACCCGGGTCCTCCGCACGCTAGGCCGACGCTCTACCACTGAGCCAACCGGCCAGGGCGTTCTTTGCATTCTTTGTTATGTTTATTCCTAAGTATTTTATTTTTTTTGTTGCAATCGTGAAGGGGATTATTCTTTTGAGTTCCTTCTCAGTTGTTTCATTGTTGCCATATAGAAAGGCTATTGACTTTTGTATGTTAATTTTGTATCCTGAGACCTTACTGTATTGGCTTATTGTTTCTAGTAGTCTTTTTGTGGATTCTTTGGGGTTTTCGATGTATAGGATCATATCATCTGCAAAAATTGATACCTTTACTTCTTCTTTTCTGATATGGATGCCTTTTATTTCTTTGTCTTGTCTGATTGCTCTGGCTAGAACCTCTAGTACCACATTAAATAAGAGTGGAGAGAGTGGACAACCCTGTCTTGTTCCTGATTTAAGGGGGAAAGCCTTTAGTTTAGTGCCATTTAATATGATGTTAGCTGATGGTTTATCATATATGGCCTTTATCATGTTGAAACATTTTCCTTCTATACCCATTTTGTTGAGAGTCTTAAACATAAAATTGTGTTGTATTTTATCGAAAGCCTTTTCTGCGTCTATTGATAAGATCATGTGGTTTTCTTTGTTTTGTTGATATGGTGTATTACGTTAACCGTTTTACGTATGTTGAACCATCCTTGAGATTCTGGGATGAATCCCACTTGATCATGATGTATTACCTTTTTAATATGTTGTTGTATTCGATTTGCTAGTATTTTGTTTAGTATTTTAGCATCTGTATTCATTAGAGATATTGGTCTGTAGTTTTCTTTTTGTGTGCCATCCTTGCCTGGTTTTGGTATGAGGGTTATGTTGGCCTCATAAAATGTGTTTGGAAGTATTGCTTCTTCTTCAGTTTTTTGGAAGACTTTGAGTAGAATAGGAACCAAGTCTTCTTTGAATGTTTGATAAAATTCGCTGGTATAGCCATCAGGGCCTGGACTTTTATTTTTGGGGAAGTTTTTAATGGTTTTTTCTATTTCTTCTCTACTGATAGGTCTGTTTAGGCTTTCTGCTTCTTCTTGACTCATTCTAGGAAGGTTGTATTGTTCTAGGAATTTATCCATTTCTTCTAGGTCGTTGAATTTAGTGGCATAAAGTTTTTCATAGTATTCTACAATAATTCTTTGTATATCTACGGTGTCCGTGGTGATTTCTCCTCTTTCATTTTGGATTTTGTTTATATGAGTTCTTTCTCTTTTTTCCTTGGTAAGTCTTGCCAAGGGTTTGTCAATTTTGTTGATCTTTTCAAAGAACCAGCTCCTTGTTCTATTAATTTTTTCTATAGTTTTTCTGTTCTCTATTTCATTTATTTCTGCTCTGATTTTTATTATCTCCTTTCTTCGGCTGGTTTTGGGTTGTCTTTGTTCTTCTTTTTCTAGTTCCTTAAGGTGGGAAGTTAAGTGGTTCACTTGGGCTCTCTCTTGTTTGTTCATATAGGCCTGAAGCGATATGAACTTCCCTCTTATCACTGCTTTTGCTGCATCCCATAGATTCTGATATGTCGTATTGTCATTTTCATTAGTCTGTATATATCTTTTGATCTCTGCACTTATTTCTTCTTTGACCCATTTATTTTTTAAAAGTATGTTGTTTAGTTTCCACATTTTTGTGGGATTTTTTTCCTCTTTTTTGCAGTTGAATTCTAGTTTCAAGACTTTATGATCAGAAAATATGCTTGGTACAACTTCAATTTTTCTGAATTTGTTGATGTTGTTTTTGTGGCCCAACATATGGTCAATTCTTGAGAATGATCCATGTACACGGGAGAAAAATGTATACTCAGTCACTTTGGGATGAAATGTCCTGTAGATGTCTATCATATCCAGGTGCTCTAGTGTTTTGTTTAAGGCCACTATGTCTTTGTTGATTCTCTGTTTGGATGACCGATCTAGATCCGTCAGCGTTGTATTGAGGTCTCCAAGTATGATTGTATTTTTGTCAGTTTTTGTTTTAAGATCAATAAGTAGCTGTCTTATATATTTTGGTGCTGCTTGGTTTAGTGCATGTATATTAAGAATTGTTATGTCTTCTTGATTCAGTGTCCCCTTAGCCATTATGAAATGGCCATTTTTGTCTCTGAGTACTTTTGCTGTCCTGTAGTCAGCATTATCTGATATGAGTATTGCTACTCCTGCTTTTTTTTGGATGTTATTTGCTTGGAGTATTGTTTTCCAGCCTTTCACTTTGAATTTGTTTTTATCCTTGTTACTTAGATGAGTTTCCTGTAGGCAGCATACAGTTGGATTTTCTTTTTTAATCCATTCTGCTACTCTGTGTCTTTTTATTGGTGAGTTTAATCCTACATTTAATTTACATTTGGTGTAATTATTGATACTTGTGAGTTCCCTATTGCCATTTTATATCTTGCTTTCTGTTAATTTTGTGTCTTGTTTGATCGTTCTCTTTGGTTTTTCTATCTTTTGTTTTTATTTGGTTGTATTCCATACATCTTTCCTCTGTTGCTATCGTTTTTATCTCATGTGCTTCTGTGGTGGTTTTTTCAATGGCGGTTACCTTTGAGTAATGAAAAGGGTCCCTACCCTGTTCATTGTAGCGAACTATTTTGTGAGTACTTTTGCACTCCATCGTCCTTTGCTACTGTTAATCTCCATCTTCTCCCCCTCTTTCTTTTTGTTGTTGTCACAGTTTAAATTTGGTTTTATTGTGTTCTTCTTGGAGCTTTTACTTGTGGCTCTGTTTTTTTTTGTTCTTTGTATCTGATTGGAGAACCCCCTTTAGTAATTCCTGGAGTGGGGGTTTTCTGATGATAAAAACCCTCATCTTTTCTGTATCTGTGAACGTTTTTATTTCTCTTTCGTATTTGAAGGATAGCTTTGATGGATATAGTATTCGTGGCTGAAAGTTCCTCTCTTTCAGGACTTTAAATATTGGGGTCCACTCTCTTCTAGCTTGTAGAGTTTCTGCTGAGAAATCTGATGATAATCTAATGGGCCTTTCTTTATATGTTGTATTCTTCTTTTCCCTGGCTGCCTTGAGAATTTTTTCTTTGCTGTTAGTTTGTGTCAATTTCATTATGATATGCCTTGGAGTAGGTTTGTTGGGGTTAAGAAAACTTGGAGTTCTGTTTGCTTCTTGAACTTGAGGCTTTAGTTCTTTCCACAGGCTTGGGAAGTTCTCATCTATTATTTGTTTGAGTATGTTCTCCATTCCATTTTCTCTCTCTTCTCCCTCTGATATACCTATTATTCTTATGTTATTCTTTTTGATGGAGTCAGATAATTCTTGTAGGGCTATCTCATTTTTTTAAATTTTTGAGTCTCTTTCTTCTTCTCTCTGTTGTGCCTCAAGTTGCTTGTCTTCTATTTCACTAATCCTCTCTTCTATCTTACCTGTTCTATTAGCTAAGCTTGTTACTTCGTTTTTCAGCTTGTGAATTGAGTTTTTCATCTCTGTTTGATTTGTTTTTATAGTTTCAATTTCCTTGGACATATATTCTTTGTGTTCATTGAGTTGTTTTCTGAGCTCCCTAAATTGCCTTTCTGTGTTTTCTTGTATATCTCGGAGGATTTTTAGGATTGCTATCTTGAATTCTCTGTCATTTAGCTCCAAGGTTTCCAATATATTAAATTTTTTTTCCATAGATTTTTCCTCATCTAGCTGTGTTACCTCTCTTTCTTTTGTATCCATGATATTCGATTTTCTCTTCCTTAGTGGCATCTGAGGGTGGTTTTGTTGATAGTATTAATGAGATTTAATAAAGAATAAAAAGTTAAAAAAAAAGATAAAAAAAATAAAAAATCGAAGAGTTGTTTTTTTTAAAAAAAATTAATAATGAAATAAAGAAAAATAAAATAAAATAAAAATTTTTTAAAAAAGGAAATTATTCCCCCCCTCCTTTTTTCCGCTCTTCTCCTCTCCCCTCTTTCTTGAAAAAATCTTGTGGTGGACTGTGAATTATAACAAACAATGCCTGTGATGGAGGGCCTGAATTGGGGAAAAGTAATAAAGGGGCAAAAAAAAAAAAAAAAAAAAAAGAAAAAGAAAAAAAAAAGAGCGTATGGACCCACAAAAAGCAAATAAGGAAAAAATTTGGGTCAAGAATAAAATGATTTGCTTTTAGGTGTTGGTTGTCTAAGAGTTATGATGAGAGGAATAAGAGGAAAACGGAAAAATGGGGAGACAAATTAAAAAATTACTATTGTATTTAGTGGAACAAGAACTAGATAATATGCAGAGCCAGGGATGGGAGCACTGCTAGTGAGTTAAAAAGGTGAAGTAAAAACCCCCCAAAATGCCACAAACATAGGTTTGAGTCCCAGATAAGATAATTTGTTTGTTATTGAGGTTTGAATGAGAGGAGATGTAAAGGAGAAAGGAAGAAACTAATATAGAGGGAGAAAAGAAAGAGAGAGAGAGAAAAAAAGAGGGAACCACTAAAAGAAGAAAAAAGAAAGGAGAGAGAGAGCGAGAGAGTTAAGGGTTTTGGAGTGCAACCCTCATAGAGAGAAAGGAAGAGAAGAGAAAAGATAATGGGAGATGTAACACTTATGGGTAGTGTAGTTCAAGGAGAGGAGAGAGTAAGACCGGTAGAGAGTTAATAGGCCAAATTGGAGGAGGATAAGAAAGTATCAAGAATGAAGATAAGAGAAACAAACGAACAAATATAATAAAATGGGATAGGTTATAAAGTCTGCAGATTATTCTTGATTTTGAGAGGTTATCTTCTTGCTTTTTCTTTTCTCTCCCTCTTCCTGGTCGGTGACTCTGTACCCCGGGTTCTGCCCCTTTGGCACGCTCAGGTAGAGGTTTGCAGTTGATAAGTCTCTATGGCAATGTCATGTATTGTGCTTTAGTCTCGTTGGCAGTCGAAGCTCATTAGCATTTATAGGCTCCGACAGTGAGAGAGACCGTGTTCCTGGAGCTTTTCTCCTTGTCTTTCCTTCCTCAATTAGTAGCCTGATAATCCAGCTATGGGGTTGCTGCTGCCTCTGCCTGGATAGTAAGAGGCTCAAAGAGCTGGCAACTCTCCACTCTATTTTCACTCAGCACAGGGCTCTGGGTAAGGCTCAGTCAGTCAGAGCTGCTAGCATAATCAGGCGGGCTTTCCGCCCACTCAAAGACCTCTGGCTCTGCCACTCTGTCCGGTAACACAAGCGGGCACCCACTTCCGGGGCGCTTGGAGGAAACTCTCACTTACTGTCTGCGACCAGGCTATCCGGCCAGCAGTCTCACACTCTGAGTGAAACCCCCAACTGGAGGGAAAAGTTGCAGCGTTGGAATTGAGTCTTGCTCCGTCCCCATGCGCGGCTTTTGCAAGGCGCTGGGGCGGCTCGAGATTCCGCTTTGGCCCACACAAAGGCCCCTGACTCTGCCCCTCTGTGCGATAACACGGGCGCGCACTGCCGAGGCACTCAGAGGAATTGCTCACTCCTTATCTGCGCGCGCAAACCAGGATATGAGGCCGGCAGCGTTTCCCTCTGAGTGAAACACCCTCTAGCACGGAAAATCTCCACCGTTGGAATTAGTTCTCACTCCCTCCGTGCGTGGCTTTCTCAGGGCGCTGTGGCTGCCCAGAGACTCTGCCCTCGGCCCACAGAAAGGCCTCTGACCCTGCCTCTCCATGGGGCAACGCGGGCACCCACTCTCGGGGCCTAGGAAGAACTTCTCGCCCACTAACTGTGCACCGACCAGGAGACCGGGTAAAATGGCCGCTCCGCTTGTCTTTCTTTGTTTGGGTTTGGCGCGAGTGTTAGCTTGTATTGCCCGGGTTGCCACAGGATCAGATTTTCCTCGGCTTGGATCGCCGTGCCACAGCCTGGTTCGGCCGTTTGTGCCGCGGCGGCCTGGATCTATTCACCCCCTTTGCCCGCCTCAGTTTCTATATTCACAGTTACCAGAGAAAGCCGCCCTGTTTAGGTTAGTGAGGAAGGCGGAGCATTTCTTACTCCCTATTTCCTTCGGGGTTTGGTTATATATTTAGCCAATTTTTCACTCAATCATACCTTTGGGTGTATTGCGAAGCATCTGGAAGCCCCAAGTATAGGTTTTTCTGTTTCTGGTTGAAGATCTTGTTGAGTTTTGGGGGAGATTTATCGGTATCGCTTCCTACCCCGCCATTATTCTCTAAATCAGTAGATTTAAAATCAGTACTATAGTAGATTTAACTATAGTACAAATAGCTAAATTAGCAAAACTTACATGATTTACCTTTGGCTCCTTGTTTTAAATTATTTTAATCAGTATCAGTTACTGTCTTATAAATTTTTTTCTTTGAGCCTATATGAAGTTAGATTAATATAAAATAGAATGGCTCCAAAAATTCTGAGTGAATGGTGAATGTGAAGGACTTTAATTATAACTTTAATACATATTTTTACAATTTGTAAACATACAGAGACATTTTGAAAGGAAACTTTTAAATAGTAAGTTCATAAAATCTAAATAATAAAATTACAGATGGGACCTAGCTTGAATTTGAGTAAAGTCACAAAATATTATAGAATTTGTGGTACTCTCTTTTATTACAATAACCACCCAATCTAGTTAAAATAATTTATGCCTTTTAGATACAAAATATGGTTGATTTACAAAGTATGTTAAGATAAAATCACTAAGAAGGGGAACATAATCCATATTTCTTTGTAAATATGATATCTAGTATTACTTTTATTTATAACTGGTGGAGAGAACATGTGATACCTATTTTGTCAATGATTTCTGTGAATCAGAGCTATAAAAACATAAAACTTTAGAGTTGCAGGAATTTAGTTACCTTGACAATTAATAGTCTAGTTGACTAAGACATATGAATATTGGCTCCAAAGCAAGATCTTTGCGACATTCTTAGCTGTAAGGGACTTGTAAGATTTCCTGGATCAGCATCCTATTTCTTTTTTTCTTTTTCTAAATCCATTATCAGTACTTATTCATTTTGCATAATCTTCTAATCACTATATTAAGGTTTTACTCATTGTCAAAGCGATCATAGTGAGCCTAAGAAGACCCTTTTTTTGAGTTTATATGCATATAGCTTAAACCAAAATCCAAACCTGTAAGAACATGACCTTCCAGAGTCTTACTATTAAATTTCTGTTAAATAGCACAAGGTTCTTTTATCGAGGACTATCGTTACATAGGGCTGCAGTGCAAATTGTCTCTCTAAATCCTTCAGAGGTTGGAATTGATAAAAATACAAAATTCCCTGAAACTAGATACTGTTTTCTTTCTTTTTGTGGAAAAATCTCGATCCTTGTTATAGCCAGCGAAGTTTTCTAACCCAGTTCTTCCACTAGAGGGAGACATCGTCCAGCTTTTAACCAATTGCTGCTCTCTCTCCTTTTTTACTGTGTCTTTTTCTGCAGGACCTCAGTTTGCTCTCAGCAGCAGCTGAGGCTGCTAACAGAACTGGCTGTTGGAAGGGAGACCGAGGGAGTCAACGCCGCCTGGTCCTGCCATCCCATTTTATTGCTTAGCTCAATCTGGAGTGTTGAGACGTATTCTCTCCCTGAGTTCTCCTTGCACTTTCCTGGGAGGCCAGTCATTCTGTGCTCCCTTGGACAGCCAGGCTGGGTGGAGCGGGGGTGTGGGTGGAACAGGGTATTCTGCCTTTTATGGTCACTTTTTAAAAGCTGCCATCGGTGTCTTTTGATAGTATAGCGCTTAGGACAAGAGGCTTTGATCACTAAACCGCTTACTTTTTTTCCCTTTGGTAATTTGGGTTTGTTTCCTTGGTCCCGCCCCTCTCTCTCCCCTCCCTCCTTTAGCGAAGTGACACAGGCAACACTCGCTCGTGTTGGTGTTGGAACTCACACCTCGGCGGTGACGGTGCCAGGTACTGGGTAGATTGGGACAGCAGCGATTTCCCCTCCTTCCAGCCCACGATGCCTATAGGGGCAGCGGTTGGGCTGCACGGGGCTCTGCCCGCAGCACTTCTAGGAGGGATTGAGGCGCTGCACCTGCCTAGGAGTTGCTGCTAATTGGACTCGGCGCAAGTCTCGGAGAGGGCATCAGCTGGGAACTGTCTGCTAACAGCGGGAACACGGGCGCCTGAATCCAGGAATCTGGGCAGCTTGCAGGCGGAGAGCTCCAGAGCTCAGAGACTCTCCTTTTTTCTGCCCCGAACCTGTCCAGCAACTCCTCCACGTTGGAGACCCGGGACCAGCGAGAGCCAGGGAACAGGAATGTGGCAGAGGCTGATTTCCTGAAGGTGAATCGTTCCGTCCAATTGCCTTTCCCCAGAGAACAAAAGGGAGGGCGGGAGAGAAGGAACAGAGAATTTGTGAGTGTGTGTGTGAGAGGGAGCGACGACGTGAGGCGAGAGGAAAAGTCTGTACTCGGCGTTAAAAGCAAACAAATCATTGATGGAATAAGGGCGGTAACTGCTGCAAGACCGCCTCGATTCTCGCAGCAGGGGGAGCTGAGCGCACCGCGCGCACCGGGCGAGGACAGCGGGCGACCGCGGGAGCTGGCAAGGGCTCCGGGACTTTGGCTTGTCCTCGGTAAACACATCTTTTTATTACTTTGACACTGTGGAATAAAGAGAGGGAAAAGAGACGAGGTTTAGCACCACTTTCCATCCGATTTAAGGGGATTCCAGTGTAAATGTCAAGAGATTCCTGAGCCCTCTTTGCCATCAGAGGAGGAAATAGACGCGCGCGCGCGCGCGCGCGCGCATACAGGCACGCTCCGGACCTCACTCACAAGCCCTCCACAAGCACACACCACCAGACTCGGGTTACCTATGCCCCTGAATCGGGACGGCGGATTGGCACCTTGGAAGCGATGCAAGAGCGATAAGGCTGGCGCGGGCCCGCGGAAGCTGCAGGAGCATCGCTAGGTGTTGCCGCCACCAGGAAGCCGGGCTGCAGGTAGGTGCGAGCTGTGCCTCCCGCGGGCGCTGGGGACTCCGGCAGCAGCTCTAAGACCCGGGCCCGGAAGCCCCCCCCCGGGGGGGTACGGGGTTATAGGGGGCTCCCTGTGGAGGCGAGAGGTGCGAGCAGATGCTGGTTGGGCAGCCTGTATCTCCCTCACCGGCATCGGGGTAGGAGCGGGGGCTGAAGGGCGCGGAGAAGGGATCAGAGCACACAATCGAGGTTCTGAGAACGATGCCCTCCCTCCTTTTCTGCCCCATTTCTCCTAACATTGCGAGCGACCCGGTCGAGGATTAAAGTGGGTTTTAACTCGATCCCTCGATCATATCCATCCGGTCTGGTAACCATTTTGGACTCTTAACTAGGAGTTGGGGGTCGCTTGCGAGGCAGGATCAATGAGATGTGTTAGGTCGCCTTTCTGAAATCCCTACTTTCTGTCCACTTCTGATTAATTATCGGGCCTGTCGGCATACAGTGGGCGTTTCAATAAGGTTCTTCATTTCTCCGCCGCTAACTATTCTCATAAAGAATCATCGTGCTAAGTTCCAGAGCCCCTTCTATTTAAAGACGGATTTCGATTTGGGAACAGACGCTTTATTACTGAATGAAATAAAGCTTTGATAAATGGGTACTACAAGAGTGCTTTAGGAAAAGTATCAGTTTACGAACAGCGTTCAAAAAAGACAAAAACAGAACTGCTTCGAGAAACTAATTGTTTTTTATTTCTTTCTGAATATAAGCCTCCCAAACGGTTTTTCTGCCCCGTTGCTTTGCTGCCCTTCTCCCCTTCTGTTCTAAAAGGCCGGTTTCCTCTCTAGAGGTGTTTCCTAAGCTATTGATCTTCCCTTGCCAGTGGGAAACGTGTTGTTTCCAGAAACCGTCTTTGCAAAGGAAAGTTTGAGATCTTCCGCTCGATTTCTCTTCGAACTGCAGGCTGCGCTCTCTAGACTCCACTTGAAAAGGAAGAATTGTGGGCTCTTGCAGAGCCCCTGGATAAAAGCGACGCTTTCCTGTTCAGTATTCCCCTTCTGACCAAGTGTTAAACAATTGCCTGAAGCGTTTGGAATCAAATGTGTAGTTACTCAGTGGCTCTCTAGCCTCTCTTCAAACGGTGCTGAGGGAGTTTAGCGGGTGACAATGAAACAGAAAAGAAAATATCTTCGTTTTGTGAGTGTTAATCCTCTCTTGCATTTTGCCGAAATCGTTTTTTGAAAACAGAAACAAAACTGTATGCAACCCTTACTCTAAAAAGTACCGCTAAAACAGTCAGTATATGAGTCCATCACGCAGGACAGGGTGAATTTCAATAACTATTGACTGAAGGATAGTTATCTGGCCCCTCCCTGTCTTCCCAGCTACATAGATTGTTCGAGACATTAACGTTCAGAGTGATATCAAGTAACACATTAAAACTGATTTATTAGGCAATGCAAGTTAAGACAATTGAGTAATTAATTTAAGATTTCTGTGCTAAATGACAATAACTTGCAAAGAAGATTGAAAATATTTCTCAAGCCTTTAAAAAACCAGAGCATTAAGATTGTATTTACTCCAGCCGTTCTATGTTTCTACATGTATTCCCAGACTGTTGAATCTTTTACAATTGCAAATTTGGCAACTAAAAGCCTTAAAAATGATCAAACACATGTAATTTAATTTTCTCTTTTTTTACTTCATTATGTTCTGGTTCTCATCCTGGGTCAATTGTTTGCATGTTGGTCTCTGTTTAGAATGCTAATCTTTAAAGCCATCAGTAGCCATTGAAAGGCCATCGCTAACTACACTGGGCTTATTTTATTTTTGTTTTCTTAATTTTCATAAAAAATGCATTGTATTATTTATAGATATAATACTATGACAGCAGTGTCATGTCAACCTAATACTTAGGCATGGTGACTCTTTTAAGAGGCAGAGCACAATTTTAGCATGTTGCTTTTTATAATGCATTTTTTTTAGATTAAAATTTTGATTCTTTTTGCACCTTTAATAAAATTTTGTAGTTTAGGATGCTTAAACTTATTTATTAATATAGTGCCATGATACATGTCTCTTAAAGAAGAGCCCACATTAATGCTACAAGTTGTGCTAAAGAGAATTGAAGCCTTCTGAGTTTATGTGATTTTTAATCTGAAAAATATTAGCTATTTTCACAATGACAAATTGGAGAATGAGGATTTATTGAGATGCCCATGGATCTATGTCAAAAATGATACATGTTGCTTAGAGACTGAATTATAGTATTTACTAACCACCAAATTATAAAATGTGATGACACAGCTGTAAAATGTCTGTTTTTAGACAATGGTTACTTTTCCTTTTTAAGAGTTTATAAAGAGATGAAACTTAGGGGGTTAATACAAGATTTTATTAAAATTGTTTTGTGTATTATCAGAAAATTTTAGTGGTCCTGGATCCAGTATCTGCAGTGTAGTATTTCAATAAATGGTTCTTTTACAATGTGTTTTTGAACATTGAAATGTTGAAAGTGTATTTTAGGGTTGATTTATCACTGATTGCAGGTTATGGATTGCCCTGTATGAGTAGGGTAAGATGTACCTCTCCAGTATTTTCCAGGCATTTCTTATCATGGGCCCTAATAGAAGGTACTGCCCAAGTTCAGCTGTGGCTACAAACTGATGAACATTTGTCTCTCTAATGTATATCTTAAACTAAGGATGTTCCAAAGTGTCATCAGTTATTTTTAATGTATTTGAGAAGATGAAACAACCAGAGTGCAAACAGTTAGTGCCCATGCTTTTACTTCTGCAGTATTTTATTAGGGATGCCTCATTAAATCATATTATTCTGCAGCTGTTATGTTCATTAAAGATTCAAGTAAAAATAAGGAATTTTACTGTGCAATGCAGTTTTGTTTCTTTGGTAAAAAACCATAAGTTGAAGTAAAATAAGCATGTAACAGTCCCCCTTTGATCCATGCCTGACATTTACAAATGTAATTCATCAACTTGTTATTAGTAGGGTTCATAAAACTACAAAGAAACATGTTAACATGGATGCTGGTAGATATGAAGGCCAAAAAGCTGAACCAACCTCATATCTGGTCCACATATTTGTACAGTATTTCCCATGATAAATTTGCATATAAAGCATTGATTTTTTAAAATGCCATGTAATACAATGAATTTGCCATTTTATTCAAAAATTCTTTGGTTAACTTTATTTTGAGCTCTAGTATTTGGAGCATATTGAACCATACCACACTGGAAGAAGAGGAATAATTTTATAATGAGGTACCATAAGTCTTTTTAGAGACAGTTTTACTTTAGGTTTGGAGAACAGACTGAAACACGGAAGGAGAAAAGATTGGCTTGGCAAACAGAGACCTGGAAGTTAGTTTTTGTTTTTTTAGTTGTCATTGACTACTGACTTATTGGGTCATTTTTAGAGAGTCTGATTCGGCACAAGGATTCAGTATCCTTGTCAATGAACTATAAATAAAAATTGTTGTCTTCTGCCCTGGCCGTTTGGCTCAGTGATAGAGCGTCGGCCTGGCGTGCAAAAGTCTCGGGTTCGATTCCCGGCCAGGGCACACAGGAGAAGCGCCTATCTGCTTCTCCACCCCTCCCCCTCTCCTTCCTCTCTGTCTCTCTTCCCCTCCCGCATCGAGGCTCCATTGGAGCAAAGATGGCCCGGGTGCTGGGGATAGCTCCTTGACCTGTGCCCCAGGCGCTAGAATGGCTCTGGTTGCAATAGAGCGACCCCCTGGAGGGGCAGAGCATCGCCCCCTGGTGGGCAGAGCGTCGCCCCCTGGTGGGCAGAGCATTGCCCTTGGTGGGCGTGCCGGGTGGATCCCAGTCGGGCGCATGCTGGAGTCTGACTGTCTCTCCCGTTTCTAGCTTCAGAAAAATACAAAAAAAAAAAAAAAAATTGTTGTCTTCTTATTCTTAACAGAAATTTTAAGAGAAATGGTTAGATTTGTTGGGACATAAAAAAATTACTATTTAAATACATATCTCTGCAATATCTAATATCTATATCTATACATATATATGCAAATGTATACTTACAAATGCTTTTAAGGCACTCATACAAAATGCTAGTTTTGTATTGAAGGAGGTAAGAACAACTTTAAAAAATGTCTACATTTTTAGGTATGTAGTTTTTCACTATTTTACATGATTTGACCTACACTGCAGCTGTATCCAGGGCTTAACAATGTTGTTTATAATTGAGTTTTATTGTATGAGCCACTGTTAAATGCAGTGTATTTTTCCTCTTTGGTGTTTCTTTTGGAGGTATTTTTCTTTTTAAGATTTTTTTATTTATTGATTTTACAGAGGTGGGGGAACAAGGATCAACTCATAGTTGCTTCACTTTAGTTGTTCCTTGCTTGAGGTATGTGCCTTGACCAGACAAGCCCAGGGTTTTGAACCAGCAACCTCAGCATTCCAGGCCGATGCTCAGTCTACTATGCCACCACAGGTTGGGCGGAGGTATTTTTATTAATGGTGAAACATCATCAGCATGTTATTGGACTTCCATTCGACAACCTCTGTACTTAAGTTCTGGCTAAGAAAGAATTCAAAGCCAAAACTCAAAACTCAAAATACAAGCAAAAGTTAGTCACAGAGGTAGAAGAAGTGAGCCATGAAGAACTGGGGCAGCTGGGCTGGGTGGGCTCCGGAAACAAGTTATAGAAGCAAAAGAAGGGTCCTCGGAGCTTAAGAAAAAGAAAACAAGGATATATGTGCCTGAGGGATAGAAAGGGGGGAAGGTTCCCTGTGTGATCAGAAAGAGCTGAAGCTTGGGATAGGGGGAAGTCGGGAAAGGGTCAGGGTCACAGCCTTTGCTAATTGGTTGGTGCTAGGGCGTTGGGGAGGGGGCGGTCCTTAGTCATTGCAGCTGGTCCTGATGTAGCCATGGCGTCACCCTGTCTAGCTCTGTTGCTTTTCTGGGCCTGGAGATGACACACAGCTGAGGCCTAGATGTTATCCCTAGTTTGACCGAAACTCTGTGGTCAACTGACCTGAGGCTTTGTTCCTAAGATTATTTGATCCAGGTCAGAACCTCATTGTCCTGAGGGCTTAATTAATGCTTAAGGGAGCGGTTGTGCAAGGGCTTGTATGGGAGTCATATGAAGCTATTCCCTGGCTCCCGTGTTCCTCCTCTAACGGACTACCACATGACTGGTGACATATCGGAGGAGGCAAGTTCAGGGGAGGGTCTGAACCACATGACCAACGATATACTGGGGGGGAGGAAAGGTCACTCTGGGGGTGAGGTTCCAGCCTACAATTGTCCCTTTCTAGGTACCCAGGGCTTCCTGCCCTGTTATCTAATAAGCCCCGCCCACTGTCCTTGCTCTGATCATACCTGCCTACTACATTTTTATTTGTTAGGCTAGAAATGCAAAAATCAATTTTGTCTTCTGTGTAAGGATGCTTTGGGATGTGTTTTTTGACACTGTGACTAGGAATTTCAACACATTTTAAACACTGGGTATATGTGTATGCTGTCTTTATTAAATACGCACCTCCACAGTGAAAACATAAGCCATGCGTTACATTAGAGCATACCATTCTGGTTTG
Organism: Saccopteryx bilineata; assembly: GCF_036850765.1. Lineage (NCBI taxonomy): Eukaryota > Metazoa > Chordata > Mammalia > Chiroptera > Emballonuridae > Saccopteryx > Saccopteryx bilineata. The sequence goes on along the minus strand of NC_089491.1, from coordinate 183,186,516 downwards.
CAAATGATATTGACATATTTTCCAGAAACATATTGATATTATACTCCAAATTTATGTTAGATTTCCAAAACCCACCCACTTCCAATGTGTATACCACATGTATATGTTGGATTTCATCCTGTGCTATAATGATAGGCAATCTAGTCCCTGAAATCAGTGAAAATCTGGCCTCTTTAGGCAATTGATTGTTAAGACTTGGGATTCAGATAAAAAGTGAATATATTAGCTATAAGAATAACATTCCATTTTGTTCCCAGTGATCCACATGGGGTATGAGCACTAACTAAAGAATCAGAGCTTGTAGTACCCTTTTATTAGATAAAGCCCCTTTTATCAGTTCCTTCAGTCTCCTGAATACTCCATTGTAGCTGTAATTGTTTTAAGATTTCCTCTGACTGACCAGTTAGTGAAGATTTGTCTGTCTCCCTTCCCCCTAGCAAAAGTACAAACATATCATTCAATTAAATTTATATTTTAGAAAGTGTACACTAAGATTGGATATTGTGATAATGTTGCATTTTTAGCAATTATGGTGGTAGGCTGAATTTAGTACTTTGACAAGATGGGGACAAGAAGCCAAACAAGTCTCTTTTCCTCCTTTAATCTCCTGTGCTCTGTAAAGCTAACTCTTCATATAAAGCCCGGAGAGTGCGAAGTAGCTTTTGATGAATGTAAGCTTTGTTTTACTAAATATTTTTATGTTTTTTTTCTTTTATGACCTAGTGACTGTATAATTGCATGCATGTGAATGGGCAACTCTGTTGTCCTTTAAAGGTCATGCAAAGATTCTCTACCCTTCAATTTACGGTGTTAATTGCCTATGGCCTCCTGTTGCTGCATATGGAACTTTCTGTTGAGTTTAATAGTAAAGTCTAATGCTTTGGCTTTGTGTGGTGGATTATGCAGCTCTCTATAAATATATTTATAAAGGTATGCGTTAGTAGGCATTATGATAGAAGATTTTTGGAAAAGTGTATTTATGCTTTGGAATTTAAGTTTTTAAACCAGAAGGGCCTGGATGAGATGGACAGATTTCTGGAACAGAAGAAATTCATTATTCAACATTATTATCTATATGTAAAAACTGTGCATAGTTTTATTTAATCCTGGATGAATTTTTCATTTTTAATGTCCTCCTTGGAGATTCCAGAAAAATTGTACTTAAATATCAGAGGAAGGAAATATTGCTTTTTCTCTCCTGCCTGCTCTATTATGAAAAATACCATATGCATGATCAAAGCAAGGTGTGTTGTTTGTTCCAGTCTGCTTTTTCTGGCTTCATATTCTTTGTCTTTGTGGGTTGTAAAGTAAGCAAAAGCAGGGAAGTAAAAAAAGGGTTATATGGTTGTAGAAATCCTAACAAAACCTCAAGCTAGTAGTAATAGGACACAGAAACTCTGTTAGAATATACTCTTTGAGAGGGCAGGTTTTCTTCAGCTCTAAAACTTGTTCTAAAACTATAGAGCTCTATGCATTGATACAGTGAATTTGTGACAGCTCAGATTAGTCAAGAATTCAGAAATAGCCCATAAAGATTGAGGAAAACAGCATAAACACATTTTTTAAAAATTCATATTAGCTTATGTACAGTTCCAAATTCATTTAAGGTGGACAAACCTGGTTATTGTTACCACTTCTTTTTTAGTTTAGTTTTACCTTGTTATAGGTGTATAGTGAATGGCACGCTCACATTTGTTGGTTCTGGAGAGTTCAGTAAGTTTCTTCTTAGTATGGCTAGCAGATGTGTTAATATCAGTGACCTGGTTCTGTTTTGTTAGTGTTTTCTTCAGAGAGTTGAGTGGAATTGAGCGAAAGGGCTCTAACTTCAGCTCTTCTCTTTTATGGCGTACAAGGAGAAAGGAGGTCAGTGAGCTATCTTTCAGTCAGGCGGTCCGGAGGCCAAGGGCAGAGTGAAAGAGAAAGGCAAACCATTTTGGATAGTTTTAAGTTCAAGAAAAATTTCCAACCTAATTTTTTTTTTCAGCTTTAGTTCTTGAAATGTTATATCATTATAGTTTGCTGCTAAGATACATATTTAGCATTCTTGAAAACACCTTTTAGATTGATTGATGGTGCGTTTGTAAGTATGCTAGAATTGGGTCACAATTTAGATTTTGCGATTTGAGGATATATTTGCTCATCTCATCATTTGTTGAGTGATTAAAATTAATTGGCTCGCATTTTGGTTAGTAGATACATTTTGAAAATGATTATCATGAAACCAGTGTGGTCCAGTGGCAAGAGCTCTGATGATTTTGTAGTTCTAATAAAGAACCATGTAACCACAAAAAATCACCTCATTTCTTTGTGCCTCAGTTTCTTGGCAATTTATTTTTTTGGTCAAGTTTTCAAGACAATTAAAAATATTTTCTCCTTTCTTTAGCCCTGCTAAGGATCATGGCATGGAAGGTACAGTCATAGTATTTAAGGCATATCTTTTAGTGAGGGAGTCAAGGGACATCTAGCACCTGGTTCCTGGCACATCAGTAAATGTTTAATAAATGCTTTTTAATAAGTGACTCATAAAAGTTGTCCAGCTTTATAAGATTGGGATGATGATGATAATGATGATTATGGTGATGACTAAAGACTATTGATGTGGGAATGTAAAATTGAATCAGACTAAATCTTATAATTCAGTTTAACTATCTTGTCTAATTTGTATCATGTTGTTTTGTTGCAAAAGAAGTTGTGATGTTGTAAAGTACCCGTATCTCAATTTTGTGGGTTTACATAGAGACACCAAGTCCAGATGAATTTTGAAGAGTTTTATTAAAGGAGGAGATTTATTAAATATGCTGGCCATATATGGCTTACATGGGGCAATTGCAAACCCAGATCATGTGTGCCAAATACATTTCAGGGGCTACTTATATACCCTTGATCACACACGGGCAGGGGAGAGCATGACATCATGGCACAAGCTTACAACATTTGTTTAGGGGATACACAGAAACATTAAGATTTTTAAGGTAACACAATAAAAGATGTTTACAAATCTTTTAGGGTTCCTCTTCCCTCCTTTGCCTAGGGGTATGTTACTCTCAAAATTCCAGGGAAAGGGAGGAATTACAATCAATGTAAGGTGGTATGTTAATTCTGTCTTTTATTGAAAGAGAAGAAGTTTCTAGGTTAACCTTTATTTTAGATTTAAAACTAAATGACCCAATGTTCTTGCAAGCCAGAAACTTCTATATTCTTCTCCCTCCCCTTCCCAAAGGAAGGACAGACAGAAAAGCCTGACCTTTCCTTCTAGAATATTAATATTATTTTTTCAGCTTTTTGGTACCTTACTACAGTAACAGACCATGAGCCTTAAGCTTTTTAGGGTTACATGTCTTTTCTTTATTGATGGTTTTCATAGTCACTGGAATAAAATAAACAACCAAAATAGAATTAGGCTATCTTCATATACCCATTGACAGTTAACACATGCATTCAAAGTCTGTGTATGAATTTTTGAGAATTTATAATTCTTGGGAAAAGTTTGTTTGTTAAGTATTTATTGAACAATTTCAGGGTATTTGAGATCTCTCAGTAAATAAAAAAGACAAAGACACCTGTCTTCTTGTTTATAACTCTGAAGTACAATTCTGAAAAGAAATAGTTTAAATGACTGAGTTGGAATGAGTTGTGTAGGAAAATAGCATAGTATATATTTAAAATGAGGTAGTGTGTAATTCAGTAGATTGATTCCCCTCACAAAGTCTATGATCAAACAGTAGCTCCTTTTCCTCAATTAGACACATGAAAGAATAAATTCAGATAGGCTGAATGATTCAAGATCAGTGACATGATGATCCATAGAGCCTCTTAAAAGGGTTGCAAATTCAAACGCTAATGGAGTCAAGCTGGGAATGTGAATGGGTGAAGCAGATTAAATTGAAGATGACAAATGGCAGCTGACACTCAGCCTCAGCTACAGTGTGAGGGAGACCATAGGGAGTGGTGGAGATGCCGGCCAACATCTATGTGGGACAGCTAAACCTTGGCTCCACTTATGGCCATGCCAGGTGTAGGTCTGGTGCCGCCAGATTTTCTGATTTGTAGAAGAGAATTTAGATATGCCAATTTTTTTGAATGTGAAAGTTCCAGATTTATAAATGATGGTATTGAATTCAAAGTTTAAAATTTTATGTGGGCCAACAGACATATCTGTAGGCCATATGCAGACTGAGGGATATGAGCTATTGACAGAGGGAGATCTGAAAACAGCTAGTTATGGAGATTTGTATATGCCTGCCGCTGCCATCTCTAGCCATAATCCTCCAACCCCACTGGCATGTGGAGTCAGACTGGTTGCCAAAAGGAGCAGTTCAATCTCATCTCTGTTTTTAGTTTTTTTCATATGGATTCATTGTGCAATTGTTGCTGAACCCACCTTGAAGTTGGTGGTATCTTAAAGGGTTTAAGAGATACAGTGGGAATGCAGAAGTTTAAATTTATGCCAAATATTTGGAATGTGCTTTATAGTTCTGTAATACCTTATTTCTTTAAATTAGTGCTTCTTAAACTTCAAAGTGGTCACAAATCACCTGTGGAAATTTTGCTAAAATGCAGGTTCTAGATTGGGCCCTGAGAGTCTGCATTTCTGTCATGCTTCCAGGTAAAGCTAATGTGTTTTGCCCATGGATTAGTTTGAGTTGCAAGGTCTTAGAGAGGTTTTTTGCCTTTAATTTCCATCCATGCATGCAGAAAGGTAGGAGGCCTCCAACTCTTACCTTTCTGACAGGTTTCTCCCTCTAGTAACAGCCTAAACCCGGCCACTGGCTCTAAACACTTTTCTGAAAGGCTCTTTAATCTGAGCACAGAATTTATAAGGGCTGTTGCTTATTTTTTCTAGCATTTTATTTAGAGAAAATCCTTTCCCCCTGAAGTATTAGTCAGAAATTGTCTGTTCCTCATATATTAAGGCAAGGTTGATTTACTTCCCATAGCTTGATGAAATAAGTTTATTTCTTAACTAAGGCATTATATTGTACATGGATATATTTTCACATCCAAAGTCAATTTTAGCTCCCTAAATCATTTTTTGTAATTTCAACAGTTATTTCCTTCCTTTTAAGACTTAAATGTCAAAATTTTGGCCACAATGTCTAGATTTTTATTCTACTTAAGTAATTATGAGTGGGTGAGAGGATAGATTGGGGAAAAAAGATGGTTTTCCTATGTGTTTAGTGGGCTTACAATTTTAAAGTGAGTATCTTTTCTTTCTTTTTCTTTTTGCTCTGCTAATTCTAACTACCTTTCCACAACTGGCCTCTTTAATTCTGTGTAGTGAGTTATTTTCATGCTTGCTGACCCCTGGGAGTGAGTTTTGTTTTTTTTCAAAAAATGAAATTAGTTCCAGTTGCAATTGTCTTAACTTAAAATCATGTTTGTTAGATAATTAATTTATAGAAACAAGAAGAACATACATTTGACTTTTTTTAATGTTGCCTTACACATGTTTAAATAAAATTTTTTTATCTCATGCAATTCTCACTTACCTCCCATCTGTAAATCAAAAAGTATTGTTATTAGCAGAATCTCAAATATGTACTTGCATATGATGATATTTTTAGGACAATTTATAGGTAAAAATTTATTCCTTACATTTAAAAATTTTTCGAACTGTGGTATTCCTCAAAACGTGGATGCAGCAAAGTGGTTAGTTATGTTCAATGCTCATCACCCTGTGTGCCTCCGTTTACGTCCTTTCTTGTAGCACACTGACATACGAAGCATTTTGGTGGTGTCATCCTTTGAGGCTGTTGTAGGGACTGGCTTTGGGAAATGATGCCCTGAAAGACGAAGGCTGTCTCCTACTGACGATGGTTGGCCTCCTCTGGGTGATCTCCTCTCTTTCACAAACTCCTCCAAAAGCTGATCAGTGAGCTTCAGTCTGAAGTCAGATAGTCGTGGTCTTCTTCCTGTCTTCATCTGATACACAGTGTATGAGTTCAAAACAGCAATGTAATTTCATGAAAAAAGGGTGTTATATACCATTTCATGGTTTTTCTTACATTTCCTGTGAAACTTATTTGCATGTCAGCCTTGTCAATCAAACCCATATTCTCATTCTACCTGACCACACTTAGTGGCTTGGTAATGCTTTGCCCAGTAGTGCAATCACTTTTGCCAGTTTCAATCATCAAGTCCTCATGAACTGTAGTTAGCATGTTGACCTCTCTCTTGTCACGCCATCTTTGAGCTAACATGATTTTAGTATGTCTTGAGATGCATTCACCCTTTTTTTATATTCTTAGGAAACTCAGGCATTCCCTTTTGATTTTTTCCAGTGGTTCCACAAGCACCAGTTCTGTTTTCATGTAAATATTCAAACAAATTAGGACTTGTATACCAATTGTCAAGGTAGACATTATGGTTTTTTCCTGTGTAAGGAGTAAGTAATGTATTCACCATAGAACCTGAGACTCCAACTTTACTGCTCCAGCTCAAAGTTTAAAGAAGTACATGTACGATCATACTCTGGATGGTCAGGAGGCACGAGGACGTACATGAACATTCGTACTACTACTCAAAGGGGTAAGATTGAAGACATAATGACATATTTTGGGGAGTTTAACTTACTTATATATCACTAGCATTTTGTCCCCTAAACCAGCTTTACTTATGCCAAGTGTCACAGCTAGATCTGTGACTCTATTGTACCATAGTATGACTGGGTTTCAGGTCACAAGCTCAGTTCACCAGGTAAACTATTTTACTGACAGTTTTATCAATGCCCTGGAAGTTCTTATGTTTCTTATGCTGGCATATTAATTATAAACTGAGATTGGATTTAGACAGTTCAGTCTGAGGGAGTGAAGCAGTTTGGTTGCAAGTTGTATGATTAATATAGTTTGCAATAGTAATGCTTTTAAAGCTTACTCAATTTCTTTTGTTTAAGTGCTTAGAAGTTTCTGTTGTATAAAATAACTTGGCTTAAATCTGAGTAATGATATGAATTCATTGTACTGAGTCTGTTAGATTGTAAGCTCTGTGAGGGAGAACCATGTTTCTATTAATTCCAGTGCTGAGCATAGTATCTGTCACATAATAGGTATTTGATAAATTTAATGGGAAGATGATCAAGAGTTGATATTGATAAAATGTCTTTTTGCATATTTCTTAAATAGGTAAGAAAATATTTTGTGAAGCATTGTCATTTATTCTGTCTAGCTGTGTTTGTGTTGTGTCTATGAAAGAGAACTTATTGAACAAGAGAGAGATGAGAGAGTGAGAGAACAAGCGTGTGAGCGATGGAGAGGCTATTTTGAGCTACACTTGAAAGATATTTTAGCATTAAAAAAGTGCACGTATTCCTACTCAGCCATAAGAAATGATGACATCGGAACATTTATAGCAAAATGGTGGGATCTTGATAACATGATACGAAGCGAAATAAGTAAATCAGAAAAAACCAGGAACTGTATTATTCCATACGTAGGTGGGACATAATAGTGAAACTAAGAGACATTGATAAGAATGTGGTAGTTATGGGGGGGAGGGGGAAATGAGAGAGGGAAAAGGGGTGGGGAGGGGCACAAAGGAAACAAGATAGAAGAAGGTGACAGAGGACAATCTGACTTTGGGTGGTGGGTATGCAACATAATTGAACGACAAGATAACCTGGACTTGTTATCTTTGAATATATGTATCCTGATTTATTGATGTCACCCCATTAAAAAAATAAAATTATTAAAAAAAAAAGTGCACGTATTCTGGGCAAAATATCAAGGACAAAAACAAGCATGCTGACCAATTATCCACAACTTATTGTAACCTGAAGGTTTAGAGCCTACATTCGCTTGTGATTCTACTTTTGTATAAGTGAAATAATATTTGTCTATGTCAAATTATGTGTTGCTAATCACATATGGAATATACTTTACTCTTGTCAGTGACTTGACTCATCATTCATAAGGGAATTTAGAGCCATTTATTCTTTTCTACATAATTACCATTTTCATAATTTAACATGAACCAAATTTACTTTTTTTTTTTTTTTTTTTTTTTTACCTTCAGGAACAGTTTTGACTGTGATAGCATTGTTCTTGGCTTTAATGATATTTAAAATTACTGGTGTTCTAAATTTTAAATGCTATTTAGTATGGATAGTATGCATTCAAATATTTTAGTTCCTCTGGGTCAAGTAAAGCTTTTAAATGCTTCCTGCCATAGAAGATCTTACAAAATTAAAACTCTTTGACTATATTTGATTATTAAGGAAACCCATGTACATAATAAAATTAAAAAATTCAACTCATTAGAACATTAAAAACTTAGTTGAATTTTTTGTCTCCTTTATTTTAAAAGATTGAGCTAAATTATATAAGCATCCTTATATGCTTAAAAAAATTCTTAAGACCCTTGAATATGATGTCTTCTTTGAAGTATAACAGGTATTTTTGGAACTCCTCATGAGTTAAAAGACAGACTTTGAATTGAACGGACCTGTTTTTTCCCCTGTATTTGTCTCAGAACACTGAGGCATATATAATTAAGATTTAAGGTTATTGAGCTAGGGCTACTGTGGAACTTAATGAAAAAGATTTATTTTTCTTCTACAACTCAATCCCAAATATAAGATTAATAAAAAAAATTAGGGACTTTATAGTATTGGAAGATTTTCAGAATCACTCAGTAGAATTAAAATCAAGTTATTATATATTGGTGATTTTTACCTTGGAGCAATGTCCATGTTATATTTCTAGGAGACTGGGTGCCCTATAGTTTTTCCTAGCAGCTGATTATCTCTAGTCTTTAAGCTGGACTTCAAGGTTTGTGGCCAATACTTCACTTTGTATTTTGTGTAGTCTGTTCAAATTATGGCAGACTTGAGTGAAATGAGAGAAAAAAAATGGAGTAATTGGCAGTCAGGGGTTGAGAAGGTTTGTATTTTGTAGGATATGAATGAGAAGAAGATTTAGGTTGGGGGCCAGATGGAGTGACAGGGAGAAAATAGAGGTTGGAAGGGCCGTTTGTTTTGGCTAGCATTTTTTACATCAAAATAAATAAATAAATAAATAAATAAACAAATAATAAAATAAAATAAAAGAGAGAGAGAGAGAGAGAGAATTCTTGGCCTTTGAGAGAGGTTAGAAGTTAGACAAAGAATAAGTCTATTGCAATTCTTGGGGAATGAAGAGGTGAAGTAGCACTGAATGGAAGTAAGATTATAGAGAGAAAAATGCCTGGTGCCAAACCAACATTTCCCCCTGGTCTTATAAAAACTTTATCAGGGAATAAAGAATTTTTGTCAAGGCATTTTACCAAACTAAAAGTCTGAGAGAATGTTACTAATTTTTGTTATCAGTTTCTCATTGGTAAGTTGGGTTTAATGATTATTTACATCCCTCCAAGCTCTGTGAGTCAACGATGACCCAAGGTCATCCTTCTATGCTTCTGTTCTGTCATATCAATGTATCTTAAACTCTGTCCTTTCTCTCTTTTTCTTCCCTACACTGAAATTTTTGAGGTCAAAGAATCTGTTGTACTCTTCACCATGGACCACCCAAGCCTAGTCTAGACATTTCATATGTATTTTATTAATTTATCCTTAATTTTTATTCTAAAATTCTAAATTATTTTCATCTTTCATTTCCACAATAAACAACAAAGTGTGTCCCAGAGGCATACATAATAACTATATTTTCAGAGTGCTGTATTGTTTACAAAAACACTTTCATGCATTTAATTTCATATACTGTAAGTAGTTGTTTGTTGGGGATGAGTGATATCTTCAATTTCGGGTGAGGAAACTCTGGTCAAGAGTGGTAAAAACCATACAGGTAGTGAGTGCCAAGAGGCAGGTTTGAATATAAAGCCCGTCTGCTGGAAGACAATTCTCCATGGGTCACTCAAGACATTAACTGCCCTTTTGTTCCATAATATCCTTTTAGGGATGTTTAAAGAGTGAACTCATCACCTTGGAAGATAATGTCTCCCTAATGTCCAGCATAGCCAAAACAACTTCTCCCTGCAGGACAAAGGGAGGTCAGCTTGTAACCCATTATAGAATATCTGGGTTCACTTAGCTAAAGGTTCCACAAACCAATGTGTGTACAACATCTACATGAGCTGCTTTGCATCACACCTGTGGGTTGTGGGGTCAAGGAAACTGACCAAAATATGATGTTCATGCTATTTGCTGTGCAATGAGGAATAAAGTCTTTTGTTTCTGACCAGGAGTCTCAGGTCTTTTGCCAGCAACCATAAAATATGGTAGGCTAACTTGTAATATTGCAAGCAGGGTAAAATTCTCAAACAGTTCTAGGAAGTATATATTTCTGTCACATCAAATGGTGTCTCTTTTTCTTTGCTTAGTTTATGTCCACTTTCATAGCTATCCTAAGTTGTAACAAAAATGAGTGACCTATTTTACTGCTGCTGGGCTTTTAGTACTCCCCACTGGGATTCCTCTTGAAACCCATCCTCCTCTGATATTTAGAAGGTTCCTTAAGTGGCAGTAAAGAGGATAGGTTCCATAGTGGGTGGAATAGATAGCCAGGAAACCAGCGACCAGCGAGAAAGGCATTTTAGTGATTTTGGGGAGAACTGGAAACAATTTGAAGAAAAGAGTTGAAGAAAAGAGTTGAAGAAGGAAGGAAAAAAAAACGCAATTCAATTCAGATGTGGAAAACGGAGCCAACTGGTCTTCGAGACCAAATGTGTGGGAGGGAGAGAGAAAAGAAGTCAAGAGTAGGTCCTGGCTGAGGTGATTGGTGGTGTTCATACAGAAAGATCCTGAAACCTATTGTAGTCTATCTAGAATGATGAAGACAATAAGTTTAATTTTAAGCGTTTTGAGTTTGAGAGGCCCTTGGGATATCCAAAAGGAAATCTAAGTAAACAGTGGTAAATTTGAGTTTGGCATTCAGGATGGAATTATGGGTTAGAGATAGAGGTTTGGGAGTCATCAGTGTACATATGACAATTGAAACCTTCTAACTGGCTGAGATATCCAGAAAGAGTGTGTAGAAAACACCAAGAAGAGAATCCTGGGGAACATTAATATATATTGCAGCAACTTGACCTCGTAAGCCATGGAGTCCACCTTTTCTGCAATGACCTGCTGCCTAGAGAAGCTGGCGGCAGCAGGAAGGAAGAACAATGGACAAGAGTGGGTAGCATGCTCAGAGTTCCCTATTTCCTTTTCTCTTTGCTATGCCCTGAATATTATTATGTGCTAAGACTGTACCCCTGTTAGCTGTCACAGACAAGACCACTGTCAGGGGACAGAGACTTTTTCCCTTTGGTTTTTATTCTCCACAGAGCTCTATAGACATTTAAAGAGTTCAAAACTCAAGCATTTACAATGTGCCAGCCACTGTGCTAAGTACTTTACATGAATTATCTCATTTAATTCACTCAGTAATTCCAGAGAAAGGTATTACTGTTAACCATATTTTTATAAAAAAGTGGCCTGAGCAAGGTCACACGGCTTATAAGAAGTGACAAATTTTGAATCACATCTCTTGCCTTAAAGTACTGCATCTCAGTCATGCTTGTTGGACAATGAGACTCATTCTGCTGAATCGAGGCTGGTAAGAGAATTACTTGTCTTGGTTTAAATTATTTACATGTAGATATCCTAAGTATGTCTTGTTTCTTCAAGCTTAGAATAATACCATTCAAGTTATACTATAATATCCATAGCCTTCTTTGAATATGTCACAGATTTCTCATAGTGGCTTTCTATGACTCTCCTATTTCATTTGATAAAAAATTTTATGTAATAAGCTATAGAACTAGCATTCAGGAAAATTAAAAAAATTATATACTCAAGTATTTACTCCTTTGACTTGAAAAACAAAACAACTCCAACTCCTAAACAAATGTGAGCTAAAGTGTCAGGAATTTAAATTCAGGCTGAAATAATTCTTTTCACTTATCTTACAAAAATCTCTTGGTCTCTTCACTGTATCAGAAATGGGAATCTCGGGAGCAGGGTGGGAACAGCCTGTGCAGCAGCCCTGTTGCAGAACTCAGTTGCATTTGTAGAACATTGATGTAAGATACTCAATGCTTGCTGAGTATCGAACATTGCAATCTTCTAATATTCTAATTAATGACACAGCCTTACAAAATCATTCATTATATTGACAGAATTCAGACAATCCTTTTTGAGTAAACAGTAAATATATCTGTAAATGAACATTTCCCCTAATAATATTACAGTATAATACAGGCAGCAGACATTCTATGGTAATGTGAATAGTAGGTTCCTATTCTTGAATATTACAGATGTTTTTAATATGATGACAACATCCGAGGAGGAGTGCTATATTATAGCTACCTTGTATTTTTCTTTTGATTCTGTCTTTAGAACTCAATGTTGGAAAAGAATGGGAACAGACTTTTTTTTTTTAAATGAGAGGTATAATATAATACCTCTGAATATATATATATATAAGTAAAAATATATATTATATGCTCTTTGTGTACTTGATTTCACTTTCTTGGTCTGAATTTTAGTTGTTGCTTATAGAATGTAATATTAATTGGTGATAATTTGTCTAAATTAGCAATAAGTTAAGTATTACTATAGATTGTACTTTAAAATTATAAATGGAAACAAAACTTTCTAGATAGGGCTAAGAGAAAGGCCTTTGTGAAGAATAAGATTTAAAATCATAACAACTATATAATTTCATCTGAGAATCTACTTTGTTGAAGGTGACAGGACAGTTTTTTTTTAAATGACTGAGGAAATGCCAATGAAAATGTATAAAAGGCGTTTATGGTAAATATACAATATCTGGAAAAGAAAAATGTGAAGTTTGAAGCAATGATATAATTAGAGCAGTGAGTAGACATTTCAAATATTTTTCTTTATACATTTTATTATAACATCTGCACATGATTTCCCGAACCCAATAATCTTACAGTTTTACACTAGGAAAATATTTTTGGAGTGTATGGAATCCAAAAGTCTCACTCCGTAAATGAGGTCCTGATGCCCCAAAGTAGCCAGATTTGCTAAAGAGCAGAGATGTTGGGCAGACTCAGATCTGGAACCCAGGTTCCCTAGTTCCCAGTGGGATGTTTCCACTACAAATCATCTTTGTAGTCAAAGTTTTTCATGTAGTCAAAGTTCTGGAAGGGAGTTTGAGAGGCACCTAATCTATCCTGCTTTCTTACACTGATTTAGAAAGTTACATGAGTATTGATCCAATTAAGGAAAAAACCCCAAAGGGAAAGGAAAGCTACAATTTCATTCAATAATTTATTTTAGAGTTTAAAACCCTGTTTATCAATATACTTATTCATTTAATTTTTATTTATGGAGCACCTACTATGTGTCAGGCGCTGTGATGCAGATAGTAAAGCAGAGCGTCTCCTTGGAGTTTATAATTTAGTGGGGGGAGACAGCCAATGAACAAATACACATTGCTGTATGTATGTACCCAGATATGTTTGTGGATCAGGATAAGTGGTATATCAAAATTTATCTTAGAATATTTAGAAAACAGTGTTTATCAGTTGACAGACATACAAGGAAAAAGATTTTGATTCAAAATGAGAGAAAATTTGTAATTGTTGGAGCTATCCAAAGATTGAGAATTTTAGAAAATGGTAAATATCTAACACTGGGAGTGTTCAAGAAAGTGTAGCTGGCCAGCTCCCAGGAGAGCATAATTTGGGGGGCATTAAACATTAGATGGACTCTTTTGTTGTCTTTCTTTGAATTTCTTTATGAGTACATTAAATTATTTATCCAGTGAATTTTTTAGGTCTCATTTTATTTAATTTCTCTGACATTTTATCTAGAGATAAGCACTCTATTTTTATTTCTCCAACTCAACTCCCCTCTCCTATGGGCTTATTAAATAGTATTTATGATTCTCTTCCTACTTTTATGATCATTTCTTTAGAACCTCTTTTGCTGGCCTTTCCTCTTTAGCCTTTCCTTGAATTACTGATGTTTTCAGTACTCTGTTCTTGTAAACATACTCATATTTCATGTTGATCTCATTTACTCTCATCACATTACTAGTGCCTATGTGTTGATGGTTTCAAACCTGAGATTTTTGGCAAGACCTTTTCAATCTGAAGGTGCCTCCATCTGTAGGTCTTAGAGGAATCAATCTCAACACATCACACGTTGAACTCATTCCCTACCCTTTCAAAATTCTTTTTCCTCTGGTCATCAAGTAGTATTTAAATCTGTCAAAAGAGTAAAAATTGTTTCAAAAAGTGGTACATTTCCAACACTGGAGGTTGTTATGGGTGCTTATCATCCACCAAGTCATTTAGATCAGAAAGTTGAGCACAGGTTGCCCTGGCCAGATAATTCAGCATCGCCCCGAAGCACAGAGGTTGCCAGTTCAACCCCCAGCCAGGGCACATACAGGAACAGCTTGATTTTCTGTCTCTCTCTCCCCTCTCTTTCTGTCTTGCTAAAATCAATACGTTAAAAAAAAATAGAAAGAAACTTGACACAGGTTTCAAAGACACTGATATGGGACATAATTCATGGCATGTAGTAGATACTTAATAATTGTCAAATGAATGAATGGATAAAGTTTATGCTTGATACTGATGCCCCTTTCTTTCCTGCTTTCAAGGGAGATTAAATTCTTTGACTAAGGAAAGTTGTCAAATAACCGTTTCCACATATTTTCAGTTGAGAATATCTTAAAAGGAAATTGATGAGAATTTTTTCCAGTTAGGAAATATTATTTATTCCATATATTTAATGAGGACTAACATTTATTGAGTATCATATATTGAGCCAAGCTTTGAGTTAGGAACCTTCATATATACTATATTAAATTTATTTATTCCTCACAATGATCCAAGGGTTCATGGGATTAGTATCAATATCCTCATCCTCATTTTATGACTCACCAGTGAAATGTCTAAGAGGTTAGGAACCCGCCTAAAGGCCACTAAGCTTATTAAGTAATTAAACTCAAATTTGAACTTAGGATATATGAATTTAAAGGCAAAGCATCCCTCCAGTTTTTATGTATATTTTGTTTATATTTTCAACTTCCAAGGTCATTGGCATTTTAATTTTATCTTTATATGTGGAAATATTTTGTATGTTTATCTAGCTTTGAGTGTATAATTAGTATGTATTAAACACCTACTTTGTGTTTATAGTGAGTATTATATGCAGTAGGAGGATGCAGAAGTCAGTCAGCCCTTGACTTGAAAGAGCTTTTGACATATTGCCTACAGTCTCCCTGAGCATGCTGTCTGGTTTATCATGAAGGTTGTAGAAAAACATTTTAAACTACTCAGTATTCAAGATTAATGCCCGGAGCACTTCATTTTTTCCTGCTGAATTGTAGTTACATGATCTTGGAAACTTTTTTTGGTTCACTGATGAATATATCATTCAAGCAAGCAATGTCAAGAGAATCTTCATTCTAGATATAGCTGTTGGGTCCTTCTTTTGGTCACTTACACAACTTTGATTTATAGCTATTAATCCATCCACCTTGTTGAAATGGAATTACTTGGTTGCCTTAGTCACTAGATTATATGATTCTTGGGAACAGGGACTGTTCTTTTCCTATTTCCTGGCACCTTGTTGTCCCTTAGTAAATGTTTGTTGGGGGGTGAAGAAAGAAAGGGAGGGGGAAAAAAAGCATCATTGTCTTCTAGTTCCTGACCCTATGGTTTTGTCAAATAAGAATATTAAGCTTGTTTGAAATGTTTTCTAATTTTAAGGAATGGTTATTACTATATGATCTATACTGTTTTTCTTTTTGACAGAGATTTTGTGATTTGCTTCAGTAAGTTTCCAGTTACATTAAAGAATATATGAGTGACAATACAATTACATTCTGATCATCTTCCTAATCCTTTATAATTTTTTAAAAATGATAGATGTGGGTCTGTGGCCAATTTCTTAGTAATATAATAGATTTATATATTTGTTTTTACTTGATATTAGTATTACCAGTATGCAATGCATTAAAAGGGAAGAAAAGACATCCTGTAAAATATCTTGTAAAATTTTTTGGGTGTTCCTTTTCTTGATGATTCATTATCTAGGGAATGTCATGCAGCACAGGTTTCTTGTTATTGCTGCAGCTTTGCTCTAGTCACAGGTGTAATTTTCTTTTGGTATGGGCAGAGTACAGGGCCTATGTTTCAGAATTTGGAATTGTTCTGTAATGTAAAATTTTAGGAGAGTGGAGCTCCAATATAGCACATGGGAAATTTCTCTTGCTTATGTCCTTTTTTTTCCCTTCAAATATCATATATTGTCTGCATGAATTAGCTATCAGAGAAGTGATGATTAATAAAATATAACAGTGATTAATACTAAAATAATAGCACTAATATTACATATAATTAAAGAGATTATATGACACCTTAAATGTGATGGGTCATAGCAAAGTGAATAATCGAATGTTGTGAGGTTGCAAACCACTTACTGGTTCCAAAGTATTGATTGATCAATAAACGCTACAGTTGCCTAAGTATTAAACTAAGAATCAACAGTTTAAAAAATTGTGGATATAAAATGTTCTCAAGCAGAGACACAATGACACCCAATAGCTAAGATAGTCTGCTACTGACAAAACCCATATTGCAGTTGGGGTTTATAGCTCTCAATGGTCCCAATTTAGTAAATCCTATACAGAAGTAATAAACAAATACATAACTCTGGTAGAGCAAACTTGGAAATAGAAGGACATAAAAGCAGAATGATCTATCTCAGGAACCTGGTTGACTTTGATGTACAAGTTGGACAAATTTCAAAACCAGTATTTCTCTTTCATGTCTTGGCAACATTTCAGAGGGAGGGACATTTTGACACTAGCTGCCTCACTAGGAAATTTCTTTCCTTAAAGAGATTGTCTAAAGTACTCACCCAGTGTGACACTAATGTCTTAACGTAAGATTCACCTGACTTAAAAAATACCTTTACTTAGAATTATGATGATGATAACACTGGACTCTGACATAAAGTTTCTTTTGTTCGGCATTTTAAAAAGGGATATCAATTATTTTAGGCCTCAAGGGTACGTTTAAGTCTTGCCCTAGAGTTCTTGGTACTGCAATTTTCTCTTCTGGCTTCATAAATCTCTGGCACAACAAGATAAACAAGATGACAGTTATGGTTCTTGTGAAGAACTTGGAAAACCAAACAAGATATGCATTGTCTTAGAATCAATTTATTTTTAGATATGTGCTTATATTGTAAGCTTATTTCTATTATACACCTCAGAGCCATTTATATTATATAGGTGTTATTGATTATAAATACAATATACTAATAAAACATTTAAAAGAGATCTACTTATTTAAAAATATCTATTTCTTATGTTGTTTTCTCGTTTACCACTTATCTAGTTGGCTTTATTCTTTATTATAGTCCACATGCACTTACAAAACTTTTGCTAAATGCTTATTTAAGGCACAGAAAACCCTGCAAAGCTAATCCACTAATACCCGTAGTACAGGTAGTCATTAATTTATAAAAGGTTGTGTGCAGGTGTCTGTATAGTACATCTGAGAAATATCTCAGTGTATCAGATGATCATAGACTTTGGAACTAGACAACTAAGTAATTAGAGTTGTAGCTCTGTTGCTTACTAGCTGAATGGTTTTGGCCAAATCACCCAGCTTTCATAAAACCTAAAGCTTTGAAATTCTTATGAATTGGGTAAATGAGGAAGGAAGGAGAAAGTAAACCCAGAAGGAATACTGGAAAGATAGGAGTTAGCAATGTGTGGTCCCTCAGGGTAAAGGTGATGATATTGAATGTAGCCAAGAGGCTAAAAGGAGATGAGAAAAAGAATGTGAGAAAAAACCAAACACATTCTGAAATTAAAGTTCATCAGAATGGAAATTGAGAATGCTTTCTACCTGAAGTTAAGTGAAGCCTAGCCTTTCTATATAAGGGTATTTTATATGACAAAATAGCTCATTATAATTGAAAAACATATTTCCCTCAAAGTATTGGGAAACAGTATTAGACTTGTTAGGTGTCCTACATTCCAATTTTAGCTCTGCCACTAACTAGCTTTGTTTATAACCTTGGATGAATCATTTAATTTCTCTGGCTTCATCTGTAAAATAAAATGTTAGGTGAGGACAAGGGTACATGATTACCATTGTTACAATTACTAATACACTATTAAATTGCCAGCTATTGTTCATTGAGCCCTTTGTGCCTGGCCATGTTTTAATCACTTTATACCTATTCTTTCATTTATGTGATACTTAATGTTCCTTTTATCTAGAATTTCATGATTTAATCAGAAATACTCAGAAGCACTACTCTGAGCTGAATTAACCAAGATTATATCTAAAATATTTTTTCAATTAAAAATTTAAATTTCCAGTGGATTAATTACTGGGAAGAGTTAAAAAGTAATTATTTTAAATCTTTAGTGAATCATGTGTATATTAATGTCTAAGACCTGAACCATGGCTAAATTTAAAATTTCTACCCTCTCTTGGGAAATAGGAACTGTATTTTTTGGCATATTTCTTTCACTAAAGTCAGACATGCTCATTAGGAAGCTAAATGAAATATTTTTTTAAGAAGAACTCAGTGTCTCAGTAAGTCTACCTGGCTTATGTCTTTAAGTTTCAGCACATTGATGTTTTGGGTATAAAATGTATCTTAATTTCTCTAGGAGCAAGATAGACGCTCTCAGGTTCGAGAGAGAGAATTGTTGAAAAACTAAGTGAAACTTTGGCCGCCCTTCAAAAACCTTAGGTTTACTAAATTGCAGATCAATGGATACAGCTTTTACTGAAACTTCTAAGGGAGAGCATTATACAGAAGGATCTATGATTGTCATAAGCACAGATATTCTTGTGAAAAACCAATTAAATACCATATTTCTTGTTCCACTCTCTTTGATTGCCTGAAATAAGACTATTTGTAATATTTTCATTCTGTTTTTCAAAAATAAATTAGATCTCAGTACTGCTTTATAAAAGCATCTGTTGAAGTGAAAATTCCTTTAATGAAGTTATGAGAAAGATTTAAAATGCAAACCTTTCCTGACTTCTTGTTCCCAATCCTTGGGTTTTTAATATACCCATCAAAAAATGTGACATGTTAATCCAAATGGTTATTGCTGCTGTCCATTTCTCACTTTGCTCGGCTTTTTGAAGATCCATTGCAATTATGGTAGGCCAGTGAGAAATTTACATTACTTGGAAAACAAATATATTTGCCATACTTAAATAACAGCCTCTCTCTAAAAGCATCTGTCTTTGAAAGCAGATTTTACAAATGAAGGAGGACATTCTGTGGGTTCTTACATTTCTGTGATTGCTCACTTGGTTTCAACAAATCATCTTTAACTAGGTAAGAGCCTCCCTGAAGATGAGAGGGAAGGTCAAAGAAAAACTAGAACCACTGCTATTAGCCACTGTGAGAAACAGCATACAAAAAGCGAGAGAAGAGATTATTTCTGTCCCAGAAGATAAGGAATTGAGAGCAAAAAAGTGGTTCTTTTAAATAGCCATGCCAACCCCCCGAACTGCTGTTAACTGTTACAGAGATAAAATAGGTAATTGTGGTCAGATAAAAGACCAGCTTCTAAAAGCTAGGAAAAGTTGTGCATTTTTTTCATTCATTCATTCATTCATTCATTCATTCATTCATTCATTCATTCATTGGTGTTGGAGATTTTTGAGTGGAAATGAGGCTCTTTTGCGCAGAATTCTTTTGTTAAGGGAGTGTAAGACTGAATACACCCTTTCATATTTTTCATGAAAGATCGTTGCTAATTCATATATGTTGCTTCTTTTAGAGACAAGCTGGGTCTATTTTGTCTGTTTAGAAAATATTTTAACTTTTTTTCTAGCATTCAGATATCTGTACTATTGTCCTAATTTCCACTGCTGATTCTGTCTTCTAAGCCCCGACACACACTCAACATTTTAATGTGATTAGATGTCTCAGTTGTCATCATTCTGCTTTTCCTCCTGTGCTTTGTTTAACCCGTGTCTTCAATTGCAATGCCACATTTTTATTTCCAACTTTGGAGAAATCTCTCCCTTTCCTAGACCTTTGTAAAAGCTAGGCTTTTTTTCTTTTTTTCTTTTTTTTGGTGGAATGCCACTTAGAGACATTCATATAATTGATGGAGAATTCTTTTAGGTGACATCTAAATTCTTTTCAAATTATAAGATTTTATTATTTATAACTTTAGAAACCAAGGCAGAATCCCAGCCAAATGGACGAGGCATATTTGCTGGGGCCAGAGAAAGGCTGCAGCAGTGCACTAGGCATCTCAGTGCCCAGAGGTCACTTAGCACCCTACTGGGGAATAATTAAAAATAACATCTCCTCTTAATTTAGAAAACCTTTCCACAAAGAGGAGAAAGAAAACAGTTTTGTTATTTAATAAGCATTAAATTAGAATGCAAAGCTCATCACAGGCAATCTGCTATGAGATTCCGAAGACAGAGATATCAGTCTTTATGGCCAAGCAGACACGAATCATTATGTACACATGCTCCAGAAGAACAAGAACTAGTCCTCAAGTAGGAGGACTTGACAGCACCATTTGTCAAGTACAGTCCATCCTATGTTCACCTGGTGATTGCAATGCACATCTGTGTTAGCTAATTGGTTTTATTGGGAGGAGAAGCAAACTTCTCGTCTTCCTGAGAGGAGGTAGTTTTGCAACTTGGCATGAGGAACCCACCAAATTAGGCTCCTGCCCTCCCACAGACACTGGGAGATGAGGGCACTATCTTTCTTGATGTTTAATATTTCAGAGACACAGCTCCCAGGTCCTTGATAAAGGCATTCCTGGGTCTTAAAGCCAGCAAAAGGCTTATTTAGCTTTTAAAAAGATTTACATATATTTCAAAAAACAGAAAAACTTACAGTTACAAGTTTTCTTAAGTAAATAAGAAAAAGGATGGTGTGGGGAAAAGATGTCTCTTCCTTTATTTCTTCTATTTTCTTTTTATAATTCTAAGATGTTAAACATTCTTTAGTATACAGAAGAGTTGATCCTTTCACCGATCATGCTGTTGCTGTACATACACATTCAGACCATCATCACTCTAATTTTCTTTTCCAGTTGTATTTTATACATCAGAATGTTGATTTTTTTTTATTGTGGTAGAATACACATAACATAAAACTTACTATCTTAACCATTTTAAAGGGTACGATTCAGTGGATTCAAGTGCATTCATACTGCTGCTTAGCTATCACCACCATCTGTCTCCAGAATTATTTTCATCTGGCAAAACAATCTCTGTATCCATTAAATAATGATTCCCATGATGTCCTCCTCCCAGCCCCTTCCTGGACACCACTTTTCTTTTCTTTTTCTTTTCCTTTCTTTTCTTTTTTCTTTTCCCCTTCCCCTTCCCCTTCCCCTTCCCCTTCCCCTTCCCCTTCCCCTTCCCCTTCCCCTTCCCCTTCCCCTTCCCCTTTCCCTCCCTCCCTCCCTCCCTCCCTCCCTCCCTCCCTCCCTCCCTCCCTCCCTCCTTCCTTCCTTCCTTCCTTCCTTCCTTCCTTCCTTCCTTCCTTCCTTCCTTCCTTCGTTTTTCTTTCCTCCCCTCCCTCCCTCCCTCTCTCCCTTCTTTCTTGCTTGCTATTTTTTTTTAATCTCCCATTTTCTCCCATGGCCCAGCCTCTGGTAACCACTATTCTACAATCTGTTCTATGAGTTTGGAATATATATGCAGGCATACATATATGCCTGTATGTATGTGTGTGTGTGTGTGTGTATATATATATATATGCCTGTGTGTATATATATATGTATGTATCATATAAGTAAGGTCATGTAATATATTTCTTTCTCTGATTTACTTCACTTAGTATATAATGTCCTTCAGATTTGTCCATGTTGTCACAAATGGCAGAATTTTCTCCTTCTTTGAGGCTGAATAATATTGCATAGTGTATGTGTAGTTTTATACCTACGGTCTATCTGTTCATTATTTCAAATTTTTATTTTTCCTTTTACTACCACCCCAAGAGCAAAAAGATTAATTTCACACACCCATCTCAGGTGACTAAGGGCCGCAGAATTGGTTAAAGCCATACCCACAAGAGACAGACCTGCTTCCCCAGTTGTTCGTTAGTACTTGCAGCTGGTCCTATTAAAGATGTCAGAAATTGGCAGGAAGAATTTATACCTTTCTCTTAAGACACATTGCTTTCTGTTATGTGTTAGAGTTATTTATCATCTCCATTGTATGACTTGAAGTCTCAGATGGCAGGGAGAAAACAATTTCATCTTATTTTCTAACTCATTTATGTTTAGCAACATTTATTCAGTACAGGCAATCCCCAGGTTACAAACAAGATAGGTGCTGTAGGCTTGCTCTTCAGTTGAATATGTATGTAAGTTGGAACAGGTACATTTACCTATTAAGTGCAACTGAGACAGATGTTTGTCTTAACATAGTATTCATTTTTACCTTTCTGTGCATATAAATATTCAAACATTTTCAAACCTATAGAACCTATCTCTTTTATAAGTCGAGGACTGCCTGTATTTACCATGACAGGTTCTGTGTTAAGGCCAGGGGTACAGAGATAAATATGGAGAGATCAGAGTTTATTAGAAGATACCAAGGAATTGCAATGTAACTGGCCAAGGCCTTTAAGAAAAGTATGAACAAAATGCTCTGGGACTTTAAAGAAAGGAGTGGAGTGAAGGATTCTGGAAAGATTTCCTTAGGAGTTATGATGATTAATTGTATATGTCAGTTTAACTTGGGCTATGGGATACCCAAGTTAAACATTTTTTCTGGGCATGTCTAGGAGGGTGTTTGTAGGTGAGATTAGTGTTTGAATCAGTGGACTCAGTAAAATATGTTGCCCTCCCCCCCAGTGTAGGTAGGCACCATCCAATGTGGGGCCTGAACAGAACAAAAGATAAAGTAAGGAGGAATTGTCTTCCCTGCAACCCCACTGTTTGATCTAGAACATAACATCTCATTTCTTCTATCCTCAGACTGGGATTTACCTCATTGACTTGGCTGGTTCTCAGGCTTTTGGACCAGCTTGAATTATACCACGGGCTTTCCTCGGTCTCCAATTTGCAGCTTGCAGTAGATCATGGGACTTGTCAGCCTTCATAACTGCATAAGCCAATTCCTCATAATAATTCCCCTTTTATGTCCTATTGGTTCTCCTTCTCTGGAGCACTTTGACTAATCCAGAGGTTACAATGAACCTTGGTAGAAATCTCTATCAACTGCCTACAATCACACTTATAGACTTAATGAGTTTTTCTTGTATCTAATCATCTTCTGGGATCATAGTGCTATTAGGGAGAGAAGAAGACCAAGAGAGACATCCCTGAAGGGGGAAAAGACAATGGCATGGTCAGAGTCCCATAAGATTTTCAAAAAGGATTTTAGATACAGGCTCAACACCAACAATTTTGCCTTTCTGAGGTCTAAAAATACAGGACCTGTCTCAGACCTGGCACAGAGAGTATGTTCAATACTTATTTCTTGAGCTGAATGACTTGTGTAAGGTGGGAGAGGTGAAAGGAGAAACTTGAAGAAACAGAGCTCCCAGGGCAGAGCATCCCAGAAGTGCAGGAAAGCTAAAAGCATCAAGCACTGTCTCTCTCTACTACTTTACTTTATTGCATTGAGCTTAGCTTGAAAACTGGGACTTGATAGAAAATGCAAGCATTATATTCAACTTCTACCATGAAAAATATTTACTGTTGTTTTCTATTAAAACAACTTGGGAGTCTGACACTCAGAGGACCAGACTGTTCATTTTAAAATATTTATTTCTGAGTTATAATTTCTGGATGGGGGAAATGCATCTTACAAGATCCTTAAGAGTTTTATGCTTTTCATTGAATCACCAAAGTCTACTCAGTTTATAGTGGCAGTTCTTCTGTAATGATAGATTGAATATTTTTATTAATGGCCATTACATTGAATGTTAGTTTCTTCAGAATTATTAAAATCTTTGTTTAGTTATTTTGTTTTTGTTTTATTTTTCCCTGATCCTGCTTTTTGGCAATCCTTCTCTTAGTAGACTAATACCATTAGATTCACTCTAACACCATATGGGCCAATACTTTAAGGAAACAACATAAGCATTAAAAATGTCTTTTATCCGCATATAACACATTTAAAGAAACAGAGGAGTTCTTCAGTGCTATGTCAAGTTACACCATGGGACAGTAGGAAATTATCTTTTTTTCTATAATGAGTCTTTTGATAGCCTGAGCTCTAATAATTTCTTTTACAACTCCATATTGAATTAATAATTCAGTTGGCATATCTGTATAATATGTAAAGTTATTACCCTTTATTTTTAACCTGAAGTATTTCAATTAAATATGAACATTTCCTTTTTCTTGTATTAAATAAATTGAATAAGGAATCACATGCTTATCTTCCACTGCCTTTTCCTTTTCATTTGTCTGGGTCTTTAGACTGTGATTGGAAATACGTGAACCTTGTTGACGTGATGGAGACAATGAAGGAGATGAACATTCTGTTTTTCTTTTAACTAGATATCTTACCTTTAACATCCTGTTTTGAAAACTAAAGGGGAGACAATAGTCATTTATTGTAAAAAAAAAAAGGAACATTCAAAATAAGATGTTATATTATGACAATAGCATCTAAATAACTGGGCTAGGTAGGAAGAAACAGAATTTTAGGGACTGAGACCTTGGTCTAAGATGCAAGATGCAAATTTTAGGGGATATAGCAATTCAAGAGTCCTTAGTCTAAGCAATTTAGCTTATAGTTCTGAGAAGACTTTACTTTATTTCCATGTAGAATTGACAGTCTCTGGAAAAATATGTCCTTAAGTGTTAATAAATTGTGAGGAACTCCCCAGGAAAATGTCTAGGTGAGCTCTTTAGTTGTTTCCTTGAGGTATTAGAATCCTTCTCTCAGTAGACTAGTACCAATAGAATGCTTTAATGAAATAGTATATGAAAAAAAATCAGTATTTACAATTTGAGATACTACCTAGTATATACACCTGTATGCAGCAGCTTAGTCCTTTCCAATGATCTTTTGTTACTCTTTCATAGTTACAGATTAAATATAAATCAAATTTGAATTAATGCAATTCAGCCATTAATTACTAAGATCTAATATGTGTCAAAATTCTGTTTAGGTTTTACTAAGTATAAAATGTTGCTCGTAGTTTAAGTAACTTATTTGAGATAAACCTTAAAAGTATTACATTTTTTTTAAAGAAAAGTTTATAGGAATACAGAGCTACTATATCTGTTTTTCACTCAACGAATATTTATGGGGCACTTGCTTTGTGATGAACCCTGTTTGAGGTACTGGAGATAGAGCTATGAACAAGACACAGCGCTCCTGCTTTTGCGGAGCATATTTTAGTTTAGTAGGAAGGCATAGGATAGACAAATAAAACAAATGAAATATGTCAGATGATTATAAATGCTATGAAGAAAAAGCAAGGTGACAGGAAGTGACTCTCAAGGTCAGGATGTTCAGAGATGGCACTCTCTGGAGGCAACATTTGAATCAGCACCAGAATGATGCGGACACAGCCGTGTGGAGAACAGGGGAGGTGATAGCACATGCAGAGCCATAAGGTGGGAGAGAACTGGGGTGATTCAGGGAGGCAGAGGTGTAATGATGGGCAGGCCTGAGTACAGAGGCCCTGTTGGCCGTGCTAAGCTGTGGGTAGGCGTAAGTGTAGATGTATGGAAGGTGTTTTCTGAGGCCTTTCAAACAATCTGCTCCTTAGTATCATTAATGATTTTAATATTATATATGTTCAAATTGAATTTTAATGTCTATTTGTACTCTTATGTTTAATAAAAATCAAGTTACTTTGCCAACTACTTCTTCACAGAACACTGTTGTTATTTTCTTACTGAGGCAGAATATTTTCCTAGTTCTTTCCTGAATTGAGATTTTAATTATAAAAATCATTTTTTCCAAACTGTTTCATAAAATATGAAAGATTCATAGACTCTTGAAAGGAAAAATACAATCTATTATGTTTTTGGACACCAAAGATAAATAATTTTAAAATTTGTGCTTAAAATTTTTTTATAGTTTTTTTATTTTTTTGAAGGAGAGCCTAGTGCTTCAAGACATTTTAATTTGGAAACTACATATTTACTATTTAATTTTATTATATATAGAAGAGGTAAATGCGTATGTAACCCATTCTTAGACCAAAAAATTGAGTCTTCAAAGGTAAATATTTAAAAAAATTAAGCAGAGTTAAAAGTTTTATAGTTTGCCTTAATGTCATAGATCATAATTGGATCACATATGTTTTAAATTTATATTGTCTCAAATACAAAAGGAAAAGAATTTCATCCCTCCAGTTTGTTTCAGGGGGGTTATGTGCACGTGTGTGAGAGATCTGATGTGCTATATATTAGGAAATATACAGTATTTATATATTAGTTAAAATATATATTTTATCTAAGAGTCCTTTTCCATAACATTGGATGTATATGAAAATAGTATAACATTAATTGTACTTAAAAATCAACTGGGGTTAATAAAACACTTTCAAATATCTCATACAATGCCTTAAAAAATTTTTTTATTGATTGATTTTAGACAGAGGAAAGCATTCATTTGTTGTTCCACTTAGTTGTGCATTCATTGATCGCTTCCTGTATGTGCCTTGATGGGATCAAACCCGCAACCTTGGTGTTTTGGGACAAAGCTCTAACTGACTGAGCTAAACTGGCCCAGGGCTCATATAATTTTTAACACTAACTCTGAAAAGAAGATTGAGGCAGACATTTCTAGTTACCTATTTATTCCATTCTTCCCTTCTTTACTAACATATTCCTGATTTTAACTGGACTGGAAATGTGTACTACTTTAATAAACATACATTTTCAAACCTCCCTTTCTACCAGTGGCATGTGACACAATTCTAGCTAATGAACTATAAACAGAAGTCTTAATTGGGTCTAGAGAGCTTTGTCTCTTCCAATAAAGTTTCTGTCCCATTCTCTTGATCCTTACCTGTTTTTCTTCCTACTTTTATCACAGAAATAATTGTTAGAGCTGTCACAAATTTCTTGGGACCAAAGGAAAAGCCTAGAGAATTCTAGGGACCATGATCCTGACATCCTTAAATCACCAAACCAACTTCAGCAACTCCATACATCTGGACTTCTTGTTTTGTGAAAGTGAATGAGCCCTACATTGTACCTGCATGCAATATGTTACTAATAAAAATATATTACTAGTATTCTCATGTTAGAGATTCAGTGACTAAGAGCACACAGCACATAATTGGCAGTCTTTGGGATTAAACATAGGTCTTTATACTCTAATACAGTGGTCCCCAACCCCTGGGCTGTGGACTGGTACCAGTCCGTGGGCCATTTGGTACCAGTCCACAGAGAAAGAATAAATAACTTACATTATTTCCGTTTTATTTATATTTAAGTCTGAACGATGTTTTATTTTTAAAAAATGACCAGATTCCCTCTGTTACATCCGTCTAAGACTCACTCTTGACGCTTGTCTTGGTCACGTGATACATTTATCCGTTGCACCCTAAAGGCCAGTCGGTGAAAATATTTTCTGACATTAAACTGATCCATGGCCCAAAAAAGGTTGGGACCACTGCTCTAACATACACTCTTTTGCACTGTACTATGTTTTCTAATTAGAAACCTTGTCTAATTAGAGTATTTTCTAGAGCAGAGATTAACATTCCTCTTTACCTGATACAGTAATGGGATGTGATAGGGTAGGGCTCAATGTGTCAAACAAATGCAGCAGTAGCAGATAAATCAATTTTTGTTGTAGTCACCACTCTACTTTGGACAGCCACCACCATTAACCTGTCAGAAAAACCATAGCTGGCCCTTCTACCTTTAAATCCAAGCTTTTAAATTTTAATTGTAAAAGTAAGTACAGGAGGTCTTCGGGTTATGACATAGTTCCATTCCTGTGACAGTGACATAAGCCTGAATTTTGGTGTAAGTCGAAACACACCCTAGCCTAAGCCACTTACCTCTCCTAACACACTTGTAAAATCATAATCTAGAACATAAGAACACAACTAAGCCAGAGAAAAAGAATACTTACTCTTCCTGCATGCAACCAAACTAATTTGCCCATGTAGTCCGTAGGTACGACTCTAATGACATAAGCTGAATCTCTCATTCCTCAATTTTTTAAAGCTTTTATGAGAGTGACCATCATAAACTTGAAACATCTGTTGAGACTGTCATAACCTGAGGACCCCGTGTAGTTGAATGCATGCATTATAAATAAAATGATTGAATAATAAACATTAATAGATTTTTACTGCAGTATATGTGGTTAGCACCCCTCTTGTCTGTCATGCTGAACATCAATATATCATAACACTTGAGCACATTTTGCCCTATAGCAAGGGTTCAACACATTCTTGAAGCTTGAATAAAATTAAAACATGAATATTTTCTGGCTCTATTTTTGTACTATAATTTGACACTTCAGTGGCTTTTAAATCTATATCTCTAGAGCCACAGTTATGCTGTCGATTTGGGCAAAAACGATTACCCATGCAAGTAGCTGCAGCTGTGTACAAATAACCTAAAATTATTCATTGCTCCTATCTGAGCTTTATGCCTCCCTTTTATGGGAGAGTGACCCTGAATTTAAGAATAGCATAACACAGATCCTTAAACAGAAGATGAATTATCATGCAAAGGAGAACATTGTCAGAATGTTCATGTCTATCCTTCATATCCAGATAAGGCAATTTTGGGTTCCAGGTTTTCAAAGTACTTGGGACCTCTTTATGCCACAGGCAATCAAAAAATAAGTAAACTCTCTAAACAGTGAATAATTACATTTTAGTGCAATCATTTGGGTCAAGAGTGAATTCCTAAGTTTGAAGCGTGTCAATGTGCCTCATCTTCCTGGGGATTTTCTTACTCCTAAGCTGCTTTATCTGTTTAAGGCACTGACATCAGTTCATATTTTCCCAGTAGTTCACAGGAAATCATATTCACTTTAAGTTTTTCCTCCACATTGTTCTCTGTGCATACAAATTAGTAATCTGAGGATGTGAATGTAATTAAAAAATTCTCTCTAATGAGCATGGCAGGAGGAAATACCTTCCAGATATCATTTTCCCCCCTGTAGATATACTTGACTGCAGTATAAGGTGCTTGTACATTTTCCAAAGCAATATCATTCAGCTGTGTATTTTACGGATTGGCCTGCTGGCGCTGAGGAATGTACTAAATCAGAAATGTCTGCTTTATTGAAAATATTTTGCACTACAGTTTTGCATTGTGTTTCCTATTTCTCCCTAGAACCATAAACATCTTAAAGGCTAACATCACTTTGTTTCACTTGTTCACTGGGTAACTCTATCTGATAACTAAATGAAACATAACTGAAGAATTTATTTCTTGAGTCTTGTTATTATTCCTGACTCCATAAATATACTTCTCTAAATAATAGTCTATTCTAATGTATGGCATTGAAGCCCCATTGGGCTCAAGTGTATATAGAAATAGAGATTTCTCTTCTATGTACAAGATACACAAATATGGAGGAGTAAGAAATTAGCTTACTAACACTTTTATGGTTAGAAAAGTGAAAAAATTACAGTTGAAATCAGAGTAAACTGTCTAAAGGGTTTTCCTCTGCAAGACAATATATAATTGCGCTACGAAATTGCTACTAATGTCTTACCATAAAGTATCAGGTCTTTTCTACATGACCCTAAATATCCATACACACATCAGATACTGCAAATGGGACATGTATATTGTCATTCTGGGCAATTTTCTGCATTTAAAGTAAAGAAGACCTTTTTTTTTTTAAATAGAGAAAACAATACATTAGAATATTTTTATTTATTGATTTTAGAAAGAGAAGAAGGGAAACAGAGAGAGGGAGAGATACATCGATTTGTTGTTCCACCCACCCATGCATTCTTTGGTTGATTCTTGCATGCCCCCCACCAGGGATAGAACTGCAATCTTTGCATGTGGGGATGACGCTCTAACCAACTGAGCACCCAGCCAAGACTATAGAGTACACATAGGCTTCTCTGCAAGTCACAGAATCTAGGAACACTATCTTTCTGTGTGGAGGCTTTCAACTAAAGACTAAACTGCAGGGGACAGCAAGAGGAATGCACTTATGGGTGGTGGACAGTCACTGTGGACAGCCTTCAACGCTGGCTCATGGGCCTGTGACATGCTTCACAGGGGCACCATGGAAGGAAGCTGAAACCAGCAAGATGATGCTGACTGGCTGCCAGACCTTGGACCCTGGTTTGCTAATGTCGCTGAATTTGTAAAGGATAAAAAGACTACCTGGCCTGCCTAAAAGAAGGAAACTCTTCTGCGTCTCTAGGTACCTCTTGGAGCCCCTCTGGCTCTAGGAGTCAGAGTTGAGGCATATCTGAAAGTAAAAATTAGAAACTGCAATCAGTCCTCCCCTCCCCTTTCGGTAGTGATGGTGACATGAGTGTGCACAAACTTCTGAAATAAATAACCTGCATGGTGGTTATACAAGGTCCCAAATGGGTAAAGGTAAGTTGGACTTTAGGTGAAAGCATGCATCATGTCTGTAGTCACTGTTCCATCTATCTATCATATCTATCTATCTATCTATCTATCTATCTATCTATCTATCTATCTTCATCATCATCATCATCATCTATCATCTATCTATCTCTTATCTATCTATCATCTGTCTATCTATGACAGGCCTTTAGTACTTGGATGTGCCTATTTCAGTCTAGGATGGATTGCCCAGTTCTAGTCCTTCATAAGTACAGACAGGGAACAAAGGTTTCCTATTTTCTGTGACAAACTACCTCTGACTTGCAACTTTTTTTTTAAATTTTGAGGATAATCTGTGTGGTGTGGCAATTAATACTTTTATATAGATGAATGACAGGATTAGAAAAGGCCTATTAGGAAAATTAATCTGATGATTATAGGATGGGTTCAAAGAGAGGGTCAGTCTTTGAGATGATTTTAGAGGGTAAGAGAGAAGAATGTAATTTGTTATTGGCTCTTCTGGGCAAATTTAAATCAATGCTCTTTCTAGAACATACTAATTCAATTCATTTATTTACCTATAATACCATATCTGTTTTCAAAACCAAATATGAGACAAGTTACAAATAAATGTAGATATACAGAGAGGTCAGGAAAATAAAATGAAAGACTAGGAACCATTAATTGAGTTCTCTTTTAAGGATGGGGTGATGTTTTGTAATCTTGGTACTTACCGCAGTGCTTGGCATGGAAGTACTCAGTTAATGTTGGCTGGATTTAATGGAGAGTGGGTGATAACTGATAACTGGGCAAGAAAACATAGCATCCTGTATATAGATCCTTCCCTCTAACCTTGTGATTTCAAACATTAAATTTAACTTTCAGTTTACTGGCAGTTAACAGCAAACCTAAATCACAAGTTCCATGGCATCTTAAGAAAAAGAAAATTTAGAAGATTTTTCTATGTTTTTCTAAGGGGGAGTTTATTGAATGTAAATACAATCAGGAGACTTTCTTCAGATGATGAGACATTATGGGAGGCTCTTCTACATGAGGGCCTGAGTATTTTGAGGGGATAACGAAGGCTGCTCCTCTCGGAAGACTGTGGGATTATACTAGAGGGAAGTGGAAGGTAATATAACACGGTGTAGCCATCTCTTGCTGAAAACATTGTTAGGTACAGTTTTAAAGAGAACACTTTTTAGGTTTCTTTAAAGCAAAGGAATCTGGAAAGACAGATCTGTATGGCAAGTGGTCTCTAGCACTGAATGCCTGGATTTAAATCTTGACTGAGCCCTTAGTCACAGTGTGACTCTGAGCATGTTCTTTGACTGCCTATGTGTTTCACTTTTTCCCACTGGAAAATGGAGATACTAGTAGTAGTTATATACTAGAGTTGTCATAGGGATTGAGTAGTACGAACGTTCATGTACATCCTCATGCCTCCTGACCATCCAGAGTACGATTGATTTATTTAAAAAATGTGTAAGGCAACATTAAAAAAAGGCAAACGTATGTTCTTCTTATTTCCATAAATTGGTTATCAAACAAATATGATTTTAAGTTAATAAAACTGTAACTGGAACTAGTTTCATTTTTTGAAAAAAAAAAACCCCAACAAAACAACTCACTCCTGGGGTCAACGAGCATGAAAAAAACCTCACTACTCAAGAAGTTAAAGATGTTAATCCACATGGTTAAAACACTGCCAAGAAAAGTTACAATTCAGTAAATATTAACTATTTAAAAATTATCTCAGGAACTCTGCCTTTACAAAAAGTGGATCTGTGTAATTGGATTTCTTTGGGAATCCACCTAAAATGTAAAGGGGATTCTAATGATTTAATTATAGACTGTTCTAGCTTCTTTCCGCAAATGTCATAGGTTTGGACTGAGGATTTTATGGAGTGGCCTGACATGAGTAGGACTTCTACTTTTTTCTCAGCTGCTCTGTACTATTGGGTAGTGGAGCATGGAAGACACTCTGAATTTCCATTGTGGTATGTCTTTAGTTAGACTCCAGATTGTTCTGGAAGCATAACAGTGCATTTATCTGAAAAATGATACAGTGCAGTGAAAGGAATTTAGGCATTTGGAGACTGAGAGACAAACTTGGAATTCCTGGCCTGCTACTTACCAATGTGTTACTCTAGATAACAGTAATAGGGCAGCCATTAGCCATGGTTTGTCCTAGTTGGTTTTCATATGGTATTTACAATTCTCATGACACTTAACCCTAGTGCCTTTCACTTAGACAACAAATGCTAATGGAAAGCCTAGTGTAGGCCTGGCAGAGCACTAGGGGAGTGGGCAGTATACCAGACTCTGGTAGTTACTATTGTTTTTCATTTTATATACCCTAGAAATGGCTTGGATGGGTGAAATACCTTCCCTAAGATCACAAGTGTATAAAGTGGCAAGTTACTTAACCTTTATGCACCCTCATTTCTTCTTTTATAAAAATGAAAAATAAGAACTACAGTCGTCCCTCATCTATTTCAGGGGGTAGGTTCCAGAACCCCCTGCGATAGGCGAAAGAAAATCTGAGAAGTAGCGACCTTATATTTATTTTATTATTTATATGTACTTTAAGGCTTTTTTTGATTTAATATTCTTTTAACGTTTTAATTAATTTTTAAATATATTTTATATTGTTTTCAAAATTTTAGGCTAGAAAATGCTATTTTACCGCAAAATAATTAAGATAATAAATATATAAAAATGCCTATATACCACAAAATCCCATGATACAGCAAAAAATCATGATACAAAATTAGATATACAGTATACAATCTAAAAATCCGCAATATAGTGAGACCACAAAAAGTGAACCGTGATATGGTGAGGGATGACTGTACCAGTAGTTAGCACATGCGGAGATAAAAATGCTTCTTTTGTTGGATGGTGAGGATAGTGTTAAAGCCTGGTTTTCATGGGCACTCAATAACTGGTTGGTTATAACAATGGGAATCTAGTATGAAGGCCAGTTTCAAAGCATTTCCACAAGAAAATTTTCTCCTAAATTGCCAGAATCAGTGATGAACATAGTTCTGTCAATTTTTCTTAGCTAGTTTAGTATTTACCTAGGAGCTTTTTTAAGGGTATAGCAAAGGTCTATGCAGAATTAATTACAGAAAATAAGTGATTAGTTTCTTTTGTTTGAAGCATGCCTCTCCTCAAAATTGCTTTGCTTGCATTCTCTTATTGTGTACAGTTAAAAAAATTTAAAAACCAGGTAAGTTAGAGCCAAATAAAAGAATTATTTATGGAAAAAGACAAAACCATTTGTGGGGAAAACAGCTGTGTTAAGCTTATTCGCTGGTTTCCCGGCTGCAAGCACTTTGCACAGTTAATGAGTGAGCATGTGGCAGAAAGCTACATGTGTATCTTTATGAAAAGCTATGGGTGTTCTCCCTCGGGCCATTCTCCCAGATCACTCTCCCACCACTGCTAGGTGTGGTTCCCTGATTCCCTCGGCCACCACCATGAGGGGAAGTTTTCCTGATCCCTTGCCCTCCACTGTAAAAAGCAGGTTTTCCTTTGTTTATTTGCTCACCTGTCTCTGTGAGCCTCCAATGAATGGGAATGGCCGATGCTTTCAGCTCTGCCGTTCCTCTATTGTCTGCCTGAATTTAATACAAACCTGCCTGGCCTCAACCACCAGCATTACACCATTAAATTGCAACATTGAGAAAAATTTAAATAATGAACCAGCAGTCAAAGGGGCAGGATTTTCTTGTTCGATGCCATGAATATCAAGTTTTAGGTTTATCCTCAAAGTGGGGAGTAGAGGCATGTAAGATTTCAGGTGAAACTTCTGGAAGTTGAGGCTAGATGAGATCCCATTGAACAGCACTAGAAATTGGATCCTTGTCGGCAGGCTTCAACTGAACCACTTCAGAAAAAGGCATACTCATTATCTGAGCTAAGTAAACCCCAATGCCCACAGTGTTCCTGGTCAGGCTAAATGAAACACACAGGTGTCAAAATGCTTTGACTTTTTCCTCTCCCGAGATGCTCAGGGGCTTTAATCGACCTTCTGTGGGTGAAATGAGGGCCTTTGTTCATTGTAAAAAAAATTCAAGCATCTATGATGAAGTTGGTGACTGTGAACAATTTATTTAGCTTCTCTGAGGCTGTTCTCAAAACTGTAAAACTGGTATGATTAAAACTTACCATGAGAAGTCGATCATAATAAAACACGAACAGAGGGTTCTCCCCTGCTGTCCACCTCTTGGGCCATCTGGTCTCTACAGTCAAGGCTGTTTTCATTTAACCCCGTGTGCTAACTTTTTATTCAACATGAGCAATGCCTATAGTCTTTGATCAGCTAGTCTTTCCATTTCCCTGTCCCTACAGGAAATAACCTATTTCTGACTTGACTTGTTTACAGTCAGCACTGGGAAACTGGTCATAGTATGAACTGGGCACCATTCAAGGTTGGCTGAAAGCTGGTTGTTAGTGGAGGACATATGTTGTAGTTTGGATTGAGTGGAAGCAGTCACGGGGTGGGGGGGGCAGATATTTATTCGTGATCAACACCTGTGAAGGGAAAGAGGAGGAAGGAGGATTGGGTGGAAGGAGAAGTTAAATTGTGATGGAGAAGTAACAAAGCCTTGCTCCCTTAGCGATGCCTCTGAATCAAGTATTGTTTGTCATAGTTGTCTTTCATTGGCCAAACTGTCCCAGTTTATATGCACCTCGCTTGGACCCCAGATGTGGGTGGCAGCAGAGGGCTTGAACTCCGGCAAGGCACTTTTCTGCAGGTGAAGGGAAGCCAAAGGAGCTGACAGCTGAAGCTGTTCTTTCCTGTTGGGCAGGAGGAAGCCCTTCTTGGAATGTCGACCATTATATTCTTTAATAAAGAAAGCCATCATTTCTGTTACAGGCTCTCCCTCAAAAAATCTCTTATAATCTACAGACATCAGCTTGTAGAGTCTGGGATAAAAATTTGGTCCCACAACTAAATAATAGGAAACTGCTAAAATATTTACAGTAAAATCTGCCAAGTTCCTAGGACAAATCTCTTCATAAAACGCATTACCCAAAAGCACATCATGCTCTGGGGAAATAAAATTCACATGCTGCTCTGGTATTGTCTTTCTAAAGTCTTTATTGTAAAGAAATACAAATAAACAATAATAAGTGACAGTGTCCTTTCTGTCTTTCTTCCTGCTGCTGAAAAGAAAGGAAAACCAATATTTATTGAGTACCCACAATGTAGTACAAAGATGATTGGATTGGGGTTTAGGAGACTTTATTTTAGTCCTGGCGCAGTCACTGTGTGACCTTGGGCAAGTCACTCAAATCCAAACCTCAATTATCTTGTCTGTGTAATGACAAAATTGGGCTAGATCCCTTCCAGTTCTGGTAAGACTGTTTTGACTTTTAAATAATGAGAAAGCCTCTTCCCAAAGTGTTGGATCCTTAGTCTTTTTATGACATGCTATGTGATAAAGCATTTTATTACATGCTATGTGTCAAGCAATGCTTGTTACTGAGATGTATGTCTTTGGTATAGACATTGACTAACATCCATCTTCCCCTCCCCAATCAATAGAAAATATATTAATTCATTCTTTGAACTGCTATGTTTAATTTTATATCAAATTAATGTGTAAAGTACTATAGAATAGTAAGCATAATCTTCATATTCTATCATAACATTTTGCATTTTGTTTTTCCAGTAAGAACAACTTGTAGTGCTGATACTTTGGGGTAGAATGTTTCAGTTTATATCACTTCTTTGTAATTATTCAATACTATCCCTAAATAGGGGAAATGAATCCTATAAAATACTTAAGAATTTTATGACACTCAATAACTCAATGAAGAGGAGTCCTTTTATAGTGTTGGCTGCATTGGTTGTGGTAGCACCAAGTAATTAAAATAATGACTGTCTTGTTTACTGTTAGTTTCTTCAAGAGCATTAAGCACACTTGTACCCTGGCCAGGGAGCTCAGTTGGTTAGAGTGCTGTCTTGGTACACCAAAGTTGCAGGTTGGATCCCTGGTCAGGCACATAGAAAAATCAACCAATGAATGCAAAAATAAGTGGAACAACAAATCGATCTCTCTCTCTCTTTCTCTTTTTCTCTTCTCTCCTTCCTCTTTCTCTGAAATCAATAAAATTAAAAAACTACACATTTGCTTACTTATTTGTATTTATTTTATTTTCCCCAAACTCACCTTTTAGCAAGTTATTGACAGACCACTGCTTAAGTTTGTATTAAAGGCTAAATAGCTTTTGGAGAGTGCCCCCTTTTACCCTTTGCCATTTAAGCACATCTAATAATTTCATAAAATCATATGATTTCTTTGTTTATATGTCTCATTACTCCATGAGCAAGGACAAATTATTTTTTCACCCTCTTGCTGGTCTTTGGGTGGCATGATATGTATGAATTCTTTTGGCATTCATTATTGAATTAAGGATTCAGTTGGCAAGCCTGTTTAAAATGTAAAGCTCACACCTCTTCTGAAAAAGGTCATTTTAAATTAAAATGAGTGTTTCTGTTTCCATTGTTTTAGGTGTCTTAAGTGGTGCACTGAACTGAAAAGAGGATGTGAAGCAGACATTTGGTTATACCAGGGGAAACCAAACTTTGCTGAGCACTGCAAACACACGCAAAGGCTGCATTTAATTGGCATGCAGTGCAGTGGAGCATTGCAGCAGCCATCATCCAAGTAGGCTCTAGAAGACTGAATAGGTCATTGTCTTCTGTTGGTCTTCCACCTGAGACTTGAAGTAACAGTGACCATTTCCTCATTCATTCCTTCATTCATTCATCCATTCTTCAAATGCTGACTGTACACCTACTATGTACTACTTGGTATTGTCTTAGGAACCAGAACTCCAGTAGTAAACTGTCAGACAAAAAGTCCTGTCTCTGTGAAACATATTCTGCAGGGGGCAGAAAACAGAACACAAGCAAAAAGTAATATTAACAGTATTTCAAATGATAGTGAGTGCTATGGGGAAAAATAAAGGGTGGGTGAATAAGGAATGTTGAAGTAGGGGGTGGTGTGCAATTTTAAATAGCATAGTCAAGAAAGACCTCACAGAAGGGTGGCATTTGAGGAATAGGGTTAACAGATATTCAGAGGTTTATGATGGGGAATCTGGGAGAAGAACATTCCAGGCAGAGGGAATAAGCAGTACAGAAGTCAAAAGGTCTTTCAAGGAGACAAGTGTAGCTAGATTGGAGTGATCCATAGGAAGGAATTGCAAAGATTCGTGATAAGATTAGAGAGGCAGGTACAGGGCTTGATGGAGTTGGACTTTGTTGGCTTTTCTAAGACATGCAGTTTTTATTCTGAATATGTTGGGAGCCACTGCTGGATTTAGTGTAAGAATGATGTTCTAAGGGTCTATGCTCTAAAAAGATCACTTTGGTTGCTGTGTTGAGAATAGAAAATATGAGGGCAAGAATGAGAGCCTGGAGACTGATGAGGAGTCTATTATAATAATTCTTACAGCAGGGCGATTGCAGTAGAGATGGTGAGAAAGGGTTGGAATTCTTTTGTATAGATTAGGTATGTAGTCCAAGAAAGAGGCCCTGGTCTCTGACTGTATTCCTAGCACTATGAGTGATCATGCTATTAGCTCTGGGGAAGTAGGATATAATAGAGAGAATAGGCTTTGGAATTAGAGAAATCTGAGTTA
This sequence comes from Saccopteryx bilineata, assembly GCF_036850765.1. Lineage (NCBI taxonomy): Eukaryota > Metazoa > Chordata > Mammalia > Chiroptera > Emballonuridae > Saccopteryx > Saccopteryx bilineata. Next base: position 183,148,435 of record NC_089491.1, on the reverse strand, counting down.
GAATCCAGTTTCTATCATCTACCAATGGGTTGACCCTTTATAGCAGGGGTCCCCAAACTTTTTGCACAGGGGGTCAGTTCACTGTCCCTCAGACTGTTGGAGGGGCGGACTATAAAAAAACCCTGTGAACAAATCCCTATGCACACTGCACATATCTTATTTGAAAGTAAAAAAACAAACAAACAAACAAAAAAAACGGGAACAAATGCAATATTTAAAATAAAGAACAAGTAAATTTCAATCAACAAACTGACCAGTATTTCAATGGGAACTATGCTCCTCTCACTGAACACCAATGAAAGAGGTGCCCCTTCCAGAAGTGCGGTAGGGGCTGGATAAATGGCCTCAGGGGGCCGCATGTGGCCTGCGGGCCGTAGTTTGGGGACCCCTGCTTTATAGCTACTGTTTTTGAATAGGAATGTTACAGTCTGACTATTTGTGTTTCCCCAAATTCAAATGTTGAAATCTAACCTCCAAGGTGATGGTATCGAGAGGTGGGACTTTGGGACGTAATTACATCATGAGGGCGGAGCCCTCACAAATGAGATTAGTGCCTTTATGAAATAATGTCCTCCAGAGAGATTCCTTGCTCTCTTTCACTTGTGAGGACATACTCAGAAGGTTCCAGCTATGAACCCGGAAAAGTGCTCACCAGAACATGTCCATGTCTGATTTCTTCACTTGACATGCCTTCACTTGACTGTCTTACACTTCTGGTGCTTTAATCTTGGACTTCCCAGCCTCCAGAGCTATGAGAAATAAATTTCTGTTGTTTATAAAATACCCAGACTGTGGCATTTTGTAATAGCAGCAAGAATGGACTAAGATGGAATAATAACTAATTTCTAGGGTTTTTATGAAGATGTAATATGGTAAGATGGTGAAAACAAGTTGTAGAAGGTTTAGCATATCTAAGTGCTTCATAAGTATTAGTTATCTTTTATTTCTCATTAGGTTAGAGATGATCATTTACAATGTACATTCATTAGATCACAGCTCCTTTGTCCATAAACCATACATTTGTTCCTCTGACTCTTTGAGCAGAGTCTGTGCAAGGCATTTCCTAGTACATCTGTCCTTGAGGAAGCAGGATGAGAAATAGGAGCTTTTTTTCCAACAGCTGCAACTGTGTTGAAGACAAATTCCTAATTCAATGCTTTTTTTCTTTAAGTTTCAGTCCTACATTTATGGTGAGGGCCCTCTCCAAAACAGAGACTTCTACTGAGGGATGAGAGGAATTTCCAAGGATAGATTTAGAGACTTGGGGAATTCCCTCAAATTTTATAAAAATTTTGTGCATTAGCATATATTTTTTCTGGAAATAAGAAATTGAAGATGATAAGATTCTTAGAGGTTCATGAACCTTAAAACATTATCAACTGCTTTTCTAGAAAGTTTAATGGTATTCTAACACCACTCCCTCCCACTCTAACCCCACATAAGAGAAATTGTTGCCTACTCTTGCTAATTCTCTTAACAAATATTTCACCACAAAACACTTTGTGGTTAGAGGATGTAATCCTGGCTTCTTATATTTCTCAGTCTGTCAATATCTTCTGTCTTCAGCTCCCCGGCCACTGCTAATTATAAACCTCTGCATATATACTGTTTACAGAAAAAGCTTAGGATGTCTTTATATTTTACACTTATTGTTGTGAATTACAAGGATAGCTCATTTTTTTGTGTGTGTGTGTGGACAGTTTCCCCAACCCCTGAGAGGGGGAATCATATTCTGAAAATGTTTGTCCTCTGCTACTTGAATTTGTTGAATATTGGAATAGAATAGAGTGTTATAGACTGAAAAAGCAGATAACTTTTTTGAAAATTATTAGGGTTGACAGAAAAGTCACAAAGGAGATGAAAACTGCCACATTCTGTCTGACTCATGATTTGTTTCTAACCCACCTGTATCCATGCTTATATTAAATGATTTGTAACAATTGTGGATTACTGTATTCAATAAAATAAATTTGAGATTCTTGGATTTTTTAATCTAAACTGATAAAAAGAATGTATATTTTCTCCTAATAAAAATCTCTATAATTAAGACAAAAACCTTGTTAACTAAGACTCATACCCCAAATACTGCCATGTGTGCAAGCCAGTGAATTTACAAAGTTGAACAAGTGCAGGCAGAATAATAGTCATAAGTGTCTAAGCAGTGATGAATCAAACATTGTTTCATCCACATTCATCATAACACCTTGGCGGGAGAAAAAGCATTCTTTTCCTGAGACCCATGGAGAACAGAGAAACACCCATCAGGTATGCATTCCTTTTTATACGTGCATGATTTCTCCTGAGATTTACATTGTTTATAAATTCACATCACAGACCAAGTAAAATGCTCATTTTTTAACTGGCTATTGACCAGTCAAGAGATAAGCTCTTCTAATGGCACTTTATTTGGTTTTTCAGTTTATTGTACAATGCAAACTTTGTTACCAACCTAAATGAGCTGATGGTATCCATAAGTGGAATAATTCAGAGGTGGTAAATCATCCTCTAAACTTGCTTACTTAAAAAAAAAAGCCTATTTTCTTTTTAAATTTGGCGGTTTTACTATGATATATAAAATTTATTTTCAATACATTTTTTTCTAATGTTTATTTTTATTTTCAGATAATCCTTTGTTTATATCTGTAGTAAATTTTCCAAATCTTACCTGTAGTAGTAAAACTGCTGGCTCTATAACCCTGTGATAAATAGGTTTTCCTTCTGATGAGTAGTTGAGTTTCCAAATCATAAACTGGATGACAGTCTTGTGATGCCTTTCACTATAGAGTGCTAAGCTATTGAACTACTCAGTTCTTCAGAACTGGAATTTTGCTTGCTATCAAGTTAGATGAGTCAGATTTTGCTAAGAATGTGGCTTAGCTTGGGTCATTTGAGAAACAAACAACTGGCTCCTCTTCTTGCTATCAGTCTTATTGGATGCAGTAGGAAAGGGAATAGGCCTTGCTAAACAACTACTATGTGCCTGTAACTGTGGCCAAAATATAGTCCTTCCCTCCATAGAGCTTACAGTTTGCCAGAAAAAGAGATAATTAAATTATCATTATAGTTATCATTATCATTAATATTATGACATAGCATTATTGCAGTGGGCCGTAGGAGGGTTTAACCTAATATTTGGGGCCAGAAAAGTCCTTCTGGGCGAGAATGATATTAAGATAAGACTTGATAGAACAGTAGAAATTAAGACAGGTGAATGAAGATGGGATCTGGAAGAATTGCAATGCTGGGTGGAAGAAGATTTCTGGCAAGAGAAATCGCATGTACAAAACATGTTGGAAAGAATTAAAATAAGTTCAGATAGCTACAGAACATAGAGTTTGAGTGGCACTAGGTGAGCTGTGAGCTGGAGAAGTAGGGACCATTCATTTGAAAATTAAGTGCTAGATGCTAGTAATAGATGAACTACATAAACATGCTTTTTGCCCTCAAGTTTACTTTCTAGTGAAAAGGACACCTGATAAATAAGGAAACAAATGAAAACTCAAATTAGTGTAGATTGTGTTAAGTGCAATGAAAGAAATTAAGGGTATGTAATAGTTGTGTGAATACGGCTACAAGGTTGTCAGGGATGACTCGGTGGAGGAAGTGACACTTATATTGCGCCATGAACCACCAGGCAAAGCCAATTCTAAGAATGGGAAGAGAAAGAGCATTCCAACAGAGGGAATAATTTTTGTAAAGATTATCTGGAAAAGAGGGTGGGACATTTGAGGTTTTGCAAGAAGGCTAGTGTGGTTAAAGCATAATAATCAAGGAGTAATAAATTGTAAGAGGAAGATGAGAGGTAGGTAGGTAGACCTGTCCACAGTTTTACAAGTAAGGAATCTGAGAAGCTATTTGCCTAGGGTTATCCTATGTAATGAATGTCAAAGTTTTGAAGGCAATGCAAGCTTATAGACTTCACATTTGTTTTTCCAAACTTGTGTTTGTTTATTCATTCAGCTAAACATTTATTGGAAGTCAGCATGCTATGCTCTTGGGACACAATATTGTATTAGATACTCAAGATCCTTGCCTTCAGGGGGCTATGTTTTTGCTCTTTTCCCTGAGACTTGTTACATTCTTGAAGGGCAAGGGGAAGACAAGAGAGTTTCTATCCCTAAGTAGTGGAAAAACAAAGGTCAATATAACTTACATATTAAAGGAGAATGGTTTGCTTGTGTAATTGAAATAAGGCTTCCAGGATGATTGAGTAAATCTTCATTTCTATTTTTTCCTACTCTTTTCTTGATTCGGTTTTGCCCAATTCCAGATTTTGTATCCACCTATCATACTGTCCAAAAAAAGAAAGGATTCCAGAATTTTCATCATAAGGTTTGAATTTTAGTTGATTTTATTGACCTTGATAGAACCAGGAGAATATTCTCACTGACTGGCTTCCGTATTTATTCTTGAACTCTGTGTTAAGGATCTTCTTAATGGGGAGTGATACCGACTGTTGGGGGTGTGTACGTGGAAATTTAGGGAAAGGTGGGCAGAGAAACTCAAGTAGACATTGTGTTATCACAGTGAAAGAGGGGTAAAACAGAGTTATAGATGTGGGCCAGTGATGTTAGAGGCCTTTGATGCGTAGGACAGGCCTGTACCACAAAGAAGTGTCCCACATTCTGTACGCCTTTTGGATGTTCTTCTGTACAATATATAGCTGCAAAATTTCATATAATCATCTGAAACTAGAACTTAGCTCTTTCACATTTAAGCACTAAGTGGGGTTTTCTTTTCAGGAACAGAGAGAGAGAGGGATAGATGGGGACAGACAGACAGGAATGGAGAGAGATGAGAAGCATCAATCATCAGTTTTTCGTTGCAACACCTTAGTTGTTCATTGATTGCTTTCTCATATGTGCCTTGACCATGGGCCTTCAGCAGACTGAGTAACCCCTTGCTCGAGCCAGCGACCTTGGATCCAAGCTGGTGAGCTTTTTTCTCAAACCAGATGAGCCAGAGCTCAAGCTGGCGACCTCAGGGTCTCGAACCTGGGTCCTCCGCATCCCAGTCTGATGCTCTATCCACTGCGCCACTGCCTGATCAGGCAGCACTATCTTAATATATACTGAATTTTCAGTAAATGCAGTTATTATTTATATTGTGAGAATATTGTACATTGTTCAGAATTTTTTTCAGGATTTGTTCACCCATTTGAAAAAATATTATGTAACAGTTGGGATGATGCTTGGATATTTGAATTGTGTATGTAATGCACTTTATTACCTGCATCTGTAGGTGTCTCATTTCATGGTGAGTCCATGTCAAGATGTAGGCATTTGACTACATTTTCATGCCTGCATATTTATGTATTGAAATACATTTGTTTTATAAATTACTTTTATTTCTTCTTTATGTTTTATTTGGAGCATTATATTGATTTTTGAAATTATGTATGGCAATAATTATATTTACTTATGAATTTCATTATAGTAGTAGAAGGGATATTACAAAATATTTACTATATGAAGAGGCTGTTGAAATTACTGGTTTCATCAGAGCCCACCCCTGGAGTTCGGGATGGGGTCAGTACCTGTACAATGTGGTTAAGATACATTAAGGACATGGTGGAATGGATATTGGGGAGTTATCACAACATACTAGACACTCATTTATTCTTAAATATCAGCTTTTCTCAAGACAGAAATGACTAAAAGTTAATATTTTTTTCTTTTTTGTGTGACAGAGACAGAGAGAGGGACATATAGGGATAGACAGGCAAGAAAGAGAGAGACGAGAAGCATCAATTCTTTGTTCTGGCCCCTTAGCTGCAGTGCCTTAGTTGTTCATTGATTGCTTTCTCATATGTGCCTTGATGGGGCAGAGGGGCTACAGCAGAGCGAGTAACACCTTGCTCAAGCCAACGACCTTGGGCTTCAAGCCAGCAACCTTTGGGCTCAAGCCAGCGACCATGGGGTCATGTCTATGATTCCATGCTCACGCCAGGTACTCCACGCTCAAGTTTGTGAGCCCACACTCAAGCTGGATGAGTCCATGCTCAAGCTGGTGACCTCAGGGTTCCAAACCTGGGTCTTCTGCATCCCAGTCTGATGCTCTATCCACTGTGCCACTGCCTGGTCAGGCTAAAATTTAATGTTTTCAATGTTACATATGCACTGAGGGAAAATCTAGATTAAGGCAACTTTCTGTCAATATGGGCTCACATTGTTTATTTTTAAAAGCAAGTTAACCTGGGATGAAATGCAATACAAATTTTATTTACATTGCAAAGTTTATCAATGTAGACTTCAGGTACCCTTTTTTCACATAATTCAGTTTTGTGTAGTCATCTCTCATTTGTTCACTGCTTTAACTCACTCTAATTTTAATATTGTGAACTAAATGCACACTTCCAGCATCAAGAAGGGTTCTTAAATCTAAAACATGACTTGTCCATAAAGTTGTGAATGGGAATGGCTGAAATACTAATTCCTGGTAAAAGAACCATCATATAAACAATAAAAGGATAAAAGGTAGCAAATGCAGAAATGGAGAATAGTGGTTTGGTTTATTTAATAGGCTGAATTGTTGGAATTTTAACTCATATTGGAGTTATATAAACACATATAATTCCTTCAAAGCAAAGTGTTAAAAAGAACATTGGGAAAATGGCCATTTTAGATGTTGGGTATACATTTTTTTTTCTATTGCTTCAAAATCCACACACTGTGAACTCTTTATCTATTTCCTTGAAGTAAACTGAAAACCTAAAAGGCATTTCTATTGCTTTAGCTGTAATGTATCTGGTGCAGAGCACATCTAGCCAATGGGTGCTCCAGGAGCACTGTGGAGAGTCATTTGAATTTTGCAGAGGGATTTGTGGAGGGATACTAGTTAACACTCCCGAAGCTCTTCTTTTCCAGGACCTATTACTCAGTTTCTATAAAATAACTGACTTACACCCCAAACCTTTACATAGGTAGGAACTAACTATCTATTGCTGTTGAATCAGCTTCTGTGCATAGAGAAAGTGCAAACATTCCCTGTTTTTGCTTTCTCCCTGTGTGGATGCCACCAGAGTCCTTACAATTTAAGGGGTGGTAGGTGATCTTTTTATGTTGCAATTACTTACCAGAGTACTGACTCTTTTGTCCCCTAAATTTCCAGCTCCTCTAGTGAACTGCAGTACATATTTTTGCATTGCTTCCTGTGTGACATTCTTTCCAGAAAGGCCAATGAGCTATACAGCATTGTCCCTTTTCATTAGTGAGGTTTTCCATTTTAACATGTTACTTTATGTCAGCTGGATTTTTTTGGTTTCTCATCAACACTGTAATCAGCTAATGTTTTGTTAAGCAATTTGTTGATGCTTGTCACTTGTCAGGTTTTCAGTTTGCTCACTGCTGACATGATTTTCCCTTTTTTGTTAAGAAAAGGATTTTTACAGTTTAATAAAATATTGCCCGGCATACATTTTTCTCTTCCTTCTCTTTTCCCTTTCTTAACCCTATCCTTTCAATTGGTACATCTCCCTGAAAGAAAACATATTATGTTTGAAAATATGAACAATTAAAGCATATCAAATATGGGTCAGTGGATTTCTAGTTCTACTTAGAGAGAAGAACATTATGTGGAGGGTGTCATACATCTCTGTGTAGAAATGCTTCTAACCTCTGTCAACATCCCTAGCATAGTGACTGCCACTTGGTGGGTGCTCAGGAAATGTCAGGTGAGATAAAATGAGGAACACATTCAAATAGTCACTTTCTAAGTTTAAGTAAAAGAAACTTCATTTTCCACTCATTTTCCTAATACAGTATATCTTAGAGCATGGGTTAATCAGTAAAATGTCATGAACTGGTTTTACTTTATTTGCAATATTAGTTATCTATTCATTTATTTCTTATCCCCTTAAACTGTGTACTTCATTTTTATCACTTTAATTTTGAGCTGAATGTAACATTTTCTCCTTTGTGTGAATTTGAGCAATTGTAGGAGTAACTCTGAAGGCTTGTTGATAGTAGTTGAAAAGTTATGGATTACTGTGTTTACTGAGGGTAAAAGAAAAGTTAATGGGGGTTTTATGTGCCACACTACAACCATGGTTGTATAGTGCCTCAGGTCTCCTAGGCACCTGGGAGAGTGGAGGCAATTTATCAGAAGCAGTCTCCCCTGCCTTCCAATTTACCGTTAAAAATAGCTGTTATGCCTGACCTGTGGTGGCGCAGTGGATAAAGCGTCAACCTGGAAACGCTGAGGTTGCCGGTTCAAAACCCTGGGCTTGTCTGGTCAAGGCACATATGGGAGTTGATGCTTCTTGCTCCTCCCCCTTCTCTCTCTCTCTCTCTCTCTCCCTCCCTCTCTCTCTCTCTCTCTCTTTCTCTCCCCTCTCTATAATGAATAAAATCTTAAAAAAATAGCTATTAACATATAAGAAAGTTAAGTTCATAAATAGAATAAATACTTTGGACTTACATTTATCATTTTTTATAAAAAGGAAATGGGTTTATCTAATATGATGGTTATTGGAATATTACTAAAGCCTAACACAGAAGCTCCTAGTTTACCCAGAATGGTTGGGGAGCAGAATATTATAGTTTTCTGGATCTGCCATGCATTATACATTCTATAGTAGTGGTTCTCAATTGGGGCAATTTTGCCCTCTAGGGCAGTGATTTTCAACCTTTTTTGAGCCGCGGCAAATTTTTTACATTTACAAAATCCTGGGGCACACCACCTACCAAAATGACACAAAATGATACTCTAACACAGTACATATAATACATATAGTTAATAATATAGTTTCTAAATGTATTTATACTCACACCTGACCATGTCTCACGGCACACAGGTTGAAAAACACTGCTCTAGGGGATGTTTGGAAATACCTGGAAACATTCTTGATTGTCAGAGTGGTGGAAAGAAGAGGTGCTACTAGTATTTAGTAGGCAAAGTCCAGGAATCGTACTAAGCATCCCACAGCGCACAAGACAGTTCTCACAAAGAATGATCTGGTCCAAAATGTCTGTAATTCTGAGTTTTAGAAACTCTGCTCTGCAGGTTAGCCCTTTTTATCAAGTTAGAATTCAATGATGTTCAGTTAAACTTTAAGATGACAGCCAGCATTTTTGGTGATTTAGAATTTTAGTTGATAATTTAGCATCTTCCAGAGATTTCAGTGTCTTTATCAACATTAATTACCACCATATCGGTTGAATGTAGAAGTGTAGACTCCTGGTTAAGAGAGATGTTTTTCTGTGGTACAATTATCTGAAGAGGATTAATTAATTCTTATGTTGTAACAGTCATTTGAGTTAAATTGCTACTTTTTTCTTATAGAGAGGATTATTTACCTTTTACATTACAACAGAATTGAAATATAACTTGATCTTTATTAATGAGTTTTAAATATATGTTAAAAATAATAAGTGGCATTGTCTTGAAAGAATACTTCTGTCAACACAGCTGTTGTAAGAACACCCTATGCCTTTATTTTAAGCCCATGGAGGAAACATAAGAAAATAGATTTTCCTTTTACTATTTAGATAAAGTTTATTTGTGTGCACAGTCCAAGAAAAATACCCCCTTCTGAGTAGAAAACCAAAGGAATCTGTTTATTTATTAGTCATTGAATTAAATATTTATTGGGGACTGTCTCATTCACATGCTGGGGCTAATGCAGTAAATAAGGTAAAAGTTTTTATGATGTCGTTTACTGAATTATTTGGAAAATAATAAAGGTTGAAAGCTTGGTACTGAATTTAATTTTATGTTTGTAATAACTTCTTACACACATGAATTCAGTTGCAATGTATGATATTTACAACTATAGAGACTTAATAGAAACCTCCTATTGTGTGACCCTAATCTCATCCTTAGAACCACTCGTTGAGTTATGATGTGATTAAGTAGCTTATCTCAGTAACTGGGTTTATGCAGTCAAGGATTCCTTTTTTACTAAGCACACGTTAAACATCTATATGTGTGATGCTGTTCTAGGAAGAGGGACATGAGAATGAATCAGAAATAGTCCCGTCCCTTCTATGCAACTGCAGGAAGAGGTGGTGAGGACAGGGAACAGAGGTAGGAAGGGGGACTATTGAGAGGACTGAGTGGAGCGAGAGCAGTGAGATGAGTCATGGGAATAGTAATGCTATAAATGGTAAAAGAGGATGAACAAAGCATGGAAGGCATAAAATTGGTCACTTACACCTGTGCTGACCTCCTGTTCTTTACCTGGATTTGTTTTTAACCCTTTCTTTTAGAGACTGTTATTTCCCATCTGTGTTGAATAATTGGCCTTGGGACAGGCAGAGTAAACACAAGCTTAATTTATGATTGTTTCACAACCTCTGAGTTTCCAAGGAAATGAATTATCTGAGGGCAAACTCAGTGCATTGATTGAGCCACACTTAACAATCACAAGGATGTGGCTTCCAAGGCCCTTTCTCTGAATAGATTTCACATTGAGTAAACAATAAAAATTCTTGAGCCTGCATTTTCTGCAGTTTCTATTTCAAAGCATAATCCTAATTCAACTTTTAAATATTTTTTTTTTGTCCTAGAAGACAGCAATAAAATTTGTTCAGTGGCCTGAACAAACCGCTAAGATAGAAGAAAAAAGAATGTAATTCGGGCACCTTAATCTCAACATGTCCAAAATAGAATGCATTATTTTCCACCATATTCTTGCTTCTTACTCCCTAGCCTTTGTTTCGTACCTTGTTTATGCCTCCAGTACATTTCTTTCTTGTCAGTCTTGATACCTCATTGCTGTCAGAGTGGTCTACAAAAACTACAAATATGAAGGGAATAATATTACCAGATATAGCCCTGGCCAGTTAGCTTGGTTGGTTAGAGCACTATCCCAAAGCACAGAAGTTGCTGGTTTGATCCCTGGTCAGGGCACATACAGGAGCAGATCAATGTTCCTGTCTCTCTGTCTTTCTCCTATCCTTTCTCTCTAAAATCAATAAAATTAATATTATAAAAATAATATTAGCAGATATTCAACTGAGCACTTACTGTGTACTTGGTCTTCTCAGTGATCAATATTCAGTAACTCCATTTTCACAATAGTATGATGTCAGAACTATTACAGTGGTACCTTGAGATATGAATTTAATTCATTCTGTAACCAAGCTCATAAGTCAGTCAACTTGTATATCAAACTGCTGATACTGGACCTGTGTGCCAACGCGCCAACTAGCAGCAGCTTCCCGAATCACAACTCGTACTCGGAATTTTGCTCAGGAATCTTGAACAAACCGAGTACAGACCGAGTCACAGCTCATATCTTAAAAAATTTGTATGTTGGTCTGTTCATATCTCAAGGTACCACTGTAAATCATGGCCCAAGAAGAAACTTTCTCTGGGGACATACACTATGTGTTAGAGCCAGGATATAACCACAGTATTCCGTCTTGGGAATGCTAGGTCATAACTGCCATGCTCTGCTCTCTCTTGGCTGAGACATTTGTTGTTTTCTCAGAGCCTACCACAAAATACAAAGTAACTTATCCTTTTTTTTTTTTTTTTTTTTTGCATTTTTCTGAAGCTGGAAACAGGGAGAGACAGTCAGACAGACTCCCGCATGCGCCTGACCGGGATCCACCCAGTACGCCCACCAGGGGCGATGCTCTGCCCACCAGGGGGCGATGCTCTGCCCACCATGGGGCGATGCTCTGCCCACCAGGGGGCGATGCTCTGCCCATCCTGGGTGTCGCCATGTTGCAACCAGAGCCACTCTAGCGCCTGAGGCAGAGGCCACAGAGCCATCTCCAGTGCCCGGGCCATCTTTGCTCCAATGGAGCCTTGGCTGCAGGAGGGGAAGAGAGAGACAGAGAGGAAGGCGCGGCGGAGGGGTGGAGAAGCAAATGGGCGCTTCTCCTGTGTGCCCTGGCCGGGAATCGCGAACCCGGGTCCTCCGCACGCTAGGCCGACGCTCTACCGCTGAGCCAACCGGCCAGGGCCTAACTTATCTTTTATTTAATGAATAACTTATTTTCTTTAAGATAACCTATAGCTAAATGAAAAACTAAAAGTAAAAAATAATTTATTAAGTTTAATGAGAACAATTATAATGAGTTTCATCCCAATTTAAGAAACCTAAACAGTTTTCACAGGTAGAAACAGAGCAATTCAGCAAAGAAAACAGGTAAATAATAAAAATAAACAATGATTGGAAAGTAAAGAAATCCAATTTTTACATAAAATGAACATGTATTGTACTTGACCAAGAAGGAAGAGAAGAGTTGGGAGTGGGTGGGGAATGGCGGGCGTGGAGTGCCATGGAATTGAACTCTGGAAGGTACAATCTTCTTTATGTCCTTTCAAGGTTGTATTCAAGGTTCACTTTATAAGTGATAGCACAGAAAAACACTTTTAGGGCAAAAGAATGGCTAAACCCAAGGCCACATCTAACTCATGAACCCATGATGAAACTAGAGCACACATGCACACAATAACTAATGCCATTTCTTCACCTTTCTAAAATTTTTTTTGGTTTACCCAAATGTGGTACTTCATTCAAATGTATTCCATAAGATACTTTCCGACTAAAAATCAAATTAGTCAAGTAAGTTGGTCAGTGTGTGTACCTAAGACAGGAATATCTGTATATCATGGCCTACAGTGTATTTATTTATTTATTTAGTGGGTACTGGAAAACAAATGTTGTTCTATTGAAAAGATTTGTTTAAAAAATGGCGAAACTTTCAAGAGCCACAGTGGTGAAAAAGCATTAGGTAAACAGTCATCATGAAATAAGGTTATACGTGGCACCCAATCCCTTATCTTTCCCCACTTCCTGTTTCACGCCTTACTTGTTGGCATTACTGCAATATTTCTAGTTGTGTGTTTGTACGCTGCTGTTGCAGACCTCAGTTCCCTTGCATGAAATGTCTACTTTCCCCTCTGTACACACATGGTAGGTTTGTGGCACAACTAAAAAACTGTAAAAATTGGAAACCTCAGTCTTTTAAAAGGGCTGCTAACAAACTTGCCCAGACTTTTCCCTGGAAAGACAAATTATCTCTATTATTCTGGTCAGAAAATTAATTTGCCCTCTGCCCTATACAGAGAGATACTTTTATCTTCCAAAGCTGTTCAGTATACAAACATTCCTGAACATTTAGTCTGAAACAAAAGATCTGTGAATGTCTTTTCTCAGAAAGCGCAGAAACTAGAGAGGTCTATGGAAAGTCGTTTACTTAGCACATTGTATTAAAATTATTCTTTTAAGTGTCTGGTGAGCTCACTTACAGCAGAAATTAAATGAATAAGTAAGTAACTTAAAAATTCTAGAGCACGTGGGGCAATACCAAAAGTTATTTTATATAAGATAATCCAATCAACCACACTAAGCACTACTAAAGTTTAAATGCTGGGTAGTTCATAGACCACTAACTTGTTTTTCATGACTCAGACTCTAATACAAATAAAAAATTTCTTACATAATGATAAAACCAAATCCAACATTTATTACTGTATTTTTACTCCATAAGATGCACAGGCATTTTCCCCTCCACTTTTTGGGGAAAAAAGTGCATCTTATGGAGTGAAGAAAATGGTATTTTATTAAATATTTTAACACACCATTTGGTTCAGAATATTTTTTTCTTATTTTTCTCCTTAATACCCTACGTATATCTTATGGTCAGGTGCACCTTGCGGAGTGAAAAATACAGTATGTACCATGCACTGAGTTAAACTCTTTAAAAGTAATGGTTTGGCCCTGGCTGGTAGGCTCCACAGTAGAATGTTGGCCTGGTCTGTGGAAGTCCCGGGTTCAATTACTGGTCAGAGCACACAGGAGAAGTGACCATCTGCTTCTCCCCCCTCCTTCTCTCTCTTTTTTCTCCTCCTGCAGCCATGGCTCAAATGGTTTGAGCAAGTTGGCCCCAGGTGCTGATAATGGCTCTATGGCCTCACCTCAGGTCCTAAGATAGCTCAGTTGCTGAGCAACGTAGCAGCAGCCCCAGATGGGCAGAGCATCACCCAGTAGGGGGCTTGCTGGGTGAATTCCTGTCAGAGTGCATGAAGAAGCCTGTCTATCTGCCTCCCTGCTTTTCAATTAAAAAAAAATTAATGCTTCGATATACAGGGGGCCCTCGGGTTACTACAGTCTTGACATACAATGTTTTGAGTTTACAATGCTCACTTTCATAAAAACCTAAAAAATTGAGACGTCATTTTTTTTCTGTTACTACAGTACAGTGTACAGTACAGTATATTTATATCCTTTTTCTTTTTCTCTGGCTTAGTTGTGTTTTTATGTTCTAGATTATGATTTTACAACTGTGTTAGGTTAGGTAGGTGACTTAGGCTAGGGTGTGTTTCGACTTAGACCAAAATTCGGGTGACATCAGGGCTGTAGGAACGTACCTGTGTCGTAATCCGAGGACCCCCTGCATTCCCATAAGCAGCCCTATGAAGTATTAGTATTATCTGATATTGGCAACAGAGACTCAGAAAGGTAAAGTAACTTGTTCAAAGTCACACAGGTAGTCAGTTGCCTTGGCAGTATGGCTTGGTTTGTTATAGCAGTATCCCGATGTGCAAAGGTTGCCAGTTTGGTCCTCGGTCAGGGCATGTTCAGGAACAGATCGATGTTTCTATCTGTCCCCCCCCCTCCCCCCTTCCTCTTTCTCTTAAAAAAAGTCACACAGGTGGTCAATGGTAGAAATGGGGTTGAACCCAGGTCGTTTGACTCTGGTGGTTGTGTTTTTAACCACTTAAGTTATATAGCCACTCACAGGAAAAGAAAAAAAGATGCGTTTGTTATCTTAGATTCTTTCAGAAGATACTCTGTCTCCAAAACCAAATTTGGATAGACAGAACAAAAATATACCCTATTAAAAGGTTCCAGATTGCATTTGGGGAACTAAACTGAGCCATATTGTTTTAGTAAAGATGTCATTGTCTTGCCAAGAAAATTCTGTGAGGATGGGAAGACAAGGTTAACATTTTTGCCAGTGAGTGCTGGGAATGAAGGACGCATGAAGACATCATTATTGCTAACCTCCAGCTCACCCAGGGCTAGAGCATGCCAGCTTCATGGGTGTATGACCTATGCAGGCTCATAGGACCTTACACTTAGAAGGGCTGTGCTTAAAAGGGTTTAATTGGTTGGTTTCCTGCTCTGTTGTCGCTGTCTTGAAAATTTTTATTCTGTTTGAATAAGGAATTTTTAAAAATTTGTAGCTAGTCACGGGCTGAAGTCTTGGTTAACCCTTTATGGCAGCTCATTATTTGGAGAAGGGAAGTAGACAGGCAATACCAGAAATGCTGCTGGCAAAGGTTTTCAGTAACCTGAAGTTCTGCCAATATCCATACTGGAATCTGGAGAGATACTCAGGTCTTGACTTTCTAGGCTGTAAAATATCCAATTCCCTGATTATTTGGTTGATTATGTGAAATCACTTTTAAGATATCTTAAGGAACTGATTTAAGATATTTATTGGCAGAATATTAGTCTATCTTAAAGGAAAAAATATGTTACAGACAGTGTTTTCCAGATTCTTAAAGGTCTTAGATTGATTTTCATTCTTTATCCTAGTCTGAGAGTTTGTTTTATGTCAATCTAACCATTCTCTTTTATAATAAGCACCAAATCAATTAAATAAGGAGTGATATTTCCTTTTAACAGGAATCAATATCTACCATTTTTTTGTTTTTGTTTTGTTGTGTAAGTTACATTTCTATTATCCTAAGTAAATGTACTTCGTGATTTTAAGTTTTTTTTGGTTGTGTGTGTGTGTGTGTGCACGCGCGCGTGCGCTCAAATACTCTATTGCATAAGGTTTGCAGTATATAATGTTGATAACAGCGATACCAAAAACCTTGATATTTAATACTTCAGTAATATTACCTAGCTGCTACTGTTGCTTATTTCTCCAGAAACCTCTTTTAGAGACTTCATATGGCCTTCAGTCATATTCATCTGCATTTGCTTTTGACAAACATATATAGAACACAGATTTTGTTGATGTGATTTTCTTTTGCATAGTTCACATCATTTCTGTAATCTTTGAGAGCTCCTGCTGAGTTCCACCATTCTACCACAAATGAAAATAAGTGGGGGAGAAAACAGAGATTTGTATACTAGTTTCTGAAAAACCACTTGTCTTGACTTATTGTTACTATATTTTGTTGGATATTGAGTTTAATTTTAGTTAAAACAAATTCTGTGGGGAATGAGTTCCATAACCTCCATTTCTGCAGAATTATATGTTTTACTGCTGCAGATCCAGCAGAGGGAGCCGAAGTTAATCAAGGAAATGAGCTGCTTTGATGATTCAGAACCAGTAATTCATAGTCAAAAGGTGATTTTTGGGCGTGTGGATTAGGGTGAGGGGAGTCAGGATGTTTCTGTGTGTAAGTAGGTGTGTTAGAGAGAGTAGAAGGAAGAAGTAAAATAGAAGGGGCAAGACATGGAAATTTTAAGATGCACTGAAAATGTGGAATGTATATTACCTTTTTTGAAGGAAAATGACAGAACTGACAGAAGTATTTGATTTTTCAGATCCTGAGAAAGTACTTTAAGGCTAAATGTATAACATGACTTTTTCCCTTTTCCAGTTAGCCAGTTCTCCCTTTAAAACTGTTTTTAGATTGAATTGCTATATATTTCTGTTTCTTGTGATTTTTATATTTAGGGTAATTTCCCAGTGAAAGTTTTTTGAAAATTTCCTCCTTCAGTCCATCAGCTCACTGGCCTGCACATCGTGTCTGCATTCATGTCTGAGTGTTGAAAGTCTTGGAGAGTGTTTAAATTTAGGTGAATATTTATTCAATAGATTAATCAATTACTCCACTAACTAGCCAAACAGTATTTATTGAACTTCTAGTACCATATGAGGTGCAGAATGTGTGTGTCTGTGTATGGAGGGCAGCCAGGAGGGGGGATCTAAACTGTATTCTGTTCTCAAAGAACTGACAGGTAGCTGAGTGAATAAATACATTTGGTTAAAACGAAACATCATGTAGCCAAATGCTAAGCTGCAGTTCAAAGTTCCCAAAAGTAAATCGAACATAAAGTAAGTGTTCATAGAAGAGACATGCTGGTCTGTGAGGTAGCCGAAGAAGTCCAGAAAGATTTCAAGGAGGATATGGCTGGGTCTGAATGATGAGTGGTTTTGTGAATGGCGAGGGGAGAAGGCAGAAGGGCTTTCCTTGGTGGAGAAGCTGCATGAAAAGACTATGAGCCAGAAAAGTGTGATTATGATGAAGATACAGGGTCAGTGTGTTGTTGAATGATGCTTTTTGTGTACTGTAGACCCCTGAGGGCTGCCATTTGCACCCAGTCTAGGTCTGTGGTGCTCCTGGAGGCACCCAGAGCCTGAGAGCAAGTTCTGGAGTTACTGTGGTTACGGTGCATAGTGGTTCCTTACCCTTTGTATATTATAACCATCAGTCACTCTACTGAGAGGAATCTGTAAAGAGGCAGAAGAGCACAGCGGGTATAGATTGGACTGTATAATCAGGAAGCCTGGATTTGAATCCTGGGCACATCAGAAAATAGATGTGTGACCCAGGATACATTTCTTAATCTCTTTATGTCTTATTTCCTTCATCTATAAGATGACAAGATAATAATAGTACCTACTTCAAGGAGTTGAAATGGTTAAATGAGGCATAAATATCATCTGCTTAAAGCGGTGTCTAAAGCCTAGTGAGCTCTGAGTGTCACTTGTTACTATCAAAGAACTAATGTGTCACTCAAACAGAAAAGAAAACAAATATCCTACTTTTTTATATCTATTTTTTAAGTGTAGAAATATAAAATTTCTGGGTTTTGTCTAGACTATTTTGTTTTTTGCTGGTTGAAAATGAAGCAGATTTTATGGTGTAAGATTACTCTGGAAGATGTGGTACATATATACTATGCACTACTACTCAGCCATAAGAAATAATGACATCGATCATTTACAACAACATGGATGGACCTTGATAATATTATACTGAGTGAAATAAGTAAATCAGAAAAGGCTAAGAACTGTATGATTCCATACATAGGTGGGACATAAAAATGAGACTCAGGGACATGGACAAGAGGGTGGTGGTTTCCTTGGTAGGGGTGGGGGGGAGAAGAGAGGGGGAGAGGAGGGGCACAAAGAAAGCCAGATAGAAGGTGATGGAAGACAATTTAACTTTGGGTGATGGGTATGCAACATAATTAAATGTCAAAATAACCTGGAGATGTTTTCTCTGAACATATGTACCCTGATTTAATAACATCACCCCATTAAATTAATAAAAAAAAGAGCCCTGGCCGGTTGGCTCAGCGGTAGAGCGTCGGCCTGGCGTGTGGGGACCCAGGTTCGATTCCTGGCCAGGGCACATAGGAGAAGCGCCCGTTTGCTTCTCCACCCCCCCCTTCCTCTCTGTCTCTCTCTTCCCCTCCCGCAGCCAAGGCTCCATTGGAGCAAAGATGGCTCCTTGGCCTCTGCCCCAGGTGCTAGAGTGGCTCTGGTCGCGGCAGAGCGATGCCCTGGAGGGGCAGAGCATCGCCCCCTGGTGGGCAGAGCGTCGCCCCTGGTGGGCATGCCGGGTGGATCCCGGTTGGGCGCATGCGGGAGTCTGTCTGACTGTCTCTCCCCGTTTCCAGCTTCAGAAAAATAAAAAAAAAAAAAAATAAAAAAAAAAATTAAATTAATAAAAAAAAGAGATTACACTGGTTCCACAGGCTGATTTATGGAAGTAAATCAGTATGGCCTCGTTTTTATAAAAAACAATGATGACACTCATTTCAGTAAGAGTCATGCTTACCTGGCAGTTCGGTGGCCCTGCTTGAGCTTGCAATGTTTCCACATTTCCCAGCTGTTTTGAACCATGGACAGAATCAAAGTTCACTGTTGTATCTTCTGTTCTTCTGTGCCTGGCATTGACTTTTTTCTTTTCTTTTTTTTTTTTTTGATGAATGGGTCAATGATCAAATGGAGACAAGATTTTGAAAATAATCCCCGTCCTCTCCTACACATTTGTTGCAGTCCTTTCCTAGTGCAGGTGGAGTAGGCATGTCTGCAGAATGTCTTGAGGGCTGTCTAATTAAATATCTTCCCTGCTGGTTTATCATTGACAGAAAATGAAAGTCACTTCTATTTTAGATCACTTTATAGTTTACAAGTATTTTCTTATACTTCATGTAATTTTCTACAGCATTCATGTGAATTTGTTATTATTTCTTCTATTGAATAGACTGAGTAATTTACTAATCTCAGTGACTGGCTTAAGTCTCATACACAAATTATTGTAGACTTTAGATTTGATCTGAAGTCCCTTGACTGAAGATTTTCTTTAGGTTTCAGTGATAACGTACTTTTTTCCTACATGAATTAAAAACCTTTTGATTATATGTACTCCCTCAGGAAGGGGCCTCTCTAAATTTTTCATATTGGTGTACAGTATGTGTGAGGTTGGGTTAGAACTGCTTTGGAAGATACCCTGAAGTTCAAAGAGGAGGTAATACTGGGCAGAACCATGAGGTGAGAGAAAGAGTGGGTGTTAGAATTTACCTTGAGTAGCTCATACTGGTAATAAGCAGAGACCTGGATGTGATGCTCCCCTAAAGTTTCTGAATAAAGGTAGTGGGAGTGTGGGAAACATACAAGACAGTGGAGACTAGCATGTCGAGAACCTAGAGCAGGTATTACAAATCTTCATAATTTTATGCAGAACTGATTTTACTGTTGGTGCAGGTGGAACCCTAAAGCCAAGTAACTGAGGAGGCCGGAACTCTCAGCTCCACACAGAAGACCCTCTTCTTCAGTGCTTCTTCTTGTCTCTTGAGTTTGGATAAAAGCCTTCCTCAAATATGTTGGCCACATTCACCATCTTTTTTATTTATTAAAATTTTTTGTTATAGTTTACATTTAATATTATTTGTATTTCTGGTGTACAGCATAGCATCATCTTCTATGTCAGTGTTTATGTTATGGTCTGAGGCGTCCCTATAAATAGATTTTGCTTAACAAATTTTTCTACTGTTGACTGTTTCAGTCCTAAATTTCCAACATTGTGAAATTACTAAATAAACTCTAAAAAGAAAAAAAAAAGCCTATTTAATGAGACCATTGAAATGGCATATTCTTGTATGTGCTTAGTAATTATGTATAAATGTAATCAGATTCAATCAACATTTGTGGGTACTTCTATTACATATGTTATCATAGTTAATCCCATTTTAAATTTATTTGTGGCTCCCAATTAGTGAGCAGACTTGTATTCTTTATGTAGTCTAGTGCAGTGCTTTGCTATGTTAGGTGTTTAATAGATGTTTGTTAAGTGGATTGGAAGTTAAACTCTTTTACTTCTATAGAGTATAATGGTGGAGAAATAGAGAAACAGGAGCTCTTCTGAGATAGTGGAGATTTGGCAATTAACTAACTTTTTCAACATGCCATTTCTTTCTTTGTGAACCAGTTACATATAACGTAGAGGTTAAGTCGATTTCATTTTAGAGCAGAATTCAAAACACTAAAATAAAAAATGATTGTAAGACAAATTAAATCATAGTAGGAATGCAAAATGAAAATGGAAATTGATATGCGGAGCAATGGTTACGCTTGCCTTTTCTTCACTGCCATTGTTTTCTGTGTGTGTGTGAATTTCTGTGTGTTTCAGTTAGTCAAAATAGATTTCTAAAGTGCTATGGTGAAGGGGTTGGGAAACTTAGTTGTCAGAAAAATTATCTTCCTGTTTCTCTCCTTTTTATAAATATTCTTATTGTATGTGACAGAATTAGCAACCTCAATTTCTACTGTGCAAGATTTTCTTTCATTTGCAAAAGTACTGTATAAGTAATGCAATATCAGAATTTTGGGATAGTTTATTTTAGAATCATGTAATAGCAATTTTCTGTAACTAGAGATCAATACCTGAAGAGTAAATAGTTCACTAAGTGTCAAAAAATCATGGTTAGATCCTTACCTCACAGTATATAAAAAAATCAACCACAGATGGATTATGGATTTGAGTTTCAAAAGCAAAACTTTGAAAAAAACAGTAATAATTATAGATAAATTTATTTATAGATGAATAAGTATAGATGAATATAGGGCTAGAAGTAGGAAAGTATCCTTAAAAAAGACATAAAACATTGACTATAAAAGGCAAGACATAAATTTCACTATATGAAAATTAAAAACTTTAATTCACCAAGAGTCCACTTAAAAAAATGAAAAGTCCATCATAAACTGGGAAAAGATATTCACAATATATATAACTGTGAAAGGTTTGGTATTAAAAGCACAGAAACATCTCCTACAATTTAGTAAAAAAATGGGCAAAAGTACTTAATAGACATTTCACAGAAGAGTAACTCATGACCAACAAACATATGAAGAGATGTTCATCATATAGCATCATATTCATTAGTGATCATGGAAGTGCAAATAATGACAATGATAGACTATTATCACTTTACATGCTTCTTTTGGAAAAAAATTAAAAACCTGATAATATTAATGGAGAGGAAATAGATCCACTAGATATTTACTGCTGGTCAGAGTGCAAATTGGTACAATCATTTTAGAAAACATTGAACATTTTTGGAAAAAATTGCATATTCATATATTTTGTGACTCAGGAATTTCACTGCAAGGTATCCCATAAAATTCATTTATAGGTACAACAGAAAACACTTCCTTTTCGTGCTACTTAAACAACTACCTGGAAACAATCCAAATGCATGTCAGTGGGAGAGTGGATGAATAAACTGTGATAGAGTCACAATAAAATATGACAGTATTGGATGAAGTGTACAGCATTTACAAATATGAATGAATCTTGGCAATGTTATACTAAGTAAAAAAAACAGCAAGGACAAAATACATGTTGTTGAGGTCTTGATGATTCAAAGATGACAACAAAGTAGGCGGATATTCCAACTGCCACCTCCCAAGACAAAATTGGATCACAACTTAATTTAAGTACAATCATCTTGAAAAACCAACTTTGGACTAAATGAAAAGGAGTCCATAATCAAGGGTCACAGAAGAAGCCACACCAAGACTGGTAGGAAGGGCAGAGACATGGAGGGGACTGCCCTGTTCTAGGAGTGAGTGGCAGCTGAGGGTCCGGAGGGACTCTCACTGCAGGGAGGGTTGCACTGAGAGGGGAGGGTCCTAAGCCCTAGGACTAGTGACCCAGCTTAGAGCCTGAGAGCCTAGAAGAGATGCTCATACAGCAATTAGCAATGAAAAGAGCCAAGGTTTCTGTTTGTGAGTAAAAAACAGGAGCTCTAAGAGATATGGGCTTCATCTTAAAGGACCAGCATAGAAAATCTCAATCACAACCACTTACCTGGGGCTCCAGCAGAAGGATGGCTAAGAGGACTAGAGAACCTGAGGAGAGTGTGAAGTTGGTGGCCCAGTGAGAGACACTAGGGGATAGCCCCTGTACTGAGTCATTCTCCTATACTGCAGTCGCCATCTTTCTTGAGTGGAGCAGTCCCCTCTGAGCAGCATCAGCCTGGGGAAAGGAACTGCCCCATCTCAGGAATCCCTCCTGCCCCACCCTATGGAGACTGGGTTGTTCTGAGAAACCAGGAAGCAGGGGGCATGTCAGTGACTCAGTTTTCTGGCACTGAGGCTGGATTTCCCTCCCCCCCCCGCCCCACCCAAGGCTATGACTGGTGCTTCTGCCTCATGGGAGACCCAGTAGAAACTCTCTGAACTGCAGGCAGACCACATCTCTGGGTCTCAGAGGCCACATCCACCAGACTCCTGGGGCCACACCCTATGGAGATCTGTGAAAAAAATCTGGACACTTACACCTGGGGCTGAGGAGCAGAGCCACACCCACCACCCTTCCTAATCCCTAAATTGTCCCCGGCTCTAGACTTTACTAGAGTTTTTTTTCGGTGGACAAGCCCAACAAGCAGTCAGCAGAGACTGCAGAAGGTGGGGCTCAGGAAACTTTGGCCTTTTGTGGACCTTCCCCTAAGCCCAGAGTGAGTAAAAGCCAGCCTAGGTGTGTGACTTGGTATTTTCATGTGCACATAAGCCCAACAGAGACAGGCAAAAACTCAGGATTGCTTGTAGCTTTAAGAAGGTTCCTGAAGGCCAGTCATGGGCAGTGTCTCCCACTGGTCTGCGCCAGGTTCCCTCCAGGGAGGTGCAGGGCTGGCACATCCAATGGCCAGCTGCAAAGAGCATCAGTTCAGGACCCAACAACCCTTGCTAGTTGTGTGTTCTGAGGAAGGGTTCCTCACACCTGGCCTAGCTGAGTTGAGTTCTGCTTTCTGTGATCAGCACTGGCACAGTGGCTCATGTGCATTGGACAGGGTGGAACCAGGCCAGTCAGCTGGCCCAGATGCTGGATATCCTGCCCTGCTGGGCTAGGTTCCAGAGGGGGGAAGGTAGAGAGAGGCTTGGAGAATGGATATTTAAAGGGTGGGTCCCTGCAAGCCTATTGTTGGGTTCAGTCGAGGGGCTTAGCCACTTTCTGGGGGGGGGTTCAGTCAGCTCCAGGGGAGGACTCTCTCAGTCTTCCTCCCTGAGACCGGGGTCTCACAAGCTATAAGAACTTCTGTAGAGGGGACTGTTGGCTCCATGCAGTCTGAACCTGCTGCTCATCTCTCTGGGGAGAAATAGAATTGGAGTATCCAGCAACATCTGAGGGATTAGACTCTGGAGTAGGGGCCACTTTCCCCATACTGAGCTCTTGACTAGAAGATCTCTGAAGTAGGGGGTCCCACTAACATTGTATTCACAGCCTCAGCTGCTCTAACCCACTAAACTTGCAACCTGTAGAGGGGTTGGTGAGGTGAGGCCAATCTGAGCCCACACTACAGCCTTTCTATGGAAGACTCTGTAGGAAGACCATATAGCTGAAAAAGGAGGTAGAACAGTTGAAAAGTGGAGGCAAATCTTATAAAGCTTGGGGCTTTTACAGAGCTGCTATCTCTAAGCATGAGGAAGCTGATCTTTATATAGAGTTGGCCCCTTCCACACTACTCAGGAACAGAAAATGCAGACACAAACAGCAAACAGAGAAGTAGCTCCAGATAGGTAGCCTATGGCAGGTTACAAACAATGGCTTATGCTAACCCAAGAAGACCCAGAACCAACACAACCAGTAGTGGGTGGCAGACAGAACTAATGCTAGACTCAGCTAGCTACACAAGCAGTACGCCTAAAGGAGGAGTCCAACAGGCACTAGACACAGAGAAAAATAAATACACCCAATAGGACAGACACCCCACAGACCTAATACACATGATCAAGGTTGACCCTTAGAGCCCACCAGCCTGAAAAGATAACCGTATCCATGAAAGGACCAACTGCATTCAATACTCACATACAATAGGAGGGAATTAGTACCCATAAGAAGCATTCCTAGAGCAAGGAAATCAGGTGGCCTGGAAGACAGTACCACTGACTCCATCTTTCTCATAAAGATATCACAACAAATTTAAAGTCAGATAGCACTAACTAATACACACACAAAATGGGAAGACAAAGAAATACAACCCAAATGAATCAACAAGAGGAGAGAAGACTTCCAAGTTCCTTTTATGAGGCAAGCATTATCCTCATACCCATACCAGGTAAAGACACTACAAAGAAAGAAAACTATTGGCCAATATTTCTGATGAATATAGATGCTAAAATTCTCAACAAAATATTAGCAAACTGAATCCAGCAATACATTAAAAAGATCATATATCATGATCAAGTGAGATTTATTCTAGGAGGCAAAGCTGGTACAATATTCATAAATCAATAAATATGATTCATCACATAAACAAAATGAAGGATAAAAATCACATGATTATATCAATAGATGCAGAAAAAGCATTTGATAAAATCCAGCAACGATTTATGATCAAAACTCTGAGCAAAGTGGAAATACAGGGAATTGACCTAAGCATAATAAAAGGTCATATATGACAATCTGACAGCCAACATCATATTCAATGGGCAACAATTAAAAGCATTCCCCTTAAGATCAGTAACAGGGCAGGGGTGCCCCCTTTTACCACTCTTATTCAACATAGTCCTGGAAGTTCTAGCCACAGCAATCAGACAAGAAGAAGAAATAAAAGGCATCCAAATTGGAAAACAAGAAGTAAAACTATTGTTATTGGCCTGACCTGTGATGGTGCAGTGGATAAAGCGTCGACCTGGAAATGCTGAGGTTGCCGGTTCGAAACCCTGGGCTTGCCTGGTCAAGGCACATATGGAAGTTGATGCTTCCAGCTCCTCCCCACCTTCTCCCTCTGTCTCTCTCTCCTCTCTCTCTCCCTCTCTCCCTTTCTCTCTCCTCTCTAAAATGAATAAATAAAATAAAAAAAACCCCAAAATAAAAAACTATTGTTATTTACTGATGATATGATATTATACATAGAAAACCCTAAATTCACAGTCAGAAAAAACAACTATACCTGATAAATGGATTCAGCAAGGTGGCAGGAAATAAAATCAATATTCAGAAATCAGTTGCATTTTTATACACCAATAATAAACTGTCAGAAAGAGAGATTAAAGAAAAATCCCCTTCACTATTACAACAACAAAATAAATAAATAAATAAATAAATAAATAAATAAATAAATAAATAAATAGATAAAGTACCTGGGAGTAAATTTAATGAAGGAAGTAAGGATTTGTACTCAGAAAATTATAAGACATTGAAAAAAAAATCAAGGATGAAGATCACTGGCTTGAGCAAGGGGTCACTTGGTCTGCTGTAGCCCCCTGGTCAAGGCACATATGAGAAAGCAATCAATGAACAACTAAGGTGCCACAATGAAGAACTGATGCTTCTCATCTCTCTCCCTTCCTGTCTGTTCCTATCCGTCCCTCTCTCTCTGTAAAAAACCCCCAAAACAACAAGGATGATACAAACAAGTGTAAGCATATACGATGTTCATGGATAGAAAGAATAAACATCATTAAAACATCTATACTAACCAAAGCAACCTATAAGTTCAATGCAATTTCTATTAAAATACCAATGGCATACCTCACAGATCTAAAACAAATATTCCAAAAATTTATATGGAACAAAAAGAACCCAAATGGACTCAGCAATCTTGAAAATGAAGAGCAAAATGGGAGGTATCATACTTCCTGGTATCAAGTTATACTATAAGGCTGTTGTAATCAAAACAGCTTGGTACTGGCTTGGAACAGGCATACAGATCAGTGGAACAGAACAGAGAACTCAGAAATAAAACTATGCCTTTATGGTCAAGTGATATTTGAGAAAGGAGGCAAGAGTATACAATGGAGTAAAGAAAGTCTCTCTAATAAATGGTGTTAGGAAAATTGGACTGGTACATGCAAGAAAATGAAACTAGACCACCAACTTACACTATTCACAAAAATAAACTGAAAGTGGATAAAAAACTTAAATGTAATTTGCAAAATCATAAAAATCTTGGAAGAAAACATAGGCAGTAAACTCTCTGATATCTCTCATAGAAATATTTTTGCTGATATATTTCCAGCTGTAAGTGTAATAAAGGTCAAAATCAACTAATGGGACTTTATGAAACTAAAAAGCTTTAGCACAGCAAAAGATACCATTAACAAAATAAAAAGACAACCACACTATTGGAGAACATATTTGCTGATGTGTCTGATTAGGGGTCAATAACCAAAATTTATAAAGAACTTCTAAAACTCAACACCAGGAAGGTAAACAATCCAATTAAAAAATAGAAAAAGGAACTGAATAAACACTTTACCAAAGAGGATACACAGATGGCCAACAGGCATATGAAAAAGTGTTCAGTGTCACTAATCACCAGAGAAATATAAATTAAAACCACAATGAGATACTAACTTACACCTGTCAGAATGGATCTCATTAACAGATCAACACACAAGTGCTGGTGACAGTGTCGAGAAAAGGGAACCCTGCACTTCTGGTGGGAATGCAGACTGGTGCAGCCACCATGGAAAACAGTATGGTGCTTCCTCCAAAAATTAAAAATGGAACTGCCTTTTGACCCAGCTATCCCACTTTTAGGAATACATTCTAAGAATCCCAAAACACTGATTCAAAAGAAGATATGCACTCCCATGTTTATTGCAGCATTGTTTACAATAGCCAAGATCTGGAAACAGACCAAGTGTCCATCAGTGGATGAATGGATAAAAAAGAGTGGTACATATACACAGTAGAATACTATACAGTCATGAAAAAGAAGGAAATCTTACCTTTTGCAATGGCATGGATGAACTCAGAGATTATTATGCTAAGTGAAATAAGTCAGGCAGAGAAAGACAAATATCAGATGATCTTATATGTGGAATCTCATGAACACAGTGCACTGAGGAATGGAATGGTGTTAGAAGTGGGGTCACAGAAAGCAGAGGGACAGCTGTCAGTAGGAAGGGGGAGGAAGGGATGAGATCAGAGAAGGTAAAAGAATTAGTGGAATTATATATGCATAACATGTAGATACAGATAACAGGACAGCAAATTCCAGAGGGAAGGGGGGATAGGTGGTAGGGGGAGGGATGCAAAAGGGGTATAATGGGGCACATTGCTTGGGGGGTGACGGTGTTGTATTAAGTGGGATTCTTGAATCTATGTTAACATAATACATTTAACATAATTAAAGAAAAGAAAGCTAAAAAATGATGTGCAATTTATCATTTTTATAAAGTTAACACAACTAAGATATCTCTTAAAATATAGATTGATATAATAATTCTGTATAACAAGGAAGTTAAGAAAATGATGAAATGCAGTATCTATTGCCTCAGATCTGGGAATCAAAAGGAATGTCATATGAGGTTGACCATGTAGCTGAACATGGGTCGTGTGTGATCAGAGTTCTCTTATTTCGAGTTGTGAAATTTGATTCCTTATTACATTATTAAAAATGGTTAAATAAATGAATAATTACCAATGCTGAGAGTATGTTTTGATCCAAGGACTTTGATTAATTCAATTTTGCTCTTGGAGTACAAAGGGAAAATCCTAAAATCTATGAATATTAAAGAAATTCAGTATTTAACCATATTTTAAGAGTTGACACAGTAGGCTATACTGTGCTATTCTTTTGATATTATTTATAAATGTAATTTTATATGTTATGAAAGACATTTTTAAGCTCATTTTTACATTATCCATATCTATCACATAAAAAAAGTAACATAAGAATGTTCTCCACATTTTTGGTGCTCATTTTAATTATATTTATTTTTCATAGAAAAATTAAGGCAGTATTTGAAACAAATTTTTACTGCAAAAGTATTTAAACCTCATGAAGATGAGAAATATCAGAGATAAATATTTTATTTCCTAAATATACAGTTTTTTTTTAATATTTAGAGAACAAAATTGGAAGCAGCATAGAATTGCAAAATTAAATCTGTTGTGAATCATTATAAATATAATACAATACAAATGATATATGCAGATTCAAATAAACATAAGAACTGATGAACAGCCTAACTAGATGGTGATGCATCGGGACACTGGGGGCCCAGGTTCGAAACCCTGAAGTCACTGGCTTGAGTGTGGGTTCATCTGGCTTGAGCACAGGCTCACTGGCTTGAGCGTGGGATCATAGACAGGACCCCATGGTCACTGGCTTGGCTTGAGCCTCTCTCTGGTCAAGGCACGTATAGGAAGCAACCAATGAACAACTAAGGTGCTGCAACTATGAGTTGATGCTTCTCATCTCTCTTCCTTCCTGTCTCTTTCACTAAAAAAACAAAACAAAACAAACAAAAACCAATCAATAAAAGGGCTAGAAATTTCATCTTACAAAAATAACTGGCAGTTTTAAAAATAGGAAATCCTATTTTTAATGAAATTCAAAATATTCATATTTTTATTAGTTTGCTAGGGCTTTCATAAGAAAACATTACAGACTGGATGGCTTAAACAGCAGAAATTTATTTTTTAAAGTTCTGGAATCTAAAAGCCCAGGATGAAAGTGTTGGCAGGTTTGCTTTCTTTGGAGACCTCTCTTCTTGGCTTGCAGATGACCACTTTCTCTGGTGTCCTCACATAGTCTTCCTCTCTGTGGCTCCATTTCTAGCGTCATTTTTTCCCTCCTTATAAGGACACCAGTCTTATTTGATCAGGGCCCCACCCAATTGTCCAGTTTTATCTTAATAGCCACTTGAAAGACTTTATCTCTAATACAATTACTTTCTGAGGTATTGGAATGGGGATTGCAACATCTGAATTTTGGGAGAATGCAGGTCAGCCCACAACATCATTTTCTGTGACAGATATTCTTGTAGTGAGTGCCCATTTTTCACCCTCTTCTAGGTGTTGGGGGTATAGCAGCAGTAAAGCTTATAGTCTTTTCACAATGGGTATAACAAAGCAGCAGAACCCAAAAATGAAAGGAAAATTTTAGGATATTAAACTTGCAAATGGCATTATCCCCATATCCCTGTCATTTTTTTAAGGGCTCCTCTACCTTAATTGTTTGGAAGAATTAACCACTCTAGAGCATGCTGTATGGAGTTAAGCACATGAGAATAGCTTAACTGTGTAAGTACACCCACCATGATTAGGTGCACCTGTCCTTGTGACAGCTAATTATAGACTAATATTTGGAACCAATGTGTTTTCTCTGCTGACAGATCTTGCTTTATACCTGAGGTGTGTCTCCTCTAATTGTGGTCTTGGGGACCTTTCCACCATGGTGTTAGCTGCTCTAGGAGTCAGCTATCTCTCTCTTTTGAGGTAATCCTTAGTCCCTCAAATGGAATTTTGATTAAGCTACATGACAGAGATATGAAGTCAAAAGGTCATAGGCAGGCCCTGCCTGTGGTTGGTTAGAGATTTTGCAAATGACAAGATCTTTTTTTAATGGCTGAATGATATTCCACTGCATCTCTCTCTCTCTCTTTCTGTGTATGTGTATCACAGATTCTCCATCCATCCATCCATCCATCCATCCATCCATCCATCCATCCATCCATCCATCCATCCATGGACACGTCGGTTGTTTCCATATCTTGGCACTGTAAATAGTGCTGCAGTGAACACAGGGGTGCAGATATTTTTTTGAGTTAGTATTTTTGTTTTCTTCAGATAAATATCCAGAAGTAGAATTGCTGGATCATATGGTAGTTCTATTTTTCATTTTTTGAAGAACTTCCATAATGTTCTCCATAGTGGCTGAACAAATTTATGTTCCCACTAACAGTGCACAAGGATTCCCTTTTCTATACATCCTCACCAACACTTGTTATTTCTAATCTTTTGGATATAGCTATTCTAACAGGTGTGATGTGATGTCTCATTGTGGTTTTGATTTGTATTTTCCTGATAATTAGTGATGTTGAGTATTCATCTACCTGTTGGCCATCTGTATGTCTTCTTTGGAAAGATGTCTATTTAGATATTCTGCTCATTTTTTAATTGGATTTTTTAGATGTTGTGTTGCATGAGATATTTATGTATTTTGGATATTAGCTCCCTATCAGATATATGATTTACAAATAAGCTGCTTTTTAAAAAAAATTATTCATTTTAGATAGGAGAGAGAGTGTGAGAGAGAGACAGAGAGAGACAGAGAGAAGGGGGGAGGAGCAGGAATCATCAACTCCCATATGTGCCTTGACCAGGCAAGTGCAGGGTTTCAAACCGGCGACCTTAGCGTTCCAGGTCGATGCTTTATCCACTGCACCACCCTAGGTCAGGCTAAGCTGCTTTTTTATTGTGTTCATGGTTTCCTTTGCTATGCAGAAGCTTTTTAGTTTGGTGAATTCTACCTATTTGTTTTCACTTTTGCTGCTTTTACTTTTGATGTCTGGTTAAAAAAATTATCACCAAAACTTATGCCAAGGAGTTTACTGTCTATGTTTTCTTCTACGGGTTTTATGGTTTCAGGTCTTATGTTCAAGTCTTTAATCCATTTGGTGTTAATTTTTATGTATGGTGTAAGATAGTGATCCAGTTCCTCTCTTTTGCAAGTGGCTGTCCAATTTTTTTTAACAACACTTATTGAAAAGACTGTCCTTTCCCTGTATGTACTTGGCTCCTTTGTCATAAATTAATTGACCATATATGTGGGATTTATTTCTGAGCTCTCTATTCTGTTCTGTTAATCTATGTGTTTGTTATGTTACTATCATACTATTTTAATTACTATAGCTTTGTAATATAGTTTGAGATCATGAATTGTGATGCTTCCAGCTTTGTTCTTTTTCAAGATTGCCTTGGCTATTTGAGGTCTTTTATGGTTTCATACAAATTTTAGGATTGTTCTTTTTCTGTGAAAAATGCCTTGAAATACCTTCCAAATTTTGTGAAAATTGGCTCAATTATTTTTCAAACACAGACAAAAAGAATAATCTTTAATTATATTTTAAAATGTAGTTGGGTGTGATTTTTCTAGATTAGTTAATACACCCTTCCTCTCTCTATACTATTTTCAGTTATTGCCTTGACTCTCCTATATTTTGGAGGCGAGGCCATGGCAGGATGCAGAGAGCAATTGAGTCAAGTGACTTTGCTGAAGTTGAGTCCTGGAGAAGTGATGGGGCTACTGTGGATGAGTGTGAAGGAATACCAGGCAATAACGTCCATGGGCCAATGACCAAGGACAAGAAAGGAAGCTGGATGCCTAAGTGGATACCATTGCAGATAAATGGCTTGATCACCTGAGTTGATGGTTTGTGATGTGGACCTGACACTGTCCTTTCCTTATATTTCAGGTTAGTTACAACAACCTCTGCTGACAAGGACTGAAAAATATTGAGCTGTAGCATGGCTTGATCCAAGGCTGGAGATCACAAACTGTGAAAATCTTACTATAGCTCTTGTAATATGTGGTCATAAATTGAAAAAAAAACCCCACATCAGTACAATGTAAAATACTGGCCTTCTGCAGCAGCATGAAGTTATATATTGTATAAACTTGGAAAATGGAGATCTGGGGAGAAAAGCGTACACAATCTTGGTGCAAATTAGAAGTTAACTTGTTATTCTTCAGTTTGATGATGTTCTGGTTAGATTGAATTTATAAGTTTTTCTTCTAGACTTGAAATTAAAATAAAAATGGAAGATAGCCAAATTACATGGATGGAATTACTCAAAGGAGGTCAATAATTTGAAAAATATTTAAAGATAAAGGTGTTGTATTAGTTTTAGAAATTAGCCTTGGCCTAAAAGACCCAAATCACACTGCATTTCAACCAATCCATAATTAGATCAGCTCATGTTTGATTAAATGATACCCTTGAATTAGACTATATCTTGTATCAGAACTATGACAAAATTGTTAATAAATAAAGTTCTTGGAGGACTGACTCTTCAAGGACTTTTAGAGTTATGAATTATACCAAGAAAAATAACCTGTACAATTGCAATACTGACAATAGATATAAATATATCTGGTAATGTTAAGTAGTGGTTAAAATTTTGGACTTTGTATTCAGTTCAACTCTGATTCAAAAGCTGGCTCTACCATTGAGTGTCTATGTGAGCGTGGGCAATGTACTTTGTCTTTCTGTAAAATGGCAGTACATTTCAAAATTCCATAGTATTGTAGACATTAAATATGATCATATATTTAATGTACCTGGCAGTTCTAATTTATGTTATTATTAAAAATTTTACTAATTGGAGGTTTTTAGCAACCTGACTCTAGATATAAAATGTTGTTCTTTGTTGGTTTAACCATATACATTTAGTTATTGAGACATTATGATTCTGCATTTCCTAAATAATTTATTTTTGTTACACAGTATAAATTACTGATACATGATAAAATTTTTCTGATGGCTCCTCACAAAAATCTATGACAAAACAGTGAATAAAAGAATTAATTCTTTAGGGCAATACTCTTTAAGGCTTCTTAAACAAAATAGGCAAAAGAGAAGAAAATTTTGAGGGCCTCTGGCAGATATTAATAATTATTATGTAATAAATGCTACAGTAACATATTCTATTTGGTAGCATTCTAATTTTAGTATTTCAGGAGATTATATAACAAAATAAACTGGTGAGCTTTTGTGTCTAAGTGAGGAAAGAGGAGGTTGCTATGAATTTGTCTGAGGGAAATATAAATGCAGAAAAATGAAGAAGTCCATTAATATTATCCTAATGAAATAACTCCTTTTTCAGGCCTCCTATTTCAGTTTCTTCTTTGAATAAAAGCTTTATGGAAGTAATTTAAGTTTCATTAAATAAGAATTCTGAAAATAAAGGGGTCCCATGACTAAAATTAAGAAAACATGGCTTAAAAATTCCTAAGAGTTCACTACTTAATTTTCACTTTTGAGACAGAATATGCCTTATATGAAAAAATAACAAGCAAGCCAAATTTAGGATTCTGGTAGCACTTATTTGACATTCTCTGTATTTATTCTTCCTTCATTGTCTTTTGCCATTTTGAGAAAACAATTTCTATTATTTATTTATTTATTTATTTATTTATTTATTTATTTATTTATTTTGATTTTAATTTGTGCTTACATAGATTCAAGTGTCTCACTGAATATATCTCCCACCACCCCCTTATTCCCTTCGGTCCCCCCATGCCCCCTCTCCCCAATGCCTTCCCCCCTTCAATCTTTTTTTCCTAGTAGCTTTATTAATGCTGATTGGTCCCCATTCTCAACACCTTTTTTTTTAAACACATAGATAAAGAGAACAAACTCATCCACAGTAGCCCCATCACTTCTCCAGGACTCAACTTCAGCAAAGTCACTTGATTCAATTGCTCTCTGCATTCTTCCATGGCCTCGCCTCCCAAATATAGGAGAGTCAAGGCAATAACTGACTCTGCAGATGGGAGGAGGTTTAGAGACTGGGTGAAAAGTGGAATTAAGAATTACAAATTAGCCTGACCAGGCGGTGGCGCGGTGGATAGAGCGTCGGACTGGGATGCGAAGGAGCCATGTTCGAGACCCCAAGTTGCCTGCTTGAGTGCAGGCTCATCTGGTTTGAGCAAAGCTCACTAGCTTGGACCCAAGGTCGCTGGCTCGAGCAAGGGGTTACTTGTCTGCTGTAGCCCCTTGGTCAAGGCACATATGAGAAATCAATCAATGAACAACTAAGGTTGCGCAGCGAAAAACTGGTGATTTATGCTTCTCATCTCTCTGCGTTCCTGTTTGTCCCTCTCTCTGACTCTCGCTCTGTCTGTATAAAAAAAAAAGAATTACAAATTAGCAGTCACAAAATAGTCATGGGGATGTAAAGCACAGTATAGGGAATAGAGTCAATAATATTGTAATAACTAAGCATGGTATCAGAATTATAATGGCAAACAGAGGTTAGACCTCAGTCTTTGAGTTTTGGCTAAGAAAGACTTTAGAGCCAAGGCTCAAATAGAAGCAAAAGTATATTTTTATAAAGTCACAGAAGTAGAAGTGGGCCATGGGAGAAGTGAGCCAACTGGGCTGCGTAGATTCAGGAGACGAGTTACAGAGGCAAATGAAGGGTCCTTGGAGCTTAAGAGAGAGAGTGCAAAGGTGCTCACCTTAAGAGAAGAAAAGGGCAGGCTCTAGAGAGAGAGAGAGAGAGAGAGAGCAGAAGCTGTCTGGGTCCTTGTTTTAAGGGCTTTTATCTAGAGCAGTGGTCCGCAGCTTTTTTGGGTCACGGACCGGTTTAATGTCAAAATATTTTCACGGGCTGGCCTTTAGTGTGGGACGGATAAATGTATCACGTGACCGAGACAAGTGTCAACAGTGAATCTTAGACGGATATAACAGAGGGAATCTGGTCATTTTTTAAAAATAAAACATCGTTCAGACTTAAATATACATATGATAAAACAGAAATAATGTAAGTTATTTATTCTTTCTCTGCGGACTGGTACCGGTCCGCAGTCCGGGGTTGGGGACCACTGATCTAGAGGTCTCAGTGGAGGATCTTAATAGACTATTCATCAGCTTTGCGGGAGTGTCTTCCCAGGGTCATGGTCTCTACTGATTGGTGGTGGTGTCATCCTGCTTGGACTGGATGCTCTTCTGGGCCTGGAGCTGGAAAAGAGAGTCTTAGAGTTATCTCTAGGACTTAATGCTTAAGGGAGTGGTTGTGGAAGGGCTTGTAAGAGAATTGTATGAGGCTATTCTCCAGACCCTTTGTTCCCCCTCTAAGGGGGTCTACCACAGGACTAACAACATGCCAGGGGAGGAAAGGTCACCCTCGAGACAAGGTCCCAGCCCAGTTTTGCCCATTGCTAGGCAACTGGGACTTTCCATCTGCCCTGGTGACCTCCGGCCTATCATTTCTACTCTGTTCATGTTTGTCTGTCTACTATATCAGATGGGTACCAAACTTATTGGGATGATCAGTCCCTAAGGCCGTGATGGCGAACCTTTTTATAAAAACCGCCCACTTTTGCAGTGCTGGTCAACCTGGTCCCTCCCGCCCACTAGTGGGCATTCCAGCTTTCATGGTGGGCAATAGCAGAGCAACCAAACAGCACCTAAGGTATATAAATGTTTAATAACTATGTTGTATGCCTGAAGCTAATATATTGTATGTTAACTGTAATTTAAAAAATAAAGAAAAAAAATACCAGCGATATTTTATACTTTTGCCTGAACTGCAGCATGACCTTAATTTTTGTTTTACTTTAAACTTTTTATGAATTAGTTTTATTACTGGTGATTTTTAACAGTATAAGAATATGAAAGCAACAATCAGTGCCTGAGGAGTATTAAGAAAGCAGAATGTCTCTTGTTAAGGATTTTGTCTTGACTTTTGTCAATGAGGGGAGCAGCAGCGAAGGAGATAGTGAATAAGTAAAGAAAGGGTATCATGGTTTTAGAGAGTCTTTACTGACGTCAAAAGGTATTGGTGGTTCTTTGAAAACAGAACATTCTATGCAGTAAACGAAGCTCTCACAAGTCCCTTCATTGCTGCTGCTCCTCCTGACAGTGAAGCTATTTTAACTTCTAATTTGCTGAAATGCAAATAAAAGCAGATGTCTTCACAGTAGGAAGTTAGGGGCAAGTGTAGGAGAAACAGCTTCTTCTTTCACGTAAATTAAACGAGAATATACTAGAGAAAAGTTTGCTGTTACTCTCCGGACTCTCAGAAAGCAGGTCAGCGTGTCATCTTTAGTGAGTCTTTTAATTTTCCAAACACATCAGATCTGAGGACAGGTTTTAGAATGACAGCATTGAAGCATCCTTTTTTTTTTTTTTTTCCTCTTCCTCCACTTTTCCAAACACTGAAAACCAGAAAACTTTTTGGATGATGTCTGAATTTAGGATTGTACTTAGTGTTTTCATTAAGCATTTATTCTTTTCTTTGTGACATTCTTTTTTATCAAAGCATTTTCCTAGAAGAATTGAAGCCCATGTAGCAAGAACTAAGATTGCACCTATTTTTTCATTAACTAGGAGCTATGTTAGCATCTTTGTCAGTGTTGCACGTGATCTACTAATGGCAACAGCGTCTGGATGATTCCTTTTGATGTTGCCCTCTAAAGGTCTCATCAGAAAGCATTACTCTGCATTATCCCCTTCTGACTTTCTGGTGGTTTTGTTTTATTTGGCTATTGATTGGTATTACACATCCCTCTTAATGCTAACATTAGATGATGCTTTATAAGAGCACTTAGTGGAAAATTACTGTAGATAGGGAGAAATTTCATGAGATAGTTTGAACTACGTGTCTGGGATACATCATCAGCCAAATATATGTTCAAACTATAGGATTGATTGGGAATTTTGGTAAGTTGATTCATTTAATTTATCTCTGTTATACTTTTTGTCTTTTGTAAGGTAACATGCATTATTTAGATGAATGCAAAACTCCCCTTTGTGCTCAATATAATACATTTTTAATGGCTAATGATTGTATAGGTAATCTCATACAGGGGAGCAAAAGCACTTCCCTTTGGTTATCATTATAAATTTACCCTTGAACAAATGAAAAATACAATCATCATTCCAGTTAGAAATCGGCAGACAAACAAAGGCTTATTAGGAATTTGTTTTCCCCTTGGTGAAATATATTACCAATAATCATTGCAGTCCATAATGCATGTGGTTTGGCATGATGTATTAATTTGTGCTGATTTAATGGTTTGGAAATCTTTTTCATTTTACTCTGATTTTCTGGGGCCTTGCAGTCATCTCATATCTTGTGTGAACAAGTTTGTGTAATGGTAACCACAATGAACCTGGATGGTGTTAGGATAAATACAGATTAGGAAGTTCAGTTCTCCCTATTGAAAATAAGGGAAGAGATGTCTCCTCCTGATATTTTCCTAAAGCATTTATTTTAGCAAGCTTGTGACTTAAAGTACTTTCTCCTTGTTTTCAAATGTATAGGAATCCTAAACACTGGCTAGGCCTTTCCTTAGCTTCGTGACCCAGAGATGTTTTCCTCAAGGACCGGGGAGCCATTTCTTTGAAATGTCATCCTCAAGGAAGAAAGTGCTCCTGTCCTGCCTCCCTTGTGCGCGGGAAAGGGCGGGGCCTAATGTGGTGGGAGCCTTGCAACAAATTGCAAAACTACCTCTTGTCCTAAAGATGTGAGAAGTTTGTTTTTTCTCTGGATAAAGCCAATTACCAGGTGCATTTAAGATGAACTGTGTGTGACAAATGATGCTGTCAAGTCCTCTTATTTGAGGACTGGTTATTGTTTGTCCTGAAGATATGTACGCAATGCTTTGTTTCTGCTTGGCAATAAAAAAGAATGAGATTTCCTTATATCTTTGCAATCTCTTAGCAGATTGCTGTGATGCACATTACATTCTGGTTTAATTCTTTCTTGAATATTGAACTTTTTTTCCCCCCTGTTACCTTTGGGGAGAGAACTTCTGAGCTGTGAGAAGATTTTGTTTTTAGTTATATTTCCCCAACAGTGGTCATCAACTATAACAAAAAGTTAACACTCTGGCCAATTTGTGCCTTTGGTTGTGCTGTGTCTTTTCTTCTTTAATCACATGTTCAATTCAGAGAGAACCCTCTTGGCTAAAAAGCTATGAGGATTAAAC
This sequence comes from Saccopteryx bilineata, assembly GCF_036850765.1. NCBI lineage: Eukaryota > Metazoa > Chordata > Mammalia > Chiroptera > Emballonuridae > Saccopteryx > Saccopteryx bilineata. The sequence goes on along the minus strand of NC_089491.1, from coordinate 183,110,598 downwards.
AGTATTATGTAAAAAGTAAACAAGATATTCATTAGCATATATTTTAAAGCAAAAGAGCAGCCTTTCAAATTCCACTATGAAAGCTATTGTGCAGATAAACATTAGCTAAGTGACACATTTGTCACTTTTTCTTTTAATTATTACTTAATAAATTCTCTTTAAAAGTCTATTTTTAGGCTAATTTTATTCTTTTAAAGTTACCGATATTGATTTTTAATATCATTTGCTTTCAATTATATAGTTTGTAGAACCCTGCAAAATGTTACACTTGGCATTGCTAACTCAAAGGTGACTTGTGGCACAGGAATGATTTATGCCGTGGAATTGCAGAGGTCTAAAAATAGGGCTTGATGTTACATTAATAGGTACTGTGGTGCACGGGCACAATAGGGTCAGAGGAGGATGGAGTTTCATTCCTGGCTCTCACGGGCTTGCTTGCTTTTGTCTCCGAGTCTGAGCAGCCCCAGAATAATTTGACATTGCTCATTTGTTATTTGTATAATTTCCCATCAGTGCATGCCATCCTGCCCTGCCAGCTCCCAGGTGTTTACAAGGAAGCATGTAATCTGTAAATAGCCATTCTGCACAACTCTAGTTGCTGCTTAATTTAGCGATACCCTTTGTAGATTGGACTGGACAATAACAGGCCGTTTCTGCTGGGTTCTGATGGGGTAAGTATGTGACTTGGACCTTAGGATGAGATCGGAAACGAAAGTGGCCAGCTAGATTTACAGCAAATTATAGATTCCAAGAAGGTGTTTCTGTTAGCAAGGTAAAAGCCAGCAGCTCTGGACCAGTGGCATTTCTGAGTGAAAGGCAAACATTTTGGTCAATGTTTCCTCTAGTTGGATACTTCTAATTTCAGATGTAAAGAGTGTGAGATGCTGGTGCTGACAGATGGTTTTGTTCAACCTTTCTGAGTATGCACTCTAATCAGATGAGAGGAAGTCATGTCATTGAATTTACACCAGGGGTCCCCAAACTATGACCCACGGGCTGCATGCAGCCCCCTGAGGCCATTTATCTGGCCACCAACTGCACTTCTGGAAGGGGCACCTCTTCCATTGGTGGTCAACGAGAGGAGCCTAGTTCCCATTGAAATACTGGTCAGTTTGTTGATTTAAATTTACTTGTTCTTTATTTTAAATGTTGTATTTGTCCCCATTTTGTTTTTTTACTTTAAAATAAGATATGTGCAGTGCATAGGGATTTGTTCATAGTTTTTTTTATAGTCCAGCTCTTCAATGGTCTGAGGGACAGTGAACTGGCCCCCTGTGTAAAAAGTTTGGGGACCCCTGGTTTACACGTTTATCAACAGGGCTATAGGTTGCATGAGCATAAGGGTGTGCTGTACAAAAAGAAATCAAGGCTAGTACCATCCAGAATATATACAGGTGACATAGGAATGGGGTAGCTTCTCTCCTTGTTGGATGGACTGTTGATAAGACAGAAAGGTGATGGAGAAACTATGCTCAGGATAGCCCCCGTGCCTTCTTTAATGAAAGCTATGAGCACTGAGCATGGTAGCTGTAGGTTCACTTAAATATCAGGAGTTGCTAGCTTAGTTTTCCTCTCCCAGAATATATTTGATTATCTTACTTTAGGTTGATGAGGCAGTTGGGTCCTGTGGGTATATAACTGTCTTAAAATAAAGGAATTCTTTAGATTTTGGTGGTAGCTCATAGCTCTAGAATTTTCTAAAACCATAGTAATTTGGAACATTTATGACACTATTGTTCAATAGCTCAGCTCTTAGGAGTTTACTGGAAAAGAACTCAGGCATCACCATCTCAGCAATTTTTTTACATTTTTGTAATGGCTTCCATGTTGCTGTGGTGTAACAATGTGAAACACATCATACTAGTCACCAGTTTCCAATTTAAATACACACTGGCAAGAGTAACCTAATTTTCAGGGAGTATTAATGATTTTAATAAATGTTGATGTTTAATTTAATTGTGACCTTTAAGTTATACTTTCTGAAAAAAATGGCTCATGTTTTTACAACATAAACTATTGAAAAGTCAAGATACAGTGGCTATTTTTAAAAGTGGACTTAGAAAAATATTTTAAATACAGTAGCAGTTTCTGAATCAGCTCATTCCATTTTATCCAAATTAAAACCTCATAAATCTGCTCTGATTACTTACTTTATATTCAAAAGGATACATAATCAAAGGAGGACAAAGCAGTAGTTATAGTGAGAGCAGGAAGGAAAATTTTCTTTTACAGTTAATTATGAAGCAAGGAGAAGCTTGTTCCCACCAGCTTTACCTCAGCTTCTTAACCAGGCATACTCCTGCTTGTCCCTCAAAACCCATTAGAAATGTTGGCTTTCTTTCTTTCTTTGACTTTTTTCCCAACCTCCTGTTCTATGCACAGGCAAAGATGATTACTCAATCAGTGCTTTGTTCATATTTTGTTAGCACTGTTATACATGTTTGAGAATATTTAGTTTTTTTCTGTCCCTTGATGTCCTTGAGGACCAGGGACTATTCTTTATTTATTGCACTATACCATTGTCTAATGCTAAACCTAGTATGTCAGCCATGACACTGTATGGGTCAAGTATGTCAGCCATGACAACTGTATGGGTCAAGTATGTATTGGCTCTTGGAGACCTCAGGTAGACATGGGGTACTGGTCAAGAAAGCTGGCTCTTTAAGTTGCCCTTATATATATTTAAGGGATTCCTTAGAGTCCTCAGGACTTTCCTGGCCTTTGTTAATTTTTAGCATGCTTGAAAAACTGACACTGATTCACATTTGTTATTGGATAATCTGCTGCTAAGTTGGGCCATTTCTGCATTGAGTGTTTGGACATATGTATCTGAGTGTCTGCATGTATGGGTATTGTTTTATGTCAATTTAGGCATTCATAACAGAGTACCATAGACTGGGTGGCTTCAACAACAGCCATTTATTTCTCACAGTTCTGGAGCCAGGACATCTGATATCTGGAAGCTAGCATGGTCTGTTTTTTGGTAAGGGCTCTACTTTTGGTTTAATTTTCTGGTAATATCTTCACATGGCAGAGAGGGAAAATGACAGATTGCCAACTATTGTGTTTCTTCCTATAAGGGCACTAATCCCATTCATAAGGGCTCTGCCTTCATGACCTAATTATTTCCTATATATCTCACCTTCTCGTACCATCACCTTGAAGGTTATAATTTCAACATAAGAATTTTTTAGCCTATAACAGATATATCTTGAAGTATCACAACTTAAGTATTCCACAGGAAACTATAGGATGTAGTCTATGATAGTGATTAAGACCTCTTTTTCTAATCTAGTTCTATCACATAATTTTCAAAGCCTCATTTCCTTTGGTTTCTGTAATAATGGCAATCAAAGTAGTACCTACCTTTAAGCCACTGCATGAGGTAGGCATTGTCCATTCCCAAAGAGCATCATTCATATTGTAGTCTATGTGACTAGCATCCTAAAGTGTGAAGAGCCCAGCGAGTGCAGCCACTACTGGAAGACCTGCTTGGTTATGAGAATTAATAAGTTACTGCACACAGAGTGCTTAGCTTAGTGCTTGGTGTCCAGGATGTGCACAACAAATGCTGACTTTCATTGTTATAGGAAGGCTTTTACTGTTCTTTTAAGAAAGCTGGATAAAATAAGGAATGACATGGGCTATCACAAGTGATATTTTATAGCAATGCAAACAGGTGAGTAAGGGATGGAATATATAATCCATTTCATAATCATTGCTAAAGTCTATATTTAGAAATCAGCGTGTTTGCTAGAAATCCCAAACCAAACTATATAAATATATAATTATTATATTATATCCACATTTTATGTATTTGGAGGTGATTATCTCTAATCCTGCTTTCTGAGACATCAATTCTTAAAATATAACTTTTATTAGAATTAAAAAAAAATAAACTGAGGCCTTACCAGGTGGTGGTATAGTGTAGAGTATCAACCTGGGGCACTGAGGATGCAGGTTTGAACCCCCAAAGTCGCTGGCTTGAGTACAGGCTCATCCTGCTTGATCATGGGCTCACCAGCTTGAGTGCAGGGTCACCGGCTTGAGTGTGGAATCATAGACATGACCCTATGGTCACTGGCTTGAAGCCCAAGGTCACTGGCTTGAGCAAGGGGTCGCTGGCTCAGCTGAAGCCCCCACCCCTTGGTCTAGGCACATAGAAGAAAGCAATCAATGAACAACTAAAGTGCCACAACTATGAGTTGATGTTTTTATCTTCCTTTCTGTCTGTCTGTCTCTCTAAAAAAATAAACAAGAATAAACTGAGGAGGCCTCTGAAACAGTGATTTCAAAGACCATATTATGAAGACATGAACTTGACTTTGAGTTCTTCCAGAATTTTAATGACTCTTAATAAATTTATAATTATTAAACAACATGGTCATTTTGTTTTCCCATCCCAAGAAGATCGAAAGACCAAATCTACAGGTATGCTGTGTGTGTGTGTGTGTATATCACTCACATATATGTGTGTGGAGAGCTACTATTATGAAGAGGCAGTGTTTGTGGTGCATACAATACACAATGACAGCAAGTGGAATAATTAAAAGCTTGACCTGGAAGGGTAAAAAAGAAAAATTAAAGAAAAACTCTATATTGATAATTATCCCTTAGATATTACAAAAATATGTTCAATGTTTTCTATTTTAAAAAGACAGTCACATCTAAAATTCACTCCCACTTTATGACCAAATATTAACTAAAACATGATCTACATGAAAAAAATTTGGTAGCTAAAAGAAGGCAGCATGATATGGTGAAAACAGGAGTTGGAGTTAGATTGGATTAACATTTCATCGAGATTCACCTACTTCTAATGCCTAAGGGATGTGGGCAGGTTAGTTAATGCTGTGAACTTAGTTTTCTTATCTTTTTATCTACAAAGTGGAAGTGATACTTCCCACCATGTGGGGGCGCTGTGAGGCTGGGGTGATATATGTCAAGTGAAGCCAGCTAGGGCCTGACATATTGCTCCCTCTCAATATATTATTTGCCTCTTTATCTGCTTGATAAAATTTATTTATCTGAAACATCTCATTCTCAATGAATTTTACTACATTACTATTTCTCTGACTGGAAACTAAATTTATAATGCACATCTCAGCCAATAACTGGTCATTGAACTCAATAATTAGGAACTTCAAGTAATCTAGATATGGCTATAAGCCTGCAGGTATGAGTCTGTGGTAAAGTGTTAAGGGTGGTCTAAGAGTCTTAAAAGCATTTGTTTTGTAGTTTTGTGAGGTTTCTGGAATGTTATGACTCTCTAGTATGAAGAAGGAAAGATAAATTTTATTTATTGCCAGTGCTACTGGAGTTAAGAAAACTTATCACATTCTTATGTTAAATGCACTTTTGATATAGTTCGGATAATGGTATTGGGCTGAGTTATAATTCACCATATTTTTAATTTACTCATAGGTACTTCTTATTACTATATATCTTATTAATTTGGAGAATATTCTAGAAACTTATACTATTGATTAAACAGAATGTTTTTATATTTTGTGATTTGGCAGTTTTTAGTCTTTTATTATCACTAGAATCAAATTGAAAAGACCTACAGATCCTTCTCTGTCCTAGAATTTTTAATCTTTTATGACATATACAGGATTAAAAAATTTTATGAAAGCTGCCTAATTCCTTTAAATTTATCTAAAGTATGCCATCTGATTTGTAACCTCAAGTCTTCTTATGGTTTATTAGATTTATTACATAAATATTTAATGTGTAAATATAATTTAATAAGCTTCCCACAGGTGTCCAATTAAACTTTAATTTCTGCCACTAGAATTAAATCCAACAAAGTGTATGTAGGTCTCTAAGTCATAATAATATTTCTCAATGTTAACTGGTCAAATACAAATTTGTATTTTGGTTTAATTTTAATATCTTTAAATCTCTGATGGATTCTGATATCATATTATTACATTAAGGAGATAATTCTTCTGCTTTTGGGGGTTATTTTCAAAGCTAGGACTAATTCTGTTTCAAGTGACTGAGAATTCCAACTCCAGCTAGCTTAACAAAAAAGAATTGATCAGCTCAACTGACTTGGAAGAATACTTGGAAGAACTGGAGAAAGAGAAGAGCTAATGACTTAATGAGTGGATTTAATGATGGCAGAAGTCTCTTTCTACCTATTTTATTTACCTTTATTTTTATTTCTTTCTAAATTTGTTCTATTTGGGAGGACTTTTCCACGAGGTTAGGGGACATGGTCATTGCAGCCCACACTTAGCAACTCCAGTGTAAACACAGCTTCTTTCCTCTCATGTTCATTTGTCAGGGCCGGGGGACTCTGATTGGCCAGGCTGGGGTCATGTGTCTATGGGGGTGAGGGCAAAGCTTGCTAGGAACAGGTGGGTTAACCCTAGTCATTCAATCTTGAAACCTACTGAAAATCTGGAGAGGAAAATCTCTAAGTACAAATGGATCGATGTATTTGCATATTCTCTCAGGAAGGTAGTTCATAGTTTCTCCTTAGGGATTTATGGAGTTCAAGTTAAGGATACCTGTGATAAAATGTTAAACATGATTCATCATTGAAATAAAATTTGACAAATGTATTTTCATTTCCAATTTAGCAAATTCTTTGTTAAAAAATGTGTGTGTATGTGTATCTTTAATAGCATTCAAGGACGTAACTCCTTATAATATAAGGGAATGTATAGACTTTATCTGGGGATCAACTGCACAAGCTTAAATCATCAAGTTTTAATGACAAAGCTGCTTCTAAGAACAGTGAACACAGCTGAGAATACCCAAAACTGATTATTTGATTTGCCACATAGAAGAAAAAAGGGATCTCAGTGTCTCTAATAAGTAAAGCTTTATCTTGAAAAATCAGAGTGGAGTGTAAGTGACTGGTGGAAATAGAAGAAACTCACTGAAAAGAAGTAGGGTCCACCTGGACTACTGAGCACCCCTAGAATTGGTCTCCTATCTTCCACTCTTGCCTTATTGTCAATCATGTCAATACTGTTCACTGCCAATCCTTGTGCTAAAAATACTTAATGTGACCTGTAGGCCATGTTCTGGCTCCTACTCTTCTCCCTGCCGATGGTATGCCAGTTTCACCTTCTTCATTGACTGGCCGTCTTTCTATTCCTTACATGTGCTGACCTCTTATTGTTCTTCACCCATGCTGCACTTTATTCCTTGGGCATTATTTTCTCCACTGTTTTTCTAGGCTCTGTCCTATTACCCTTTAGGCCTTGATTTAACTGTAACCTATGTGTACATAAAGTCTTTTCTGTTCTTCCCCCAATATTATTGCATTACTGCAAAATGTAAGGATATATATAATTGTTTATGTAATGTCTCTCTCCCTTTTGTATTATAAGCTGTAATACTGGTGGTCGAGGCCAGGCAGGTTTGCATTGAATTCAGGCAGATGGTAGGCAAATGGAGGAACCAGAAAGCATCCAGCCATTCCTGTTTATTGGAGGCTTGCAGAGACAGGCAAGCAAATAACAAAGGAAAACCTACTTTTTTGCAGTAGAGGGCAAGGGATCAGGAAAAACACCCCTCATGGTGGTGGCTGAGGGAATCAGGGAACTGTACCTCGCAGTGGTGGGACAGCCATCTGGGAGAATTGTCCCCAAGATGGAGCACCCATAGCTTTTCATAGAGACACACACATGGCTTTCTGCCATGTGCTCACTCACTAACTGTGCAAAGTGCTTGCAGCCAGGAAACCAGTGAGCAAGCCTAACACAGCTGTTTTGCCCAAATTCCAGCCCTATAGGGTTGCTTGCCTCACAATCTATGTGACGTATTTTTAGCAAATGCTTCCTGTGTGAGGACTGAGGTACATTACATAAACAGAAACAGTATAGATCAGTGGTGGGATTCAAATAATTTAAACAACTGGTTTTCTGCTTAATGACTGTTTTAAATATAAAAAAATGATATACTGAAAGGTAGTTTATTATTTCATGCATTTAATACTTAAATAAGAACAATAGAAGAGGTACACAAAACTAGATTATAAGAAAGAATTTTAAAATATTAATGAAAAACTATTAAGTAATTCCTGACAAAAACCAATAAACTGTTATTTAGTCTATTTCCATACTGCTTCTTGATTGTCCTCCTCACTTGTTACTTTTTTCACCTGTGGATGAAATGAACATTACTACAGGTTTTAGAATACACTGTTGCAGCCCTGTCTGGTTGGCTCAGTAGTAGAGCGTCCGCCTGGCGTGTGGATTTCCTGGGTTCGATTCCCGGCCAGGGCACACAGGAGAGGTGCCCATCGCTTCTCCTCCCTCCCCCTCTCCTTCCTCTCTGTCTCTCTCTTCTCCTCCCGCAGCCAAGGTTCCATTGGAGCAAAGTTGGCCCGGGCACTGAGGACAGCTCCATGGCCTCTGCCTCAGGCACTAGAATGGTTTTGGTTGCAACAGAGCAACCACCCAGATGAGCAGAGCATTGCCCCCTAGTGGGCTTGCTGGGTGGATCTTGGTTGGGTTGTATGTGGGAGTCTGTTTTTCTGCCTCCCTGCTTCTCACTTCAGAAAAATACAAAAAAGACCCCCAAACCAAAACCAAAACCAAAAAATAATGCGCTGTTGCGCAGATGAACATTAAAAAAGAGTAAGGAATGTAAATTTGTGATTTCCACATTGGGTGACTGCCCAGGTGCCCACCTTAGAGAGAACTATGATTACAAATGTCACTTTAAAAACCGGTTTGCCAAACTCAACAAAAAATTAGGTATCAGTTCTGTCGAACTTGTGCAAACCGGCTGAATCCCACCAGTGGTACAGACTACAGCAACAGAATTGCAAAAGCATAAGCTATGGGCGAAATGAGAAAATTGTCAGCAGCACTAAGAGGGGAAAATCTTTCCCTTCTGACAGAATACAGGTCAGAGTTCTGTTCGCAGACAGCACCGTAGCTGGTACCAGAGGCTGCCCCGGGCACATGTACCAAACCCTATCGGCCTGCACACCAGGATGTGTTGGTTCTCTGAGCAGCAAAATGGGAGAACTCATAGGCCATAAAGAAATTACAAAGCTGCCCTTCATAATGCTGTCTCCCTGAGCATTCAATAGATAAGACACTTTTTTTTTTCATTTTTTTTTATTGTATTTGTTTTTAATGGGGTGACATCAGTAAATCAAGATACATATATTCAAAGATAACATGTCCAGGTTATCTTAAAGTTCAATTATGTTGCATACCCATCACCCAAAGTCAGATTGTCCTGTCACCCTCTATCTAGTTCTCTTTGTGCCCCTCCCCTTCCCCCTTCCCTCTCCCTCTCCCCACTCCCCCCGTAACCACCACACTCTTATCAATGTCTCTTGGTCTCACTTTTATGTCCCATCTACGTATGGAAAAATGCAGTTCCTGGTTTTTTCTGATTTACTTATTTCACTCTGTATAATGTTGTCAAGATCCCACCATTTTGCTATAAATGATCCGATGTCATCATTTCTTATGGCTGAGTAGTATTCCATAGTGTATATGTGCCACATCTTCTTTATCCAGTCATCTATTGATGGGCTTTTTGGTTGTTTCCATGTCCTGGCCACTGTGAACAATGCTGCAATGAACATGGGGCTGCATGTGTCTTTACAAGTCAATGTTTCTGAGTTTTTGGGGTATATACCCAGTAGAGGGATTGCTGGGTCATAAGGTAGTTCTATTTTCAGTTTTTTGAGGAACCACCATACTTTCTTCCATAATGGTTGTACTACTTTACATTCCCACCAACAGTGGATGAGGGTTCCTTTTTCTCCACAACCTCTCCAACATTTGCTATTACCTGTCTTGTTAATAATAGCTAGTCTAATAGGTGTGAGGTGGTATCTCATTGCCGTTTTGATTTGCATTTCTCTAATAACTAAAGAAGATGAGCATCTTTTCATATATCTGTTGGCCATTTGTATTTCTTCCTGGGAGAAGTGTCTGTTCATATCCTCTTCCCATTTTTTTAATGGATTGTTTGTTTGTTTGTTGTTGAGTTTTATGAGTTCTTTGTATATTTTGGATATTAGGCCCTTATCTGAGCAGGTGTTTAAAAATATCATTTCCCAATTAGTTGGCTGTCTGTTTATCTTGTTATCAATTTCTCTTGCTGAACAAAAACTTCTTAGTCTGATGTAGTCCCATTCATTAATTTTTGCTTTCACTTCTCTTGCCTGTGGAGTCAAATTCATAAAATGCTCTTTAAAACCCAGGTCCATGAGTTTGGTACCTATGTCTTCTTCTATGTACTTTATTGTTTCAGGTCTTATGTTTAGATCTTTGATCCATTTTGAGTTAATTTTAGTTCAGGGGGACAAACTGTAGTCCAGCTTCATTCTTTTGCATGTGGCTTTCCAGTTTTCCCAGCACCATTTGTTGAAGAGGCTTTCTTTTCTCCATTGAGGGTTGTTGGCCCCTTTATTAAAAATTATTTGACTATATATATGTGGTTTTATTTCTGGCCTTTCTATTCTGTTCCATTGGTCTGAGTGTCTATTTTTCTGCCAATACCATGTTGTTTTGATTGTCGTGGCCCTATAATAGAGTTTAAAGTCAGGTATTGTAATGCCCCCAGCTTCATTCCTTTTCTTTAGGATTGCTTTGGCTATTCGGGGCTTTTTATAGTTCCATATAAATCTGATTATTTTTTGCTCCATTTCTTTAAAAAATGTCATTGGAATTTTGATGGGAATTGCATTAAATTTGTATATAGCTTTGGGTAATATGGCCATCTTGATTATATTTATTCTACCTAACCAAGAACAAGGAATATTCTTCCATCTCATAATGTCTTTTTCGATTTCCCTTAACAATGGTTTATAGTTTTCATTGTATAAGTCCTTTACATTCTTTGTTATGTTTATTCCTAGGTATTTTATTTTTTTTGTTGCAATCGTGAAGGGGATTATTCTTTTGAGTTCATTCTCAAATGTTTCATTGTTGGCATATAGAAAGGCTATGGACTTATGTATGTTAATTTTGTATCCTGCAACCTTACTGTATTGGCTTATTTTTTCTAGAAGTCTTTTTGTGGATTCTTTGGGGTTTTCGATGTATAGGATCATATCATCTGCAAAAAGTGATACCTTTACTTCTTCTTTTCCGTATGGATGCCTTTTATTTCTTTGTCTTGTCTGATTGCTGTGGCAAGAACCTCTAGTACCACATTAAATAAGAGTGGAGAGAGTGGACAACCCTGTCTTGTTCCTGATTTAAGGGGGAAAGCCTTCAGTTTTGTGCCATTTAGTATGATGTTAGCTGATGGTTTATCATATATGGCCTTTATCATGTTGAGATATTTTCCTTCTATACCCATTTTGTTGAGAGTCTTAAACATAAAATTGTGTTGTATTTTATCAAAAGCCTTTTCTGCATCTATTGATAAGATCATGTGGTTCTTGTTCTTTGTTTTGTTGATATGGTGTATTATGTTAACTGTTTTACGTATGTTGAACCATCCTTGAGATTTGGGATGAATCCCACTTGATCATGATGTATTATTTTTTTAATATGTTGTTGTATTCGATTTGCTAGTATTTTGTTTAGTATTTTAGCATCTGTATTCATTAGAGATATTGGTCTGTAGTTTTCTTTTTTTGTGCCATTCTTGCCTGGTTTTGGTATAAGGGTTATGTTTGCCTCATAAAATGTGTTTGGAGGTATTGCTTCTTCTTCAATTTTTTGGAAGACTTTCTGTAGAATAGGAACCAAGTCTTCTTTGAATGTTTGATAAAATTCGCTGGTATAGCCGTCTGGGCCTGGATGTTTATTTTTGGGGAGGTTTTTAATGTTTTTTTCTATTTCTTCTCTACTAATAGGTCTGTTTAGGCTTTCTGCTTCTTCTTGACTCAGTCTAGGAAGGTTGTATTGTTCTAGGAATTTATCCATTTCTTCTAGGTTGTTGAATTTAGTGGCATAAAGTTTTTCATAGTATTCTACAATAATTCTTTGTATATCTACGATGTCCGTGGTGATTTCTCCTCTTTCATTTTGGATTTTGTTTATATGAGTTCTTTCTCTTTTTTCCTTGGTAAGTCTTGCCAAGGGTTTGTCAATTTTGTTGATTTTTTCAAAGAACCAGCTCCTTGTTCTATTAATTTTTTCTATAGTTTTTCTGTTCTCTATTTCATTTATTTCTTCTCTGATTTTTATTATCTCCTTTCTTCGGCTGGTTTTGGGTTGTCTTTGTTCTTCATTTTCTAGTTCCTTAAGGTGGCAAGTTAAGTGGTTCACTTGGGCTCTCTCTTGTTTGTTCATACAGGCCTGAAGTGATATGAACTTCCCTCTTATCACTGCTTTTGCTGCATGCCGTAGATTCTGATATGTTGTATTATCATTTTCATTTGTCTGTATATATCTTTTGATCTCTGCACTTATTTCTTCTTTGACCCATTCATTCTTTAAAAGTATGTTGTTTAGTTTCCACATTTTTGTGGGATTTTTTTCCTCTTTTTTGCAGTTGAATTCTAGTTTCAAGGCTTTATGATCAGAAAATATGCTTGGTACAACTTCAATTTTTCTGAATTTGCTGATGTTTTTGTGGCCCAACATATGGTCAATTCTTGAGAATGATCCATGTACACTGGAGAAAAATGTATACTCAGTCACTTTGGGATGAAATGTCCTGTAGATGTCTATCATATCCAGGTGCTCTAGTGTTTTGTTTAAGGCCACTATGTCTTTGTTGATTCTCTGTTTGGATGACCGATCTAGAGCCGTCAGCGGTGTATTGAGGTCTCCAAGTATGATTGTATTTTTGTCAGTTTTTGTTTTAAGGTCAATAAGTAGCTGTCTTATATATTTTGGTGCTCCTTGGTTTGGTGCCTATATATTAAGAATTGTTATGTCTTCTTGATTCAGTGTCCCCTTAGCCATTATGAAATGGCCATTTTTGTCTCTGAGTACTTTTCCTGTCTTGTAGTCAGCATCATCAGATATGAGTATTGCTACGCCTGCTTTTTTGTGGATGTTATTTGCTTGGAGCATTGTTTTCCAGCCTTTCACTTTGAATTTGTTTTTATCCTTGTTACTTAGATGAGTTTCTTGTAGGCAACATACAGTTGGATTTTCTTTTTTGATCCATTCGGCTACTCTGTGCCTTTTTATTGGTGAGTTTAATCCGTTTACATTTAGTGTAATTATTGACACTTGTGAGTTCCTCATTGCCATTTTATAGATTGCTTTCTGTTAGTTTTGTGCCTTGTTTGATTCTTCTCTTTCGTTTTTCTATCTTTTGTTTTTATTTGGTTGTGTTCCATACATCTTTTTTCTGTTGCTATCTTTTTTAAATCATGTGCTTCTGTGGTGGTTTTTTCAATGGTGGTTACCATTAAGTAATGAAAAGGGTTCCTACCCTGTTCATTGTAGTGCACTATTTTGTGAGTACTTTTGCCCTCCATCGCCCTTTGCTTCTGTTAATCTTCATCCTCTCCCCCCCTTTCTTATTGTTGTCACAGTTTAAAGTTGGTTTTGTTATGTTCTTCTTGGAGCTTTTACTTGTGGCTTTGTTGTTGTTGTTTTTTTATTCTTTGTATCTGATTGGAGAACCCCCTTTTGTATTTCCTGGAGTGGGGGTTTTCTGGTGATAAATTCTCTCATCTTTTCTGTATCTGTGAATGTTTTTATTTCTCCTTCATATTTGAAGGATAGCTTTGATGGGTATAGTATTCGTGGCTGAAAGTTCCTCTCTTTCAAGACTTTAAATATTGGGGTCCACTCTCTTCTAGCTTGTAGAGTTTCTGTTGAGAAATCTGATGATAATCTAATGGGCCTTCCTTTATATGTTGTATTCTCCTTTTCCCTGGCTGCCTTGAGAATTTTTTCTTTGCAGTTGGTTTTTGCCAATTTTATTATGATGTGCCTTGAAGTAGGTTTGTTGGGGTTAAGAAAACTTGGAGTTCTGTTTGCTTCTAGAATTTGAGGTTTTAGTTCTTTCCACAGGCTTGGGAAGTTCTCATCTATTATTTGTTTGAGTATGTTCTCCATTCCATTTTCTCTCTCTTCTCCCTCTGATATACCTATTATTCTTATGTTATTCTTTTTGATGGAGTCAGATAATTCTTGTAGGGCTATCTCATTTTTTTTAATTTTTGAATCTCTTTCTTCTTCTCTTTGTTGTGCCTCAAGTTGCTTGTCTTCTATTTCGCTAATCCTCTCTTCTATCTGGCCTGTTCTATTAGCTAAGCTTGTTACCTCATTTTTCAGCTCGTGAATTGAGTTTTTCATCTCTGTTTGATTTGTTTTTATAGTTTTAATTTCCTTGGAGATATACTCTTTGTGTGCATCGAGTTGTTTTCTGAGCTCCCTAAATTGCCTTTCTGTGTTTTCTTGTATATCTCTGAGTATTTTTAGGATTTCTATTTTAAATTCTCTGTCGTTTAACTCCAAGGTTTCCAATATCTTAAATTTTTTCTCCATAGATTTTTCCTCATCTCTCTGTGTTACCTCTCTTTCTTTTGTATCCTTGATATTCGATTTTCTCTTCTTTAATGGCATCTGAGTGTGGTTTTCTTGATAGTATTAATGAGATTTTATAAGGAATAAAAGGATAAAAAAATAAAAATAAAAATAAAAAATTGCGTTTTTTTAAAATTAATCATTAAATAAAGAAAAATAAAATAAGATAAAAATTTGAGGAAAAAAAGGGAATAATTCCTTCCCCTCCTTTTTCCTCTCCTCTCCTCTCCCCTCTTTTTTGAGAAAATCTTGTGATGAACTGTGAATTATATTGTACTAAATAGAACAAACAATACCTGTAGTGGAGGGCCTGAATTGGGGAGAAGTAATATAGGGGTAAAGGAAAAAGAAAAAAAAGAAAAAAAAAAAAAAGAAAAAATATTTATATATAAAAAAAGGGGGGGAAGCAGTATAGACCCACAAAAAGCAAATTAGGAAAAAATTTGGGTCAAAAATAAAATGATTTGCTTTTAGGTGTTGGCTGACTCAGAGTTATGATGAGAGGAATAAGAGGGAAACAGGAAAAAGGGGTGGAAAATTAAAAAATTAATATTGTATTTAGTGGAACAAGAACTAGATAAAATGGAGAGCCAGGGATGGGAGCACTGCTAATGTGTTAAAAAGGTGAAGTAAAAACCCTCCAAAATGCCACAAACTTAAGTTTGAGTCCCAGATAAGATAATTTGTTATTGAGGTTTGAATGAGAGAATACGTAAAGGAGAGAGGAAGAGACTAATATAGAGAGAGAAAAGAGAGAGAGAGAGAGAGAAAAGATGGAACCACTTAAAGAAGAAAAAAGAAAAAGGAGGAGAGAGAAAGAGAGAGTTAGGGGTTTTGGATTGCAACCCTCATAGAGAGAAAGGAGGAGGAAAGAAAAGATAATGGGAGATTTAACACTTATGGGTAGTGTAGTTCAAAGAGAGGCGAGAGTAAGACTGAGAGAGAATTAAATGACCAAATTGGAGTAGAAAAAAAAAATCAAGAATGAAGAAAAGAGACACAGACGAACAAATATAATAAAATGGGATAGGTTATAAAGTCTGCAGATTATTCTTGATTTTGAGAGGTTGTCGTCTTGCTTTTTCTTTTCTGTCTTTCTGGTCGGTGACTTTGTACCCCGGGTTCTGCCCCTGTGGCACGCTCTGGAAGAGGTTTGCAGTTGATAATTCTCTATGGCAATGTCATGTATTGGGCTTCAGTCTCATTGGCAGTCGAGGCTCATTAGTGTTTATAGGCTCCAACAATGAGAGGATCTCTCACTGTGAGAGTGTTCCTGGAGCCTCTCTCCTCGTCTTTCCTTCCACAATTAGAAGCCTGATAATCCAGCTATGGGGTTGCTGCTGCCTCTGCCTGGATAGTAAGAGTCTCAAAGAGCTGGCAACTCCCCACTCTATTCCCACTCAGCACAGGGCTCTGAGTAAGGCTCAGTCAGTCAGAGCTGCTAGCATAATCAGGCGTGGCTTCCTCCCACTCAAAGACCTCTGGCTCTGCCCCTCTGTGGGATAACTCGAGTGCCCACTCTTGAGGTGTTCGGAGGAATCTCTTGCCCACTGTCCGTGCGCACCCACCAGGATGTCAGACCAGACAGGTCACACTTCGAGTGAAATCCCTACCCACACGGAAAAGATCGAGCTTTGGAATTGGCTTTCACTCTATCCCCGTGCGGCTTTCCCAAGGGGCTAGGGCTGCCTGAGATTCCGCTCCTGGCCCGCTCACAGACCTGCTCCTCTGTGGGAAAAACACGGGCGCCCACCCCTGAGAAGTTCGGAGGAATCTCCTGTTCACTCTTCCTGCGTGCGCGCTGAGCAGATTATGAGGCTCAGGCGGGACGCCTCTCACTCCGAGAAAGCCCTCTGCCCACACGGAAAAGTTACTGGGTTGGAATTGGCTTTCGCTCTGTCCCCGTGCGGCTTTCCCAGGGCTCTGGGGCTTCTGCTCCTGGCCCGCTCACCGGCCTCTGACTCTGCTCCTCTGAGGGAAAACATGGGCACCCACCCCTGAGGAGTTCGGAGGAATCTCCTGCCCACTCTGCGTGCTTGCGCACTGACCAGATTATGAGGCTCAGGCGGGACGCCTCTCACTCCGCGAAAGCCCTCCTCCCGCACAGAAAAGTTCTGCCGTTGGAGTTGGCTCCAGCTCCCTCCCCGTGCCCGGTCCCCTCAGGGCGCTGGGGCTCCTAGAAGATGCTGCTTTTTGCCCACACAGAGGCCTCTGACTCTGCTTCTCTGTGGGTTAGCATGGGCGGCGCCCACCCCTGAAGTGTTCGTAGGAATCTCTTGCCCACTAACCACGCGCGCGCCAACCAGGAGATGCGGAAAATGGCTGCCCCACTTGTCTTTCTTTGTCTGGGTTTGGCACGCGTGTTAGCTTGAATTGCCCAGGTTTTTCCACGGCTTGGATCTCCGTGCCACAGCCTGGTTTGGCTGTTTATACCGCGGCCTGGATCTATTCACTCCCTATGCCCGCCTTAGTTTCTATATTCTCAGTTCTCAGTGAAAGCCATCTTGTTTGGATTAGAGAGGAAGGCGGAGCATTTCTTACTCCTTATTTCCCCTGGGGTTTGACCATATATTTAGCCAATCTTTCGCTCGATCCTACCTCCGGGTGTGTTGTGAAGCATCTGAAGACTCCAAGGATAGGTTTTTCTGTTTCTGGTTGAAGAACTTGTTGAGTTTATGGGGTGATTTTCGGTATCGCTTTCTACCGCGCCATCACTGTGACCATAAGACACTTTTATCTTAGGGGACCAGGTGCTGGTTGCTCAGGGAGTTAACTGGAGGTCCACCTCTAACCCCCTACCCCACGGTTGCCAACAAGGTCACCTATCATAGGTGGGAGGCCTGTACAGTCCAGGGCCATGTCCATGTAAGCCATTGGCCTTTAAGGAGGGCTGTTGGGGCAGGCAGGAGCACATTGCCCTGCTGTCCAAAGCCTGGCTTAAGTAATGCATCCTTCCTTGGTGCCTATCTGCAACTGGATGGGAGCAGCTGCCTGGTGCAGGAGGGTCTTCACTAGAGCTTCCCCTCCCCCATTGAGGTTTCTCATTCAAAATCCAAAGTACCACCCACAAGCAGTATGCCCATCCTGTAAGGGAGCTGGTGCCCCCTCCTGTTGCAGTCCCTGCTTTAAGAGTCCATTGTATTGCTCAATGATACCAGAAGGTGGTAGGGAGCATGGTACTCCCAGTCAACCCCCAGGTCTTAAGCCCAATGCTTCACCATAGAACCAATTAAATGGGTACTGTAGTCACTTGCAAGGACAAGCAGTCACCCCTATGAAGCACTCAGGTGGTTCACAGCCTATATAACTGCCTTCTGCTCAGTTACAGGTGGGGTAAGCAACAAGCAGACCAGTGACAGTATCTTCACAGGCGACTGCATACTGGTACTTGTCTCACTTTGGTAGAGTCCAATGTCTGTCTGCCTGCCACCTTGTCAGTGGAACATGATCTCTCTGGGTCTCTCCAGGTGATGCCAGTGGTCTCTGAGGTGCTCCTTGGAACATACTACACATTAATCACAAGCTGCAAGTACCTCTGCATAGGACACAGGCAAGCTCCACGCCTTAACCATAGCCCACACAGTTTTCTGTCCCACATGGAACAGACGCTGGTGGAGCCAGTGCAGGTACAATCTCCAACCATCACACCCTTGCCAACATATCTGCCTCACCATTCCCAGGATGGGCTAGAGGGGCATGCCCTGTGACATGATATACTGTCACCTGCTTCTGGTGTCCTGTTTCCCATAAGTCCTGCCACATGGCCTGACCCCATAGTGGTTGGTGAGTTACCATTCACTGGTTAGTGTGCCAAGTAGCAATCCAAAGGGTCAGTCCACCATAGACAGCCCAGCTGTCAGTGCAGATCACCAGAGGTGAAGGTTGATTATGGGCAACTAGCCATATGGCTCTTAATTTCACCTGTTGGCTGCTCTGGCCTGTTCCTGTGTCCATCCAAGTAGTCTCAGTGGCCAGATGGAAGGCTCTGTCTATCCACTTGGCAGGTTGGCCCCTGATAGAACCATCAGTATACCAGACAACCTTGGGGATGGGCACCCGCCCCTCCTGGTGGGGACTGACTTCAGATTCTGCCTCCTGAACCCCAGCTGCACCTGACGCTAAGGTTGCATAGGTTCCTGAACCCAAGAGTTCCTGCAGTTCAGTTTGCAATGGGCTAGTGATAAGAGCACAGCATTGTTGCAAGTATGCACCCTACTTGCCCAATTTCACACCTATCCTGCAATAGGGTATGTTGTCTTAACCATAACTGGAGTTGTGGTTGTAATACTCTCAGTAGCTAGGAGGGCAGCATATACAGCTGCCAACTGTTTCTCCACTAATGGACTTCAGCACCTTTCAACAATTGGGACCAAAACCCAATAGGTTGTTGTAAGTGCTCTGTCCATTGCCACAAGCCCCATCCAAACCCCTCAAAGATTACATGGCCATCAAGCTAACAGGGCCTGGCAGGATCAAACACATTCAAGGCCTCTGCCACCTTCACAGCTCTCTTAGCTGCTGCAAAGGCACCATGTGCCTTCTCAGTCAAATCCCAGCAACCCCCCTTCCAAATAAGGTTCTATAGGGGGCACAGTAACTGAGCCAAATGGGTTATGAATGCTTACCAATACCCCGACAGAGCTAGGAATTCCTGTAACTGTTTTACCATAGTGGGCACAGGGTATGCTTGGATCTTATCTATAACTGTGTCAGGGATAACTTCTGTCTAACCCGACCTGACAACCCCCAAGAACTTAACAGATAATTCAAGTCCTAGTAATTTGCCCTTGTTGACCACCCAGCTACACGTTTTCAAATGGGATGTCAGGGTAGGGACTGCTTTTCTGGAAGAGAGTCACTAGTTAGCATAATATCATTGATATAATGGTACATATGAATCACCTCTGGCTCTTTCCATGTTGCCAGGCCAGGAGCCACCAGCTGTGACAGATGGTGGGGCTAGCAAATAGCCTTGTGGTAATTCTGAAAAGATCCATTGCTGCCCTTACCAAGTGAAGGCAAATTGGTCTTGACTCTTTGCAGCTATATCAGTAGAGAAAAAGGCATTTAGCCAAATCTGCCACAAAGTGGTATGTCCTCAACTCATGGCTTCAACCTGATGGATTCATCAGGTTAGCTATCAAGGGAACAGATGCATGCAAAGGGGAACAACTTTTTAAGTTCTCTGTAATCTACTGTCATTTGCCAGGTTCCATCTGGTTTGCACACAGGCCATACTGGGGAGTTGTAAAGGCTGTACACCAACCAGGTGATCCCCACCTTTTCTAGTTTGAGGACTGTCCTAGTGATTTCTTCATAGCTGCCTGGCAGGTGGTACTGTTTTGTGCTAGTCACACACTGGGGGAATGGATAATTGCAAGGGGGAATGTGCTCCATTCCCCCATAACACTGCCTTCATGACCCAGACCTGCAGGGAGAACTCCCTGGCTGTGGTTTCCAACCACAGTCTTTATAAGATATCAACCATCAAAATATATTCAGGAATAGGAGATACATATACCTTGTATGGGTTAAGGAGGCAGTCTTCCTTATTCCCCAATAGAATAATTATTGGCCTCACTTGAACAGTTGGCCCCCATAACTGTCAATGGCCACTGGGGTCCCAGAAAACCCCTTTGGGTTCCCATAGAGGAGGGAACATTCTGCACCTGTATCCACCAAGGCTAATACCTATTGTACATTAGAAGGGGACCAGTGGGTTGTCAGTTCCACATGTGGCCTCTGGTCCCTGCCCATCTTATTTAGATGGATCCCTCAGCCTTCCCTTTATTCATACTGGAACAAAGGGTCTTGGGGATCCTCCTTTCCCTCAGCTGTCTCCATCATATAATCTTGTAACTGTGCCACTTGCACACCTATCGTTTTATTGAACCTGCAGTTGTTTCTCTAACAGCTGTCACTGCCAATGTTCAGCTTCCAGGGCAAATTGCAGCTCAAATCCATAACTCCTTCTCCAGAGATCATTCTAGTTTCAGGCACTGTTGGTGCTCAGCCTGCATCTCACACTGCAGCCTCCTTCTCCAGCACTCATTCCAGCTCAAGCTGTTGCTGGTTCCTCAGCCTATGGCCTGATCAGCAGTTCTCTAATCTGCAACTATTTCTCCAGTGATCGTTCCAGCTCATGCTGTTGTTGGCACTCAGTCTGCAGCTCATCCTTGAGCTTTTGACTTTGCGCAACCTCTTGCATGTAACTCAGTTTCTTCTCACAGTGTTGTAAAAAGTACCCAGCCTATGGCCCTAAAAGGACAGCCATGGGAAACCATATGCTGGAGAATGATGACCACTCCTCTACCCCACATTTCAAGGCTGATGGCAGCTCCATACCAGTCTGATCCAAATCCTACCCACTATGCCATATGTAATGCTGGTCACCAAGGCCAGGCAGGTTTGCACTGAATTAAGGCAGATGGTAGAGGAACTGCAGAGCCGGAAAGCATTGGGCCATTCCTGTTTATTGGAGGCTTGCTGAGACAGGTAAGAGAATAAACAGGAAAATTGTTTTTCACAGTGGAGGTCAAAGGATCAGGAAAACTGCTCCTCACGGTGGTGGCTGAAGGACTCAATGAACTGTACCTCTCAGTGGTAGGAGAACAATCTAGGAAAATAGCCCCCAAGGTAGAGCACCCACAGCTTTTCAGAGAGACACACATATGGCTTTTTGCTGCATGCTCATGCACTAATTGTATAAAGTGCTTGCAGCTGGGAAACCAGTGAGCAAGTCTGACATAGCTGCTTTTCCCACATAAGCACTATGCAATTATGTATGTCTGTTTTGTTCACTTGGTGCCTAACACAGTGCTTGGGACAATATTCTTTTTTATATGTAATTTTATTAATATTAATGGGGTGACATTAATAAATCAGGGTACATATGTTCAAAGAAAACATCTCCAGGTTATCTTGTCATTCAATTATGTTGCATACCCATCACACAAAGTCAAATTGTCCTCTATCACCATCTATCTGGTTTTCTTTGTGCCCCTCCCCTCCCCCCTCTCCCTGCCTCTCCTCCCTCCCCCTCCCCCCTCCCCCCTCCCCCCAATTGCCACCACACTCTTGTCCATGTCTCTTAGTCTCATTTTTATGTCCTACCTATGTATTGAATCATGCAGTTCTTAGTTTTTTTCTGATTTACTTATTTCACTCTGTATAATGTTATCAAGGTCCATCCATGTTGTTGTAAATGATCCAATATCATCATTTCTTATGGCTGAGTAGTATTCCATAGTGTATATGTACCACATCTTCTTTATCCAGTCATCTATTAAGGGCTTTTTGGTTGTTTCTATGTCTTGGCCACTGTGAACAATGCTTAAGTGAACATGGGGCTGCGTGTGTCTTTACCTTAATATAAGACCTGAAACAATAAAGTACATAGAAGAAAACATAGGTACTAAACTCATGGACCTTGGTTTTAAAGAGCATTTTATGAATTTGACTCCAAAGGCAAGGGAAGTGATAGCAAAGATAAATGAATGGGACTACATCAGACTAAGAAGTTTTTACACAGCAAGAGAAACTGACAACAAAATAAACAGCCAACTAAATGGGAGAGGATATTTTCAAACAACAGCACAGATAAGGGCCTAATATCCAAAATATACAAAGAACTCATAAAAATCAACAACAAACAAACAATCCAATAAAAAAATGGGAAGAGGACATGAACAGACACTTATCCCAGGAAGAAATACAAATGGCCAACAGATATATGAAAAGATGCTCATCTTCATTAGTTATTAGAGAAATGCAAATCAAAACTACAGTGAGATACCATCTCACACCTATTAGATTAGCTATTATCAAGACAAGTAATAGCAAATGTTGGAAAGGCTGTGGAGAAAAAGGAACCTTCATCCACCGTTGGTGGGAATGTAAAGGAGTACAACCACTATGGAAGAAAGTATAATTGTTCCTCAAAAAACTAAAAATAGAACTACCAAATGACCCAGCAATCCCTCTACTGGGTATATACACCCAAAACTCAAAAACATTGATACGTAGGGACTTAATTCTTAATAAGTAAGTGCCTTTGAATAATCAGTGAAGAAACAGAAAGGGAATAGAGATTAGAAACAGTTGCAACAGCTGAACACAAAGCTTAGAAATAGCAGTGGGGTGGTAAACAACAGTAGACATTGTGATGGTGGAATCAAAAGAGAGCAATACATGCAAAAACCCACAGAACAGCTTTGGGGTCTGGGCACAAGGCTGTGTGATTTCAGGCACGTGTCCCATGAAAACCTGCCCAGGCACATGCACCTCATGGTCAACAGCCCCTGAGTGAGTCAGTGTGACATTTGGGAGGCCTGGTAATCAGTACAGTTTAGCAGCCTGGGGAATGGTTTGCACACTGCCTCTAAGGGACAAGCTCAGCCATTTGTGCCTATTGTTCAACACATGCTTTTCTGCTGATTTGACTTCATTGGTAACATTGAGTTATCATTATTGAAATATTGGAAATTACCTTGTACATGTTAGAGGTATTTTCATTAAAAATAATTTACCTTTTTCTGGAGATATTTACAGAAGGGGATACTCAATTGTAATCAAGGTTATAAATTATAATAATAATATATGGTTACAATAATAACCATCACCCAATTTAGTAAACCCTTTTTAATAAAATGAATTTCTGCTTTTCTGTTAATATTTTGCATTTTTCTATTTATTAATAGGATCACAATGTGATGGGCTATGTCTTTTTATCTCAGTTTTTAAAAACCCTTTTCCTTTAAAAGTTTTTAAAAAATGTTTTTTAATTGTTGTTGGCATAGCCCTGGCCGGTTGGCTCAGCGGTAGAGTGTCGGCCTAGCGTGCGGAGGACCCAGGTTCGATTCCTGGCCAGGGCACACAGGAGAAGCGCCCATTTGCTTCTCCACCCCTCCGCCGCACCTTCCTCTCTGTCTCTCTCTTCCCCTCCCGCAGCCAAGGCTCCATTGGAGCAAAAATGGCCCGGGCGCTGGGGATGGCTCTGTGGCCTCTGCCTCAGGCGCTAGAGTGGCTCTGGTTGCAACATGGCGACGCCCAGGATGGGCAGAGCATCGCCCCCTGGTAGGCAGAGCGTCGCCCCTGGTGGGCGTGCCAGGTGGATCCCGGTCGGGCGCATGCGGGAGTCTGTCTGACTGTCTCTCCCTGTTTCCAGCTTCAGAAAAATGCAAAAGAAAATGCAAAAAAAAAAATAATAATAAAAAAAATAAAAATAATTGTTGGCACAGAATATTATATGTTTCAGGTGTACAACATAGTGATTAGACATCTATCTAACTTATGAAATGATCACCCAAAAGATCTAGGATTCACCTGGCACCTATTACAATATTATTGACTATATTACCTGTAGGGAAAACAGCTATGTTAGGCTTGCTCACTTGCACTTTGCATAATTAGTGCATGACCATGTGGCAGAGCTATGTGTGCATAGCCTATGTGAGGCTATGGGTTCAAGAACTTGGGGGACATCATGGATCACTTGACTGCCACTGAGAGGGGCCTTTTTGCTATTTGTTCACCTGCTGCCATGAGAAGAGGTCTCCTCCCACCATCGGGAGACTCTAATAAATGAGAATGGGCTATTGCTTTCCGGCTCCGCAGTTCCTCTATCACCTGCCCGAATCCTGTGTGAACCTGCCTGACCTTGGCCACTGGCATTACATTGCCTATGCTGTACATTGCCATTCTCAGGACTGGTTTTATAACAGTAATTTGTAGACTTTACTCCCCCCTGTACCCCAGCTTCCCGTACATCATACAACACCAATTTGTTCTCTGTATCTATGAGTTTTTCTGTTTTGTTTGTTCTAAATGGTTTTTTTTTTCTTCAGATATAGTTAGAGCAGAGATCCCTCACCTTTCCCATTTTCTGAGTAGTAATTCTGTGATTTTAGTGTTTGTATTAAATATTAGTGATGTTTGATTGCTTGACTTTTGAAAGAGTACATCTCAATCTAAGCAACAACTTTAACATCAAAGATAGGAGTCTTTGGGTCCAGCTGGTGAGTTGGGCTGTGCTTAAAGATATTAAGAGCCCACCAGCAGATAAGAGCCCAAAGAAGAGAACCAAAAGCACCCCTCTGCTTCTTTTGATAACAGCTTTCCTACCTTACTGTGGGATGCTGGCTTCATGGTAGCGGGAAATGGTAATGTAAAAAGGTATTAAGAAAGATTTGGTAATGTGAGAGACATTTGCCAAAGAGCAGTCTTTATAAAAGTTTACTCTTTGAACCAGATCTGTCATGTTCCTTTTCTGGAACCTTTGCATAACTGGCTCCTTTTCAGCTTTTAGATTTCAGGTTAGATATCACATCCTCAGAGAGGCTTTCTGAGGTAGGCCAGTTCTCAAAGACTTGGTTCATACTTGTGGACTGGCAGAAAAGGATTCTTCATCTTTGAGCAATGTTAGTTTTCTTTTGCATTACTATGAATCAGAAAATAACCAATGCAAGTGTGCCCATGGTTCCAACAACACATGGGTGAAGGTGTTTGTAGATTCCTGCAACCTCCTGTGTTTCTTAGAGCTTCACCCAAAATTAAGTCAGGTGTGAAAGGCCCTTCCAGTAAAAGAGCTTTTTGCCTTTTAACCCTTTTTAGACTAGTTTGAGTGTTGAGCATCTCAACTGATGGGGATCTGCCTTATTAAAATAATTTTATTTGCACCGTGCCACTTAGACGTGAGTACTGGATTCATCATTTTTCTTGCTGTGGCACTTCTGCATTGTACCCACTGCTGTACTGTCTGGCTTATAGGGCTTCAGTATGTTAGTCCTGACTACGGTCTCCCAGACCTCTCCTAATTGTTCCTTGACTTCTACCACAGAGGCATGCTTACTTCCCTCATAAATATGGATAACAGTCATTTATTTGATTTGTTTACTTGTTTCTTGTGTGTACCTCTCAAGCTATTAACTCCAGCAGGGTGGCAGTGCGATCCCTTCTCTGAGGTGCAGCCTAAGTGCTGAGCACAGAAACTGACACTTAAGGACCTTACATTTCCTACCCCCATAGTGTGAGGCTTATGATGTTCTTGTCACATCATGAAGTAGGGAAGTTTGCTAAGAGTATGCAAGCTAGACAGTTTCACTGCATCACTCAGAAACCTTAGCTGGGCCTTATCGATAAGGTCCAGGCCCTGGTATTTGGGGGTAGGTAAGTAGGTATGATGATACTATTAGAAACTAGGCAATTAAGGAGAATTTGCTGAGGATGAATGTTTTACTGTTATCTTTCCCTATTTTTGCAAAGTTTAATACCTCTGAAACATACATTTTTCTAATTTGTCATGATAGTTTGGCCAATATTCTAAGCAGTAAAGTATTTCAGAGAACAGACTCTGATCAGATCGCCTGTGTTCCCTTCACTGTTCTTCCTCTTTTGAGCTATGTGATACTTGGTGGTTTCTTTGATGTTAACATATCTTTGATCTTAGTTTCTTTATTTAAAATGTGAAGGTAATTATAGTATATATTTTACAAGGTTCTTGTAAAGATGAAATGAATTAATATGTTCCATGTGTTTAGAACAGTATCTGGAAGACAGCATGCAATGTTAGCCAAAATAAATAAAAAAATAGATAGACAAATAATTCAGGGATGTAATTTAGATTTACATTTATTCTATTGTTTTCCCTATGAAATGTATCCATTTGAAAATTTAAAAGGTAAACTATTTCTTCCTAAAATTATTATTGCTTTTTGAGAGAGAGACATGAAGGGAGACAGAGGGTGAGAAGCATCAACTGGTAGTTGCTTGCACTTTAGTTGTGCATTGATTACTTGTATGTGCCTTGGGTGGGGCCAAACATATGTCCCTTTACTCAAAACAGAGGTCTTGGGCTTTTCATGCCAGTGACCTTTGGGCTGAAGCTGGCAAGTTTTGGCATTGTATGGATGACTCCTTGGCTCAAACCAGTGACCCCACACTAACGAGCCTGTGCTCAGAGCCAGTGACCTTGAGGCTTAGAACTGGCAACCTCAGGGTTCCAGTTCCCCGTTTATCCACTGCACCACCCCTGGTCAGGCTAAAATTTATTCTTAGTAAAGCCAAGAGCCACTGTAGTGTATCAATGATACAGATACTTTTTAAGTTAGGAGAATAATCCTGAGAAGGATGGGGTGCTCCTAGGTACCAAACTTACAAATATCCAAGGAAGGAATTTTAAAACACAAAAGTTCCTGAATATATAATCAAAGTGATTGATATTTCTCAAACTATTCATCCCTGGAGGCAGCACACCATTCAACGCTGCTGCAATTGCTTAGTTTATGTTAAAATCTCCTCTTTTGGACCTGCCTTGGGAACAAATTTACAATCCCTACAAGAACATCTGCACTTTTAGTTTGTAGTTAAATCTTGTTTTAGATTCCAGATAGTATTACTCAGTTTTATCATTCACCTGATTGGACTTGACACCAAATAATTTCGGTTGTTAAAATAAATCCTTTCTCAAAGTATGAACACGTGATCCTCTGAGGATTAGCAAAAGAGTGTGATGTGGGATTTAGTAATGTGTTTGAAGGTGGAGTTCCAAGAAACATATGGCACTATCATTGGAATATGGGGCAGCCTTGTAAGGTTATCACTTTGAGGAGAAAAAACACATATTTGGATGTATAAGTTCTAGCAGTCATTATCTTTATAGTTAAAAGTTAGACTCCCTGGAGAGTTTTGTCAATTTTTGCTTTTAAGATATATAACAACTTTGAAGCCAAAATTCATTTGGGTGTGTGAACTCTACTAGCTAGCAATGCCAATATGCAATCTATTTTTTTTTGTCATTGTTGGATCTTACCATTAAACATTTATCATTTTAATTACACATTTTTGAAATCTTCATTTTCATCATCAATACTACCTTAATAAACCCACAGCAGGCACAGAAGAGTGGCTTATGTTGAAAACATATAAATGCATTCAGTCATTGATTGGTATCATAACACATTCCTGAAAATGGTTCTATAAAGCAGATAATATTTTCCCAAAGGAGCAATATTGTTGGAGGTTTTGCTCCTGGCTGATGACAGAAAATCTGATAAATCCGATGTGGCATTAATGCATTATAAATGCAAAATTATAACAGCCAAGCCTTGCTAATAGTTTAAAATAGTAAAGTTGTGTACTAAGTCATATCAAATGTCTAAAAATATACTGGCTATATTGATTATAAAGAGGATATAAATGGACTATCAAGTTATTATATTGCAAAGAAAGCTATTAATGTGTGAAGTTGACTGGAAATTAATGTCTGAGCAATAATAAATGGTAATTATTCATTTAATTATAATGGTTTTTAAAATTATATGAAACTTGGAGGGAGATGATTTGGAGGGCCCATGTCTCTGAAACTGTCTAAGGAAATTTAAACATTATACCTTTTTTTCCCCTGAAAGAGTATTCCTACAAAGAAGCAGATATGTAAAAAAAAAAAAAAAAAAAAGACAAAACAAAATCATACCATTAACCTTGGAGCCATCTCTTCACCTATTTTTGTATATTTTCAATACTTTGTCAGTGAGATTGACTGCTTTATTTATTCATTAATTTATTGATTCAAGAGATATATATTGGACATCTACCATGTTCAAGGCTTTGTTCTAGACATTGAGGAGTTGAATAGGAATCAGTTAAGGAGGCTAAGAGTGAGTGAAAGGAAAACCAAATGAACCTTGTATTGGCGAAGTCAGAAAAGCATTTTAGGGTAACTGAGATGACTATTTTTGTCAGGTTATATGAAGAATGAAAACTGACCATGGAATTTATCAAGGTAAAGAGTCATTTATAACCTTGATAGGGGTGGGTTCAGAGGGAATGAAAGCCTGATTGGAGAGAATGGGAAGCTAGACATTGGAGATAGGAGTTTAAACAACTCCTTTAAGGAGGTTTGCTTTAAAGGGTTGGAGAGAAATGAGGTGATTAGGAGATGAAGGTACCAGGGAATGGGTTTAGGAAGTTTTCTTTCTTTTTTTTTAAAAATAAAATGGGAGAAATCACAGCCTGTTTGTATATCTGTGGTAGTGATCTAGGAGAGGGGCAATCTGCTTATGTAAGAGTGAGAGAAGCCGAGCTGGATCAGTGTTCCTAAGTAGGAATGAGGGGATGGGACTAGTGCACAATGGAGGGTAGGGCTTGGCTTGGAGCACAGATGACTCCATATTATCAAGAAAGAAGGTAGAGTATGTGGACATAGATGCCAAAAGGTGTTGGATAGTTGTAGCAGTGAGTATTATTTATCCCTTTAAAAATAATTTTAAATGTTTGAAAGATTTGTGTTGTTGCCCAGTATCCCACCAGTTAATGATTAGCTAAAATCCATACGTCATGCAACTTGATACTCAGTTGACAGTCATTAGAATGCTTTACACTTCATTGGAAGCTCATTAACAGCACTTAATAGCAACTCTTCAAATGGTGTTTCAAAATCTCCTTCCTAGAGCAAGCAGGTCTGAGACAGTTATGGAAAGGTACTGTGCTTGAACTTGTCCTTTTCCTTCAATTTGACAAGTCATTGAATATGAATAGGTGGGGACTGGAATCACTTGGATGTGGCTATTAATTTGAGATCTACAAATAATTGCACTGGAGATATGGGTAATGAAGAAAGATCTGAATTACTGGATCAGACTTCCAGTAATTCTAGATCAGCTCTTCATGGGTAGTTTGGTGATCCTCCTCTTCTACACCCTCTAGTGGTAGAAAGATTGTAAAGTACACGGTATAAAAATGTGAGGCCTGTGTCTGGAGAATCATTATGTAATGTGTTTCTGTGTATTTATGTAAGTATATAGTACATCATGTTAAAGAAGGAGGCAAATTAATATTTTTGTACTGTATGCTAAGCATGTAACAACCTCTGTAATGTTATTTAGTGTCAAATGAACATTCACTGCCTTGAATTAAAAGGAGAAATATCAACATAAAAACTATAGTTGCTTAGAGAAAGAAAAAAAAATCATGATAGACTGGAATATTTGCCGAAAACTTGGATGAGAAATGTCATCTTACCCTGGGACTTTAAGCCAAGTTTTTGTCTTGGCATCTGAGATAAGAAAAAAATGTATCTGTACCTAGCTAAATGTTTGGCATGAATTGAGCACTTAACAATGCCTGTATGATTAATTTTGTTATATTATGTATGTGAATATTTAAGCATTTTGTTCAGATTGCTTCAAAATGTCAAAACAATGGAGAATAGGCACAAATGTCTGTATGTATGTAGTCAAGAGTCCAACTTTGCCAGCATTATTCAGTCTTAATTAGAAATCTAATTTAGGCCCAAACTGGCTATCTTCTGAATTTGTGAAATGTTTTTAACAAAAGTGGCAGTTTTCTGGAAAGGCCTAAACAACCAAAGAAGAGATTCCTTTGCTCATTTATCTTGATCTAACTGGGAATATTTTCTCTGGAAAATGAAGGTTGCAATTGGAATTATTCATTTTTTTATTTAGAAAAATATTTGTTCAACAAGAAAAGGGAATGCTTAAATGATTTTGCAAAAGAGGTAGAGAATAGACTAGTTTTACAGTTGACCTTGAGGCTCTAGCACTTGGATTAGTGGTGACTCTTTCAGCCTCCAATTTTTCTTCGTTGCCAAAGGAAAATGTCTTACTCACAGCATTGAAGCAAGCAAGCTCTTTCTCTTTCTAAATCAGCAGTTTGCTCTAAGTGATGCCTACTGGTCTGTTCAAAAACCCTACTATTCTTTTTTTTTTTTTTTTTTTTTTTCTTTTCAAGTCAACTTTTTTTTTTTTTTTTAATAATTTTATTAATGGGGTGACATCAATAAATCAGGATACATATATTCAAAGATAACAAGTCCAGGTTATCTTGTCGTTCAATTATGTTGCATACCCACCACCCAAAGTCAGATTGTCCTCTGTCACCTTGTATCTTGCTTTCTTTGTGCCCCTCCCCACCCCCTATCCCTCTCCCATTCCCCCCTCCCCCCCGTAACCACCACACTCTTATCAATGTCTCTTAGTTTCACTATTATGTCCCACCTACGTATGGAATAATACAGTTTCTGTTTTTTTCTGATTTACTTATTTCGCTTCGTATCATGTTATCAAGATCCCACCATTTTGCTGTAAATGTTCCGATGTCATCATTTCTTATGGCTGAGTAGTATTCCATAGTGTATATGTGCCACATCTTCTTTATCCAGTCATCTATTGATGGGCTTTTTGGTTGTTTCCATGTCCTGGCCACTGTGAACAATGCTGCAATAAACATGGGGCTGCATGTGTCTTTACGTATCAATGTTTCTGAGTTTTTGGGATATATACCCAGTAGAGGGATTGCTGGGTCATAAGGTAGTTCTATTTTCAGTTTTTTGAGGAACCACCATACTTTCTTCCATAATGGTTGTACTACTTTACATTCCCACCAACAGTGTATGAGGGTTCCTTTTTCTCCACAGCCTCTCCAACATTTGCTATTACCTGAGTTGCTAATAACAGCTAGTCGAACAGGTGTGAGGTGGTATCTCATTGCCGTTTTGATTTGCATTTCTCTAATAGCTAAAGAAGATGAGCATCTTTTCATATATCTGTTGGCCATTTGTATTTCTTCCTGGGAGAAGTGTCTATTCATATCCTCTTCCCATTTTTTTATTGGATTGTTTGTTTGTTTGTTGTTGAGTTTTATGAGTTCTTTGTATATTTTGGATATTAGGCCCTTATCTGAGCTGTTGTTTGAAAATATCATTTTCCATTTAGTTGGCTTTCTGTTTATTTTGTTATCAGTTTCTCTTGCTGAGCAAAAACTTCTTAGTCTGATGTAGTCCCATTCATTAATTTTTGCCTTCACTTCTCTTGCCATTGGAGTCAAATTCATAAAATGCTCTTTAAAACCCAGGTCCATGAGTTGAGTACCTATGTCTTCTTCTATGTACTTAATTGTTTCAGGTCTTATGTTTAGATCTTTGATCCATTTTGAGTTAATTTTTGTACAGGGGGAGAGACTGTAGTCCAGTTTCATTCTTTTGCATGTGGCTTTCCAGTTTTCCCAGCACCATTTATTGAAGAGGCTTTCTTTTCTCCATTGTGTGTTGTTGACCCCTTTATCAAAAATTATTTGACTATATATATGTGGTTTTATTTCTGGGCTTTCTATTCTGTTCCATTGGTCTGAGTGTCTATTTTTCTGCCAATACCATGCTGTTTTGATTGTTGTGGCCCTATAATAGAGTTTGAAGTCAGGTATTGTTATGCCCCCAGCTTCATTCTTTTTCTTTAGTATTGCTTTGGCTATTCGGGGGTTTTTTGTTTTTTTTTTCTTTTCATTTTTCTGAAGCTGGAAACAGGGAGAGACAGTCAGACAGACTCCCGCATGCGCCCGACCGGGATCCACCTGGCACGCCCACCAGGGGCGAAGCTCTGCCCACCAGGGGGCGATGCTCTGCCCATCCTGGGCGTTGCCATGTTGCGACCAGAGCCACTGTAGCGCCTGGGGCAGAGGCCACAGAGCCATCCCCAGCACCCGGGCCATCTTTGCTCCAATGGAGCCTTGGCTGCGGGAGGGGAAGAGAGAGACAGAGAGGAAAGCGCAGCGGAGGGGTGGAGAAGCAAATGGGCGCTTCTCCTGTGTGCTCCGGCCGGGAATCGAACCCGGGTCCTCCGCACGCTAGGCTGACGCTCTACCGCTGAGCCAACCCGGCCAGGGCTATTCGGGGTTTTTTATAGTTCCATATAAATCTGATGATTTTTTGCTCTATTTCTTTAAAAAATGTCATTGGAAGTTTGATGGGAATTGCATTAAATTTGTATATTGCTTTGGGTAATATAGCCATCTTGATTATATTTATTCTTCCTAGCCAAGAACAAAGTATATTCTTCCATCTCATTATATCTTTTTCGATTTCCCTTAACAACGGTTTATAGTTTTCATTATATAAGTCCTTTACATTCCTTGTTATGTTTATTCCTAAGTATTTTATTTTTTTTGATGCAATCGTGAAGGGAATTATTCTTTTGAATTCCTTCTCAGTTGTTTCATTGTTGGCATATAGAAAGGCTATTGACTTCTGTATGTTAATTTTGTATCCTGTGACCTTACTGTATTGGCTTATTGTTTCTAGTAGTCTTTTTGTGGATTCTTTGGGGTTTTCGATGTATAGGATCATATCATCTGCAAAAAGTGATACCTTTACTTTTTCTTTTCCGATATGGATGCCTTTTATTTCTTTGTCTTGTCTGATTGCTCTGGCTAGAACCTCTAGTACCACATTAAATAAGAGTGGAGAGAGTGGACAACCCTGTCTTGTTCCTGATTTAAGGGGGAAAGCCTTCAGTTTAGTGCCATTTAATATGATGTTAGCTGATGGTTTATCATATATGGCCTTTATCATGTTGAGATATTTTCCTTCTATACCCATTTTGTTGAGAGTCTTAAACATAAAAATGTGTTGTATTTTATCGAAAGCCTTTTCTGCGTCTATTGATAAGATCATGTGGTTTTTGTTCTTTGTTTTGTTGATATGGTGTATTACATTAACCGTTTTACGTATGTTGAACCATCCTTGAGATTTGGGATGAATCCCACTTGATCATGATGTATTATTTTTTTAATATGTTGTTGTATTCGATTTGCTAGTATTTTGTTTAGTATTTTAGCATCTGTATTCATTAGAGATATTGGTCTGTAGTTTTCTTTTTTTGTGCCATCCATGCCTGGTTTTGGTATGAGGGTTATGTTGGCCTCATAAAATGTGTTTGGAAGTATTGCTTCTTCTTCAATTTTTTGGAAGACTTTGAGTAGAATAGGAACCAAGTCTTCTTTGAATGTTTGATAAAATTCGCTGGTATAGCCGTCAGGGCCTGGACTTTTATTTTTGGGGAGGTTTTTAATGGTTTTTTCTATTTCTTCTCTACTGATAGGTCTGTTTAGGCTTTCTGCTTCTTCTTGACTCAGTCTAGGAAGGTTGTATTGTTCTAGGAATTTATCCATTTCTTCTAGGTTGTTGAATTTAGTGGCATAAAGTTTTTCATAGTATTCTACAATAATTCTTTGTATATCTACGGTGTCCGTGGTGATTTCTCCTCTTTCATTTTGGATTTTGTTTATATGAGTTCTTTCTCTTTTTTCCTTGGTAAGTCTTGCCAAGGGTTTGTGAATTTTGTTGATCTTTTCAAAGAACCAGCTCCTTGTTCTATTAATATTTTCTATAGTTTTTCTGTTCTCTAATTCATTTATTTCTGCTCTGATTTTTATTATCTCCTTTCTTCGGCTGGTTTTGGGTTGTCTTTGTTCTTCTTTTTCTAGTTCCTTAAGGTGGGAAGTTAAGTGGTTCACTTGGGCTCTCTCTTGTTTGTTCATATATGCCTGAAGCGATATGAACTTCCCTCTTATCACTGCTTTTGCTGCATGCCGTAGATTCTGATATGTCGTATTGTCATTTTCATTAGTCTGTATATATTTTTTGATCTCTGCACTTATTTCTTCTTTGACCCATTCATTTATTATTTTTTTTTATTTATTTTTTATTTTTTTATTTTTTTTTCTTTTTCATTTTTCTGAAGCTGGAAACAGGGAGAGACAGTCAGACAGACTCCCGCATGCGCCCGACCGGGATCCACCCGGCACGCCCACCAGGGGCGACGCTCTGCCAACCAGGGGGCGATGCTCTGCCCATCCTGGGCGTCGCCATGTTGCGACCAGAGCCACTCTAGCGCCTGGGGCAGAGGCCACAGAGCCATCCCCAGCACCCGGGCCATCTTTGCTCCAATGGAGCCTTGGCTGCGGGAGGGGAAGAGAAAGACAGAGAAGAAAGCGCGGCGGAGGGGTGGAGAAGCAAATGGGCGCTTCTCCTGTGTGCCCTGGCTGGGAATCGAACCCGGGTCCTGCGCATGCTAGGCCGACGCTCTACCGCTGAGACAACCGGCCAGGGCCGACCCATTCATTTTTTAAAAGTATGTTGTTTAGTTTCCACATTTTTGTGGGATTTTTTTCCTCTTTTTTGCAGTTGAATTCTAGTTTCAAGGCTTTATGATCAGAAAATATGCTTGGTACAACTTCAATTTTTCTGAATTTGCTGATGTTGTTTTTGTGGCCCAACATATGGTCAATTCTTGGGAATGATCCATGTACACTGGAGAAGAATGTATACTTAGTCACTTTGGGATGAAATGTCCTGTAGATGTCTATCATATCCAGGTGCTCTAGTGTTTTGTTTAAGGCCACTATGTCTTTGTTGATTCTCTGTTTGGATGACCGATCTAGAGCCGTCAGCGGTGTATTGAGGTCTCCAAGTATGATTGTATTTTTGTCAGTTTTTGTTTTAAGATCAATAAGTAGCTGTCTTATATATTTTGGTGCTCCTTGGTTTGGTGCATATATATTAAGAATTGTTATGTCTTCTTGATTCAGTGTCCCCTTAGCCATTATGAAATGGCCATTTTTGTCTCTGAGTACTTTTCCTGTCTTGTAGTCAGCATTATCTGATATGAGTATTGCTACACCTGCTTTTTTGTGGATGTTATTTGCTTGGAGTATTGTTTTCCAGCCTTTCACTTTGAATTTGTTTTTATCCTTGTTACTTAGATGAGTTTCCTGTAGGCAGCATACAGTTGGATTTTCTTTTTTGATCCATTCTGCTACTCTGTGCCTTTTTATTGGTGAGTTAAATCCGTTTACATTTAGTGTAATTATTGATACTTGTGAGTTCCGTATTGCCATTTTATATCTTGCTTTCTGTTAGTTTTGTGTCTTGTTTGATCCTTCTCTTTCGTTTTTCTATCTTTTGTTTTTATTTGGTTGTATTCCATACATCTTTCCTCTGTTGCTATCTTTTTTATCTCATGTGCTTCTGTGGTGGTTTTTTCAATGGTGGTTACCTTTGAGTAATGAAAAGGGTCCCTACCCTGTTCATTGTAGCGAACTATTTTGTGAGTACTTTTGCACTCCATCGTCCTTTGCTACTGTTAATCTCCATCTTCTCCCCCTCTTTCTCTTTGTTGTTGTCACAGTTTAAATTTGGTTTTATTGTGTTCTTCTTGGAGCTTTTACTTGTGGCTCTGTTTTTTTTTTTGTTCTTTGTATCTGATTGGAGAACCCCCTTTAGTAATTCCTGGAGTGGGGGTTTTCTGATGATAAATTCCCTCATCATTTCTGTATCTGTGAATGTTTTTATTTCTCCTTCGTATTTGAAGGATAGCTTTGATGGGTATAGTATTCGTGGCTGAAAGTTCCTCTCTTTCAGGACTTTAAATATTGGGGTCCACTCTCTTCTAGCTTGTAGAGTTTCTGCTGAGAAATCTGATGATAATCTAATGGGCCTTCCTTTGTATGTTGTATTCTTCTTTTCCCTGGCTGCCTTGAGAATTTTTTCTTTGCTGTTGGTTTGTGTCAATTTCATTATGATATGCCTTGAAGTAGGTTTGTTGGGGTTAAGAAAACTTGGAGTTCTGTTTGCTTCTTGAACTTGAGGCTTTAGTTCTTTCCACAGGCTTGGGAAGTTCTCATCTATTATTTGTTTGAGTATGTTCTCCATTCCATTTTCTCTCTCTTCTCCCTCTGATATACCTATTATTCTTATGTTATTCTTTTTGATGGAGTCAGATAATTCTTGTAGGGCTATCTCATTTTTTTTAATTTTTGAGTCTCTTTCTTCTTCTCTCTGTTGTGCCTCAAGTTGCTTGTCTTCTATTTCACTAATCCTCTCTACTATCTGACCTGTTCTATTAGCTAAGCTTGTTACTTCGTTTTTCAGCTCGTGAATTGAGTTTTTCATCTCTGTTTGATTTGTTTTTATAGTTTCAATTTCTTTGGACATATATTCTTTGTGTTCATTGAGTTGTTTTCTGAGCTCCCTAAATTGCCTTTCTGTGTTTTCTTGTATATCTCGGAGGATTTTTAGGATTGCTATCTTGAATTCTCTGTCATTTAGCTCCAAGGTTTCCAATATATTAAATTTTTTCTCCATTGATTTTTTCTCATCTAGCTGTGTTACCTCTCTTTCTTTTGTATCCATGATATTCGATTTTCTCTTCCTTAATGGCATCTGAGGGTGGTTTTGTTGATAGTATTAATGAGATTTAATAAAGAATAAAAAGTTAAAAAAGATAAAAAAAATAAAAAATCGAAAAGAGTTGTGTTTTTTTAAAAAAAATTAATAATGAAATAAAGAAAAATAAAATAAAATAAAAATTTTAAAAAAAAGTAAATTATTCCCCCCCTCCTTTTTTCCTCTCCTCTCCTCTCCCCTCTTTCTTGAGAAAATCTTGTGGTGGACTGTGAATTATAACAAACAATGCCTGTGATGGAGGGCCTGAATTGGGGAAAAGTAATAAAGGGGCAAAAAAAAAAAAAAAAAGGAAAAAAAAAAAAAAGAAAAAAGAAAAAAAAAAGAGCGTATGGAACCACAAAAAGCAAATAAGGAAAAAATTTGGGTCAAGAATAAAATGATTTGCTTTTAGGTGTTGGTTGTCTTAGAGATATGATGAGAGGAATAAGAGGAAAATGGAAAAATGGGGGGACAAATTAAAAAATTACTATTGTATTTAGTGGAACAAGAACTAGATAATATGGAGAGCCAGGGATAGGAGCACTGCTACTGAGTTAAAAAGGTGAAGTAAAAACCCCCCAAAATGCCACAAACATAGGTTTGAGTCCCAGATAAGATAATTTGTTTGTTATTGAGGTTAGAATGAGAGGAGATGTAAAGGAGAAAGGAAGAAACTAATATAGAGGGAGAAAAGAAAGAGAGAGAGAGAAAAAAAGAGGGAACCACTAAAAGAAGAAAAAAGAAAGGAGAGAGAGAGCGAGAGAGTTAAGGGTTTTGGAGTGCAACCCTCATAGAGAGAAAGGAAGAGAAGAGAAAAGATAATGGGAGATGTAACACTTATGGGTAGTGTAGTTCAAGGAGAGGAGAGAGTAAGACCAGTAGAGAGTTAATCGGCCAAATTGGAGGAGGAAAAAAAAGTATCAAGAATGAAGATAAGAGAAACAAACGAACAAATATAATAAAATGGGATAGGTTATAAAGTCTGCAGATTATTCTTGATTTTGAGAGGTTATCTTCTTGCTTTTTCTTTTCTCTCCCTCTTCCTGGTCAGTGACTCTGTACCCCGGGTTCTGCCCCTTTGGCACGCTCAGGTAGAGGTTTTCAGTTGATAAGTCTCTATGGCAATGTCATGTATTGTGCTTTAGTCTCGTTGGGAGTCGAAGCTCATTAGCATTTATAGGCTCCGACAGTGAGAGAGACCGTGTTCCTGGAGCCTTTCTCCTAGTCTTTCCTTCCTCAGTTAGTAGCCTGATAATCCAGCTATGGGGTTGCTGCTGCCTCTGCCTGGATAGTAAGAGGCTCAAAGAGCTGGCAACTCCCCACTTTATTTCCACTCAGCACAGGGCTCTGGGTAAGGCTCAGTCAGTCAGAGCTGCTAGCATAATCAGGCGGGCTTTCCGCCCACTCAAAGACCTCTGGCTCTGCCACTCTGTCCGGTAACACAAGCGGGCGCCCACTTCCGGGGCGCTTGGAGGAAATTCTCACTTACTGTCTGCGACCAGGTACCCGGCCAGCAGTCTCACGCTCTGAGTGAAACTCCCAACCGCAGGGAAAAGTTGCAGCATTGGAATTGAGTCTCGCTCCGTCCCCGTGCGCGGCTTTTGCAAGGCGCTGGGGCAGCTCGAGATTCCGCTTTGGCCCACACAAAGGCCCCTGACTCTGCCCCTCTGTGCGATAACACGAGCGCGCACTGCCGAGGCACTCGGAGGAATTGCTCACTCCTTATCTGAGTGTGCAAACCAGGATATGAGGCCGGCAGCGTTTCCCTCTGAGTGAAACACTCTCCAGCACGGAAATTCTCCACCGTTGGAATTAGTTCTCACTCCCTCCCGTGCGTGGCTTTCCCAGGGCGCTGGGGCTGCCCAGAGACTCTGCCCTCGGCCCACAGAAAGGCCTCTGACCCTGCCTCTCCATGGGGCAACACGGGCACCCACTCTCGGGGCCTAGGAAGAACTTCTCGCCCACTAACTGTGCACCGACCAGGAGACCGGGTAAAATGGCCGCTCCGCTTGTCTTTCTTTGTTTGGGTTTGGCGCGAGTGTTAGCTTGTATTGCCCGGGTTGCCACAGGATCAGATTTTCCTCGGCTTGGATCTCCGTGCCACAGCCTGGTTCGGCCGTTTGTGCCGTGGCGGCCTGGATCTATTCACCCCCTTTGCCCGCCTCAGTTTCTATATTCACAGTTACCAGAGAAAGCCGCCCTGTTTAGGTTAGTGAGGAAGGCGGAGCATTTCTTACTCCCTATTTCCTTCAGGGTTTGGTTATATATTTAGCCAATTTTTCACTCAATCATACCTTTGGGTGTATTGCGAAGCATCTGGAAGCTCCAAGTATAGGTTTTTCTGTTTCTGGTTGAAGATCTTGTTGAGTTTTGGGGGAGATTTATCGGTATCGCTTCCTACCCCGCCATTACTCTGACGTCATCCTCCAGTAAAATTTTGATAACTTTGTGGGAGAGTGTAAAAAATATTCTATTAGATTATGCATGTATAAACGACTGCCAGGAGGTTTTGTGCACAGTCCGATTTCCTATAGCTCATCCCTTATTTGTAGAGAAAGCTTTCGAATCAGTCCATTAAATATCATTTTTAAATAAATTCCCCAAGAGTTTAACTCTTCCGGACTAGACATTAGAGACTATTTTGAAGTCATGTTGAAATTGAATCCACTGATGAAGCCAAGATCCAAATTGAAACTGAAACAAAGGAGGACTCTAATGTTAAGTAAAATGAGCAGTCACTGCAAGGGCTTGAAGGTAGCTATGCGTGGAACACAATATTTAGGCAGCCTTGTGAAAATTGATATTATTTAGGTAGCACCTAACTCCTAAAGGATAACATCTAAATGATATTTAGCTTAATTTAGAGTACAGGGTACAATGATGTGTGAGGTTTCTGGAAATATCTGTGATTAAAGAACTCTGTTAAGAGAATAAAAGCAAGACAGTGGCAAGTTGAGAGAGATTTGCACATAGTCAGAAGCCTAATTCAATGTACCCACAGCTGTTGATTTGAAAACCTGAACAAATAGTGGACTTCACCTAACTTTCAATTCTCATGTTTTTTTAGCAATTACTTTTTCAGTTCAGTGGTTTTTAAAAGATAATTGGGATACTTCTGTGGGAACCATATATATTTAAAAGATTGAACCAAGTCCACAGGAATGTAGAGTAGATTCAATTAGCCTAAAGGGATTCATACTCTCTCTTCTTCCTCCCTTCCTCCTTATGATGTTACAGCTGAATTTAGACTCGAGTTAAGTCCTGCTGCTCTTCAATCCTGTTTGGCTCATCCCAAGGCTATCAACTGACAAAACCAATTACCAAAATTAAAGAAATCAGCATCAATCCCTTGGGCATTGCTAGGATTCTTCCATTTAGGGTAATACTGGAAATCATAGTAGGTGGATGGTTCACAAAACTGAGGCTTAAAATAGTCTAAGAATTATGGGTAACAGCTGAAGTGCAACAATTCCTTTTGAAACACAACTAATCTTTCCATTTGCTCCTTTACCTGGCATGTAAACTGACAGTCTCCGGTCAATTATCCGTCATAGTCAATGAGCCTGTATATATATATATAGGTTCATTTTATAGTAAGAGGTTTTAATCTTAACTGGCTTTTAAATATTAATAAAGGGAAATGGTTCTAGTAGTAAACTTTGGTGTTAATTTGGTTTAAGAATTACCTCACAGTTGGTTTGAAATTCTCTTTTGGCCTTGAGGAAATCTGTTGAACTTTAGAATTAAGAAAAAACTGTGGAGGATTTTTTTTTTCATTATTGCTGCTCTCCTTTGGATAAAGGGGAAAAAAGCAGTAGCTTTGTGTGTGTGTGTGTGTGTGTGTGTGTGTGTGTGTGTGTGTAGAGAATAGATAGTAGTTATTTATTCAGGCCACATTACCTTGAATTTTTTTCTCAGAATGCAAAATCATATTAAATCTTTCATTTCGTGTCTCAGGAAATGACAGCTTACAAATATCCAAACACATTTCTTGACTTCTAATTTACACAGGGCTATCTCCATCACTTCGATGTATCTAGACATAAGATGTTCCTGTGCCATTATCCTTCTTCTAAAGAAGAATTCTTATGTAGCCTTTGTTCCTCACTTTTAATGTGTGTGTGTGTTTTTTAAAAACCCATGACCAGTGCCATGTTTTGTGGAAGCAAAGCAGTTTCTATTTAGGATTCTTTCCCCTGAGATTTTCCCCGAGAGTCTTACCTTCTACTCATTTAGTAGTACACACTCATTGCAGACTCCAGGCTAGAGCTCATTCTTACAGCCTTGCCTGACCGAAGATTACTGTCCATGAACTTGATCACCACATGAACAGAAGTACTAGGGGGCATCATGATATCTACTCCTGTACATGCTGCTTCCTCCTGAAAATGGTTCTCTTTTTCTTAATTTTCTGGCCAGTTACTTGAGCTATCATTTTTTACATGGCTATTTAATTTGCCTTATTTATTTTTTTTCCTATTGAAGTTTTGAGATGCTTACATATCTACTGAATTGAAATGGAAGGAGGAATATGGTACTGATGACTGTGAACACAAAAGAGTCATGAGTATAACACGGGACACAAAGTTCTGACTATATTTTATCCTTTTTGATACTGTTAATAGACCATCTTTGAAACAAATACCATAAACTTCTTGTTACTCAAGCTGAAGAGTCATTTTTGAATCTTCTTTATTATTTATTCCCCAATAGCCAGGGCAACTCTATGATTTATTGTTCAAACTGGGGTTATGTTGAGAATAAAAGAGCCACTAATTCTATAAGGCACTGGGACAATAGACAGAAATCGGTTTTGTCCCAGGTGAACAGGCAATGTATGACTACCTTATCCATAAATAAATCAGAAAATTTTGTTGGCTTTGCCATCCAAACATATGAATATATATTAAATAAATTCATTTATTCATTTATATTCATTTGTCTTCATTTCCACTGCTAGCATCTATTCTAAGCCATCATCATGTCTGCTCTATACTAACCCCTAATGGATTCATTTGATTCTTGCCCTCCTGTGATTTGTTTTCTACACAGCTGCCAAAACAATCTTTTACAAACAATTACATCACATAATTCCCTTTCTCTCAAAGGTATCAGTGTCTTTAGAAGAACATTTACTGCTTTTCTGGCCTACCATACCTTACCTGTTGGCATATCAATATATCCCTAGGACGCCCTCTACTGGGCCTTCTTTCTAGTTATTCAGATGTGACCTCATGCATTTGTTCTCTCTGTCTGAAATGCTCCCCCAGCCCCAGGTCTTACCTTTCTGAGTTTTATCACCAGAGATCAGAAATATGTCACATCTTCTGCGTATTTCAACTTATTTTAATGCTGTCTCCATCCTTTCTCTTATCATTTTGTCATACTGTACTATTTTTCTTTATAGCCCTTCTCAATAGCTGAAATTATCCTACTCTATTTTTAAAGGTTGTAGTTTTAATTGATGTCGACATGTCTTTAATATAACTATTCTGCCTTACTGATGTTTTTTGAAATATGAGATTTATTTTTAACTTTACAAATTATGAATAAAAGAAAAAATAAATTCTCTGAGTGGTTTTTAGAGTGTTTCTCAAAGCTTTCCATTCAGATATGTGTCTGATATCTCTACTACTTCTTTGTCCAGTTATTACCTCTAGGCATGAGTGTTTATGATAGTCTAAGCATGAGATTAGCTAATTATGAAGGAAAAATTCACCAGAAGTAAATGAACCACTGGAGGAAGAACTTGCCTTTGACTCTTCCTTTTCCCTGTTTGGGGAACAGAATTTCCCTTCTCATAAAAATTATTGAAGACTCATGCCCAAGACTCTCAGATTTTGGCAAACGTTTTTAACTGTGCATTAGTAAATATGTCAAGAGACCTCTCCCACTTCTTGTGACTATGGCTTTGCTCTTTTCTATTCAGCCTCATTTATGTTATGTTTCTACCTTTGTACTGTGCTATTATAATTAGAGAAGAGCAAATGGAAAAATGCTAATGATTGTCATAATTAGGTTCATTATTTAAACAAGTATTAGATAAGCTGTTAGGTATTTAAGTGTTAAGCATATAATTGTAAAGTGGTTTTATGCTTTCCAAAGCTTCCTGTAAATTTGACTTGAAAATTGTTGGAGGGAATGGAACA
Organism: Saccopteryx bilineata; assembly: GCF_036850765.1. NCBI lineage: Eukaryota > Metazoa > Chordata > Mammalia > Chiroptera > Emballonuridae > Saccopteryx > Saccopteryx bilineata. The sequence goes on along the minus strand of NC_089491.1, from coordinate 183,067,999 downwards.
AAGAAAGGCGAGAGAAAATGAGAAGAATGTAGCGCAGTTGCCAGATAGTTTTGTCTCTCTTTGCATACCCAAGTACAGAATTTGAAGAAAGGTTGGCTTTTTGAAAATGTACTCTGTACTCATACTTAAGCCATAAATCTCTTGAATTTAGTTTAGTTTAAAGATACCATGGGAATACTGATGCATTTCTTCTTATATATAAATATATTTGTTTTGAAGCACACACACACAGTGAGAATAAAACATTCTCCATGTATCAGGCAGTAGGTGGGAAGAACTGAAATTAGATGATAAAAAATAAAAAAGGTCACATAAACTCTAAGACTATTAAAGTTGAAATGTTCTAGATATTTGGATGACCAAGATAGTCTGTTGAGACTCTAGTACACTAAAGATACTTCTACGCTAGTTTCTCCACTATCTGGCCTTTTCTACATAAAAAGAATCTTTAAAATATATACCACATATTTTTCTGCTGTATGCTAAAACTGTGGGACACAAATTAAGTTCTTAAAGAAAGAATACATTTTTATTTGTAAAGGATGATTTTGGTTTGCAGTTATAAAAATATTGTTCAAATTCAGATAAACAAATACTCACCCCTACTTAAGTTTGCTTGGCTTTGAAGGTGGGGAGAGGAGGTATTATTTAAAGACAGAGGTTTGGAAAGATAAAACCTGCTATATTTGGCATGTATCCCAGAGAAAAATTTAATTTGATTTTGATTGGAGGGGGGTGTCCAGTAAACATTTTTTCTATTTTATGTAACTCCTTTATAAATGAAAACTCTCTTATAAATAGCAGAAATGTTAGGAGAAAGAAGCAGGTACTATCACTGTGAAAACTGTAGAAACAGTAACAGTGCGTTTTCTATTCAAAGATACGATTCAGATCAGATTGTATCATAGTCATATTAGATCATACTAGGTTTATATCAGATCAGATTACTGCTTCAGTTTATAACATTCTTTAATAAACATAAAAAATAAGTTCCCAGTGCCTTGAATTTACTTTTTGTTTTTTTAAATTTTATTTACTGATTTTTGAGAGAGAGAAAGAGGGAAGAAGGGAAAGAGAGAGGGAGGGAGAGAGAGAGAGAGAGAGCAAGCGATATTGCTTTGTTTACTTATCTATGCATTCCTTAGTTGATTCTTGTATGCGCCCTGACTGGGTAGTAACATGCAACCTTGAGATATTGAGACAATGCTCCAAACAATTGATTTTGGCCAATTTTCTTCTTTAGTTTCTTCAGTTTAAAATTGATAATAATAATAGCACCTACACTTAAAGGTTTGCTGCAGGGTTAAGTGGAAAAAACCATAACTGTAGAACATGGTGGACCCATAATCACTATTATGTGTTAACTTTTTAGTGAGTAAGTGACCCAAATTATTCTCAGAGGCCATATTTTAAAATCATATTGGCTATTCTTCAGAATTCAAATGAAATGTTCCACTGTGATGAATTTATGACTGGTTATTATTTCAATATATGATGTAATTACTGTCATTGCTTGACTCCATAGCCCACGTCAGGACTGTTTGTTCTTGGGGGTACAGCTGTTCCCTGGAGACCGAGTCAGAAGTCACTGTTTTCAGAATTAATATCAGGACTTGATATTAATTAGTTTTGTCTAATTAATGCGAGCAGGGCTGTGTCTTGTGTTGGGGCGGCCCCAGCGCCCCCTCCTGGAACCGTGTTTGTCATATGGCAGTGTTCAGTGTCTATCTCAACAGCAAGCATTGGCCATGCTATGCCCTGTGCAAAGCAAGGGAACCAAGATAGGATGTTTGTACACTTAAAACAAAACGGTGTTTCCTAATAAAGAGTATGTATCAATGGTGGAATAGGAAGTACCTCAGGCCAGATGAAAAATACATTGAAATCTGGTCTTGCTTCTGTTCCTAAGTTGTTGAGGAAAAATCATTTAACTTTTCCCAAAATCAGGTTTTTTTCCCACTTGTGTAATGAGAAACGTGAACTATGCTCTATCTATTTTACATGGATTTTTAAAATTATAAAATTAATGTGACTGTAACTTAAAAAGTTAAAATGATAAAATATTTGCAAAGATGTGATAGTAATTCTACAAATAGAAGTAATACTTCAGAGAAGGTTTTGATGCGAAGAGCAAACAGACCATTTGTCAAAGACGGAGGAGTCTGCTTTTTCATTAACTGGTTGTAGAGACTACTATTTGTGGATATTAACATGATTGAGACCATTTCCTCCCCTTTTCTGTCACCTAGTAAACTTTATAATATAAATATGTATGAATGTGTGGTCATACAAAGTGAGAATCATTGTTTTATAAGTTATGAACCTGAAGGCCAGAGAAGTTGAGAAATTCAATAGTTGCACATTGAATGCTGTGCAGATTTTAGAATTTTGTCAAGTTCACATATGTGGCAAATGAAAGAAGCCATTACAGTTGCACACATTTTTCTTTCTCCCCATGTCTGTTGTTCCTTTTTCTAGTTTTTCCTCCTATCCCTGACCAGGGCATAGGAAAGAATTGTTATAAGTAGGAATGGTAATGTGGTAGACAGAATTTTAAGAGGTCCCACAGGATTTCTCCCCTCTGGTGTACATTGTTAATTCCATCTCTTCAAATGTAGGCCTGAACTATGAATATAATGGGGCTTTAAGAAAAGGCTGTTATCCTTGGTGAGCCTGCTCTCATCAGGGACGGCACTCTTTCTAGAGAAAGATTCAGAGTGAGTGGAAATTTTTTTTCTTTTTCTTTTTTGACACAAGCAAGAAGATCTGTTGCTTGTTTTAAATAGGGAGAGGGCCACATGGATAAGAATGGGAGTGGCCTCTAGGAGCTGAGAGCAACCTCCAGCTGACAGCCAACAGAGAATTAGGAAGCACAGTCCTACAACGGCAGCGAGACGTTGAATTCTGCCACGTGGTCTTGGAAGAGGAGCTGAGCTCCAAATGAGAAGGTGAGCTGGCTAACACCTTGATTTTAGTCTCTGCGTAGCCTGACCCTTGAAACCAGTGTCTTTGTGCTTGGTCTTCTGACCTCTAGAACTCTGAGCTAATTAACTGGTATTGTTTTAAGCGGCCAACTTTGTGGTAATTTGTGATGCAGCAGTAGAAAAGTAATGCAGGGAGATTAATTGGTTTTGTCATTAGTGTGCTACTTGATTTACTTTTTGTGAGCAGCTTCTTCTGAAGAAAGTGATTAAATTGGACCAGATTAACTTGAATATCCTGGAAGCATTTTGAGTTTGGAATACTAATTTTAGATCATAGATTTAGCAACATACTGTTAAATATTTATCAAGCCACAATTTTGACCCTACCCCCGTAGACCTTTCAGAAATATTAAGTAATTGAAAAATTAGTTGATAAAGTGTCTGTTTATAAATTTGGACATTTTAACTTCATATTATTTTTCTCATGTCGGTTTCCTGCCTGCCTCTGTGACAGTGATGCAGGTGAGTGAGAGATGATGGGAAATGCGAACTCTGAGTTTGCAGAGGACTGTGTGGCTGTGTGGCTGTGTGGCTGTGTGGCTGTGATGGTTGAGATGAAATAGATTCAGATTTATTTGGGGTGTGAGGCCAGAAGTTCGCCTAGGCTTCTGTTTGCATGAACAGACTATTTGGAGAAGGGGCTTGCAGAGAAGATGTCAGTGTCTGGTTCCTGGAGAGCGGCAGTTGCAAATGAGGATGTGGCGTGGGGAATACAGCCTGACTCAGACTACCTATGGCCCCACAGAGAGCAAGGCTACCATTTTTAAAAACTTGTGAAATATGCATATAAATTGGGCTTCATAGATCTCCAGAGGCCAAAGTGAATTACAGTGGGGGATGTTAGGGTTCTTGCCTCCTTCCTCTGGAAGTATGGCATTGCTTTGGTAATTGTAAGGCCATGGGTACACATGGATGTACCTACAGCACTGAAGGAGAAGAAACCATTGATTGAGAGAGAATGCAGGAGGGCCAAGTGATTATTTCAGTGTGGGGTAGGAAGTAGAGATAATAAATTTGGAGAGATAATAAATAGAGATAATAATGTTGATTTTGAGATCCCTGTTACATAGAAAAAAGGTTTAAAAAATATGTACTGAGATAGTAAAATGAGGTTGTGTTGAAGATGTGACTTTGGTAATTAGCATATTGGTGGCAGTTGAATTCATGGGCGTGGATAGATCATTTTGCAGGGGTATATGGGATAAAAGCACTGGGAACAGACAGGCAATACTGCAAAGTAATGATAGTCTAAGTTTGGAAGAGAATTGGAGCGAAGTGGGGTCCTGGCAGCTAAGGGAGAAATGAGATGTATATTTTGATAAAATTTCTTCATGATTTGTAAATACTTATTTCATAGCTTCAGAGAGATTTAGTGCTCCAGTCATTAAAATAAATTTCTTCTTGAAAATGAGCCACACTCGATACTGATCCTCATTTCTTCAACAATACAATTATTTTCCTTTAACATCACAGAAAGAAGTTATCAAGCATTTCCTCTTTTGTAATTAAACAATTATTACTTGCTAATTTAAAAGGAAACTTTAATTTTTAATTTACTCTTATGTAAAAGATAGCTTATGCAATGACTTTGAGCCAAAATATCAGTAAATATTTTTTTTTGTCAGTTAATGAAAACAGAGCACAGAATAAAAGCATCTCCTCACACCATGTTCCTGTGTTTTGTAGCCTCTGAAATCACTAATGTCAAATTAATTCAAAGAACTGTCTTCAAACTGTTGGTTTTAAGGAGAGACCTAATCAAGTCAGCCAACAATAATTCATAAATTTAATGATTTAGCTAGTGTTGAATAATTCCTTTTATGGTGGATGGATTCATAAATAATTATCTAGGACTTGAAAAATATGCAATATTTTTATATTAAATATCTCAGAAAGTTAATTACCTAAATCTAGACTGATATATTGGAAGAATCTAAAATTCATTGAGGTTTTATTTCTAGCAGAATTGCACTTTTGAGCTCTTTTTTCCTCCTTGGAGGTTCCAGTTTCATATTATTTTTTCCCAGAGACTTTGATGCTGCCCTGAGCAACTATTTACATCTTCAGAGCCTCCAGAAAAACTATCTCATCTGAATTCTAGCCCATAAAGATACTTATGGGTATAAGAAATAAATTATATATTTATTTCTTCAGCCTTTTGTGTTGTATAGCATAGACTAGCTGGTTAATTCTGTGGAATAAAGAATTGGGAAAAGTTCTTGTTTTACTTTCATCTTTTGGGAGGTAGGAAAAATATTGTTTAAATATGAGATGAGATTGGTGAGGAATGCTTCTGGCAGGTTCCTGGCCAATACACAGAGAATTATAAGTGGCCTCTAACCTTAGCAAAAGAAGAATTTGGAAGAGTTATAAGGAGAATCTTAGATTTTGTTGAGGGAGATACCTGGAAAATCCTAAAAAACCTTAGGAAGTAGAAAAAATATAACCGTCCCAATTGTTAATAATATAGTAATACAGTTTTTCTGAAATCCAGGAAAGAAAAGTGATTTTCAAAAAAGTTATATATTGCCTGACCAGGTGGTAGCACAGTAGATAGACCTGGGATGCTGAGGACCCAGGTTCTAAACCCCAAAGTCACCCATCTTAAGCTCAGGTGCATCCAGCTTGAGCTCAGGGTCACCAGATTGAGTGCAGGGTTGCTGACTTGAGCATGGGATCATAGACATGACCCCACAGTTGCTGGCTTAAGCCCAAAGGTTGTTGACTTGAGCCTAATGGTTGTTGGGTTGAAACCAAAGGTCACTGGCTTGAGCAAGGGGTCCTGGCATGGCAGGAGCCTCCTGGTCAAGGCACATATGTGGAAGCAATCAATGAACAACTAAGGGGCTGCAACAAAGAGCTGATGCTTCTCATCTCTCTACGTTCTTGTCTCTCTCACTAAAAAAAAAAGTTGTACAGATTTTGCATTGGAAATATTTATTTAAAACATCAATTTCTATTTCTAGTGCCTTAAATCTCACTGTATTACCTTGCTAACAAAATCTAAGAATTTTTCCTAAGAGACTTTAAACTTGAAAGTTCTTTACTTTTATTTGCATATTTCTTTACATACCATATTTCCCCATGTATAAGATGCCCCATGTATAAGACACACCTTAATTTTGGGGCCCAAAATTTGAAAAAAATGTATTACATAAAGTTACTGAACTCAAGTTTTATTCATCATAAAATACATACAACTCCTCATCACTGTCAAAACTCCCATCCATTAGCTTGTCCTCATCTGTGTCTGAGGCCAAATCACTGTCTTCATATACTGCCTTGTCCTCAGTTCCATCTATGGCATTTGAAATGCAAACCACTGTATAAGATGCACCCAATTTTTAGACTTCAAATTTTTCGAAAAAGGGTGTGTCTTATACATGGGGAATACAGTAAGTCTGGTGGGTTTTTCAGAATAATATAAATTATAGACATAGACAACAGTATGGTGGTTACCGGAGGGCATAGGGGTGGGAGAGTAGTAAAGGTGATGGAAAAAGATTTGACTTTGTATGATGGACACACAATGCAATATACAGATAATGTAGCATAGAAATGTACATCTGAAATCTATTCATTTTATTAACCAATGTCACCCTGATAAATTTAATTAAAAATAATACAAATACACCAGGTATACTCAACTATATGAATGTAGGAAAGTTTGATCTTAGCTAATTTTAATAAAAGAACACCAGGCAAATTTACTTCCTTTTGAAATTAACAATACAAATTAGGTGAATTTACTGAGTCAGACATTAGAAATAGCAGCCAAAACGTGCCCCGAAGAGCACAGATTTCTGTGTAGTGCCTCCTGTGTCAAATGAGGGCTCTGTAACTAGTTGGCAAGTCATTTCACTGCTCTGAATTTTATTTTGTGGTCTAAAAAGTTAAAGGAGTGTAATGAAGATTAAGTGAGAATATTTTTGAAAATGTTTCATAAACTATAAAATTTTAGCTCAAAAATATATAATTGCAATATTATCATCATTGACCATATAATCAGAAAACGATAGTTTTATTTGCAGCTCATGTGGGTGTTCTTGGTATTTTGGTCTGTACTTACTCTTACAGAACTTAATGGATTAATAAGCCTGCAAAAATTAGAAAAGATCCTGGCGGTTGTTGACTATAAAATGCACACATATATATATGTGTATGAATGAATATACATACATACCCACGAATATATGTGTGTACACGACCTTTTAGGTAAAGTAGAATAAGCTGCTACAACAGATAGACATAAAAATAGTGGTTAAATAACAGTCCTAAATTAAATGTTTCTATCTGGTTGGCAGTTCTGCTCCTTAAAGTCAATTAGAACAGAGCTGAAATGGCCATTGTAGCTATAAGAAGGGGGATAGTCTAATATAATATAGAATCTGGATCCGCTAATTTTCACTCAACAAGTGAGGTGGAATTTTCACATATTGCTTCCACCCACACTCCACTGGCAAGAGCTTGGGTACATGGCCACGTTCAACTGCAAGGGAGCCTGGGGATATACAGTGTCTACCTTGGCATACATGCCCTGTCTCAAACTATACTACTACTGGAAGAACAACTGATTTTGGTGGACAGTTAGCATGTCCACAATGATGGCCGCTGCTTTTTTCTCATTTCTCTTTTAATAGAATAGTTAGCACATTGACTGATTTACATATTAAGGAAGATACATACAGATAGCACATTTGTGCCAGGCATATAGTAAATATTCAAGTGAGAGATACTATCATTATACAAACATTTCATTTCATAATGATGAACAAGAATGTTGTAGTCTTGGTACAGTCCTTGATAGCTAAAAATATAATAGCACATGTCCATCTTTCATGTGTGGCAAGTTTCTTGTAGTCATTAAATATTTAAAAATTATGTAGATAAAAGGATTCTGGATGTACTAAATGTGAATATTGCATATATAAACTTGTTTAATGCTATTTGTGAAAATAAATAGATGATCAAAAGATGTGGTTTCAAAAGCAAGAGGGAAGTAGAATTTCTTATTTTCAAAGTGTTCTGTATCTATTGATAGTGATGAAACAACTTTGACAATATATAATGTCTTACTGAAAATGCTCCCAAATTAACAAACTTATCACCATCTATAAATTTTCATGAATTATGTATGCATTCAGAAGATATATTATTTTCCAAACGATTAAATTGCATTAGAGACTAGAATTTGAGGGGATTAAAAAATTCTTTCTTTTAAATGAGCTCTTCTATTTCAAAATTAAGCAATATTAAGTATGATAATTTTTGCAGTGCAAAAATATTTACTTAATAACATATGCCAGAAAAATTCTACACCTGTGCTGGTTGGAATGTTGTGGTGCCTAGTGGTATATATATACTACCTGGGTACAGAAATCCAAAGTTAATCTTGGCTTTGCCATATAGCATATTTCTCTCTCTCTCTCTCTCTGCCCCCCAATCCCCTTTACACTCTGTTAACTCTGGGAAATAAATGGGTAATAACATAATCTCTAAGCACTGTTGCATCTACTAATTGTACATTTAATGAAAAGTAGGTGTTACTACAAAATGCTCTGCTAGCCAAGTCAATCAAATGATAACAAGTTTGCACTCACCAACCCAACCTCACATTCAGCAGAAACATAAAACATAGACATAAAAAAAGTCTATCATAAACACATAATATAGTTAAGACATAAAGGGATCCAATTTGTTTTAGCAATATGCAAATATGAGGGCTGGTTTATATCAATTTAAACAGTCTTTGCTTTATCACCAGTTTATAGGAGAATTTATTCTTGTCTGTATAGTCATGGTACAGAAAGATCTCAGTGCCACTGGAGTCCACCTATCACTTTATAAATGTGGATAACTGAACATGTATACCTGCTATGTAAACAGAAATGTATTTAATAAATTAAAAAAAATAAGGGTGCTGACATGAATTGAAGTTAACAGACTTACAGTCAAATCCTGGCTCTATCACTTAACTGTGCAATGCTACACAAGCTACCTTCTCTGGATTTGAGTTTTCTCATTTATGAGATATGTTTTTCTCACTGAGCTGAGGTGAAGAGTAAATGGAAGAAGACTAACTTTGAAAAACGTCTGGTATATATAAGGGACAAGACTAGAGTAATGGTGAAATTGGCAGTCAGGAGTGTTTAGGCTAAGGTCTTGGTAGTATTTTGTTGTTGTTGTTGCTCAGATTTCAGTCTCTATTTTTTTTTATTCTGTCCACCAATCTACATTGCTTGTCTTTGTTTCCCATAATACCACAGTTGGGATGTGGCACTGCCTGGTATCAAAAGCAATTTCTTGGCTTAGTTTTTTTAGCACTTGCCCTATGCTCTGTGCTGTTCTGGTGGGAGAGATTGTAAAGGTCTCAGTGGCTTCAGATGGGAACAAGAACACCCAAGAACTATAATCTCCACACTGATTTCTCTTTGAAACTAAACAGTTTCATCACACATAAATGACCTGTGCTAGGATGAAAGTCAGCTTGGTTGGCTGATTCGGGGAATTTGTTCTTTTACATTGGTATATCTGTTTTGCTCAGTCAGTATTTTCATCTGGAGAGTAGATTATTTTTAACATTAACATATGTGTATAATGTTACCTTTCAGTTTACCCATCCTTCTCCAGAGATGCAACTTTGTCTCAGCCAGGATGCTTAGAGAACAAGTTTGATAAAATATTGGCTAAAATGTAATTAAAGAAGTTTAGTCTCACTTTCCTTTAATTTTCATAAACAAGAGGGTAGTGAATTATACTGCTTAATAAAACACCAAGAACTGCTGTGCCTAGGCATCTTAAACAAAACATAGTGTTGGGCAGATAAGTTAATTTATGCTCACCTCATTAAAGATGGCCACTGCCAACGTTGGGCAGCTGATTGCCCTTCTTGCTTGGGAAGGGAATTAGTTATGCTAATGTGTACTGGAAGAGGCGGTTGTCCCGCCAAAAAGTTTTGAAAGGAGGAGCTAGGTGACCATTTTGGAGAGAGAGATCACGTTGTTCCAGAGGAGAGAGAGTGACCATGTTCTTATAGAGAGGAAGAGCCTGTGGGGTAGCAGGGCAGGGAGATCACATTGTTCCAGGGGAGAGAGAGAGGCCATGTGGGGGAGAGGAGGCAGCCAAAATGGAGGCAAAGAGGTGGGAGCCTTTGATTCTAGAAAAACTTGGATGAGTTGGTGGCTTTGGGAGCCCTGAATGGAAAGGGAAGTGTTTCCCATTGTGTGTATTTTCTCACCTACCGGGTGTGACCTAGGATTAAAGGAAAATGGACCACCAGTTTTTGGCTCTAAAATTTTATTACCATTTTTCCGGATCAAATGCAAACCTACAAGAGCCAGGCATCTGTGATAGTGGCTGTGACCACTGGCTTTACATTTGGCATAGTCTGTGGCAGGATTTGGATCAGATCGATGTGGAGCCTCCACCACCCTTGAGTGGTGAAATAGAGGACTGGCTGCTGTTGTGGTTCCCCCTGACTGTCCTTTTGGGGACCGTAGGTTGGCTGGTGTTTACAGCCATGTGTGAGGAAACAGAGCTCTGTGGAAGAGGCTGCCCAGAACCCGCAAACCGAGCTGCAGAAGGAGCTGGAGCAAGCGTGGGAGAAAGAGATACTGACCCTGGAGCTGTAGGAAGTGCTGGAGAAAGAAGCCCAGCAGGTTGGAGAGTTTTCAACTGGAAAAGGAGCAGCTGCTGGAGAAGGAACCACAGGTGTGTGAGGTGCAGATTTCCGTGGAGATTGTGGAGAGCCAGCAGCGGTAGGAGGCCCGGGCTGAGGCTGGAGCTGGAGCTGGAGCTGGAGCTGCAGTCCACAGGCTTCATAAGGTAAACGGTGGCGGCTGCAGTGGGAGGATGGATGGATAGCCCGGGAGCTGGGCTTGCACCGCCGAGTGACTACTGGAACTGTGGGGAGTGCCTGCTACGCCGCTGGTGAGTTTGCTGAGATTTTGGGGCAAAGGGGTGAATACTGGCCACACAACATGGCCAAAACAAAACTCTGTTAACCCCACACCCACAGTTACTTCTTCTAATCTTCCCCATTTTAGTACTAGCGCTATTATCCTTGATCTCCACGTTATTTCTATCAGCCAGTTATGATTAACCCCACATTCAAAACCTATTCCATATCTGTCTTTTCTCTTTCTCTTAACATCCTAGTCTAAGTCACCATGATATCTCTTTGGAATTCTTGCTTGAATATCTCCTTGGATTGCTGCTACCCAATGACTTATCCTCTGTGTAATATCTAGAGTAATATTTTGAAAATATAATGAAATCATGTCACTCCCTCTCAAAGTTCCTCATGTAGCATGGGACAAAATCCACTGTCCTTATTGGGGCTTACAAAGTGCTACTTGAGTTGCAGACATCTCTGAGCTTATTTTGTGGTCCTATTCTCACCGTAACTCACTTTGCTCTAGCCACACGCCCAGCTTATATGAACTTAAAGCCTGTGCACCTAGTGTTCCCTCTGGCTAGAGAGCTCTTCGTCTTTATCTTCATAAGATTGTTTCCTTCCTGACATTCTCTTGGCAGCCTAAATGCCACCTTCTTAGAAAGGACTTTCCTGCCTGACCTGTGGTTGCGCAGTGGGTTAAAGCGTCGACCTGGAACACTGAGGTCACTGGTTCGAAACCCTGGGCTCACCCAGTCAAGGCACATATGGGAGTTGATGCTTCCTGCTCCTCTCTCTTTCTCTCTCTCTCTCTCTCTCCCCCCCCTCTTTCTCTCCTCTCTGAAAAAAGAATTGAATAAATAAAGTCTTTAAAAAAAAAAAAAGAAAGAAAGGACTTTCCTGTTGCTTTCCTTCACATTGTTACTTTTAGTCCTTCAATAGCATTTCTCACCCCCTGACCTGTTAGGCTTTATGCTTCACGAGAGGGGCTTGACAAGTTTTCTTCATCACTGTAGTTACAGGACTTAGAATAGTGCCTGTCTGTTGCTTTTTACTTGAGTATAATTTTTTGCAGTGTGTATCTTCAATCAGACTTAACTTCAATTAATTGTATAAAGACACTAACTAATGGTAGGTTTTGTCTGTTTGCTTCATATGTTCATATTTGTTCACTCTATTTGAAATTTGGTATAGCTGAAACATTCATGTTTTATAACCAAGAGAAGGTTGATGAGACTAATAAATTATACACTGATCCCTGCAAAAAACCCACTAAAGGGTGTGCTGACGCCTCATGATGCACTAAAATGATATCCATGGTTATTTAAGCTCTGGGTCAGGTAGTCAGAGTCCATGATAATAAGGGGATTTTTTTTGGTATTTCTTTTGAACTATAAATAATTTCTGAATATGAGTTCAGGTCACCCTTAACTCATTGGTTACTACTAGTGTAGCCCTAACCACTACAGGTAAGTAGAGCCCTAACTACTCACAGAGGCAAGAGAATGGAGCTGTGCCTTCTCCAACAGTTAGAAGGCCATATAAATTCCCTAGCCAGAGGGGTGCCACCAACAGTCTGAATTTTAGTTAAATTAGGTGAAATATCAGATTGTTGAATATATTTACTTTTATGGTTAATGCTCTTGGTTGGCATATTTTAAAGCCTACTTTAAAATAGGTATTTGGTGAGTTTTGTAGCATATTCTTTCTGTTTTGTTCTGTCTCCCCCTGCCTCATTTTTCTCCTCCTCCTCCTCCTCTCTCTCTCTCTCTCTCTCTCTCTCTCTCTCTCACACACACACACACACACACACACACACACACCCCTTTATGGAAAGAATTATATCCTTTGAGGTTTGCTCAAAAAAGGAACCAGTTCTGTCAGTGTTTGAAAGAGATTAAGAAACTCTCTGCTGTCCATTACTAATTCTTATACATTTAATACACCTTTTAAACTCAAATTTTCCCATAATATTCTAAAAATAAAGCAGCACAAGAACAATAATATCTTAAAATGAAACTGACTTCTTTGCCTTTGGAATTCCCTCTAGTTTCTTGCTTGGAGCTTCTCTCTGGTGGCACGTGAAAGAATGCATGGATGGAAAAATTAATATCACTCCTAATACCAGCAAGCATGTAAATGTTTTTAGAAAGTAAGGCCACCTTGCAACACTATAAATATTAGAAAGAACTCTACATATGTGCTATAATAAGCATGATTCTTAATCCAGTTGAATGTTTTTTAAATGTGATAGTGAATGTTTTCAAAGTTAATGAAGAATGCAGTGGACATGCACATGGAAGCTGAAGCCATGTCCATGTTCACTGTTGTGTTGTTCTGGACGTGTGGAGGAACTAGAGCTCAAACATCCAGGGGATTCCCCGATGCTTGCAGAATGGGTAGAAGATACACTTTCATGCTCCTGGTGTCAAGCCAGACTTACAGCTAAATTATAAAGCAATTGACCTGAATAACCAACTGCAGTTTAGCTGAACTGAAATAGTATAACCAAGGATTTACGGAAGAGCCCACATAGAGACTGGTAAGAAGGGAGGTGATACAGAAAGTGCTGGCCCCCACACCCATGTATGGTGGCTGAGAAGTCAAAGGGATATCTTGGCTGCAAAACTCTCTCCCTGCGCAGGAGTGTGGTGGGGTCTCAACCCCACACAGCAGTCCCAATCAAGAGCAACAGAGATGGGAAGATGAGCCCACATAGCATCAGAAGGGTGAAATTCAGTGGGGATCTAGTCTGCTTTGGAGAGAAGAGAGTCTGCTAGAGACCCAGCATCACCTTCCCAGGGTTGAGCACTCCTACTGTTACAGCACTAGCCTGGTGACACCACTCTGCCATGCCTGGGTCCTGCAAAAGAGTCTGCTGGATGCACCCAGTAGGGACCTTTGAGGTGCTCTTTTTATGAAGAAGCTCTTGGAGCAAACTCAGACAGTGATTAAACTGTGTAGATTTGGAAAGGGGACCATTCTTTTCCACCTTGAGTGCATAACCAGCGCATATCCCCCTCACCTGTCAAATCACTTGGCTGCTCTTCAATTCCCTGTGGCCCTACCCTGATGAGTTCAGTCCCTGAGGGGAGCAGAGTACCATGCAGAGCTGGGACTTTGTGATGTTTCTCCCCAGGATGCTTTTGTCCAGGAATCAGATGGGTGAGACCTGGATTGTGTGGCTACATCATGGGGTTGGAGGGTCACTCTTATCTTCCCTGTGAGCTCCACCTGTACTGTTCCCCCAGTAGGAGACATATTTGGCCTGCCTTTCAGCAGTTGGGGACCCATTCCTGCTGAGCTCAGTCCTGCAGGGGTATCTGAGAGCTGCTCATAGCTGCGACCTTCACCTTTTGTGCATGTTGCAGGCTTTTGCCAGGAAAAGGGAAGAAGCGCCTGGCCCCTTCCTACAGGCTTGCTGGCACCACTCCCAGTGAGAGACAGTTTGGATCTGCCCTCCCAAGTCCTGGTGGCCCTGCCCTGCTGAGCTCAGCTCTAGGAGGGGGAGGGAGAGCTGCTTGGAGCTAACATTCATGGTGTGTCTCCCTCAGAGGCTATTGTCTGGGACCAGAATAAAGTGCTTGGACTCCTCCTGCAGCTTTGGTCAGCACAACCCACATGGGAGACTCTTTTGATCTGTCTTTTTCTATCCTGCTGACCTTGCCCCTACAGAAGGGACAGCTGGCTCCACCCAACCTGAACCTGTGTCATGTTTCTCCTGGGAGAGGTAGATTGGAGACTGTGGCAGAGACTAAGTGGTATGATTCTAGGGTTGAGGTCACTTTCCCCTTGTTGAATGCCTGACCACACAGCCTCCAAGTAGGAGACCCAATAGCCCTTTCCTCCAGATTCATTACAGCCTGCTCTAATAAACTTGTGACTTGTAGAAGGGTCTGTGGGTTAGGTCCAGCCTGGGCGCATCCTAGAGTCCTTTTTTTGGAAAGCTCTGGAGGATGACCAGGAAAACTCATCGGGAGGCAGAGTAACTGACTGGTATAGGAGGACCTCAGGGAGTCTTGGACCTTTTATGAATCTTCGCCAGGTGTAAGCTAGAGGAATCTGACCATTTTATACAGATTGGCCCCTCTCACACATACCCAGCCCTGTTAGATGCACCCACAAACAATGAAAAGCAAGGTAGCTCCAGTCAGGTAGCCCAAGGCTGGTTACACACAATGTGTGATATTTACCTGTACTTGAACCTCACCCAAGTGTACCCAGAATCAACACAACCAGCGATGAGCTTATGTCCATACAAGAGCTGGACCCAAGTAACCACAGAAGTGGCACATCCAAAGGGGGATGCCAGTAGGCACCAGATCTTGCTGGGAACAACTCAGCCTTGGAGGCAGCCCCTAAATAGTAACTCCTACATGGTTATTGAGGTTTATCCTTATAGTCTACATGGTTATTGAGGTTTATCCTTATAGTCAGACTGACTGAAGGGTTAACTCCACTTATGAAAGGGCAAACAGCATCAGGACTTAACTACAACAAGTGTGTGCATATACACATAAGAAACATTCCCAGAGCACTGAGTCAGCTGATCTGGAAGATTGTACCACTTTGTCTAACAAATCACCCACACTATAAAGCCATCCAAATAATTTTAAGAGTAATATCAGATGTACCTAATGTACAGAACAAAATGAAGAGAAAAGAAATATTCCTCAAATGACAGAATAACAGAATTCCTTAGAAAAAGAATTAAATTAAGTGGAAACAACCAAAATACTAGATGTGGAGTTTAAAACAACAGTTACAAGGATGCTCAAGGACCTTAGGGGAAGAATGGACAATTTCAGTGAGAACTTAAACAAAAAGATAGTAAGCACTAAAAATAACATAGAAACCATAAAAAGAACCAGTCAAAAATGAAGAATATAATATCTGAAATGAATACACTAGAAGGAATCAACAGCAGGTTAGATAAAGCAGAAGATAGAATCAGTGATTTAGAGGATAACTCTAAGTACCCAAGCACAGCATCAGAAATAAAAGAGAATTTTTAAAAATGAAGAAAGTCTAAGGGACCTTCCGGACAACATCAATACATGACAACATCCACATCACATCAACAGAAGAGAGTGAGCAATGGATAGAGAATTTGTTTGAAGAAATAATGGCTGAAAACTTCTGTAACCTGGTGAAGGAAATAGTCACACAAGTTCAGGAAGCACAGAGATTCCCAATCAAGATGAACCCAAAGAGGCCAACACCAGGACATGTTATAATTAAAATTGCAAAGATTAAACACAAAGATAGAATCTCAAAAGCAGCAGGGTATACACAATTACCTACAAGGAAGCTCCCATAAGGCTGTCAGCTGATATCACAAAAGAAACATACCTCAATATAATACCTCACCATAATAAGGCCATATATGACAAACCCACAGCCAACATCATACTCAATGGGCAAAAACTGAAACTGTTTTTCTTAAGATCAGGAACTAGACAGAGATGTTTGCTTTCACCACTCTTATTTAAGATAGTACTGGAAGTCTAGGACTTCCACCAATTTATACCACAATAATCAGACAAGAAGAAGAAATAAAGGCATCCAGATTGGAAAGGAGGAAATAAAATTGTTATTATCATCATATGACATAATGTGGTACATAGATAACTAAAGACTCCACCAAAGAACTACTGGATCTAATAAATGAATTTTTCAAAGTAATAGGATGCAAGATTAATATTCAGCAATTGGTGGTATTTTTATATACCAATTTTGAACTATCAAAAAGAGAAACTAAGAAAACAATCCCATTTATTACTGCAACAACAACAAAAAATTAAGATACCTAGAAATAAATTTAATCAAGATGGTAAAAGATGTGTACTCAGAAAATTATAAGATACTGAAGAAAGAAACTGAGAAAGATACAAATAAGTGAAAGAACATGTCATGTTCATGGATAGGAAAAGTTAACATCATTAAAATGTCCATACTACCCAAAGCAATCTACATATTCAATGCTATTCCTATTAAAATATCAACGTATATCTCACAGATCTAGAACAAATATTCCAAACATTTATATGGAACCATAAAAGACCCCAAATAACCTCAGCAATCTTGAGAAAGAAGGACAAAGTTGGTGATATCACACTACCTGCTAACAAGTTATACTACAAGACTACAGTAATCAAAACAGCATGATATTGGCACTAGAACAGGTATATAGATCAGTGGAATGGAACAGAAAGCAAAGAAACAAACCCATGCTTTTATGGTCAATTAATATTTGACAAAGGAGGCAGGAACATGCAATGGAATCAAGACAGTCTTTTCAGTAAATGATGTTGGGAAAATTGAACAGATACATGCAAACCCCTCCTCCCCCCACAAAACAACAAAATAACCTAGACCACCAATTTATACCACATACAACAATAAAATCAATATGGATTAAAGACTTAAATATAAGTCATGATACCATAAAAATCCTAGAAGAAAGCATAGGTGGTAAAATTTCAGACATTTTTTTTTTTGCAATATTTTTGCTGATCTATCTCCTCAGGCAAGGGAAACAAAGGAAAAGATAAACAAATGGGAATACATCAAACTATAATAAAAAGCTTTTGCACAGCAAAAGAAACCATCAACAAAATGAAAAGGGAACCCACTGAATGGGAGAACATATTTTCCAACATTATATTGGATAAGGGGTTAATTTCCAAAATAAAAAAAGAATTTATACAACTCAACACCAAGACAAATAATCCAATTAAAAAATGAGCAAAGGGCCTGAATAGATACTTCTCCAAAGAGGACATACGGATGGCCAGTAAACATGAAAAGATGCTCAACATCACTAATTATCAGAGAGATGCAAATTAAAACAACATGAGATATCATCTCATGCCTGTCAGAATGGCTATCATCAATACATCAATAAACAACAGTGTTGGTGAGGATGTGGAGAAAAGGGAACCCTTGTACACTGTTGGCAGGAATGTAAATTAGTGCAGCCAATACGAAAAACAGTAAGGAGTTTTCCCCAGAAATTTGCTTAGTATGGAAAACAGTTTGTAATTCTCTAAAAAAATTAAAATGGAACTTCTGGGAATATTCTGAAGAAAACCAAAACACTAATTCAAAGAATAAATGCACCTCTATGTTCCCTGCAGCATTGTTTACAATAGCCAAGATCTGGAAACACCCCAAGTGCCTGTCAGCAGATGAGTGGATAAAAAAGCTGTGATACATTTACACAGTGGAATACTATACTGCTCAGCTGTAAAAAAGAAGGAAATCTTACCTTTTGCGAGAGCATGGGTTGATCTGGAGATTATGATGCTAAATGAAATAAGACAGTCAGAGAAGACAAATATCATATCCCATTTATATGTAGAATCTAATGAACAAAATAAACTTATGAACAAAACATAGCATGGATACATGGACACAGACTGTCAGCTGTCATAGGGCAGGGCAATACTGAGGGGCTAGATGAAAGAAGGGTGAAGGGGTCAGGCAGAAATTCCTACACACACACACACACACACACACACACACACACACACACACACACACACACAGGTATATATGTGAAAGGGGGATAGGGTGTTGGTGGAGGTGGGCAAAGTAGGATAAATAGGGACAGAAAGAGACTTTGCTTTGGGTGATGGGCACATGATACAGTGTGCAGACGGTGTTTTGTTGAGTTGTACACTTGAGATCTGCCTGGTTTTGTGAACCAATGTCACACCAATAAATTCAATTTAAAAACCCCCAAACATCCAAGGTTGGCAATCGGGTCCTGAGAAGTGATATGTTATTTGGTTTTTTTTCAAGTATAAGAAACAAACACTTGAACACAGCGTGTGTATGTTTACACGTTCTCCTTGCACTTAGAAACTGCTCAGCATGTTAGCTGGTGTCGTTAAATGGTTTAAGGCATTTCTTGTCTATTGTTTGTTTTCCTTTGGAAGTTGTTCATGCTATTAAAACACATTTTGGGTGAACTCTTAAGGCAGGTAGTTTCTGGAAGTGGCTACTATAAAACCCAGGAAGGTATAGTTCAGCATGCTCTTAATTTTGGTGTTATGTGTGTATAGTGTAAAGAATTTGTTACTGTCCCTGTCCCCTTGGACTCATAATAAGAACTCCAGATGAGTGATTTCTAGAAAATAAAACAAACCTTTAAAGAAACTTGTGTTATTTTCTGCCCCTGTGCAACTAGCGATTTTTTTAGGTCATAGTTATACTATATACAAAGAGTAACAGGCTGTCATAGAGCAATATGAAAAGCAGTCAGACTGGAGAGCAGGTGGCCAGTGTGGAGCCCAGAGTTCATTTAATGATGTGCTTCCAATAATGTAAGCTAATCCTTTCTGTGAAAACTGTGATATAAAATCACTCTACTTATTTTGTGATTGAAGTTTTCAAACTGGCTTTGTTCATTTCTAGGGAGTACATATAATACTTTGTGATGTCTCTACACAAGAAAACTTTCAAAGATGGAGATAATTGGTGACATTCAGGCTCTCACAGTTTCTGAGTAGTATCTGTGTATTAGTGTGGGCACCGATGTTGGGAACACTTATGACTTTACTTGGTAGGAATTCATTATTTCTATTTTCAAATGATTACCTATGAGTATCAATATTTCTGATGGATGCAATATGCAGCCTGCAGGTTCACATTTCCTGGTGGCTCTTAACAATGAGTGGTACAAAACATCTGAAATCCACTTTGTAAAGTAAAAGATAATATTTGGCTTGCTGAAGGAGAAATCCTCTGAATTGAATTTTTTGAATAATATTTGAAGTCTGAAATTTTCCATTTCTGTATTCTTACAGAAAATGAGCCCATCTGATGATTTGACTGACATGATATATGAGCCCCTTGCTTACCTATTGTAAGACTTATTCCAAGGAGGCAGGTGGAAGATGGGATAATTGCTCGTAGGGTACCGGCAGAGGAAATAGCTTAGCTTTGATGTTATTCAGCTTTTCAAAAGCGAGCAGAGGTAGGCTTTGAAAAGAGAATTCCATCTCATCTCTTTCTCCTACTGCTTCCTCCTGCAACTTTGTTAGTGCCAAAATGCCTATGTGTGGATTCACACAAGTGACTACTGACGTGCCACTGGGATTAAATAGAGGCCACTGAAAGAACAAGTCAGCTCTTGTTGGGGTATTTGTAATTTAAAATTTTATGAAGCTTCACTTTTACGGCTTATAGTTTCTTCCTTTCAATTGTATTTACAAGGACATCACAATTGTTTATCGCAATGTTTCCTGTATTAAAATTGAAATTAAGGCCCTGACCAGTTGGCTCAGTGGATATAGTGTCAGCCCGACATATGGACTTTCTAGGTTTGATTCCCAGTCAGGGTGCACAAGAGAAGTGACCATCTGCTTCTCTCCCCCTCTCTCTCCTGCTTCTCTCCCTCTTCCCCTCCTGCAATGAGTGGCTCAATTGGTCCGAGTGCCAACTCCGGTGCTCAGAATATCTTGATTGGTCTGAGCATCAGCCTCAGGTGCTGAGGATAGCTCAGTTGATTGAGTATTGGCCCCAGATAGAGGTTGCTGAGTGGATCCTGTTGGGGTACATATGGGAGTCTGTCTCACTATCTTCCTACCTCTCACTTAAAAAATTGAATAAAAATTTGCACAGAGATCTGCTTGAGTTGTTTGTAGTTTCAAAGTGAGGGGGATAAATAAGCCGTATTATTTCTATTTTTCTGGAAGCCAAGAAAAAAGGAATTATTGTCCAGTGGGTATAGAATTGAGCCACTGTGGAATAGAGCTTGCAGAATTGAAGATCTGATACTTATCTTCCTTTCTATTCAGAAGAACCTAAACAAATCAAAAAGTAAAACCAAAATTTATGAAAAGGATAGTAGAAAAGAGACACCTAGTCCAGTTGAAATGAGTCAATTTTTACCATTAAGATGCAAATCTAATTGAGAAGTGTGATGTTTTATTTGACTTTTCAATGATACCTACATACTTAGAAGAAACCTGAATATTTCTTGGAAGTACCTTGTGATATTCTAAGGAGAGTAATGTTTTGTCTGATGCTCTATCATTTTAAAAATTTTGGATATTTTAGGAAAAGAAAGGGTTATCAGCTTTTATTTGTATAGGGAATTCTCCTGTTTTTACTTTGCAGTTATAATTTGCAGTATCCTTTCTCTACAAAATTACTGTTCCTAGTCAGATAGAAATGACAGGATTTGGCCCTGGCTGGTTGGTTCAGTGGTAGAGCGTCGGCCTGGTGTGCAGGAGTCCTGGGTTCGATTCCTGGTCAGGGCACATAGAAGAAGCACCCATGTACTTCTCCAACCCTCCCCCTCTCCTTCCTCTTTGTCTCTCTCTTCCTCTCCCGCAGCCAAGGCTCCACTGGAGCAAAGTTGGCCCGGTTGCTGAGGATGGCTCCATGGCCTTTGCCTCAGGCGCTAGAATGGCTCTGGTTGCAAAAGAGCAATGCCCCAGATGGGTGGAGCATCACCCCCTGGTGTGCATGCTGGGTGGATCCTGGTTGGGCGCATGCAGGAGTCTGTCTGACTGTCTCCCGGTTTCCAACTTCCAGAAAAAACAAACAAACAAACAAAAAGAAATGACATAATTTTCCTCAAGACTTTTTACATACATTGGCGTTCCTTAGATTACACTGACATTAATAATTGCAACCAGCTGTTTTATAAAGTGGTGTGGTTCTGGAGGATTTTGGTGTGTTTGTTAATAACATGTAACAACGACTTTTTAAAATAAATCATTTTGTGGATGAAAGGCTGAGCACTGGTACAAATTATATTTGAGATGAAATCTCATACATGCAGAACTCAGAGTTCTAGTTTCATCCCTATCAGTCATAACTCATGCACGTGCACGCGCGTGCGCACACACACACGCACATACATACATGGAGGTGGGGAGGAGAAAGAAAGAGAGAGAGAGAGATTGAAAGAGATTTTTTTATCAGCATAAATAATACTTCTTGCTTAGTCATGCTGTATGATTTTAACAGTTGACCACACCTGATAAGACAGAGCTTTCTGGGGCCTTTATATATATATTTTAAATAAGGGCACTAAACTCTTTTGGATGATAGAGGCCAACTAAGAATAAAACAAATAAACAAAAAAAGTTTTGTAATATATGAACCTCTAGGCCTTTATCCAGATAGTATGGTACAGTTTTCAGTCTGAATACTATTTTTGCAAGTCTGGGTAGGATTGGAGTTTTCTTTCTTTTTTTTTAAAATTTAGTGAGAAGAGGGGGGCAGAGACAGACTCCTGCTGCGCCTTGACTGGGATCCACCCAGCAAGCCTATTAGGAGGGAATGCTTTGCCCATCTGGGGCCCTTGCTCTGTTGCAACCTGAGCCAGTTTTTTAGCACCTGAGGCGGAGGCCATGGAGTCATCTTCAGCGCCCAAAGCCAACTCGCTCCAATTGAGCTCTGGCTGCAGGAGGAGAGAGAGAGAGAGAAAGAAGTGAGAAGGGGAGGAATGGAATAGCAGATGGGTGCTTTTCCTGTGTTCCCTGGCCGGGAATCCACTAGGGACATCCACATATGGGCTGATGCTCTACCACTGAGCCAACTGGCCAGGTGGTTCAGAATTTTCAACTTCACTATTTTTCAACATCGTCATGGTATTTTCATTGGTAAGACTAGGTAGAGGCCCTGGCCGGTTGGCTCAGCGGTAGAGCGTCAGCCTGGCGTGCGGGGGACCCAGGTTCGATTCCCGGCCAGGGCACATAGGAGAGGCGCCCATTTGCTTCTCCACCCCCCCTCCTTCCTCTCTGTCTCTCTCTTCCCCTCCCTCAGCCGAGGCTCCATTGGAGCAAAGATGACCCGGGCGTTGGGGATGGCTCCTTGGCCTCTGCCCCAGGCACTAGAGTGGCTCTGGTCGCAACAGAGCGATGCCCCGGAGGGGCAGAGCATCGCCCCCTGGTGGGCAGAGCGTCGCCCCTGGTGGGCGTGCCGGGTGGATCCCGGTGGGGTGCATGCGGGAGTCTGTCTGCCTGTCTCTCCCCATTTCCAGCTTCAGAAAAATACAAAAAAGAAAAAAAAAAGACTAGGTAGAAAAGAAGAGCCTTTTACATTATGATCAGTGGTTGCTCATAGAACTTTAGTCTGGAAAAGGTTTCTGGGTATTTGATTTTTTAATTCAGAAATTCCTATTTCTGTTTACTCACAATATAAATATTGTGGATATTTTGACTGCTGTGTGGTTGGAAGTGAGGTGTATCACTTTAATGAGGCTTTCTTAGTAAAATATGTATGTTTTGTATTCCATTCTGATTTCATGCAAAGCTTGTACTCATTATGAAAATAACTTGCAGAAAATGTTTGTACCATGATTGGATTTGGGAACTCAAATCCTTGGAGGAAAAACAAGGCTGCATGATTTGCTAACCTTGAGGGACTGCTTTTAGGCGTAGTGTTAAAATATAGCAAAAACAGCTATTTAAAATAATATTATATGTAGCATTCAACTATGGTGCTGAATATTGTTAGTTAAAATAGTAAAACTGATATCAATGATGGGAAAATATAGACAACATAATTAGACTTCTAGCTTATAAAATTATATAAATTCAATAGAAAACATCATTGTATTCCTACAATGATAGTTACCGGAAGTTCTGTGAATTATATGGAAATCATGTGCACTTATAGTTGTGATTTACCATCATTTTGTTTCAAGTTTACAGATGGATCAGTATATAGTGAACCAGTATGTATTTTAATATCATTTATAAGGGGATACAATTTGGTGACATGAGTCAATTTTTTCCCTAAAATTGTATTGTATATGAAACACATGAAAAACTTAATGATTATATTGAACAGAAACATATTTTTATTTTATCTGGATAATTTTAGTATTGGCATTCTCTCTGTTGAGTTCAGTGAAGGCGTATGTGGAAGCCGGAGTCCAATGGATTTGGGTGCTGTATATTTTTCCTTTTATTCTCCTTCTATTGCTTTTGGCTCCCAAGCTGGCTCTGCGCTTCCTCTTACTGTTGTACTGGCGATCTGTTAATAAGAAAGCATAGGTAAGTTGTTTATTATCTGGCATGTAAATGTTTTTGTCTATGTGTTCAGTGACATGACATGGAAAAGTATGTGTTCTAAAAGTACAGAAAATAAAAATATCTTTCCCCCAGAAATTAAAGAAAAACAGTGTTTTCAACTGTCAGCTAAAATTTTTAGTGAACCTTAGAAAAAGCATGAACTTTGAACTCAGACTCAGTTTCAAAAATCTTAACTTTTACACTTATTTGTTATTGACCTAATGACCAGGTGATGACGTAGTGGATAGAGCATTGATAATTGATTCTGGGAATGCTGAGAACCCAGGTTCAAAACCCCAAGGTCTCCGGTCTTAGTGTGGGCTCATCTGGCTTGAGCATGAGATCATAGATATGACCCCAAGCTCACTGGCTTGAGCCCAAGTTTGCTGGCTCTGCTGGAGCTCCAGCTCGAGGCATGTATGAGAAGCAATCAGTGAACAACTGAAAGTGCCAAAACTATGAGTTGATGCTTCTCATCTCTTTTGCTTCCTGTCTGCCTCTTCCCCTGCTCTCACACACAAAAGAAATAAAAAAAATGTTGCCTCTGAGCCTGTTTCCTTATCTCCAAAATGGTTTCATGATGTAAATAACACAGGAGTTGTAGGGAATGTATTAATAATGTATACAAAGCACTTAGCATTCTCACAAACAGAGCAAGTGAACAACAGTAGCTCTCATTCTCGCTTTTCTACAAAGTTGCTTCGCTTTCTCTTAAACATTACAAATATCCAGCCGACTTTGTGTGTGTGTCTGGTCACCTTTCCTAGGTGTGACAACAAAAAACTATTGGTTTTCTTTGTATTTGGATTAATTTCTGGGATTATCAATGTCATTAATGATGATTACATTTGGTTCCTAAAGGTTTTTCTTTTTTCTTTTGTATGTTTTTCTTAAGTGAGAAGCAGAGAGGCAGAGAGACAGACTCCCTTAGGGGCAATGCTCTGCCCATCTGGGATGTTGCTCTGTTGCAACCGGGGCTATTCTAGCACCTGAGGCGGAGGCCATGGAGCCATCCTCAGTGCTTGGGCCAACTTTGCTCCAATGGAGCCTTGACTGCAAGAAGGGAAGAGAGAGACAGAGAGAAAGGAGAGAGGGAAGGGTGGAGAAGCAGATGGGTGCCTCTCCTGTGTGCCCTGGCCATGAATGGAACCCAGGACTTCTACATGCTATGCTGATGCTCTACCACTGAGCCAACCAGCCAGAGCCCTAAGGGTTTTTGATTACAGTAAATCTACAGGTTGTATTAGCCATATTTCGGTATATTAAAATACCTTATACTCATTTGGATAATGAATAATTTACTATGTGAGTTGCACTCATTGGCCAAATAGACAGAAAAATATAATGTAATTAACTATTCTGCCTTTCTATCAAAGGTGTTGTTTCTAGGACTGCATTCTGAATGGATTTCATGGCTATAAAAAGATCCCAAGGGCATTGACTAAAGGTTAGCCCAAACTATATATGGAATACATTTTTTCCCCTCAGATAAACTTTAGCAGATAACTGAATAAGGATTTTATGGTAAGTTAGGACTCATAGATTTATTCATAACACAAAATACACACATAAATAGCCCAATTACTATATTGACTTAGCTTAGCACCAAAATTTGCAGAAGTATTTTGTGTTAACATTTGGGGAAAACTTTAATAGTCAGAGATTATAATCAATTTAATTTTCTATAAAACAACTCTCATAAAAAGACTAAAATGACTAATTCTGAAAAAGAAATTAATCTTCTAATGGGTATAAATAATGTCCTCTGAAATAAAAAAGAACAGTTTTAGATTTTTCATTTCAAGTTAAATGAATAGGAAACATCTGTATCACAAGAAAAGACAATTATCCTGACATGATAAAGTATCGCAAGCATACACCTAGAGAAAGAAACAAAACAAATATATTATCATTATTAAAATTTTTATGGAAACAAATAATATTTCCATATTGTAACATGGTGTGAGATTATAGATTTGGATTATTTTTGTTTCATGAAAGCATTTTAATGATATGCAGTGGGAACTAAGTAGTACATAGCTTACAAAGTTATTGTTAGTTCTGCCCAAAATAAGAGTATTCCAATAAAAAGTTCTATTTTAGTTACTTTAGGCAGTTTATTTCCTTCTTTGAAACTTTCTAGAATCGCTTTTTTATAATAGTACTTTATAGCAATTATTTGAAGCTTCCTATATTGTACTATGCATGACAAAAAGGAACCATTAGTAAAACTTCTTCCCAACCCAGCCTCTGTTTGTAGCCAATATAACCTTTTTGCTTAAGGACTATCATGGAACCAAGTCCTGGGCCTGTGTGGTATGCAGAATAATGGCTCCCCAAAGATGTCTATATCCTCATACTCAGAACCTGTGAATTTGTTGCCTTATATGACTATCTTAGTCTGTTTGGGCTGCTTTAGTAGAATAGCATAGACTGGGTGGGGCTTATAAATAACAGAAATTTATTTCTAACAGGTCTGGGGGCTGTAACTCTGAGATCAGGGTGCCAGCATGGTCAGGTCTGGAAAGGACCCTATTCCAGGTTGCAGATTACCACTTTCTTATATCCTTACATAGTGCAGAGGGTGAGACAGAGCTTTCTGGGGCATCTATTTTAAGGGAATTAATTCCATTGATGAGGGTAGTGCTTGCATGATCTCATTACCTCTCAAAGGCCCCACTTGTTAATATCATCACATTGGGAGGTTAGAATTTCAACATATGAATTTAGGGGTACACAGACATTTATTCAATAACAATAACAAAAGAGACTTTGAAGATGTGGTCAGGAATAAAGACTTTGAGATAGGAGATTTTACTGGGGTATCTAGGTGGACCTGGTCTAATTACATGAAATCTTTAAGAGTGTAACACCTTTCCCTGCTGGGTCTGAGAGATGAGATGGAAGGAAGAGGAGGACAGTTACCTAGTGTGAGAGGCACTCAACCTGCTCTTGCTGGCTTTGCAGGTAGAGGAAAGTGGCCATGAGCTAAGGAACATGGTGGCCTTTAGAAGTTGGGAAAGGCCATTTGTTTAAAACCAGCAGGAAATGAAGACCAAGTTTTACAACTGCAAGGAACTGAATTTTGTCAACAAGCAAGAAATGGCGTTTCCTTTCCTGTCTCTAGGAAAGAATGCAGCCTGCCAGGGCCTTGGATTTTTGATACTGAGATACAGAACTGTAAGGGAATATGTTTTTGTTTGTTGTAAGACACCATGTTTGTGGTCATTTGTTATAGCAACAAAAGAAAATGAGCACAGGTGGATATACCTCTCCACACCATTTTGAGCAGAGGGCCACGGATTGGACCTCATTAAATTTAACTTCAGCGTGGAGAAGGCTGAGTTGGCCTGGAACCTGTCCTGCTGAATTCTTGAGAAGTCCCCCACCGCAGGGGCAAGATCATGAGGAAACTTGCAGATGAGCTACTTTGACGTAGTAACTCCTTTTGTTAGTACGTATAAGTTTTGGCTCCAATCCACTGGTCCTTAAATTGGACTGGATTGTGCATGAACTTCCAGCACCCCATGTCTTTCTGATAAAAGGCCTAAAACAATGCCACTGTTCTTCTTGTCTGTCTCCTCCAGCCCCACACCTTGCACTTAACCTTTGAGGTCTTACCCCTAACATGGTATGAGGTAAGTAAGGAAAGGTGAACCCAGGGAAAAAGGCATCACATTCCTTCCAGAGGTTTAGAGCTACAGTGGTCTATTGGCCGAGGGACTGGGCGAATGGTCCTCCTGACTAAGCGGTCTGAAGACTGTCTCTCCACTCCAACTGCATGGTAGCACACATTCAGAATAAGACTGAGAGTCAAGAGAGAAATAGTTTTAAACAAGAAATTCAAAGTGTTAAAAGTAACTCTATGCACAAGAGAAAAGGCCTCTAACTTATCAAGTCACACTGTAAGTCTATCTCTATCTCCTATTGTTGTTTTATTTAATGTATTTAAACTAAAATAGCCCCCCAAATAACAATTTACCTATTTCTCTCACCCTCCAACCTCCTGCCTATGGCAACCACGAATCTGTTTTCTGAATCTTTAAGCTTGGTTTTGTTCTGTTTTAAATTATTATTATAGTTTTACATTGAAGATAAAACATATATTTCTCTTTTCTGTCTGATTTATTTCACCTAGCATAATGCCCTGGTGTTTCATCCATGTAATTGCAAGTGATAAGATGCCATTCTTTTTTATGTCTGGATAATATTCCAGGGTGTGTGTGTGTGTGTGTGTGTGTGTGTGACATACCATCACACCATAGTTTCCTTATCCATTCATTCACTTATGGACAGTTAGGTTGTTTCCATATCTTGGATATTGTAGATAATACTGCAGTGTACATGGGGGTACATATGTCTTTTTGAGTTAGTGTTTGTGTTTTTTTGGCTAAGTACTCAGAAGGGGGGTAGCTGGATCATTTGGTGGTTCTATTTTTAATTCTTTGAAAAAAACTTGGGGTGTTTTCAATAGTTTTCCGTAGTGATTGCATCAATTTTTATTCTCATCAATGGTGTATAAGGGTTCCCTTTTCCCCACATCCTTGCCAATGCTTATTATTTCTTGTCTTTGATCACAGTCATTCAGATAGGTGTGAGGTGATCTCCTGGGGTCTGATTTGCACTCCCCTGGTGATGGGTAATGTAGAGCACCATTTCATGTACCTGTTGCTTAATCGGAATGTTGTCTTTGGTAAAAGACCATGTTTAATCAATTTTTTTTTTTTTGCTATTGAGGTGTATGATTTCTTTATATATTGATATTAGCCCATTATCAGATATGTCATATGCAAATATTGTCCTATATTCAGTAGGTTGTCTTTTCACTTTATTGATGGTTTTCTTAGCTGTGCAGAAACTTTTTAGTTTGATTTAGTCTCACTCTTTTATTTTCCCTTTTGTTGCTTTCCTTTTTGGTGTTAGATTCAGAAAGTCATTGCCAAAATCTATGTCAAAGAGCTTAATACCTAGGTGGTTTTATGGCTTATAGTAGTTTTATGGTTTCATGCCATGTTTAAGTCTTTATTTTAAGTTAATTTTCATGTATGGTGTAAGATAACATTCAGTTTCATTGTTTTACATGTGACTATCCAATTTTTCCAACAACGTTGAAGAGATTGTTCTTTTCCCATTGTATATTCTAGACTCCTTTGTCCTAAATTAATTGACAACATGTGTGTGAGTTTATTTCTGAGCTTTCTATTTGTTCCATTTGTCAGAAGAGATAAGAATTTAATCTTATCATCCTTCAGTGCTCCCCATCCAGATGCTAGAAGCGTGAGTTTCCCTTACAGGACCTAGTCTGTTATTAACAGACTTAGCAAGCATTTTAAGATGGTAGATTTGATCTTGAAAATGAAGGGTCTGATCTTATTCTAAGTAAAGTGCCAAGTAGGAGAATTTTATGTTTTATATTTCTTTTTTTCTGAGCCTCCTTTGGGCTTCTTGGTACTACATCTTTCCCACCTTTACAAGAAATGGCTTAATGTCTTTATGCTTACTAAACTCCTTACTAGATTGTAAGTTCCCTGTGGGCAAGTGGCTTTGTCATTTAGATTCATTGATGTATCACCAAAAGCTAGAGAATTGTCTGATTGGATATCTTGTAGGTGCTCAATAAATACTTGAGTAAAATGAATGAGTGAATTATGTCATGTTACTTTTTTTTTTGAGATCGAATAGCTTTTCATTTCCTGCGGTGCCTCCAGTTTCCAAAATAAATCCTTATACTTCATAATGTGAGTAACTTCCTAGTGAAAACCTGATTAAATTATGTGAAAAGATTATACCAAAATGTAGCATTTTTCCCCCTTACCATTTATGACTGCCCTTACACCACCCCAAAATAGGATACATTTAATACTTACAACATCACTAGAGGCATCTGCCTATAGGAACTTCTTTTTGATGGCTTCTTAAGGGAAAGGACAGGAGATGAAACCCAAGGCCCACTCAGAGTGGGCAGTTTTAGAAACCAAAGCAGTGCATGCTCAGTGAAAAAGTAAACCAGTCAACAGCCACTGTGCAGAAAGACAAGGCAAGAAAAGATGCTTGTCTTGACATGGTTGCTGGGTAGTAGAGAGAAAAGAAATCCTTCTTGAGAATTTGTAAAAACAATGTGGCTCTCATGTTAGTTTGAAATTTGAATTCTTGCCACTCATGTGGTTCATAAAAACCCTTAGCCAGAAGCTAATTCAACGTGTTCTCAATTTCTTTTTTTCCTGAGAACAAGTAAAAGTAAAGCTGTATCTTCTCTAGAGGAGCTTTCTTCTATTTATGCCTCCAAGAATTTCCTTAAGCAAGGTAACATAAAAATAACCTCAAAGTTGGAACAAGGCCTCATTTGAGAGAACCAGCCAAAATACAGGTATTGATCGACTTATGATCTATGCAACTTACGACCATTCGACTTTACGACCACAATCGCTAGCCACGACTGCCCCGTGTCTGGCAACGCAAGTGTTGCCCAATAAAATGTTTCATACATGTTTATATATTTTGATATGTTTGCAATTGGGAAAATGTTTCCTATGGTATTTTTTACACTTGTATTTTGTATTTTTGTATGAACCTATATTTTGTAATTTTGTATGTTTTGCAAATATTAAATCAGTTGTACTGGTAATACAGTGTTTTACTTAAACCGGATGAATGTAAAAATAAGAAACAAAATGGTGTAGAGATGATACAAATGGCATAAAATTAACAAAGAAAATTATGATATATAACAATAATTAAAGAAAATTATGATAAAATATGACAAAAATTTTTATAACATCATTTCACAGTACTGAACATATACCAAATTGTGTTATGACCGGTCTGTCAGAACCAATCGTGGTCATTAAGTCGAGCACTAGCTGTAACAGGAAACAGAATCAGACCCAGTGGCAGGCAGACTGGATGTGACCCCGTGACCCCTGCTTCTCAGTATCCACATCCACGCGTAGTCTCCTTTCCTTGACATGAGTGGGGCCTGTGACTCTTAATCAGTAAAATATGGCAAAGGGGATGGATTGTCATTTCTGTGATTGTGTGCATAATATTATATTGTACATCTTTTGAGGAGACGCTCTCCCTTAGGGCCTTTGAATAAGCAAACCGCTATGTAGAAAGGTATCCTCTGGAGAAGGCCACAGGGCAAGAATCTGAGGGCAGTACCTAGCAAAAAGCCAGCAGGAAAGGGAGACCCTCAGCCTGGAAGACTGCAAGGAACTGAGTGCTTCCAATACCCATGTAAGCTTGGAAGTCGGTCCTTCCCTAAATTGAGTCTCAGATGAGATCACAGCCCTGGTTCCCACTTGGTTGCAGCTTTGTAAGACCCTTAGCAAAGTACTCGGCAAGGCCGTGCCCAGAGTCCCAACACACAGAAACTGTGAGGTAACAAATCTGTTTTATTTTAAGTTACTGTATCCTGTTATGCAACAATATATAACTAATCCTCAATATGTCAGGCATTAGAATTATCAGACACAAAATATATAATAAATATGTTTAATATAGTTTGCAACAATAAGTATGGGATTAAAGTATGAGCAAGGAATAAGGGACTATAAAATGAACAGATTTAAAAAGTAAATAGAGCTTCTAAATGAAAAATATAAAAATTGATATGAAAGCCTTAATGGACAGCCTAAAACAATGGATAGAACTGAAATTGGTATTAGTGGCCTATAAGGGAGAGCTGAAGAAATTATTCAGGATGAAGCTACGTTGGCTCTTGCTGTTTCTTCTGCCTGGAATACAATACTTCAGATGGTTACATAGCTGCTCCTTGACGTCTTTCAGGTTCTTGCTCAAATGGTACCTTATCTGGGAGGCCTTCCCTGATGACCCATGATCGAAGAGCAGCTCCTGCTTGCCCCTATATATCTGCTCTCTCTTGCCATGCTTTGTTTTTCTTCATAGTATTTACTATTCAGTGACATATTATTTATTACCTTATTTATTTATTGATTGATTTATTTATTGTGTGTCTCCCCATATCCTTCCTACCCAATACACTGATCTTTATGTTTAGTATAGCAACCCTGGGACCTAAAATAACGCTTGTTCCCCAGTAGATACTTAAAATTCTTCTTGAATAAATGACAAAATGAAAGGGGCACAGAGGGAAAAAGTGAGAACAACACATGAAAAGTAGGCTACGAGATGAAAAATACCTTATCAGGCATACTATAATGTAGTTATTTATTTACTGTTTACCTTGACCTCCGAGACTTCGAAGGGCTTTGAGTATGTTGTACACCGCTGTATTCCCAGTGCCTGAGTCAGTGGCTGGCACCTAGTGAGCACTTAGACACTGCTGAATGAAATAACAAATGAAAGCTCTAACATCTGTCTAGTCAAGAGTTGTGGGAGGAGGGAGGAGAGAGAATGAGGAAGAGGCAAATTTTGAAGAATAGGAATTTTTCAAAACTGATAAAAGAAAAGAAAATTGCAGTTCTTTCTCTTTCAGGAACTACATAGAAAAGCCCTGAACAAAATACTAATTTTATTTTGAGAAAGGATTAGAAACCATCTCATTCCCTCCCCCCAGTCTTTCGTTTAAGATATAAACTTTGCTTCTTTTGTTTTGTTTTGATTTGGGAGGATTATATTTGAGGTTTAGCCCCCTAGGGGCGAACACATGAGTTGTCTCTGAGGTGGTTCTTGATTTTCATTTTCCCTGGATTGTCCAACATTTGTGACCTGAGTGTTTTTGGGAGATTGTGGTTAAAGAGTTAGTTCATCCCCAGGTAATGAGATCTATCAGGACCAACGAAAGTGTCCAGTGGACTTAGCTCAGCCCTAGAAAGAGACGTGGATTGCTGATATTAACTCCAGGAGAATGAGTATGTTGTGAGAGAAGTGAGGTGGGTAGGGAAGCCTTGGACCACAAACTCCCAGGTCTCTGAAGTTTTAGAATAGTTTTTTTCTGCTAATACACGATCACTATCAGTGACTGCTTAGACCAGGCACTACAACTACTACTGATTATTTTTATTCATTAATTATTATATGCCACACACCAGGTTTATTTTTCTAAGTTATGTTCAGGGATTCTGTTTACTTTTATAGAATGATATTCGAAACATATTTTTGAAAAGCAGAGGGAGTACTGATAATTACAATAGCATATTGCCAGACTGAAGAAGAGACAGTTTTAAACTTTCAGGAAGCAAGCAAGCAAAATCACATGTGGGTTGCCTTTTGCTCTTCCTGTATCCTCTCTCCCCACCACCAGCAAGATAAAAAAGGAGTTAGAAGAGGAAGGGGGCAGAGCAATGAAAGAGAAAATCTTTCTTTCCAGTTTTTAAAAAATGTAAATCATAATATCAGGATTAAAAATTTGAACTTTAATGCATGGAATTATTTTTCTATGTTTGTTAGAACTTTAAAATTTTATTTATTTATTAATTATAGAGAGGAGAGAGAGAGAGAAGGGGGAAAAAGCAGGAAGCATCAACTCCCATATGTGCCTTGACCAGGCAAGCCCAGGGTTTTGAACCAATGACTTCAGCGTTCCGGGACAATGCTTTATCCATTACGCCACCACTGGTCAGGCCTGTTAGAACTTTAGATGTCATAGAAGTATATTAAATTCTTGGGTTTGTGTGGGAAGTAGACCATATAGATAAATTGTAAGCCAGAGTAAAGAGTTTTACATTTTACTTTTATACTTACATTTATACATAATAGCTCTCTATTGATTTACTAAGTTTTCTGGCAGTTACTTATAATAAACAGATTTTAATTACAATTGAATACACACACAAATACTCTTGTTGGTGAAAAATACATTTTATGAAAAGATGCTCTTATTATACATGTGATAGACTTTAATATTTCCATTCTTTTCTTTTTTATTCTATCATTGAAGTTAAAAATGCAGGTTGTGAACTACTAAATTGATTTGGGGACACACTACTAGGTCATGACTTAAAGTTTTAAACATACTATCTAAACTCTAATTATATTGCTAATATCTATCTCTTCAGCTAACTATTAATCTATATTATTGAAAATTATTTAAAGTCAATTGAAGTATTGTTTTTTGCTATCTTTCTAGTTTGTCATAGAAATGGTGGCAGAACAGTGATTGTGACCCACATAACACATAATTGTCTTTGATAAGTTTAATTTTGCTGCTGAAATTTATAATTAATCCCAGTGGCAACTGCATGCAGAATTATGTATACTTATCATTGTAGTAAGTGGTATAGGGTATGTTCAGATAGAGGGTTTTTTTTCTTTCTTCCTTCCTTTAATTTTTTTAGGTGAGATCAGGGGAGATAGTGAGGCAGACACCATATGTGCCCTAACCAGGATCCACCCGGCAACGCCATATGGGGACGATGCTTGAATATCGAGCTATTTTTAGCACCTGAGGATGATGTGCTCAGACCATCCAAACTATCCTCAGTGCCTAGCAAGGGCCATGCTTAAACAAACTGAGCTGCTGTCTGTGGAAGGGGAAGAAGGAGAGAAGGGGGAGAGGGAGATGATTGCTTCTGCTGTGTGCCCTGACTGGGAATCAAACCCAGGAAGTCCATACGCTGGGCTGACACTTTATCCACTGAGCCACTGGCCAGGCCGAGGGGCTCTTTTCTATTGTAAGCAATTTTTTTTATCATTTTGGAATATATAGATTAAATATTAATTGCAACAATGATCTAGGAAAATCTATTATATACATGAAAGTAACTTTTGTACCTTAAATATATTTAGAAGATAAAACTGCTATTTTAAAACCATGCTTTCATACTTTGAATTGTGACACTGTTTTATAATTTAGTTACAACATCACCAATAAACACAGGTCCAGAAAACTGCATTTTAAAGTGCCATGAATCGTACCTGAATGTTAAATGTTAAGAACCCCGCTTTCTACAATAGAATATTGTTTTATGTAATGTAGCAGTTTTTCCACTTCAAGTGTCTGGAAGAGCTTTATAAAACAAAGCATTCAGTGTGAACTGCTCATTTTTATTCAAAGTTTATGAGATTCCAGAAGTACCATTATATTGCCTTTTCTTATAATGCAATTCACTGTAAAATACACATTCCCTTTCTTTTAAAGTAAGGCTCAGTGAGTTAAAGCTGTAAGTGACTTGTACCTTGAACACACTTCCTTTCCACTGAAGACACTGAAGATACTCAGATTTTGCAAGGTCTAAAACTTAGATTTATGTGTTCTGAAACTTTATTTTTGAAATGTTACTTTGATGCCAACACAATGAGATGGTCTTTCTATTAAATCTAAGGCACTAATGATAAAAGTGGCTGAAAAGGCACTGTACAAATCTTTTACTATCACTCTCATATTTGAGTGTGCACATGCAGACACATTTTCTTATTTGAATTGTTGTTGTTAACCATAGACTCTGTTACTGTATGCACTTTTGCTTTTAGAATTTCTGGTCTGCTTGATGTCACTGGCCCCAACTGGCTTTGGAATGCTGCCTGCTCTGCGCTAGTGCCACCTGGAAGCTACTGTTGCTCACCAGAGGTGCACAGCTGTGATCTGGTGTGTTTCTCTGGTCCAAACTGCTTGAAGCCAATTTCCTTTTTTGTCTTTCTATGAAGCTATAGTTTCTTGTTTATCATTTGTGAGGTCAAGTTTTAGTAAATAAAATGATATAGAACCAAAAAAATGAGCCCATTACCAATGGCTAATATTTAATCTACATTTTCTAAGTAATAAGCTCTATTTATAGTGATTATAAATATTATCTCAGTTAAGTCTCATATCAGTTTTATGAAGTAGGTTCTAATATTATTCCCATCTGATAGCAGAGCAAATTGAGACCCAGAAATGCTTAAGTAATATGCTCAAACTCATTAAGTTACTAAGTGATAGGACCCAGAATTTGCCTTGAGGAATCTCAGTTGACTGTGTAGTGCTGTTTTTCAATTTGCAACTAAGTGAAAAAGGATAAAGAGTCCCCTCAACATTTTTCTAATAAATTAAGTTATTATACCTATATTGTTAATGTTTTGGTTTATTTTCTGTTAAAATACATTTCTTAGTAAATAGTATTTTAGCTAGGATCATATCATGTAGCAGAAATTACAAGTTTTAAAACTTAATTGATTTTATTTCAAATTTAGTAAATTATGCATTTATTATATTCATATCCATAAACAATCTTATATATACACTGCATGTTAGTTTTTTCAATGCAGGTTTTTAAAAAATTTTCCATGTGTGTAACGGTACTCTTTCAAACTCACAATGGAAGGATAACTAAAAATATTCTGAAAAACAGCATCTTTTACTGACCAAACAAGTAAAAATCTACTACTGAGGAAATAGTAATCTGAGCTGTAATAATATATGTGAGAGTTGGAGAGAGAAAAAATTATGGATGATGTCAGAGTAATGGCGGCATGAGAGGTACTCCTGATCTCTCCCTTTGAATTTTCAACAAATTTAACAACTATAACACATTCTCTCTCCTCTTATTCAACATAGTTCTGGAAGTTTTAGAGCAATCAGGCAAGAAAAGGAAATATAAGACATCCATATCGGGAAAGAAGAAGTAAAAGTATCACTTTCTGCAGATGTCATGATCCTGTATATAGAAAATCCCAAAGATTCCACCAAAAAACTATTAGAAACAATAAACCAATATAGTCAAGTGGCAGGATACAAAATCAATATACAAAAGTCTATTGTTTTTCTATATGACGACGATGAAATATCAGAAAATGAACTAAAAAAACCCAAAAAACAAAACAATTCCTCTTTTAATTGCAACAACAACAAAATACCTAGGAAGAAACTTAAGAAAAAATGTGAAGGACCTACATACTGAATGTTACAGAACATTATTGAAAGAAGTTAAAAAGACACAATGAAATGAAAAATATTTCATGTTCATGGATTGGAAGAATCAACATAGTTAAAATGCCATATCACCCAAAGCAATATACAAATTTAATGTAATTTCCATAAAAATCTTATGTCAGTTTTTTAAAGAAATAGAACAAAATATTACCGGGTTTGCATGAAACCATAAAAAGCCTTCAATAGCCAAAGCAATCCTGAGGATAAAGAACGAAGCTAGAAGTATTACACTAACTGACCTCAAATTATACTCTAGAACCCTGATAATCAAAACAGCATGGTATTGGCAGAAAAACAGACATAGTGACCGATAGAACAGAAATGAGAGCCCAGAACTAAAACTACTTATATATGGAAAAATCATATATAAGTCCAAAGGAGCCAAAAACACACGATAGAGAAAAGAAAGCCTCTTTAATAAATGGTGCTGGGAAAATTGGAAAGCCACATGCAAAAGAATGAAACTTGACTACAGTTTGTCCCCTTGTACTAAAATTAATTCAGAGTGGATCATAGACCTAAATATGAGAACTGAAACAATAAATTACACAGGAGAAACATAGGTACTAAACTCATGGACCTTGGCCATAGAGAACAATTTATGAATTTGATCCCAAAGGCAAGGAAGTAAAGGCAAATATAAATGAATGGGACTATATCAAACTAAAAAGTTTCTGCACAAAAGAAACTGACAACAAAACAAATAGGCAGCCAACTAAATGGGAGATAATATTTGCAAAAACCAGCTCAGATAAGGGGTTAATATCCAAAATACATAAAGAACTCACAAAACTCAGCAACAAATAGTCAATTAAAAATGGTTAGAGGGCCTGAACAGACACTTCTTCCAAAGGACATACAAATGGCCAACAGAAGTATGTAAAGATACTCATCTTCATTAGCTATTAAGGAAGTGTAAATCAAAACTACAATGAGATACCACTTCATATCTGTTAGATTGGTAATATCAACAATACAGGTAATAACAAGTGATGGAGAGGCTGTGGAGAAAAAGGAACCCTCATTCCCTGCTGGTGGGAATGTAAAGTGGTACAGGAAGAAATTATGGTGCTTTCTCAAAAAATTAAGAATAGAACTACCATATGACCCAGCAATCCCTCTACTGGGTATCTACCCTCAAAACTCAAAAACATTGGTACACAAAGACACATGCACCTCCATGTTCATCGCAGCATTATTCACAGTGGCCAAGACATGGAAACAATCAAAATGTCCCTTGATAGAGAATTGGATAAAGAATATGTAGTACTTGGCTGACCTGTGGTGGCGCAGTGGATAAAGCATCAACCTGGAGTGCTGAGGTCACTGGTTCAAAACCCTGCACTTGTCTGGTCAAGGCACATATGGGAGCTGATGCTTCCTGCTCCTCCCCCCTTTCTCTCTCTCTCTCTCTCTCTCTCTCTCTCTCTCTCTCTCTCTCTTCTTTCTAAAGTGAATAAATAAATAAATAAAACTTAAATAAAAAAATAATATGTGGTACTTATATATAATGGAATACTACTCAGCCTTAAGTAATGGTGACATGTTGATATTTACGACAACATGGATGGACCTTGAGAACATCATACTGAATGATATAAGTAAATCAGAAAGCTCTAAGAACTGTAGGATTTCACATATAGGTGGGATATAAAACAGACTCATGGACATAGATAAAAGTGAAGTGGTTACCAGGCGAAAGGGGATGTGAGTGAGGGTTGGGGAAAGGGTATAAAGAGGGACAAATATAAGGTGACAGAAAATGATTTGACCTTGGGTGATGGGTAGACAACATAATCAACAGTTCAAATGCTATAGAATGTTTACCTGAACCTATGTACTCTTATTGATCAATGTCACCATGTTAAAGTTAATTTCCAAAGTAAAATTTAAAAATTAAAGAAACAACAACAACAAAAATATTGCTTGGGGTAAATGTACTGTTTGTTTTTTATATTTTTTCATCATTTTGATTTAAATGACAATGAATTAAATTAACTCTGATTTTGGAAATCTTTATGATGCCATCAATGATGTGTTTACTACTCTGAGGTGATTAAATTTTGAATCTTTGCAATGTCTTGGTTTATTGCTCAATTAGACATTTTTGTGCAATAAAAGACAGACACTAAACTTCAACCTTTTCTCTCCATCATCTTTTGCTTCTCATAAGAGACAATGCTTGTTTACTTAATTTATGAAAAAGTCAGAATAAACTCAGTAAACTTTCTGAATAAACTTTCAAATAATACCCAGCCTGACCTATGGCAGTGCAGTGGATAAAGCGTCGACCTGGAAATGCTGAGGTCGCCGGTTCAAAACCCTGGGCTTGC
Organism: Saccopteryx bilineata; assembly: GCF_036850765.1. Lineage (NCBI taxonomy): Eukaryota > Metazoa > Chordata > Mammalia > Chiroptera > Emballonuridae > Saccopteryx > Saccopteryx bilineata. Next base: position 183,028,916 of record NC_089491.1, on the reverse strand, counting down.
CTGGTCAAGGCACATATGGGAGTTGATGCTTCCAGCTCCTCCCTCCTTCTCTCTCTCTGTCTCTCTTTCCCTCTCTCTCTCCTTTCTAAAAATGAATAAAAAAAAATAATACTTACCCAAATAACTTACTTTATTTTATTTTATTTTTGTATTTTTCTGAAGCCAGAAACGGGGAGGCAGTCAGACAGACTCCCACATGCGCCCAACCGGGATCCACCTGGCATGCCCACCAGGGGGCGATGCTCTGCCCATCCGAGGCGTCGCTCTGTTGTGGATTGATTCAAGCATGTTGGTCTAGGGCACTGAGGATGGCTCTATGGCCTTGTCTCAGGTGCCAAAATAGCTCAGTTGCTGAGCAAGGGAGATTGCCCAATAGAGGGCTTATGGGGTAGATCTCCATCTGGTGCATGCAGGAGTCTGTCTCTCTGTCTTCTTGCCTCACACTTGATGATGATGATGATGATAATATTAATAATAATATAATAAAAAGACACTCTTTCCTGAATAAAGAAAAGATGAAACAAGGAAATATTGGTAAATGTCATAGGCATCTATGAAGATATTTGAGTCAGCTCAATTTTCAAAATTGAAATTGGGTTAGGCAAAGTATGGCCTACAGGCCACTTCTAGCCCACTGCCTGTCTTTGGAAATGGCGTTTTATTGGAGCTTGGCATGCTTGAGAGTTCACATATCATCTGTGGCTGCTTTCTTACTACAAAGGCAAAGTTAGTTGTTGCAACAGAGACCATATGGATGGGAAAGCCTAAAATATTTACATCTGGCCCTTTTTCAAAAATATTTGCTGACTCCTGGTCTAAATTTTATATGAAAATTATTTGCAAATTCCCTTCTAGATATTGTATGTATGCATATAAATGGATATAATTATCCTGCAGTGTGAGTATTGTGGTTTGGAATTAATCTTTAAAAAATGTCACACTGAATAATTGTTAAATTATTTATAATGTGAGAAGATATGTTCAGGAGCTATCTTTGGAAAATGTATTTTTTTTTGAAAATGTATTTTGTGTTACTGTAATTCAGCTGTTTTAAGAACAGATTGTTGTGTATCCCTTTGGATGAAATGAGCTTTTGTTTTGTATGGAGATTTAATTCTTACCAATTGGATAGTTCAATTATGTTTTAATGAAAATTGAAATATTAAGTTTCTTTTTATTTTGCTTATGGCATTTGTTAGTGGGAGTTAGGATATATTAATTTTCTCATGTACAGAAGATTTTAGCTGGTCATAAATTACAAGATATCAATTGAATGTTGCTTTGACTTGGTAGCAATCTGTGGTTTTAATGTGTGACTTACAGAAGTTTCCTGTTATTTGAAAGTCATTAACATTGCAACATACGTCTAGTAGTTGAAAGAGAAGTGCTGTGTTAGAATAACTGGTTCATTTATTTTTCAAGGGGACAGATAAATATTTTTGAAAGAATGCCAGCTTGCATATGTTTTGGTTTTATTTAATTCAGTTGATTATTTTTTTTTTCCTGGCCATATATGATGCAGTTCTAAGAACTGCTGAGTGTTATACTGCTGAAGATATACTGCAGTATAACTTCACCGACTGCATGTTTGCCTCTCTCACTGTGTCTCTATTCTTATGAACAGGTGATAGGTATGCACAGTGCTTGGCTCACTGTGTTCACTAAATAAATGAATTGCATGGAATGGAATTATCCATGTAATGAGAAGTTGTACATTTTTGAAACTCCAAATGTTCTTTGCCATTTTAACTCTTATTTAAAATGCAATGTGAAGCAGCCACTTGTGTGTCTGTTTGCCACACTTGATCTTGCAATCGCCAAAAAGAGGGACTGTGCTTGGTCTATCTTTGTACTGTAAGCACCTGGCATAGAGCATGGAGTGTATATTTGTGTGCCGAGGTTATTCATCATATGAGTGGCATTCCATATTACAAAACAGTGAGCATCTGTTTCTGGATGTGGATCAAGTCCTTTTGCACGAAGCAGGCAGGAGTAGGAGGAGTAAGGAGTAATCTGGTTGCCTCACAGGGTTGAAGGTCTAAATCGGTGTTTCCCAACGTCGGGCCCAACCCCACAGGGGGGCAATTCGATAGTTAAGGGGGGCAATTTGAAAATGGACTCGACAAGACTTTAACTCTTTCGCCCCGGGCCATTTAAATGCAATGCTAGATATCGGTGCCAAATTTAACAAAAAATGCAATTCTTAAATAATTGCGGTAAATAATTATTAAGTATAATTTCGTTTGACGAGACCAAAACATCAACTGGGTGATTGGCGTCGTCAAGTAAACTTCGTCCTGGGTTCACTGCGGAGTGTGCGGTCTGCCGTGGGGAACCCCGGATGTTTTAAAAACAACGCAGTTATTCTCACCTAATTGGCCCATCGCAACTTCTGTAGTGTTTCACATCATTCAGTTGGTGTTAATTTGAAATAAGTGTCAGTCAAAACTGTTGTAAAAGCTCATTGATTTAATAAATATACACATATATATTGTATAGATATAATTGGTAAGTATTTGATTTTATTTTTATCAATATTAAACTCTTTATTAAGTACTTCTTGCATCGGGGCTAGAAAGCACTAATATTTTATAAATATTATTGGGGCTATAATAGTGCATGCATGACAATTTTAATTTTAGAAGCATAACTTTCCAGAAAATTTTGTCAAATGGAAAAAATATAGATACCTTTTGATTTGCAGTGGTAGTGTAGTAAATGTGTTATATACATTTAAATAAATATGAATTTTTAGTATACGTTTACTCTATGTCACATTGAATATATTTTAACACATATTTTAATATTAGTTTTTAATTCATCTTATTTTTATTTCTTATAGCCCATAGTAAAATGAGTGGCGCAAGCAAGAAAAAAACTCATCAATATTCGGAGGAATATTTAAAATTTGGGTTCATACCCGCTGTTCACGATGAGCGGATTCCTGTTTGTCTTTTATGCCAGCAATGCTTGACCAACGAATCAATGAAACGAGGTCGTCTTGAGGCGCATTTGAAGGCGAAACATAGTGCTCATATTAATTCAGATTTGAGTTACTTTAAAACTTTAAAGAAAAAATTTTGAAAAAAGAACAACATTAAAGTCTCTATTTACTGCTCATACTTCAACTAATAATCGTGTTCTTGAGGCTAGTTATCAAATTTCTTTATTCATCGTTAAAACTGGAAAAAATCACACTATAGGAGAGAATTTAATAAAACCGTCAATATCAGCATTTCTTAAAACGGTTCTTGAAAAAGATGACAAAGATGTAAAAGCTATGCCACTCAGTGACAATACTGTTAGCAGAAGAATAGACGAAATGAGTGAGGATATTGAAAAACAACTTATTGAAAAGCTGAAAACAAGAAAGTTCTCCTTGCAAATGAGTGAATCAACTTTGAGAGACAGTGAGGCAGTATTGATAACTTACGTAAGATATATTGATAAAGGACATTTTGCTGAAGAAATAGTTGTTCTGTAAAAGATTAGAAAGCACCACTACCTCCAAAGATATATATATATAATAAGCTAAAAAACTTAGATGTCAATGATATACCAATGAAAAATATAACATCTTGTGCTGCAGATGGTGCTCCCAATATGATGGGCAAGAAAAATGGCTGCTTAGAATTGATGAAAGATGCGAATCCAGAAATGATTCTCATGCATTGTGTTATTCATAGGGAAAACTTGGTAGCTAAAAACATCTCGCCTGTTCTGAATGAAGTATTACATACAGTAATTAAAAGTGTGTTAATGCTATTAAATCTAGTGCCAAATGTGAGCGTCTTTTCAAGCTATTTTGTGAAGAACAAAATGAAGACCATGTGAGACTTTTATTTCATACTGAAGTAATCTAGATGGCTATCTAAAGGAAACTGTTTGAAAAGATTTATGGAACTGTTTGATACTCTTAGTGATTTTTTAAGCGACAAACCTGAAATGAAGTATCTGTTAACAATAGATGGTAAACCATTTGTGAGTTATTTAGCCGATATCTTTGAAAAACTAAATATATTAAATAAGCAACTTCAAGGAACAAATAAAACTCTTGTCAATGCAAAAGCAAAGATATTTGGTTTCATTACTAATATTGAGTTATGTCAGAAACATATTAACAACAAAAACTTTAAACAGTTTCATTGGCTCCAAAAATGTGAAGTAACTGATACCGCTTTACTTGTTATTGTCAATCATTTGAATATGCTATCAGCTGATTTAAAAGAAAGATTTTCTGATTTAAAACAAATTGATTTCCCAACATGGATGATGCAGCCAATGTTAGTGGATTTGTCTGATATATCAAATATGCAGTATCAAGAAGAACTCGCAGAATTGCAAAATGATGAGTCAGTTAAAGCTTTATTTAATATCAAAGAAGCGATGGCATGGCTTTGTGAGAAAACAGAAATCAAATACCCAAATTCAACCAAATGTGCAAGAAAACTATTGCTACCGTTTCCATCTTCATTTTTAGCTGAATGTGGATTTAGTGCTGTAAATGATTTACTGGTAAAAAAAAGAAATCGGCTGGATATAACACAATGTGGAGACTTGAGACTAAAGCTAACCAAATTGGAACCTAATATAAAATCTCTGTGCAGCAAGCATCAAGTGCAAGGATCACACTAAATTAAAATAATAAATTAATATAGAAAAATCTGTATTAAAATTATTTGGAATTTAAATTTGTTTTTCATTATGTTTTGAAATTTTACTTACTGTGTTTTGTTAACAATTTCATAGTGATTTCTTCCTAGAACCTATCATTTATGTTTATTAAGTGAACAAATAAATTTTTTAATGTTAAAAATTATGTATGTTACATAGGGGGGACATAAAAATTTTAGAAAGGTTAAGGTGGGGCATGGCACAAAAAAGGTTGGGAAACACTGATCTAAATAGTCAAGGATTGCTGAACGGATGAATGCAAGAATGGTAGTTAGACTCCTGGCTGTCAGGAAGCACAGAACTGAAATATTAGAGCAGTTCCAAAAGCTGATTTAGCAAAAAAGTATTTTCTTTCCTGTGGTGTAATTTAGTAACACTAAGGATGCTGTTCAGGTGTATTCCCTTGGAGGAAGTGAACTTTTGTACTTGAAAATGTTGGCATTTTGGAAATTCTGGCAAACTCTTTTAGACAGAGAGGGAAAGTCTGCTTTTTATAGCACTGACACAGGGTGCTTATCAATCATAGTCTGATAAAGGTTTAACAGCCGTTCTCTAGAAGGGGACAAAAAATTTCCTTTGTGGTGTCTTCTAGTTATGTGGTATAAATACTCCCACCATGACTGAGTTAAGCTACTGATTTGACATACTGAACATGGAGCAGGAGAGAGATACATACGTTGACTCTGTGGAGTCAGCGCTGGCCAACTCTAGTACAAAGCTTATTAAAGTAAATTTAGCCTTTGTTGTAGGGGTGCATTGCCAGTTTACCAGGAACTATATGGAGATGTTTCATGTTATTAACTAAAAAGTTTAGATGTGACCATTTGTTTTACATACATGTGTGAGTGTGGAATTGTGAAAACTTTGTAATAAACTTTTGTTCTTTTTATCTTTGTGACACATTGGCAAGAGATGCAATTATAATTTCCAAAATTTGCATTTCAGAGAGGGCAGAGGGCATGGTCTCAGGCATTTTTCCCTTTTAAGTATTGATAATGGTAAAGGCATTTTAGACTTGTCTTTCCGAAAGAATGAACTACCTCCAAGGTATAAGAGTAGACAGCTTTGGGAATATTTTCTCTACTCCGCAATGAGCCAGGATCGTGCATTTGCTCTAGCCAACATTAGTTTGGGTTTACACTTGTAGATCTACACATTTTCTGAAGATAATTCACACTTAACTAAATTATTCATTTTTGACATTCAGGTGGCAGCTTGACCATTTTTCAAAACTGCTTTCTTTGAACAGGCAACTAGTAACAAAGCTTCCCCTCAGCACCTGTTTGTATATTAGGCATGGACGGTTTGCCTTAGTCCTGCAGTTTCTTGGTAATATTCTGACTTATTCCTTTTTGTTGTCAATAGGTTACTCAAGAGATTTCATAGCATATGTGTGTAATATATATAAGTTGACTTCATGTTGCAAACCTGGATTCATAGCCTCATGTTTCCCATATATGTTGACTTTCTTCTAAGGTTATTTATGACATTGAAGATGAATTAAAACATTTCTTCATAGTCAGTTTTTGTGGAAAAGGAGTTTACATTTACCTTGTCTTCATAGTCTCCATTTCCACCTGAACTCAGTGTGAGTTGGCTTCTTTGCCCATTATTAAACTAAAAATGTTTCATTTAAGGAAATTCTGTCATCTTCTCTTTGTCTGCTCGTTCCCAAACTCATGCATGGATATGGCTGCTTCCTTTCTATTCTCACTATTATCTATGGAGTTGGGTGTAAGGTATTTCTTGCCTGGGTAACTGCAGGTGTCTGCTAATATCTCTCTGTGATTTTAAGTGTCTCCTCTCCAATCCACAATTCTGCCAAAGTGCCCCAATCTAAAATGAAATTCTGATCATGTTAGGTGGTATCTGGCTGCCCTGGTAGGGCAATAATTTGGTGCCCTTTCTAGATATTTTTATTTCTTGCCTGACCAGTTGGTGGTGCAGCAGATAGAGTATTGGCCTGGGATGCTGAGGACCCAGGTTCAAAACCCCAAGGTCACCAGTTTAAGTGCGAGGTTGTCAGCTTTAGCATGGGATCATAGACATACCCCATGGTTGCTGGCTTGAAGCCCAAGGTTGCTGGCTGATCAAGGAGTCACTGGCTTGGCTGGAGCCCCCTAGTCAAGGCACATATGAGAAGCAATCAATGAACAACTAATGTGACACAACTATGAGTTGATGTTTCTCATCTCTTTCTTCCTTCCTGTCTGTCTGCCCCTGTCTGTCGCTCTCTTGATTTCTCTCTCTCTTTCCAAAAAAAAAGAAAAGAAAAGAAAATTCTATTTCTTTAGTCAACAGTTGTTTGGTTGGGTGCCATGGGGGATGTGATGGTGGGAGAAGGGGAGTGAGGGTGGGAGGAAGAGAGTGATGGTGGGAGGAGGGAACCCTAGCGTACTCAGTGAGTTGTTACCTACATCTCTAAAAGCTGTAATTCCAGAGCTACAATATTTAAATAGTTCCACTGTGGGATATACCCCACCTCATGGGACTCATTGAAGTATTCTTTTCTATAAACTCACTGAGAAAACTTTGTGTAAATATAATTTCCTTCATCTTGTTACATTTCTAATGATAGTTTCTTAATAACATGAGCAACTGCATGACTACTCAGCTTGTTAATGTGGTTCCGTATGCAGGCATTTATTTGTATTATTAAGTCTTTGGGTGACATATTCCTCCCCATTGGCTTGTGTATGTCCAATGTGTATGTCTTGCCCAGCTGAAATATTCACACTTGCTAATGGGCTAATGGGCATAATCACTATGAAATAACTCATTTCTGAGAACAAATTTTAGGCTTTGAGTTATGCAAAATAATTTATTGATAGTTCTTTGTTTTGTTAATTCTATTATTTGGACAATTTGCATATTGAGTTTACTTATAATACAGCTTATTTATAATATTAAAATGAAATTTTCAGGGGCAAAAGTAATAATAAATTTTATATAACAGTATTATGGTCAGAGGCTGAGCAGTAAATAAAGGGGGAACTGATGACAAGTGAAGATGCAGAATTAGGGAAATATAACCGGGAAAAGTGAACTGCTAGGGAGATTCTACTTTTCAGTATCCTGAGCGTACTGCTATTATCTTATATTTTTTTTTACTAAAACTGTTCAATGCAGATATTTGAGAGATAATTTTCCTGATTGAAAGCAAACTCTAATTTAAAGTGATCACCAAAATTATTTGAAAAAATTTGCTTCAGACATCACTTTATCAGCATACATTGTTTTCTCTAAAGCAGGTTTGGTTTTTATATTTTCTTGTGATATTTTAAAGATCTACACACCAAAGACTTGTGAAGAGGTCTTGTTCAGGAACTTTCTGACTGAAAAAAAACAGTTGTATAGTTTCTATTTTAAACTCGTAGCATTTCAGGAAATCAAGAACTAGATCATTTTTGAAGGCCAGGAGGCTAAGGTGAGACTAATGGGTCATTATTTATTTATTTTAACAAATCGTAAGTAGTAGAATGACAGTTTCTTTACATTTGTGGCTATGTGTATGTACCTCAAGGAAAAAACCCAATTTATTGATTATTTGGGTAAATAAAGTTTTTCTATTTAATAGGGATTTATTAAAAGAATGCCAACTTACACTTTGGATAAAAGTTTGAAAAATCTACACTGGAAATTAAATTAATGAAACTTAACAGTACTCTGTGATCAAATAAACCCAGCACCTAATCAAATTTATTCTTTATTATTTCTTATGGTTTCCTCTGTTGAGCTGAATATTGGTAGTAAGTAATAAATTTATATTATATAGGGCTTTATTATTTGTAAAATAATGTCACTTACACCATCTAATTTAATCATCATTATACTCCTGGAACATTAGTTGAACTTATATGTTATGGGAAATTAAGTTTTAGAGAGATTATGACATGCCAAATATTATACCATTTATAAGTGGAGGATATAAATCCAGGTGTTCTGACAATTGGCCTTCCTTTGTACTCTCCTTTCTCCCTCCACCTCTGCCTTATTTCTGTCTTAAGAATATTACTATCACTGAAATGCTGAGTAGTCATCAGAATTGATCAAAGACTCTACAGTGTTTCCCAACCTTTTTTGTGCCATGCCCCACCTTAACCTTTCTAAAATTTTTATGTCCCCCCTATGTAACATACATAATTTTTAACATTAAAAAATTTATTTGTTCACTTAATAAACATAAATGATAGGTTCTAGGAAGAAATCACTATGAAATTGTTAACAAAACACAGTAAGTAAAATTTCAAAACATAATGAAAAACAAATTTAAATTCCAAATAATTTTAATACAGATTTTTCTATATTAATTTATTATTTTAATTTAGTGTGATCCTTGCACTTGATGCTTGCTGCACAGAGATTTTATGTTAGGTTCCAATTTGGTTAGCTTTAGTCTCAAGTCTCCACATTGTGTTATATCCAGCCGATTTCTTTTTTTTACCAGTAAATCATTTACAGCACTAAATCCACATTCAGCTAAAAATGAAGATGGAAACGGTAGCAATAGTTTTCTTGCACATTTGGTTGAATTTGGGTATTTGATTTCTGTTTTCTCACAAAGCCATGCCATCGCTTCTTTGATATTAAATAAAGCTTTAACTGACTCATCATTTTGCAATTCTGCGAGTTCTTCTTGATACTGCATATTTGATATATCAGACAAATCCACTAACATTGGCTGCATCATCCATGTTGGGAAATCAATTTGTTTTAAATCAGAAAATCTTTCTTTTAAATCAGCTGATAGCATATTCAAATGATTGACAATAACAAGTAAAGCGGTATCAGTTACTTCACATTTTTGGAGCCAATGAAACTGTTTAAAGTTTTTGTTGTTAATATGTTTCTGACATAACTCAATATTAGTAATGAAACCAAATATCTTTGCTTTTGCATTGACAAGAGTTTTATTTGTTCCTTGAAGTTGCTTATTTAATATATTTAGTTTTTCAAAGATATCGGCTAAATAACTCACAAATGGTTTACCATCTATTGTTAACAGATACTTCATTTCAGGTTTGTCGCTTAAAAAATCACTAAGAGTATCAAACAGTTCCATAAATCTTTTCAAACAGTTTCCTTTAGATAGCCATCTAGATTACTTCAGTATGAAATAAAAGTCTCACATGGTCTTCATTTTGTTCTTCACAAAATAGCTTGAAAAGACGCTCACATTTGGCACTAGATTTAATAGCATTAACACACTTTTAATTACTGTATGTAATACTTCATTCAGAACAGGCGAGATGTTTTTAGCTACCAAGTTTTCCCTATGAATAACACAATGCATGAGAATCATTTCTGGATTCGCATCTTTCATCAATTCTAAGCAGCCATTTTTCTTGCCCATCATATTGGGAGCACCATCTGCAGCACAAGATGTTATATTTTTCATTGGTATATCATTGACATCTAAGTTTTTTAGCTTATTATATATATATATCTTTGGAGGTAGTGGTGCTTTCTAATCTTTTACAGAACAACTATTTCTTCAGCAAAATGTCCTTTATCAATATATCTTACGTAAGTTATCAATACTGCCTCACTGTCTCTCAAAGTTGATTCACTCATTTGCAAGGAGAACTTTCTTGTTTTCAGCTTTTCAATAAGTTGTTTTTCAATATCCTCACTCATTTCGTCTATTCTTCTGCTAACAGTATTGTCACTGAGTGGCATAGCTTTTACATCTTTGTCATCTTTTTCAAGAACCGTTTTAAGAAATGCTGATATTGACGGTTTTATTAAATTCTCTCCTATAGTGTGATTTTTTCCAGTTTTAGCGATGAATAAAGAAATTTGATAACTAGCCTCAAGAACACGATTATTAGTTGAAGTATGAGCAGTAAATAGAGACTTTAATGTTGTTCTTTTTTCAAAATTTTTTCTTTAAAGTTTTAAAGTAACTCAAATCTGAATTAATATGAGCACTATGTTTCGCCTTCAAATGCGCCTCAAGACGACCTCGTTTCATTGATTCGTTGGTCAAGCATTGCTGGCATAAAAGACAAACAGGAATCCGCTCATCGTGAACAGCGGGTATGAACCCAAATTTTAAATATTCCTCCGAATATTGATGAGTTTTTTTCTTGCTTGCGCCACTCATTTTACTATGGGCTATAAGAAATAAAAATAAGATGAATTAAAAACTAATATTAAAATATGTGTTAAAATATATTCAATGTGACATAGAGTAAACGTATACTAAAAATTCATATTTATTTAAATGTATATAACACATTTACTACACTACCACTGCAAATCAAAAGGTATCTATATTTTTTCCATTTGACAAAATTTTCTGGAAAGTTATGCTTCTAAAATTAAAATTGTCATGCATGCACTATTATAGCCCCAATAATATTTATAAAATATTAGTGCTTTCTAGCCCCGATGCAAGAAGTACTTAATAAAGAGTTTAATATTGATAAAAATAAAATCAAATACTTACCAATTATATCTATACAATATATATGTGTATATTTATTAAATCAATGAGCTTTTACAACAGTTTTGACTGACACTTATTTCAAATTAACACCAACTGAATGATGTGAAACACTACAGAAGTTGCGATGGGCCAATTAGGTGAGAATAACTGCGTTGTTTAGCGAGTTTTTAAAACGTCCGGGGTTCCCTGCGGCAGACCGCACACTCCGCAGTGAACCCAGGACGAAGTTTACTTGACGACGCCAATCACCCAGTTGATATTTTGGTCTCATCAAACGAAATTATACTTAATAATTATTTACCGCAATTATTTAAGAATTGCATTTTTTGTTAAATTTGGCACTGATATCTAGCATTGCATTTAAATGGCCCGGGGTGAAGGAGTTAAAGTCGTATCAAGTCCATTTTCAAATTGCCCCCCTTAACTATCGAATTGCCCCCCTGTGGGGCGTGGGCCCCACGTTGGGAAACACCGGTTTATCACCTATTAATAAGTCAGCATATTTGTTGGTGCTTCAGTTTCTGACCTAATTATTATTACTGCCATTTTACTTTACTATCTTTTAGATAATCTTAGTGTTCTTACATGTATTTTTCTATTTGTGTTAGCCTAAGGAATAAAAATAAAAGTATAATTTAAAATTCCTGGGATTTTACAAATATTATGTTGAAGTATTAACATCCTGTCATGAATAGGACAGTAATCTGTTAATTATTGGAGCAAGACAAATCTCTCAATCCACATGGTATTAGTTATTCAAGTGTTATTCTGACCAGTGCTCTTGATGATTTTAGTAAGGTGTAGGCAATTAGAACAAAGTGGCCAAATAACAATTTTAGTAACAATATTTTCTCAAATTTTTACAGTATTTTATACTTACATAAATGTTTTTTATTTACATAAGAATATCTCAATATTGGAATGTTTGCTTTATGTAGATAGCCAAAGTAAGGCATTTTTACATTTATTTAAAAAGTATTTTTATCAGTTGGATAACAATACACCAAAATTCATAGGAAACATGTTTAAATCTTAACATTTGCTTTTTTCCTCTTACCACTTGCAGTGATTTATAACCCATACTAAATTAGGTTCTGCATACATATCTTTGTGTGTAGTTGGTTTTGATAGAAGATTGTAGAAGTTTTAGCCTTTATAGTATCCTTTTTTCCTTTAATCTTTGTTTCTGATCAGTGAGCTGAAAGCTTCCTAATTGGATGGCAATAAATCACCGCAGAAGCTGACTTATCTTGACTCATTTTTCTAGCTCTGACATATAACAAACATGGGAGCAGGTTGCATTTGGGGTCCAATAGTATAAGAAACACACTATATCTTTTAGTGCAGTCTTAGTTTTTAAAGAGCAAGTTGCAGAATTGTTGCTTCCTGAACTCATCATTGTGGCCATGGGTTACTTTGACCCTGGCTATCTTGGGTCTCTTATTTCTCTAGCTTGTTTTCTTCGTTTCAGATTTCATCATTCATCTTGTTTTCCTTCTGATTTCCTTTGTATCACAATTCTTGTTCTTAAATCCTTAGTCAGTTGTCAGATCTCTTGCTCTGGTCTTTTTTTTTTTTTTTTTTTAAGCAATAGAAAGAAAGATATATATAGAGAGAGACAGGAAGGGAGAGAGATGAAAAGCATCAACTCATAGTTGCAGCACCTTAGTTGTTCACTGATTGCTTCTCATACATGTTTTGAGTGGGGGGTGGTTTCAGCCAACCCAGTGACCCCTTGTTCAAGCCAGGGACCTTGGGTTTCAAGCCAGTGACCTTTACATTCAAGCCAGCAACCATGAGGTCATGTCTATGATTCCACGCTCAAGCCGGCAACCATGTGCTCAAGCTGGATGAGCCTGTGCTCAAGCCAGTGACCTCAGAATTTTGAACCTGGGTCCTCAGCATCCCAGGCTGACCCTCTATCCAATGTGCCACTTCTTGGTTAGGCTGGTCTTTCTTACTGTAAGCATTTTGCATTCTTTCCTGTCTTTGGTTGACTCTCTGCATGCAGTGCTGGTTTGGGAAGTCTTCCTGTTGTTTGCTATATAGGGTTGGCAAAAGTAGGCTTACAGTAGTTCATATGGAAAATAATATAGTAATTAATAAACAATATTATAAGAATAAATTCTGTGGTTTGCATAGCCACAACTTTAAACCTACTTCTGCCCCCCCCCCCCCGTATGTGTTGTGAAGGATGAAGTTTCTTATGTTTTCCTGGTAGCCATTATAATTTGATTGCTTTTGGAAAGGGGTAAGGTAAAAATAATTGTCATGTTAGAACCTATTATATATAATATTTCTCAATCTCTAAAAGCAGAAACATTTAAAATGGTGCCAGGTTAATAGGTGGCACCTCAGCATAGGTTGAAGTTTTCTAAAGAAGATATGACAAAAGTTTGTAGAGTGTAATTCTGAAAGAATAATATCTTTACAAATAAATATTTTTCTTACTATATATTTTATTTTTGGCTGTAATTTTCACAATCTGCATTGCTTTGAAAGAAAGGGATAAGCAGCTTAGTTTGAATGGTAGCATCTCTTTGGGGAGTATAATGTGTGCATTGTATGATGAAATCTAGATTTGTCTCTTATAAGTTATTCCTAGGAGAGCATGAAAATATTTTTATCATTTGGTTATATTCCAACTAGAAGTATATAGTATTTGATGAATAACTAATACAGATAATTAACAGATTAAGAGAATGTGTGAGCCCAAGCATGAACAGAGAAGTTGGGAAGGTGGTTATCAGCATAAAAAAAAAAAGGTGAAAATGAAATGAACAATACAACTGGAGCATGCATAAAATCAATTTAATTTGTGGGAACTCATACTTCCTTAGAATTATATTCTTATTTCTTCCTCTGTATGACCTAGGCTGTGTCTACATTAACTAAAGAGCATCCATGTCTCAGATATCTGCCCAATGGGCTAGTTTAAGACACTCAAAAAGAAGAAACCTAGGCCCTGGCCAGTTGGCTCAGTGTTAGAGCATTGGCCTGGTGTGTGGAAGTCCTGGGTTCAATTTCTGGTCAGGGCACGTAGGACAAGCGACCATCTGCTTCTCTACTCTTCCCCCTCTCCCTTCTCTCTATCTCTCTCTTACCCTCCCACAGCCATGGCTCCATTGGAGTGAGTTGGTCCAGGTGCTGAGGATGGCACCATGGCCTCACCTCAGGCACTAAAATGGCTCCAGTTGCAACAGAGTGACCACCCAGGTGAGCAGAGCATTGCCCCCTAGTGGACTTGCAGGGTGGATCCCAGTTGGGTGCATATGGGAGTCTGTCTCTCTGCCTCCCTGCTTCTCACTTAAGAAAAATACAAAAAAAAAAAAAAAAAAAAAAGAAAGAAACCCATTGTTATCTTGGATGAATGGTTAGTCTGTTCTTCCTTTTAAAATGAGTGTCATCTCTGGTATGCAGGACCTTAAAATGTCAGGCACAGTGGTTCTCAGAGGCTCAAGGAACACAGGTGGAGACCTTTGTCTGCCAAATGTGGGAAGCAGACATCAGCCTGACCATCGTAGGTTTTGTTCTGTTTGCACATGGTTTGGAAGCTTGAAGGAGATGGACTGCTTGCCTTCTCTTTCCATTATACCTGGTGGAGATTTTTAGGCTCAGCTGATCAACCAGCATTTGAATAGCAATACCTCAAAAGGATGAAAAATAAAGATAAAAGACTCTATTTCTCTCAGACTTTTCCAAAACCAATTGGCCTTCAAGATGCTTGACACATAGAACAATGTCTGCTAAGGACCGATGATTCACTAGCAGGTAGGAAGCAGACACTGGAGCCAGAATAAAGGAAGGTCAGGTTTGAGCTGAAGACCACTCGCCACTTCTATGTTTATTAATGTGTGGTGTGCTGGTCCTGGTGATGCCTGCCTGCTGTGAACTGGAGTCCAGTTATTCAGGAGTTCCACATTCCTGGTAAGTGCACCTGATTGGCCTTGCTTTATCCCCAGAATCTGGTGGGGATAGATTTAGTTCCTCTGGGGATGTCCCTGGTAACCTTTCTTCCTTTTTTGGTTGCACCTTTCCCCAACTCAGATTTCTGGTATCCTCCTGATTTATTTCCTCTCATCACCTTCTGTATCTGCAGAACGATTGTTATTCCAAGTTATGTGGACACAATGGCAGCTTTAAAGTGTTAAAATTCCCCAATTATTGTCAGTTACAGTAGTATTAAGAACTTAAACTAAAAAGCTTTGGGTAATTCAAACAATAGGAAATATATGAGGGGAGCTGAATTTGGAATCTGAGATTTCCTGGCACTTCAAAAAAGGGATGAGGGAGCCAAACTACAGCGCTTCACACCCGCTCTCCTCAGAAGAGAGAGACCTCCCTGTGGGATCACACTGTCCCTGGGTCTTCAGTACCTTGGTATCTGTCTCTGAAAGTGTGCATTTCAAAGATGAAAAAGTTTTGCAAATTGTTTAGAACATTACAGGTCTCATGAGTCATTCATAGAAGATTTTTGAATTGAGGAGGATTGTATTTGATTTAGAATGTTAAAACAAGCTCCAGTTGTTACTTTTTAGTGTTTATTCTTTGTTCTATTTTTCCAAAGTGATTAACATAATTGTTAATACTGCATTTAATGGCAGCAAAGCTTTCGCCAATCTTAATGTTCCACTGTGTGGCTTAAATCAATGTGTAGGGATTTATGGATTTAATATGGGATGGATCTATCACATGTTATATGTAAGACAATATAGACCTTTCCTTTGAAGAACTTAGACTCCCTTCAAGGTACTTAATATATGACACATTTCTAACATTATTTGAGGCAAAACAAAACACCAGCAAGTAAAGATTTAAAATATATGAAATTTAATTATTGAGATTCAATTACCATAACTTTAATTAATTACAAATAACATTTATCTCACCGAAATAAGGCAGGATCTAAAACATACGTTGAAATATTATTAAAAATGGCATATTTTAAATTTCTATTTTTAGAATAAAAATATACTACTTATAAATATATGTTACTTCTGCCTTTATCATTTATGGCTGATGGCTCCATCTTCCACCTCCCTCTTTTTTTTTTTGAGGTTTTTCATTTTTACTAAAACATTGAGATCAGAAATTCTAAAGTTTCAATGATGAGGACCCTAAAGGGGAGGTAAGACAAGGTTCTGATAGTTCTGTATTCGAGTGGAGCCAAGAAGTGGTCACCCCAATAGATTGTGCTCAGGATTGAGCTGGGTTAGCACAATTAACCTTGGCAGGGCAGAGTATACTTAAGGCAACTCTACGATAATGTGTGGTTCAATATAGTTAATAAGATGCAAAGCCCTTTATAAAAAAATATATTAGCAAAGTATAGGCTCATCATGGAGTTTTAAGTATTTTCATAGGTAAGATAATATAATATAATACAAATACTTAGGAGTCCAGGCAGACCTGTAGGCTGGTAAGATCTGAGAATACATTCAGCTGATTGTAGGTTTTCATCCACTAATCTTGAATTCAGGGCAAGACTCTCTTCTGGAGGGAGATGAGCTAGATGAAGACAAAATCACAATTCTGGGGGAGTACGTGCACTATATATGTTATAGAAAGAAAGACTTGAGTGCAGCAGAAACTAGAACTAAATCCAGCTGATCAAAATTGAGCCATGAGCACCTGAACTGAGATAGCAGCCAGGGAGACTTAAACTGATTCTGTTTGAACCTAAGTTTTTAGCTGGAATTGTTCATAATGTTCCTCTTTAAGATCAGGATTGGCCTGAATACTGGGGAAGAGTTGAGACTTGAAGTACTCTTGGTTGTAGGAAAGAGAGAACTCGGGGACAGGTAGAACATCCCATGAAGGAAGGACTGCCTCTGTCCTGGGAATTTCTTTTAAATGTAGAATGGACTTCACGGTGGAGGCAGCTGTCTGAGAGACTTTTCATCATGATCATTATCTAAGATACACACACACACACACACACAAATATATATAGGGTATTAAGATTACATAGATAATTAAATGCCTCTTGTACGTCCTTTATAACTCTGTGATTTTGAAAACATTTAATACTACAAAGAATGCTCTATCATTTTCTCTTCTACATTCTTGGATTTTAAACAATGTTGAAATCTTCTTTCAGAACGTATAGAAGAAAAAAAATGCCTTAACATGAAGTAGGATAGTATTAGAAAATAACCTTCTAGGGCTTATGAGAAATCTTTATTAAA
Source organism: Saccopteryx bilineata (assembly GCF_036850765.1). Lineage (NCBI taxonomy): Eukaryota > Metazoa > Chordata > Mammalia > Chiroptera > Emballonuridae > Saccopteryx > Saccopteryx bilineata. The sequence goes on along the minus strand of NC_089491.1, from coordinate 183,011,603 downwards.
GCATAAAAGCTTTATTTGATTTTCAGTGAAGTAAGAAAGTATGCTGTTGATAAGCATGCTTAGATTTCATATCATAATGTACCATATGGTTTTTGTCTTGGGCTGATTTTTCACTCTTTATAAAGAAGAATAAGTAAGTTTACACATGATTCTGGAAGTAACCTCTAACTTCTACTTTGAGATTTCCTAACTACATAGCCAGTTAAAGTCGTTCATCTGACCAGAAAGGCCTTAACTGATGCACATGGGTGGGAAATAGATTTTATTTTGGCAGCAATAAACTCTGATTACTTCTGTGTGAATGATTTCTTCAGCTACTTTATGCAAAAGGTCTTTCAGACAAGAGAAATATCTTTTAACTATTTCGGTGAAGTTAGGAAGCTATAGTTTAATAAGTCCACTTTCAATACCTGTCTTATTTTAATAACTATTTGCTTAGCAGTCCACATGGAGGCTAGTTATCATGTATACTGCTCACAAAAATTAGGGGATATTTCAAAATGAATATTGAACAATAAAAAAAGAAGCATTTGATTTTTTTATTTAACAAAAACATCAGAAAAGCAAATGACAGGTCAAAGAAAGTTTTTTGATTATGCAAACAAGATGCAAAACTAACTTTTATTTCATTGGTGAAAATGCACCATACAAAAGGCTTTGTGCAAATTTGAATCTTTTTTTTAACCTTTTACCAACTGTGATTGTGGACAGTTTACCTAATATTTCTATGTTTTCTGACCTGTGAAAGTTGGATAAGACACCTCCCTCAAAAGCTATTGTAGATATTAAGTAAGAAAACATTTAAGATAATGGCTGCACATTTGACAATTTCATTTAAAGTTTAATTCTTTCTCAGCCTCAGCCCCTGTTTAAACAATGGAGACAGTGCCCCCCTCATCAGATTGTTCTGAGAATTAATGATAAAAACATTTTGAACAGTAAAGTACTATAGACATGCAAGGGGTTCTTCATTATTCTTTGCTACTAACAACTGAAATCTCAAAAATGTTTTGAGATTTCTTAATCACATGGCTAGCTAAACTTATTCACCTGAGTGGAAAAGTCATTTTATAGGGAAAAGAATTGTTTAAGTAATTTCTATTAAATTCGTACTTGTTTCTCTTTATTTGAATTCAGTTTGACTTCTTTCCCCCTTGGTCCAAGAATGAAGCTCTCCTCCTCATTTACAATGGCCATTTAGCCTCTGAAGCTAGCACTTCTTTTTGTTCCACTGAATATTGGTGTGTTGGTTTCCTAGAAATGCTGTAAAAAAGTACCCTAAACTGAGTGGCTTAAAACAGATATTTATTGTCTCACAAGTTGCTAAAACTTCAAAGTAAAGATATCTGTACTTGCGCTCTTTCTGCGGCTCTGGAGGAGAATCCTTCTGTGCCTTTTCCAGCTTCTAGCAGTCTTTGGTGTTCCTTGGCCTGTTTCAGCCACTCAGCCTGTGTCTTGACATCATTTCCCCATGTGCGTGTTGTCTCTGCATTTAAATTTCCCCTTTTTTATATAAGGACATCGTTTATATTGAATGAGAGTCCATCCTAATCTGATTTTACCTTATCACCTTTCTAAAGACTATTTGCCAATAAAGTCACATTCTAAGTGACTGGGGGTTAGGAGTTTAACATAACTTATTTGGAGGGGGCACAACTCGACCCATAACAAATGGCATTCTCAAGGGTTTTAATCTCAGCCCCTTTTGGGGTCCTTTCTTTGTAAGTAATTTCATCTTCTCATGACTTTAATGACAACTGTGGTATAGTGAAATAAATATGGCCTTTGGATACTAGCTATTTTACTTTCTAGTGACACTAGCAATCTAAACATTATATTTATGGGGGTCTGTTGAGTGACATTTTCCTATTCTGGGTTTTTACTGGGGAAATGCAGGGTCCAAAGTGCTATAATAAAGGCCAACTCCCCAGTGAGGTTGCTTTCAGCATTCTTAGCTTACCAAGCTAATATGTACACCTAGAAACAACCCTGAAGAATAAAAGCAATCAGAAAAAAATCACTTGGAGGAAGGTCACCTAAGGTGTGGTCCAGAGACCAGATGTATCTGCGTCACGTGGGAGAGCTGACAATGTGAAAGCCTGGGCCCGCCTCAACCTAATGAATCAAATCCTCTGGAGGTCGGGTTCTGGCATCTGTTTTAAGAAGTTTTGTAGGTGATTCTTATACACTTTGCAGGTTGAGAAGTACTGAATTTGATTGGGTTAGAGGACAGGACAGGAGCCCTGGTGATGGTGGTGGGCTTTCTGAATTGATTGTACTCGTGTATATGCATCTCAGGACTTTAAGCAACAGGTGGTGAGGCCATTCTTCCCCTTTAATTCTCTTCCCTTGAGTTCTTAGCAGCACTCCCTGGCATACTAATGGAAGAGATGGCATTGCTATCAGGGCAACTGTAATGTAAATTTCATCTGAGTCACTTGTAAATGTCCTCTTCGAAGCTCCATTTGGCAACTGATCTGTCTTAACATTGCTTAATGCTCTGCTCTCAACCATCAAGTTTCTGTTTTACACTTGCTTGTCCAGGGAATGAGAATCAGTAAAAGGCATTTCCTTTTTTTTTCTTTTTTTGAGGAAATATGTTATGCACATCAGCCTCTTATTATCCTCTTCAAGGGAAAGTGTGCCACATAAATTATAGTGATTTATTAGGAAGGAAGAACCTATTCTCGTGGCCTTACTCAGCAGTTTTTATGGAGTATTCTGTAAGTAGAAAAACATTTGTCATTTTTTGGACAGATTGAGAATAAATAAAATAGAGAACTAGTGTAAGGTACATAGAGTTTAACCTCCAAAATGTTTGAAATAATGTTGTTGCCAGCATGTACTTGCATAGGTAGGCCTGGGGTGCTTGTTTCTGTATTGAACATGGATAGACTTTTTTTTTTCTTTCATCAGTATTCCCTAAGGAATATTGGAGAACAACTATTTAGACAGCATGTACATTGTTTTTGATGTTATAAGTAACCTAGAGATGACTTAGAGTATATGGGAGGCTTTTGTAAGTTATATGCAAATACTGTGCTATTTTATAGAAGGGACTGGAGCATCTGTGGATTTCAATAACCACAGGGACCCTGGAACTAATCTCCCTCAGATATGGAGGGATGGCTGTAATATAATCTTTTCCTGGGAGTTTTATGAATTTTATGTATAACATGGCTTATTTTCATATCTTTTAATAATCAAGACTTAAAATGCACTCAGGTTAGAAAAGATGGGTAAGAGGGACATAGATTTTTTTCCTGGGAACCTGGTACATTGCATTTTCTTGCAGAGCATTTCCAAGTGATAAAATGAATCAAAAGGTCCTGGCATTCATTTTTTTTCTTTTCCTTTGTGCATGTCTAGAATTTCTTATGTAAAAATAAAGTGAGAAAACTGATGAAAGTGGGTATTTTTGTATGTAGATATGTATGTATTCTTTTATATAAAACACACTGAGCACTTGCTGTATAACTGGATCTGGGATACAGAGGTGATTAAGTCATTTTGTTTCCTCAAGAGAGATTTCAGTCCAGTGGAAGAGAGGGTGAAATCATCTGGAGTAAAATAAATTATTATCTGAATTATATTTATCTATCTCTAAACAATTAATTAATTATATGGCCACCAGTAATTATTGCTTTAGTCTATAAAGTAATTGTTCTTGAATTTTAGTGTACATCACAATTTAATGTGCAGGCTGTCTTTGGAATTTTGTTGAAATTACGGATGGTGGGCCCCTATCTCTAATTAGCCATGTTCTACAAGTCTGTAGTAGGGCCCAGGTAGTGGATTTGTAAAACACAGTGCAGGTAATTCTGATGCCTACTACAGCTCAGGAACCACTGCTGCAGGTGCTTAGAAGCAGGCCCGTTAGACATTGTTTACTTGTGGCACAAGTGGATTAAGAATCATGTGGTTTTGTAAAAATCAGGAAATTGCCTGGAATTTGGAGTCAGAACTCAAGTGAGAGCAATTTAATAACAGCTTTGGCTGTTGGAGACTTTTCCTGGTTCATGGGTCTGAGGACTTCCACTGGCAGTGTTTTTCCACTTCAGGATGCTTAAGGACATTGGCCCTAGCTTCTTGGTTATTGGTTGGAATGGAACTCATCCTGCACAGATGGGCCATGGATTATGAGGCCGGACAGAGAAGGAACCACAGGTTCACTGACAGAACCAACACATGGAAAGAGGAGGAGAGAAAAAGACAAAGGCTGGATGTAGAGCACGGAACAAAATCCACATCCACCTGGTCATTGTAGAAAATGCTCCCTTCTCGTAATGTATCTTAATAAGGGTGTGCATATAGCAAGTTAGAAGCTCATCCAGATTTCCCTTATTTATGATCTTTAAAATTATATAATAAATACCTTCCAAGCTTTCATTTAAATAAAAATAACAATGGAGCAGAACTGAAGCAAAAAGAAATCACAGTGACAAATTACATGTTTTTTTCCTAAAGAGCAGAAGGAACTGAATTAAGGATGGAAACAGTTGACTGACTTTCTGTTCTCACCAATATAGGTCTCAAGTAGTGGAGTGTAACATGGGACTTCTAAAAAGAGAATGAGTTATTCTGGTGGTACGACTTCTTCATTTTCAGTATTTGATACTTGCTTTGGTTTTGAGACTTGAATATTTTTCTAGTTTTGTTCTGACAATACAGATATGAGGATATACTTAAAGGAGCATGAAATATAACCACTGCTGCATAGTCTATATCTTTAAACTCTTCATCTACAGTTTATTCTTTATATTATTTCTTTATCTAACCACTACCCACTCTCACTCCCAGTTTGCATATCAGAATTCCAACAGTTAATTGACAAAAGTTTGTTTAGCAAACAGCATGTAGAGCATTAGTGCCAGGCTGTGTGGTGAACACAGGTGCACGAAAGGCCCGTAGGTCTAAGTCTTTCAGATAAATAAGTGAACACTGGGGAGAGTAGAACCAGTGGCCTGTTCTCCTTCCAGTGCGGCAGCTTTCCTAATTCAGAACATCGTGGGAGCGGTCGGCCGACTCTTCCATAGGCTTAGACAGCTTGCATTTCTCTGGCAGCTATAGAATTTCAGTCTTTTAATTATTTTTCTCTTGCCCTACACAGATTGTTTGAAAAATCACTTATTTGCATGAACTATTCAGTGTCTTGTTTCTTTTAGGACAAAGGCCAGTCTTATTAACATCACCTCCAAGGCTCGATGGCAGTGGTTCTGAACTGGGGATGATTTTGTCTCCAAGAGGACATGTGGTAAAGTCTGGAGACATTTTTGATTCTCATAAGGCATCTGGGGGTGGGTAAAGATACAATTGGCATCTAGTGTTCAGAGGTCAGAGAGGCTGTTATACATCCATTTTATTTATTTTAGTTTTTGTATTTTTCTGAAGTGAGAAGCGGGGAGGCAGAGAGACAGACTCCCACATGCATCTGACTGGGATCCACCTGGCATGCCCACCAGGGGGCGATGCTCTGCCCATCTGGGCCACTGCTCTGCTGCAACTGGAGTCATTCTAGTGCCTGCAATGGCGGCCACAGAGCCATCCTCAGTGCCTGGGCTAGTTTTGCTCCAATAGAGCCTTGGCTGTGAGAGGGGAAGAGAGAGACAGAGAAAGAGAGGCAAGGGGGAAGGGTGGAGAAGCAGATGGGTGCTTCTCCTGTGTGCCCTGGCTGGGAATCGAACCTGGGACTTTCACGCGCCAAGCTGATGATCTACCACTAAGCCAACTGGCCAGGGCCGCTGTTCTACATCCTTTAAAATTCAGGACAGGTCCTTACAAGAAATAATTATTGACCCCAAATGTCAGTAGCATTGAGGTTCAGAATCATTGTTCTATAGCATCTGGCTGCTGCTTGCTTCACCAGCCTCATCTTGGGCTACCCTCCCTTTGCTCTTTCCACTCCAAGCACACTGGCTTCCTTTCAGTTCTTTGAATAGCTTCTGCTGCTGTTTTATTTCTGGGGATTTTGTATTTGTGATTTGCTATACATGGACTCTCTTCCACTTCTTTCATTTGCCTAACTCCAGACCCTTCCGAGCTCAGCTAATAACACTCAAAGAAGTCTTTCATCCCTCTCCCACTAGGTTAGATAGCCTTATGCTTCAGGAACAACATGCAGTCCTGTGCCTTCAGCCTCAGTGACACTATAATTAATCGTTTATTTTTTAATTGGTTGTCCATATCTTACCCCCCCCCCCATTAGAGTATATTTTCAAAAGGGCAGGTCCTGTTCACTTGACCAACAAAGATTGTTTGAAAAAATCACTCATTTGCATCGTTTTATCCCCTGTGACTAGAATGATGCTTTTCACTTGGTAGTCTCAATGAATATCACCTGAATGAATGAGTCATCAGATAAAATAATGACAATGATTTACCAAGAATTAGACCTATGACTTTTTGACATATCATCTGGAGGTGACTTCTTATTCTGAGTCTCTAAGGAATTTTTATTTAAACCAGTATCTGGTATTAACCATATGTGGTTTTGTTTACTAGTTATAGACAAACTAGGATATTTTGGTTGTGGCTTTTTAGATGTCATTTTGATACAAGTACCATGTCACCATCCCTTGCTCTCCTTATTCTACCTCTTTCATGCCAATTATAGATAACTTTCAACTTCTACTTTATTTTTGCATTGTTAAACTTTTAAAAAATGAATGAATATTACTTTTATATACAGAATAATGATTAAAAATTTTAAATTCTATTGGAACTGGATTGGATTCTGAGATTCTATAATCCATTTTCCGACATTATAATAAATAAGAGTATAATAATATTAATATAACATATAGATACTATTGGCTATGGGAAAACTTGTGGAAAATTTAATTAAAGATTAACAGTGCAATTTGGAGTTGAGAATAAGGGATCCTGTTGTGATCCAGCATCCTGCTTGGCTCACTAATATATACTCAGTCAAATATGGCTAGTGTAAGTAAGCAGTCTACACAAAGCAGAGGTGTTCATCCTCTAGATTCTTCAAACAGGAAACAGACTGAATATCCTTATTAAATCGATTAACCCATTTATTACCTGAAACTAATTTGAATGAACATTACAGCTAAAGAGAGTAATAAGAAAATTTGAATTATAGATCATTTATATGAATAAATTCATAGTGAATGAGCTGACTCTGGCCCTTCATGATGTAGGCCAGTCTAGGAAACATTTGACTCACATTTATGTGTTTTTCTGCCAACTGATGCCTTGCCTTCATCCTGCACCTGTTCAGGCTGAGGGGTTGGTATAGGGGGTTGGGCTCAAAGAGAGGTGAAGACATCTGCTGCTTACATTGCTTGATAATTTAAAAATGTGTGCTCTGGTTTTAGCTGCCCTTAGTTAATATGCATAAAATTGTTGCTCATAATGTCATGTGCCTATAATACACATTTGTGTGTTAACTGGATGTGATGATCTGTAAATACACACATATTTGTTCCCAAATTTCTTCTATCTTATGCTATTAAGTAAATTTTTTTAATAAATGTATCAGTTTCAATCATATAAATTGTCAATATTCAACTGTTTTTGACTTACAAATATGACATTTTTTATTTTGTTCTGTTTCATATAAATGAATGAATAGATAAATTTTGAGTTTATTTTTCCATAGAAAAAATGTTCTAATTAAGAGTAAAACAAATTTGAGGCCTGGCTGCATACCTCAGTTGATTAGAGTGTCATACTGAAGTGAAGAGGTTGCTGATTAGATCCCTTGTCAGGGCACACACAGGAACAGAGTGATGTTCCTGTTTCTCTCTCTCTCTCTTTCTCCTTTCAACTCTCACTAAAATCAAGAAATAAAAATTAAAAAAAATTTTCTGTCTCTCCCTAAACCCATCATATCACTTACATCCAAAAAGATTAAAAAAAGAGTGAAACAAATTTGAAATAGCACTATTTGTACTTTGTTTAGGTACATAGTGGTTCAAATAGATTTTGACAGGCAAGCTGAAAAAACTAACCATAATTTAAACCATTGATTCTGTAGAAAAATGCATGTCAACCACAAAACTCAACTTAAATATGAACATTTGGTTCATATTATATTCATAGATTGGTGACATAAATCATAACACCTGTAGGAATTACCTTCGTATTCTGACAGAATATTTGATCGAAACTTCTTTCCTAGATATTTGGTTTAGGGCTAGCAGTTAGGGATGGGTTGAGAATTAGGTGATAATCGTCAGTGTTGTTAGAGTCTGTGTCCTTCTCTTGAGGCATTCATTCATTAATGGAAACCTTTGACACTAGGGAACGAGATCTTTGGTATCTGACAAAATGTAGGGAAAATGTGCAGAATCATACAAAGCAAACCTTTTCCCTAGGGTCTGCTATATTTTCTATCAGTGATCTGCAGTGAATGAGGGTCATTTTTCATCATTATCTATTTTCTGATCTTAGGCTTTTGGGAATTCCTTAGCTCATGGACCTTTAATTTTCCAGACATGCAAGAATATATGAGTTTTCGTGAAAAACCTCACGATGTGAGTGGGCATCTGGTAGTGTTTCATAAGGACACACAGGAAGGGTGATATTTCTGCCAAAGGGTGATGTAATCTACCATAATGTCAGCCTTTGAAAAGGAAGGGTAACAGCTGAGCTCAGTCCTGCTCCACGGAAAGTCTAGATAGATAAACTTTCCAGGTGCTGGTCTGACATGGCTTTGGGGGCTGGTGGTCCGTGTACATGATTTCCTTTAGGGAAGGTTTTTAGTTGGGGGAGAGGTCGAGATAGAAGTTTGGGTCATAAATTTTTATTTACTCTTTAAAACCCTTGAAGATAAAATAATAACATCAAAAATAATTTTAAAAACATGAAGAAATCAGAATTATTGTGAGGGAGAGGATATTCTCAGGTGAGAATGTTGCTTCCTTTTCTGATTTTATTTTTAGGTAAATAGAGGAATATAGAAACATCCACACACTATACTCTGTTTCTGTTTGTCTGATTAATATAAAGCAAGAGAATCTAACAACTCTCTTGATGTTCATAAATATAAGAAGCTCCAAGCAGGCTTGTTGTTTTTGCCTTGTAAAAAAGAGACCGTGAGATTTTATTTATTAATGCATCTAAAAGTCTTATATGAGAGATTTTTTTTAAACAACCATTAATACTATGGAACCTAAATAATTAAAAAAAACTAGTTAATGGAAAATATGATTGCCAGTGTCAGGGAGTCTTGAGACTGTAAATACCATATTGGTCAGATTAGAAATAATACTGAAATTATTATTATATTTATAAATATAATGATAATATAAACATAATTCTTTTTATTCCTTATAACTCTTTCACACATATTGAATTTGCAAAATAGTTTCAGTATTGTTGTCATAGATATTAGCACAGTTTGATTAAATCTTAATGTTCTATTCATGTCAATTTGTGTTATTGGATTCAGCAGTGAAATTTTGGGTTGAATGAAATTGGGATGTGTCATACCACTGAAGTTCTGGCCTGAACCTTCTCTCGGGCATGGTTTTTTTCCTTCCTGCTTCATGTGTTCAACATCATTTTATTTGTTAAAATTACCAACAGAGGTTTTTGTAATTGGTCATTCACCACTGATCTCTTGAATTAACACTTGCTTTGCATTTCCAGGTTAGTATTATGCCATAATAACTGCTTCTTAAGTTCACTTTTTTTTTAAGTTTAATGTTACTTAGATTATGGACCATATTTCTCAATCTGACAATAGAAGGCAAACACGGTCTAATTAAAATCTTTGCTAATGATAAGAAGAATTCACTTTTTGTTTCCTTAAAATATTCTTCATACTATATTGGCTACTTTTTTTTTAATCAAATAAAAAATTAAATTGGCCTGGAAAATTCATCCTGATAATATTAGAATGCACTCAAAACTAAATAAGAATAATAAAGTCAGCCACCATAAATATTTGAATTATGTTCCAAATGCTGAAAAATCTATATCATCAGAAGTGACATTATTTATGTTGGACCATGAAGATCTCTGTGAAAGAGAGAAATTTGTCCTGGCCAGTTGGCTCAGTGGCACAGTGTCATCCCAGTGTGTGGATGTCCTGGGTTTAATTCCTGGTCAGGGTACACAGGAGAAACACCCAACTGCTTCTCCACCCCTCTGCCCCCCTCTCTATTCCTTCTCTTCTCCTCCTGCAGTCATGGCTCAATTAGAGTGAGTTGGCTCCGGGTACTGAGGATGGCTCCATGGCCTCTGCCTCAGGCACTAAGAAGAGCTCAGTTGCTGAACAACAGAACAATACCCCAGATGGGCAGAGCATCACCCCCTCGTGGGCTTGCTTGGTGATCCTGGTCAGGGTACATGTGGGAGTCTGTCTCTCTACCTCCCCTTTTCTCATTGAACTAAAAAAAAGAAAGAAAGAAAGAAAAATTTATAGTGTAGACAACTAGTAAACTTTTATTTCCCAAGTTCTCAAGGTATATATACATTCTTTATAATTTTTTATAGATTTATCTGGCCTTCAGGACCTTGGCAGCTAAGAGGTCTTGGCTCCTTTACACAGGTGCCACCCCTTGATCTCCAGTCTGCATCTTTCTCTATGTAGGTGAAGATCTCTCCTTCCTAAAGCAGAGAAATGATAGTCCATGGTTCATTTGTTCTGGAGCTTTAAGAACAGAGTAGAGTCAACTCTATTTTTGAAAAGTATTAAAATGAGAATGACAGTAGTACCTCATATCTAGGTTCATAGTGAGGACTGGATGTGCACTGAGACTAAGCCCAGACCTCCCTATTCCTTCTACCTGCAACACACATAGCTTCACCTTCACCATCTGCTTTGAATCTATTGGGACAAATCTTTTGTTCTTAATCTTAAGACAGTCATAATAAGAACTTTGTCTCCCAGGTCACATCCCATCATGTCCCATACTCTAGTTATTTTGGTGTCTGTACATCCTCTATCCTGTTTCCTATCACCCTTCCCTGCCTCCTAAAACCCCTTTCTTTATGCTTTCTAGAGCCTATGAACTGTTAGTAAAATCTGCGATAGTTTCAGATTTTCCTCTGAATAATTGGCGGTTCCTGACTGCCACTTTCAGACCATGCTCCTGCTCTTCTCTTAAGCTCCTTTAAAATATCCTTACTTGTTTCTTTTTCCTACCAATCCTGGGTCTTCTCTCCTCATTTCTTAACCGTTTCCTTTTATGGCTCTTTCACTTTCTTCAGTACAACCCCATCTTAATTACATACTTTCCATTGAGATGAACCCACTGATGACTCTTCCAATACCCTGGCTGCTCATTTCCTGGGAGTCTACTTCTCCATGATCTCATCTTCCAGTCTCAGTCACCCACTTACACACTCATACCCAAGACCTCGTTTTTTCCTTTAATTGCAACTCCTCCTTAGTCTTTGGGTCCCTAAGAATTTGAACCTCTCTGAGCTTCCTCTTTTCAACAGTGAACTAATGAAAATGAGAAAAGGGTGGAAATAAACATTAGGAATTTTCCTGTATGTTAAATTGTGAAGCTTTATGTTGCTAAAAGAAAGAATTGTTGTGATTACTCTCTATTTACATGAAGGGTCAGATGAAACCTCAATGGGAGGTGAATGAAGTGCTGAAATAGTGCCCTGTGGTAATTCTGAGGATGTTTATTTTGTCACTTTTTTCTCCAGAAAATGCTATGCTGATGCTACTGCTATGTTTATGCTGATTCTCTAGAAACTTTTCTAGATTACTGCATGGTGTGTGTGTGTGTGTGTGTGTGTGTGTGTGTGTTTAGTGAGAGAGAGAGGCAGGGAGGGGAGACTCTTATGTAGGTTCATCTCTGTGGCCATAATCGTGAGGGGGCTGGAGTCAACTTTCCTCACCTGGATTCATTGTTATTCAAGAGAAATCTGGACCTATGCTTAACTAATGAGGTGATTTAGAAGTATGCATTGATTGCACTTTCTCTTGCCTTTATAGTCCACATTTTGATGTTTTGGCTTTCTTCTTTTTTTTGATGGGGTGGGTGAGGGGGAAGAATAATTTGTCCTGTTAATCCAGGTTGCTTTGCTGTATTGTCTGATAACTTAGGCACTTTCTCATAAATTTAAGTTTGTAGATATGGGACATAGAAACTATATAAAACATAGTTTACTGGAATTGGAAACTTTGCAAGCAGAAGACCAGCTAATTATTAGCTGTATGACCTTAAATGAGTTGCTAACTTCTCAAACATATAATTTTTATCTTTAAAATGGCTCTGATAATACCTCTTTAACAAGTATAATATTAGTGTTACAAACATGTCATACAGGTGAACTTGTCTAGCACATCAGAAACTTGCTTTGTTTTCCATAATTTGATAGTTTTAAATGCTTTAAAAGATTTTTTCCATTAATTTTAGAGGAGAGAGAGAGAGAGAAAGAGATAGAGAGAGAGAGAGAAAGAAATATCAACTCACTGTTTCATTTTGTTGTACCACTTAGTTGCATACTCATTGATTGCTTCTCATATGTGTCCTGACCAGGGTTGATCCCATGACCTCTTGTTTGTGAGTCAAAGCTTAATCCACTGAGTCACCCTGCCAGAGTTGATATTTTTCTTTCTTCCTGTCATCTCACTGACCACACAGTGCTGCCACCAGGTGTTTCCTCTGTAGATTAGAAAGCCTAACTGAATGGTTTGATATAATTAGTCTGATTTCACTTGGCATAAAAATATAAAAGGATTGTTTGAAACCAATTAGTGGAGGGTAAATGTTCTTTGCCTAAATTTTAGTTTAAAAATTAAATACATTGACAACATTTTTCATTTTCAATATATAACATATTATTTGGTCTTTAAATATTCATTTCTATAAAATTTCTAATGTATATTTATTTATTACACATTAAATACTTAGTCTTAATTTTTATTTTTTTAGTGAGAGGGAAAGAGAGAGAGAGAGAGAGAGAGAGAGAGAGGGCTAGAGAGAGGTACAAACAGGGACAAACAGGCAGGGAGAGAGATGAGAAGCATCAACTAGTAGTTGTGGCACTTTAGTTGTTCATTAATTGCTTTTTCATATGTGCCTTGACCAGGGGATTCCCACTGAGTCAGTGACCCCTTGCTCAAGCCAGAGACCTTGGGCTCAAGCCAGCAACCTTGGGCTTCAAGCCAATGACCTTTGGACTCAAGCCCAGTGACCATGGGGTTATGTCTATGACCCTGTGCTCAAGCTAGTAAACCTTTGCTCAAGCAGATGAGTCTGCACTCAAGCCACCAACTTTGGGTTTTCAAACTTGGGTCCTCAGCATCCCAGGCCGATGCTCTCAACTGCACCACCACCTGGTCAGGCCAAATACACGTTTTAAAAGAAAATATTTATGCTATGGGAGCACATTATTGTTATTACAGTGTGAATAATAGATGGCAGAGACTCCTGTATTAGATGTAGAAGAGCATTGAATGAAAGCAACCAGGAACTGGGAAGTAGTTTGGTCCATAGTTTGTCCTTTGGGGTGGTTGTACTGGCTGATGTGGCAGATGTCCTTTTTCCTACTTAATAAACTGAGTTGATTTTACTCACATTTATTCTTGGCTCTTACCTCACAACAGGTGGCCAGTAACTCTTCAGTTGACTCTGCAACTGCTGGCTGTCACAAACTTTGAAAACCTTCTATTATGATTAAAGCAATAGTTTAGAGGAAACTTAGGAAAATTAACTGAGCTGACACAAATTGTATAAACTAATTTGTAAGCTGAGGTGGCTTCTAGTGACTCATGTGATACTTTTTAAAATTCTGTGTTGGCATGTTTGGCCATAGATGGATCTAGAATTAGCCATGTAGTAAGCATTCAGTAGCTGGCATCTGAAAACTATATCGTAAATGTCTGTGCTTTGAGCTTTTGGCAGAAGAAATCTTTTTCAAGGCCTACTAAATTTCTCTTTTTGCAGACACTGAGATTTAACCTATCTTTTAGAGGTTAAAGACAGGGAAGGAGAGGGGTGAATCACTGTGAAGGAGGGGAAGAACTGTCTTCCTGCTCCTTCCTGGTCTAGCTCTTGGTAGATTGACTAGGTCCTTGAGCCCTGCCCAGCTTGCCATAGTAGAAGACTAGACTAAATCCATAGAAAACAAATATACTGCTCACAAAAATTAGGGGATATTTTATTGCTTCATATTCATTTTGAAATGTCCCCTAATTTTGCCTTTGTACACATTTCTTGAGAACTTGATATAGTGCTAGATTAGCAGAGAAATATTTTGGAAATTTTCTCTCTTTAAAAAATGAAAACATAAGGGGCATTGTTTTCCTCAATCTATAACATAGCATCATGGGATTTGAACCCAACTAGTCTGACAACAGAGTCTGCCTCTACAGCAGAAGAGTTAGGAACTAAAGACCGCAGAACTCCTGAGCTAGTGTTACAGTTCATCAAAGAAACTGTTGATGGAAAAGCATTAAAACATGGCAGTTAAGCCTGCTAATTCTACAGGTGTATACCTGGATTAGAATCTCTGCTTTACCATTTTTTACCTTTCACAAGTGGGAAAATTAATTAACCCTTGTGTACTTAAATTTATTTATCTCTAAAATGGGAATAGTATCTGCAACATAGAAGAGTTAGAATAAACTTCAACCCAGGGCTGGCATATGGCAAAATAGCACACATGAGGTTATTTTTTTGGGGGGTGTAAGTTCTATAAAGTAGGATAACATTGATGTTCTGTGCAAGAAATGAAATCATTAGATTGCTCTGTGATTCTTATATAAAAAATGCTACAGAATTATAAATATTATTTATCATTAACAATGACAAAAAACTATGAATACTTTCTTATTTTGCTTATAGCAATACATTTCATTTCCTTAGAAACTTTACATTTATATAACTTCTCTTAAAGATACTTTTCTCTAGTAGATTTTTTCTTCCTTACTCATTTCCCCATGAACAACTTTATTAATATGATAGAATGTAAATGCTGTCCTCTTAGTTCCTATTCTGTATCTAGGGCCATGCCAAAAGCCGTGTGCTACATGTTCATTCTTTATCTTGAAATTACACAAAATTTAACTCAAAATAGTAACTTATACGTAAGTCCTAGCCCAACCTAGAAAATTTTCACTTCCCTTTTTTTTTTAAGCGAGAAAAGGGGAGATAGATAGACTCTCGCATAGGACCCGACTGGGATCCACCCAGCAACCTCTGTCTGGGGCCGATGCTCTGCCCATGTAGGGCCATGCTTGCAACCGAGCTATTTTCAGTTGCCATCCTTAGTGCCCAGAGCCTATGTGCTGGAATCAATCGAGCTCCGGCTGTAGGAGGGGAAGAGAGAGAGAGGGAGAAGGGGGAGGGGGAGGGGGAGGGGTGAAGAAGCAGATGGTTGCTTCTCCTGTGTGCCCTGACCAGGAGTTGAACCCTTGACATCCAGATGTGGGGGCCAATGTACTCCCACTGAGTCCGCTGGCCAGGGCCTCATTTACTATTTCAAATTAGTCTGCTTTCATTTCAATGGTTTGGCTTATACACTTGAAACCTATGTAATTTTATTAACCAATGTCAATTCAATAAATTCAATAAAAATAAAAAATTAAATAATGACTTATGTTGCTTAGTTAAATTTAAGAATTAAAAATAATTATTATAGAAATCGTGCCTTTATAAATGTCATTCTGTGAACCATGGGAGTTATTATTCAAAGAGAGAATTCCTTGGGAAAAAAATGTAAGTTTTGAGCAATTGGTTTTTAGAGGAAAGACCCTAAAATTATTATGAAATTAGATAAATTAGGACTATAATTTTAAACTGTGTTCTGATTTATCTCATGCTGTTTGATATTGCCACGTAAGTGCTGCCAGCATGGTCAAGCGTTCAAATGAAAATTTATAATTCTAAATGCTTTCCTATGTTGGAGGCATTTTATATAAGCTTGAAATCCCCAAAAGATCTATCATGATTTTGAATACTTTCTGAAATAGAAAGTGATTAAAAATAGGAGATGCAGAGAATGAACTGAATAACAGCATTATTCTCCAAATTCAAAACATGAACTATCTCCCAGGCTCTGCAACAAAAACCAAGTTGGAAGCATGAGTACTGTCTGCCAGAGGAGAGAGGAGCTGGATGTGTTTGTGAGACAAAGGAGGACATGTGCAATATGAAAGGTCAAGTCCAGCGTGGGCTAGAAGAAAGAACAAATCAGACCAGTAAGCGGACCAACCTGCTGTAGTGACAAGGGATGTTTCCAGCTTTGCCAAGAGACTGGAATTTATGTTAGTAAGAAAGGAGAAAACATAACATGGGTTTACCTTGGTGCAAATGGTGGGGAAGCCTGCTCAGGGGCTTTCATGTTCCTTTCTCTGTGTGCCTTCTTTGAATGGTTACATCCATCTACTCAGGTAAACCTTCTTGAAACAAGTGAACAGTGACAACGCACACAGATGGACTACCTAAGCCACCTTCCCATTCCACTAGTGATTTATCAGAGGTCAAGAGGGTTAGAGAAAGGCAATAGACTAAATTTAATTAATCTTCTTCATGGTTAGAGCTTATGTTTATCAAAAAAGGATGATAGGAGCTTCTCCATTATGACATTGTTAGTAGATATTTTTCCTCTTGGAATATAAATTAGTAGTGGTTCTCATTGAATGGGTTCCTGCATTCAGTGAAATATGCATTATATAAAAAAATGAAGCAGAGTTGACTATTTGCCATGTTGAGGTGTCTTACCAGTTAATTTAGAGTCTTGGTTGGACGACTTATTTATCTTGGGTTCTTGAGGTGGTCAATATTATTTATTAGAATTTTTTATTTAAGTGAAAGAGCTAGTTTGCATTGTAATTAGAATGAAACAGAGTTAAAAAAATCAAAACTAGAAAATGAAATTTGAATTAGGCTATAATTTGTCTCATAAAAACATATTCTTTGCTATTAGATGCCTTTAAAATGCAATGCTTCTTATGCTCCACTAAGTATGATGCAAAACAAGTTAAAAAACAGATTATTTTTTTTACAATAAACAGCAACGATAAAGTGTTCTGGCCAAATTGTACCTGATTGCTTGTCTGTGGATGAGAAATATGTAGAAACACTTTCCTGTAAGAGTAAACAGTCCACGGTAACATTTTCCAGCTTCATGTCACACTGAGAGAAAACTGTCGAATATTAGTTGTCATTACGTAGATATCAGAATGGTTTCTCATCTGGGACGTTAACTTTAGCTGCAAAGTGAAAACAGCCTGCAGAGCCTGTGCTCTCATCAAGCGGTAGGCCCCTTGGACTCCATCACTGAGTCATTTTAGAAGGAGTTATGCATGATGAGACCCATATTTTTTCCTCGACAACTATTCATCTGACTCTCCAGAACTATTTATTTTTCATTAGCATAACACAGTCTGGTTACTTTGGCTATGTGTTTTGGAAGTTTGTATTTCCAGTAGTATATACCAGGCTTTGCAGAAAGTGAAGGAGAGTGAATGCTGACACCATGGACCTGTTTTTTTTACTTTCCCAGTGGACCTAAGGATGATTATATCAAATTCTGGTGTGGTGGGAGGGTGAAGGGGGTGGGGGGACCTGCCTGATGCAGAAAATGTCTCCATATCAGTAGTGGGCAAGAGAAATAGAAACAAGAGAAATAGGAACAAAGAATCTCTTAGCAGTAAGGCAGCTGACCGTGATACTGGAAAACTTTCCTTCACATCAGACACAGAAAGATACTTGAGTATTAATCAACACTTCTGACTTTTCACAACCTTAACAAATGTCTACTTAGCTCTGCTAGAACCCTTCTAATGAGGTAACAGGTTAGCCACCCGAGATGATAATGTGCAGTGAGGAAAAAAAGTTGAGAGAGAGGTAACTGTTTGTGGGAAGCTTTGGGGAGAGACCTGTGGGAAAGACCCTACCCAAATTTTTCCTCTTTCCTTTTTCTTCTGCTGTTTGACCATAGGTCAATTTCAGACTGTAAGGAGTGGATGTAGTAGTAAAGCTGTCCATCTCAGGGGAATTGAAAAAGCACAGAGTATGAAATGCTGTCATTCCCTGTTGGTGCTGTTCTAGTGAATCCAAACGGAGTGTTGCTGCTGTAGGAAGTTGAGAGGAAATTCCAGGTACACTTGACCATTTTTGTTACCAAACCATGGTTTCTAACCATAGTCTTGGTTTGTAAATCTTGTGTTGTGTGCGTAGTGCTCCAATAAAATGGTAACTTCCTTGTTTGTTATCTGATTTTTATCTTATTTATTGTAAAGTGATTAAGCCTAAAAAACATTGCCCTGGCTGGTTGGCTCAGTAGTAGAGCATTGGCCCAGCATGTGGAAGTCCCAGGTTTGATTCCTGGTCAGGGCACACAGGAGAAGTGATCATCTGCTTCTTCACCCTCCCCCATCCCCCTTGTCTTTCTCTCTCTCTTCCCCTCCCACAGCTAAGGATTGATTGATTCAGTACATAGGCTCCAGGGGCTGAGGATGGCTTCATGGCCTCACCTCAGGCACTAAAATAGCTGGGTTGCCAAGAAAGAGAGCAATGGCCCCAAATGGGCAGAGCATCACCCCCTGGGGGGGCTTGCTGGGTGGATCCTGGTCAGGTTACATGTAGGTGTCTGTCCTGCCTCCCCACCTCTCACTTAAAAAAAAAACAACCCAATAAAACACTATATCCTATAACCTAGATGTATTATAAATTTAGATCTGAACTCAAAAGCAAATGGATTTACATTAGCAAATATTTAGAGTTTCTTCCCCTTTTATGGTATAATGAAGGTAAACGCTGCATATCACCAGAGTGAGGCCCACCTCTTCCTCGCAGTACAGTGTTCACCAGCCCCACCATGCCCATTCCTCTCTATTCCTAAAGTAATCACCCCAAATAATATTCCTTGTTATTTGATCACTTTTGCTGTTGGGAAACAGGCCCAATATATCATGTATGAAGCATTAATTCCTGTTCTTTTTGGCTTTGTTCTCATCACCAATGCTCATTAATTCTTTTTTTTTAATAAATAAATTTTTATTTTAATGGGGTGACATCAATAAATCAGGGTACATATATTCAAAGAAAACATGTCCAGGTTATCTTGTCATTCAATTCTGTTGCATACCCATCACCCAAAGTCAGATTGTTTTCCGTCACCTTCTATCTAGTTTTCTTTGTGCCCCTCCCCCACCCCCTCCCCCTTTCCCTCCTTCCCTCCCCCTGCCCCCCGTAACCACCACACTCTTGTCCATGTCTCTTAGTCTCGTTTTTATGTCCCACCAATGTATGGAATCCTGCAGTTCTTGTTTTTTTCTGATTTACTTATTTCACTCCGTATAATGTTATCAAGATCCCACCATTTTGTTGTAAGTGATCCGATGTCATCATTTCTTATGGCTGAATAGTATACCATGGTGTATATGTGCCACATCTTCTTTATCCAGTCTTCTATTTTTTTTTACAGTGATTAAAGCCTTTAAGCAAACTCTTGGCCAATACAGCAAGAATCCATAAAAGAGTGGTGTCCTTAACATGTTCACCAAGTTAAGTTGGCCCCAACACCATGCCAAATCCCTGAAAAATGCAACCCAACCCCAGTTCAGTCTGTTAGGAGCTGTCACAAGGAGCAGGAGTCCAGGAAAAGTCCACATCCAGGAAAAGTCCGCATGGCACTGGAATTGTTGTCACAGTTCTATACTTTGCAGCTCACATCCAAGTCCCAATGACCGCTGCTTCTAGCTGGTAATGATTCAGGTAGATCATTAATTTTTTACCTCTGTTTCTGTATCTCTCTCTTCTGTCTCTCTCCCTTCTCCCTTACCAGAACATCTACCCACAAAACTACTTAGAAGGTGGATGCTTTAATAAGGATTTTAAGGCTTAAGTGTGTTCAACGGTGTAATCCTGGGTTGATGGATGACTGTGTTTCAGGTGTGAGATTGACTGTATGCTTGCTTTCCCCATTCAGCTGTTGCAACCCTCGGACTGGAAACTCCTTGCTGGTGTACACATTGCCTCCAGCAGAGTTCCTGAGGCATGACAGACCCTTAGTGCATAGTTGTAGCTGAATGAATGATTACTTAAAAAGCTGTCTTGTTTGACAAAGGGAGTTAAAGTTATGCTACAATTATTCAATATATTCACCTAGAAGCAGAACACTCATTTAACCACTAGGAGTGTTTTCATCCAGAGAAAAGGTGAAATCACATTGATCACATTACTTTTTGTATCAGGTTCACCACAAATAACTTGCACAGGCCATATGAGTGAGGACTGGTGAGTTAATACATTGAAAACACTTAGCAAGTGCTGGACACACTGGAACCCTCAAAAAAGCTCCAGCTGTTGTTGTTAGCATTTTACTAAGAGAGAGAAAATAAATAAGAGAAATGATTGCCTGATAAGAATCCTCACAAGTTCTTCCCAGAGCAAATACTCCTTATGCCCCAGTGCTGTTTGCTGTGCCAGAAAAAGGCATGGAATACAAGTAGATATGTTGCCATCAGGATGGTTGTCTTAAAAGACAAGACTGATTATGTCATAAGCATTCTGAAAACTAGGCAAAGGCTTATTACCATTGCCTTCATAACTAAATCTTAAGTTTTCTGCATGACATGTAAAGCTCTTTAAGGTTTGATCTCCTAATTTAATCCAATTTCATGAACATTTCACAGTCCCTTGCTACAGTTTGGGCTTTGTGGCCTATGTGCTCCTACAATATTCAGAGATTCTTTGTTCCCCAGTACTTATCACACTCAGTTGTACAGATCTGCTTCCTTCTTCTCCACAATGAGACCTCATTTTTTTTGCCATCATCTAGAACAGGGATCAGCAAACTTTTGATAGCTTAGTGAATTCTTAAGGCTTGTTGTAAGTCAAAAGCAGTCATAGACAATATGCAAAGGAATAAATGTGACTGTGTTGCAATAAAGCTTTATTTATGGACATCAAAATTTGAATTTTATATAGTTTTCATTTATTATGAAATAGTATTTTTATTTTTCATTTATGTAACAATGTGAAAGTTAGTCTTGTTTGCAGCCATACAAAAACAGGCAGTAGGAAGCATTCGGCCCCTGTGATGTTTGCAGATCCCTGGTCTAGTAAAATGCCTGGCATGGAAATGAATGAGGGAGTGAAGAGGTATGTTTTCCCTGGAATCAGTTTCAAAGGGAACAGATGGGGAAAATTAACGTGACCAACTGTGGCCTGTATTAGAGTCTGAACTCCTTAGTGTGACATTTCAGAATCTCTGCACTCTGGTTGGTAGGCAGCTGATCTCCACTTTGATCTTAGTATCTGACCATCCCTTAGGCCCCCTTCCCAGTGTCACCTATGCTGCAACTCACTGAGATGATCAGTTGACACTCTGAGACATTATGCCGCTTTCTACCTCTAAGCCATGTGTCTTGCATCTTTCTTTACTGAGAATGTCCTTTTTTCTTTTTTCTTTTTTTTGTATTTTTCTGAAGCTGGAAACGGGGAGAGACAGTCAGACAGACTCCCGCATGCGCCCGACCTGGATCCACCCGGCATGCCCACCAGGGGGCGATGCTCTGCCCCTCCGGGCATCACTCTGTTGTGACCAGAGCCACTCTAGCGCCTGGGGCAGAGGCCAAGGAGCCATCCCCAGTGCCCGGGCCATCTTTGCTCCAATGGAGCCTTGGCTGCAGGAGGGGAAGAGAGACACAGAGAGGAAGGAGAGGGGGAGGGGTGGAGAAGCAGATGGGCACCTCTCCTGTGTGCCCTGGCAGGGAATCGAACCCGGGACTTCTGCACGCCAGGCCGACTCTACCACTGAGCCAACTGGCCAGGGCTGGAATGTCCTTTCTTGTTTGTTTGATTGAATTTTCTGCTTAGTGAGCTATTGTTTGCTCTTCAAGATTCAATTCTTCAGATGTGGGCACTGTCATGAGCGCACATTTCTCTGTGTTTTTATGGTGCTTTGTATATACCACTAGTGTCACATTTTCATACTGTATTTTAATTCTTATCTTTGTGTGCTGCTCTTTCTCACCTTTCTTTCTGAAGTCATATCATATGCTTAATTCCAGTAGAGAATTTGGCTTTGGTTGTCATTTAGTAACAACTTAACAAAATAAAATATATTCATGTAAAAGTAAATTCCCAATATCCTGTTAGACTGCTTTATATCAGTCTAATGCAAAATGATGAGACTGTCTTTCCATATTTATGACGAGGTACCCTCAGTGTTGAAGATGGAAACAAATGCAATTAAAATGGAATAAAAATGTAAGTATTAAGAAATTGTAAATAAATTGGAAACACAAGAACTATAAGCATGTAGTATAAAACATCAGCTTTATAACTTAATTTCAGGTTTAAATTGAAATCTCTAGATGTATTTAAAAATACTGTCTTTAAGCCTTTGCCTGGTTTCTTGTGGATAAATGGTGATATCCTTTACTCAAATATATGTATTGATATTCTTTCTTTTAAGAATGAAGAACAATGATAGTACTAGAGATTTCATGGTGAAATGTAATGGATTTGGAGTAATGATTATGATATTTTAAAGTTAAGTGCTTTCAAATCTGCACTCTGATGGCATTTACCTAGAAGAGGTAGGAGGCATTTGTAATGTGCATTATTTACTGTGTCAGATATTCTGTTAGTATAAATTCTTTCAGACATTTTATATGTGCTCAGTACTTATTTACTGCAGGAATACCCAGGATCTTATATCATATATCACCTTATTTCCCTGGGGAAATTTCCAGCTTTCTCCTAAACTATAAAATTTTCAATTGAGATCAGTGTTCTGGGTAGATTTCACCATAAGTATCTTGGGAAATCTCACTAGGAATTGAAAGCACATTGCCATGTGAGATGAATAAGAAACTTTTTCATTATCGATCATTTGTTTTCATTCATTCTGATAATTACAACAGCTAATACTGAGTTTGGATGATGGTTTAGGTTGCTGTTATAAGCAGAATGTCAGAATGCTGGCTGCTTATCTTTCATTGAGGGAATTACCTATCAACGATTGGAAATCAGCATATGTTCAGCTGGTACAGGTGTTTATAAAATATATGGCATGTTAATGTGGAAAACAAGAGCAGCCATGCTTGGGTGAACTTATCTGGTCTGTAACTTGTAGAAAGCCCTATTTCATAGGGGAAAGGTTATCCGGCAGTTATGGGATGAAATAGTGATGGAGATTGTAACAGAATACACTCCCGAATAGGGACACTTCACACGAAGCCCTAATCTTTAGGCCATAGGTTAGCTGCCTTAATTTTAAAATAGAATATATTTTATCATAAATTCACTGGATTGCAAACACCCTAATCATACGAATCATGTCGTATATTTTTGTGTACATTGCAGTGCTTGGTACAGTGTCTTGTGTGTAATAGGAACACATGTATTTGCGGAATTAAATTGTATTTATAAACAGTTTAGACAGTATGTTTTTAAAAAAGAGTGGTCTCTAAAATGCTTCTCTAGAATATGTTTTCTAAATATGTGCTATTTCTATAGCATATAACAATTATATGATGGTATCAGCATTTATTCCTTGAAAGTCCCAGGTGTGGGGCCGCATGTGGCCCCTGAGGCCATTTATCTGGTCCCCGCCACACTTCCGGAAGGGGCACCTCTTTCATTGGTGGTCAGTGAGAGGAGTACTGTATGTGGCGGCCCTCCAACGGACTGAGGGTCAGTGAACTGGCCCCCTGTGTAAAAAGTTTGGGGACCCCTGGATGGTATCTTAGTTATTTTTTACACATAAAATCATTTAATTTTCCAAACAATGGTATGAGGTTTGTATTAATCCCTCTTCTCTGCACCCCACCCCCACCCCAGGAAACTGAGGCTCGGGGAAATTAACTTGATCATTTGTGTGTCAAATAACAGTAGTATTTTTAGAGTTTGTAAAGATTAACTGGTATTATAGACTGAACTTCCTGGTGTGTGGTAAGCCCTCATTAATTTTGCTGTTATTATTAAGGTCATGCAGCTAAAATGTTGTAGAGTTGGGATTACACCGCCCATCTCTCTCACCCCAGGGCCCGTGTTCTTCTCATCATTGCATTCCAACTCCCTGGCCAAAATATATATTGTACAATGCCAAATATATATTGCCAAAACACCATTGGCAAATATATATTGTACAAATCATTACGCTTCCCATTATGACCTCCTGAAGAGCATAGGGTAGGACCTTTGGGCCATCTACTAGTATCCTGGACACACAATAATGAATGGTGACAGCCTGGCTGGCTTGGTAGTGAAGCTTACTGGTTTATATCTTGGTATGACTGATAGGTAGGACTGTTGATTCTGAGATGGACTCAAAGGAATGTTACAGTATGTATTACATTTCATTTTGATAATTGCTTTTTTTTCTTTTCCTCACTAATATACCACCTACAGCTTGGTTCTAAATTTTGTTTCTCTTGTGCCTGTGTGAACAAGGGACAGAAAACAGTGGGAGTATGCTGGCAGAGTTACCATTTCCAATGACCTTTGCCAGTGTTTCTCATTTCATCCCGAAGTCATTTCTCGTGGTCACTCCTGAGACTTTTCAAAGTAAGGCTTTTTCACTTGAGGAATAAAACTTTGTATTTTGGAGATGAGAGATTTTTAAAAAACAAAACAAAACAAGAACCACTGAGTCTCTTAGCTCTGGAGAGCTTCCCGGAAAGGGAGTTAGAGGAGAAAATGATCTGTTACTGTCCTTGAGGTTCCTTGCTAGTTGCATAATGACGCCTCATTTATCCAATTGGTTGTCTTTTTTTATTGAAGCCCCTGCTGTTGATAGTGTGTCTCCAGACTTGTGCATGTGTAACTCAATAAAATACTTAGGACTAGTAGTTTTGTACAAGGTGCTGAATGACCACTATCCTGTTAGAAGGTATAGTTGCCTTTTGTGACTCAAGTTTCTTTTTTTCATAGGTTTTTATTATGTAAAGTATAGCTAACATAAAAGTTACTGTTTTGACTATTTTTAAGTGTACTGTTCAGTGATGTTAACATTATTATGCAACCATCACCGCTATCCATCTTCAGAACATTGCATGCTTCCAAGCTGAAATTCCACGCCCATTAACCAGTAACTACCCATTCTCTGCCTGCCTCAGCCCCTGGTGACCACTATTCTGCTTTCTGTCTCTGAATTTGACTGCTTGTGTTTCAGTTTTATAACTCCATGATTTATTGGTTTAAATTGAGGTCTACTATCTTCTGTTTTCCCTTATTGGGTTATTATCCAATTACTGGGATTGATGTTCCACTGCTAGATCTATGCGAGGATGTGAAGAACTTAATGCAATTCTCTTGCAGTTAATATTCTCCTTTGCTTCTCTATAGAGTAACCCCTTAAATTTCATTACTATACCACGAGGGCAAGAACTGTATCTGTTCTTTCTCACCACTATGTCACCAGGGTCTGGTACTTGTTTGCACTTTGTAGAAGAATATATATAATATATATATACATATATACTAAACAAATGCTGCTGATCCTTATCTTCATCACTGAAAAAATTATTTATGTAAAAAAATCATTTAAACATATTTTACTGAGATTTTCTATTATGTAGGAGGCCAGCTCAAACAGGAACTTACTCTTCTTCTGTAACTATCTGTTACTTATGGTGTTCTAAACCAAATGACTGTAGGTTTTTCACCTCCACCCCATGCCAATAATTTCTGTTGTTTTAAATTTACTCACCCATCAAATGTTTATTGAGTACCTGCTGTGTTTCAGGTGCACTAAATGGCCATGGTCCTTTCACTCTTGGAGAGAGACCTAGTGGAGAACACAGGCTATAAAAAAAGTGAACACACCAATGACATAGTCAGTGTAAATTTTTTGAAGAAAAAGTTGGGATGCTACCAGAAAGACTGATCGTGGGTGAACAACTTTAAATTGTGGTTGGTTGAGACATGATAACCATTTTCATGTCTGTAAAGAACTGTGCTCTCACATCGGAGAGCAAAAGGACTTGCTTGACTCAAAGAGGTAGTGTGACAGACATCTTAGAACATAGATTCTGGCTAATTACTGAAGAATTTGCTGGTAGAGCTCTTCAAAGATGAAATATATGCCTTTTCCAGGTTTTTTGCACTACCACTGGAGCTGGTTGGACAGAGCATTGTGAAGGTACCTTCACAATGGCCAGTGCTAGAGCACTGGCAGGTCATCAGAATCCCAATTTATGTGGAAAGGTCCAGCCCAGTGCTTGGTGTTTAATAGTTCTGCTTAATAAATACTAGTGGAATCTAACTTTGTGTTGATTTTTGGTGCATTTAAGAATGGCATCCAAGATTAAAAGTATTGGAAAACTGAAAATTATTTTTAGCCCCTGAACAGAAACATAATGACTCAGCAACATTGGGTAATACACTACCTGATTGGGTTTAATGTTGGTATCTTGATGTCACTTTAGTCCTTTAATGTGTACGGTCACATAGTACCTTGAGGATGCTTTCTAATTAGTTGTTTCTTGATGCGTAACATAGAATCAAGATATGTGATGTTATTAGGGCCTTTCAACTTAATATATGTTTATAGAACCTAGTGGAATAATATGTATGTGAAAGATTTTGTTAATTTATTTCACAGTGGCTCTCTCAGGTATTAGTCAACAATCAGATATAAAGTATTTAAGAAGCATTCATTGTGTCCCAGGCACTATTTATGAAAATTAGAGAGACTGGTAATTTTCACTCTGCATGTATTGAGACCAGTCGGGTAGGCTTTGTAAGAGAACCTGTTAGCATTGTATCAATTAATGTGAAAGTGCAATGGTGTTTTAGAAGTTTATTATGCTATATTTGAGGGTGATTTTACATTATTGTTTAACTTATAACTGATTTCTCATAATTATATATTGAATTTCACACCATGCCTAGCTGTAGATAGTCAAGATTTGAAGATTTAAGAGTTGAGTGAATAAGATAGGCTATTAAATGAAACAACCTGGCTTCAATATATTTTACTGAAAAGCAATTTCATATCATTGCAGTTCGTTAAGTGATCCTATACAACTTACAATGCAGTTCATTACTCACACTGTGGGACTAGGCTAGTCATAGGGTGATTTTTATAATAGAGTAAGTCCAACAGAGCTACCATGCTGTGTGATGATGATGTGAGTGGTGTTAAATATCTAGGTGTAGTGTTTGCCTGAAAAATTAGATATTGAAATTATAGACTTACTATGAACTTAGGCCCCAAGTTGCACCTTTTAGCAACAGAAAGGTCTTTTTTCCTTGTTGTGTGTTTATTAATACATGTACTTCGAAAATACGTTAACCAGGACAATTGTGTTCTATAATACTTGACCCTGCATTAGTGCAAACCTGTTACTATGCTTAGAGATCTGTGAGTGGGTAGTGGTAGGAATTGGTTTCTATTGTGATACCTTTACCCATAAATACCATGTTTATAAGCTACAAAGGTTGAATTTATCTCACTGATTTCCATGTAGAAAAATTCTATCTCATTTATAGTCTGATAACCTAATCCTTCTCAAAAAGAAATCCTTCCACTGAATTTACTGATTTTTTTTTGTCCTTAAACTGCAAATGCTCAATAATAGGCTAAATTTGCATGACAGCATCTGCAGATAATCTAAATGTTCTTTTTGTGAACCTGCAGGATTTTAAATATGGGACTATGAATGCCTCTTGGGCAAGGTATTAATTTTCAGAATTTTAATAAGGAGGATGTGTAAGTGCGTTGAGGCTCTGAACTCTTTTGTGAATGGGGCAAATTTCAGGGAGATGTTAGTCTACAGCATGAGTGCACTTACATTATTTTCTGCAAACTGCATTTCCTTCAGTATTTAGATTTAAGATATTTTTTTCTAACCTTGCAATAATCAGGAAAAGAGGATTTTATTGTTTTCTCTTCTGAGTGCATTTCATTGTGCAATATTACAGTATCAAAAACATACTGATTACTTTTGTTATTGGTAAGGTTAAATTCCAAGTACTGTGTTTTTTTTTTTTTAAGGTAAGATTTCTTTTTTTTTTTTTTTCCAGGAACAGAGAGAGTCAGAGAAAGGGATAGATAGGGACAGACAGATAGGAATGGAGAAAGATGAGAAGCATCAATCATCAGTTTTTCGTTAACGACACCTTAGTTGTTCATTGATTGCTTTTTCATATGTGCCTTTACCGCGGCCATTCAGCAGACCAAGTAACCCCTTGCTTGAGCCAGCGACCTTGGGTCCAAGCTGGCGAGCTTTTTGCTCAAGGCGGATGAGCCCGCACTCAAGCTGGCGACCTCAGGGTCTCAAACCTGGGTCCTCTGCATCCCAGTCTGATGCTCTATCCATTGTGCCACTGCCTGGTCAGGCCCAAGTACTGTGTTTTTGATTGGATTCTTATTTCTCATTAAACTTCCAAATATTTGTTTCTTGAGAATAATCTTAAGAATAAGAAAAAGAAAGGCTGAGATAATATAATTCAGATTGTTTCACTCCTGTAGAAATTTCTCTTCTTTTGTGCTATGAGAAAATTCAGTAAGAGTAGAAATTATGGAAATTGGAAGGTACTAATAAAAATGGAAAATATCTTCTTTTTGACCACAGGCACCTTTGTGCCTTCACAAAGAGTCTATAGACATTAAAAGGACAATGACAACAATACTCTATTAGAAAGCCAGTTTGTTATGTTGAAAATGCTGAGGTATGGGAAAGATGATGTGTGTGCTCCCACTGGTTTCAATATGGTACATTCATCTCAAGGAAAATAAAAGTATTGAAATAGAGTTTATTTTTTACTTTTTTACACACAAAAAGTTTTTTTTATACTTGCCTTAAGAGAAGTATAGACTTATCAACTTTTAATGATGTGACAGTCAGATAATTAACATTTATTGATGATTCTCTGTGTCCTGATGTATATCTGTGGATTCTTACTCTCACTGCTAATTCACTTTTATTTAATGTCTGCTGGATATGCCTACAAAATTTAGGCCTTAGAGAGTCTAGGTTTCTACAGATTCTAACTGTGATGTTGAGCATGCACTGTGAATAACTTAAGAACACTTGGAAATCACATACAAATGTATGGTTTATTTAGCATTCATGTACTGTGAACTTCACCAAGCATTTTACAATGTGGTAGTGGGTACTGTCTCAATTTTACAGATGAGGGAAGCTGAAGTTTAGTGAAGAGCTCAGTACAGTTGCTGGGGTTTTAACTCTGGTCTATCTAATGCAGGCCCAAGAGCTCACTGGCTGTCTTATACTATAGTCTCCAATTAATGTTTTCATATAGAAGTTTTGAATGCTGGAAATTATACTAGGAATATCTAAAAATTAATGGAGAATTATGTTTCTAAGACTTACAATGAAGCTACCTTGATTGGCGAGTCCTTTATGCTTTTGTGGCACTGGGAAAAGTATTTGGGGGACAGTTTCCTTTCCTTTTCCCTCCCCCTTCCCCCTCCCCTCCCCTCCCCTTCCCTCCTGTTCCCTTCCCCACCCTTCTCCTCTCCTCCCCTTCCCTTCTTTTTCTTCTCCCTCCCTCCCTCCCTCCCTCCCTCCCTCCCTCCCTCCCTCCCTCCCTCCCTCCCTCCCTCCCTCCCTCCCTCCCTCCCTTCTTTCCTGGAAACTATGAGAGAAAGTTTATTTAGAAAGTCACAAAGCTAGAAGAAATGGTCTCAGGAGATAAGATACTGAGGCCAACCAAGGGGAGTTTAGGAGAGACAAAGAAACCGCCTGTGTGGGGAGGGGGGAAGGAGAAGGGGCTGTTGTGTTCCTGGAGTGAGAGCCTGGAGGGAGAGCGCTCTGGGTCCTCAGTCCTCAGGGCTTTAAGGGCAGGTAGTTTAGGGAGGCTCCAAGGGAGGATACAGTGGAATATCCTCAGTGTTCCAGGTGTGTCCTTTCAGAGTCATGGTCTCTACATACCATGTATGAGGATATCAGAGCATCAGGGCAGGGGATCCTTAATCAATGCAGGTGGTCCTGAAGTCAGCATACAGTGGTTCGTCTGGTTTTGCTGCTTTTTTAGGGCCTGGAGCTGAAACACAACTGAGGCCTGGCCTGTTGTCCTTTGCCCTTGCTTTGGTGACCTGTACCTGGCCCATCATCCTTGCTTCGCTCATGCTATCTACCTGCCTAGACATTCCCCCCCTCAAGGATCTTGGATCTGAATTCTTTCAGGGAAAAGGGGCACAAAGTTTCTTGGGGGCAGTTTTCAAAGTGCTTTGAGACTTACTTTAATTACACTACTTTGTTACTAAGGAATTCCTATCGGTGTTTGGAGAGGGAAATGGAAGAAAGATTAGTTTGTTCTTGTATGGTCAGATAAATTGTTATACTAGGAAAAAGCATGGGCTATGAAGTAACAGAGAGGAGTTCAGATCTAAGATCTGCTCTGCTCTTTTTTTGACGTTGTACAGGGTCACAGTTTTCAGAGTATTGGTTTCCTAATCTTCAAAACAAGGCATATAATTCTCTTATTTCCAGAGGTGATAAATGGATAGAATAACATAATGTATCATTTCTGATGACTCAATCATTTGAAATTATATCAGACTTTCACATGATTGTATTTTTTAAATGTCTGGAATGGCCAAATGAATTGCTCCATTCTAATGTTTAGTCTTTTTTGGCTTTTCTTTGGGAGCCCTTCATAATGGTCCCATTATCCCTGAAACCTGATATTCCCTGCCCTGTTATTGCTTCTGTCAACCCCCAAACATTGAGACTGTGTATCATTTTTATATTCCCAGCAGCCTTTAGTTCCTGACACATAGTAGGCACTCGTGGAATGCTTATTTGTGAATGAATGAAGAACTATATCTAAGGAATTTGAGGGTTTCCTTTGCTTTTTTATATCTCTATAAGAAGAATGGGTACCAGCAAACATGAAGATATTATGATTAAAGGGACCTGTATCACCTTTTGGTCTTTGATGGTTCTAAAATTCATTTAATTGATTTTTAAATAATGTAGTACTTTGCAAAATATTACAGATATCTGAAACTCTTCATTCAATATGATTTTTCTACATATGACAAGATACTGAAGTTCCCATGGCTTTACCTTTTGTTCATTTAAGCTGATTATACATGCTACAGAATTCCCCCTCCTGTAATATAGACTTTGGTGGGAGATTTTTACTGAGGAGCCCGATTAGAAAACACGAACTTACTGGTTAGAAAAGTTGGTTATTTGAGAAGATGATCCAGATATGGCTGCAACCACAGAGTCCTTTCTATCTGTCTCTGTCATTTTATGTTTCTCTATTTGACTGCACAATTTTCTTTCAAAGGTCAGTTCTCTCATCAGGTGCAATGTGGGGCCTAAAATGTTGGCAATAAGATGGATAGTGTCAGGCATTTTTCAAAACACCAAATGACTGCAATCATTTTTCTTGTGTGTAATCCTGATGCATCTAGACTGACAGCCCTGACAGGAAACCAGCTCAGAATATTTGGACATGTTGACGATTTCCTCAATTTGCCAACTCCTTAGTGGTTCCAAGCGTATTTGAAATGTATTTATTCCTAAAGTTGGGTTTTTATAGTAGTATATTTTTAAGAGTATAATATTTCTTTAAGATGAATTCTAGGCGTATTATTTTTGAAAAGATTTAGAAGATGATATAGAGTGTCATGGTAGTGTGTTAAAATACTTCTATTTTAATAAGGTTTGGTAGTGTCATAATAAAAAAAGGTAGGTACTAGCATATGCTCACACATTGGAGTTTTATGTCTTTTTTTCTGTTACTGCTTGTAAGGCCAGGAGCCGCCATCGTGGCCATTCACATGCAGGTTCCCATTGGATTCGGGCAGACGATAAAGAAATGGCGGAGTCAGAGGATGGGGGGCCATCCTATTTATTGGTGTCTCACCAAGACAGGCAAACCACAAAAGAAGACAAGGGAAAAGCAGAAAACCAGCTCTTTCCATGAAGGGCAAGGGATCAGGGAAGCCCCTGCAATTGTGATAGCAGGAACCGTGTGTCCAAGCTCCTGGTCTGTCCCACTTTATAGTGTAGAAAACCAAAATCCCTTAATCCAATATACAAACAAGGAAGTCTCCGATACAAAGTCATTTATCCAAGGCATAATTGGATTCCTCATGAGAGTGCACCTCCCAGATCATACAATCAGTCAAGGGTGTGGGGAAAAGCTTAGTCCCAAAACCAAACCCCAGGCTACAACGACCTGGCCTGCTTATAGCCTGTCCCCCACACCCAATATAAGTCACAAGCGAGCAAACATATATATCATATTTACAAACTTATTTGACCAACACTGCTTTTTCTTTTTTGTTCCCGAGAAGCATTATTATATGCATAATTTTAAAGAGTAAAACCTGTGTGAAATATTTAACATTTAACCACTTCACCATTTCAAGGAATGTGGTATTTTTATAGCTCTTTTTGCTTGTTCTACTCTGTCCTCAAACGCTTGATCAAACAAAAAAGATGGCAATCCAGAAGGAAAATATTTTACATGGTAGTGCATTTAAATTTTTAAGGACTTCTGAAAGTACTGTCTTAGTAACTAACTAGAAAATCCTAGGGTCTGTTCATGTGCAATGATTTTAATTATAAAATCTCAGGAAGGGGCTCTAGACGTCACTGGACCACATTCTTTCATTCAAAGCAGAAATGACCTCTCTAATATCCCTCATAGTACATTTATTTATTCATTCAGCACGTACGAATTGATTGCCTTCTATGTACCAGGTACTCTGCCAGTCAGTCACTGTGAATGGAGCATAACCGAGTCAGCAAAGTCCCTGCCTCACAGAGCTTGCCTCCTCATTGGAAGCTGTGGGCTAGAAACAGAACAGAATCCCCGTAATAACAGGCAGCAGTGAGTGCTGGGAAGAAAAGCAGGGTAAAGGAATTAGGTATATAAGGTGATCAGGGAAGATCCTTTTAATGTGGCTGTATCTGTAAAGAATGCTACAGTCAGGGGGTTAGCAAGTGTAGAAACCTCAGGGGCATGGTGAGCTTAGCAGAGGCTCAGGGTGGCCGTAGCAGAGGAGAATGGCAGGAGATATTGCCAGGTGACAGATCACATGGGACAGTCATCATCATAGCATGTCTCTTATGCTTCAGGGGCAAGACCTCTTTCTCAACACCCATAATAATGAATGTATACATATTTTCATTTAGTTCACAAAACTACTTTAGGAGGTTAGAAAAATTATCCTAAGTTTATAGCTGTCAGTGTAAGTAATTTTCCCGAGTCCAAAGCATACAATAATAATGAACAGTGGGTGGTCAGTTGAGGATCTCTCTCTCTCTCTCTCTTTTTGCTTTGCAAGCAGATATTAAATAGGTTTGTGGGGAGTTATAGAACACCGATTGAAAATGGTTGGAGAGGCCCTGGCCGGTTGGCTCAGTGGTAGAGCGTCAGCCTGGCGTGCAGAAGTCCCGGGTTCAATTCCTGGCCAGGGCACACAGGAGAAGCGCCCATCTGCTTCTCCACCCCTCCCCCTCTCCTTCCTCTCTGTCTCTCTTTTCCCCTCCTGCAGCCGAGTCTCCATTGGAGCAAAGATGGCCCGGGTGCTGGGGATGGCTCTGTGGCCTCTGCCTCAGGTGCTAGAACGGCTCTGGTCGCAACAGAGCGACGCCCCCTGGTGGGCAGGGCGTCGCCCCCTGGTGAGCGTGCCGGGTGGATTCCGGTCGGGCGCATGCGGGAGTCTGTCTGACTGTCTCTCCCCTTTTCCAGCTTCAGAAAAATACAAAAAAAAAAAAAAAAGAAAAAAAAAGAAAATGATTGGAGAGATCATATATCAGTCACCAACTTTGGTGACTTCCACTAAAGGACAGTGTCAGTGCTTGCAATCATTTTGTAATTGGTAAGCAATTGAGTTTGCTTGGCAAAGTATGGTGGAAAACTGGAATGGCTCCATCTACCTGAGAGTAATTTTACTTTCTCTTTCTAGCTGTAGCCTCTGTTAGACTTAGTAGTAAAGTAAAAGTAATGTCAAAATAAGTTTAAATTCTGTGATTCAATTTGTTTTCAGTATAAAATTAAGTGTTCATATTATAACATAACTATTATTTTAAAAATTAATTATTTGTAGATTAATATTTTAGATCTTTAGGTAATACCAGATATTCACATAATTCACAGGATCTCTTTGGGTAAAGTATGATATTTTCCTCTTTTCACCAGCAGAGGGCACACTACACAACCCTGTTTGCCTTGGTCAACAAAAAGCAAAGATGAATTAGAAAGGAAGGTTAAACAAAAAACAAAACCTTTCAGAAACAATAACCTTACAAATCTCTGTACCTTGTTTACAAAACAAATAGAAAGTCCATCATGTGCTATAAAAAAAATGGAAGGGAATTTAGGATCTAGTCAACACTCCTATTATCAGGCTAGATTTTATACTGGTTCAAACTGTTTTTATAAATCAAAAGACGAAAAGTACAATAATAAATTCTTGATATGAGTCTTAATAGTATTTAAAAAGCAACAGGTTTATTTTAATAGAGCTTGATATGAAAATTATAAAATGCATTTTTTTTTTTTTGTATTTTTCTGAAGAAACCGGAAAGCAAAGAGACAGA
The DNA here is from genome assembly GCF_036850765.1 of Saccopteryx bilineata. Lineage (NCBI taxonomy): Eukaryota > Metazoa > Chordata > Mammalia > Chiroptera > Emballonuridae > Saccopteryx > Saccopteryx bilineata. The sequence continues at coordinate 182,977,165 of NC_089491.1, read as the reverse complement.
CTCCTGCATGCGTCCTACCGGGATCCACCCGGCACGCCCACCAGGGGACGATGCTCTGGCCATCTGGGGCGTTGCTCCATTACAACCCGAGCCATTCTAGCGCCTGAGGCGGAGGCCATGGAGCCATTCTCAGTGCCCAGGCCAACTTTGCTCCAATGCAGCCTGGGCTGCGGGAGGGGAAGACAGAGATAGAGAGAAAGAAAAGGGGGAGGGTTGGAAAAGCAGATGGACGTTTCTCCTGTGTGCCCTGGTCGGGAATTGAACCTGGGACATCCACACACTAGGTTGATGCTCTACCACTGAGCCAACTGGCCAGGGCTAACATGCAATTTTTTTTTATAATAAATTTTTATTAATGGTAATGGGATGACATTAATAAATCAGGGTACATATATTCAAAAAAAACATGTCTAGGTTATTTTGTCATTAAATTATGTTGCATACCCCTCGCCCAAAGTCAGATTGTACTCCGCCACCCTCTATCTAGTTCTCTGTGCCCCTCCCCCTCCCCCTAACTCTCTCCCTCCCTCCCTCCCATGTCCTCCCTCCCCCCACCCCTGGTAACCACCACACTCTTGTCCATGTCTCTTAGTCTCGTTTTTATAACATGCAATTTTTAATAAAATGATCCAAGATTAACTGGCTCATGGTTGTTCCTCTTTCAGACATGATTTGCCTTGGGCAGGTGTGCATAGAAGGAACATTGAACTTGAGTTGGGCTGCTTACTCTTTGTTTAGCTTAGGACACATTACTTGTCCACACTTCACTTTCCATATTTGTCAAATGCACGTAGAAATGCCTGACTGATTTACTTGTGTGGGTTACTGGAAAGAAAGCAGCATGGGCAGAGAGGGAGCCTGCATTTTAGGCTCACTTTGTGACCTGAGACAAATGATTGGCTATTTCTGGACCTCATTTTCTTGTTCTTAAAACAAACAGTTTGAACCAGACTAGATGGTATGTGATGCCTGAAAATAGTTTTGATGCTGAAATTTCACATTAAAAAATGGCTAATAAACTGGAAAGTGCTATATAAATGTAACTGACTATAAAATCATGTATTTGCCTATATGTATTTGAAATTAACTTATATTGTATGTAAATTTTCAGAAACATGTCTGTATTCACAATGATCTGTATTTAAGATTTTATTGGAAAGAGAGAAAGAAGCAAGTCTAATGTGGAGACAATGCAAATATAACATCAGAACTTTTAAAAGGTAGCCAGTATGACTGACCAACATAGAAATATAACACCACTTCTGGCACTTTTGTTCCCAGAGTGAAAGCAATCCTAGAGTTATATGAACTTATGAACTCATTCACTATTCATTGATTCACTAATTGAACAGTTATCTTGCTCGTTCTGCTTATCCAAAGGCAATTTACACACTGTTACATTTCCCATCAGATTTGGAAATACCCCTCTACCCCCTTCTACTCATGTCTAAGCTGAGAGGAGATGCTCCTTTCTCATTTAAAATACACTTATTTTCAGCTCAAGTAATTTTCATTCTTTTTACACCATTTTGTTTTCCTCTTTCCAGCTGTTGTCCAGTAACATCAGAAACACCTGCTCTCCACTCTTTTTATTTCATTTTGATGAGTTGAAAAGACCCTTTAAGAGCAGTGCTGGTGATCCACTTATAAGAGGGAGAAGGGAAACCATGCAGGAAAAATAGACACAATAAAGAATACATTTCTAGTAACCTTGAAAGAGCCGTGAGGTCCCCTTCAGTGTTGGTGTAAAAGATTTGGTCTTTTTCCTCTCTTTATTTAATTAAATATAGCTGCTCTTAAGTTTTGGTATTCGAGATAGAATCATACTTTTCATTATTTGTTTTGCTTTTTAAAAATCAGCTTTATTAATATATAATTGATGTACAAAAACTGCACATATTTCCTGTGTGCAATCTGATAAGTGTGGACATAGGCCTGTACCATGACACGTTGCCACGATCAAGGTAATAGGTATAGTCAGCACCTCCCACATTTTCCTGTGTTTTGTATTTCTGCTTAATTAATTGATTTTGAGGTTTAATTCATTGTTATTCTTTTTCAATAGGTATTATTTTAGATAATTAAGTTAAATATAATTTTATAGACTGACTTTGGGGTTGACAATTAAAATATTTGATACCTATGGGGGAAAATGTAGAAATGAACTTCTGGACAATACCATCTGGGTCAATTAGGAACTTTCTATTCTTTTTGAGCCCACTTCTTATAGAAAGATTGCAAATGAGGAATCTGGGAGTTTTTACTACAATCTAGTTCTGGTTCTATTGAAGTCCAGCAAGTCACACATAGAGAAATATTATGTTTAATTCTACCCTATACTAGGCATTGCTCTAGGTACTTGGCATAAACAAGCAAACAAGACAGATGTAAAGCCAGTAGCCAGGGCTACCATCACAGCAGCCTGGCCCATGCAGGTTCTCATTGGATTCGGATAGTTGGTAAAGAAACAATGGAGCCAAAAACTGGTGGGCCATCATTTTTAATCCTAGCTTGCACCCGGCGGGCAAGTAAAAACACACACTGGGCTACAAAACCCACTCACATTCAGTGCTCACAAAGCTACTTACTTATCCGAGTTTCCTAGAATCAAAGGTTTCCAGCTCACCAGACTTACTCATCTCTGTTCCCCATCTTCTTCCTTCTCCCTGCACAAACTCTGCACAAACTGGCCTTTCACTCAACACTCCACCATCTTGGCTGTTTCTCCTGGCCTCCTCCACGTGGCCCTTCTCTGCTCTGCTCTCTAATGCTAATTTCAGGAACCGAGAGAGCAAGCTCCCGTTCTATCCCCATTTTATAGTGTAGAAATCAAAACTTTTAATCCAATATACAAAATAGGTAAGTCTCTAATACAAAGTCACTTATCCATGCATGATGGGATTGCACCACCCCACATCAAAAAGGGTGGGAAAGGCTTAGTCTTAAAACCAAACCCCAGGCTACAAGGATCCTGCCTGCCCACAGCCCGCCCCAACACACATTAATATCACCTGGGCAGCAGCTTCCATGTGGGCAGCGCCATCTTTAACAAAGTGAGCATAATATATTCTATCTGCCCAACAACAGATCAAAACATTTGTCCTGATGGAGTCTGAATTCTAGTGGTAGACAGGACAAGAAAAAGGTAGCCAACAATAATTAAGTTATATCATACAGTAGACAGTTAAAAATACAATGGTAAATAGAAAAATAGAGCAAGGTATAGAGGATTGTGAGTTCTAGGCTGGGGTGGGGATTTGCAATTTTAATCAACTGCCATATGTGTCTTGACCAGGCAAGCCCAGGGACCTCAGTGTTCCAGGTCGATGCTTTATCCACTGTGCCACCACATGATTTGCAATTTTTTTTGTGTGTGTGACAGAGACAGAGAGAGGGTCAGACAGACAGGAAGGGAGAGAGATGAGAAGCATCAATTTCTCGTTGCAGCACCCTAGTTGCTCATTGATTGCTTTCTCACATGTGCCTTGACGGGGGGAGGGGGCTACAGCAGAGCGAGTGACCCCACCCCTTGCTCAAGCCAGCGACCTGGGGCTCAAGCTGATGAGCCTTGCTCAATCCAGATAAGCCCCTGCGCTCAAGCCAGAGACCTCAGGGTTTCGAACCTGGGTCCTCCACGTCCCAGTCTGATGCTCTATCCACTGCGCCACTGCCTGGTCAGGTGGGGTTTGCAATTTTAAATAAGATTTCAAGATAAGCCATATTTAGAAGCTGAGATCTGAGCAAAACTCGAAGGCAAAGAAGAAATCAGATTGATATATTGAGGACAAGAGTATTCTAGGCAGGGCAGATAGTGCAGAAGCCCTGAGACAAGAGAATACCTGGTGGGTTTGAGGTAGAGTGGACGGACTAGTGCTTTTGGCCTGGACTGGGTGAAAAGAAGAGTAGTGGGAGGGGAAGCCAGAAATAAGAAGGGACACAAATCCTAAGTAGACTTGTAAGCCATCACTTGACTTTGAATTTTACTCAGAGTGAGATGGAAGCCACAGAGAGTATTGAATAGAGAAATGACATGACCTCATTTACATTTTTAAAGGACCCTCCTGGGTTGAGAATAGATTATCAGTGAATAAAGATAAAAGCTAGGGGAACTGTTAGAAGACTAAGGCAATAATGCATGTGAGAGATGATTGATGGTAGTGAGAGAGAAGAAGAGTCAAGGATATATGCAAAGAAGTGATTATAATGTTTGCCATGGAAAGGGTGAAGGACAGTGAAAAATTAGCAGGATTAATGTTCTGCCAATCCCTGCAGGGTTTAAGCTTTGTTGGAGGGAACTGAGGTACTGGAAGGAAGGAATTTGAAGGAGGACCGGTCAGGAAGGGAGATGTGTGGAGTTTAGATTGTGGAGGGCTGGTAGGTAAGTAACAAGGTGAATAACATGACTTGAGAGCCAGTGACTAGGATACGGTGTAAGACGTGATTATTAGTGGAGAGAAATTCAAGAAGAGGCCAGGTGTTAGAAGGCCTATGTATATATGAATTAAAGAAGACAAAAATTAAGATAGTAGTTGAATTTTACAAAATCATAGTGAATTTTATAAAATCATAGAGCTTAAATTGTCAGACAATGAGTCGGAATGACCCAGGTATCAGTAAATGACAGCAACAGTGAGGGCTTGGTGGTAATATCTGATGAGACTCTAGCTAGGACAGTTTATGGAGGAGAGAGGGAGGATGTGACTTAATATAATGAGACTAGTGTGAGAGGGAAGCTGCAGTGAGAGGTGAAGAGCACACCTACCTCATCAAATGTTTTTTTTTGTATTACAACCTCTTCACAGTATCTTCACTTAGCAGCTAATTGTAGCTCTCCATAGTTTTTTTCTGATGTTTATATATTTTTTAACTAGTTGTCATCATAATATATTTTTGTGTTCCTTTTTACATACAAAGCCTCACTATGTATTGTGCTGCCCAAGGGGTAAAAGAGATCATTTTATTTTTTCCAGGTGAGTGAGCACAGAAAAGTTTAGCAACTTGACTAACCCACAGAGTTAGTTCAAGAACACAGCAGGCCCCCAAAGAAGGTTCTATAGGCCAGTGTTTTTGCTGTGATATTCTATTCTCTGTCTTTTATAATTCCTATAGAACACTTATAAATTATCATGATTGCAACAGGCAGAGGGAAGAGAGCAGTGGAGTACAGTGATGTTGGTCCTGAGGCTTTTTATTTACAGAAATTATTATTTTTTATTACTAGTATCTAAAAGTCTCTCCTATGTTCTTTTTCCCAAGGCTTTTATCTTTATACATTCATTATACCTGTTTTTACCTTTATATAAATTGAATCATAAATATGATCCTCTTTGGGTCTGGTTTCTTTTGTTTAACATTATGCTTCTGTGAGTCACCATTTTTGATATAGTTTAATTAGAATCCATAGTTTATTTTCATGACTTCACAGTATTCCATAATATAAATATACCATAATTCATATATTTATTGTATCTTGGAAGACATTTAGATTGTTTCAGTTTTGGATTATTCCATACAATTCTGCTTTGAACATTTGGTGCATTTTTGTGTGTGTGCACATATTTATGCATATTTGTTGAATATGCTCTAGTAGTGGGAGTGCTGTGGCATTAGGGTTTGTGTATATTCAGTTTTTGTAACTACTGCTAAACACTTTTACAAAAGTGGTTGTTCCAATTTTAACTCTTTCCTATAATGCATGTGAGTTCCATGTGCTCATCTTAGCCAAGGCTTGATATAGAGTCTAGCTCACAGCTACCATGGTCTTATCAAAGTACTATCTACTATGTACTGGAAATTTTAGCAAGCATTGTAGGGGATAAAAAAGAAAGTAGATCATGTAGCTTCTGTCTTTGAGCTTCTAATTTAGTAGGGATAGCTAAAAACCTGTGAAGAAACTGAAGGACAACATAGCCAGTATATAATAGAATGCTAAAGGGTTAGGATAATAATGGCTGCATTAATTGATTTTTTTTGTGATTTAGTTTTGGTTCTTATATTTGGTTTTCTTTTTTTTTTAAGTATAAGAAACAAGAAATGATGATGTTATTAATGGAAAAATGAACTAGTTTGTTAATCCAAACATTTGATCAAATGTATTTTTGTAAGGCTCTTTTTTGTTTGTCAGATTTTTTTCTAATAAATACCATATTTTACCATGTATAAAACACTCCATTTTCTAAAAAATTGGTGTCTAAAAACTGGGTGCGTCTCATACAGTGGCTGTAGATTTTCTTTTACTTGCATTTCCCGCTTCTTTGCGCTTGTTTTTGTGCTCATTGTTGAAGACAATGATTCGTCTGATTCGTCATCAGACACAGATGAGGACAAGCTAATGGATGGGAGTTCTGACAGTGATGAGGAGTTGTATGAATTTTATGATTGAATAAAACTTGAGTTCAATAACTTTATGTAATACATTTTTTTTTCAAATTTTGGGCCCCCAAATTAAGGTGCATCTTATACATGGGGGCGTCTTATACAGGGGGAAATACAGTATATAAAAATTTCTGAGAACATGCTTTTTTTATATCAGCATATAGGTGTTAGATGGACTTACATTAATCAAGATGCTATCTCTTTATATAATCTCACAGTTTTGGGAAGAGTTTTATCCATCATTTCTGATATATGTCATCTAAACTGTGGTCCCCAACCTTTTTTGGGCCACAGACCGGTTTAATGTCAGAAAATATTTTCACTGACTGGCCTTTAGGGTGGGATGGATAAATGTATCACATGACCGAGACAAGCGTCAAGAGTGAGTCTTAGATGGATGTAACAGAGGGAATCTGGTCATTTTTTAAAAATAAAACATTGTTCAGACTTAAATATAAATAAAACGGAAATAATGTAAGTTATTCATTCTTTCTCTGCGAACCAGTACCAAATGGCCCACAGACAGGTACTGGTCCACGGCCCGGAGGTTGGGGGCCACTGATCTAAACCAACTCTCCACCCTTGTGGTGAGAGGAGCTCAATCATTATTAGATTGGTCTAATTGTAGTTTATTTTTTCATTTTTTTGAGAGAGTGACAGAGATAGACAGGGAGAGAGATGAAAAGCATCAACTCATAGTTGTGGTATTTTAGTTGTTCATTGGTTGCTCTCTCATAGGTGCTTTGACCTGGGGGGCTTCAGCTGAGCCAGTGATCCTGTGCTCAAGCTGGGAAGCTCACAGTTTTGAACCTGGGACCTCAGCATATATCAGATCGATGCTCTATTCATTGCGCTACCACCTGGTTAGGGGCAAAGTTTTATAATATTTATTAAAATCCTTTGTGCAAGGCACTATGCTCAATCCTGGCATATAATGCCTCATTTAATCTTCATGATAATTCTGGGATATAGGGACTATATAGATAAGGAAATTGATGCAGATGGTTAACTAACTTGCTTGGGAATTTCAAATGGTTCTCTATGGACCTCTATTGATTATCATGGAACTGGGCCCATGTCAGGTTTCTGTAATCCAGCTCAGTGATTGATTCACTTTCTGTGGACAAATGAATGGTTTGCTCTTCACTTTTATGGAGCCATATCTACGTATTTTCTCCATGTTTCACCTACTTATGTGATCCCATGTAAGACATTTTTTTAAAAAAAGATTTTATTTATTGATTTTATAGGGGATGGGAGGATGATAAGTATCAACTTATTGTTGCTTCACTTTCAATTGTTCATTGGTTACTTGCCATATGGGTTTCAAACCAGCAACCTCTGTGGTCCAGGTTGATGTTTTATTCACTGTGCCACCACAGGCCACTTATGAACTCTGTCCTTTTGCTTCTTGCTTTAGCAAATGCAGATACTAATATCTGATGAGTCTTCTATGTTGGATTTTTATGCAGTTAAATATGGGTACTGTAAGATAACAGTCATTGTTTATTTAAAAAGTCACTGCATTATTTTAGTGTGTTAAGGCAATTGCATGAATCTTGGGAATGTCCAGGTCGATTTCTTGAGATGAGAGCTAAAAGGCCCTTTTGAAGAAGAGGGCATGCTTTGGTGAATGGTATTTTGAATTTGTCATTCAGTTAAGTTGGAGGGGAAAAAAATGCCTATAATTAAATAGAATTGTTTCCTCTTATATTAAGATCCTCTGATGGCAAGGGAATTTTCTCAGTCTTAAGTGAAATCCCCTGGAAGAAGAAGTAAGGAAGCCTTGTATTTGAAACCAGATCTTAATCACACGCTGCTGAGTAAAAATCCAGCTTCTTGGGCACAAAGCCCTGCTGTTATTACGAGGCAAGCTAGCACTTGACGGCTACAGCTGGAGGAAACCCTCAGAATATGAGAAGCTGCCTCTGATATGGGAGGTGAATCACACTTCTAGGAGAGATGTTCGACAGGATTAGAAAATGTCACTGGCGTCTTCCCGACATGGTAGAATTAGCTTTTGAGGAGAGATATGTATCTTCAGCTCCTCAGTCATTTTCTTTCAATAGCATCCTCTAGGTGCTGCTTTCTCCACCTCCTAAACCAAGCTGCCATCCATACAGCACAGAAAGAGGTGATGTGAGCAGTGGTCAGGAGCACAGATCCAGACTGCCTGGGTTTGAATTTTTGCTCCCAGCTGTGAGGCCTAGGCCAACACATTTAACTTCTCTGGGGCCTCCATTTCTTCATCTATCAAATGGGACAAATAATAGTACAGTACATGCCTAATATAGCGGTGAGAATGAAATGCATTTATGTATGTAAAGCACTTAGAACAGTGTTTAGCATATAGTAAGTGCTATTTATGTGTTGGCCATTAAAATATGAAGTTTTTGTTAAAGAAAGAAAAAGACACCTATGTCATAAGAAGAAAAGTACTGTTTGCATTTTGACATCTAGGTTTAATCTTTGTGCAAGTGCTGTCTTTTTTAAGATGTAAAAGGAGGAGATAAGATAAATGAACAAGGAAAGAATGTTTCTAAAATACATTTTGTGGAAATAGTTTTAAAGTACGCTCTTTACATTTATTAAAAATATCTGTAGATCTGAAATCTTACCATTTCTGTTGAAACCTCTGATTCCCCCCCATGCTGATGTCCTTAATAACAAAAATTGGCAATAATACTTTTAAGAAAAATTTCTACTCTGCTTTTAATTGTGCTGATTTATCCCTCAAATTCCTTGGTTACGGGAGAGCCTAGGATTTCTTTTCCCTCCTGACGTATGTACTTTACATCTGACCTTGTACTTCCTCCTGATTGTGACTGGCTGGGTGGAGGGGAGTCTGTTCTAAGTTCACTCCTTAACATAAATGCTTAACAAATAAGACTCTGCTTTTCTTTGTAAACACTACAAACACCATGTAATATTGCAGAACAGTTTTATATTTTCTGTAAAAAATTCATTTAAAATTTACTTTGGTTAAATATGAATAGCTTTTGTCAAAATGTTAATTTGCAAGAAAAACAGTGCTTCAGCAGAGCTAACATGTTTACTTTTCTTCCAGGTGCTTGCATCATTTGAGTACTTCCTCCCTCCCTGTCTCTGCTCCTCCTGTCATACCTCTCTCCGGTGACTGTTACAACTCATGGGCGCCTCCCTCCCCGCTTCCCCCTCTGCCCTCCCGCAGCCAATTCACCTCACGACTGCTAGGATGATCTTATAGAAATGTAAAGTCAATCATATCCCTGTCCCTTTTTAAAACTCTCCAATGCCTTCCTTTTGCCTTCAGAATAAAATCAAGCTTCTGTCCCTGGCCTTTGAGAGCCAATCTGCCTCTTGCCTGCTCTTCCAACCCCAGGTCTGCTGGTTCGTTGCTCTCCTTTGAATGTATCGGCTTCGTTTCTAACTGCAGGTCTTTGCCCTGCTGTTCCATAAGCCTGGGACAATTTTCTCCAGGTAGTTTTGGGACTGATTTTCTCACTTCATTCAGATCTCTGCTCTAATATCACTTTTTTTCAGAGATTCTTTCTGTGGTTGCAATCTCTTCTCATCATTTGTTACCACTTTACTCTGTTTTATTTTTTATTATACCTCTTATCACCACCTGGCATATCATATATTTACTTGTTTATTATTTTTTTTCCCACTAGAATATAACATTGAGAGAGTGCAAATTTTGTTATGTCTACTGCTGTATTTCCAGAACTTAGAAGAGAGCCGGTTTATAGTGGACAATCGGTATTTAATGAAGGAATAAATGATTTTGAATGAATTAGCTTGGCAAGTGTGTAGACCTAAGCAGAATTTATGGCTATTTTATTTGATTGACATTATCTGTTCTTTGGATGCAGAAGATTTGGTTCCTCTTGTTTAGGTGATGGGAACAGAGAAGCAGACTTTGTAAATTGCTTGAAACTGAGGCCCCTTTACTTTCCCAAAGCAGAGCCTGAAACAAGGGCTTTTCCAGGTAGTATATTTTGGGAAATGATTCTGGGACAGAAGTGGAGCACTTGGAAAAGAGAAGATGGAAGAAGTAATGGCTTATCCAACATGCATTTCTTAGCTCTTTACTGCTGTGGACAATTATGACTCATTCCCACTGGGCAAACTTTGAGAAGTGGTATATAATAACCCTTGAGAATTGTGCACATAAGACACAGGAGAATGGATATGTATGCATCAGCTCCCCTGTGGTCCAGGCTTATTCTAGTTGTTAACGCCCACCTACTTCAGCTTTGCATGTATGTTGGAATGGCTGAGCAGTTCTGCAGTGCCCCCTGTGGCTTCCCTGCTGGAAGCTGTGGGGAGAAGTCCTTAGGTTACATCTGTATACTGCTAGTTGCTAAAGCAGCGGCTGGAGGAAACGGGTAGAGGAGAATGGGAGATGGGCTACAAGAGGTTTCTGATACAGTGATCCTCACTATTATCATCTTAATCGTCTTAATTGAGATTAAGTTGGCTCTTCAGACTCTTGAAGGACAGGGTGGAGGCATTTTTCTTCTTGGTTACCTCTAATACCTTGCACAGTTTATAGTAGATGTTGAATAAATACTTCTTTGTTATTTGACTGCCTTAATAGCACTACCTGATATTTATTTAATTTTGATAGTACTCTTAAATGTTATAAAAATGAGTAAAATATAGGTTAGTATACATCATTTATCAAAATGTAAAAAAGCCCTAAATCAGTCAACCAATGGATTAATCAAATGTATTCTTTCTTTGGGGGGGGGAGTGAGGGAACAGCATTATTAGTACATGATTCATATACTGTACAATTCACCTATTAAAATGTACAATTTAATAATTTTTGTACATTTGAAGAATTGTGCAACCATCACAAAAAACCTCTCCCAAAAAGTCCTGTACTCTTTAGCAGTCATCATTCTTTCCTCTCATTGACCTCAAGCCCTAAGCAACCACCGACTTTCTGTTTCTATTGATGTGCCTATTCTGGATATATCCCATAAGTGGAATCATATAATTTATAATCAAATGAATTTCCAAGTCTTGCACATACATATTCATTGATTCATTAAACACATATTTCCCGAGTATGCACTCTGAACCAGGCACTATTCTAGGCATGAAGGGGGCACAATGTTGAAAAAGGCAAATCTGGTCCGAGCCTACATTCTACTGGAGAAGACAGATAGACACAAATAAAAGACAAACACCTAAACAAACAGATAAAAGAATTACTGGGATAAATGCTGTAATGAAAACATAGTATACAAACAGAGAAAACTAATGGTGGGGAAAGTACCTTGATTGAATTGTGAAGTCATGAGAAAAAGTCTCTAAGCAGGTGACATTTCTACTGAATATGAGGGAACTGGCCACATGGAGATGGGAGAAGGGTGGTCTATGAAGTGGAACAGCATTTGTAAAGGCTCTGCTATGCCAAAGAATTTAGTTTATTTGAGGAACTTAAGGTAGACTATTGTGACTAACAAAGCACAAAATATATGTATTATGTGCATATACAACTAATGGTGTTACCTAAAAATGAGCAAATTTATTGGCTTAGAGTCTTAGTTACACAGTTATGGGCCATCAGTTTGTAGGAAGTAAGATTCAGTTGTGAGGAGTTTTCTGTGTTGAATTGAGAAGCCCAGACTCCATTCTATAGGTAGTAGAGAACTGTGCAGGGTTTCATAGGGCGAGTGATGTTAGGGAAGTGGTGTTTAAGGAACATGAATTTTCCACCTGCCTTCAGTGTAGATTCAAAGTGAATGGAATAGAATCACTCAAGAGGCAAATAAACATTCTGGTAACACATACACTGTAGTCTCTGCGTTGGAGAATTATTTAAGCTCTGTTTCAGTGACTGGACCTAACAGTGACCATTTGTGGAGTGCCCTCTGTTTACAAATGGGTAAACAGGTTTAGCAGTACTAGAGAGAAAATCTTGATTGATGAAATTTTCATCTGTCTGAGCAAATGGGAATCTACTGTCTGTGATGGTCTGTCCCCTGATAAGGATTTTTGAAAGGCATCAATGACGACTGTAGCTTCTCACATCTAGGTACCTTGTACTCTTTTATATATGTATTTGTGTGTCTTCAGGTTAATACATCACGTAGGAAAATTCTCACTGGCCAATATATGAGGCAGAACTACATGGTAATGAGGTAGGTTTTAAAATAAAGTCCTGAATTATATTTGTTTGGGTGGATAAAAATAACACAAAAAAAATTTAGAAAATTATGGAAAAGCTTGTATATTTGAGAACATTGTGGTACTTCATAAACTTTAAGCATTTTAACCCTAGGAATGGAAACAATGATACAAATTGAAATGGTTGATATGGATAAATGGAATGTTGAAAAGGAAATTACTAAGAGAAGACTGATTTGTAATAAAAATCTGAAATTTAGGGTTGGAAGGCGACTTTCCAGATATGGTATAGAAGTGATTGTAGATTACTTAGTGAGTAGAGTGGCCACATTAAAAGAGTACAGACTCTAGTTAAAATCTCAATGATGCCGTTTTCTAGCTGTGCGACCTGGAACATGAAATATAGCCTTTTGAGATTTGGCATCCTCATCTGCATTATAGGAACAGTAACACTTGTCCTCAGAGTTTTCGTTGAAGGCTTAACACAGTGTAGGCATTGAGCTTGGCACTCAATATGTAGGAAATATTGTTTATGTTCTCAATAGAGAGAACAATTCATTATTAGTTCAGTCAGTTCTTTAAATGCATATATGAATGTGCTAGACACTGTTCTTGGTTCAGAGTATACAGCAATTTATAAAACACACAGTTTTTCCACTCTCATGGAGCTTGTATTCCTCAGGATGGATGTATAGTGGGAGAAAAGAAAGGGAAGTGCAGCTGAAGTGGCTAAAGAAGGTTGAAGGAGTTGGTAAGGAGTTATGGATGAGGTCAGAGAGACAGCAGTGGCCAGATCATACAGGGCTGTAGTGAAGGCACTGTGGAGGGCTGTGGTGAAGATAGTGGATTTGACTGAGTGAAAAGGGAAAGCATTTAGATATTTTTAGGGGAGTGGTGTCATAATTTGATATATGTTAAAGGCTCACTCTGGTTGCTCTATTTAGAGCAACCAGAGGGAGACAAAGGCAGAAGCAGGGAGGATCTTGCAAAAAGTCCAATTGAGACGTCAAAAGGGCTCTTGGGTAGGTAGCAATAAAGCTCTAAGATCTGGTTGGATAGAAATGTTGCCAACAAGGAGTCAACATAATTTGCAGACAGAGAGGATATGAAGTGTGAGAGAAACGATAATCAAGGAAGACTTCTGAATAGTTTCCATTTACTGAAACTAAGGAGATACAGGTCATGGCAGGTATGAAAGGAATAATCGAGTTCTGCAGGACACATTAACTTTCAGACCTTTGAGGCTTTCAAATGAAACCAACTAACAGAAGCTGGATGTGTGCCTAGTTTTCTGGAGAAAAACCTGCACTTAAATAATTAAAAAAAATTCAATTAGAATAGATCCAACAGATAATGCAACAGGAAATTTAGACAGCAATACAAATAATTATTTCAAGAAATTTTGCTATAAAAGAGAGCAAAGAAATGAATTAAGCAAGTTTAACAGTTTTTTAATGAAGGGGAGACACAGTGTTTGTTGTTGTGCTCACCTAACTAGTGTGTCTCTCCATTTTTATTCTACAAATTATATTTTATTTATTATAACTCATAATATGTATATCGTTGTACATGATTTACGTATTTTATGTACAAATTCTGCTTATATTCCTTTAGACCCCTTGATGTGCTGGTTAGATGCAGATTGAAGCATATTAGAATGCTTTTTAAATAATAGTTACTTCATAACTGTACAGTACTTTATTGTTTATTAAGAGCTACCACATAAACAATTTCATTTCTTACAATAACCCTGTATGTTAGAATAGATAAAAATATTGTCCTGTAAACAAATGAAGAATCAGATTGATGGGAATTGGCACAGGGTTTAGCTCTGAGTAGACACTTAATAAATAGTTGAATAAAAGAATAAATGAACAAATGGTCCATAGTCATAGGATTTGGAAGAACAGAGCAATAATAGAAAGCTGAGACTCCTGACCGCCTGGCCAGGGATTTTTTCATTACACTGCAGTTGTCTTGAAGTTTTTAATCCTCATTTTAAAATAAAATACTTTGGCTTCCAAGTACTAGAAGATAAAATATAATCAAAGTGATGAGATGGAATTCTTAACTTGCTGTATCTCAATTTTGAACTGGTTTTTGATTGGAGAGTTGTAGTGATGTGACAGGTAGCAGATATTTTTGGGGGGTCAATATTCAATTAATCTCTCAGCAGATTGCTAATGGAGACTGAGTTGTAGGGAGTGCTGATTTAGAGGTGAAAAAACAAATAAAAAGACAATTCTCAATTATGGAAATTATTAAAATATTGGGGGTGATCATTTATACATTTAGGGTGTGTTAGTTATTTGAACTTGGGCATACTCCAGCCTGGATAAGTGGTATTTCTCCTTTATGTATCCTTCTCTTCATTCATTTTAATTGGTTATAAGGGCAATATGCTTTCTGGCAATCTATTTTGGAGCAGTTCTTTACATTTGCTTCAAATTATTAGATCTGCTAGATGCCACTCTTGAACTATGCCTGTTCTGGGGGTGGGTAAAAAAGTGTAGCTTCTCACATCTGTCTTCTACCACAAGCTACGAATTGGCTCTGGCTTCTTGTCTCTGATAAGGTGGGTTGTAATGCTATTTTTGGATGAGAAAGGCATTTCTGTGGTGGTGCTGAAGAGCTTGGTAAAGAGAGAGTGGGAAGCTCATATTTTTATACTCTCGATTAGCCAGGAATGATTCCACATAGCCAAGTAACTGTTGGAATGTTATGGGAATTTTCAAAGCCAATGCCATGTATGATTGTTAAACTTTTGCTCTGTAGGGGAAAGTTCAAAACACAGTAATCAAAAATAAAAAAAACCCAAAATTAGAGCACCCACAAAAAGTAAGAATAAAAAATATAAAAATTAAAGAAAATGAAATTCAAAAGAGAAAAAGAAAAAAAATAAGGAGAAAAAAGGAAAAATAAATTTAAGTTTTGAGAGGTTTTTAAAAATAGGTGTTGATGTATTACAGCTTTTAGCTTTGTGAAATTTCTGGGCTGTCCTCCACTGAGATGTTGCTATCACAATGATGTAGGTTGAGCCACAATTGTCTTGGTGGGTGAATTATGTTGTGAGGGTTTTATGACTTTGGCTTTAAGGCTTCAGCTTTCTGGCTTTCTGGCTCTAGCAATGTCAATCTCAGGCTTCTGGGTGCTCCTTTACATGTTTTATCAGACCTGGTAACCAGACATGGAACACCTCTGTTCTTTAGGGGAGAGAGTGGCTCTGGAGAGCTAGCTGTGGGGTTTGTCTCTGCCACTCTTTGTATAGCAAGGTGAGGGAGGCTAGATTTGGGAGGCTAGGGGTCTGCAGTTTAATTTTTTTCATCTCTGCCAAGTGTGGGCATCAGGCAGTCTGTTGGAACACTGGCCATGATCTTGTGCTATGTTTGCTTTGATTTATTTCCCCTTCTGCTCCTCTATCTCAATGCTACTCCTGCCAGAATGAGACCCAGTCACTTCAGATTTCCTTCTCTGTACCCCTTAGACAAAATACAGGCAGCCTGAGCTTCCCTCCTCCCTGTAGTTTAGCAGACAATAAACAAAACAAAACAAAAACTTACTTGGGTGTTGTCTTTTCTCCAGAGCCCACCGCAAATAAGTTTTATCTTCTGCCCCCCTTTTCAACCCATGCCACCTTTAGTCCATTCGGTGCATGGATCTTTCAGGCACAACTGTGAGCCCAGTTTGAGATTCCTTCCCTGCATTATAGTTGTTCGATTTGTTAAAATTTCAAGGGGAAAGCTCAGGAGTATCTCTCACACTGCCATTACTCTGAAGTCATTCCACATTAGATGGTTTCCTTTAAAACAAGGATGAAAGCTGTATTCCTAAGTATCAAAGTAGAATGTGTACATCAATTGAAAACTTGTCCTTCCACATAGTGCAGCACTTAGCTAAAAGCCCTTGCTTGCATAGACTGCCTCCTGATGAGACCCTTTCTTGCAACAGTATTTTGAGAAACATTTCAGTTCAAGGGACATACTAACCATTCAGTAAATACTGAATAGTCTCTAAACAGTGTTGCTGGGGTTAAAGTACATCACCAGAATACAACATGTCTTCATTAAAACTAGTTTTTAGATAGAATGTATTTTGATGAATATAATTAAATGTGTCCTTGGCTTTGGTCAGAGGCCAAGTTGAGTAACTGATTTGAAGAATATTTCTTAAACAAAATTGCAGAGTACATAGCAGAAGCTTTCAATAAACAATTGTTGACTTAATGAATAATGAAGATATATGTACTCTGCTTCTTAGGGTTCCCCACAAGAAGCATCATGTGAAAAACTCCAAGGTTTATTACCGGGAGAATTTGTCTTTGCATATGGGTTCACATACTTCTTTTGATTCCATTACTCCCTAAATGGTTTCTGATTCATATCAATTTTTAACTCAGTTTAATATCTTTTTTTTTTTTTAATAAATTTTTATTAATGGTAATGGGATGACATTAATAAATCAGGGTACATATATTCAAAGAAAACATGTCTAGGTTATTTTGTCATCAAATTATGTTGCAAACCCCTCGCCCAAAGTCAGATTGTCCTCCGTCACCCTCTATCTAGTTCTCTGTGCCCCTCCCCGTCCCCCTAACTCTCTCCCTCCCTCCCTCCCATGTCCTCCCTCCCCCCCCAACCTTGGTAACCACCACACTCTTGTCCATGTCTCTTAGTCTCATTTTTATGTTCCACCAATGTATGGAATCATGTAGTTCTTGTTTTTTTCTGATTTGCTTATTTCACTCCTTATAATGTTATCAAGATCCCACCATTTTGCTGTAAATGATCTGATGTCATCATTTCTTATGGCTGAGTAGTATTCCATAGTGTATATGTGCCACATCTTCTTTATCCAGTCTTCTATTGAAGGGCTTTTTGGTTGTTTCCATGTCTTGGCCACTGTGAACAGTGCTGCAATGAACATGGGGCTACATGTGTCTTCACGTATCAATGTTTCTGAGGTTTTGGGGTATATACCCAATAGAGGGATTGCTGGGTCATAAGGTAGTTCTATTTGCAGTTTTTTGAGGAACCACCATACTTTCCTCCATAATGGTTGTACTACTTTACAGTCCCACCAACAGTGAATGAGGGTTCCTTTTTCTCCACAGCCTCTCCAACATTTGCTATTACCCGTCTTGTTGATAATAGCTAATCTAACAGGAGTGAGGTGGTATCTCATTGTAGTTTTGATTTGCATTTCTCTAATAACTAATGAAGCTGAGCATCTTTTCATATATCTGTTGGCCATTTGTATCTCTTCCTGGGAGAAGTGTCTGTTCATGTCCTCTTCCCATTTTTTTATTGGATTGTTTGTTTGTTTGTTGTTGAGTTTTATGAGTTCTTTGTAAATTTTGGATATTAGGCCCTTATCTGAGCTGTCATTTGAAAATATCATTTCCCATATAGTTGGCTTCTGTTTATTTTGATATCAGTTTCTCTTGCTGAGCAAAAACTTTTAATTCTGATGTAGTCCCATTCATTTATCTTTGCCTTCACTTCTCTTGCCATTAGAGTCAAGTTCATAAAATGTTCTTTAAAACCCAGGTCCATGATTTTAGTACCTATGTCTTCTTCTATGTACTTTATTGTTTCAGGTCTTATATTTAGGTCTTTGATCCATTTTGAATTAATTTTAGTACACGGGGACAGGCTGTAGTCAAGTTTCATTCTTTTGCATGTGGCTTTCCAGTTTTCTCAACACCATTTGTTGAAGAGGCTTTCTTTTCTCCATTGTGTGTTGTTGGCCCCTTTATCAAAGATTATTTGACCATATATATGTGGTTTTATTTCTGGGCTTTCTATTCTGTTCCATTGGTCTGAGTGTCTATTTTTTGCCAATACCATGCTGTTTTGATTATCGTGGCCCTATAATATAGTTTAAAGTCAGGTATTGTAATGCCCCCAGCTTCATTCTTTTTCCTTAGGATTGTTTTGGCTATTTGGGGTTTTTTATAGTTCCATATAAATCTGATGATTTTTTGTTCCATTTCTTTAAAAAATCTCATAGGGATTTTGATGGGAATTGAATTAAATTTGTATATTGCTTTGGGTAATATGGCCATTTTGATTATATTTATTCTTCCTATCCAAGAACAAGGAATATTTTTCCATCTCATTGTATCTTTTTTGATTTCCCTTAACAATGCTTTGTAATTTTCATTATATAGGTCCTTTACGTTCTTTGTTATGTTTATTCCTAGGTATTTTATTTTTTTTGTTGCAATCGTGAAGGGGATTATTTTTTTGAGTTCGTTTTCTAATATTTCATTGTTGGCATATAGAAAGGCTATGGACTTTTGTATGTTAATTTTGTATCCTGCGACCTTACTGTATTGGTTTATTGTTTCTAATAATCTTTCTGTGGAGTCCTTCGGGTTTTCGATGTATAGGATCATATCATCAGCAAAAAGTGATAGCTTTACTTCTTCTTTTCCGATATGGATACCTTTTATTTCTTTGTCTTGTCTGATTGCTCTGGCCAGAACTTCTAGCACCACGTTGAATAAGAGTGGAGAGAGTGGACAACCCTGTCTTGATCCTGATTTAAGGTAGAAAGTCCTCAGTTTTATGCCGTTTAATAGGATGTTGGCTGATGGTTTATCATATATGGCCTTTATCATGTTGAGATATTTTCCTTCTATACCCATTTTGTTGAGAGTCTTAAACATAAAATTGTGTTGTATTTTATCAAAAGCCTTTTCTGCATCTATTGATAAGATCATGTGGTTTTTGTTCTTTGTTTTGTTGATATGGTGTATTACGTTAACCGTTTTGCGTATGTTGAACCATCCTTGAGATTCTGGGATGAATCCCACTTGATCATAATGTATTATTTTTTTAATATGTTGTTGTATTCGGTTTGCCAGTATTTTGTTTAGTATTTTAGCATCTGTATTCATTAGAGATATTGGTCTGTAGTTTTCTTTCTTTGTGCCATCCTTGCCAGGTTTTGGTATGAGGGTTATGTTGGCCTCATAAAATGTGTTTGGAAGTATTGCTTCTTCTTCAATTTTTTGGAAGACTTTGAGTAGAATAGGAACCAAGTCTTCTTTGAATGTTTGATAGAATTCACTAGTATAACCGTCTGGGCCTGGACTTTTATTTTTGGGGAGATTTTTAATAGTTTTTTTCTATTTCCTCCCTGCTGATTGGTCTGTTTAGGCTTTCTGCTTCTTCATGACTCAGTCTAGGAAGGTTGTATTGTTCTAGGAATTTATCCATTTCTTCTAGATTGTTGTATTTGGTGGCATATAATTTTTCATAGTATTCTACAATAATTCTTTGTATTTCTATGATGTCTATGGTGATCTCTCCTCTTTCATTTTGGATTTTATTTATTTGAGTCCTGTGTCTTTTTTCCTTGGTGAGTCTTGCCAAGGGTTTGTCAATTTTGTTGATCTTTTCAAAGAACCAGCTCCTTGTTTTATTGATTTTTTCTATACTTTTTCTGTTCTCTATTTCATTTATTTCTGCTCTGATTTTTATTATCTCCTTTCTTCGGCTGGTTTTGGGTTGTCTTTGTTCTTCTTTTTCTAGTTCCTTAAGGTGAGAAGTTAAGTGGTTTACTTCGGCTCTCTCTTGTTTGTTCATATAGGCCTGAAGTGATATGAACTTTCCTCTTATTACTGCTTTTGCTGCATCCCAGAGATTCTGATATGTTGTATTTTCATTTTCATTTGTCTGTATATATCTTTTGATTTCTGCGCTTATTTCTTCTTTGACCCATTCATTTTTTAGAAGTATGTTGTTTAGTTTCCACATTTTTGTGGGTTTTTCCCCCTCTTTTTTGCAGTTGAATTCTAGTTTCAAGGCTTTATGATCAGAAAATATGCTTGGTACAATTTCAATTTTTCTAAATTTGCTGATATTGTCTTTGTGGCCCAACATATGATCAATTCTTGAGAATGTTCCATGTACACTAGAGAAAAATGTATACTCTGTCGCTTTGGGATGAAGTGTCCTGTAGATGTCTATCATATCCAGGTGTTCTAGTATTTCGTTTAAGGCCACTATATCTTTATTGATTCTCTGTTTGGATGACCGATCTAGAGCCGTCAGCGGTGTATTGAGGTCTCCAAGTATGATTGTATTTTTGTTAGTTTTTGTTTTAAGGTCAATAAGTAGCTGTCTTATATATTTTGGTGCTCCTTGGTTTGGTGCATATATATTAAGAATTGTTATGTCTTCTTGATTCAACTTCCCCTTAATCATTATGAAATGACCATTTTTGTCTCTGAGTACTTTTTCTGTCTTGTAGTCAGCATTATTAAATATGAGTATTGCTACACCTGCTTTTTTTTGGGTGTTGTTTGCTTGGAGTATTGTTTTCCAGCCTTTCACTTTGAATTTTTTTTATCCTTGTTGCTTAGATGTGTTTCTTGTAGGCAGCATATAGTTGGATTTTCTTTTTTAATCCATTCTGCTACTCTGTGTCTTTTTATTGGTAAGTTTAATCCATTTACATTTAGTGTAATTATTGACACTTGTGGGTTCCCTACTGCCATTTTATAAATTGCTTTCTGTTAGTTTTGTATCTAGTTTGATTCTTCTCTTTTGTTTTTCTATCATTTGTTTTTGTTTGTTTGTGTTCCATACTTCTTTCCTCTGTTGCTACCTTTTTTAAGTCAAGTGTTTTTGTGGTGGTTTTTTTAAGGGTGGTTACCATTAAGTAATGAAAAGGGTACCTACCATATTCATTGTAGTACCCTATCTTATAAGTATTTCTGCACTTCATCATCCTTTGCTACTGTTAATCTCCATCCTCTCCCCCCTTTTTTTCCTTTGTTGTCACAGTTTAAGTTTGGTTTTATTGTGTTCTTGGTGGAGCTGTTACTTGTGGTGTTGTTTTCTTTTGTTGTTTGAATCTGGTTGGAAAACCCCCCTTAGTATTTCCTGGAGTGGGGGCTTTCTGTTGATAAATTCTCTCATCTTTTCTGTATTTGTGAATGTTTTTATATCTCCTTCATACTTGAAGGATAGCTTTGATGGGTATAGTATTCTTGGCTGAAAGTTCCTCTCTTTCAGGGCTTTAAATATTGGGGTCCACTCTCTTCTAGCTTGTAGAGTTTCTGCTGAGAAATCTGATGATAATCTAATAGGCCTTCCTTTATATGTTGTACTCTTCTTTTCCCTGGCTGCCTTGAGAATTTTTTCTTTGTCATTGGTTTGTGTCATCTTTATTATGATTTGCCTTGGAGTGGGTTTGTTGGGGTTAAGAAAACTTGGTGTTCTGTTTGCTTCTTGAATTTGAGGCTTTAGTTCCTTCCACAGGCTTGGGAAGTTCTCGTCTATTATTTGTTTGAGTATATTCTCCATTCCATTTTCTTTCTCTTCTCCCTCTGATATACCTATTATTCTTATGTTATTCTTTCTGATGGAGTCAGACAATTCCTGTAGGGCTTTCTCATTTTTTATTATTTTTGAGTCTCTTTCTTCTTCTCTCTGTTGTGCCTCAAGTTGTTTGTCTTCTATTTCACTAATCCTATCTTCAATCTGGGCTGTTCTGTTAGCTAAGCTTGTTACCTCATTTTTCAGCTCGTGAATTGAGTTTTTCATTTCTGTTTGATTTGTTTTTATAGTTTCAATTTCCTTGGTAATATATTCTTTGTGTTCATTGAGTTGTTTTCTGGTCTCCCTATATTGCCTTTCTGTGTTTTCTTGTATATCTCTGAGTATTTTTAAGATATGTATTTTAAATTCTCTGTCATTTAGCTCCAAGGCTTCCAATATGTTAAGTCTTTTCTCCATAGATTTTTCCACATCTATTTGTGTTACCTCTCTTTCTTTTGTATCCATAATATTCGATTTCCTCTTTCTTATCGGCATCTGAGGGTGGTCTTATTGATAGCACTAATTAGAATTAATAAAGAGTAAAAAAAAAAAAGGGTAAAACACCCCACAAAAAAAACAGTAATAATTTATTATTTCCCCCTTTTTTTCTCTCTTCTCTTTCCCTCCTCTCCCCTCCTCAGGGAAATATCGTGCCTATAATGGAGGGCCTGATTTGGGGTGAAGAGTTCAAGGGGCAAAAAAAAAGGGAGTAGGGACCTACTAAATGCAAAAAAAAAAAAAGGAAGAAAATCTTAGACAAGCATAAGATGATCTTAGACAAGCATAAGATGATTTGCTTGTAAGTGATGGTCAACTAAGAGATATAATGAGAGGGATAAGAGGGAATCAGAAAAAAGGACCAAAAAAGAATAATAAAGAAGAAAAAATAAAAATAATAAGTAAAAATCTGTTGTATTAAGTGGAGCGAAGACTAAATACAATGGAGACCTTGGCTTGGGAGGACCTAAAATGCCACAAAAATAAACAAACAAGACAAAAAAAAATAAAAACAAAAGCAAAAAAGAGAAATAAAGCCAAAAAAAAGCCTTGAGTCCCAAATTAACTAATTTGTTCGTGATTGAGGATTATATGGGAGGAAAGTAAAATGAGAAAAGAAAAAACGAACAGAAAGGAAAAAATAAGAAAAAGAGAAAAACGAAGGAAGAAATAAAATAGGAGGAGAAAAAAACCAAATAAAGCAAGACAAAAAAAAAAAAAAACAAAAGAGGAGAGAGTGAGAGTTAAGTGTTTTGGAGTATAACCTTAAAGGAGGGTGAGGATGAAGAAGAAAAATAAAATGCAACACTCATGGGTAGTGTAGTTCAAGAAAGGGGAAGCATAAGATGGGCAGAGAATAGAAGGACCGAGGTGGAGGAAATAAAGGCAAAAAGATAGAAGAAACAAACAACAACAACAACAACAACAAAAAAATTAGTGGATCAAGTTGTAAAGTCTGTGGGTTTTTCTTGATTTTGAGAGGTTAACTTCTTCCTTTTTCTTTTCTCTCCCTCTTCCTAGTCGGTGACTCTGTACCCCAGGCTCTGCCCCTGTGTCATTCTTAGGTAGGGATTTGCAGTTGATGGGATATTATGGCAATGTCATATAATTGGCTTTAGTCTTGCTGGAAGTAAAGGCTTGTTGGCGTTTGCAGGGTCCAACGATGAGAGAGTTTGCTTTCCTGGATTCTCTCTCCTAGTCCCCCCTTTCTGAATTAGCAGCCTGGTGATCCAGCTATAAAGCTGCAACTGCTTCTGCCTGGGGAGTAAGAGGCTCAAAGAGCTGCGAAATCCCCACTCTATCCCCACTCAGTGCAAGGCTTTGGGAAAGGCTCTGGCAGTCAGGGACTCCAGTGTAATCAGGCGGGGGTGGGAGTCAATTGTTGTCAAGGTGACTGTTCAGCGCCTATCATTTAGTTGGACCTCTCAACCCAGGCTTTCCACACTTTGTAGCCTGTTTTTGCAGGGAAGAAGAGGCACTAGTCTCTGCTTATGACTAGTGTAGTATAGACCTTATTATCTGCCAAGTCCTTCTTGTTAGCGTTTATCCCTGAATATGGAGGCTCTATCAATCAGAAGTTGCCCCCGCCCCTTTAGCGAGAGGCACTAAAAAATATCACGCCTCTTGTCTTGGATCGCTGAACTGAGAGAGATCTTATCAATTAGAACCGAGGGTGCGCAGATTTTATGGGTTAAGCTAATTTCAGTGATTGGGTCGCAGCTGTGCTTCCGAAGGTATTTTAGGCTGCCTGCGCGCGCCCCTCCCCCAACGCTTGATTGTTAGCTTGAATGGCTGGGTGAGGTGCCCCGCCCAAGGAGAGAATCTCCCAAGCCTCTCCCGCTCGCCCCGCCGCTGGCGGCTGGACCACACCAGGCGCAGGATAATGGAGCCCCCTGGGTGTGCGGGCCAGCAGGGCGCCTTGGGCGCGTGGAATGCCCAAGGCACGCGTGCGAATGGGGCGCTCCGCGCACCGGTGGCCGGCGACCCCCACTCGCAGTGTGCGGGCCGCTGGGAACGTCAGCGGTGCTCAACCGGACCGGGCGCGCACGCGGAGGCTCGTGGCGGCCGCTCGCGGTGGCGGTTCGCAGCGGCTGCTTGTGGCAGCGGCTCACGGGGGCTCGCGGCGGCTCGTGGTGGCGGCTCGCGTCGGCCGCTCGCGGCGGCTCGCGGTTCCCAAGTATATGGGCTGACTCACCGCAGGCGCACTCCCTCGCGGCTTGAATGAGCGTCGCTGCTGCGGTGGTAGCTTCCTCCACACCCTCGTCTCTCAGATTCAAGTGATAACAGTCCTTTTGCTTTCAGTTTGTGTGGAACTCTGGAATGCTCCGAGGATAAATTTTTCTGTTTCTAGTTGATAAATTTGTTGTGATTTAGGGGAGAGCTGTCGGACGCGCTTCTCACGGCGCCATTTCCGTGACGTCACTCTCAATATCTTTTAATATTATAAAAAATTCTCTAGATTCTAAGTCTTGGAGCATTTTAAAATTCATTTAGCCTTTCACTATCTGCTGCTTGAAATGCTTCAAATCCCACTGAGGAATGAAGAGGGCATATATGATAATAAAAAAGAAACTAACAACAAAATAGTTTTCCACAAACATCTCCTTCAAGAGAAAGAGAGCGTTCCATTGAAATCTGTGAATGAAGGTTCTTCATTCAGTCTGGGGCACAGGATTGGGCCATGTTGGCACCAACATATATACTCCCCCCAAAATTTCAGGCACTTTGAGGGCAATCCTACAACCTGGCCATAACCCAGTGTATATATCAGAAGCACCAGTTCATCTACTATGGAGAAGACTAATTGAAAGAAGGGTTTATTATGGTGATAATTTATAATCTTTGACTTATTTTATGTGATTTAAGCCTTAGGGGAAATTTATTGATTGTAGTTTGCTTCAGCAAATATTGGTTGAGAATCTTAATTTAAGTGGGCAATTTACACGAGCAGATCTCCCCCCTGAGCTTTCTGAGTACACGATTGTGGGGCAGCATTTCTGTGTTTATTCACTTTCTTCCACCAGAGAGACCGCTCATAAGATGCTACATTATTTTATTTATATATTTTCATCATTTACTTTAGGTAGAGAAGCATCCAGAATAATTTAAGTGCTTTTAGATTAGCATATGCTGGGTTTAGATGTTACTGTATTCTCAGAAGTAAAGCTTTCAACATGTCACCTGTAATTTAGGAAGATACAGATTTTCTTGAACTCTTCAGGTTAAAGGCTTGCAGGAGATATTTCTTGTAAGTTTTTAACCAAGACAATCTAAATTTTGGACAAGCAAAACACAAATTATGCATGATATTCAGGTGGTGCAATAATGGTACCATACCCAGAGAGGAGTACATTTGAGCATAGGCTCAGTGATGACATGACCAGAATTATTTATTCCTTTGTCCTGGACCTTGATGAATTACTGGCTTGAAATGCAGGCAGAGATCTGTAGATACAGCACTCATGCTAACTCATGTTACTATTGCTCACCCTTACTGCTTTTTTAAATTCAGCTACATGTAAAGAGGATGCTGCAAGGAGGCACATTATGGTTTATGTCTTGTGGAGCCTGCTGCACTAAGATTCTTAAAACCATACTGCAACCTTATTTCCTTTAAATTTTGAAAAGAAAAAGAAAGGTATTTTTTTCTCCTAATTTGTAAAATTGTATGCTTAAAAATTATAGCAAAGTTATGGTTTTAATGACTCAGTTTGTATTTCAAGGAGCAAATTCAGCTACATAAGATGAATTGCTGAAAGGAAATAATTTGTATGTTTTGTTTGAAACAATTCCCCATGATGTGGATCTTCTGGAGTTTATTTTCATGACCAAGACATTCACTTTGTAGCAGATTATGGCTTTAGTGGTGAAGAATATTGCCCGTGACCTGAAGACCTTGTCTTCTCCCTGGTTTTACTTCTGTCGAGACCAGTTTATATGTCATATCACTATGTAATTAATTCAGAATTTGAATGATTTTAGTTTTCAACCATAAAAGAAAGTTGATATTCTTTTGACTCTTATACATTTATAAATATACTTGTTGGAATTTTAAAAAATTTAAAATTATCTCTTGTATATACCCTTGCTTCTAGAAGTCTGAGAGAAACAACTGTGATGAAGAGAAAGGTAAAAATTACCAATACATTTGTGTTAAGTGTTTCACCAGAACTCTATTTTTGTAAGGACTTTATTTGATTTCTACTTGAATGAATACCATGTATCGAAGATCTAATTACATTTGTGGTTTCATCACTATTGACCAACTAACTGCATACATACAAACATACAAGCATGTACACACATTCTTTCATATGTTATAATAATACCTTTTATTTGATGCAATGAACCCTGTTAAAAAGCTTCCTGTTGAAGAGGTAAAGTAATTTTTTTCCAGGTCTCAAGACCAGTAAGTGATAGACCATTTTGTAGACCTTAGATCATTTGACTTGGATCCTGTTACTCCTTCACTTAGGAAATACACTAAACATAATCCAATAGATGGTGCGTCATGCAGCTACTGTGTGTTATCTTTAAATAGTAGTAACCACGGAAAGCCATTAGATGATTATTATCAATGCTGACATTTATTTTCCTTAAGACCTCGGGATTAGAAGACTGTGGTCCTTTATGGCTCTCAGGAGATGAAGTATACAGGGCAAAATAAACTTCTAGTGAAGATTATTTGCAAACTATTTCTATGTTCTTTCATTCACTCATATTTACATCACTAGCTACCATGAGCAAAATGGTATCAAAAGTTTATGGATTTAGGCTGAGTTGGGGAGGCAAGCTGGTAGGCTGAGTTAGGGGGAGCTGGTAGGCTGAGTTAGGGGGGAGCTGGTAGGCTGAATTAGGGAGAAGCTGGTAGGCTGAGTTAGTGGGGAGCTGGTGGGCTGAGTTAGGGAGAAGCTGGTAGGCTGAGTTAGGGGGGAGCTGGTGGGCTGAGTTAGGGAGAAGCTGGTAGGCTGAGTTAGGGGGGAGCTGGTGGGCTGAGTTAGGGGGGAGCTGGTGGGCTGAGTTAGGGAGAAGCTGGTAGGCTGAGTTAGGGGGGAGCTGGTGGGCTGAGTTAGGGGGGAGCTGGTGGGCTGAATTGGGGGGAGCTGGTGGGCTGAATTGGGGGGAGCTGGTGGGCTGAGTTAGGGGGGAGCTGATGAACATGCTCAGTGGTCCCTGTTGTCTGTGATTCTAGTGCGTGCTCCATTCAAAACCAAACATAACCAAGGGGCATGCAGATTTGTCTTTCACATCTGAGTATAAATATGGCAATCAGAAAATAATTTTATAATCATAACACATGTATTTAATCTAAAAAAGAGAAAAAAATTTCTTTGTTAGTTCTGAAAATTATATATGGTGGAAATAAGTGCAATTGATTCCTTTATCCACAATGCAAAATAGGAGCAGCAAAGGAGAGAGAAACATATTGTTAGAAAGTTAAAAATATCAGGAAAACTTCTGAAGAGGAAGGAGCTTAATGGTGTTTTAAGTATGTAGTAACTTATTTGTTCTATTTTGCATAAAAACAGGAGAGGTTTGTGACTCACAAGTAAATAGAGAAATCTGAGGATCTGACTTCTTACCAGGGAACATTTCAATTGAGACTTTCAAAACAACTCATGGCTGGCTGGTGGGGAAAATAGAGAGAGGTTGGTAAAGGGCAAAAACTTTCTGTTATAAGATGAATAAGGTCTAAAGATCTAATGTATGATGTGGTGACTATAGCTGATAGCACTGTATTGTATAAATTAAATTTGCTAAAGAAGTAAAACTTAAAATATTTTTACACTCTCTCTCACCCCTCAAATCCAGGTAAATATGTGAGATGATAGATGTGTTAATTAACTGGATGGGGGAAATCCTTACAAGGTATATATACATATACAAATCATCATATTATACACTTTAAATATCTTACAATAATTTTATTAGTCAATTATATTTTAATACAGTTAGGGAAAAATGAAAGGTTGTAAAGTATTTCATTAATTTTCATATTGACAACATTAAATTGATAAAGGTTTGGATATATTATGTTAAAGATATGATTATAATCAAAACATAAATAAAAATAATTCCATAATAACTGTACAGAATACTAATAACAATTCAGTATATTTTATAATAATTGTGCAAAACTAACTGATATTATTTTCCTCACTTCAAGAGTTTAGGATTAAAAGACTGCTGC
Source organism: Saccopteryx bilineata (assembly GCF_036850765.1). Classification (NCBI taxonomy): domain Eukaryota; kingdom Metazoa; phylum Chordata; class Mammalia; order Chiroptera; family Emballonuridae; genus Saccopteryx; species Saccopteryx bilineata. The sequence goes on along the minus strand of NC_089491.1, from coordinate 182,948,647 downwards.
TTAGCAGTGTCTTTTATGGTTCCCAGGAACTGAAGTATACAGGGGAAAATAAATATCTAGTAAGGATTATTTGCAAAATATTTCTATATTTCTTTATTCATTCATATTTAGGCCAATATTATACAAGTCAAAATAAGCTCAATATTTCTGCAGTCGTAGGGTATGGATCCCTAATCTCTCAGCGCAGGAACCAGCCTGTTTAATTGGATTTCTCTTGTGTCAGACCACATTGTCAGTCAATGGGAATGAACAGAGGCTTCTAGAGAGTAAATTACATGATCAGCCCAACTTCACATTCAAAGCAACTTTCACCCTGTATCTTTCTCTCAATTAAGTTCTAGGACGATGTTTAAAACTTCAGTTCCTTTCACTTCCTTCAAGATTAGTTAAGGAGAGTCTGGCTTAAAATACAAAATAGAATATTTGTACTCCAATGTATACAGACTGAAGCTTTATGTTCTAACTTGCTTGCTAAACACTATCACAGTTCTAGCAAGAATTGGTAGATAACTGCTTTCATTCTGTTAGAAAAGCAGCATCATGACTTAATGAGGACAAGTTATATAACCATTAGAATATTTCCAAATTATCAGTTCTGTACCCATTGTTAAACTATACATAAAGTTATGTTATGTGTAAATTTATGGCATCGATTAAATCACTACTGTTATAATTTATTAAAAATCTAAAAACTATTTCATATATAAAAAGTACAACTTAACGTACAGAAACCACTACAGTTCAGAGTTCAGTGTCAAGTTCTGAAGATGCTGCTCAAAGGAAAAAGTGGGGGAGCAGCCTCTTGGAGTAATAGTTCTGACAAGAAGTCTCAGGGTCCCAAAGATGGTGGCACTGAAACATGGGTCAGACACATTCTGTGTGAAAAACATGGAAAAATCATGGCAGCTTTGGAGAAGTTAAAATCTGGAGCAAGAGTCAATGAAGTGGTTGCACAGTATCATGAAGATAAAGCCAGGCAAGTGGGCAGTTTGGGGTGGATGACCAGAGGGTCTGTGATGAAACTATCTGAAGGAGCAGCATTTGCCTTGCCTGTTAAGTGGGCTGAACAGCCTGTGTTTATTCTGCTATTAGTATTGAAGGGAGAAAATTAAATTGAATGGAAACAGAAAATAATGCCACTGAAAATGCTTTCAGAAGACTAAAATCTCTGGAGAACCCTCATGGCTACTTCTGTGGCCTCTGATCTGGATGGGTCTCCAACAAAACCAGAGAAAGGCTTTGAAAATACATGATGGAAAAAGGTGACTCACTCGAAGTTTCAGCTTTCTTTCCTCATGCTTACTAATGCCTTCTCTTAGCTGTTTCTAAATAATTGAACGCCATCTTTTGTACCTTGTTCTGCATGGCACTGGAAAGAGCTGAGACAGAAGACCTGAGCTTTGCAATTTTTACAGCCTATTGGTCTGTTCCCCCTACAAGAGTGTGAACTCCAAGCAGGCAGAGAATGAACTCTTTTTTTCATTATTTGACCTTCAGTATCTCTCATAATCTAAATTGATTTGATCTACAAATATTTAGGTACCTTTTTGGGCCAGACATCATTCTAGATGCTGGTAATAGCATAGTGAAAGAAACTAACAAAATCCTGCTTTGATGGTGTTGATAATCCAGTGGGAAGATTGAGATTAAGTGCTTTGAAAGATAAAAGAGCAGAGTGTGAGGTACAGTGCTACAAAGAGTGGTGGGGAAGCCCTTTCTGCTAAACTGGCACGGGAGCAAAGCCAGGGGTCAGCCATATGAATATGTGGGGATAAAAAGTTCAGGGCACAGTAAGAAGCAAGAGACCCTAGGATGCTTGATGTGCTCACAGAATAATAGTAATAATAAATACAAACAAAATGAATACGCCTGAGATCATAGAAGTGTTTGTATCAGGATTTGGAGCTGTTAACTTTGTCTATTTAATAGTTGGTTTTACAGCAATGAGATACCACCTCACACCTGTTTGATTAGCTATTATTAGCAAGACAGGTAATAGCAAATGTTGGAGAGGCTGTGGAGAAAAAGGAACCCTCATCCACTGTTGGTGGGAATGTAAAGTAGTACAACCATTATGGAAGAAAGTATGGTGGTTCCTCAAAAAACTGAAAATAGAACTACCTTATGACCCAGCAATCCCTCTACTGGGTATATACCCCCAAAACTCAGAAACATTGATACGTAAAGACACATGCAGCCCCATGTTTATTGCAGCATTGTTCACAGTGGCCAGGACATGGAAACAACCAAAAAGCCCGTCAATAGATGACTGGATAAAGAAGATGTGGCACATATACACTATGGAATACTACTCAGCCATAAGAAATGATGACATCGGAACATTTACAGCAAAATGGTGGGATCTAGATAACATGATACGAAGCGAAATAAGTAAATCAGAAAAAACCAGGAACTGCATTATTCCATACGTAGGTGGGACATAAAAGTGAAACTAAGAGACATTGATAAGAGTGTGGTGGTTACGGGGGGGAGGGGGGAGGGGCACAAAGAAAACAAGATAGAAGGTGACAGAGGACAATCTGACTTTGGGTGACGGGTATGCATCATAATTGAACGACAAGATACCCTGGTCTTGTTATCTTTGAATATATGTGTCCTGATTTATTGATGTCACCCCATTAAAAAAATAAAATTATTTAAAAAAAAAAAAGTTTGTTTTAAGCTTGTTTTCAGCCTCTGATACAGGATATTGCACTGACTTTGCTGGTTTTTAAAGGGGTTTCAGACAGATTTCTATAGGGCTGATGAAAATCCTAAGGACCTAAGAACTCAAATTTCACCCTCCCCCGTTTTTATTACTTGATAATAGTGGAAAGTTTCCCAGGCTGAGTCAACAGATCTCTGAATGGGAGATTTTGTTTGTTTTCTGTCTCAAGGGTGTCATTTTGGATCACACAGGGTACCAATAGCAGAACCGATTTGTATCAGATGTAACTGATTGTGAAGGAAAATAGGGTGTTCCATAGAAAACACATCATATTCCAACATTGTATCTTTTAGCTTTCCAACAGTCTATTCCTTGGCTGAGCCTTTGTAAACTATAGCATATTTTATCTCCTATTCTACCCAAATTACTACATCTTGGCTGTTGACCTTGTGCTTTCTAAAATAAGCCTCCTTTCCTTCTTCCTTCTCCTCCTTCTTTTCTTCTTTTTAAAACTTAATTTGAAGAGTGTTGATCCACAGGGTGGGGAAGAGAGGTAAGAAATTCTAAATATATGAAGAGTACCTGGGACAGAAAAACAACAACAACAACAACAACAAAACACCCAAGCACTTTTTTTTCCTCACTCATTTACTGGTGGGAATATAGTCATTTTGTAAAGCAATCTGGTAGTGTTTAGTGAAATTATGTTAGCATATGCTCAATGACTACTCACCTCGGCCTAGGTATACCCCATAGAAAAACTCTAATGAAGGTAAAGGAATAGATTTGGTGATTATCTTTCTCTGTCATCTTTCTATTTTGGTGGTGTTGGAAGTGTACTTGAGAGAGGCAACAAAGATGTCTGACTACTAAACTAAGTAAGTGTGCACGATGTATACTTAACAAGAATACTTCAAAGCAACAAAGTAGATATAAGTAGAGCAACATGAGTAGATATTAATAACTCAGTTGGTTAGAATGTCATCCCCATACACCAAGGTTGTATCCAGTTCAGGACATTATTAGTTCAGGTCCCAGTCAGGGCACATACAAGAATCAATCAATGAATGCATAAATAAGTAGAACAACAAATCGATGTCTCTCTTTCCCTCTCCTTTCTTCTCTTTTCCCTTCCCTCCTTTCCCCCTCTTCTTCCTTTCCTCCTTTCCTTCCTCTTTCTCTCTAAAATCAATAAAAATCAATAAATTAAAAAAGAACCTTGATAGGTGTTAAGAAATTTAAAAAAGAAAATATGAGATGCATAGTGTAACACGTTTTTATAAAATAAACACATTCATACAAGTTTATTATTTTTATATAGATATGGGCATATTTAAGGATGTATAGCAAGCAGTTTAGGAGTGGGGGACAATGTGACAAGGGAGGATTAGAAATAAATTGGAATTTAAACTAAAACAAGAGAGAGGCTTTACAATGCTATGAACTGAGGAATATAATTAACTCACTTTCTTGCACCTAAGGTTCAAAGACAAGGGAAAGTCATGCTGTATTATTTGGAAATTAGAGTCTTTTCTGATTCTACAATACTGTATTGTGATTCTAAGGACATATTTCTATGGAAGAAAGAGTAGCTGGGAGTAATTCACAATTTATTAGCATGAAATATCCTGTAAAAAAAAAACTATGAGAGAAAATGACAAACTGTTTTCTAAATTAGCATTATAAATCATGCTGCCAATCAGTGTGGCATTTAAGGTATTCCTTTATAGGGTTGGTTAAGACTTGTCTGTGGGATATGGGGTGGGGATGGACATACAGGGCTGTTAATTTCTCCTATTTATTTATTTATTTATTTCCATGATGCTTCCTTTGGGAGACTTCTCTTCCAGTCTAGTTCCCCAGGTCTACATCTTTAACTGGTGTTGCATCCACCGGGTACGAGAACAAACGTCAAAGACTTTCAGGAGTTTAGATGTTACTTTATTGGCCAGTTTAACCTGTGCAGGGGCGAACTCCCAAGATGTCCGGAGACACCGTACTCACAAGGAGCTGCAAACGAGAGTCGCACCTGGTATTTACAGGTAGGTCCTTATATATTCTAAGTGAGCAAGCATTATACAGAAGCAGATGTGGCAGTTAGCTATTCACTAGGGAGGTCGCATGCAGCATAGCAACAGGGGTCGAAGCATAGCAACAGGGGCCGGGTTTAGCTTAGTGGCAAATTTTAAACATAAACTTCTTTGTTCTCAGCCTCACAGGGGCCCTATCAGCACTCCCTGTTCCTGCTCCTTCAATAGTTACACTCTGGCAGCCACAGCAGGGCCCTATCAGCATTCCCTGTTCCTGCTCCAAAATGTTACACTCTGGCAGCCACAGCACACCTCCCCGAATCTAACATCCCCCCATCTCTTTTGGGCATAAATCAAACCTTGATTCTTCATCAGTGGGGAGAATGGTGTAAGGTTGGGACAGAACCATTAACTTTTTTACATCTACCCTCTTCTTTATGAATGCAAGGAGCTTATTAAGGATTATTGGTCCAAAGGTAAGAGCCAATAAGAATAATAGGAGGGGTCCAGCAATTGCAGATATGAGAGTAGTTAACCAAGGAGAAGTCTTGAACATAGAGGCATACTAGCTAGGGCTGTCTTCTTCTAGGTTCCTATTCTTTAATCTGTTTGCAAGTATCTTGATATTCTCTCTAATTACTCAAGAGTGGTTAGCATAAAAACAACATTCTTCTCTTAAAGCAGCACACAGTCCTCCTTGCTCAAGGAGGGGGAGGTCTAGCCCTCTCCTATTCTGAAGGGCTACCTCGGCTAGGGAGTCTATTTGCTTCTCGAGGTATATTACCTGGTTTTGGAGAAGCGTAATATCTTTGGAGAATGTCTTGGATAGCTGTCTGAGGGTAAGTTCCCCTTGAATGAGGGATGCTGTCCCTACTGCTGCTGACCCTACAATTCCTATGGTAGCTATGATAGGAGTAAGGAGTGGAGCTCGTTTTGCCCGCCTCGGGGGAGCAACAAGAAATTTGGGGTTTCCCCCATACAGATATACCTGTGGAATAATATAAGCACTTACACAAAGTTCAGGATGAGTGGGGACTATACACTTGAAGATACCTTGAGTGCACACAAACTATAGTCCTTCAGGTGCCTTCGTTACTTTTGGGCCCTCTAGGGTGGCAGGTAGGGTTTCTTGGTTAAGGCAATAGTCACTGTAATTGGAATTACCTAAGGTGAAATTTGCCAGGAGGTAGCAGGTTCCTTTCCTAGGTGTTATTCTGTGCTATAACTGTGCTATCTGCTGTCCTGATTAAAACCTATTCCTGCAACTCTAGTCCCTTACTAAGTAAACAATAAAAAGTTATTAGTCCTAAGTGGAGGAGAAAGTGAGCTTTAGAGGCTCTCCAGGGGTCTGCTTGACTTGCCATCTCCGAGATCCTTCGTTGGGTGGTTGGGCCGGCTTCACGTGGGAGAGGTGGATCCAGTAGGGCTTTTCAGCTATCTTAATAGCTGTGGGTGTACTCAGGGTCACCTGGAACGTTCTATTCTACCGCGGCTTAAGGTTGCCCCCTCTGTGGTTGAGAATCCACACCTACTGTCCAGGCTCCGGTGGCTCCAGTAGTCGGGAGCTGTGTTCCGCATTCGATTGGGCTGATCTCTGGAGGGCCTGCACCTCACTTCTGATGTGTTGCAGGGCCTGCAAGGACTTGAGGAAATTATGATTAGAAATCTCTAGTTCCCTTCTGGTCAATTGAGGTACAAGGGACACAGGTTGCCCAAATAAGATTTCATAAGGGGTCCATTTATTGAGATAGGGGGTACATCTGGTTCTAAAAAGGCAAAAGGGAGGAGCTCAACCCAGTTTTCGCCGGTCTCCCCTCTCAGCTTAATTATAGTTTCCTTCAGATTCCTGTTCATTCTTTCTACCTGTCCTGAACTTTGGGGCCTATAAATGCAATGCAATTTCTAATTAATACCTAACTTAGTGGATAATTCTTGAGATATCCTGGATATGAATGCAGGTCTATTGTCTGATCCTAGGGCTAGGGGAATGCTATATCTATTGTAGGTATGATTTCCCTTAATAAGACTTTGCAGACTGTGGAAGCAGCCTCTCCTCGCGTGGGGAATGCTTTCACCTATCCTGAGAAGGTGTCTACTAATACTAATAGATACTTATAACCTGACTTCCTAGGGGTCATCTCTGTGAAATCTATTTCCTACAGTTCTCCTGGAGTTTTCTCCAGATACCTCACAAAGGGGGGGGGTAGCTTTTTATTCTGTGCATTTACTCTGGCACAGATGCTGCACCTCGAGACAATGGAGTGGACAATATCCCTGATGTTGGGCCCTACATAATACTTCCTGATAAGTTGTTCTAGCTTGTTTTGTCCTAGATGAGTACTAGTATGAATATCTCCTACTATTTCTCTTACTATTCCCTGGGATAAATAGAGCCGGGAGTCAGGAAGCTCTATCTATCCCTGCTGATTTTTCTTCCCTTTCAACTGCATCCCTTCCTGCTCTTCTTCTGGGGAATATCTAGGATCCGGAGGTAGCGTTGGCTTAGGCAGCAGTGGCAGAAGGCTTTCTCGGTGGCCCAGTGGCTGCCTCTCTTTCAGCTGAGTCTGCTAGGTTGTTACCCTTTACAATAGGAGAGTCCCCTCTCTGGTGTCCTTTGCAGTGAATGATGGCAACTTTGGTAGGTAGCCAAATGGCGTTTAGGAGGGCAAGAATTTCATTGCGATTTTTAATGTCTTTTCCCCCTGCTGTCAGTAAGCCTCTCTCCTTGTATATGGCTCTGTGGACAAGGGCAGTGGCAAATGCATACCGGCTGTCAGTATAGATATCGGCAACTTTTCCCTCTGCTATCTGTAAGGCTTGGGTTAGTCCTATTAGCTCCGCCCTTTGTGCAGGTGTTCCTGCAGGCAGTGCTTTCTGCCACAGGACCTTATTTTCTGTGGTCACTGCTGCCCCTGCATGTCACTGTCCATCCTTAATAAAACTGCTCCCATCAGTAAAGAGGGTCAGGTCTGCCTTCCCGTATGCTTGATCCCTTAAGTCTGGGCAGGAGCCAGTCACTGTGTCAAGGATTTGTTTGCAACTATGGACCAAAGTGGAGTCCGGTATTGGCAACAGGGTTGCTGGGTTCAGGGCAGCAGTTTTGAGGAACTGAACAGATGGAAGGTTCAGCAGCTGAGCCTGATACTGCGATAGCTGTGCATTAGATAGCCAGGAGGTGCTCGTAGCACTTGCTCTACATAGTGTTCCCTAATGACTTTGATGTCCTGCCCTGAAGTTAATTTACTAGCCTCCTTGACTAGTATGGAGGTGGCAGTAAGTGCCCTCAGATGTGTTGGCCATCCCGAGGCTACAGGATCAAGTTTCTTGGACAGATAGGTGACAGGCCTCTTCTACAGCCCAAGTTCTTGGCTCATACCCCTAAAGCTACCCCTCCCTTTTCTGCTATAAATAGCTGAAAGGGTTTGGCTAGATCTGGCAGGGCCAAAGCTGGGGCAGTCACTAGGGCCTCTTTAAGCTCTTGGACTGCTTGCTTCTCCTTATCTGTCTATGTGAACTGCTCTTCCTTACCCCTGGTTAGTTCGTGTAGGGGTTTAGCTAGTTCTGCAAAGCCCAATATTCACAGTCAGCAGTATCCTACTGCACCTAGGAATTCTCGTACCTGCCTCTTGTTAGTAGGCTTGGGGATCTGCAAGACCGTCTGAATTCGCTGGCTGGACAATGTCCTTTGCCCTCCCTGTAAGTTATACCCCAAATAACTTACAGTTTGCGTCACAATCTGGGCCTTCTTGGCGGAGACTCGATACCCCATTCACCCGAGATCTTGTAGCAGGTCTGAGGTAGCTTCCTCACACTCTCCTTCGTCCTTGGCAGCTATGAGGATGTCATCCACATACTGGAGCAGTACGATCGATGGATGGGAGGAGCGGAAAACCTGCAGATCTTTGCTGAGGGCTTCATTAAAAATGGTGGGGGAATTCTTAAACCCTTGTGGTAGTCTGGTCCAAGTGAACTGCCCCATCTGTCTATTATCTGAGTCATTCTATTCAAAGGCAAAGATCTCTTGGCTCTGAGGCGCCAGGGGAATACAAAAGAAGGCATCCTTCAAATCCAGGACAGAATAATAGGTATGAGTTGGGGGCAATGAGCTCAGTAAGGTATACGGGTTGGGCACAGTGGGATGAATAGTCTCTATCTGCGCATTCACCTCCCGCAAGTCCTGGATCAGATGATAGTCTTGTCTCCCTGGTTTCTGGACGGGAAGCAACGGGGTGTTCCAGGCTGATTGGCACCTTCGGAGGATGCCTGCCTCTAGTAGGCGTTGCAAGTGCCGGGTGATTCCCTGTCTAGCTCAGGCTGGGACTGGGTACTGCCTGATCCTAACCAGTCTAGCAGTGCTAAGCAGTTGCACCAGGACAGGTGGTTGGTGAGCGGCCAAACCTTGGGGGTTGGTTTCTGCCCAAACCTCAGGTACCTGGGCATGCAGGGTGTCTGGAACCCCTTCCTCAGCCTCCTTACCTTCTAGGATGGTGGCAGGTAAGTGTTCTTCAGACAGTGGGACAGTTACTTCCATGCTGACCCCTGCCTCTTTGTTCCCCATAGGGCTTTCCTCCCATCGGAAGGTTATGGTGGCCTGAAGTTTCTGCAATAAGTCCCTTCTAAGCAGTGGGTAAGGGCAGTCTGGAATGACTAGGAAAGAGTGGGTGATGGTGCCTCGACCTAAGTCAGTAATTCTTGTGGTGGCCCATGGGTAGGCTTCTGCTTTGCCCATTGTCCCCATTATCTTAGTAGTTGCCTTCTGCATCTGGTGCTGTGGTTTCTTTAGGACTGAATAGGTGGCTCCCGTGTCGACTAGGAAGTCTAATGGTTTTCCTTTGACTGTTAAGGTGACCATGGGCTCCTGGGAGCCGACGGGAATGAAGCCCTAGCCCCGTCAGTCTAAGATTTAAAGCAAGACCTCTGGGGCTTGTTTTGGCCTCTGGCTGTCGGCCCTCAACTTTGGGCACTCTCTCTTCCAGTGTCCTTTCTCCTTGCAATAGGCACATTGATCCTTGTCTATTCGCTGTCCTTGGCCCTTCCTCTATCCCCCTTTTCCTTTGGGGGGAGGTTTCTGAGCAGCAATCAGGATCTTGGCTACCTCCTTTGCTCTTCTGACCTCCGAATCATCCCTGTTAATATATACTTTCTGGGCTATTTCTAATAGCTTACTCCTATTCTCTCCTTCAAATCCCTCTATCTTCTGAAGCTTATTCCTAATATCTGAAGCGGCCTGAGTCACAAAGGCTATATTTACTAGTCTTCTGTTCTCTTCTGCCTCAGGATCTAGAGGGGTATATACTCTATAAGCCTCTATGAGTATTTCTAGAAAGGCTGCTGGGGATTCCTCTCTTCCCTGGATGACTTCACTTACCTTGCTAAAGTTGGTTGGCTTTCTAGCTGCTGCCTTGAGCCCCCTCAACAGAGCCCGGCGATACTGGAGGAGCGTGTCCCTTCCCCCAGTGCTATTAGGGTCCCAGGTAGGAGGTTGAGATGGGAGAACATCTTCTATTTCCCTTCTTCCCTCCCGAGTTTCCCTTTCTTCTCCCAATACCGCCTTAGCAGCTTCTCTTTATTATTCTTTCCCTTTCTTCTGAAGTGAAGAGGGTTTGTAAAATCTGCTGACAATCATCCCATGTGGGCTCATGGGTCCTAAAAATGGTCTTAAGGAGAGATATTAGTCCCTGAGGATTCTCGGAAAACGGGGGATTCTGATGTTTCCAATTGTATAATTCACTAGTGGAAAAAGGCACATAGATGAGGTGAGGAGGTGCCCGTGGGCCAGCATCTGGTGCCGGTGGCACCTCCTGGAGAGGCAAAATGGCTGCTCCTCCCAGAGAAAGAGGCAAAATGGCTGCACCTCCCAGAAAAGGAGGCAAAATGGCTGTATCTACCCATACATCCAAATACAGGTATTGGTCTGGGTGGGGAGCCTTATAGACTTTGGCTCTGACAGCAAACAAAGTTGAAAGGTCAAAAGTGCCCTCTGTGGGCCATCCCACATTAAATGTAGGCCATTCCAGCTGGCTCAAGGTCTGGAGGAAACCTGGACTCGGCTGCGGACCTCTGTACCCCTGAGCTCTCTTCTGGAAATCAGAAAAATTCTTCAACAGGCACTCGAGCGGGGATCCCAGCACAGACTCCTGTTGTCCTATCCTAGATGACTCAGGAATAATGAGAAAGGGTAGGATACAGGCAACACACACTATTAACACAAGGAACACACTTGTCTCTCTCACATTCAACTCAGTCATTCGAGCTCAGACAAAACGCAGCACAGCGTGGCACAAAAAGGATTCCTGATGTGCCCGGTCACTCCTAAAGTTAACAAATTCAAATATCCAAATTTCAGAGAGCGGTGTCCTGCTTCTGAAAGCCCTGGGTAGGTTACCGGCAGTGTTCCACCTACTACCTCAGGATTGTGTGTCCGGAGCCCAAAAGCCAAACCAAATGAGGATCCTCCGTGAATACTTACTCAGCTCGAGCTGTCCTTCTGGTCTCTGACCCAAAACTCCGCCGAGGGAGAATCCCGGGCAAGCCCCCAAAAATGTTGCATCCACCGGGTACGAGAACAAACATCGGAGACTTTCAGGAGTTTAGATGTTACTTTATTGGCCAGTTTAACCTGTGCAGGGGCAAACTCCCAAGATGTCCGGAGACACTGTACTCACAAGGAGCTGCAAACGAGAGTCACGCCTGGTGCTTACAGCTAGGTCCTTATATATCCTAAGTGAGCAAGCATTATACAGAAGCAGATGTGGCAGTTAGCTATTTGCTTGGGAGGTCGCATGCAGCATAGCAACAGGGGCCAAAGCATAGCAACAGGGGCCGGGTTTAGCTTAGTGGCAAATTTCAAACATAAACTTCTTTGTTCTCAGCCTCACAGGGGCCCTATCAGCACTCCCTGTTCCTGCTCCAAAATGTTACACTCTGGCAGCCACAGCACGTCTCCCCAAATCTAACAGCTGGCCTCTGTCTAGCTGCTGTTATTAGAGTGATGAAACTGCCCTGGTGGGGGCACTGTTGTGCTCTTATTTTGTCAAAATAGTGCTTTTCTCTTTGAGATTGGTTTTTCTTTTCTTTCTTTCATTTTCTCTGTTTTTTCCCTAACTTTCTCCACAAGAATAGTGCTTCCTTTTCCAATTTTGCTGACACTTTATCCAGTTCAGGACATTATCTGGGCAGTACATCAGTGAGTTGCTGGAATATATATGATCTCACTCCTGCATTCTTCCTATGCCTTAGCTCAGGGGTCCCCAAACTTTTTACACAGGGGGCCAGTTCACTGTCCCTCAGACTGTTGGAGGGCTGGACTATAAAAAAAACTATGAACAAATTCCTATGCACACTGCACATATCTTATTTTAAAGTAAAAAAAACAAAACAAAGTGGGAACAAATACAATATTTAAAATAAAGAACAAGTAAATTTAAATCAGCAAACTGACCAGTATTTCAATGGGAACTATGGGCCTGCTTTTGGCTAATGAGATGGTCAATGTGCTCCTTTCACTGACCACCAATGAAAGAGGTGCCCCTTCCGGAAGTGCGGTGGGGGCCGGATAAATGGCCTCAGGGGGCCGCAGTTTGGGGACCCCTGCCTTAGCTATATAGAGTCACTTGGATTTTAGCACTTTTAAAATAGAAAGGGTGAACTTATGCTGCCAGCTTTAAATCCTGAAATGATGATATGGTAGCTGAATCAACATTTCACTAAATGTTCTCTCTTTGACTTTGTTCCTTCTTTATTCAGGTGATAAAATCTAAAACCCATGACTTTTGAGATGTTCTTCAGTGGCTTAATTATAAGGCCTTCACTGAAGGTCTCCTTTCCTTGTTTACCCAGTAAGGCAGCTCTTACTTTTACCATATGCAAATTGTGCTTAGTTATTGGTTCCTCAAACGATAATTACTATTTATCTAATTATGTGGTAAGTACTATGCAGTGTCAGCATAATTAAACAATGTATAATTGCATAGTAACTGTGGTATTTTGGGGGAGTTTGTGTGACCAGGATTCATTTTAATGATAATTCATTTGATACTAAAAGAGAATAGCATCAAGTTATTTGTAGGAAAATGGCAAATGCCATTTAGTTTCACATTATAACCTATCATAGTTTAGCACTGAAGAAGCAAAGTGTATTCTCCCGTGAAAATGAATTTCACACACTTGCCTGATCACTGGAGAAACCAGGCCCTTGGTTTTTCTGACCTGGAAGGAGGCAGTTGCAAGTGTTCAGTGAGGAAATATTGATCACCTCCATGTGTGCCCAGTTTGAAAAGCAAGGCAAATGTAGGCAGGAATGGGCAAGATTTAGCAAGCACACAGCTCATGCTCACTTGGGACATCAGTTGTTACAGTTTCTTGAAGTTTGGTACATGGACTACTGGCCCCAGTCTCTGGGGGGACTTGGAGCATAGGAGGGGGTTCTTGTCAAAAGTCAATTTTTGGGCTCTACCTCTTCCCCCCTCAAGAGGTTCTAACTCAGTCTAGAGTGAGGCCCCCAAATCTGCCTTTTATCCATGTAGACTTGAATGTCTGTCAAGTGAATCCAATGCATATTTAATTTTGAGAGATGCCAAACACCTAGAGAACCCTCAGATTTGATGTGTGCGGTATATATTTGGACACCCGGGGGCTGTTTCTTCTTCAGTCCCCTCACCTCCAAGTACTTCTGTCTAATATAGGTGTGTGCCACCCCCCTTCTCATATAGTTATCTTCCTCCTATTCAATTTCAAAACACATTTTTATTTTGGGACTTATTAAGCCCCCAATTCAAGTACTTGTCACAAAATATTGAGACATCAATAGGTGTGTATGTTGAAATGTGGAGCGTGATGAATATGATACATATAGATAAGGATCTTGGACTCACCAAATTCATTTGGAAGACATTTGGAGAAGATGCTAGGTCTTTCGGAGATCTTCATTCAATTCTGCTTTCAAAATAAGTGTTAATTTAATCGAGCAATTACTCAGGTAGGTCAAGTATTTTATATTCATTATCCCTTTTACTCCAACATCTGTTAGGTCGTTCTGAGGAGGAAGCCAGGCCAAGCATGGGGATAAAACAATTTATTGGGGCATCTACAAATAGCTAGGCTGAGACCCTAGTGGCGTCAGCCCCAAGTGTCAGGGGATTCAAGCCTTTATAGGGTTAGTGAACAAGACTGGCTGGGTGGTTAGCCTTGACGGGGAGTCCTGGGACAGGGTGATGGGTGCTCACTAGCAACAGGGTGTTTAGATAAGTGAGGGGAGGAGACGACAGGAACCTCCTTGGAGCTACGTCACTTCAAGTTTCTCCTGGCAAATTGAGGTTTTGATAAGGGGCCCTGGACCTGAACCTGACAACAGCCTCCTTTAGAGAAAAAATATTGTTACTTATTTTTACATAGGAAAATGGGTCTCAGAGAAGCTATGTAACTTTCCCAAAGTCACACATACTTCATACATATCATTGCTAAGCAAAATCTCAATAATTCTGCTGTGGGAGAGGAAGAATAATTTTTCCTCTACCTTTCTAGGTTGTTGGCTGAGACACCCACTATAATAAAAAAATGGATTGACAGATGAAAGACTAACAGAAGTTCACTAACATATATACCTCCTGCATACATATACATGGAAGATACCCAGGAAAATGGAGTAACTCCCCCCAATGGCCCAAGCCACCACTCTAAATATTATCTCTAGCTAAGGGCAAAGAAGATGTTGGGGAAAGGGTGGGGGGCTCCAGTTATGAGGGGTTACCAGGCAAAGCACACCAATCAAGGATATAGTTGTTATGCAGACTTAAGTCCATGCCTTCTCCATTGATAAGAATTTCTAGCAATTTAGAGTCCTCTTCCAAGCACAGAGAAGGAGGCACTCTTATAAATGGAGATTTTCCTATAAATATAAGTTCTCAGTTTTCAGAGCTTTCCTTATGTCTACTGTTTATTATAATTCATCAGCCTAAAATAATCCTTATGCCAAGGTGACATATTTTGGGGGCAAATTTTGCTCTCCACTGCTTCTGAGGACTTTGATCAATGTCCAAGTTGTAGGAATATTTTCATGATTCTTATAAACAGAATTATTCATCTAAAAGAAGGCAAATCTTTAATCTGTTGCAATCTGTGTCATGATTTCCTTCCTATCCTCTTTCTGTTCATCCGTCCCCCTTCACCCCCCCCTCCCCCAGCCAAAGGATGTCTGAGAACTGATTGAAGAATGAGGACACCACTGTGTTTGCATTATAAGAGCCTGGCTGAAAGAAAGACAGCTGTTTGCAAAAGTGGCTATTTTGCTTTGATTTATCTTATGGTGAGAGACACAAAGAGGAAGAATGGCTGCATATCCTGGGAAAGGACAAGGACCTGTAGGATGAAGTGAATGCAACAAAGAGAAAGCTAGGCTTTTAAACAGGAAGACAATTTTACTTCATTGGTTTACCACTGTAAGACATACAAATGTAATTTTATTCTTTTAGAGGCAGGTACATGGGTTACTAAATGAGTTTTACAAAAGAGGAGGTTTCAGTATGAGAGGCCTAGCTGACAGCAGCACATCTATTATCTGATCTTAGCAATGGAAACCACCAAATTCAGCACACACTTTACGAACAGCACCAAATAGGAAAGTCAAACAATAAGGTATCTTTGTTTCATAATTTGTAAGAAAACTCTATAATATTTCTAGCATGAATACAAAAAGCATAGACCATCTTTCAGGGAAAGAGATAAGTAACATTAAAAATATTAATTCTGTATTAGCAACTTGGAAACATTTTAAAATGTGAAGACAAAATATGTTATTTATCCAAAATTCTTACTAAGAGGAGAATGAAATGCTGATCACATCAACCATTTAATAAGGTTTATACAGAAGAGTTTACTTGACTCTTTCATTTGGGATTTAAGTATACGTAGTTGATAATGCAAATTAATGTGAAAAGTTGCAAAATGTTTTGTGCTTACAATGATTTTTAACTTATCTTATTTACTTTATAATTGGATTATAATACCCATTGCTGACCACTGTGAACGAGAAGAAAAATTTCCTTCTTGTCTCTCTTAGTTCTTCTGGCTGGTCTAATAAGCAAATTAACATGAGACTTATTAACAGGAGAAAATAACCAAATTTAACTACATATGTACATGTGTATATACATAAGAATTTGGGACCCAAGGACAGTTGAGGTTTTTATGCCATTCTGGATTAAGAAGGAGGCAGGGGTCTGGGACTTCAAAGGGAAAGCAGGTAAATAAAAAAGAGCAAACATTTGATAAACAAATTCTTCCTGGACCATCCAGAAACAACTGACATAGAAAGGAATCTAACAGACTCTATATTTCTCCCTGTCTGCCACACTTGGGTCATGTCACAGAGGACAGCTTCCTTCTATGAACAGGTTTTTCTATCTAAATACCTTTAGGCTGGTAAGGAGGGAAAAAAGCTCTTCTTGAATTTGTTGTGGCCCTGGCAGGTTGGCTCAGCGGCAGAGCATCAGCTTGGCATGTGGAAGTCCTGGGTCGATTCCCAATCAGGGCACACAGGAGAAGTGCCCACCTGCTTCTTCGCCCCGCCCCTCCCCCTCTCCCTCCTCCTCCTCTCTCTCTCTTCCTCTCCTGCAGCCATGGCTCAATGGTTCAAGCAAGTTGGCCCCAGGCACTGAGGATAGCTCCATGGCCTCACCTCAGGTGCTAAAACCCAAGCAATAGAGCAGCGGCCGCAAATGGGCGAGCATCGCATATAGGAGGCTTGCCTGGTGGATGCTGGTCAGGTCGCATGTGGATCTGTCTTCCTTTCTGACTCTCACTTAATTAAAAAAAGAACTTGTTGGGCCTTGCTTGTCTTTAGCTTGAAATAATCTGCAGCCATTGTGGCACATTCTGGGGGGACTAACCAGCTTAAAATAATCAATATCCCTGGAAAAGCTCTTCCTCACCAGATTTAGAGTAAAAGCTCATATAGGTGATTACTGTGTGATTCCTAATACTTGCTAGGAGTACAGATTTTTAAATTTATTTAATTTATTATTTTTTAGAACTTTTCAATTACAGTTGATATTTAAGAACATTTTATATTAGTTTTAGGTGCACAGCAGAGTGGTTAGATATTTGTATAATTTTCAAAGTGACTCTCACCTTCCCCCAACAAGTCTAGTACCCAGCTAGCATTATACATAGTTATTTATAATATTATTGACAAATTTTCTAGGCTGTACGTTGTATCCCTGTGATAATTCTGTAACTACCAATTAGTACTTCTCATTTCTTTACCTTTTTCACCCAATCCCCCACCCTCCCTCTCATCTGGCAACCCTTAACCTCTTCTCTGTATCTAAGAGTCTGTTTCTTGTTTTGTTTGTTTGTTTTTAGCGAGAGAGATAAACAGGGACAGACAGACTGAAAGGGAGAGAGATGAGATGCATCAACTCATATTTGTGGCACCTTAATTGTTCGCTCATTGCTTTCTCATATGTGCCTTGACCCGGGGGCTATAGCAGAGCCAGTGACTCCTTGCTCAAGCCAGCAATTTTGGATTTCAAGCTAGCAACCTTTGGGTTTCAAGTCACAAGTCAGTGGCCGTGGAGTCATGTCTATGTTCCCATGCTCAAGCCACTGCACTCCAGCTTGTGAGCCCATGCTCAGGCTGGTGACTCTGGGTTTTGAACCTGGTTCCTCAGCATCCCAGGCAATGCTCTATCCACTGTGCTACTTTATGGTCAGGCTGTTTATTTTCCATTTTAAAAAATGAAAAGAGTTCTGGGAATGGACAGTGGTGATGGTTGCACAACAATGTAGGTGTACTTATTGCCACTTAACTGAAACATGGTTAAAATGGTAAATTTTATGTTTCATTATATCTTATCACAATTAGAAAAATAGAGTAAATATTCTCTAGAGCCTGGAGGAGGCCCTGGCTCTTCCATTCATCAACTGAGTGACCACGAGCACACTTTTTAAATTCTTAAAGAACTTGTTCCCTACAACGAAAACTGGTTCTACACATGAGCTGCTTCTGCAGTACCTCCAGGGTACTGTGCTCAGGCTGGCTTCATGACTAAGCTCAAGGGAGGAGGGCAGGGAAATGGTGTCACTTCTAGCCACTTTAGCAGAGACTCCAAGAGTGTGGTCTGCCAGGTCCTCCAGGCCCTGGAGTGGCTAAAAATGGTGGTATAGGACCAGGTTGGGGTCCACAAACTGACATGTCAGATCTGGACAGAATGTCTGGACAGGTGGCAGTTGCCAACAAGAAGCTTTAGAACAAATGATGCTGGGTTAATAATTTGCCTCATTCCTTAAAAACACTGTTTTTATGATTTTTTAATTTTCAAAGTTATGTGTGTTAAAAGATAAAACATATTAAACATTTTGAATTTAATTGAGCAATAATCAGTTCTAATCTGGCGGTGCCACACTAGAAATGATTAGGAGTCATTTATTTATGATTTCACTTATATGTGGACTTTAATGAACAAAATAAACTAACAAAGCATAAACAGACTGAAAGATACAGAGAACAGTCTGACAGTTGTCAGAGGGGAAGGGGGCTGGGTGAAAAAGGTAAAGGGATTAAGCCAAAGAAAAAGACAACCTCATGGACACAGACACTAGTATGATGACTACCAAAGGGAAGGGGGTGAAGGGAGGGAGGAGAGGACAGAGGGAGGATCAATTGGGTGGAGGGAGACTGGGGTGGTGAACACACAATACAATATTCAATGATGTATTATAGAATTATACACTGAAGTCTATATAATTTTATAAACCAGTATCACCCCAATTAAAAAGAAAGGCTGAAGGTATGGAAGCAAAGAAAGGAAATTATTTGATTGGCTATAGCTTAAAGCCTAGTTGGCTATTTGTGATTGGCTGTCCTGAGGTTTTGTTTTGTAATTTAAAGGTATTTATAGGCTTAGATTTGAGTCTGCTTACCTATTCCACCATAGCCTTGGAGCAGGGGTCTCCAAACTAGAGCCTGCGGGCTGCATGCAGCCCCCTGAGGCCATTTATCCGTCCCCCGCCGCACTTCCGGAAGGGGCAACTCTTTCATTGGTGGTCAGTGAGAGGAGCACTGTATGTGGCGGCCCTCCCACGGTCTGAGGGACAGTGAACTGGCCCCCGTGTAAAAAGTTTGGGGACCCCTGCAGAGCTACCAAAGTCTAGTGGCCTCCTTGCTTAATTAATTTAACAGTAACAACTCCAATTATTAGAAGAAGCATCTTGCCTTTTGATTGGGTAACTGGTGAGTCCAATAGTGGCTCAATGAAAAAGTTAAAAAGAGACATCATCTTTAATTTTTTCATCTATAAGAGAGTATTCCAAGCCAACAAAGAGGGAAAGTGATTTTTAAAGGTTTGCCTCTTGATTCCCTCTTGATGGTTAGGGTAAGACTACCAAAGTCTAGAATTCCCCTAAGTCTGCATTAGAAAATCTGTGGATAATTTTGAAATCTGTTGATACATCTGGCTTTGGCATTTGTAATAACTATACTGCTCACAAAAATTAGGGGATATTTTATTGCTTCATGTTTATTTTGAAATATCCTCTAATCTTTGTGAGCAGTATACTATATCCTCCCCAAATGACTGGCTGTCTAGATGTTTGCACGTAACTTTGTCTTAAGCATATCCTGTCAATTGGTAGTGCATGCCTAGCTGTTGCTTAGATAAACTGGTGATAACTAAGACATTTTTTTTTAAACCAGGCAGTCAATTTGCAAAAGTAAAAAAAAAAAAATGAGAAATGACTTTTTATTTATGTAGCACACAGTTGGTTTTTTTTTTTTCACCACAGGTGTAATGCTGGTAGCTGAGGCCAGGCAGGTCCACATTGGATTCGGGCAGACGGTAGAAAATCTGCGGAGCTGGAAAGGGTTGGGCCATTCTGCTTAATAAAGTCTCACAGTGGGGACAAGCACACAGGCAGGGGAAACCTCCTCTCAGGCAAATTTACAGCAAACTGGACCCTCACAGTGGTGGGCAGGCAATCTGCGAATCAGCCATCCCCCTGAGCGCAAGCACTCACAGCCTTACATAGGCCACCCACACGTGGTGCTGCCACATGTTCACGCACCAATCAGGCAAAAGGCTTGCAGCCGATAAACCAGTGAGCAAACCTAACACAGCTGTCCCACAACAGGAAACTGCATTGATAAATAATTTAAATACTAGTCTCTCTGCAAGTCTTTAATCACATGTACTGTGATTACATTCTGCTGCGACTGGATACATTCTGCTGCGAGATTTGCTACTGTAACAGTGTGAATTGCACTTTTAATTTGTCTTCCCATCTGACAGCACATCTAATTATACTTTATAAAATCTGTTTTAAATGATACTTAAACCATTGAAAGATATTTACAGAAAAACAAAGATTAAATAAACATTTAAAATGATATCATCGGCTGACCAGGTGGTGGTGCAGTGGATAGAACATTGGCCTGGGATGCAGAGGACCCAGGTTCGAAACCTTGAGGTCACCATCCAGCTTGAGCACAGGGTCTCCAGCTTGAGCATGGGATAATAGACATAACCAGATGGTTGCTGGCTTGAAGCTCAAGGTTGCTGCCTTGAGCAAGGGTCACTCACTCAGCTGGAGACACCCCCCCATCCCCGGTCAAGGCACTCATGAGAAAGCATCAATGAACAGCTAAGGTGCCACAACAAAGATGCTTCTCATCTCTCTCCCTTCCTATCTGTCTGTCCCTATCCATCCCTATCTCTCCCTCTATCTCTCTTGCTAAAAATATATATATCAAATCATCTTAATTCAGCTACCCTTTGGGTTGCATTTGAAATGTAATAATCATTTTGTTCTTACTGAACTAATCTTCAACCAAAGCAATGTGGCTAAGAACTACTGATTAGAAAGGTAGTGAGAGATGAGAGATGACATAACCTTTCCTTGCTTTGAAGTTATTCAGTCACTTAATTTACATATTTGAGTATTTGGAAACCTTTTTCTACCACTAAAATTCTTTCCGAATTTTCTCAATTACACATTTGACAATAGTAGTGAATAGGATAGGAGCATATTCTGTTAATGATACAGAGATGGATTCAATCGCACATCTCTGACTTAATGGCAATAGGTTCCAATTCTTTTTCTCCCTTTGTCTTATTTAGTCTTTTCCTGTTTCTGCCCTGATTTTTAATATTGTTAACATAGTAGCTGATCTACTTACTAAAGCATCCTTATCTTTACATAACACAGTTCACATTTTTTTCTTTTCTCCCTTCTTTTTATTTCAGCTTTCATACGAACTTTTATTGTAACAATGAAATTCTTCCAGACACATAGTGATTTTGATTACTATTACAAACCATCTTCTCATTTAAAGCATTGGTTCTCAAACCTGGAGGCTTAAAAAACAGTTTATGGCTGGCTCTCACCCCTCGGAGATTGTAATTTAATTAGTCTGGGGTACAGCTGGTTCTTACCCCTCAGAGATTGTAATTTAATTAGTCTGGGGTACAGCTGGGGTCTAGGGATTTTAGAACTGCCCAGCTGATTCTGATGTATATCGCAGTCTGGAAATGCTGTTCTCCAGGGCAGGTCAGGTTTCCTTTAAAGAGTTCTCTGTTAACACAGTAGTTGCTCACTAGTCTGCACATTGATATCACCTGAGAGCTTCAAAAAATAATGATGCTTATTACTCACCCACAGAAGTTGAATAGCTCTGGATTTGGAATTTTAAACAATCCACAGTGGTTCTAATATGAAGACAAGTTTGGAAACTACTGTGTTAACCTATAATATAAAAAATAATCTGAATGATATTTTCTAAGAAAATCAGAACTCATGTGTTTGCAGCATGTAGTCATCTATGGAGGATGTGTACTTGATTAAAATAAGATATGCAATATTCTTTCCTCTAGACCAGGGGTCTCAAACTCGCGGCCCACAGGCCGCATGCGGCCCGCCGAACAATTTTGTGCGGCCCGCAGACTAATCCACGAAGTTCAAAATACTTTGGATAAAATTAAGTAAGCCTAGGGGCCTACTTGTATTTTTCATTTCTCTAGCATCCTAGCTAGATATTAGCTTAGTTAACAGCAGCTGTGATGCGAACTACAGTTTCTGGTCGTTTTGTGACACTGAGTAAACTGCATGTACGATTGTGCTTGTTGTACTGATTTTTTTTTTGTTTTCAACTGCAGTGAGAAAAGAGTTGTGTAACAGTTGCCTTTTGTAGACCTAGTGCGGCCCACCGAAGGGCTGTGATCTTGCTCTGCGGCCCACATGCTGAGTTGAGTTTGAGACCCCTGCTCTAGACTGTTAATGTTATATAAGTAAGAGGATTAGAGGCACTTATAATATTTTTGTAGTGCAGTTTTAATTTGCATTCATGTGTATGCTTCTTGGCAGAAGAAATGGACTCCAATGGACAGGATCTATAATCTGTCTTTAACAAAAATATGAAAACATGCATTTTCAATGGTTTGCTATATGTCTGAAAAGGAAAGAACAAATTGTTCTTTTATACAGTTCACATGAATAATTTTTATCGGTGTGGTGGTATGGTAAATGTTCTATTTTCTGGTACTAGTATTTGAATGGGATATTGAGGTATGTGGAAAAATAAAAAAAAAAGAATTATTTGATTTGGGTCAGTAGACTTTTGTGTAAGGTAGATTCTACTTCCCAATCATGTTTTAAACTCTCTAATCTAGTTGCCCCAGTTTTATGCTTACCTCTGTTCAAAAACGAAACAAAACAAAATTCAACTGAGTAAATTTAAAGATTAAATCGGATTTATTGAACGATTCGTGAATTGGGCAGTATCCAGTCTACCAAGCAGAAAGCTCTGAGGTGCTGTACAAAATGAAGGGCTTTTATAGGCAGAAGGGGGCAGAACAAGAAAAGAGTGGATTACCTCATTGCTCTCTGGCAGATGGACAGGAGTCTATCTGGCAGATTACCTCTGTAGTGCTGACTGGTTAAGATTCATTCTGCACAGAGGCTGAAGCTGCAGTTAGGTTAGGTATTAAGTCTTAGTTTGGTGATTTAGGCTTAGTACCGGTGATTCCAATTAGGCCTTATTTTGTTTCTTTTTTTTTCCTTTTAATACCTCCTACTTTCCCTAAGATAGTTCTTGAATGCTTCTTTCTTTTGGCTTCTCATCTGCTGCTGCCTGGCTGCTGCTCCAGATGATTTACTGCTGCAGTAATCTTAGTCTGTTTAAACTGTCTTCACTAACTAGTTTTTTCTTTTTTCTTAGGTACAAGTCATTTGATATTTTAGAAGTTATTCCACATGTTGTTCTTCCTCTGTTACAGATGCTTTCTCCTTTCCCTTTCCCATATCTAGCTTCCCAAAGCTTTTCAGACCCACACTCTTATACACTGCCCCTCAGGCAGGGTGTCGCCAAGAAAACAATTCACTCTTACTTTCTATGTGTGGAGACTTTAATACAAGGACCGAGAACTCATAAGACTTTGGAAGGCCTGGGAAAGGGAAATTATCACCACTTTGGTATACCTCTAAATTAAAATAATTTGATCAGTTTAATTTTCCTTCTCTATGGGCAATGTTGATGCCTTAGTTCAGCTGCTTGACCTTTTACTGGATATAACTTCTATTCCTCTATTAATTTCTCTTATTGTGAGAGCATAACAGACTTTGAATAGATTCAAGAGTATTGCATAATTCACCACTTTCTTTTCGTATATTTGACTCTTTCCCATTATTCAAGTCCCAGATAACTTTCCCTTCCACTTCTTTTTTTTTTTTTTTTCAGGAAGTTTCTGATCACCCTTTTCCATGTAGTTTTGAATGTGTGTTCTGTATTCATTATCTTTGTCTTTGATTTTCACTCCTTATTTCACCTTGCTTTTTATATCATCCTATTGTCTTTTCTTCTTTTAGGTTCATAATGGCATGTTTTGTTATATCCAGGGACTTTTTTTCAGTCTTCGTTTACCTAGAACTAATGGGTCACTGGATATTGTGGGTTACTATCTCATTTTTGAAATACAGGTACACCAGAAAAGTATTCTTCAGCATGCTATTTTTTAACCTATGTAGAATGAATCAGTGAGGACCCTTTTTCATCTCTTAAAATGCTCTTTGAATTTTTCTACCTTCCATTCCCAATGCCACCATTATATTGTGGGTGTTCATGATGACTTTTGTAGGAGTTTGCCAAATGATGCCTTTTAACTTCTGAGGTCACTTCTCAATGACCCCTCTCTACTGATCCATGGTAGGCACTTACTTCATGTTTGTTAACTAATAAATTATAGTAAGTAATTAATAGTGCTTCTGTTGTATCATTTTCTTTCAGAAGAACATAGTTTTGTTATTGCCAAACTTTCATTGTTACGAAGTTCTTCAGACTCTCAATTGATTTGCCATTTAATTCTTAACACTATAACTTCTGAAGAAAAATTTTATTTTGGCAAAACTGATTTATTTCTTATATCCAAGATATATTAACCCTCCTTTTTTTACTTAAATTTTGCCTATCTTTTTAAGCCAGTTTTCTTATTATATACAGTGTGTCCGTAAAGTCATGGTGCACTTTTGACCGGCCCCAGGAAAGCAACAAAAGATGATAGAAATGTGAAATCTGCACCAAATAAAAGGAAAACTCTCCCAGTTTCATACCTATTCAGTGCAGTTCTATGTGGGCTCACGCACAGATTTTTACGACTCCTTAGGTTGCTATCCCGTATAGCCTCTACAGACTCGTCACTGATTGATGGCCTACCAGAACGGGGTTTCTCCACCAAACTACCGGTTTCCCTCAACTGCTTATCCCACCGAGTAGTGTTATTCCTATGTGGTGGCGCTTTGTTATAAATGCGCATATATTCACATTGCACTTTGGTCATGGATTCGAATTTAGCAAGCCACAGAACACACTGAACTTTCCTCTGTACCGTTCACATCTCGACTGGCATGGCCGTGGGCTGCTCCGCTGTATACACGGTGTTACATCATCATCTGCACATGAGCACATACTGCCACATCATCCTACAGAGACTGGGAGGGTTTTCCTTTTATTTGGTGCAGATTTCACATTTCTGTAGTCTTTTGTTGCTTTCCTGTGACCGGTCAAAAGTGCACCATGACTTTACAGACACACTGTATAACGAATTACAGCTTCTGACATTGTGTTTTTTCTAGGTGGCCATTTTTTCTAACAGGTCCAGTATTTGGGGAACATATAATATTCAGATATAAATTTATTAAGAAAATTGGGTTCTTCTACCAATTTTCAGTGTTTGTAAATTTTATCGTGTGCCATTTTAGCCATTGTCAGTTTTATTCTTATTTGTTAACTACCGGTGATTTCCATTATCAGTTAAATGATTTTAAATTATTCTTTTTTATTCTTAGTCTCAAAATAAAAATAAAAGACATTGTATCATATATATGAATGAAAAAACAAAGGCACAGCAATTGAGTGTACGACTGGGTTAAAATAGCAGAATATAAATATTCGCAGGATGAATGGCAGAGTGCAACTTCTGCTTTGACTTTATGCTTCTAGCCCGGCTGTGAAGGTCTTTAAGAGTCTCTGACTCTTTGTTCCTTTTCTATCCTATCTCAGACCATACATCTTTATTTGCCTTTTGATTTAGCCATGGATTTTTTGACATCCTCTGAACATATTGCAACATAATTTTTTCATGTGTTTATGCCTCTGTCCTCACAGTGTCCTCTGTGTGAAACATCTCTATGTCTCCTTTGCCTTGTGAATTGCCTTCTACAAGGTCAAGTTCAAATCTGTGTTGAGTTCTAGATTCCTCAAGCTTAGTGACTATCTCCTTCCTTTGTGCTTTTATATCATTATTTTTGTATGCAAGTATTTACCACATTATGTTGATACATGTTTTCTCTACTAGACTGAGTTAATCAGGATACATCTTGATTTATTTTTCATGCAGTAGCTAGCAGATTTTTTTTAGCAGAGGTACTTATGTATGCATGCTTTATATATCTTACACAATGCATAAAATTAGAATTTCACAGCAGACCAGGTCCTATATATTTTTAAAAGTAGTCTAATAGCCATAAACTGGGCTGGGATTCTCCTCTTCAGTCATTGGTTATGTCTCCAGACAGTGTGTTAAATAGTCATTTTTCATATCCTTTGCATAGTCTTGCTAACAGATAGTGGGCTCCAAATTTAGGGGAATAAAGAGTTTAAAGTAGTTTTGAAAAAGGATCTTTTTAAAATCTCAAAAATGGTTAGTATATGAATATATTTTTTTCTTAATAATAAATGTATAAAGAATTTATTATTTGTGATAGCACCATTATACTGGAAATACTACAGTACACCATTGTCATAAAGATATTTCTTGACTTGAAATGCTTCCAATTTACATGGAAAGAAAGGGGAAAAGAATAATTTCTAAGTGTTTATTGTATGAGAGTCACTTTCCTTTGTATTTCATATACATAGTTCTTGTTAGTACTCATAATTATATTATTTCATTGATAAAAAAATGTGGCTCAAAGTGGTTAATGAACTCAATCAGGGCAACCTAGCTTGTGAGGGGCAGAGAAAGAATTTGAAACCACTATCTCTAAAGCCAGTGCTCTGTTCCAGATACCATCTCTATTAAATGTGTGAGTTCATAGTAAATGTATGCTAGGGCAAATTTCTTAACTATTTTTTCTCTATTAGTTTCCTAATATTGTTAATTGAAATACTTATCCTCATGCCAACTCAACGCATAGCATTGTTTCAATGATTGACTAAGATAATATGTGAAAAATGATTAGCACATTGATGGGGACAGCATAAACTCAAAACCTAGAAGCTATTGTGATTATGATCATGATTTATTTAACCAAACTGCCTCTGAAAAAATAAACAAGCCAAGCAGACCTGTAATAGCCAGACAAACACAAGGAGCTTGAAATGCCAAATGTGGGGTTTGAAATAGTGATGCTGAGGTTGAGGCCCATGTTGAGTGTCTCATATTTTTGTAGAGTGGTTTAGAATGAACAAGCAGCTTTCATGAGCATTACTAAGGCAGGCCATGATGCGTCTGAAGCACAAGCTTACTATACCACAATCTATACTGAGAATCCTAATGGAGCTCAAAGAAAGTGGTGCTGGGCTTGGAGAATGGAGTGAGTTAGAGAGAATTAGCATTACTGACAAGGTTATCATGTAAGTGCTTACAGAAGATAGGCTTTGTAAGTAAAATCGCATATTGAGCAGGCACTGGAATAAACAAGTTGTATATGGAAGAAGTCAATGAGATCAGCACAGCAGAAATGAAGTTTTGAGTATTGTATTTTCTAATTTTTAGCCATCTGCTCTGCCACTTAGAAGAGCAGCTAATATTTAATATTACCATTTAAAATGTAAATGATATGGTGTGATGATGTCCATTAAGTGAGGAATATGCAATGAACTAACCAGGAGACCTTATTAATTAGTGGTTGCCCACCATGACATTACCAGGCCAGGACCTAGATTGCAGACATGTGGGACTGCAGATCTGTGTATAGGCTTCATTGCTTGTGTGTGTATCATCTATGGACTCTTATATTCTTTACTGGAGAGTGGATGACTGTGGTGAAGAGATCATCTTTATCTTCTCTCCCCATTGATATGCTACTACTCCAAAGCAGGAACTCTGGAAGTTCTGGCTTATCAGTTTACTTTCTTCTGATATATTTTTACACCTCCTGCCACTTCTTGATTGCTTTTCAGTTTTTGAATTGAAGTGTTTGGTATTTTAAAGGACCAGACTCCTGTGAACTTTGTTTTGAGTGATTCAAGGTGTTGGTTCATCTTTTACTTCACTTGCCAACACCATGTATTATTATAGATTGAAAGAACCGTGCCAGCCTGTCAGTACTTTTCAATATAACGTATGTGTTATGCTGCACGTGTTCCATTGACCTATAGAAGGAACAATGGGGCTTTAGTGTGTTCTTTAGAAGCAAATTATTGCACTAGATACATAATGGATGGCCACTGGATTCTCTTTAATGTGTTGTTTACATTTAATTTATGGCATTTGAGAACATTGAACTTCCTCTGGCACTGGACCTCTGTAGACCATGGATGGTTATTTTCAGTGTCTATGTCACTTCTTGGGAGCAGGTCAAGTTTCTTGGGTTCTTCTTTATAATTCATTGGGCCTAGCACAGTTTTTAAATTTAGCAGGTGATTAATTAGTGCCTCTTGATTGAACTGTTGCCTAGTTACAGTAAAATACAGATGCTGCTCTAACTCTTAATGCAATAGAAAACACATACAGAAAGTAGTTACACTCAAAATATCACCTCCTCACTGAAGCCTAACACACTGAAATGATCAGGACCGCCTCAGCAATTCTTAAATTTGAAGCAATTTAAAATTTATTTGTAATATATTAATTAGATATTATTTATCTCATGTCTACTTCTCATACTTACTTAATGCAATAGAATACACAGGTGGAAAAAGATACATAGGAAAAAACAACTGTTTCATAGATGTGCCAAAACATAAGGAATTTCTATTTATTTTTTAAAATCTCCCACTCTAATGTTTTAAATGTGCCCAGACAGTTTAAAACACCTCAAGTGAGAAAGTAATAGGATAGAAGATGTGTTAGAATAACTGCAAGTGAGAACAAAATGGGCTGTACTCCAGCACCCTTGAGATGGAATTATACCGTGTAATATGCATCTGTTTTCCTTGGATGCTACTGAGCTGAGCTCTTTTCCAATTAAGTTTTGTAAGTATTTATTAAACATTTACTATGCTTACCCATGGTACTTTCTGATGTGGATTATTAATTTATACCCATTAGATTAAAAAAATAACCAAAAACAAAATAAGAAGTGTTAGTGAGCATGAGGAGAAACCAAAACTCTTGTGCAGTGCTGATGGGAACATAAAATGGTGCAGCTGTAATGAAAAACAGAATGGTGGTTTTCCAAAAAATTGAATATAAAGTTATCACATGATCTAGCAATTATACATCATGGTATATATCAAAAAGAATTGAAAGCAGGCTCCTGAGATTTTATACACCATGTTCATAGCAACATTATTTATAATAGCCAAAAGGTAAAAATAACCCATGTCCATCCATCAATGAATAAACAAAATGTGGTATATACATGCAATGGAATATGATTAAATCTTTAAAAGGAAGGAAATTCTGATATATACTCTAACATGGGTGACTTAGGAGGGCATTATGCTAAGTGAAATATACCAGTGGGTTTCAACCTTTTTATACTCAGGGTTTGCTATAAATAGAATTATTTCAGGGACTGCTAAGGCAGAAATCACCCTGAGTATAAGTGAATTTGACTAAGATCACTGGGTCTATAATCTTCCTACAGCATCAGGGTGGTTGACTCTATCATGGACCCACATGAAATTTCTGGCAGACCAGAATGGCAATTGAAAAACACTGAAATATACCAGTCACAAAAAACAAACAAATTAATAGTTAGATTCCACTTAAATGAGGTACCTAGTTGTAAAATTCATGGAGACAGAATGTAGATGGGTCACTGTCAGAGGCTGAGGGGATGAGGGGATGAAGGGAATGGGGATTTGTTATTTAATGGATCTCAAGTTTCAGATATGTAAGATGAGGAGTTTTGGAGATTGGTTATGCAACAATGTAAATGTACTTAACACTGATGAACTGTACACTTAAAATAACTAAGATGGTAGGCCTTGGCCAGTTGGCTCAATGGTAGAGCGTCGGCCCAGCATGTGGAAGTCCTGGGTAAATTCCCAGTCAGGGCACATAGGAGAAGCACCCATCTGCTTCTTCACTCCTCCCCCTCTCTTTTCTCTCTATCTCTCTCTTTCCCTCCTGCAG
Source organism: Saccopteryx bilineata (assembly GCF_036850765.1). Classification (NCBI taxonomy): domain Eukaryota; kingdom Metazoa; phylum Chordata; class Mammalia; order Chiroptera; family Emballonuridae; genus Saccopteryx; species Saccopteryx bilineata. Next base: position 182,919,158 of record NC_089491.1, on the reverse strand, counting down.
CCAAGGCTCCATGGGATCACAGTTGGCCCGGGCACTGAGGACGGCTCCAGGGCCTCCACCTCAGGCACTAGAATGGCTCTGGTTGCAACAGAGCAACGCCCCAGATGGGTTGTGTGTCACCCCCCAGTGGGTATGCTGGGTGAATCCCTGTTGGGCACGTGCGGGAGTCTGTCTCTCTGCCTCCCTGCTTCTCACTTCAGACAAATACAAAAAAACCCCCAAAAACCCCAAAAGAGTAAACTTTATGTTTTGTATATTTCACTATCTCTCCTACCCCAAAGATGATCAAGAAATAGTACCTGCTCATGTTTTACAATTCTTTTAGTGGTGATGAACTGAATAAGGCTTTACTTATTTGAGTAGAAAACTAAAGGATGAGTAGGAGCAAGCTGAATATAAAGAGGAGAAGGAAAAAGACACTGCTGACCATTTGTACATGGAAAAACTAGATGCTAGGGTGGCTGAGGTGCAGAGAACATGCCAGGGAGACGCTGCTATCAGATATGCCCGGGGAGAAAGGCAGGGTCCATATTTTTCAGGAACTGCCAGTTCATGTTATAAATTTTACCTTTTAACCACAAGATTGATGGTTATTGAGTGCAATTGAACGTATCTGTGATTAGGTGTTTCAGGCATTGCACAATTTCATGTTATTCTCGGCTTCCCAGAGTTGGAGCCACTGGTCTTCTGTTTACAACCTCTGTTTGTAGCACTTTAGAGTGCCACTTCTGACTGGCCAAGGGGCGTTCATTCCACGATGTTGTTAGAGTGCTCTTGGAACTGGTCCATCCCTAGTGATTGGACTTCTTATTTGTTGCTCTTGAGTTTCAGTGCCATCCTGGATTCTAGTATATTTTTTCTCCAGTTTTACTAACATAGAGTGGACAATAAGATACATAAAATGTACAGTGTGATATTTGATATATAGTGTGAAAAGATTTCCCCATTCAGTTAACTCATTCACCAAGTCACATATTTACATTCTTTTGTGAGAACATTTAAGTTCTAATTTCTTAGAAAAGTTTAATTATATACTATGGTGTTATCTGCTATAGTCACCATGTTATATATTAGCTCCTCAGAACTTATCTTGTAACTGAACATTTGTACATATATAAGTGATACCATGTAGTATTTATCTTTTATTTCTCTGAAGGTTCATCTGTGTTGTCACAAATGAGAGGATTTTCTTCTTTTTTAAGGCCTAATAATATTTCATTGTGAGTGTGTGTGTGTGTGTGTGTGTGTACAGTGTGTATACACACTGATATCCCACATTTTCTTTATCCATTCATCCATGGATGGACACTTAGGCTGTTTCCGTGTCTTACTATTTTAACTAATGCTGCTGTGAACATGGCAGTATAGCCATCTCTTCAAGATCTTGGTTTCAGCTGTTTTGGATATGAACTTAGAAGTGGGGATACTGGATCATATAGGTAGTTCTATTTTTAATTTCTTGAGGAAATTACTTACTGTTTTCTAGAGTGACTACACCAGTTTACATTCCCACCAAGAGTGTAAAATGGTTTCCTTCGCTGCACTTGTTTTCTTTCTGCCTCTCTTTAAACAGTAGTCATCCTAACAGGTGTGAAGTGATATTTCTTTATGGTTTTGATTTGCTTCCCTGACGATTAGTGGTGATTGGCACCTTTCATGTACTTGTTGGCCATATGTATGTCTTCTCTGGAGAAATGTCTATTCAGGTCCTTGTCCATTATAACGGGGAACAAAATTTTTGTTGCATCCACAAAAACACTTGTTCTTACCTAATTCGAGTGTGCTGATCTCAAACTTGACATTAGTTTTTCTGGGTAAGCTACAATTTTTTTGCGATTCAAGATTTTAGGTTTTCATCTTTCTGTAAATTTTTCAACATTTAGTTTAACATAATGAAGTGGAATGTCTTCTTGGGCATCATCTTTGTAATAATATAATAATTTATATAATGCAGTAAATACACTAATACACTAAAAGATATAATTGCACCATAATTTGTCTACAATTTCAAAATAGAACATATTAAGACACTTATTTTAATTATAAAATTTGCACAAAACTTATTTAAATTCTACTCAGGCAAAAATTTGCATTATAGCTCTTGCGTTTGTGTACTTGTTGAGGACAATCTCGTCTGATGCTCCGGCAGTAGTCTGCTCATCACTAACAGCTCCAAGATTTTTGGGAAACTTATCAAGGTGACTGTTCAGGAAGTGAATCTTTTTTTTTTTTTTTTTTTTTGCTATTTTCTGAAGCTGGAAACAAGGAGAGACAGTCAGACAGACTCCCGCATGCGCCCGACTGGGATCCACCCGGCACGCCCACCAGGGGCGATGCTCTGCCCACCAGGGGGCGATGCTCTGCCCATCCTGGGCGTCGCCATGTTGCGACCAGAGCCACTCTAGCGCCTGGGGCAGAGGCCAAGGAGCCATCCCCAGCGCCCGGGCCATCTTTGCTCCAATGGAGCCTTGGCTGCGGGAGGGGAAGCGAGAGACAGAGAGGAAGGCGCGGCGGAGGGGTGGAGAAGCAAATGGGCGCTTCTCCTGTGTGCCCTGGCCGGGAATCGAACCCGGGTCCTCCGCACGCTAGGCCGACGCTCTACCGCTGAGCCAACCGGCCAGGGCCAGGAAGTGAATCTTAATGCTCATGTTACATCCAATGTCGCGGAAAGCCAACAGCATCTTTTGAACCAGAAGTTCATAGTTTTCTGCTTTTTGTTGCGAAGGAAGTTCTTTGTAACTGCCACAAAAGACTGCCATGCTGATTTCTCCTCCTTATTCATCTTCCTGTCAAATGCTTTTTTAGGAAGCATTTTGGTTTTTTTGGTTCTAATTTGAGGTCCATCAAATGCACCTGCTTTTATCTTCTTGAAAGACAAGGCAAGAAAAACAGAAATATGTTGAAAGCATTCACTTTCTCTATTCAAAACCTGAACAAACTGCTTCATTAAGCCAAGTTTGATGTGAAGTGGGTGAAAAATGATCCTGTCTCGATTAACTACCGATTCATTCACAGTATTTTGCATCCCTACTTCCAGAGCTTCACATTTTGGCCACTCCTTCTGTGTCCAGTGTTTTTTCTGAGCTCAGCTGTCCCCCAAACACAGAAAGCAAAGATACTTTGTGAAACCTCTCTGTTGTCCTAGCAGGAAAGTTACCATTTTAAGATCCACACAAATGATCCAGTTATGCTCCTCATACTTCAGAAAGTCGAGGACAATTTTTATGTCATTATAATCTTCTCACAGATGAGTTGAATAACCAATTGGGTCCACTGCATAAACATTACCGTTGTGTAGGAGAACACATTTCAGACTCCGTTTAGAGCTGTCAAGAAATAGCCGCCATTCTGTTGGACTATAAGAGGTAACACCTAGCTGGCTGAGAAGACTACTGATATCATGACAGTAAACAAAGTGTTTGTCTTGGGAAACAAAGTCCACAAAAATTTGTTCACGCTTCCTGAAATGGGATACTTTAGCTGACTGGTGAAGTATATTCTTTTCTTGAAGCCTGGAGGCTAATAACTCAGCTGCTTTCTTTGATAGACCTAAATCTCTTACTAAGTCATTCAATTCAGGTTGGCTAAACTGCTGAGGGGTTAATGACTGCTTAGCATCAGAAGACCCTTCAGATTCTATAGCCATTTCCTCATGCATCTTATCACAATACACTCGATCACTATGTTCACTTTCTTCATCCTTAGAAGAAATAAAACCATTAAAAACTGGAACCAGGAGTGTCTCAGAGTGTGGAATAGGTTGTACTGCTGATTGACTATTAGGATATGCGATCATATGCCATTTTTTCTTGCCGATGCCCTTTGTATGGATCAGACAGAAATAACAGTCACTGCTGTGGTCCTTAGGTTCACGCCAAACCATGGGAATACCAAAAGGCATTCCTTTGCATTTTCCTCTTGTCCAGTCACAAAGCATTTCCTCACAATTATGACACACAATATGAGGAGCCCAATTCTTGTCTTGAATGCCAAAAGGAACTTGAAAATAGGCAATATATGCACATGTCACAAATGATGAAATATTGCGCCTTTGACGTTAAAGTGTATAACAGCCATATATATAACAGAAGGTGTCAGGACTATTCTTACATTTACACCTACTTGAAGAAGCCATGATTCAATTTTAAAACAAAATAAGAGGGTGTTTTTATCAGATAACAATTTTTTACATTTAAAAACTACAATTATGGCCTGACCAGGCGGTGGCGCAGTGGATAGAGCATCGGACTGGGATGCAGAGGACCCAGGTTTGAATCCCACCAGCTTGAACCCAAGGTCGCTGGCTCCAGCAAGGGGTTACTTGGTCTGCTGAAGGCCTGCGGTCAAGGCACATATGAGAAAGCAATCAATGAACAACTAAGGTGTTGCAACACACAATGAAAAACTAATGATTGATGCTTCTCATCTATCCCCGTTCCTGTCTATCCCTCTCTCTGACTCATTCTCTGTCTCTGTAAAAAAAAACAAAACAAAAAAACAAAAACAAAAACAAAAAACTACAATTATGTAAAAGTAATGTTTGTAAAACATTAATTGCCTTGTGGTTATGTTCAATCCAAGAGTCGTTGCCCTTTACTCCAATTTAAAAACCAATGTATGCCATAAACTATAACAAAAAGAAATTAAAATTGCATAAAAACTAGAGCATGCACCAAAAACCATATTTTAGATTTGGAATCAGCGATACAGAAATATATAGAAAAAGTTTTAAAACTTCATGAAACAGAAAAGAAAAAAAATTGTTCCCCAGTGTTATTAAATTGGGTTATTTGTGGTTTTTGTTGTTGAGTTGTCTGAGTTTCTGGTATAGTTTGGGTATTAATATCTTATTGGATATTTGGTTTACAAATATTTTCTCCCTTTCTGTAGTTTCCCTTTCATTTTGTTGATGGTTTCCTGTGCTGTCCAGAAGCTTGTTTGCTTGATATAGTTCTACTGGTTTATTTCTTCTTGAACTCTAGCATTTAAAATAAATCTGCTGGCATACTGTTTTATAGCAATCTTTTTAAAGTATATTAAAAGAGTAATTTCTAAAATAATGATTCAAAATATAGTAAATACATAAACCAGTAACAGTTGTTTACTATCAATTATTATGTACTGTTCATATGTGCTATTCTTTTATATGATTGGCAGGAAAGTAGGTTCGTTTACATTAGCATCACCTCAAACGTGAGTGATGTGTTGTACTATGACATTACAACGACAACTGATATACTAGGTCAGTGGTCCCCAACATTTTTTGGGCCATGGACCTGTTTAATTTCAGAAAATATTTTCACAGACCAGCCTTTAGGGTGGGACGGATAAATACACAAAATAAAATTATGCGACCGGCATAAAAACTGTGGTATTTTTAAATATAATTGTCGAACAAGTGTCAAGAGTGAGTCTTAGATGGATATAACAGAGGGAATCTGGTCATTTTTTAAAAATAAAACATCGTTCAGACTTAAATATAAATAAAACGGAAATAATGTAAGTTATTTATTCTTTCTCTGAGGACCAGTACCAAATGGCTTACAGACCAGTACTGGTCTGTGGCCCAGGGGTTGGGGACCACTGTACTAAGTGATATGAAGTTTCCAGCTTCATTATAATTTTATGGGACCATGATATGAGGGGAATATCCTTTTCAGGCACATGACTATGCACAGTAGGGGAACAGAGGACTATTTAGCATATGGCCAAATTAAGGTCACTACATACATCTCTTAGTGGTTAGAGCATTCTGATAGCTCAGCTTTAGTGGCTAAAGAAATGATACTTCTCACAGGAAAGAGAGTGGAGAAAAATAATTTTGGAGACTTTAAAAAAGTCAGGTAAATGACAGTCTAAATTAGGTATTAAAATACATAGTAACAAAGGAGAGATATGATTTTCTGATAAAGAATTTGTATAAGAATATAATCAGAAAATAATGAAATCTGGATATAAACTACATATTGATTATAAAAAAACTAAACAGACAAATAAACAACAAGAAATATCTTATGACTCAGATACTAATCCACTCATGACAGCATTTTTCAGAATTATGAACCTAGCTATTTGAGCTCTATTAGGTGTGAATAGTCACTAGTGTAAGGAAAAGATGACCAGATTAAGCCTTATATGTAAAAACAAAGACTATTTCAGGGAGATAACTTATTCTCTTTGAGTTCTGCTTTGAATTAACCTCTGAAGCAGATATTTAAATTACTTTTCAGGGGTTTTGGTTAAAATATGAGGTTAAACCCTGGCCGGTTGGCTCAGTGGTAGAGTGTCGGCCTGGGGTACAGGAGTCCCAGGGTCAATTCCTGGCCAGGGCACACAGGAGAAGTGTCCATCTGCTTCTTCACCCCTCCCCCTCTCCTTCTTCTCTGTCTCTCTCTTCCCCTCCTGCAGCCAAGGCTCCATTGGAGCAAAAAGTTGGCCCGGGCACTGAGGATGGCTCTGTGGCCTCTGCCTCAGGTGCTAGAATGGCTCTGGTTGCAACAGAGCAATGCCCCAGATGGGCAGAGCATTGCCCCCTTGGTGGGCATGCTGGGTGGATCCTGGTCGGGCTCATGTGGGAGTCTGTCTGACTGCTTCCCCATTTCCAACTTCAGAAAAAAAAAATGGAGTTAAACAGGAATTCCTGGATGTTATATATGAACTCTAAAGCACATAATCTTTAACAATAACCAATGAATGAATAAAGAATGAATATGGCATTGGGTTGGTTTTAATCTAAATCAATATAAATAGTGAAGGTATTATAATTGTAATCAACAAAATTCAAATTATTCTGGTGAAAGAAAAGCCAATAAGTAGCTAAACTTTTTGCTGAGTAGAGGAATTAAGTATTCTGGAATCAAAATGGAGTTGAGTGCTCTCTCCCATTCATTTGTGAAGAGAGCACTAGATCTACTATCTCAAGTAGATGGCAAAATAAAAACAAATAAACTCGTGGAATCTTTCTAAGCAAAGCTTTCGTTGTTATAAAAGAGATGGAAACAAACGTGGAAGGCCAGCAGGACATTATCCTCAAAACAAATGAAACCAAATACAAGAAGAATCTGAAATAGACCTACTTCACAGTAGGGAAGTAATAGACCTACACATGCCACATAATAATACCCAATTAAAACCATAAAGAAAAATTTGAATAAAAGAATAGACATATGTTCTTGCATGGGGGAGGCAATGTCATGAAAATGTCATCTTTCTCCAAATGAATATATGTATTTAATGGAATTTTAATGAGATTCCCACTAGATTTTAAAAACTGTATAAAATGATCTTATAGTGCATATGTTTTCTGATAGGAATTGCCTCTGGAAAAATTTACAATTTCAGTGTTGGGAACTTATATCACAGGAATAAAATCATCTACATATAAGTAAATATTTATTATGGCAGTTTGTTCTGTTGAAAATCAGAAAAGAAAGCACCCATTAGTAAGGTATATTGTAGGCCCAGTAGTCATGGCCGTTGTCGTGGCCATGCAGGTGCAGGTTCCCATTAGATATGGGCAGATGGTAAAGAAACAGCGGAATCAAAAAATGGTGGGCGATGCCTTTATTCTAGCCTCACTCCTGGGCGGCGAGTAAAACACACACAGAGGGAAAACACTTCCCTTTCTATTCAGGGCTGCAAAAGCCACTGACACATCCAGGTTTTCCTAGAATGAAAGGCCCTCCACCAGTCTCAGTCACCTCTGGTTCCCCATCTGCACACCTTCTCCCTTCTCCTCTCTGCACAAACTGGTTTCTCCTTCAGCACCCTCCATCTTAGCTGCTTCTCCTTTTCCTTCTTCCTTCTTCTAAATAACTACCTGGGCCCACACAGACCCCTCCTCCAGCACACATTAGCATAACAATGGCCCTTCCCAAGTAGGAATGCAATTAGCAGTTTCAGACCAGTGTCATTTGTAACAATAAAAGTAAGCAAATTCAAATAACAAATTTTACAAATTCATTTGCCCAAGATATATATATATATTATATCTCTGTAGTTTGGAATACTATGAAATTATTAAGAAGAACATAGTAGATTTATACTGGATAATTTAGAGGGATTTCCATGAGGTATTAATGTGTGAGAAAAAGAAGTTTAACAATGTGACTCACTTTTAATAAAACAACGAAAAGCAAATCATAGATATTTGTACAAATATTTCTGTGCCCATGTACCTCTATATAGGATTGTATGAGACAATAAGCCAAGATACAGACTAGGAGGTTACCAAGCCAGGTTAGCTGAGGAGCGGTGGTCATGCCCCACTGTAGACGGAGGCTGGAGAAGATGGGTCAGGGACAGGGGGCGTGGGAAGGTAAGTGAAAAGGAAAATGAGGAAAGGAAGAGTGCCTTCCCAAAATGTGAACTGTGTTTATCCATTATTCCATTATGTGTACGTGTGTATGTGTACTTTAAAAGCATTAACACACTAAAGAAGAAATTATCAAAATGTGAGTGAGAGAATGGTACTAACAGGTAACTGTAAATTTATCTACATTCGCAAAAGAAGTCATTTGTAAATTTAATATTTTATTTCTGTAACAAAATATTTGTGACCCAGCTCAAATGAACCATTATTTAGAACAGGGCTTCTCCATGTTTTTTCACCTCATGGCACATGTAGGAAATGACTTTTGCTCACAACACTAAGGTAGTGGGAGAGGCTGTTTGCAACTCACCCCTAGGCATGCCGACGGTCTCTGCACTCCTAAAAGCCATGTGCTCTGCTGCCTAGTAGAAAGGTTCTGCTCCAGAGAACTGGGGAATTAAAATGTTTGTGTGGTTATTAAGAATGCTGTAATTTCTATTTTAATGATAGATTACTTTCTATTTTATTAAACCAAGAATGTTATTGTTACATATGAATTATATTAGCTCATGCTAAATTAAAAAATAAAGAGTAACAAATCCTTATATCCCATAGTCCCATTTCTCCTCTGGGTAGAATGTTCTTAAAACAAGCATTGCATGAATGCTGACAAGAGAGATATCTATGGTTCATTCATTCCTTCTTCTTATTTTTTTTATTTTTAAATTAAATTTATTGGCGGTGACAATGATTAATAAGATTATATAGGTTTGAAGTATATGTTTCCATGATATATGATCTGCATATTGTATTATGTGTCCACCACCCAGAGTCAAATCATTTCCTGTCACCATATATTTGGCCCCCTTTACCTCATTCATTCCTAATATTTAATTTTTTTAGAATTACCTTTTGAATATTATCTTTCCAGTTAAACATAGAAATTTGCCATGAACACTCTATTATAAGAAGGGAATCATATTTGTTAAATATCTCAAGCAAGGTTGCTTTCATTGTGAATTACAGAAAACCTGACTATAGTGGTTTAGTTTTTCTCACATAATGAGAAGAAAAACCTGGAGGAAGCAGGCCAGAGCTGCATCAACAGTGCCACATTTCCATCGATACCCTAGCCTCCTTCTTTCTCTTCCACCATCTTTAGCATGTGGCTTTAATTCCAGTGGTCAAAACTTGGATTCATTGCAGTTAGGAAGAAAATGATGGAAAGAAAAAGTTACCCATGTCAGAAAAATGAGAACATTTTCAAAACTTTCCAACAGACTTTCCTTTTGTAAGAACCATTGTTCAGAACCATGTAATATGTCCCACCTAGCGGCAAGGGAGATTTAAACTTTTAGCTAGATGCATGGTGACAAAGCCTTGTTGGTCAAACGTCAGTTAGACTGCCCTGAGCCCTCTTCTAGATTAGGCCTCTGCTTTGGCTGCCCTCCTGGCTTTGGCCTGTCCAGCCCAGTGTTGGCAAAGAACCCTGTCAATCCCTTCAGGGAGATACTCCCCACCCTTCATATCTACTCAAGTTCCTCCTTCCCCACCTTTGATGGTAAGTCCTTAACTTGTCTTTAGCAAGACTTTTATAGGTCAGTTTAGCAAAAATTCTCTTACCCTTGATGTCTCCTCTCTGTAATTTTCTATCCGTTGGCCCTCTCATGCTGTAAATCCCAGCTAGCTTTGCTGATTTGGAGTTGAGTCTGATCTCTGTCTTGTATTATGATAGTCTTGGGGAAAGTCTTCCTTACTATTTTAACAATATCAGAATCATTTTTCTTTAACAATGGCAATCTGAACAGGAGGATTCTGTTGAAAGGAGAAAAAAAAGATAATGGAGAACTAACAATGCCTGTGACATCAAAGACCTATTGATGCTAAAACTGAGTCATTTACATTTGAGGATACAATGTGACATGGGGCATAAATCCTCTAAGTTTGAGACTTACGTTTAACTTCCATCTCTTCCAGGAATTCAGTAAAACGAAGCTTGTAAAACTTTCCATCTCCATATTTTGTAGAAGTATTTGTGCACTTTAATTAGCTAATGGTTATAAAGTGATTTGAAGAATGTCTCTGCAAGTACATACTGCTTTGTTAGATAATATGCGAGTAATTTCACAAACTCTGGATAACTGTCAAGTAATTAAAGGCAAATGCACTGTAGATGCTGTTATGTGAGTTCCATTAGTGTTAATCAGAGGTTGACACACCCATTGAGGAAAAAAGCAGATCTCTAACTGTTCTGAAATGGTTTTTGAAAAATCCTTATTCCTCTCTTAAAATCACTTCCACCATCTGCTAATAAAAGAATTGAGCTGGCTGCCTCTGTACTTAGCAATAACATGTGCTAATACTGTAGCAGGAGAAAATGATTATCACACCTGTCTTTTAAAACAACAAACAAAATGAAATTCCATTACCACCCCCAAACCAAAAACACCAGGTGGTTTTCTGTGAAAACAAAATTTCAGATTAAAAAAAAATCAATCCAACTACATTTTCAGGTATTGTCATGTATAATGAACATGTAATTATTTTACTCCTTTTACCCCTTTTAATTCTTACAAAAATTGGGGTCTCAAGGCAAATCATCAACCAATATTTTTGTGTTTTTTCCTTCCTTTTGAGTTTTGGGGAGATGGTGGAAGGGAAGAAACATGACTGTGAAGAGCTGTTTCATTTTACTTTGTCAGTGAAATCCTTAATCCACCTACAAAAGACAAGGATTCTGTATGTGTTTCAATTTAAGAAGTTTTAGTGTATGAAAATTAACATGGAAAGCCAATAAAAGGATACTTTACTAAAGAATTTACTTTATTAAAGAATCCTCTAAGACAGAATGCAATAAAGTGAACTCCTTTGACCCTGACACAGGTTACTGAGAATCTTTAGCAAACGTAGGACAAATATATTCTAAAAAATCTAACTAGCTAGAATTCACAAATTAGTGGGTTACTAGAACCTGACTTTCTGATAAATGTTATTCGTGTGTTATCACCGACCGCAAAACCTCATGTTTTCATCTTATCAGAGAAATCCTAATTGAAACTAAATTTTAAAATTTGTATATATTATTGAGCTATTAAACTTTAAAATCACTACAATTACATCATGAAATTGGGGACACTATGAGAGTTTTTTGGCACCAGGAAAACTGAATAAATAAAATCTCCATATGTGCTTGATTCAGGTTTAATCATATCCACACCTCATTGTCCATGTAACAATTGTAGTCCTTTCCAAAAAAAATCAGCCCTCTTTTTAAGACCATGTATTAAATTTAAAATTAATTTGGTACACATTTTTGTTAAACTTATTTTCTAGAAATATCTATTGTATAAACAAGGGAAAACATTGTGTTCTGCTTTTTCATTTAAATGGTATAGTAAACATTAATGTGCCTAACCAATCTATGCTAATGCTTTCTTTAAATTAAACAATAAATATCAGCTAGCAAGTTTATAATCCAGATATTATTTTATTATTCTAATAATATGGAAAATTTAAGATACTATTTTTATTAAAAATAATCTTATTTCTGGATAGTGTAGTCTACTCTGTCCAGACCCTCGATATATTCTTTACAAGGATAATGAAATGTACATATTCACGAACAGCTATATTATCTTAGTACCTGTAGAGTTATAATGTAAATGAAGACTTCAGGTTAATAAATATCTTCTGTGGTTTAATAATTTAGTGTAAGTCAAAGAATATGGAAACAGAGCTTACTATGAGAAAAAGTTTCTAAAGTTAAAATATCTGTGGTAATGTAATAGTTTCTTTTTTTGTTGTTCTCTTTCTGTTTCAGATAAAGTTACTGGTATCATTCAAGTACATGTTTCCCTTTTTGCACAAAATTGAAATTACATTTAACATTGTAATTAGTAGTTCACCTCAATAGAATTGAGCATCATTTGGACAAGGTACCATAAAGGATGCTGATTATCTTCTTGTCCACTTTGTTCACCTAAGTCATATTTTCTTGTCAGCTCAGTCCACCTCACCTGTATATCCCTAAGCAGTAATACCACAGCTATTTTTCCTGTGTGTGTAAAATTTTCTTACTCTAGGGTGCTGTTAGGTGGGCTGGGCCAGAAAGAGAGTAATGTCCTGAGTTGCTCCTTGGGGGAAAGATTCAAAGAGCAGGCAGCAGTGGTCTCCTGGATGAAATTTAGACACCTTGAAGCAGCTGGGAGGAACAGCTGGCCCTAAGGATGTGCAATGGAACAGGTGCTTTACGGTTGCTATGTCCTTAGACCTTGGCAGACATGGGATTAAGACCTCTGGCTTGTGAAAATTTGTACTCACAATCCCCGAGTCTTTCAGCCCCTGGAAGATTATAGATGCTATAGATTTTCTCTGACACATGAGCAATTCACTCCCTTTCCTGTTGTGTGGTTTTTGAGCTGCCTCTCCTGTGCTTCCCTGGGGCCACAGACCCTTCCCCTACACCTGGAATGGCCTGTGGGGCAAGGGTGGGAGTCAGATGTCCTTGAACTCTGGGGTTTGTATGGTAGGTGGTATGAACCAGCCTGATGGAATGAATCTGGGAGGAGGGAACTGCAGCCCCTGAGCACCCAGGTGTTCATCTTCTCAGGACTTCCTTCCCAGTCCTTAAATCTCTAGAGACCTTTCCGGGTGGGGCTTGTTCTGGGAAAAGTGGCCAGGGCTGCAGGGCCTCTACCCAGTCTGCCATTTTCTGACTTGCCCCTGATGATCTGGGCATCCCAGCCCACTCTCCCCATGACCCTCCACCGGGACACAGAAAAGAAAATGAAGTTTATTGTAAAGTTAAACTAGAAACCTGATGTATATAGAAAAAAAATGTTGATAGACAGTGGTCAAATTTATGCTATGTATGAGAAGTCCCCTCGTTTTTTTCAAAAAAGAAATTAAATTTAAATTTCTATATTATAAACTCCAAATGCTAAATAGTACGGATTATGTATTTGTCTCAATTTAAGAAGTATTAGTGTATGAAAATTAACATGTAAGGCCAATAAAGGAATACAGTGCTAAAGAATTCTTCACAAAAGAACTTGCTGAGACATAATTCAGTAAAGTGGAGCCCTTTGACCCTGTCCCCACCTCCCAAAGATAAACGTTCTTCCGAGAATATTGAGTGGAATTTATTTTGAACACTATTAGTTCTCATTAGTAGCTCTGTAGTGCTTGACATCCATACCTTAACTGCAGCATTTCAGTTAAACTGATTTCTAAACTTTCATTTCTAAATAAATTCGGGTAATGGTCAACTTAAGAAAATATGTACCCTTTTAATTTGCTTTTCAAAAAATGCCATCAGTGACTTGTCATCAGTGAAATGCCCTATCTCTGTGCCGAATTTTGTCACAGTTTGCTCTGTCCTCTCTGTGTCCTTGGGACAGATGAAAGGATGACTGTTTGTGGCACTAAATTTGTTGGAACATGCCCTGGTATTTTTCTGGATGAAGTACTTCCAGGTTGGGGGGGGCACAAAGATAGGATCCCCAATTGTACAGTAATCATGAAAATGATGACCTGTGTGTCACTAACAAATATCTTCTTAGGTGAAGCCACTGCTTATTAATCATACACTTTTTGTATGTGTGTGTGAAGGCTAAAATCTCACAGAAACGCAGCAAATAAATGATAATGGAAGCCATAAGAAATGTGAATTACCCAGTGAATGATTGGCTATAGTTAATAGTCTCAGGAAAAAGGGGAATCAGAGCTGCATTTCATTTGTTCTTACCTACAATGTAACTTCACTGAAATTACACCTTTTTTCCAGTTACTGTTACTCAACTATTTTCCTGATTTGAAAGCTAGTGCGGACTTATACCTCTTTTGTAATGGATTAGAATCTTTCCCATTTAATTTCTTGTTACAAAGGTCTGCAATTCAACTGGAAGAAGCTTCTGAAAAAATACAGACTGGGTGGATGGTAGCAATACAAAGTTTGGGGGCTTTTTAAAGGAGAACGCCATTTTTTTTCTTTGGAAAATGCAAACTGCCATTGCATGGTGCTCTCAGGAGAAGGCAATGGGTTGTTAACACCCTGGCCCAGCGAAATCATTTATTGCTTCTCTTGACCTCCAGAAGAACCTTATTGCTTCATGGACAAAATGATAAACAGGAAGAGATGAGGTGAAGATACACTTTCTGGTTTTGCTCCGAGTAAATTTTTGTGGGTCCTATTGACTATTAAAGTCTAGGTAGACATTGGTCTTGTCCTGCAATAGTACTCTGATAACTGTGTGTTCCAGTAAAACTACTACCCTGAGCCCCTCAATATGCTCAGGACTTCCAACACATCTTCTTTGCTTTGATTTATGCTGTCTTTAGCATACACCATTTTCCGTACTAGCCCTGGCCAGGTGGTTCAGTGGATAAAGCATTAATTAACCTGGCATGCTAGAGGTCACAGGTTCGATCCCTGGTCACACAGTCAGGGTACAGTGCACAACTAAGTGGAACAGCGAGTTGATGCTGATCTCTCTGTCTGTCTCTTAAATCAATGAAAACAACACCAAAAATCCATTTTCCGTACTGTTCCCATTTGTCACAGTTCCTCTTACCCTTCAAGGCTCATTTAAATATCACTTCCTGTATGAATCTCTTATCTCCTTCACCAGTTATGTTCTTTCCCTCTCAGTTGAACTACTATGATGATGTATTTGTGCCTATCATGAGCATGTATATTCCTCCTTATCTACTATTAATTTATTTATACTGTTGTCTCATTCCTCCCCATGACATATCATAAATTTTCTAAAACAGAGACCATGTAGTATTCATATTTAAGTACCCAACCAACAGGAACTGAAGGCATGGTCCTTAAGTGAAAACTGTGTATATCCCTATATCTAATAGCTCCAGAAGGTCCCTACACATTAACCATTTCCCCCCAAATACACATTTGCTTAAGTGCAGTTACTTGTAAAAGACATAGCTTTGTGCTTTTCAGAATAAAATAATATACAGGGGGTCCTCAGTTTACACACAGTTCCGTTCCTACGACAGTGATGTAACCCGAATTTTGGTGTAAGTTGAAACACACTTAGCCTAAGTCATTTACCTATCCTAACACAGTTGTAAAATAATAATCTAGAACATAAAAACACAGCTAAGCCACAGAAAAAGGAAAAAGACATAAATATACTGTACTATAGACTATACTGTGGTAACAAAAAAATGAAAAAAAAATTAGTGTAAAAAATATTCCTTACCTTCATTCCTGTGGTTGGCTTGCACACTGGAAGGGACATTGCAAGGTGGGAGAGAGTGACCTATTGGGAGGAGGGGCTGGAGAGTCAAGAGAACCTGCAGAAGGTGCTGGAGATACTGGGTCAGGTGAATCAGGATTGTCTAAGGAACAAGCAGGAGACACTGGAGATGATTCTACCTGCACTACAGGTGTTTTATCTTGAGAAGCAGCTGATGTAGAGGGTACAGGATCTGCTGCAGGCCTCTCTACCTTCTTAAAGAATTGTTCCAGGCTAGCTTTGAAGGTTGATGACTTCTTCTAGCCAAGCTAGTTTGTCCACGTTGTTCATAAGTATGGTGTTAATGGCATAAGCTGGATCACTCATGTCTCATTTTTTGTTTTGTTTTTATGGGAGTGAGCATCATAAACTCAAAACATCATATGTCAAGACTGTAGTAACCTGAGGACTGCCCTGTACTTAAAAATTGCTTGTGGTTTTTAGGGCTGTTTTAACAGATCATATCTTTCTATTTTTACCAAATATAAAAGAGGAGATATAATCTAATAAAGTTCATCTTGGATGCAAAAACAGGCACTTGGTTCTAATATGGTCACATTTATAATCAAGTAACTATAAAATCACATAGTTAGGGAGCTCACTTGATTCTGAGACATGTAAAACCATGGTGTAGATACATGAGGTATATATATGCACATGTAAAAATAAAAATGTCACTTGCTTTTCCCTTTTCTATAAATAGTCAAGTGCAAGTGTTATGTTTCTGAAAGCCTTTCTCTTTCCAATAGACGAGTCTGTCAGTTTTTGAATTTTTTTGTCTTGATACCATGAAGATGAGTATTTAATCACTAGAAATCTAAGAAATAAAAGTTAATTTGCATTAATTAAAAGAATCACAAGAAAGGAATAAAAATACAAAACCTCAGAAAGCGGCCTGTGAAGGAAAATGGGAAGGAAAAAAATTGATATAAATCTTTAGTATTTAAATTTTACTTTTTATAATCCTTTTTTCCCCCACTAAGAAGATAGTCTCATAGCTTCTTCATTGTCAGAGAAAAAGAATTACCTAATAATACATTGAAATATTGACTGACAGCCTGGACATTTTTACTTGAGAGAGTCTGTGGTGGAATATGGGTAGCACAGATATTTGTCTTGGCTCTATCTGCCTTCCTGTCAATCATCATCTCAGTAGATGGTAGCATTTGCAGATACTTGGAACTAGGAATGTGCACACAAGCAGAGAAATATGTAGGAGTAGAAATGAGAATTTTTTTTTAACAGGGACAGAGAGAGTCAGAGAGACAGATAGACAGGGACAGACAGACAGGAACAGAGAGAGATGAGAAGCATCAATCATCAGTTTTTCGTTGCGACACCTTAGTTGTTCATTGATTGCTTTCTCATATGTGCCTTGACCACAGGCCTTCAGCAGATCGAGTAACCCCTTGCTTGAGCCAGCAACTTTGGGTCCAAGCTGGTGAGCTTTTTGCTCAAGCCAGATGAGCCCGTGTTCAAGCTGGCGGCGACCTCAAGGTCTCAAACCTGGGTCCTTCCGCATCCCAGTCCGACGCTCTATCCACTACACCATCACCTGGTGAGGCCGAGAAATTTATTTTTTTGACAATTCCTATTCTTTACCCTTTAGCCATCAATAACAACAAGAAGAAGACAAATTGCTACTCTGGATTTGGCCATTTGGGTTAGTACATTGCTTAAAATGCTTTCCATTTTTTCTTAATTGTATATTAATTAAGCTATATTTAATTTTTTTCCTTAGAAAGTGAATATTTCAGGTTATGGAAATTTCTGACTGAAGCCTTAAACATTAAGATAATCCATCTTCCATAGTAGGTACATATAGTGATTAGTGTGGCAAAAGTGTGCCTTAATGATTTCTGCATTTTGAAACGGATGATTTTGCAAATCTTACTTCTACCGAGGGTTGTGGCATATGCAAAGTAGGAGAATTGCTCTAAGACTGTTTAGAGGTGATGATGAATGACCAAATTGGGAAAGCAAGGTGGCAATCCTAAAGATTAGCAAACTGGCCACAGCAGTATAGTATGGCAGAAAGTGGTCTGGGTGTGACCGGCTAATACTGTTGAGTGACCTTTAGCAAGTAGCTTAAGTTCTTTGGTCTCTGTTTCTTTGTAGTATAAGGGAGGTCTTAATGCCATCTAGGACCTCTTTTATTTCTAACATTCTATGAATTAGGGACGTAGGAAAAAAGAATAAACTTTGTTTCCTTTGCGACACCATCTTTACCCTTCTTTTTCCTTCGATGCCCTACAACTCCATTTCCTCTAGAGCTTTTTTTTTTCCTTTTTTTCTTTTCTGAAGCTGGAAATGGGGAGAGACAGTCAGACAGACTCCCGCACGTGCCCGACCGGGATCCACCTGGCACGCCCACCAGGGGCGATGCTCTGCCCACCAGGGGGCGATGCTCTGCCCCTCCTGGGCGTCGCTCTGTCATGACCAGAGCCACTCTAGCGCCTGGGGCAGAGGCCACAGAGCCATCCCCAGCGCCCGGGCCATCTTTGCTCCAATGGAGCCTTGGCTGCAGGAGGGGAAGAGAGAGACAGAGAGGAAGGGGGGGTGGAGAAGCAAATGGGTGCTTCTCCTATGTGCCCTGGCCGGGAATCGAACCTGGGTCCCCCACACGCCAGGCCGGCCCTCTACCGCTGTAGAGCTTTTGTTTTCTAGACATAAAGTTGTCACGGCTTTCCCATGTGGTTGTGATGTCCCCCCAACCTCTCTCATGGTTTAATTTTTATGTTACATCCAGTGGTCACCCACCATACTAATACATGCTTGTGTACATTTATTGCATAAATTAATTCCTTATTGCATAAATAAACTCATTCTTTGTTAATTATTTTTAGTCTATCATTTTTTGGGGTGGAGAGGAGTCTATGTTGCTGATACTCTTTTTAAAACATCAGACATGTATTCATTTTGTTACAAAAACTTTTAAAAAATATATAGTTGCATATTAAAACACATTTTCTTGGTTTAAAAAAAGGTTAAATTACAAATGTTTGCAAAAATCCCTCTACCTCTGTGCTCCGTGGAGCCCTCAGTGAAGATCTGCATGTATCATATAAGGCTGCCTTCTCCTTCACCAAACCTCCTGTTTGCTGTTGAGTGGATTCTTCTGACTTCCTTTTTGTTTATTCTTACTTCACCAAGTCTTCTCCAGCAGCTTCCTTTTCTCAACCCTTAACTTTTAGTATCTAATTTTCAGTCCTGATAATCTGGGGCAAAACTGTCATCTAGGAAAAGCCAGTTAACTTGCTTTCTACATTGTATAGCCAATTTGAAGTCAGTAGGCTCTAGTCCAAAGGTAATCTCACCTTTCCTATAAATAAGAGGTTGGTGCTGGAATGCTGGCTCAAAGCTCATTTCTGCTGTCCTAGCTCTGTAGAATGTGTTTATTATTTGCTCTTCAATTTCCATTGGCTGTCTGCCTACCATCTACTGGTTATTGTTATAGGTTCTTGTTGTGAAGCAGAGAAGAAATAGACATGGTACTTCATGGAGCTTCCAACCTAGTAGTAGAAAAATACCTAGAAACAATAAAGTCATTACAGGGGGTCCTTGGGGTATGACAGTCTAGACATATGACACTTCAAGTTTACGATGCTCACTCCCATAAAAACTTTAAAAAATTGGGTCGTGAGTGTTTTGGCTTACACCATTAGCATCGTACTTATGGACTATGTGGATGAACTAGTTTGGTTGTGTGCAGTGGAATAATGTGCAGTATTCTTTTTCTGTTGCTTAGTTGTGTTTTTATGTTCTAGATCAGGGGACCCCAAACTTTTTACACAGGGGGCCAGTTCACTGTCCCTCAGACCGTTGGAGGGCCGGAGTATAAAAAAACTATGCACAAATCCCTATGCACACTGCACATATCTTATTTTAAAGTAAAAAACCAAAATGGGAACAAATACAATATTTAAAATAAAGAACAAGTAAATTTAAATCAACAAACTGACCAGTATTTCAATGGGAACTATGGACCTGCTTTTGGCTAATGAGATGGTCAACGTCTGGTTCCATATTTGTCACTGCTAGCCATAACAAGTGATATTACATGCTTCCAGAGCCGTGACACGTGCTTCCCACATCACCAGAAGTAGTACTGTATGTGAGCGACACCGCGCTTTGCGGCACCACCACATACAGTACTCCAGGAGCACAGGATGCCTTGTGCTCCTCTCACTGACCACCAGTGAAAGAGGTACCCCTTCCAGAAGTGCGGCGGGGGCCGGATAAATGGCCTCAGGGGGCCGCATGTGGCCTGCGGGCTGTAGTTTGGGGACCCCTGTCCTAGATTATGATTTTACAGCTGTGTTAGCGTCGGTAAGTGACTTAGGCTAAGGTGTGCTTTGACTTACACCAAAATGGATTACGTCACTGTTGTAGGAACGGAACTGTGTCGTAACCTGAGTATCCTCTGTATTCTCAGAACAAAACAAATCACATATCCTATAAAGAATTAATATGCAAAACATATAAAGAACTTCTACAACTCTAAAAGAAAAAAATTCCAATAATGCAAATTAAAAAATGGGCAAAGGATATGGGTAGCTGGTTCTCTGAAAATGTGCAAATGGCCAAGAAACATATGAAAAGGTGCTCAACATCACTAATTGTCAAAGAAATTCAAATAAAAAACCCACAGTGAAATACTATCTCACACTTACAATAATCGTTAGGCTACTTTAAAAAAATAGTAACCTGACCAGGCGGTGGCACAGTGGATAGAGAGCATTGGCTTGGGATGCAGAGGACCGAAGTTTGAAACCCTGAGGTTGCCAGCTTGAATGCAGGCTCACCAACTTGAGCATGCGATCATAGACATGACCCCAAGTTGACAGGCTTGGCTGCAGTACCCCCCAGTCAAGGCACAAATAAAAACACAATCAATGAACAACTAAGGTGCCACAATGAAGGATTGATGCTTCTCATCTCTCTCCCTTCCTGTCTTTCCCTCTCCCTGTCTCTCTCTGTCTCTGTATCTGTCCCTAAAACAACAAAGAAAATAAGTTATAAATTTGGAGAAATTGGAAATTTTGTGCACTGCTTGTAGGGCTGTAAAATGATGCAGCTGCAGCTGCATGGGAAACAGTGTGGAGGTTTGTCAAAAAATTAAGTAAAGAAATACCTTATAACCTAGTAAGTCTACTTCCAGGTGCATACCCCAAACAACTGAAAGCAGGGTCTCAAAGATAGTTGGATACCCATGCTCATAGCAGCACCTTTCAGCATAGTCAGGAGGGGAAAGTAATTCAAGTGTTCATCAACAGGTGAGTAGATAAACAAACTGTAGTATACACATATAATGAAATGCTCTTCAGTCTTAGAAAGGAGGGAGATCTGTCACCTGTCGCAGCATGAATGAGCCTCAAGGACATTATGCTAGGTGAAATAAGGTAGTTACTAAAAGATAAATAGTATATTATAGCACTTACATGAGAGGTATCTGAAGTAGTCAAATTCATAAGAACAGAAAGTAGAATGGACTGATTACCAAGGGCTGGGGGGGAAGGGGAGGGGAACAAGAGCACTGTTATTTAGTAATGCAGACTTTCAGTCTTGCAAGATGAAAGAGTTCTGAAGATCTTCTTCACAACAATGTAGATTGATACCGCTGAACTGTACTTAATCATGAAAACCTGAAATAGCTGATGGTGTAGTTCCAGTGTGAGTCTAAAGAGCTGGAATTCAGGAGAGCTGATGGTGTAAGTTCCATTGATTGCTGGTTTCTGGAGACCCAAGAAGAGCTGATCTTTAAGTTTGAGTCTGCATACAGGAAAAGACTAATATGTAGCTCAGTGAGGGAGGAAGAAGTTCCCTCTTTCCCATGGTAGGGTCAGTCTTTCTGCTTTATCCAGGCCTTCAACTGATTGAATGAGGCCCACCCAAATTAGGATTTGCTTCACTTAGTCTGATTCACATGTTAATTTCATCCTAAAGTGCTCTCACAGGCACACTCAGAATAATATTTGACCAAATATTTGGGCATCCTATGGCCCAATCAAGTTGACATAAAATTACCCATCAAAAGTGCTAAACAGAAAATGATGGTAAAAAGACAAGAGAGGACCAACATAAATAGGAGAGTTAGAGAGCTTTAAGTGAGGAGATGATATTTAAGGTGAGACAGGAGTGATGAACAAGACTCAGCTATGGAGAAAGACCAGTTAACCTAACTTCTGCCCACTTCTTCCTATTAGTATATTAGAGTACCGATATTATAGCTAAGATGTTAATGTGTCACTATTGTTGTATTTGCATAAAACTTCAAAAGATTTTAAGAATTGCAGTGCAAACAACCATATATGTACCTCTCAGGACAATAAGTAGTTTTTTTTAAAATAAATTCTTATTAATGGTAATGGGATGACATTAATAAATCAGGGTACATATATTCAAAGAAAACAT
Organism: Saccopteryx bilineata; assembly: GCF_036850765.1. Taxonomy (NCBI): domain Eukaryota; kingdom Metazoa; phylum Chordata; class Mammalia; order Chiroptera; family Emballonuridae; genus Saccopteryx; species Saccopteryx bilineata. Next base: position 182,897,174 of record NC_089491.1, on the reverse strand, counting down.
GTCTAGGTTATTTTGTCATTAAATTATGTTGCATACCCCTCGCCCAAAGTCAGATTGTCCTCCACCACCCTCTATCTAGTTCTCTGTGCCCCTCCCCCTCCCCTAACTCTCTCCCTCCCTCCCTCCCATGTCCTCCCTCCCCCCACCCCTGGTAACCACCACACTCTTGTCCATGTCTCTTAGTCTCGTTTTTATATTCCACCAATATATGGAATCATGTAGTTTTTGTTTTTTTCTGATTTACTTATTTCACTCCGTACAATGTTATCAAGATCCCACCATTTTGCTGTAAATGATCTGATGTCATCATTTCTTATGGCTGAGTAGTATTCCATAGTGTATATGTGCCACATCTTCTTTATCCAGTCTTCTATTGAAGGGCTTTTTGGTTGTTTCCATGTCTTGGCCACTGTGAACAGTGCTGCAATGAACATGGGGCTACATGTGTCTTTACGTATCAATGTTTCTGAGGTTTTGGGGTATATGCCCAGTAGAGGGATTGCTGGGTCATAAGGTAGTTCTATTTTCAGTTTTTTGAGGAACCACCATACTTTCCTCCATAATGGTTATACTACTTTACAGTCCCACCAAGAGTGGATGAGAGTTCCCTTTTCTCCACAGCCTCTCCAACATTTGCTATTACCCGTCTTGTTGATAATAGCTAATCTAACAGGGGTGAGGTGGTATCTCATTGTAGTTTTTATTTGCATTTCTCTAATAACTAATGAAGCTGAGCATCTTTTCATATATCTGTTGGCCCTTTGTATCTCTTCCTGGGAGAAGTGTCTGTTCATGTCCTCTTCCCATTTTTTTATTGGATTGTTTGTTTGTTTGTTTGTTGTTGAGTTTTATGAGTTCTTTGTAAATTTTGGATATTAGGCCCTTATCTGAGCTGTTGTTTGAAAATATCATTTCCCATTTAGTTGGCTGTCTGTTTATTTTGATATCAGTTTCTCTTGCTGAGCAAAAACTTTTTATTCTGATGTAGTCCCATTCATTTATCTTTGCCTTCACTTCTCTTGCCATTGGAGTCAAGTTCATAAAATGTTCTTTAAAACCCAGGTCCATGATTTTAGTACCTATGTCTTCTTCTATGTACTTTATTGTTTCAGGTCTTATATTTAGGTCTTTGATCCATTTTGAATTAATTTTAGTACACGGGGACAGGCTGTAGTAGAGTTTCATTTTTTGCATGTGGCTTTCCAGTTTTCCCAACACCATTTGTTGAAGAGGCTTTCTTTTCTCCATTGTGTGTTGTTGGCCCCTTTATCAAAGATTATTTGACCATATATATGTGGTTTTATTTCTGGGCTTTCTATTCTGTTCCATTGGTCTGAGTGTCTATTTTTCTGCCAATACCATGCTGTTTTGATTATCGTGGCCCTATAATATAGTTTAAAGTCAGGTATTGTAATGCCCCCAGCTTCATTCTTTTTCCTTAGGATTGTTTTGGCTATTCAGGGTTTTTTATAGTTCCATATAAATCTGATGATTTTTTGTTCCATTTCTTTAAAAATCTCATAGGAATTTTGATGGGAATTGCATTAAATTTACATATTGCTTTGGGTAATATGACCATTTTAATTATATTTATTCTTCCTATCCAAGAACAAGGAATATTTTTCCATCTCATTGTGTCTTTTTCTATTTCTCTTAATGCCTTGTAGTTTTCGTTATATAGGTCCTTTACATTTTTTGTTATGTTTATTCCTAGGTATTTTATTTTTTTTGTTGCAATCGTGAAGGGGATTATTTTTTTGAGTTCGTTTTCTAATATTTCATTGTTGGCATATAGAAAGGCTATGAACTTTTGTATGTTAATTTTGTATCCTGCAACCTTACTGTATTGGTTTATTGTTTCTAATAATCTTTTTGTGGAGTCCTTCGGGTTTTGGATGTATAGGATCATATCATCAGCAAAAAATGATACCTTTACTTCTTCTTTACCGATATGGATGCCTTTTATTTCTTTGTCTTGTCTGATTGTTCTGGCCAGAACTTCTAGCACCACATTAAATAAGAGTGGAGAGAGTGGACAACCCTGTCTTGTTCCTGATTTAAGGTAGAAAGTCCTCAGTTTTATGCCGTTTAATATGATGTTGGCTGATGGTTTATCATATATGGCCTTTATCATGATGAAATATTTTCCTTCTATACCCATTTTGTTGAGAGTCTTAAACATAAAATTGTGTCGTATTTTATCAAAAGCCTTTTCTGCATCTATTGATAAGATCATGTGGTTTTTGTTCTTTGTTTTGTTGATATGGTGTATTACGTTAACAGTTTTACGTATGTTGAACCATCCTTGAGATTCTGGGATGAATCCCATTGATCATGATGTATTATTTTTTTAATATGTTGTTGTATTCGGTTTGCCAGTATTTTGTTTAATATTTTAGCATCTGTATTCATTAGAGATATTGGTCTGTAGTTTTCTTTCTTTGTGCCATCCTTGCCAGGTTTTGGTATGAGGGTTATGTTGGCCTCATAAAATGTGTTTGGAAGTATTGCTTCTTCTTCAATTTTTTGGAAGACTTTGAATAGAATAGGAACCAAGTCTTCTTTGAATGTTTGATAGAATTCACTAGTATAACCGTCTGGGCCTGGACTTTTATTTTTGGGGAGGTTTTTAATAGTTTTTTCTATTTCCTCCCTGCTGATTGGTCTGTTTAGGCTTTCTGCTTCTTCATGACTCAGTCTAGGAAGGTTGTATTGTTCTAGGAATTTATCCATTTCTTCTAGATTGTTGTATTTGGTGGCATATAATTTTTCATAGTATTCTACAATAATTCTTTGTATATCTATGATGTCTGTGGTGATCTCTCCTCTTTCATTTTGGATTTTATTTATTTGAGTCCTGTGCCTTTTTTCCTTGGTGAGTCTTGCCAAGGGTTTGTCAATTTTGTTGATCTTTTCGAAGAACCAGCTCCTTGTTTTATTGATTTTTTTCTATAGTTTTTCTGTTCTCTATTTCATTTATTTCTGCTCTGATTTTTATTATCTCCTTTCTTTGGCTGGTTTTGGGTTGTTTTTGTTCTTCTTTTTCTAGTTCCTTAAGGTGTGAAGTTAAGTGGTTTACTTCGGCTCTCTCTTGTTTGTTCATATAGGCCTGAAGTGATATGAACTTTCCTCTTATTACTGCTTTTGCTTTATCCCATAGATTCTGATATGTCGTATTTTCATTTTCATTTTTCTGTATATATCTTTTGATCTCTGTGCTTATTTCCTCTTTGACCCATTCATTTTTTAGAAGTATGTTGTTTAGTTTCCACATTTTTGTGGGTTTTCCCCCTGCTTTTTTGCAGTTGAATTCTAGTTTCAAGGCTTTATGATCAGAGAATATGCTTGGCACAATTTCAATTTTTCTAAATTTGCTGATATTGTCTTTGTGGCCCAACGTATGGTCAATTCTTGAGAATGTTCCATGTACACTAGAGAAAAATGTATACTCTGTCGCTTTGGAATGAAGTGTCCTGTAGATGTCTATCATATCCAGGTATTCTAGTATTTTGTTTAAGGCCACTATATCTTTATTGATTCTCTGTTTGGATGACCGATCTAGAGCTGTCAGCGGTGTATTGAGGTCTCCAAGTATGATTGTATTTTTGTCAGTTTTTGTTTTAAGGTCAATAAGTAGCTGTCTTATATATTTTGGTGCTCCTTGGTTTGGTGCATATATATTAAGAATTGTTATGTCTTCTTGATTCAACTTCCCCTTAATCATTATGAAATGACCATTTTTGTCTCTGAGTACTTTTTCTGTCTTGTAGTCAGCATTATTAGATATGAGTATTGCTACACCTGCTTTTTTTTTGGGTGTTGTTTGCTTGGAGTATTGTTTTCCAGCCTTTCACTTTGAATTTGTTTTTATCCTTGTTGCTTAGATGTGTTTCTTGTAGGCAGCATATAGTTGGATTTTCTTTTTTAATCCATTCTGCTACTCTGTGTCTTTTTATTGGTAAGTTTAATCCATTTACATTTAGTGTAATTATTGACACTTGTGGGTTCCCTACTGCCATTTTATAAATTGCTTTCTGTTAGTTTTGTATCTTGTTTGAGTCTTCTCTTCTGTTTTTCTATCATTTGTTTTTGTTTGTTTGTGTTCCATACTTCTTTCCTCTGTGGCTATCTTTTTTAAGTCAAGTGTTTTTGTGGTGGTTTTTTCAAGGGTGGTTACCATTAAGTAATGAAAAGGGTACCTACCATATTCATTGTAGTACCCTATCTTATAAGTATTTCTGCACTTCATTGTCCTTTGCTACTGTTAATTTCCATCCTCTCCCCCCTTTTTTTTCCTTTGTTGTCACAGTTTAAGTTTGGTTTTATTGTGTTCTTGGTGGAGCTGTTACTTGCGGTGTTGTTTTCTTTTGTTCTTTGAATCTGGTTGGAAAACCCCCTTTAGTATTTCCTGGAGTGGGGGCTTTCTGCTGATAAATTCTCTCATCTTTTCTGTATTTGTGAATGTTTTTATATCTCCTTCATACTTGAAGGATAGCTTTGATGGGTATAGTATTCTTGGCTGAAAGTTCCTCTCTTTCAGGGCTTTAAATATTGGGGTCCACTCTCTTCTAGCTTGCAGAGTTTCTGCTGAGAAATCTGATGATAATCTAATAGGCCTTTCTTTATATGTTGTAATCTTCTTTTTCCTGGCAGCCTAGAGAATTTTTTCTTTGTCATTGGTTTGTGTCATCTTTATTATGATGTGCCTTGGAGTGGGTTTGTTGGGGTTAAGAAAACTCGGTGTTCTGTTTGCTTCTTGAATTTGAGGCTTTAGTTCTTTCCAGAGGCTTGGGAAGTTCTCGTCTATTATTTGTTTGAGTATATTCTCCATTCCATTTTCTTTCTCTTCTCCCTCTGATATACCTATTATTCTTATGTTATTCTTTCTGATGGAGTCAGACAATTCCTGTAGGGCTTTCTCGTTTTTTATTATTTTTGAGTCTCTTTCTTCTTCTCTCTGTTGTGCCTCAAGTTGTTTGTCTTCTATTTCACTAATCCTATCTTCAATCTGGGCTGTTCTGTTAGCTAAGCTTGTTACTTCGTTTTTCAGCTCGTGAATTGAGTTTTTCTTTTCTGTTTGATTTGTTTTAATAGTTTCAATTTCCTTGGTAATATATTCTTTGTGTTCATTGAGTTGTTTTCTGATCTCCCTAAATTGCCTTTCTGTGTTTTCTTGTATGTCTCTGAGTATTTTTAAGATTTCTATTTTAAATTCTCTGTCATTTAGCTCCAAGGCTTCCATATGTTAAGTTTTTTTTCCATAGATTTTTCCACATCTGTTTGTGTTACCTCTCTTTCTTTTGTATCCATAATATTCGATTTCCTCTTTCTTATTGGCATCTGAGGGTGGTCTAGTTGATAGCACACAGGTGCACTCCCTCCGCGGCTTGAATGAATATCCCTGCGGTAGTTAGCTTCCTCCACACCCTCGCCTCTCAGATTCAAGTGATAACAGTCCATTCACTTTCAGTTTATGTGGAACTCCAGAATGCTCTGAGGATAAATTTTTCTGTTTGTAGTTGATAAATTTGTTGTGATTTTGGGGAGATCTGTCGGATGCGCTGCTCACAGTGCCATTTCCCGGACTTCAATTTAAATGCAAGGTATTTTGGAATCAAAACAAGGCTTCTGAAAGAGCTTTCGTCTGAAATACCAACCACTCCCAGCTCGCCAGGTTCCTAACTCAGTTACCAAAGTTGCAGTTATTTCCAGGACTGGACAATGGAAAGTTTTATTATACTTATATCCTGAAGACTGTGAGGGTCAGAGACCAGAGAACTAATGGCTTCCTCAGTTCAAACTTGGCCCGTTTGTTCATCAGGTGCCGACCACCAAAGATAAAGGCCACGTACAGAGCAGAAAACAGGAAAGATTTCTTCCTGTGAGTGAAGTGGCGTAGTGGCTGCTCACTCTGCCTTCTCTCTGCTCTCACTCTGTAAAAATGGCTCCAAGAAATAGTTTATAACACCCCTGAAGCTCCCCAGGATTATAGTAAAATCTCTTTTCTTAAGGGGAAACCAGTATCCTGTAATTTGTGATAATTATTTGCTTGGTTTTATATTTTTACAATTTAGGCCTTGGCTGGCTGGCTCAGTGAATAGAATGTCATCGGCCTGGTGTGTGGATGTCCTGGGTTCAATTCTTCATCAGGGCACACAGGAGAAGCAACCACCTACTTGTCTTCTCTTCCATCTTCCCCTCTCTCTCTTCCCCTCTGAAAGCTGGTGGCTCGATTGGTTCAAGCTCCAGCTTCAGACACTGAGGATAACTCGGTTGATTGGAGCATCAGCTCCAGATGGGGGTTATTGGGTGGATTCATCAGAGTGCATGCAGGAGGAGTCTGTCTCCCTATCTCTTCTCCTCTCACTTTTACAATTTAAGTATGCACGATGAAACCATATAGCTTTTTTTTGCTGGGTTTTATATTAATGGACCCATTACAAATATATTAATAATCTTTAAGCTCTCAAGTCTCTGATCATCTTTATTAGCCTTATTTCTAAGATCTCTTAGGGTGTCTTCTATATGCATCTATGGACAATTTTTGCATCTATTTAATTTCTCTTGGCTTTTATATTTGTAAATGTTTGTATTAGAAGTCCTTTGCATTAAGGTTATACTTCCTTCAGATTTCAAAATTTAGGGACTGCTTGGATTTCAATCTTGGCTTTGACACTGATTAGCTATGTAATCTTGTTCAAGTTACTTAACTGTTTTGCTCTGTGGGATGGGGATAATAATAGAACCAACCTTATGGATTTGTGAAGATAGAAAATGTAAAGTGTATACCACAGTGTCTAGCAAATAATAACATTCAATAACTGTTAAAGGTAATTATAACAATGAAGGTTTCTTGTGCAGATTAAATGAAAAAAAACTGGTCAGAGAGCCTATCTGTCACATCATAGATACTCAGTAATTCTTAGTATATATCGTTGCTCTATTTCCTTTTAGATCATGCGGCTTCTTTTTAGATATTTGAGGTTTCTATAAGTGTAAACATAAGTTGGATAAATGAGAGCTTTCTTACAAATATGCTTGTATATAGTCTTACATATCTGTACTATTATCATGCCTTATTCACACCTCTTAATTTAACAGGTATTCTTGTGGCTTACCATGTGTCAGGACTTATGTTAAACTCTTAAGACCCAAAAATGAATGACTTATTCTTGCTTTGAAATGAACAAGCCTTGTAGGGCACACAAATATGAACTCTTCATATCCTAGTGCTATATTATCTATATATCAAGATAACAGGGAGTACTTTGACTTTCACAGGTCAGATAATTCACTTCTTAGATTCTATATTGTTGGAGCAGAATTTTGAGGAATAGATGAATATTGTCTCAGTGAACAAAAGTAGAGTTTTCCAACCAGTGGAAAGAGTACAAGTAAATTTTCAGAGAAACAATATTTTGTGGTTCCTGGTACTTAAAATTGTTTTTCATTTGCTGTAGAGAGGCTTGTGATGAAACAGGTGACAAAGTTCTTAATTTTAGTAAAACCTTATTTTGTCTATAACATTTTTCTATTAGATCAGTATTGTCCAATAATATAATGCAAGCCAATAGATAATTAAAAATTTTTTAATAGCCACATTAAAAAAGTAAAAAGAAATAGTTGAAATTTTTTTAGTGCTAGATTTTGTTTACCCAATATATCTAAAATATTATCGTTTAAACATGTAATCAATATAAAGTTACTATTGTTATATTTCAAGTTCTTTTTTTGGTACCAAGTCTTCAAAATTTGGTGTGCAGTTTATAGTTATATTCAATTCAGATACTAAATTTCCATAGAAAGTATTTGTGTTAATGTAAATTTGATAAAGTCACAGTTCAAATATAGACTCATGTATACTAGTTGTTCAAAACATACATAAAATATTCTAAATAACTGAATAATTTAATATCAGAATTAATTACATTTAAATAAAATAAAAAATTTAGTTTCTAACTCTAATGAGTCATATTTCCAGTATTTGATACCCACATGTGACTAGTGGTTCCCATATTGGGCAACTTGGTATTAAACTATATTCTCATTAAATTAGTAAATACAGTTTCCTCTGATATAACCAGATGATAATTTACAACTATATTATCCTACTGGATTTATTAAGTAACTTATAGATATGATTTGTTTTTCATGCTTTTCTTCAGAAGGTACCACATTAGCCACAGATTATAAGGCTCTATTCTTGCTTCCATGTGTGTATATTCAAAGATCAGTTATCAGGCATCCTCATATGTGACCACTGCACAGCCTGTGATGCCATGATCTCTCCTCTTTCTCCTGGACACATTTTCCTGGGATTGATGCCATCACACCCTCCCAGTTTTCCTTTAAACTCACTGGTCTATTCTTCTCAGTTTCCTCTTTCTCTTTAGTTTACTAACTTTGAGAGGCTTCAGATCCCAGCCTCTGGACCATATCACCACTTATTCTTTGGTGATCTTATCCATTCTCATAACTTTAAATATCATCAACATGTTGATAACTCCCAAATTTGAATCTCTAACACAGACCTTTTTCTAAACTCCAGCCTACTTTATCACCTAGTGTGATATCTAATACGTAGCTCTAGTATAATGTATATATATAAATTTCCTGATTTCCCAACAAATTCTGCCAGTCTTCTCCATCTTGGTTAATGGTAACTCTTTCATTCCAGTTGTATGGGCAATAACTTTGGAATCCTTCTTATTGTCTCTCTTTCTCTTACATCCTCTAATAAAATGATCAGCCAGGCCTATTGGCTTTCCTTTCAAAACTACATCCAAAATCTTACCACTTCTCATCACTTTTTTGTTTTGTTTTATTTTTACTATCCTAATCTAAGCCACCATTATTCTTATCTAGGTAATCAGTAGCCTCTAATTGTACTCTCTGCACTCCCATTCTTGCCCAGTTTAGTCTATTCTCAATCCAGAATCCATAACACAATACTTTGTGAAAATCACCAATGGCTTCCCTTGTTTGAATGAAAGCCACAGTTCTGATAATAGCCTCACAGTTTTATGTGCTTCTCTGATTTTATTTTCTGCTTTCTGTCCTCCTTTCTGGGCTCATTGGCCTCTGAGCTATTCCAGAAACAGGAGCAAGGCAGCTGTGCCAAGGGCTTTGCATTCACATTTCCCTTGGTCTAGCTCCCTCTCTTTCTATTCTGCACAATGCTCATCTTTTTAGACCTTTTTTAAGTGTCACCCCTTCAAGGAGGCCTTCTCTGAACAGCAAGTCCATTGCTAGCTTAACTGGCACCTCTGTGTAAATAAGAAAATGGCATCCACCTGGGGGCATGGCTCGTGATTCACAGATGAATAAGCAGGTGATCTGAGGGACTACCCACCTAAAGATACTTGGGCACAGTGTTATCTATGTGATTATCTTTTCAAGAGCAATCTTCCTGGAGTCAGTTTTGTGTGAAGAAAAGGGCCTTCTTTCTCTAGGTGGTTTTCAGCCTCCACTACACCCCTAAGCTAGATACCTTTGTGTGGTGTTCAAAATGCACAATGCCATGTTGAAGCCCTCAGAACTCCTTCTCCTACCTCTCATGTCACGCTATCTCTCTCCTCAGTTTACTTTTCTCCACTGTCCTGGAAATGAAGATGTGGACCAGGCCCTGGCTCAGAAGTATTAAGAATTTCAATACTGCAGCACCAGAGCATTAAAAAAAGTGCAGGTTCTTCTGAGCTCAGAGCCCGGTGCAACTGACAGCACTTGAAAGACTATATATTTTACTCACTTTTTCTGTTAATTGTCTGTCTTCTAACTTTAATATGAACTCAATGGGGCCTGTGATTTTTCTGCTCCATTCTGTTAAAATTGTGGCAGCTAGGACAGATTATTTGTTGAATAAATGAATGAGTTTAACACTAGGTTATAGGCTTTAAATATACTACTTCTAAAGCCAATTTTACAGATGAGAAAGTTGAGTAAGACAGCACTGTTAAATCTGTTGTCATACATCTGCATAAGTTATCATATATCTGCCATTTAGAAAGAATAAGATACTGAGGCTCAGGGAAATTTTGTAATTGGCCCAAAAGTGCACAGTTCAAAGCCAAAGTATCACTCTTTTTCTTTGGATCCTACTTTAGGCAACAATCTATCTTGGCTTTTTGCTTACAGTGGGTGAAGGGAACAGTCACTTGAGGAGAAGTAGCCACTGAATGCATTTTCTCTTTCTGTCCTTTTATTTGAACATGCCCTTGATAATGACATTATATATTTTTTCTTTTTCTTTTTTTTTTTTAAATTTTTTGTATTTTGCTTAAGTTGGAAATGGGGAGACAGTCAGACAGACTCCCGCATGCGCCCGACCGAGATCCACCTGGCATTCCCACCAGGGGGCGATGCTCTGCCCATCTGGGGCATCACTCTGCTGCAATCAGAGCCATTCTAGCGCCTAAGGCAGAGGCCACAGAGCCATCCTCAGCGCCCGGGCAAAGTTTGCTCCACTGGAGCCTTGGCTGTGGGAGGGGAAGAGAGAGACAGAGAGGAAGGAGAGGGGGAGGGGTGGAGAAGCAGACAGGTGCCTCTCCTGTGTGTGCCCTGGCTGGGAATCAAACCCAGGACTCCCACATGCCAGGCCGACCCTCTACCACTGAGCCAACCAGCCAGGGCTTCTTTTGTATCTCATAAATAATCCTATTTATTCCACAAAATGTCTGTGAAATAGACAAAAATGGTTCTTTTCCTACTTTATGGATGTGGAATTTGAAAACCAAATTGGCTAAGATCACGCAACTTAGTGAAGAATGGGGCTGCCGAACCTTAAGTTTTTGTCTCTGTTTCTTTGTTTTGATTAAAAGATGATCTTTAAAAAAAGGATTCTTGGTCACAGTAATGGTGGTGTTAGAGATACTCCTGATCTCTCCCCTTGAAATTTCAACAAATTAAACAACTATAGTGCAGCAAAGGAACTCCAGCTAGGCTCACAGGTGTGCCTGAAAGATCCACGCACCTGAATGAACTAAAGGTGGGATGGGTTCAAAAGGGGGGCAGAAGATAAAATGCATTCATAGTCAGCTCTGAGGAGGAGACAAACCCAGACTGGGATTTTTATTCCTCTGCTGAACTATGGGGAGGAGGTAAGCTTGGGCTGTCTGGGTTTTGTCTGATGGGTGTGGGAGGGAAACCTGGATTGACTGGGCCTCCTTCTGCTGGGAGGAGTGATGAGATAAAAGGGAAGAGGGGGAGAGAAACTAAAGAGGCAGCAGAGCATGGGGTCACAGCCAATGTTCCCATGGTCTGCCTGCAGCCCACACTTGGCAGAGACAATGAAATAGAAAAATATTCCATGTTCATGGTTTGGAAGAATCAACATAGTTAAAATGGCCATATTACCCAAAGCAATATAAAAAGTTAATGAAATTCCCATCAAAATCCCAATGTCATTAAAAGAAAAATAGAACAAAAAAATCACCAGGTTTGTATGGAACCATAAAAGTCCCCGAATAGCCAAAGCAACCCTGAAGGGGAAAAAATGAAGCCAGAGGTGTCACACTACCTGATTTCAAATATACTATAGAGCCCCAATAATCAAAACAGCATGGCATTGGCAGAAGAACAGACCAATGGAACAGAATTGAGAGCCCAGAAATAAAACCACATATATATGGACAAATCATCTTGTGACAGAAGAGTCCAAAACATACAATGGAGAAAAGAAAGCCTCTTCAATAAGTGGTGCCAGGCCGACACTCTATCCATTGAGCCCCCAGCCAGGACCCCAACTGCTTTTCACTTTTCACCTTGCTAGCTACTTCATCTCCCAGCCTCGGAAAGCCCTTGTTATTACCACTCCCACTCATGGGTCACCACCGTAAAGTTTCCTTTCAAAATTGGAACCCAATTGGAAAAGGAAAATAAACTGCATCATGTGTGTCACAGCCCCTTGCCTTTTGCTGTGAAGGCATCATCACTGCTGGGATCCAAGGACTTCATGTGTGGTGGATCTTCAGACCATTCTCCAAGTAGGAAAGCCCACAAACTGTCATCTGCCCTTTCCAATACCATTCGGGTGCTTTTGTTTACCATATTCTCCCATGTATAAAATGCACCATTTTTGAAAAATTTGGGTTCTAAAAACTGGGTGCATCTTATACAGTGGTTGTGGCATTTCAAATGCCATAGATGGAACTGAGGACAAGGCAATATATGAAGACTGATTCATCATCAGACACAGATGAGGATGGGAGTTTTGATAGTGATGAGGAGTTGTATGAATTTTATGATGAGTAAAATCTGAGTTCAATAACTTTATGTAATAAATTTTTTTCCCCAAATTTTGGGCCCTAAAATTAAGATGCATCGTATACATGGGAGAGTCTTATACATGGGGAATTACAGTATGTATACCAATAATACACATTATTTTACAACTTTGCTAAGAGTATTCATTTTCTGGTACAAAATTTAATTTGAAATGAGTCAATAATTTACAATGTTATTTGATGTAGCCAACATAAAAAAAAAGATATGATGTGAAGAAGGGAATTTATGCTTAGATGCAATGTTTGCAAGGAATGAAAACATTGGTGAAGCAGAATTGTCATCAAATATTTTTGGAGGCAGGCAAGAGTCCTATATACAGAATTTTGATTATCAATAGAAATTTTCCTGGCGCAAACTTGATACAAAAATTGGCTTGCTGTATATTACTTTTTTGTGTTCCCGATTTCTCAAAAAAGGTAGTTAATCTGATAAAGTTGCTATATAAGCCCACTGCACATTTTAAAATGAAAGACCTTGTAATATTATGAAATGATCGTGACCACAGGGACGTATGCAGCTAGAGTTAAACAAGACCTTCCATTTTGGAGATTAAAATAGCTTATTTCTCTTTAGTTTTTGAGACTACTAGAAGAAAGAGAGCAGATCCAAGATTTTGTATGTCATGTGATTTTAAAAGACCACTGGCAAGCTGTGATGAAAATTACATGGTAGGAGCATATATTCCTCATTCATGAGATTCATATAATATATGTGTTACAGAAAGGCATTAAAAGGTACCCACTTTCAAATTCGAGGATGAGACCCAGCAGCTGCGTGCCACCCCACCCCCACCCTCAGTGCTGCAGACACCAAGCCCCCACCACCCGGAGCCGCAGGGAGTGGCGCCCAGCCTCATATCAGGGGCCCCTGCAGGCAAGTACAAGAAGGTCATGGCAAGGAAAGTTTGGGGAACAGTTAAATGGTTCAGTGTAAGGAACGGATATAGTTTCATTGATAGGAATGACACCAAGAAAGATGTATTGTATATGTACACCAGACTGCCATAAAGAAGAATAACCCCAGGGAGTGCCTTGGCAGTGTAGGAGATGAAGAGACTGTGGAGTTTGATGTTGTTGAGGGAGCAAAGGATACGGAGGCTGCAAATGTTATAGGCCTTGGTGGAGTTCCAGGGCAAGGTAGTAAAATATGCAGCAGATCTTAACCATTACAGACACTATCCACCTTGTAGGGATCCTCCATGCAATTACCAGCAGAACTACCAGAATAGTGGGGGGGGGGATGAGGGATCAGAAAGTGCTCCCTAACCGGGTTCAGTAGCACCAGCCCTATCGCAGGTGATGGTTCCCATCTTACTACATGCGGGACCCTAGGGGCGTCAACCCTCCTGTGCCGGGGAGATGTGATGGAGGGTGCTGAAAACCAGGGTCCAGGAGAACAAGGTAGACCAGTGAGACAAAATATGTATTGGGGCTATAGACCACTATTTCACAGTGGCCCTTCATGCCAAAGACAGTCTAGAGAGGATGGCAATGAAGAAGATATGGACAATCAAGATGAGACCCACAGTCAGCAGCCACCAGAAGGTCGGTGACCCATAACTTCAATTATCCTAGGGCGGACACCCAGAAAACCCTAAGCCACAGGACGGCAAAGAGACAAAGCAGCCAATCCACCAGCTGAGAATTCATCCACTCCCCAGGCTGAGTAGGGTGCGGCTGAGTAAATGCTGGTTTACCATCTCTACCATTGTCCAGTTTAGTCATCCAACAGGAATATGAAATGAATATGAAATTCCAGCAATAAAAAATAAACAAATGATTGGAGCTGAAGACCTTAAGTGCTTGCTTTTTGCCTGTTGACCAGATAACTAGAACTATCTGCATTATCTATGCAGCATGAGGTTTTAATTATTTTTATCTAAACATGTCTCTTTTTGGTAAAGACAAACATGTTTCTTAAAAAAAGAAAAAGCCTGGTTTTTCTCTATACACCTTTAAAGGTTTTTAAAATGTTTCATACCTGGTCAAGTTGAGGTTTTTAAGAACCTCATTTTTAATTTGTAATAAAAGTTTACAACTTGATTTTTTTTTCAAAAAAGTCAACAAACTGTTAATAAAGGTCTTAAAAAATTGTTTTTTGCCTGACCAGGCGGTGGCGCAGTGGATAGAGAGTCAGACTGGGATGCCGAGGACCCAGGTTCGTACCCCGAGGTTGCCAGCTTGAACGTGGGCTCATCTGGTTTGAGCAAAAGCTCACCAACTTGGACCCAAGGTTGCTGGCTCGAGCAAGGGGTTACTCGGTCTGCTGAAGGCCCACGGTCAAGGCACATATGAGAAAGCAATCAATGAACAACTAAGGTGTCGCAATGCGCAACGAAAAACTAATGATTGATGCTTCTCATCTCTCCATTCCTGTCTGTCTGTCCCTGTCTATCCCCTCTCTCTGACTCTTTCTCTGTCTCTGTTAAAAATAAATAAATTTTAAAAAATTGTTTTTGTGTAAAAAAAAAATGTATCCAGTTTCACAGAAGTCAGACACGCTCCCATGATGTAAGGTCATGCATTGTGCTCTTAATTACATTGATTTAAATTGGAGTACTATAATATTTGTATCTAAAATTTAAGTAAGTACTTTTACATATCAAATGAACCAAGGATTCTAAAATTCTCAATCTAATAGGCATACAGCACAAGGATTAATTTTTGGTGTGTTTATAGCAGGAATTAATCTTGAAAGCTAAAAGATAACACTTGGAATGGATCAGAGTTTCTAGTTATCCTAAAATTGAATAAAGTGATAATACTCTTTAACTAGAATTCCTTATGCAAAGTACAGCTATTTATGATAATGATTATGCTGATGGTGGCATGAGGAGCAAAACACACTGAACATTTCTTTATAGCTACTTTGACGTGTAAGGAAATATAGCAACCCTCTCATCCACAGGTGATAGGTCCCAATGTCCCCTCCACAGTGTATGCCTGAAAATGCAAGCTGTACTCAACCTTATACACGATATGTTTTTTCCTACACATACATACCTATGATAAGGTTTAACTTATAAATTACACACAGTAAGAGGCCTTGGCTCTTGATACTGAATTGCTCATCCAATTCCACTGGCCTGTTGACACCATAACCCTTGCAAAATGTACTTAATGAGATTATCTTTATCATTATGATTATTAGTGATGCTACTCTTCCAAAAGACTGTTCTAGAGATAAGCATAACACACACTGAATAAGGGTGTAAAGGACAGCCTGTGTAATTGTAAATCTCTTTAGGACTATGATGGTCAATGGGCAGTTGGTGATGAAATCTGTAAAAGCAAGTTTGATTAAAAATTACTATATCTACAATTTCACTTCAAGTTTCTATTTCCAAATCTCATATTCCTTTCACTGTTGCCATCACCACCTCAATTTTTAAAAAAGATACATTTTTGTATATACTAACTTTTACTTTAAATTTTAAAGGGAGAGCCTGCATTCCACCAACAGGAGAGTTAAAATCACTTTTGGTCCAGACCTCCTTGAATCCACCGAAGGGTCAAGAGAGAACCCTGGATTGTTTTTCCGCTATTTCCAAACACCATCAGCCTCACTATCACATTCTGCTTTGAGCTCATTGGGTCAGGATTCATTGCTCTTTATTGCTTTATAGTTATTTTCCATGACAGAGTCCAGACCCCTCCCACATTCTCATTTCCATTAGGTTTGTGTATCTCCTATTTTGTCTCCTCTCACCCATCCCCATCTTCCAAAACTTTTCCACTGGGCCCCTCAAGGTTCATCAAAAGCACCTCTACCCCCATATTCTCAACCTTTTCTCTGAACATCTTGTACTAATAATATCCTGGCTCTTGCTTCACAGGGGAAGCAGGATTCTTCAAAGAAGAATTCACAGGGATATTCCCTTGTGGATATCTCAAGTTGTGCCTTTTTTTCATCCCATAGCCCTTCTACCATCACAGCTGGAAGTAAGGAAGGCTTCCTAGTTTTACCACTTTGAATTATTCTCCCTTTGCCCTCCCTGAAAACACCCCACTGTCAAGTCTCATATCGGTAGACTGACTATGATCCTCTACCTCTCAATGTTTTTTATCAACTTATCCTTAAATTCTTCTCCCACATTTCTTGATGATTTTATCTGCTGCCACTGTACATTTCTATTCCTGTTTTAATTCATGGCAATTTTAATACACACACACACACATATGTATGTATATATGTACATAATGCTTCCAGTGCCTCGGCAGTTCAGTTTCTTGAACTTGCCTTCTCCAGTAGTGTTGTCCTGCTTCCTATCTCAGTCACTTAATCCTATGGTCCTTTTCTGGCCTTTGCATTACCAGTGACTGTAACCCACACACAATTCTAATATCAGCTGTGCTGCTCTCTGACTACCCTTTATGACAGGGGTCAGGACCCTTTTTGGCTGAGAGAGCCATGAACGCCACATAATTTAGAATGTAATTCCGTGAGAGCCATACAGCGACACGTGTACATTATGCATTATCCAATAAAAATTTGGTGTTGTCCCGGAATACAGCTGTGATTGGCTCCAGCCACCCGCAACCATGAACATGAGCAGTAGGAAATGAATGGATTGTAATACATGAGGAGGCCTTGCTTCTGGTGAATTTGGTTTGCTGCTTCTTTGGTTTACTGTGTCCTTTTCAGTGTCCTATTTTTTGCAATTTGATTGCTCACTTCCTTCTACGAGCTTTGCTTGTAGTTTCCTGGCTGTTATTTTGATGTTTGACTTCTCAAGTTCTCTATATCTCTCACTTAGACACTTTGTAATCAATCCTGATTTTATCCCTTTATTTGTGGCTCACTCTCTGGGCCTGGTGTGAGCTTTCCACATCTGGCACCACCCCTGGTTTTGTTCTTGCTTTGCCCCAGGAAACAAAGACGGACAGACAACACATCACTGCATGAGTAAGAAGGGTGAGCTTTCTGAAGATTGGGGTGCTTTTCAGTACCTGCACTACAACTGACAGTGAATTCCTAATGGGATTTAATTTGGTAGCTGTTGGGCAGATAAAATATATTATGCTCGCTTTGTTAAAGATGGCATTGCCCACTTGGAAGCTGTCACCCAGGTGATATTAATGTGTGTTGGGGCCAGGCTGTGGGCAGGCAGGATCCTTGTAGCCTGGGGCTTGGTTTTAGGACTAAGCCTTTCCCATCCTTTTTGATGTGGGGTGGTGCAATCTCATGAAGGATTCCATTATGCCTCAGATAAGTGACTATGTATTAGAGATTTCCCTATTTTTTATATTGGATTGAAGGTTTTGATTTCTGCACTATAAAGTGGGGCAGACCTGGAGCTTGCCATCTTGGTTCCTGAGAGAGAAAGGCCATGTGGAGGAGACCAGGAGAAGCAGTCAAAATGGCAGAGTGCTAAAAGAAAAGCCAGTTTGTGCAGAGTTTGTGCAGGGAGAAGGAAGGAGATGGTGAACAGAGGTGAATAAGGCTGGTGAGCTAGAAACCTTTGATTCTAGGAAATTCAGATAAGTCAGTAGCTTTGTGAGCACTGAATGAGTGGGTTTTGGAGCCCAGTGTGTGTTTTTACTTGCCCGCCGTGTGCAAGCTAGGATTAAAGATGATGGCCCACCAGTTCTTGGCTCCGTTGTTTCTTTACCATCTGTCCGAATCCAATGCGAACCTGCATGGGCCAGGCAGCTGTGATGGTAGCTGTGGATACTGGCTTTACAATAGCCAAAGCAAACTAATTGAAGTGCTATGTGAGTGCAAAATGTCATGAATTAATTGAGATATGCAAAGAGTTAAACACACCTTAGCTTGGTTGTACATGCAACTTGCTTGATTAGGAATAATGAATGTAAGAGAAATGGTAGTGTCAACACAAAACGTTAGAATCTATGGGAGTCCGAAAGACCAGAGTAACAGGCTTTATTGAAAGGAAGAAAGGAACCCTGCTGGGCACTTCTTCCGGGGAGAAGAGTGCCGGTTACAGACTAGGGGCGAGTTATATAGTGTTTGGGAGAGCCTGAGGGGATACTGAGGCAAAAGTCCTGGTATGTCCGGAATACTCCTCCTTGGGGGCTTGGAGCATGTGGGTGTTGAATCAAAAGTCCTGGTGTGTCCGGAGCCCCTCCTTGGGGCGGCTTCTCAGCTTTTTGGAATTCCTTTGTCTCAGGGGCAATAGTCCAGTAAGGGTGAGGTCTGACAGATAAGCAGAACATCAAGAGGGCAGTTTGGAATTTACAAAGCTATCAAAAACAACTTTCCAACCTGTAAAAATTTTATGAGTTTATTTGAGCCAAACTGTCCACAATTGCTGGGAAGCAGTCTCAAGGGATGGAGAAAGTGCTCCAGAAAATGGTGATTTCACCAGGTATTTATACATCAGAGTCAAAGGGGAAGATGTAAGGGGATTACAGGAAATTGATTGGTGATAGATTAGGGAGGCAGGAGAAGGTGAAGGGAGGGAAATCTCTGGGATTGGGTAAAAAGTAAAACTGTACATGCTGAAACTTCTTTTACAAAGACAGGAACAAGACAGTTAAGTGTTATAGTTATCACATGATAACTATAACAATGAGGGGTTTGCTGGTTCCTGCTCTGGTGGGATACCTGCCCTGAGGGGGCAGGAAAAGAACGTGACCCTTTCATTCCAAAGAGGTGGTCAGGTAAGTTATAGTAGATGCAAAAAGAAAGCCTTGAGTAAAGTAAGCATTGACCCTTGTTTAGAGACAAATACCTCCCTAGTACAGGCCTACTCACCATGAACTGCTTTTAGTTAGAAAGTTTTAATTTCAGACCACCCTGTGTGGTTGCTTTAGGTCTCTGAGTCTGCAAGGCTCACTTGAGCTTGTCAGGTTTAGTTTATGGACACATCATTTATTTTTTTTCATCCACAATAGGGTTGTTGATTGTTTAGAGTTTTTGGAGGATTGTGCCAATTCTGATGCCTTTTTCTTTGAAATGCTGCCCAAAGCTGGGGTGAAAGCAGGAATACAGAGTAGAGAATCGAGGGAAGAAAACTTCCTGCTGCTGAGTGATTATAACAGTGTTTATTATGGTAGATTGCTATGGTATTCTGTTTTTTCTTTTTTTAAGGTAAAAAGTGTAGATCCAAAGAAGCTTTCCAATCCAATCTTAAATGAATGGCTTAGAAAGTATCACATAAAGTAAACATGCCTATTTTCTTCTGAAAATTCTGAGGACAAGATACCAATAAATGCAATTGTAAGGTATTTTTCCCTGCCAAGAAGGAAGGAAGGGGCTGGAGCCACAAAGTGTGGAATAACAAAAGGCTTTATTTATTTATTTATTTATTTATTTATTTATTTATTTATTTATTTATTTTTGTTTTGTTTTTTGTTTTTTACAGAGACACAGAGAGAGAGTCAGAGAGAGGGATAGACAGGGACAGACAGACAGGAACGGAGAGAAATGAGAAGCATCAATCATCAGTTTCTCGTTGCGACACCTTAGTTGTTCATTGATTGCTTTCTCACATGTGCCTTGACTGTGGGCCTTCAGCAGACTGAGTAACCCCTTGCTCGAACCAGCGACCTTGGGTCCAAGCTGGTGAGCTTTTGCTCAAACCAGATGAGCCCGCGCTCAAGCTGGTGACCTCGGGGTCTCGAACCTGGGTACTTCCGCATCCCAGTCCGACGCTCTATCCACTGCGCCACTGCCTGGTCAGGCAACAAAAGGCTTTATTGAGTACAGAGCATGCATCTCACCTGCCCAGCGAGGTTCCCTGGCCCCGAGGAAAGATGGAGGCCAGGGAAGTCGCAAGTGGTGACCCGTGTGGGAGATATTTAAAGGGTCCCTAGGGTGGTTGAGCTAATATGACGTGGTGAAATCTCACTGGCTGGCAGACAGTTGCTGTTTTCCAAAGGGCTCCAGGGAAGTTTCTTTTGGCGTGCTTGGTTGTGAGCGGTCCTAGCCAAAGTTTGCGGGTCTGACCTTTCCCACTATCCACTGACCTTACAGCAACCTTTGTGAACATCTATATGTGATGTAACTTCTCAGCCAGGCAGGGAACTTGTAGTCAGATTACTTTTGCAAGTCCTGAAAACAAAGAAATAGTCAAACATTGGATCTTTGAAACAAATGCCCCCTGAAATAGAGCTGTCCTAACCATCCTCAGAGGTAGGGCTGAGAGTTACCTGCTTTATTGAAACACAGCTGGGCAGAGCTGCACAGGGTGAGTCTATCAGCTGTATTGGCACAAAGGGGACTAGTTAGGATGGGACTGGCTTTTTTTTGCCATGCTGCCTGGGATCTTGACCTTTGCCTAGTTTTAAGACCCAGCATAATTCCTGTCTCTTCCACAAATTTCCCTTAAATGCATTCTTTCGCCCTGGCCACATAGCTCAGTCGGTTGGAGCATCATCCCGGAGCACAGAGGTTGCCGGTTCAATTCCAGGTCAGGGCACATACAGGAGAAGCTCAATGCTCCTGTCTCTCTCTCTGCCCCTGCCTTTCTCAAATAAATAAGTGAATAAATACTAAAAAAAAAATAAATGCATTCTTTCGTCTGATTTCCTCTATACATTTTCATTTCCCTCTTTTATATTTCAGTCTATAGCCTAAATTTGGCAAGAATTATGCACAACCCTGAGCCAGCTTCTCTCTAGCTGTCTTGACTAGCTTATAAAATCTGTCTTTTATTTAAGGTTTCTTATGGTTATGTTTTCTTTTTCAAGGACATTGAGAGCCCCTTGAGTAAAGAGACTATTATTTATGCCACTGTACCCCCAATCCCTACAATGAGGATGTTTGTTGATTATGTTTCTGCTGGAGTAAGCCTCTGGGGGGAAAAGTCCATTGAGTTGAGAGACAGGCAGAGTCGCAGCCTTTCAGCTGCCCCGGCTTCTTCAGTTGTCCATTGTCTTCAGCTCACTTGGTGGAAGTCCGGGGGGAGCAACCCTTTCTAGCATGTCTAGTTCATCATGTAAGTTACGTTCCTAACTCTAAAGTTAAAATACAAATGAATAAAATAGTGAGATGTTTCTTTTCCAGCTGTGGATTGGAACCCTCAATTCCATGAATCATTTTATTAGTGTATGCCTGTCTCCTGAGGGACCAAAAGAGAAAAGGGTGTTAATGGAGCAGCATAACCAGCAACCTCCCACCCCCGCCAACGTGGACACAGATGTGAGCACCTGCACATACACACACACACTCACACACACACACACACACACACACACACACACACAATTCTTGTGACACTCTTGGGGCCCAGTATTGCATTGTATTGGAAATTATTTACACAGTTACATTTTTGATGCCAGATCAGAGATTTGTCTTATGTATCTTTGTGCTTTCCCATGATGTTCTTTCATAATTATTTGTGGAATAAATATATCATCTTTACACATTTAACAGGCAGTAAGTATATCATTTTTTTCTTTCAGTGGCCTAGAAAATTTTTTCTTAAATAAATTACTTAAGATTTCCTTATGCAGATTAGTAGTCACTCAGTGAATATTCCCGACTTTCACCATTCTCTTCAAGACCATACTCAAATTTTCCATTTTGATTTTCCACAGTTTACTGTGCCTTTGAATTTATGGAAAACTAGAAATCATTTGGTGTGACCACTCTCAATTATCCCCTTGCCCCATTGTATAAACATTTAGTGATTAGTTTCTAATCTCTTCGCTGCATTTGCCAGTGTTACTTAACTTCTTCTCATATGACTCTCTTAACCCTTGCACGCTTCTTGCACTTCTCTTTTCCTTTGCTCCCCCTATATATGACAGTTTTCTAGACATTTGTCTTTTTTACTTCTGCTGACAAGAAACTTTTTCCTGGTTGATCTCTTCATGTCTCTTAGTCTTAACTATCCACCTACCCACTGCTGTGACTCTCAAATGTGAATTTCTAACCTAGATGTCCCCCTCTGATGCTCAGAAAAGTATCTTCCTGATGATCTGTGATACCCATGGGGGGCGGGGTGTCTGTGCCTTACTTCACCTTGCAACCTGAGGAATTAGTAGGATGCTCTAAAATTGCGTGATTTTTCTCATACTTTGGTAATTCACTTCCATTTTTATGAACAAGAAAACAGAGCTTTGAAAATTTGTGACTTCAAGGTCAAAATGCTTGTTATAGTTTATGAATTTGTGACTGACTCCTTACTCTGTGCAAGGCCTTGGATGCCATTCTCTGCAGGTTTGCTGATCTGTGAACATCCTTCACTGTGTCCATGGGATTACTAACTGTCATCTCTGGTACCTTACTGACAGTGACATGTAGGCTTGTTCACGCAGATCTAGCTTCCTAAAATTGTACCATTGGATCATTCTGGGATTAAAAATTATACTCTAGGCTAGGGAATAAACTGACTTTGGGGAAAGTTAATATCAGTTTGGCTTATGTTTGCAAGGAATGCAGTATTCTGACCACACAGTGAAATACAGGGGTTGAGAAAGACCATGAGGTATTATCTAGTTTATTTCTTTATTCCCAGATATTGGCAAAAATGTGTTTATGTTGCTCTATAAAGAGATTTTCTTACATTTTCATTGAATAGATCCATGTTCTTTAATGATATTAAGTGGCTCATCAGTTGGTGTAATATTTTTGGTGTCTGTGCCTATGCTACTTTTATCTATATATCTCTATCTATATCTATCTATCTATCATCTATCTATTATTTTGAGAGAGAGAGAAAAAAAATATATATATATAGAGAGAGAAACAGACAGGGACAGACAGACAGAAAAGGAGAGAGATAAGTATCAACTCATAGTTCTGGCACCTTAGTTTTTCATTGATTGCTTTCTCAAATGTACCTTGACCAAGGTGGGGGGGGGGACTACAGCCTAGCTTGTGACCCCTTGATCAAGCCAGAAACCTTGGGCTTAAACTAGAGACTTTGGGCTTCACACCAGCAACCTTTGGGCTCAAGCCAGTGACTAGGGTGTCATGTCTATGATTGCACACTCAAGCTGGTAAGACCACACTCAAGCTGGATGAGCCTGTGCTCAAGCTGGTAACTCTGGGCTTTGAACTTGGATCCTCAGCATCCCAGGCTGATGCTCTATCCACTGAGCCACCGCCTGGTCAGTCTACGCCTATGCTTCTTGACAACCTTGAAGTTCTGGGACATTTTGTATCCACATATTGCTGGCTTGACACTTTCAAAATCCGTATCCTTTGTATTTTCCAGAGGCCCTGCAATCCACACTCTTGTAGTAGGGTTTATGACATCCTTATAGCCTGCAGACAGATATTCTGCAATGTGGTCAAATATAGGTGACTTTGCTGCATTTTGAAGTTAATATTCAATTTTCAGAGTAGTTATACTTTTTTCCTGACAACCTAGCAAGGATCAACTTATGTCTGTTGTTACTCTGAATCAGGTAGTATACTTTCTTTGTTAAAAGGGAGAGTGGAAGTAGTCAAGATGTATGTTAACATGATTCCTGAATTCAGGCTTTCTCCATGTGTACTCAGATGAAGCACTGGAAAAGATAGAGTTTCAGGGCCTGTGTGTGAGATAGTGTCTGTGTGCCTGGCTGCAATAGGTATATCTCAGAGGCATTTTGTTCAGTCTTAACAAAATGAGCATGTGCCTTTTGGTAATTTTCAAATAACTATTATCCCCTGTATAGAAGAGAGGGATTTTCCATTATGCTTTCCTTTCATAACTGAGGAGGGCAAGAAGCCTTTTTTATTTTCTAATTAAAATCTCATTTTGTACTAATTTGATATGAGGGCATTTTTTCCTGGAGACCTCAGTAATCTTTAGTATACATAGCAATGGTTTGTTTGAGGATACTGAGACTATTAGTAATACTAATTCTACACGTTTATTTAGCACTTTGTACTTTACATATTCACTTACATACAATATCAAGCTTTATCCTCAATGTTGATGAGATAATATATCAAGACCATTTACCTTGTGAGAGGTTTGTTAAATATTTATTTTCTTTCATTTGGATCATTATTGTTATACTAGTTAATAAGTAAATTAGTATCTTGATATTAGTAATGTTGGGTTATTGAACTGTAGTTTCAAAATAACTGGCAATTTGTTGTTCTTTCGTTTGTGGTACTTCTTATGTCATTGCAATTAATTAGCAATATTATTAAAAGGCCTGATAATGAAAGGCTTTTGAACAATAATTTCTTACTCCATGAGAAGATAAGAGATTACCTTTTTAAGATAAAGTAGTTCTGTTGTACTGTAAGGAGTATCATGTGCTGATGAATTAGATACATTAATTCTTAGTGAAACAGAATAATACTTCTTGGCTATATTCCTGGATTAAACCAATTAATTGTTATGAAATGAAGAACCAGAAAAAAAAAAAAGAATCTTAAATCTTCAGTGAGTACTGAATGCACCCTTTCTTCTGATCACTTTTTAGCATCTGATTTGAATGGCAAACTGCTGAAGATATTACAGTAAAAAATTCTTGGTTGTTAAATATAATCAACATTGTAGATTTTTGTACTTTTTGAGACCAAATGAAACATATAATAAAACCTTTAGCCACCGTGAAAATTTATAAGTAAATGTGTTTTTATTTTCTTCTATCTTTCATTTTATGCTCAAGCCAATGATGTGATTCTTGCCAAGTCTAAATTTTCATTTCAAATGTAAACTATAAATCACTAGAAGAAATCATGTAGTCCCTGGGTAAGGGTAGTCTATTTGAAAATTATTAAACGCATAAGAAGGTGTAGAGAGATATATTGTAGAACTGGGCAGCTGAAAACTATATACAGTGGTACCTTGACACACGAGCACTTTAAATCAAGAGCGATTTGAGAGGTGAGCAGTCACTTGCGGGATTTTTTGCTTTAAGTCATGAGCGGATATTTGACTCATGAGCATCCACCACCCTCCACTAGATAGTCTGCTGAACATTCTGAAAGGGAGGAAGAAACGAACTTCCATGGAAAGGTTTTTATTGAAATGGCCTCTAAGTGAAAGTGAGGAAAGTGTGGTGAAAAAGCAAAAAGTCAGTGAAGAAAATGATGATTGTTGAGCAAATGAGATTGTAAAATTTATATGTTCTGAGTTTGCTCACTTTCATTGTTAAAAATGGCGCTGGGCAGCTGTCTGTGAAATTGCTAATTACCTTCCTGCTTGTGGAGGGCCATGTTATGCTAATGTCCTAATGTCTCCTCCCCATCTGCTAGCATCTTTGCTTGACCTTGAAGGTAAATACACTTCATAAACCAGTTTATTTCTCTACATTCTCTCTTATTATATATATACACATATACATATATGTATGTATTTGTTATTTATAAAGTACATTTTCTTATTTAAAAGCATATAAAACAAAAAATTTGTGTGGTTTTTTTTTGGCTGGAATAAATTAATTGCATTCACATTAATTAATTAATTAAATTTATTTATTTTTAATTTTTTTGCATTCTCATTAATTTAATTGGGGAAATTCAATTTGACACACAAGCAAACTGAGTCACAAACTTGGCCATGAAACTAATTAAACTTGTGTGTCAAGGTACCACTGTAATTATGTCAAGCAGTTTTACCCCAATAAAATATTTTAGAAAAGAAAATTATAAACACTATGTTATTTATTAAAGTGTTTCATGCTAAATATGTTGTCTGTTTTATCTTGGTTGATCATCAATGGAATTAGTATTATTTGCATTTTATCTAGGAGAAAATGAAGGCTCTAAACAGAGCTTCTAAACTACTGCAAGGGCTTATGTTTAAATCTAGCACCGAGTTCAGCCACTGGCAGAGTAAATGCTCAGTGAATATTTGATAAAGGAAAGATGTAATATACTCAAGTACAAACCAGTAAGAGTCAGTGCCAAAGTCTGAATTTATATCTTGAATTTCTCTATACTCTCACTTTTCTACTCTGCTTCATAAATACCTGAGTTTTTTGGAGGGGGTGGTAGAGTGTGTATGTCCCACCAGGAAAAACAATTCTGTAGTATTTTTCATTTAAATGTCTATACTTTTATTTGGAGATTGTTTACCTTCAACTGGGTATGAATTACTGCAAAGGCAAAAGGTTCTTTGTGAGTGTTATATCTTTAAATCATCACCAATAACTGCCCAAGTGTATTAATGCTGACCACATTTATATTTTTCCTTACCTTATTATTAATATAGTTGATACAGATGGATGGCAGTTTTTTAGGGTACCCAAAGCATGGCTTTGAAGGTACAGAAGTCTTCAGTTATTTCTGATGATGAATCCTAAAAAAATAGGACTTGAAAAAAGCAAGGCATTTTTTTTCCAAATCATTATTATTCCATTTATGAAAGGAAGATAATTTTAATGAGAGTTGTTGGGCAGATAAAATATATTATGCTCACTTTGTTAAAGGTGGTGTTGCCCACATGGAGGCCCGTCGCCCAGGTGATATTATTGAGTGTTGGGGGCGGGCTGTGGGCAGGCAGGACCCTTGTAGCCTGGGGCTTGGTTTTAGGACTAAGCCCTTTCCATCCTTTTTAATGTGGGGTGGTGCAATCCCATCATCCCCAGATAAGTGACTTTGTATTAGAGACTTTCCTATTTTGTATATTGGATTAAAGGTTTTGATTCCTACGCTATAAAGTGGGGGCAGAATGGGAGCTTGCTCTCTTGGTTCCTGTGATTAGCATTAGAGAGAAGAGAGCAGAGAAGGACACGTGGAGGAGGCCAAGAGAAGCAGCCAAGATGGCGGAGTGCTAAAGGAAAAGCCAGTTTGTGCAGAGTTTGTGCAGGGAGAAGGAAGGAGATGGGGAACAGAGGTGAATAAGGCTGGTGAGCTAGAAACCTTTGATTCTAGAAAACTTAGATAAGTCAGTAGCTTTGTGAGCACGGAATGAGTGGGTTTTGGAGCCCAGTGTGTGTTTTTACTTGCCCACCATGTGCAAGCTAGGTTTAAAGATGATGGCCCATCAGCTTTTGGCTCCGTTGTTTCTTTACCAACTATTCGAATCCAATGCAAACCTGCATGGGCCAGGCGGCTGTGATGGTGGCTGTGGATACTGGCTTTACAGAGTAAATGAAAATAGACTTTGTAGAGAAAAGCTTTTGCTGTTGAAGTTCCACAGAAGTAAAAATAAAAGTAAAATTTTTTACTTCATGAGTGCAATTGCACTTTTGACTCCTGTAAGAGTTGACATACAGAGAAACTAGAGATTTTAAGTGTTTCTTAAAACCAGAAAGTAGGACACAAATCAAGGAATTTCTCCAAGACTAAAAATTCTGATAACAGTATATTGGTTATACATGAAAAACTTTTAAGTGTTGCAGTGGTAAGATTTGCATGCAAAAAAGAAAATGATGGCTATCTATGTTTATAGGAAAAAAATACTATGGTGGAAGAGTGGAAGCAGAGGAACCAAACAGGAGGTCATTATAGTAAAGGTCAGACTTGGACAAGAATGGAGATGGAAAAAAATGGATATATTTAATATATATTTAAAATGTTGAGCTCAGGATGTGCTGAAAGTTTAGAAATGAGGGTCAGTGAAAGGAAGAAATCAGAAGTGACTTCTGAATTCTTTGCTTGGCTTGATGGTGGTGCAGTGAATTTGGGACAGGAACAGATGGTTGGGGAGAAAGTTTCTGGCTTGCAAGAACAATGGGTCATTCAGTTTTAAATCTAAAATAAAGGTTAACCTAGAAACTTCTTCTCTTTCAATGGGAGACAGAATTTACACCACCTTACATTGATTGTGGTTCCTCCTCCTTCCTGAAATCTTGAGAGTAAAATACCTCTAGGCTGGTGAGGGAAGATGAACCTTGAAAGATTTGTAAACATCTTTGATTGTGTTACCTTGAAGGTTTAATATTTCTGTATATCCCCTAAACAAATGTTGCCAGCTAGTACGATGATGTCATGCTCTCTCCACCCATGTGTGAACAAGGGTATATAAGCAGCCCCTGAACTATTTTTGGGGCTGCAGGATTTGGGCCTGATGCCCGCTGTCAGCCATATGCAGCCAACATATTTAATAAATCTCCTCCTCTAATAAAACTCTTCAGAATTCATCTGGACTGGGTATCTCTACATGAACTCAAAATGAGGTACAGTACCTTTCATAATCTGGGGTGTGGTACTTTATAACAATATCAGTTAGCCATCTAATTAAAGATGCTAAATTCTCAATTGAATACAGAAGTCTGGCTCAGGTAAGATGTCAGGGTTGGAAGAAAATTTTGTGAATTAACAGTGGAGAGATTATCTGGGAGAAATGGTGAACAGAAGGCTCCAACACAGCCCCAAGGCACTGAAGCGACTGATCAGGGGTCAACCAGATGGGCAAAAATCAGCAATGCCCCCTGAGAGTGGCAGGCCAGAAAGGTAGAAGGAGAACCTAGAGTGTGAGAGCATTCAGTTCCTTATCCCAGAAGAGAAAGTGTTTCAAAAAGAAGGGTGTGCTCAGTCGTATTTGTGTTACTGAGAGAAGGGAGGCTGAGAAGAAAGAGGACAGTGAAGTTATTGTAGCACAAGAGGTGATTTCTGTGCTGTATTTTGAACTGAGCATTGATGGGATGCGTTTTCCAGCTTTGAAGTGGATGAGTATTTAGAAAGTAGTCATGGCATTGATGTAGTATTTTAAAGGTAGTAAGAGTTGGTCATTTTTTTAAAAGGTGTATACTGAAGTAATATACAGGGTTGGCAAAAGTAGATTTACAGTTGTTTTTATGGGAAAAGACATGCAAGTTATGGTTATTACAACAGTCTTATTAACTCACAAGAATGTCACAATAGTATAGTGCACTTAGGTAGTCTTGTAAATGCTCAAATTGCCAGCCTTCATTATTTACACATTCTTATAACTTTGAACATCAGTAAACAACCTGAATTTCAGTGACTTGCTTGGGTTAGCCCCACTGACTCCTGAGGTAGTGAAATTAAAACCTGCTTTTTCCTACTACTGTGTATTTCCTACATTCCATAGTTTGGACAAGAATTCTTAGATTGCATTATTCTGTGGACAGTATAGATTTAATAGGTTACTAAGACATTGGATTCCTATAGTACCATACCAGAAAAACACAGGTTCTTTAATGTTAATGCCTGATGGCTAAATCAATAGGTTGCAATGAAAGGAAGGGTTTCACTGGTAGGGCTGCAGGCTAGAAGCCCTATCCTCAGCCATAGACAAGTGCAGTAAAAGTCATTAAACTTTATTTGATAGAATGTGTGTTGCTCTCTTAATCATGTGCAGTAAATAAGGAAAAATTGCTGCCTATTAGTGAAAATCTTTTAAAAAACTGACGCCATTCTGAGAAATGATAACATGGAAGATATGTAGCAGGATGTATGACTATATAATCATCATCATTAACTGACATGGTTTAACAATTTAAAATTGTCTCTCCTTGCTGTAGGAGACATAAGGTGACTAATGCGTACAGCTCTGAAAGGGTTCCTCAGCATGGTGCCTTCAATTCAACTTTAAACCTCATTCTGTTTATTTGGATCTTATCTAAGAAAAATAATCAATTTTTATAGGCCAAAATACATGTACTTTTTCAAGTGGCCTTTTGAGAAAATCAAGGTGTTTGCACTGTAATCATATTTCTTCAATTCAACTTTAAATCCCATTCTATTTATTTCTATCTTATCTGAAAATTTTTTTCCCATAGACCAAGTTCATACGCATTCTCCAAATGGCTTTCTGAAAAGAAAAAATCAAGGTTTTTATACTGTAATCACATTTTATGTGTCTTTTTCTACTGTAAGAGTACTATATATAATATTTGTTTTGCCACAGTTAGCAAGTGATAATAAAATTTAGAGAATATTTTTAAATTACAAAGGAGGAAAATAGAATTCAAAATTATTTTAAAAAGTAAAATTGAAGAGTTAAAACTTGGGAAACAAGTTTGGAAGCATTAGAATAATTCTATTTAGAAAATTTACAAAGCTCTATTGGGAAAAAAATATCAAAGAGACATATGTAGGCACATATTTTGCAAATATAATGAAAAAGTGACCAGCAGCTCCTTAAAAGAACCTAATATATATGTTATAAAGTAGACCAGAAACTGATAATCACATTCACAACTCAAAATTCAATACTGCCAGCACTAAGTTACCGGAAACCTTGATGTGATGATCTTGGTGCTTCAGTCGTGGAAACAAAGGAATGACAGTGGTGTTTAGGTGGAAATCTATTAATTGTTGAGAAATGAATAGATATCAATGAAAGTCATGAAGTTAAAGGCATTGGCTAATATAATGTTATATATCAATTATATCTCAATTAAAAAAAAAGACAAATGCAAATTAAGACTAAGAATGGATGCCTGCTAGAATGGCATAAATATAGAAGCCTTTCTATATATATTAGATGTTGGCAAGTATGGGAACTAATGGAAAATCACCCACTGCTATTAATGGGAATATAAATTAGAACCACCACTTTAGAAAATAGTTTAGTTTTCCAAATGACCAACAGTTCCTTTCTTATATATAAATCCTTCAGAAACTCTTAACACATACAAACTGAGAGAAATGTATAAGAATATTTCTAGTTGTATTACCTACAGTGGCAAAATACCTAGAAATAACCCAAAGGACAAGTGATAAAAAAATGGATGAGCATTATTTGCTAAAATTACACAACAGGTTATACAACTTTGAAAATGAATGAACTACAGTTGGATGCAATGATATCTAAGGAATATAATGTTGAGAGAAAGACAAAGTTGTAGGAGATAACACATAATATAACAACACATTTATAAAGCTCAACCATGTCAATTGAAATGATACATTGGTTAAAGATATCTTGTAAAACTATTTTTTAAATAGGAAAGTCAGCAATTACTTGTGGATGAAGAGAAACAGGAAGAGAGCTGGGAAGGAGCACAAATAGATAGCTTTAAGAGAGGGGTAATGTTTTGCTTCCTAAATTGGTGCTGGGTTTAATAGGTAGTGGTTCACAACTCTTTTATTATTATGCTTCCTTACATACATTACCTGTCTTTATATGTATTGAATAATATAGAAAGGTGATATTGAATCAGTTATTATTGCAATCATCTTTACTGACAAAAGGAATAAGGTGCTATGTATGTTACTGTGTTCTCAGGTAACTCTATCCTTCATTTACAATATCCTTCACTTTAACAATAGCTTGAAGGTAAGCAAAAAAAAAGAGGTCAGGCAATCCAAAAGTTCATCTCTCTTTGAAAACTTACCTTGGTCACTGGAGTTTTATAGAAAACAGAACACGTATTTACCATTTTGGTTGGCGATGAGATGTGGTTTGGTGCATGCTGAGCCCTATTTCTTTATTCTTTCATTCAGTCCTAGCAGTGCTGGCAAGATAAAAATAAATAAATCATCTGTCAAATGGCTCACCTGTAAGGTGTAGGCAAATAGTGCAGGAGTACTGATTAAAACAAGCAGATTGAAACCTGATAACCTAAATCTCTCTAAAGTACAGAGATTAGCATGGGAAGAGCTTCCAGCATTTGAAGGAGTCCCATCTGATCAGGAACAATGATGTGAGTGTGACCCTAAGCACTTGTCAAGGGCTGTGTATTTAACTGAAGAGATAATAATTGTATGCAAGTCTATGGAATCCCTGGGAAAATGAAAAACATGGAGTTTGGTAGAATATTAAATATTTCATAAAGTTTTTTACTTTCATAGAACTATAATATAATTAGATCTTAGCTTAGTTTGTGCTTTTGACTGCCACTGTTAATATTTTACATTTCAGAATTTTATTAACTCTCCACCCCAGAGTCATTACTTTCCTGTGTACTTTATACTTAACTTTGGTAAAGTTTAAGGCTTTAATTGCTATAAAAAGAAAGAAGTGAAAACTAAAATAAAGAATTGATTCCTTTTGCCTTATTTATGAACATAGATTCTAGGTTTTCTTCCTTCCTTCCTTCCTTCCTTCCTTCCTTCCTTCCTTCCTTCCTTCCTTCCTTCCTTCCTTCCTTCCTTCCTTCCTTCCTTCCTTTTTCTCCCTCCCTCCCTCCCTCCCTCCCTCCCTTCCTCTGTGACAGAGAGAGAGAGACAGAGAGAAGGACAAACAGGGACTGGCACAGGAAGGGAGAGAGATGACAAGCATCATTCTTTTGTTGCAGCTCCTTAGTTGTTCATTGATTGCTTTCTCATATGTGCCTTGACCAGGGGCCACAGCAGAGTGAGTGACCCCTTGCTCAAACCAGTGACTTTGGGCTCAAGCCAGCAACCTTTGGGCTCAAGCCAGTGACCATGGGGTCATGTTTATGATCCCACACTCAAGCCAGCAACCCCATGCTCAACCGGTAAGCCTGTGCTCAAGCCAGATGAGCCCATGCTCAGAAGCCAGCGACCTTGGGGTTTTGAACCTGGGTTTTCTGCATTCCAGTTTGACGTTCTATTTATTGCACCACTGCCTGGTCAGGCAGTAGCATTCTTTCTTTAAAATTTTTCTTATTGGTATATCACACTAGATTAGTTTTAGGCATACAACATAATAATTAGAAATTTGTGTATGGTACAAAGTGAGTCCAGTTATAATCCCTCACTATACAAATGACCCTCATCACTGATTTTGCTCAACTCATTTCCCCTCTGATAGCCACCAAGATGTTCTCTATTTCTATGTTTTGTTTTGAATATTTATCTAAAAGATTCCACATATAGTGAATTCAGACTTATTTCACTTAGAATGATGCCCTCAAGATCCATCCATATTGTCGTATGTGGTAAGATTTCCTTTTTTATGACTGAGTAGTATTTAATTGTACATATGTACCATTTTTCCTTATTTATTCATCCATCAATGGACACTTTAGGCTTTTTCCGTATCTTGGCTATTGCAAATAATGCTGCACTGAACATAGGGGTGTGTAGATATCTTCTAATTAGTATTTGTGTTTTCTTCAGATAAATACCCAGGAATGGAATAGTTGAATAATATGGTTTTTAATTCTTTGAGGAACCTCATACTGTTTTTCAGAGCGGCTGTACCAATTTACATTCCCATCAATGGTGTACAAGGGTTCCCTTTTCTCCATATTCTTGCTAGTACATTATTTATTGTCCTTTTGATAATAGCTGTTTTGACAGGTGTGAGATAATATCTTCTTGTGGTTTTGATTTGCATTTTCCCGATGATAAGGAAGGTTGAACATTTTTTCATGTGCCTGTTGGCCATTTGCCTGTAGTTTTTGGAAAAAATACGTATAGTTAGACCCTTTGCCCATTTTAAAATCAGATTGTTTATTTGTATTTTGTTTTTGTTTCTTTGCTATTGAGTTGTTTGAGTGTGTATGTGTGTGTATAATACTATCTCCTTATTGGATATAGGGTTTGCTAATACTTTCTCCCATTTAGTGGGTTGCTTTTTTATTTTGTTGAGGTTTCCTTTGCTGTACATAAGTATTTTAATTTGCTATAGTCCCACTTGTTTATATTTGCTTTTGTTGTCTTTGCTTTTGGAGTCAGATCCAAAAATTCAGTACCAGTGCTGATATCAAGAAGCTTACCAGGACTATGTTAAATAAGAGTGGTGAAAGGGGGCACCCCTGCCTTGTTCCTGATCTTAAGGGTATTGCTTTTAATTTTTCCCCATTGAGTATGATGTTGGCTGTGGGTTTCTCATAGATGGCTTTTATCATGTTGAGGTATGTTCCCTGTATTCCCACTTTGCTGAGAGTTTTGATCATGAATGGGTGCTGGATTTTATCAAATGCTTTTTCTGCATCTATTGAAATTATCATATGGTTTTTCTCCTTCTTTTTGTTTATGTGATGAATCACATTGATTGATTTACGAATATTGTACCAGCCTTGCCTCCCCAAAATAAATCCCACTTGATCATGGTGTATGATTTTTTCCATATATTGTTGGATCCGGTTTGCTAATATTTTGTTGAGGATTTTAGCATCTATATTCATCAGAGATATTGGCCTATAATTTTCTTTCTTTGTGTTGTCTTTGCCTGGTTTTGGAATCAGAATTATGCTAGCCTCATAAAAGGAGTTTGGAAGTCTTCCTTCCTCTTGAATTTTTTGAAATAGTTTGAGAAGGATAGGAGTTAGTTCTTCTTTGAATATTTGGTAGAATTCCGTTGTGAAGCCATCGGGCCCCGGACTTTTCTTTGTTGGGAGTTTTTTGATAACTGTTTCGATCTCCTTTGTTGTAATCGGTCTGTTTAGGTTTTCTGATTTTTCCAGATTGATTTTTGGAAGATTGTATGTTTCAAGGAATTTGTCCATTAACATAGTCCTGGAAGTCCTAGACACAGGAATCAGACAAGAAGAAGAAATAAAAGGCATTCAAGTTGGAAAAGAAGGAGTAAAACTATCATTATTTGCAGATGATATGATATTGTATATAGAAAACCCTAAAGTCTCAGTCAAAAAACTACTGGACCTGATAAATAAATTCAGCAAAGTGGCAGGATATAAAATCAATACTCAGAAATCAGAAGCATTTTTATACACCAACAATGAACAGTCAGAAAGAGAAATTAAGGAAACAATCCCCTTCACAATTACAACCAAAAAAATAAAGTACCTAGGAGTAAACTTAACCAAGGAGACTAAAGACTTGTACTCGGAAAATTACAAAACATTGATAAAAGAAATCAAGGAAGATACAAACAAGTGGAAGCATATACCGTGCTCATGGTTAGGAAGAATAAACATCATTAAAATGTCTATATTACCCAAGGCAATTTATAAATTCAATGCAATACCAATTAAAATACCAATGACATACTTCAAAGATATAGAACACATATTCCAAAAATTTATATGGAACCAAAAAAGGACACGAATAGCCTCAGCAATCTTAAAAAAGAAGAATAAAGTGGGAGGTATCACACTTCCTGATATCAAGTTATACTACAAGGCCATTGTACTCAAAACAGCCTGGTACTGGCATAAGAACAGGCATATAGATCAATGGAACAGAACAGAGAACCCAGAAATAAACCCACAGTTCTATGGACAACTGATATTTGACAAAGGAGGTAAGAGCATACAATGGAGTAAAGACAGCCTCTTTAACAAATGGTGTTGGGAAAATTGGACAGCTACCTGCAAAAAAATGAAACTAGATCACCAGCTTACACCACTCACAAAAATAAACTCAAAATGGATAAAAGACTTGAATGTAGGCCGTGAAACCATAAGCATCTTAGAAGAAAACATAGGCAGTAAGCTCTCCGACATCTCTCAGAGCAATATATTTGCTGATTTATCTCCACGGGGAAGTGAAATAAAAGACAGGATAAACAAATGGGACTATATAAACTAAAAAGTTTTTGCACAGCTAAGGACAACAAGAACAGAATAAAAAGACAAACTACACAATGGGAGAACATATTTGACAATACGTCTGATAAGGGGTTAATAACCAAAATTTATAAAGAACTTGTAAAACTCAACACCAGGAAGACAAACAACCCAATCCAAAAATGGGCAAAAGAGATGAATAGACACTTCTCCAAAGAGGACATACAGATGGCCAATAGGCATATGAAAAAATGCTCAACATCACTAATAATTAGAGAAATGCAAATTAAAACCACAATGAGATATCACCTCACACCAGTCAGAATGGCGCTTATCAACAAAACAACACAGAATAAGTGCTGGCGAGGATGTGGAGAAAAGGGAACCCTCCTGCACTGCTGGTGGGAATGCAGACTGGTGCAGCCACTGTGGAAAACAGTATGGAGATTCCTCAAAAAACTGAAAATCGAACTGCCTTTTGACCCAGCTATCCCACTTTTAGGAATATACCCCAAGGACACCATAGAACGGCTCGAAAAGGAGAAATGCACCCTCATGTTTGTGGCAGCATTGTTCACAATAGCGAAGATCTGGAAACAGCCCAAGTGTCCGTCAGAGGACGAGTGGATTAAAAAACATTGGTACATATATACTATGGAGTACTACTCAGCCATAAGAAATGATGACATCGGATCATTTACAATAACATGGATGGACCTTGACAACATTATACAGAGTGAAATAAGTAAATCAGAAAAAAAACTAAGATGAATCCATACATAGAAGGGACATAAAAATGAGACTCAGAGACATGAACAAGAATGTGATGGCAACAGGGGCGGGGGGTTGGGGGAGGGGGGATGGGGTGAAGAAGGAGAGAGGGGTTAGGGGAGGGGAGGGGCACAAAGAAAACCAGATAGAAGGTGACAGAAGACAATTTAACTTTGCGGGAGGGGTATACAGCACAATCAAATGTCAAAATAATCTAGAGATATTGTCTCTCAACATATGTACCCTGATTTATCAATGCCACTGTATTAAATTTAATAAAAAAATTTTTTTCACTAAAAAAAAAAAAAAAAAAAAGCTTACCACCTATGGTTTCTTCTTACCTCCTTATGGTTTCAGGTATTCTATTCAAGCATTTAATCCATTTTTCAGTTAATTGTATGATGTAAGTAGTTTAGTTTCATTCTTTTGTGTGTGGCTGTCCAGTTTTCCGATGCAATCAATTGAAGAGACTGTTTTGTCTCCATTGCATATTCTTGTCTCCTTTTCCATATATTAACTTACCATATATGTGTGGGTTTATTCCTTCTGTTTCATTGACCTATATATCTGTTTTTCTGCTAATACCATACTGTTTTGATTACTATAACTTTGTAGTATAGTTGGAAATTAGGGTGCATGATACTTCCAGTTTTGTTTGTCTTTCTTAGAATTCTACGGCTGTTCAGTATATTTTGTGGTTCCATAAAAATTTTAGGATTGTGTTTTCTATTTCTGTGAAAAATACTATGAAATTTTGATAAAGATTGTGTTGAATCTGTACATCACTTTGGGTAGTATGGACATTTTAACAATATTAATTTTTTGAGTCCATGAGTATGGAATTATCTTTCCATTTACTTGTGTCTTCGAGTTCTTTATTAGTGTCTTATAGTTTTTAGTGTACAGGTCATTCATTTCCTTGGTTAGATTTATTCCTAGATATTTTATTCTTTTTGATGAAACTAAGAATTGTTGTCTTATTTCTGTTTCTGATAGTTTATTATTAGTTTATGGCATCACAATTGATTTTTATTTCTTGATTTTGTATCTTGAAACTTTGGTATAATTCTTTTATTCTAATTTTTTTTTGGTGGAGTCTTTAGGGTTTTCTATATATATTATCATGTCTTTTGCAAACAGAAATAGTTTTACTTCTTCCTTTATGACTTAGATGTCTTTTATTTCCTTTCTGCCTAATAGTTCTGGCTAGGACTTCCAGAACTATGTTGAATAAAAGTGGCAAGAGTGACATCCTTGTCTTGTTCCTGATTTTAGAGGAAAAGAGTTCAACTTTTCAACTTTAAGTATATTAGCTTTGTGCTTGTCATATATGGCTATTATTATGTGAGGTATATTTCCTCTAAACTAACTTTGTTGAGAGTTTTTATAAATGGATGTTGAATTTTGTGTTCTTGAGAATAATGTATTCTGCTACTTTGGGATGAAATGTATATAACTATTAAGTTTAACTGATGTAATGTCTTATTTGAGGTCAACGTTTTCTTATTAATTTTCTGACTGGATGACCTATCCATTGATGTAAGTGTGGGGTATTAAAGTCCTATATTATTATTGTAATACTGACACATTTTTCTATTCAGGTATGCTAATATTTTGATATACCTATGTTGGTTACAAATGTTATATCCTCTTGCTGTATTGACCCCTTTATTGTTATGTCTTGCTCTTTGTCTTTTGTTATAGTCTTAAGTTCTATTTTGTCTGGCATAAATATAGCTACACTAACTTTCTTTTCTATTCTATTCTCAAGGAATATCTTTTTCCACAGGGGGTAACAAATCCTTCCCTACTCAGAGAGAAGTAGAAGACACCTGAGATCCCTCTCTATTGTATGTTACCACCCTGGGGGTGGGGTTTTAGGCAATATCACATCTCTGCCTCTCCTACCCATCTTGATGTGACTCTTTTACTCCTTGTTGTGGAGGAAGCTGTTCAGCTAGTTTTCAGGGTTTTTTTTTTTCCCCAGTAAAAATATTTCGTATATGGTTGTACATTTGGTGTGTCTGTGGGAGAAAGTGTGTTCAGGTTCTTCCTGTGCCAGCATCTTGTTAGGTACGATCCTGCTGACTCATCAGTATTTGATAATAGTATTCTTTCTTTCCCCTCCTTTCGATCTTTCTCTTTTCCCCCTCCCTCCTATTATTCTCTCTTTCCTCTGTCTTCCCTCTCTCTAACTGTTGCATAGATTTGTCGTCTGCTATCTTAAGAAATCCTTTGTGGAGAAGAGATAACTTCTATAAAAAAATCAAATGTGAGGAATTTGAATAATCTGTTTTGTAATATATTATATAGTAGATTACCAGGTTGTCTTCCTCTTCCTATTGTAGTACCTGGACATGTATGCTTTCATTATTTCATACGTTCCTTCGTCTAATAAACATATAAATTAAGTACCTACTATATGCCAGTGCTTTGGCAGACTTCTGGGACACAAAGCTGAGAGTAACATGGTTCCAGCCTCCAAGGATTTCTCTGTATGAAGAAATTACCCTAATATTTTTTATAGGTGTGAATTGTCAAAGATCTGAACTGTTGAGGTTATTTAAAAAAAAAGCATCTGTTATTTTTGGGGATATTGGTCTTTGTAATTCTCTCTTTATTACACTGTTTGTAATGACTTTAAAACCTTTGTGTAAATCCCAGGTATCAGGTTGTAAGTTTATTGCAGTGTTATTTACTATAGCCAAGACATGGAAATAACATAATGGATAAAGATCCATTGAATGCAATAAAATATATACAAGGGAATATTATTCAACCATAAAAAGGTAATTCTTTCTTTTTTGAGAACATGGTTGAACATTTAATGCATTATGTTAAAGTGGAATAAAGTACAGAAAGACAAGTACTATAAGATCTCGCTTATATGTGGAATCACAATAAACAAAACTCATAGAAGCAAAGAATTGGTGTTTGCCAGGGATTGGTGGGTGGGGGAAAATCAGGAGATGTGGGTCAAAGGGTAGAAACTTCCAGTTATGAGTAAATGTTGGATGTCTAATATATAGAATAGTGACTATAGGTAACAATATTGTACTGTACGCTTGAAAGAGACTAAGAGAGTAAATCCTAAATATTCTCATCACATGCATACATGCATGTACATGTACAAAGGTAATTAATTACATGAGGAGATGAATGTTTTAACTTTATTATGGTAATCATTTATATATATATATATAAATCACCCCATTATACACCATAAATTTACATAATATTATATATTAATTATATCTCAAAGCTGGAAGGAAAATATATCAGCAGAACCTAGAGTGTCATTGGGTTTTTGTGAGACCTGCTATAGTTTTTGAGTATGTGAATGGGTAGACTGGAGAAGGGAGAGTGTATCCTTTGTAGGGTGAAAGACTATAGAAGGACTAGGGTTTTTAAATGGAATTAAAATATTTGTCACTAACTTGTGGCTTTAGGGATGGCAGGAAGTTCTTGAGAATATTTGATACTTAGAGAAATGTCTAAAGTTATCGTATTTATTTAAAAATTTCTTTACTGTTTCTTTCTGTGCTCCCCCAAATGCAACACTGTTTCTTCGCTGCTGAGCTGCATGGTAGCTGTGTCACTGAACACTTGATTTTTGTTTTGGAGTCAATCCAGTGCAGATATCCACATTAATGCAACACATAGAAAGGTCCAAAGGTCCAAAGAATGATTGCCTCAGCCACGGAACTTTGTTTCTCTGGCAGCATTTGCTATTACTTTGTATTAGAAGAACTTCTCTACTTCATGATGCATGGCATGGAGCCATCGTTGTGGGAAATGCTATTTAGGAATGTCTGGTTTCCATTAGAAAAACTTCAATTTTGATGTCATAAAAGTTTAGAGGCTATGCTGTACTTTCCATATTCTTGAAAAAGAAAGGCAACAATGGGAAAGTAGAAGTGAATGCATCTTTTCTTTTCCTAAATGACTATCTAACAATAATTGATGTAGCTATCAAAACATCTTAAAACAAACAACTTATTTTGATTATGTTTATATGAGTATATAATAGTGAGGTAATTTTGAACAAACTAAAATGTAGAAAAGTACTTTATTATGAATAAAATATTTTTGTCTAAATCTTTATAAATGGAGTCATTTATAAAAGTTGAAACAAACAGAAACCACACCCATATCTGCAATCATCTTTCTGGAAGAATTGTTTTCACTACTGTCAAAATTCCACCCATCCATCATGGTTTGGATCTCATTTCCTCTTAGGGGATTTGTTCCTCCCATTTTCCCCCTCACTTCTGACTCATGCTGTTCTCTCTCTCTACCCGATCATTCCCATCAGCATACATACATCTTCCTGCATGTATGTTTTTATGTATGTATGTGGCCTACTCCCTAAGCTACCACCCTAATGTCTTTATTTACTGTCTCCAGCTTTTCATCTCTTTATTACACTCTAGTGGGTCCTCTGTTCCTTTTGTTTTTCACTATAGCTGCTGTATAACTGTTGGTACAATAATTTTTAACATTGCAATAAGTTTAGGTTTTGTACAGAGCAAGGCTTGATTCCAGGATGCCAAATGTCATGGTTACTTGTTGAGCTCTTGCTATTCAGCCCTAAATAGCAGTACAAACGTTGGATTCAGTTGAGTATTTCTTCCAGTTATTAGTAAATTTTGGGACACTTTTTTTTTTTTTTGGTGCCTTTGACACTACACTCTCCTTATTGGTCCCTTCTAAGGCTCCTTATAAATGCTTCCGAAACCCTTCTGCCTCTGATTAATGTCTACAGTTTGGACTATACCAGGTCTTGGTCTTTCCTGTTTACAATATCATCCTGACTTAGGATTTCCATATTTAGCAAATAAAAATATAGGATACCCAGTAAACTTGAATTTCAGATAATCTTTTCTTTTTAGTGGTATGTTTCATATAGCATACACACACAAACACATCTATCTATGTATCATCTATCTTTCTATCCATCTCATATACATTGGGATATATTTTAGTACAACCATATTCCATGCATGTTCGGAACATATATTAAAAATTATTCATTGCATCTGAAATTTAAATTTAATTAGTGTCCTGTATTTAATATGTAACCCTATGCAAGGTAAGCTTATTTAGTTACTTTGATATTAAATACTATCTGGGACGTCACGGAAATGGCGCCGTGAGCAGCGCGTCCGACAGATCTCCCCTAAATCACAACAAATTTATCAACTAGAAACAGAAAAATTTATCCTCGGAGCATTCCGGAGTTCCACACAAACTGAAAGCGAAAGGACTGTTATCACTTGAATCTGAGAGACGAGGGTGTGGAGGAAGCTACCGCAGCGACGTTCATTCAAGCCGCGAGGGAGTGCGCCTGTGGTGAGTCAGCCCACACTCGGGAGCCGCGAGGAGGCGCGGGCGCGCACCCGGTATGGTTGCAGAGCGAGCACCGCCCACACTCGGGAGCAGCGAGCAGCCGCTGGCGCGCGCGCCTGGTCCGGTTGCAGAGCGAGCACCGCTAACGTTCCCAGTGGCCGGCGCACTGCGAGTGAGAGTCGCCAACCACCGGTGCCCGGAGCACCCCATTCGCGCGCATGCCCTGGGCATTCCACATGCCCAGAGCGCCTTACTGGCCCGCACACCCAGGGTGCCCCATTATCCTGTGCCTGGTGCAATTCAGCCGCCAGCGGCAGGGCGAGCGGGAGAGGCACCAGGGTGGTCTTCTACTTGGGAGATTCTCTCCGTGGGCGGGGCACCTCACCCAGCCATTCAAGCTAACAATCAAGTGTTGGGGGAGGGGCGCGCGCAGGCAGCCTAAAATACCTTCGGGAGCACAGCTGCGACCCAATCACTGAAATTAGCTTAACCCATGAAATCTGCGCACCCTCGGTTCTAATTGATAAGATCTCTCTCAGTTCAGCGACCCAAGACAAGAGGCGTGATATTTTTTAGTGCCTCTCGCTAAAGGGGCAGGGGCAACTTCTGATTGATAGAGCCTCCATATTCAGGGATAAACGCTAACAAGAGGGACTTGGCAGATAATAAGATCTATACTACACTAGTCGCAAGCAGAGACTAGTGCCTCTTCTTCCCAGCCAAAACAGGCTACAAAGTGTGGAAAGCCTGGGTTGAGAGGTCCAACTGAATGCTAGGCGCTGAACAGTCACCTTGACAACAATTGACTCCCACCCCCGCCTGATTACACTGGAGGCCCTGACTGCCAGAGCCTTTCCCAAAGCCTTGCACTGAGTGGGGATAGAGTGGGGATTTCCCAGCTCTTTGAGCCTCTTACTCCCCAGGCAGAAGCAATTGCAGCCTTATAGCTGGATCACCAGGCTGCTAATTCAGGAAGGGGGGACTAGGAGAGAGAATCCAGGAAAGCAAACTCTCTCATCGTTGGACCCTGCAAACGCCAACAAGCCTTGACTACCAGCAAGACTAAAGCTAATTATATGACATTGCCATAGAATCCCATCAACTGCAAATCCCTACCTAAGTGTGACACAGGGGCAGAGCCTGGGGTACAGAGTCACCGACCAGGAAGAGGGAGAGAAAAGAAAAAGGAAGAAGTTAACCTCTCAAAATCAAGAAAAATCCACAGACTTTACAACTTGATCCACTAATTTTTTTTTTGTTGTTGTTTGTTTCTTCTATCTTTTTGCCTTTATTTCCTCCACCTCGGTCCTTCTATTCTCTGCCCATCTTATGCTTCCCTTTTCTTGAACTACACTACCCATAACTGTTACATTTTATTTCTCTTCTTCATCCTCACCCTCCTTTAAGGTTATACTCCAAAACACTTAACTCTCACTCTCTCCTCTTTTGTTTTTTTTTTTTGATTTGCTTTATTTTGTTTTTTTCTCTTCCTTTTTTATTACTTTCTTCGTTTTTCTCTTTTTCTTATTTTTTCCTTTCTATTCTTTTTTTCTTTTCTCGTTTTACTTTCCTCCCATTTAATCCTCAATCACGAACAAATTAGTTAATTTGGGACTCATGGCTTTTTTTGGCTTTATTTTTCTTTTTTGCTTTTGTTTTTGTTTTTTTCTTGTTTGTTTATTTTTGTGGCATTTTGGGTCCTCCCAACCCAAGGTCTCCATTGTATTTAGTCTTCGCTCCACTTAATACAACAGATTTTTACTTATTATTTTTATTTTTTTCTTCTTTATTATTCTTTTTTTGGTCCTTTTTTCTGGTTCCCTCTTATCCCTCTCATTATATCTCTTAGTTGACCATCACTTACAAGCAAATCATCTTATGCTTGTCTAAAATTTTCTTCCTTTTTTTTTTTTTTTTTTTTTTTGCATTTAGTAGGTCCCTACTCCCTTTTTTTGCCCCTTGAACTCTTCACCCCAAATCAGGCCCTCCATTATATGCATGATATTTCCCTGAGGAGGGGAGAGGAGGGAAAGAGAAGAAAGAAAAAAAGGGGGAAATAATAAATTATTACTGTTTTTTTTTGTGGGGTGTTTTACCTTTTTTTTTTTTTTTTACTTTTTACTCTTTATTAATTCTAATTAGTGCTATCAACAAGACCACCCTCAGATGCCGATAAGAAAGAGGAAATCGAATATTATGGATACAAAAGAAAGAGAGGTAACACAAATAGATGTGGAAAAATCTATGGAGAAAAGACTTAACATATTGGAAGCCTTGGAGCTAAATGACAGAGAATTTAAAATAGAAATCTTAAAAATACTCAGAGATATACAAGAAAACACAGAAAGGCAATATAGGGAGATCAGAAAACAACTCAATGAACACAAAGAATATAT
This sequence comes from Saccopteryx bilineata, assembly GCF_036850765.1. Taxonomy (NCBI): domain Eukaryota; kingdom Metazoa; phylum Chordata; class Mammalia; order Chiroptera; family Emballonuridae; genus Saccopteryx; species Saccopteryx bilineata. The sequence continues at coordinate 182,853,220 of NC_089491.1, read as the reverse complement.
TACCAAGGAAATTGAAACTATTAAAACAAATCAAACAGATATGAAAAACTCAATTCACAAGCTGAAAAACGAGGTAACAAACTTAGCTAACAGAACAGCCCAGATTGAGGATAGGATTAGTGAAATAGAAGACAAACAACTTGAGGCACAACAGAGAGAAGAAAGAGACTCAAAAATAATAAAAAATGAGAAAGCCCTACAGAAATTGTCTGACTCCATCAGAAAGAATAACATAAGAATAATAGGTATATCAGAGGGAGAAGAGAAAGAAAATGGAATGGAGAATATACTCAAACAAATAATAGATGAGAACTTCCCAAGCCTGTGGAAAGAACTAAAGCCTCAAATTCAAGAAGCAAACAGAACTCTGAGTTTTCTTAACCCCAACAAACCCACTCCAAGGCACATCATAATAAAGATGACACAAACCAATGACAAAGAAAAAATTCTCAAGGCAGCCAGGGAAAAGAAGAGTACAACATATAAAGGAAGGCCTATTAGATCATCATCAGACTTCTCAGCAGAAACTCTACAAGCTAGAAGAGAGTGGACCCCAATATTTAAAGCCCTGAAAGAGAGGAACTTTCAGCCAAGAATACTATACCCATCAAAGCTATCCTTCAAGTATGAAGGAGATATAAAAACATTCACAAATACAAAAAAGATGAGAGAATTTATCAACAGAAAGCCCCCACTCCAGGAAATACTAAAGGGGGTTTTCCGACCAGATTCAAAGAACAAAAGAAAACAACACCACAAGTAACAGCTCCACCAAGAACACAATAAAACCAAACTTAAACTGTGACAACAAAGGAAAAAAAGGGGGGAGAGGATGGAGATTAACAGTAGCAAAGGATGATGAAGTGCAGAAATACTTATAAGATAGGGTACTACAATGAATATGGTAGGTACCCTTTTCATTACTTAATGGTAACCACCCTTAAAAAAACCACCACAAAAACACTTGACTTAAAAAAGGTAGCAACAGAGGAAAGAAGTATGGAACACAAACAAACAAAAACAAATGATAGAAAAACAAAAGAAAAGAATCAAACTAGATACAAAACTAACAGAAAGCAATTTATAAAATGGCAGTAGGGAACCCACAAGTGTCAATAATTACACTAAATGTAAATGATTAAACTTACCAATAATAAGACACAGAGTAGCAGAATGGATTAAAAAAGAAAATCCAACTATATGCTGCCTACAAGAAACACATCTCAGCAACAAGGATAAAAACAAATTCAAAGTGAAAGGCTGGAAAACAATACTCCAAGCAAACAACGCCCCCAAAAAAGCAGGCGTAGCAATACTCATATCTAATAATGCTGACTACAAGACAGAAAAAGTACTCAGAGACAAAAATGGTCATTTCATAATGATTAAGGGGAAGTTGAATCAAGAAGACATAACAATCCTTAATATATATGCACCAAACCAAGGAGCACCAAAATATATAAGACAGCTACTTATTGACCTTAAAACAAAAACTAACAAAAATACAATCATACTTGGAGACCTCAATACACCGCTGACAGCTCTAGATCGGTCATCCAAACAGAGAATCAATAAAGATATAGTGGCCTTAAACGAAATATTAGAACACCTGGATATGATAGACACCTACAGGACACTTCATCCCAAAGCGACAGAATATACATTTTTCTCTAGTGTACATGGAACATTCTTAAGAATTGACCATATGTTGGGCCACAAAGACAATATCAGCAAATTTAGAAAAATTGAAATTGTACCAAGCATATTTTCTGATCATAAACCCTTGAAACTAGAATTCAACTGCAAAAAAGAGGGGGAAAAACTCACAAAAATGTGGAAACTAAACAACATACTTCTAAAAAATGAATGGGTCAAAGAAGAAATAAGCGCAGAGATCAAAAGATATATACAGACAAATGAAAATGAAAATACGACATATCAGAATCTCTGGGATGCAGCAAAAGCAGTAATAAGAGGAAAGTTCATATCACTTCAGGCCTATATGAACAAACAAGAGAGAGCTGAAGTAAACCACTTAACTTCACACCTTAAGGAACTAGAAAAAGAAGAACAAAGACAACCCAAAACCAGCCGAAGAAAGGAGATAATAAAAATCAGAGCAGAAATAAATGAAATAGAGAACAGAAAAACTATAGAAAAAATCAATAAAACAAGGAGCTGGTTCTTTGAAAAGATCAACAAAATTGACAAACCCTTGGCAAGACTCACCAAGGAAAAAAGGCACAGGACTCAAATAAATAAAATCCAAAATGAAAGAGGAGAGATCACCACAGACATCATAGATATACAAAGAATTATTGTAGAATACTATGAAAAATTATATGCCAACAATCTAGTAGAAATGGATAAATTCCTAGAACAATACAACCTTCCTAGACTGAGTCATGAAGAAGCAGAAAGCCTAAACAGACCAATCAGCAGGGAAGAAAATGAAAAAACTATTAAAAACCTCCCCAAAAATAAAAGTCCAGGCCCAGACAGTTATACTAGTGAATTCTATCAAACATTCAAAGAAGACTTGGTTCCTATTCTACTCAAAGTCTTCCAAAAAATTGAAGAAGAAGCAATACTTCCAAACACATTTTATGAGGCCAACATAACCCTCATACCAAAACCTGGCAAGGATGGCACAAAGAAAGAAAACTATAGACCAATATCTCTAATGAATACAGATGCTAAAATACTAAACAAAATACTGGCAAACTGAATACAACAACATATTAAAAAAATAATACATCATGATCAAGTGGGATTCATCCCAGAATCTCAAGGATGGTTCAACATACGCAAAACGGTTAACGTAATACACCATATCAACAAAACAAAGAACAAAAACCACATGATCTTATCAATAGATGCAGAAAAGGCTTTTGATAAAATACAACACAATTTTATGTTTAAGACTCTCAACAAAATGGGTATAGAAGGAAAATATTTCATCATGATAAAGGCCATATATGATAAACCATCAGCCAACATCATATTAAACGGCATAAAACTGAGGACTTTCTACCTTAAATCAGGATCAAGACAGGGTTGTCCACTCTCTCCACTCTTATTTAACGTGGTGCTAGAAGTTCTGGCCAGAGCAATCAGACAAGACAAAGAAATAAAAGGCATCCATATCGGAAAAGAAGAAGTAAAGGTATCACTTTTTGCTGACGATATGATCCTATACATCGAAAACCCGAAGGACTCCACAGAAAGATTATTAGAAACAATAAACCAATACAGTAAGGTCGCAGGATACAAAATTAACATACAAAAGTCCATAGCCTTTCTATATGCCAACAATGAAATATTAGAAAACGAACTCAAAAAAATAATCCCCTTCACGATTGCAACAAAAAAAATAAAATACCTAGGAATAAACATAACAAAGAATGTAAAGGACCTATATAATGAAAATTACAAAGCATTGTTAAGGGAAATCGAAAAAGATACAAAGAGATGGAAAAATATTCCTTGTTCTTGGATAGGAAGAATAAATATAATCAAAATGGCCATATTACCCAAAGCAATATACAAATTTAATGCAATTCCCATCAAAATCCCTATGAGATTTTTTAAAGAAATGGAACAAAAAATCATCAGATTTATATGGAACTATAAAAAACCCCGAATAGCCAAAACAATCCTAAGGAAAAAGAATGAAGCTGGGGGCATTACAATACCTGACTTTAAATTATATTATAGGGCCAGGATAATTAAAACAGCATGGTATTGGCAGAAAAATAGACACTCAGACCTATGGAACAGAATAGAAAGCCCAGAAATAAAACCACATATATATGGTCAAATAATCTTTGATAAAGGGGCCAACAACATACAATGGAGAAAAGAAAGCCTCTTCAACAAATGGTGTTGGGAAAACTGGAAAGCCACATGCAAAAGAATGAAACTCGACTACAGCCTGTCCCCGTGTACTAAAATTAATTCAAAATGGATCAAAGACCTAAATATAAGACCTGAAACAATAAAGTACATAGAAGAAGACATAGGTACTAAAATCATGGACCTGGGTTTTAAAGAACATTTTATGAACTTGACTCCAATGGCAAGAGAAGTGAAGGCAAAGATAAATGAATGGGACTACATCAGAATAAAAAGTTTTTGCTCAGCAAGAGAAACTGATATCAAAATAAACAGACAGCCAACTAAATGGGAAATGATATTTTCAAACAACAGCTCAGATAAGGGCCTAATATCCAAAATTTACAAAGAACTCATAAAACTCAACAACAAACAAACAAACAAACAATCCAATAAAAAAATGGGAAGAGGACATGAACAGACACTTCTCCCAGGAAGAGATACAAATGGCCAACAGATATATGAAAAGATGCTCAGCTTCATTAGTTATTAGATAAATGCAAATCAAAACTACAATGAGATACCACCTCACCCCTGTTAGATTAGCTATTATCAACAAGACGGGTAATAGCAAATGTTGGAGAGGCTGTGGAGAAAAAGGAACCCTCATTCACTCTTGGTGGGACTGTAAAGTAGTACAACCATTATGGAGGAAAGTATGGTGGTTCCTCAAAAAACTGCAAATAGAACTACCTTATGACCCAGCAATCCCTCTACTGGGTCTATACCCCAAAACCTCAGAAACATTGATACGTGAAGACACATGTAGCCCCATGTTCATTGCAGCACTGTTCACAGTGGCCAAGACATGGAAACAACCAAAAAGCCCTTCAATAGAAGACTGGATAAAGAAGATGTGGCACATATACACTATGGAATACTACTCAGCCATAAGAAATGATGACATCAGATCATTTACAGCAAAATGGTGGGATCTTGATAACATTATAAGGAGTGAAATAAGCAAATCAGAAAAAAACAAGAACTACATGATTCCATAAATTGGTGGAACATAAAAATGAGACTAAGAGACATGGACAAGAGTGTGGTGGTTACCAAGGGTGGGGGGGGAGGGAGGACATGGGAGGGAGGGAGGGAGAGAGTTAGGGGGAGGGGGAGGGGCACAGAGAACTAGATAGAGGGTGACGGAGGACAATCTGACTTTGGGCGAGGGTTACACAACATAATTTAATGACAAAATAACCTAGACATGTTTTCTTTGAATATATGTACCCTGATTTATTAATGTCATTCCATTACCATTAATAAAAATTTATAAAAAAAAAATACTATCTGTATGCCCAAGCTTTTACCAGTCACTAAGCTCTAGTTTTGTGCTCTCAACATCTAAAGTAATATTTTGGATATCTACCTTCTCACTTTTAATATTTCCAAATGAGAATTGTTTATTTTTATTCCCTCTTCATCTTACTAATGATATCAATGTTCTTTTTTATCATTCTTTCATTAAATCTTTGGACATGTCCCAAGGTTTATATATTCAAAACATATCACAAGTATGTGTATTTTTTTTTTTTAAATCTCTCCTGATACCACCTAGGTGAAGTCATTATAACTCACCTGGACTATAACCCAGCTGCCTCGCTGTTGCCCCTGCTTCTACTACCTCTACTGCCTATGGTTTATTTATCTATACATAGACAACTTTTATCCACATGAAGACACTTGTAAAAGAGGCCTTTAAATAATGTCAATCAGGCCTGACCTGTGGTGGCGCAGTGGGATAAAGCGTCGACCTGGAACACTGAGGTCGCCGGTTCAAAACCTTGGGCTTGCCTGGTCAAGGCACATATGGGAGTTGATGCTTCCTGCTCCTCCCCCTTCTCTCTCTCTGTCTCTCTCTCTCACTCCTCTCTCTCTAAAAAAAAAAATCAATAAATAAAATATTTAAAAAAAAAAAAAATAATGTCAATCAGATCATGTCATTTGCCCTGGTGTTTCCCAGCTCCCTCGACTACCACTTTCAATGGTTCTCACTGTACTTTGGATAAACCCGAATTCCTGATTACAGCCCACAAGGCCTCTCTCTTCTGAGTCTTGCTAATTCCACTCTTCAGACTCCTGCTTCCCCCCTCCAGCCATACTGCTTCCTCTCTGCCTTCTCTCTCTATTTTTATTCCCTCTTTCTCATTTTTTTCTCAGACCATGCTTTCCACTCTTTTTATTTTTTTATGGTTTGTTCCTTTGGCTAATATCTTCCTCACTATCCTATCTCATGTTGCTTTATAACCTCTGTTACTATCACTTAACTCTGTTTTGTATTTTTAACTTCACTGACCCATACTTAAAAATGTCACGTTGTGGTTTTTAGGTATTCATTTATTTCTTTCTCTTCTGGAACATAAATTCAATGAGGAGTAGCACCTTGTTTCTTTTGTTGATTATTTTAGCTATAGCTCCAGGAATAGAACACATAGTAGGTACTCAAGAAATATTTGTTGATGTTGACATTTGAATTTGTGGTTTTCTAAAATAGATTTGAACTATAATGTGTCATGAACATCCCAGCATATTATATTTCCTCCATTTTGAAAACAGTCATAGGATGAAAATATTTCCACTGCTTTTTTTTTTCTACTGGCACATATGTTGTGATGTTGAGTTGGAAATATTGGTGGTATAAAAGCAATCAGCACCATCGAAAACACTGAAATGGTTTCATCTGCTGGTATGAGCCGGCTCTGTCCCCGAGGAGAAGCCTGATGTATTATTGCCAGTCAGGATCCTGCAGGGACTGTCCTTCAAAGTCAAATTTCAGCCTGTCAAGAGGTGGAGAAAATACTTGTGACCTGAAAAGATAGTACATTAATATTTCTTAAACACTGTGTGCTAAACCCTCTGTAGCTACTTGTTTGTTCCACTATTAAGACCTCCCTCCCTCTGATATAGGAAATGCTTAGCTGGAAACAGAATCTTTGCTGTGTATGTCGACATTTCTTCTGCCCTGAGATGGGGTTTCCTAGTGAGGTGTAAAGTTCATTAGTCCCTTTGGACAACACAGTTGCTGAACCAGACTTGTGTCTTTATCTCACAGCTGTATTTTGGAGTCAGAAGGTGCTGATGTCTGGGGGAAACTGTGATGTATGAAGCAGGAAGAAGATTGATTTTCTGCAAGCTCCCTTGTACCTGGAGTAATGAGAGTGGCACATTACTTGGTCACTGAGCAAACATGACAGGAATATCTCAGAGCAAATTTATATTTATGCAAACACACTGAGGTCACGTAGGTGGGAATTCCACAAAGTGACCTATCTCTAGAAGACATCCCTCAAAATCACCACCTTGTACTACTGGGAAGGCGATGCTCAGCAAAAGCTGTGTAATAGCTGCTTAAAAAACAAATCCTTCTAATGAATAATATAATGCTCATGGTACAGTAAGAAATAGGATAAATTGTGGTGCCATTTTAAAGTGAGAGTCTTCAACTCACCGGCTATTTCTGGCATTCATCTTGGATTTTGGGACAGTGGAACATAAAACATCTACTTTAATAGAGTAAAAGAAATGGAGCGATTTATTCTAGTTAGGATGCCTTTAGAATCTCTCATCTGGTAATGGAAAAAATCAGTGGTTGATGGGGAAGCAGATAATTTTTCTATGTTTAGGCAGTGAAATGCTTAGAGAGCAAGCACATAAGCTTCTCAGAATATATGGGACAGACAAAAAAATTTTAAAAGTCTTTAAGAGGTGGAATGAAGTGGTGGTAATATTCTGTTAAAAATTTCTATGATTTCCAACAGCTCACACAATTCACTTTAAGAAGCACTGCTACTGCTTTTAGTTTTAAACCATTAAAAAAGAACATTAAATGATAAATTTAATGATAAAATGATAATTTTGTTTTGTTAAGTTTAAAAGCTTGCTGACTTTAGCAAATAGGCCTGGATGTGAAATAATCTTTTTCTTGTTTGATACTAACTTGTTAATTTTTTATCGTTTATTTTTTGAGATGCTGGTCTGTGCCTAGCACAATGTTAAGTGTAAAGTACAGCAGAGATCACAGGAACTGTTCATGCTCTCAAGTAGCTCATTCCTAGTAACCCAGATTGGAATGTGAAATAAATCCAGAGAAAATGAATCTTGTTAAGCCTAGTTGCAGAGGCTGAGTCTGGTGAACAAGGCAGAACACAACATGTTAAAGTGTTTTTTACTTGCTTTTGCCCACATTGGTCCCCAGGATATTGATTTGAATAGTCAGTGAGGTCCAGTTAGTCAAGATAGTCATAAACAATAAATGGTGACATCCTTTAAACTTGATACCTTATAGGAAGACAGAATGCATGTGTTTTTTATAAGTTGTGCCCCATCCTAAGTGTTTACTTGTGGTAGCTAACTTAATAATCATGCTAGTCCTATTAAGTGGATTCCAGCATTAGCTCCACTTTGCAGACAAGGAGACAACTGGAGAGTGAGATGAGATAACTTTGCCAAGGTAACACAGGTAGTTAGTAGTCAAACCTGATCTGCTGTACAGCCTTCTCTGACCGCAGGGGAGTTTAACCTCTACTGGTGAGGAGGCAGATCAGAGAGCTGTGGTTGAAAATAACTGAACCTCTATTTGAAATAAGAAACAGTGTGTATGCTCCCATGTATAAGACGCATCTTAATTTTGGAACCCAAAATTTGAAAACAAAATGTATTACATACATTTATTGAACTCAAGTTTTATTCATCATAAAATTCATATAACTCCTCATCACTGTCAAAACTCCCATCCATTAGCTAGTTGTCATCTGTGTCTGATGACAAATCACTGTCTTCAATAATAAGTGCAAAAACAAGTGTGAAAAAGCAGAAAATGCAAGTAAAAAGATCTATAACCACTGTATAAGATGCACCTAGTTTTTAGACCCCAAAGTTTTCAAAAAAAGGTAAGTGTTATATGTGGGGAAATATGGTATACTCTATTGTCGGGGCCAGAGCTTCTGTCCCCAGAGAGTCTCCTTTCATGAGTACAAAGTTTGAAGATCAAGTGTTGTAATTGTTATAATCATTGTAGCTTCCTCCATCTCTCAAATTGCTTCCATCATTATTACCAAATCCATTATAGTCATGCCCACTGAAATCATATCCATCACCACTGCAGCTGCCTCCAAAGTCACCTTGATCACTGAAGTTTCCTATATGACCAAAGTTGTCATTCCCACCAAAACTACCTCCATGACCACCTCAGAAGTTTCCAGAACCACTTTGACCTCTTTGGCTGGTTGAGACACTAGCCATCTCTTTCTTAGGTAGGGCTTTTCTTACTTCACAGTTGCACCCATTCACAAGATGAGATTTCTGAATGACAGTCTCTTCTATAAAGTCATGGGCATCAAAGGTTACAAAAGCAAAGCATCTCTTTTTGCCATTGCCTCAGTCAATCATGATTTCAAGCTCTTTCATTTTCCCATACTGTTCAAAATAATCTCTTCGGTGATGTCCTTCAGTGTCCTCTTTAATACCAATGACAAAAACCTTTTTCACAGTTAGGGGGCACCAGGTCTCTCTGGAGACAGCCCTCTTTGGTTCCACAACTCTTGCATCCACTGTGTGTGGCCTTGCACTCATTGCTGCATCCACCTCCTCCACAGTGGCACACGTGACAAATCCAAAGCCTCTGGAGGGCTTGGTGTTTGGATCTCTCATTACCACACAGTCTGTGAGTGTTCCTTATTGCTCAGAATGGCCCCTCAGTTTCTCATCAGTTGTTTTAAAACTCAAACCTCTAGTAAAATGCTTCTTCAGCTGTTTGGGCTCTTCGGGAGACCGACTTAGACACAACAACTGCAGAAGGCAAGACTTGAACGAGGTTTACTTGGCAGCATCTACAGGCAGGAAGCAGTGGCAGGAGGTTTTAATTACTGCCAGAAAACAAGGCTTAGCTGGAGAGGAGAGCCAGAGAAGTGACAGGGAAGCTACAGGTTACAACAGATTTGTGACTCCGCCGAGCACAGCAGTGATATGGCCTAGCTGCTACAGAGAAGGCATGTTTTAGACAATACTCCTGTGAACTGGCAAAACACTTGAGGATTGTATTTGTGAATAATTGTATAACAGGTTATTGTAGTTTCCATTCAGCATCCCAACAAAGGGTTTTAATGTGGATTTTTTGTACCCATGTTGTAGATTGCTAAATGTAGTACTTTGATCATGACACTGAATAAATGTCTTTTAAAAAAATACTCTAAATTTTAGTATATGACTAAGACATCTTCATATACAATTACAAATAGTATAGAGTGGAACTTGGACCTAGTCACTAAAAATCTGGTAATATCTACACTTTGGTCCACTTTTGATCCTTTTTTGTGTCTTTACTATTTTTGTCTCATACCAATGTATTTCAGATTGCTGCATTCTTGCTTGGTGCCCCTAATTTTTATTCTAAGAGTCTTTTTATCCACTTGATATTTTAAAGTGCAGTCTCTCACTGAATTTCTAAGAACAGTTGTAGCCCTCAAAAACTTTGCACAATGCGAGTTCTTATTTATTATTTATTTATTTATTTATTTATTGTAGAGAGGAGAGAGAGAGAGAGAGAAAGAGAGAGAGGGAGAAGGGGGGAGGAGCAGGAAGCATCAACTCCCATATGTGCCTTGACCAGGCAAGCCCAGGGTTTTGAACCGGCAACCTCAGCGTTTCCAGGTTGACGCTTTATCCATTGCGCCACCACAGGTCAGGCAATGTGAGTTCTTATATGTATTTATTATCCTTGCTTTGCCTGCTTTTGTTTTAAGAGGATGTGATTATGATTGCTTCCTCCGGATCTGAGTGATCTTTTTCATGCGGTGTGTTTTTTAGGCTGCAATTAAGATTTAAATTTACTTTCAGTGGGAAAAGTCCTGATTAGAACCGGAACTAATGACAAACTGGCCATTTGTCAGGAACACGAATTCCTCCTGGTTCTATACCTTAGGGACATCTGGTTTCATCATTTCACTTTCTAGTGTGCGGGCTACACTAATAATAGAAATTAGCTAACACTTCAGTGGTTTCTATATGTCAAGCACCATTTTATAGTGCTTTATATGTCTTAACTAATTTAATAATGAGGCAAACACTTTCAGAGAAGAAACACTATTTTCTGCATTTAACAGATAAAGTACTTTCACACATGTAGTAAGCTGTTCAGATAGACCCAGAGCTCCAAAGCTCCCTGCTAAACAGTTACTGGTATATTGAAGATAAATTCAATTTGTCCTGGGGACAGTCAAAGAAGTCTTTTTGAAAGTGTTAGCGGTTGATTTCAACACAGCACTGATTTTTCTATTTTATCTTCTCTATGACTCTTGTAATTATTTGTTAGATATGGTAGCCTGTATCTAATTGTTGAGCATTCATTATGAGTAAGGTCCTCCTCTAAAAAGTAATATATATCAACACATTTAGTAATTATCACAACTATTGAAAAAGGAATCATTTCCCCCACTTTATAGTTGAAAAAGTTGAGGCACTTGTTAATTTTGTCCAATGGCCCAAAGTTGGTAAAAGTCAAAACTAGAGTTTGAATGTGGGAAATCTGGCTCCTGAGATATGTGTCCGCTATTTAGTATTGCAACTATGCTGTCAATCTCAAGTAAATTGGCCATAAGTAGAGCTGAATAATGTATACCAATTTGTGAACCACGCTCTTTTATTATTTGATATTTTAGATGCCTATAAGAGCTAACAAGATAAAATAATAAAAGTTAAGAACTAATCTTTTTTTCATGAAAAATTTTAAAAATTAGACTATAAGCGTCAAATGATCAATACCAGCAAGTCGACACAGATAGGGACAGCTGGGACCCAGAACTTGACCTTGCCATTCTGAGGGCCTGGTGATGTGATCAGGCCTGGCTTGGGTCCTGAGGGGAGCTTCCATTCTGGTAGGGGAGTCATGGTGTCTAGGCAATAAGGCAAGAACACTATATCCCAGATAATTTTTGTCGAGAGCAAGAGAAATATAAATAAGCAATTAGTGCTTGGGACAACTGTCAGGAGGTAGTAAAGTCTAGGGCTGAATTTCAGGGACAGCATTCCAGGTGTGTATGTTGGGGGGAGGAGATGAGGGTGGGAGGCAAGAGCCAAGTGGAGTCTTTCCCAGCGACTCAAATGGAGTCGGGTCTGGGAAAAATGGTAGAAGCTCAGTTTCCAGAACTGGGATGCCACGAGAGAGAGAGACTGACAAACGTGATGAGTCCCAAGGTACTTGGCCAGATCTCTTTAAAATTCATGTTCCAGCTGCTAGGACTGATCCTAATTACCGGAAGGAGGTCTGAGCCTTTCTCATTATCAGAGGGAGGCCTTACGATATCCTCTTTCACATGTTAACCAATTATTTGCCATCACTGTGGTATTTCCAGATTTATGTACATTCCATTAGTTATACTTACAAAGTTCCTGATTGGTTCTTTTTTTTTTCTTTTTACAGAGACAGAGAGAAAATCAGAGAGAGGGATATATAGGGACAGACAGAAGGAACAGAATGGAGAGAGATGAGAAGCATCAATCATTAGTTTTTCGTTGTGATACCTTAATTGTTCATTGATTGCTTTCTCATATGTGCCTTTACCGTGGGACTACAGCAGACCGAGTAACCCTTTGCTTGAGCCAGCGACCTTGGGTCCAACGTGGTGAGCTTTGCTCAAACCAGATGAGCCTGTGCTCAAGCTGGCGACCTTGGGGTCTCGAACCTGGGTCCTCCTCATCCCAGTCCAACGCTCTATCCACTGCGCCACCGCCTGGTCAGGCTGATTGGTTCTTGAGATAGAGTGAAGACAGTATTCTTGGACATACTGTCTACCTTACACTGGAATATAAATTCTAAAATGAGAGGAAAGTCATTCATATCAATATTATTATCTACTGTCAGAGAAAGGTGGGAATTTAGCCTGTTTAGACATGGCAGAACACCAGTTATTAAACTGCGGGCATGAATGGAAGACAAGAGTGATGCCTGTAAGTCCAAATAGCAGAGAGTCCAAAATTATTTCTATTTACCATTGGGGACCCTTAGGTAGTTTTCCAGCATACAATTACCTTCTTAAATACATTTTAATATAGTGGTCAGTTTTTATTCCTTATACCTTACAAAAAAAAAGAATGATGAAGAATCAGGAGAACAGCAGAAGTGACCTTAAGTGGAGGACACATGCTCCCTGACAGTTCTCAAATTGGATAATGTTCCCAAGCAGACTAAAAATTGACTTTATTATTTACTTGCATTCAATGTTTGTACAATGTGTTGTCAGCAGATGGTGTCAGGGGTTCTGTGAACTTGACGATTTTTGTACAAGGAATAAAGGCACAATGCCTCCCTGAGCCTTGGCTCTGTGTCACTCTTCTCCTTTGTGCAAAATGGCAACTAATGTGAAAGCTAGGATCTCTTTCTCTGCTGTTCATCTGGTGCATAACATGTCCACAGATATTGCTGTAGGGTGATATGGTAGAAGGAACAAGAAGGTTGTGATCAGAGGACCTGGATATGGGTCCTAAAGCTATGACTTCAGGGTGTGTACCTATTGGATGAGTCACTTCGCCTCTCTGCGCCTCAGTTTTCTCATTCTTGAAATACATTGTTTCAGATGTAACTCTTATTACTTTATTCCATAGTTTAGAATGAAGCCAGATGAGACTGCTTGCTTTTCATTCCTTGCATGTTCCAGTTTTTATGTCTCTCCTAAACTGTTCCTTTGATTTGGCATGCCTTTTAAAAATCATCTCTGCTTATTAAAATCTTACCCATGGTTCAAGGTTTAGTTTGATTATTTCCTACTTCAGACCCAGGCTTAACACTTTTTGAGGATGTTCTTAAGTGTCAGAAGTAGTGAGGTCCCTGGCCAGGCAGCTCAGTTGGTTAGAACATCATCCTGATATACCAAGATTTGATCCCCAGATCCCCAGTCAAGGCACACAAAGGAATCAACCAGTGAATGCATAAATAAGCAGAAAAGCAAATCAATGTTTCTCTTTCTCTTTCCCTTGCTTTCTTCTCTAAAATCAATTAAAAATGGTGAGTATGCTTTATATATTATATCTAATGCAACTACCAAATTTGTGCAGTAAATACTATTTAGATAAATCAGTTTATTCTATCCTGAAATTTTTTTTTCAAAAGGATTTGAGAAGGCCAGAGGGTTGGTAATGTTTTATTTTTTTTTATTTCATTCATAGATAATTGGCTTGAAACAATTTTCTTTAGTTCGTAGAATCAGACTTGGGTAAAGATATGATTAGCTTCTAACTCAAAATTTTGGTTACTGGTTTGGCATTTTGTCCAGTCTGTCAAAATTTTATGAAGGTACTTTAACTCCCTAAGTTTGATCTGTTTCTCTAAACCATTATAATCTTTTAATACTCATGCATTAGTCTCTGATTTACATGATCTTATAAATGTTACTTCTGTTTCTCTCTTATGAGGCCTTTGAAGTAAGGAAGAAACTGGGGCTTGCTGATCTTGATAAGACAATGCTCACCATAGGGTCTTGCATAAAATAAGCACCTAGTAATAGCTATTTTGGATGAATCCATGGTATCTCCCTAAGGCAAACTTTGAGTAAGCAGCACCATTTTTCTTAAGAGAGTCTGATAGCAAGTGTGTTTGTGATGTTTAATAATTACTATGTACCAGTGACACATGTATTGTATAATAAGCAATACACTGACTATGAGATTTCAGGCTAAGTGTCTTTCTGAATTTAATTAAGATATGCCATTATATTCTTTTCTTTATGGAAATTAAAGAACAAGCAATACATTATCATAAACTTACTTAAAATCAATTTATTAGCTAAAAGATGAATTATTTTGTTTACGATATTATTGTCAAAACTTAATTTAAGAATTTACAATGTTACTCAGAATGTAGGCTCCATGTATGTGGGATCTTGCCTGTCATTTTCATAGCTATATCACTAGTATTTACAATAATAGTAGATGTTTATTTTTATTTGTTGAATGCTCTGTGAGACTGTAGGTTTCATTAGATGATGAACCTTTGACTCTTTCAATAATATATTATTGGGGTTAAAACTTGTAAGTCATTATTATAGAGGTTATCTCTCTTGATCTTCACAACAATCCTGTGAGGTATTTAAGAAGAATTTTATTACTTTCATTCTACAAAAAAAAAACAAAAAAAAAACAACGCTGAATCTCAGTGATTAAATGACTAAAAATCATCCACCTAAGCAGTAGCAGGTGAACAAGACTTGAATTGAAATATTCTTAACTGCAAATTCAGCACTCTTTTTGTGTTTTCATATAGACAGTAAAGAATATAAACATTGAATAGAATGTTGACTCAGTAATCATGTTAGTTACCTCTTTAAGACTGCAAAGTATATGTGATAAATTGAAGTTACTTTTGCATCTGATTGATGGCACCACAAGGAAGTAGCGTTACTGAGTTCTGTGAGAGAGTGAATTTGAGGCAGTTCTGAATGGTCTTTGAGCCTTATATTAGGAGAGAAACAGTACAATCATTTAATTCTTCATATTCTTTTTTGGCCACTTATTTTCCAGCTTGTCTGAACCATAGGCTATTTAAAGCCTCAGATTTTTACCAGTCTTCTCAATATCCTTTTGTACTCTGTCATTTTTGTTCTTACCAGCTGACTTCTTTGGTATTTTTATACCTTGTGCTTTGTTGTTTCCCTCCAGTGTTTTCCACCTGCTGCCCAAGTGCAGATGCTGTGATTGCTACTTCTAGCTCAAGACATTTGCTTTTTAGTAGGTTCTTTTCTTTCTTTTATTCCCCATTACAATCTATATGTACTATTGCTAACGTTTAGCATCAGATCTTGCCCCTGCAAGAATGGTTACTCTGTTTTCAGCCTCTGGATTCTCCCATGGAATGCAATGTTAGTTTTCATTTAATTAGTATACTAATCATCTTCAAATCTAAAGAAGGACCATAAATAGTCATAAAAGCATAGATATTTGATATAAAAGCACTCATTTAAAACCCTGTAAATCTAGGTATAATTTTCAATGAGAGTAAATAAAAAATACAAGGGAAATAACTTATTCATTCAAGGTCATTTTTGTCTTTATATGCTCCCTTCCTGCTTTGCTTTTTCTGATCTAAGTCAGAGTTTATACAGCTTATGACTAGAAAGTACTATCTCTTCTAAAACCTACCCAGAAAAATGATGGTTTAGATTAGAGGCCACACACTGGCTGCCCACAGGCTATATTTGGCATGCATAATGTTCTTTAAAATGGGATTAATTGAGAACATTGAAAAATCGAGAGAGTTCAGATATGATTCTGAATTCCTGGCTTTTTAGAGAAATGAGATGCTACATATGTGTCATCAGTGGGCTGGAGCTGAATGTTTTCTGGTGATGAATTGGAGGATAAAATTTGACCATCTTTTCACTTACCTGTCTGATCCTACTGGCTCCATCAGAGACCTCTCAACAACTAGTAGCTTCCTCCATTCCTCCCTGTTTCTTCTCCCTCTCCCTCTTCCTCTTCCTCTTCCTCTCCCTCTTTCTCTCCCTCTTCCTCTTCCTCTTCCTCTCTGTCTTTCTCTCCTTCTTCCTCTCTCCTTCCTCTTCCTACAACTTCTTTCTCTCTCTCTTCCTCCCTCCCTTTAGCAGTGTATAGGCCAATAGTTAGCTAAATTTATTTTCAAACATGTATAATTTGCCTCTTTTTGAGCATTTCTGAAAAATTCATGGTCAAGATATCTTTTATTACAAGACAAGAAGAAAATATAGTAGGAAATGTTTTTAAGTGTTCTATTTTAAAGTATGGAAAATATGACATTCACACTGCTGTTTTCATTATCAAACTTTTAATAGAAAGAATTTTGGACCTGTAGCTAGAATACTTAGTTCTGGATTTTCCATTTGCTAACTTTGACCTTGAACTAGTCATTTAACTTCTCTGAGCTTGTCTCCCCTCCTTGCAAGGGCATGATTATGTCTGAGAGATTCATAGACATGTGTATCAAATGTAATCATGAGTGTGAAAGTTCTTAGTATGCCATATGGCACTATGCAAGGGTAAGATATTTTATGGAGAAGCAGAACTATAGCATCTGGTTTCTCAATGAGCAAGGACTCTGACTACAGAGACAGAACTAACATATAAGGTAAATAATAGTTGAAAGTATTCTTCTGCCTACAAAGGATGGAAGCATTAAATGTTATCAAACCTCAGAAAAAGTAGATGACTATGCACTCAAAATTAAAGACATATATAGTATTTCTTCCATTTATTAATTCATTGATTCCACTAATATTTATTCTGCAACAAAAAAAAAATACTAACTGCTGGAGATAAAGTATTGGAGTAGAAGTTCTAGGCTCTTGTTCTTGTAAAATTTGTAGTCTAATAGGGAGAGAGAGGTACAATAAAAAAGCAGATCATTGTAATTTCAAATACTGTTTAGTTCTAAGAAGAAAACAAATGTAGGTTATATGACAGCGGATGAGCAGAGCACTCACCATTATGACTCTTGCCATGTTTCTTTTTTCCTTTACTTTATTGTGATAAAATATACATAACACAAAATTTATCACTTTAACTGTTACAATGGAATTAAGTACATTGACAATATTGTACAGTCATGAGCACTATCCACTCTTAGAACTTTTCATCACCCCAAACAGAAGTTCTATATTCGTTAAACAATAACTCTTCATTTCTTTTTTTCCTCAGTTCCTAGTAACCTCCATTCTGTTTTTCTGTCTTTATGAATTTGCCTATTCTAAATATCTCATATAAGTGGAATAATATATATTTTTACTTTTGTGTCCAGCTATTCCACTTACCATGTTGTAACATGTATAAGAATTTCATTCCTTTTAAAGGCCGAATAATATCATGCTGTATATATACATTATGGTGTTTATCCATTCACACTATTACCTATTTTAACATGACTTGGTAATAAGTCTAATTTGTAGAAAACTTTGCAAAGCACCATAATATCCATCATACAAAGCAAGAATAGTGTTAACTCAGGGATTATTAAATTGTCACAAAACTGTGGTGTTACCTGACACAGTTTTTATGTAACATTCTATCTGATGCATCTTGAAATCTTGTTATGAAAAATGAAGTAAGAGTATATAAATTGGGAGGAAATAAAGTTAATGGCTTTTCAGCAAGTGTGAAATGACAATGGCTATAGTGTGAACCAGTCCTACCTATTCCTCTAATGTAGGGCTTTCCTCTACTCAGGTTTTTGGAGCATTTTTTTTTTGAAATAGATTTAGGAAATAGGCTTCTATCACCACCTTGGGGCATAATTTTACAATCTAATAAATTTCATCATTGGAAATTTTTTTTTTTAAGATTGCACATTTAACCACTCGAGTGCTGCTTTGCAGTGTGATTGTTTACTGCTGGGAAATACCTACTCTGTGATGAAGGAAGCCCAGTTCATTCATAACAAAAATGTTAGCAGTGGAAAGAAACAGTTGATGGCATAGAGAAAGTAGAGTCATTGTACACAGCAGATTCTTAAATAACATTTTCTCATTCAAGGTCATCACCTTATAACATTGATGGGATGCCATAGCTAATTGTTTGTTTATATCAATTAGCCTTTGGTAAAACTGATTTTGTTTTATGTCATTTAGCTTGATGTCATGGAACTTGTCGACTACATTAAGTGAGGACTTTACTGTATTATGTGATTGATTTTATTCAGGATTGGAAGTACCAGGTATTAGAAAGGGTTAAAAAAGTGAGATTGAAAAAGGAGCTGAAGTGTTGCAAAGGGACAAGCTGAAAGAATATATGACGGAGCTTACTGTAAACTGAGTTTTACAGCACACAGTTGTTGCTGGTTTGATTTTTTTTTTTTTTTAATGAGAGGAAAGGAGATAGTGAGTCAAGACTCCTGCATGCACCCTACCGGGATTCACCCGGCAACCCAGTCTGGGCCAATGGTAGAATCAACCGAGCTATCCTCAGCACCCAGGACAGATGCTCTCGAACCAATCTAGCCACTGGCTGCAGGAGGGGAAGAGAGAGAGAAGAGGGGGAAGAGAAGGAGAGAAGCAGATCACTTCTCATGTATGCCCTGACTGGGGATTGAACCAGGGATGTCTATATGCCAGGCCAACGCTCTGTCCATTGAAGCAACTGGCTAGGGCTTGCTTTGATTCTTAATCAGTTGAGTTCTCGGTTGCTGGCTATAACTGAAAGCTGGCTATAGTACTTCACTTCATTAAAATCTGATAATGTTCCACTCTGATCAAAATGAGCTCATTATAGTTAAGTATGTACACATATCGAATACATACAAGATGTGTGGGTAAAATGTAGTTATAAAAATGCAAATGTCTCAGGATCACTGTTCTTCATCATGCATTGTGAAGTTGTAGTGTTTGGAGTTTAATGCTGGTACACATGGTCCAAAAAACTTGCTTAAACTATTATTCTTAGAGCAAAGTGCAGGCAGACTTTAATGAACTACATTAAACAGCCTCTGCTTGAACCTTTTTTTATTGGTTTCTTTTGAGGACATAGAATGGCATATCTTTCAACACGTAGTTGCCATTGTTTTTTCAAGATATATTTACTTTTATAAGGTTTGATGGTAAGGTGAAATGTGTTCATGTTTGTGCCTTTTTGGGCAAGGTTATATGAGAGGAGGCCATCATATTTTAGCCTTTTAGTTCACTTCAGGGGTCCCCAAACTTTTTATACAGGGGGCCAGTTTACTGACCCTCAGACCATTGGAGGGCTGCCACATACAGTGCTCCTCTCACTGACCACCAGTGAAAAAGGTGCCCCTTCTGGAAATGCAGCAGGGGTGTGTGTGGATAAATGGCCTCAGGGGGCCACATGCAGCCGTGGGCTGTAGTTTGGGGACACCTGATGGGAGGTCATCCATGTTGCAATGGTTTATTGGTAAAGGTGTGTTTTTCTCCTAATTGCATGCTGTTATTTAGTGTTTGACTTTACAGAGGGAAGAATTCCTCATACCTATAACTATAGCCACAGTGAGAATATGTATTTCTTCTGTGGCCTTATTACCTAAGAGAACACATACACTAGAATAAAAGTTCTTAACTAGTGCCAGTGGTAATAGTGTGTCCGTAAAGTCATGGTGCACTTTTGACTGGTCACAGGAAAGCAACAAAAGATGACAGAAATGTGAAATCTGCACCAAATAAAAGGAAAACCCTCCCAGGTTCTGTAGGATGCTGTGGCAACATGTGCACATGTGTAGATGATGACGTAACACCATGTATACAGCAGAGCAGCCCACGGCCATGCCAGTCGAGATGTGGACGGTACAGAGGAAAGTTCAGTGTGTTCTGTGGCTGGCTAAATTCAAACCCGTGACCAAAGTGCAACATGAATATCGAATATCGGCGCATTTATAAAGAAGTGCCACCACATAGGAATAGCATTACTTGGTGGGATAAGCAGTTGAAGGAAACCGGCAGTTTGGTGGAGAAACCCCGTTCTGGTAGGCCATCAGTCAGGGATGAGTCTGTAGAGGCTATATGGGATAGCTACCTAAGGAGCCCTAAAAAATCTGTGTGTGAGCCCACATCGAACTGCACCGAATAGGTATGTATGAAACTGGGAGAGTTTTCCTTTTATTTGGTGCAGATCTCACATTTCTATCATCTTTTGTTGCTTTCCTGTGACTGGTCAAAAGTGCACCATGACTTTACAGACACACTGTAGAGTAGACAAATATTTAAAAATGATTTCATGACCATAAATTGTTTGCATTAATAACTATAAAGGTTTTATTTAAAAAAAGGAAAGAAAATATTTTATTCCTGTTTGTGGGACTTAGATGCTGTGGGCTGAGCTACCTCTGTTTTTGCCATAATAACAAAATTAAATGCTAGGATTGTGATTTTGCTACCTATAAAAGGGTACATATGATTAAATGTTTTCTTTCTTATTTTATTTAGTGATACTCTACCCAAGAATTGTGAAATGTAGCTATCTTAATATTATTTATAAGTGGCTGCTTTGAGGGTTGTCTACACACTGCCAGTCTCCTACCACCTACACCGGCACAGTGAGTGACATAGCATGACGTGGCTGTAAGAGGCTAGGAGAAGGTAAATGAAAAACTTCCCAGTTGTTGACATTTTGCTTGGAGTTTTTCTAGAAGAGGAGACAGAATAGTGTCAGCTATTTTTTTAAATTAAATAGCTTTATTACATTTTAAATTTTAGCTTCGTTACACTCAAATTTTCTCATGGCTTGTTTGACATCATATATTGCTTGTTACAGGGGGATTAGTATGAAATTTTGCTTACATTATACTACATAATTATACTCCTTTTTACCTTTGGGAAGAACAGTTTTGGGTCCTGGGAACAATAGTTCCTAGTTTAAAAAACAAAACAAAACAAATGGTAAGGATAGGACACTGAATACAAAACAGAAATACAGAGAAAGAATGTAAGGTTAATATTGTGAAATGCGAAGAGATATAAAATTTAAATCTGAGAGATTAAACTACCCTCAAACTATTGTAACTATAGTTATTGCGAGAGAGTAAAATGACTTAACAGGGAATGTAAAATAAAGGACATGTGATTAGTGTTTTCTTGATGCCTTGTGGTACTGTACTTATAACATAGAAATCGAAATCAGTCAACTGATTATTCCTTATTGAATAAACAAGTTAATCACAGAATAATCTTGAATGACTACTGTGTCATAGCTAGCTTTTATATATTGCTTACTATGTGCCAGGATCTATTCTTGGAACTCCACATAGATTAACTCATTTACTAGCCCAACAGCTCTTTGAGGCAGGTTTTGTTATATCTCCATATTATGAAAGAAGAAACCAAGGCTTTATGAAATTAAATGGCTCTAACAGCTAGTATATAGTGAAATCTTGACATCCAATGTCTGAATTTAAACCACATTCTCTCAATTCCCTTTTAAAACTAAATTTGCTACATTTTAAATCAGAAGATATAGAGCAGGATCTTCAAAATCAGCCATTAGAACTGCAGACAGTTTGAAGTAGTTTTCAGACATCTCTTCCTGGGTCTGTAGTAGAAGATAGTCAACCAAAAAGCAATTAAAGATTATATTATTTTAATCTCCATTATCTACTATGAAAACTTAGTTTTATTTTTCTTTAGACAAGCATATTTCAATCAAAAAGTCAATGGTAGTTTCTTTTTTCTTTTTTTCCTTTTTATTAGAGAGAGAGAGAGAGAAAGAGGGAGAGATGAGAAGCATCAATACATAGTTGCATCACTTTAGTTGCTCATTGATTTCTTCTCATGTGTGACTTGATAGGGGAGCTCCAGCTGAGCCAGTGACCCCTTGATCAAGCCAGGAACCTTGAGGTTCAAGCCAGTGACCTTTGGGCTCAAGCCAGCAACCATGGGATTGTGTTGATGATTCCACACTCAAGCTGGTGACCTCATGCTCAGGCTGGTGAGCCTGTGCTCAAGCCAGATGATCCTGAGCTTAAGCCAGTAAATTTGAGGTTTCACACCTGGGAACTCATCATCCCAGGTCATCACTCTATCCACTGAGCTACCACGGGTCAGGCCAATGTTAGTTTGTTGCTTAAAATAATATAGTTGAAAACTAGAGTTGTCAGATGGCAACTAAAATTATAGGACTCTCAGTTAAATGTGAATTTCAAATAAATTGGATAAGTGGTTAATGTATAGAATATATAAGGGTCTTCTAGAACCTAACAACAAAGAGAAAAGATTTGAAAATGGGCAGAAGACCTAAATAGACATCTTTCCAAACAAGACATAAAAGTGGTCAAAAGGTACATGAAAAGTTGCTCAAGGTCACTAGTCATCAGAATACAAATTCAAACTACAATGAGCTATCACCTCACACCTGTTAGGATGGTTATTATAAAAAAAACTCCAAAAGATAAGTAAAGTGTTAGTGAGATGTGGAGAGTATGGATCCCTTATATATTGTGCTAAAATGTAAAATTGTGTAGCCACTATGGAAAACAATATGTAGGTTCCTCAAAATTAAAAGTAAAATTGCCTTATGACCCCCCCCCCATCCCAGTGTGGGTATATTTCCAGAAGAATTAAAATCATGATCTTTTTTAAAATTTTTTTTACAGAGACAGAAAGAGAGAGTCAGAGAGAGGGATAGACAGGGACAGACAGACAGGAACACAGAGAGATGAGAAGCATCAATCATCAGTTTTTTGTTGTGACACCTTAGGTGTTCATTGATTGCTTTCTCATATGTGCCTTGACCATAGGCCTTCAGCAGACTGAGTAACCCCTTGCTCAAGCCAGCGACCTTGGGTCCAAGCTGGTGAGCTTTGCTCAAACCAGATGAGCCTACACTCAAGCTGACGACCTCGGGGTCTCAAACCTGGGTCCTCTGCATCTTAGTCTGACGCTCTATCCACTGCACCATTGCCTGGTCAGGCTGAAATCAAGATCTTAAATATTTATGCTCTCACATTTGTTACAGCATTACTTGCAATAACCAAGATATAAAGACAACCCGATAGTCCACTGACAGATGAATGGATAAGGAAAATGTAGCATATACATACAATGAAATATTATTTAGCCTTAAGAAAGAAGAAAATCCTTCCATTTGTGATAACATGGATAGACCTAGAAGACATTATGCAAAGTAAATTACTCATAAAGGGTGAATACTACATGATTCCACTTATATGATGTCTCTAAAATAGTCAAAGTTATAGAAGCAGAAAGGAGAATGTTGGTGTCAGGGTGTAGGGGAGGAGGAAACGGACAGTTGTTCATTGAGTATAAAATTACGGTTATAACAGGAGTAAGTTCTAGAGGTCTGCTGTACAACATAGTACATATAATTGACGATATGATGTGTACTTCAAAATATGTTAAGAGTGTAGATGTCATTTTAAATGTTCTTAACACACACACAGAGCAAAATGATACAAGGAAACTTTTGGAGGGCACTGATGTGTGTGTATACCTTGATAATGGTGATGTATTGTGGAAGTTTGCATCCTAAGGCATATTGTATACATTAAATATACACACTATTTTTATATATCAATTATATATTAATGAACTTATAAAAAAGGATAGATTCCAATTTAAGTTGGAATTCTGTATTTTATCTAACAACCTTATCTGAGGTTGGCACTTCTGCTATAGCGATTCCATTAGATCTGATCTCAGTAGACAATTGTCTAGTAGACAATGGGACACTTAACTGAAAATTTCAACTCACTTCCACCAGACCACTCAATGAATACAAATGGTAAAAGGTGCACCATTTAAAGGATGATCATTTTATAGTCCACAGAGCACAACAATGGATACCTTTATCCAGTAACTTGGCAATGAGGTGATTTTCTTTTGATAATTTCCTCAATAATTGAAAGCTAGAACTTTATTTTAGCCTTTTTAAGTGCACACTTGGCAGGATGCATCACATACTTTTGAAGGACCCTTTACAGAAGCATGGTTTAACCACTGTTGTGATGAAAACTGAGCCAAAGGGCAAAAGATTTGGATTTAAGACTCTCCTCTGCAATTTATTAGTTGTCTTCAAATTACTCTTTCAGATTCTATATGTAATCTGGGAACATTAGTATATGCAGAGCTTAGTTTTTATGAGTATTATTAAGAATTATTATGATGATTCAATAATATATTGAATGAGCTAGTACTTTTAAACCAGTACTTTTAAAACTATAAAAACATGCATAGTAATTATCAATAACTTCAGTGTATTCTATGTATCTCTAGAGGCATCTGAGGAATATTTGTTCTACTTAATGATTCTATAATGCTGTAAATTTATAGATTTGATGTCTGTTCTCTGATACCCAAGTGTCAATATTTATTTTGTAGAGCCATCAAAAGACTATTATTCAGCCCTGTTCCAGTTTTAGCTTTTTGGTTAGTATTCTTTTCTTCCAATTCTATAGACTCAGAATTAATTCCTAAAAATAGATTCATTTTTCACCTGTGATTAAAACACATGAACTCTTTTAGTTTTTGCTCAAAGACTTTTTTGTTCCCTACATATTTCTAGCCAGGAGGCTATTTTTCAGATATTATTAATAATATATAATAATGTCTATATTTTGAGTGTTTATTCTGGCTTTGAGTTAAATGCTTTATATACATTATAATTATTTCTTACAAAATTTATTTCTTACTACCAATGTGTAATAGTATTTGTGCATTCCATATATGTGTGTGAAGGCTGACGTTGTTAAGTAAACTGGGACAGATTCACTTCACTGTTGTGTTCTGAAACCAGAGTCACATTCAGGCACCTATTTCTGACTTGCAAGCCCATGGTCTGAGAGTAGGACTTGCAAAGAAATAGTAACACCTTCGATTTACTTAAGTCCAAATGGTCACATGATTTCTTGTTAATTATAATGAGACTTCTCTTTGAGAAATAGATGACATTCCCATTTTATAGATAGAGA
The DNA here is from genome assembly GCF_036850765.1 of Saccopteryx bilineata. Taxonomy (NCBI): domain Eukaryota; kingdom Metazoa; phylum Chordata; class Mammalia; order Chiroptera; family Emballonuridae; genus Saccopteryx; species Saccopteryx bilineata. The sequence goes on along the minus strand of NC_089491.1, from coordinate 182,827,941 downwards.
TTCAGTTGTAATAACAAATACATAACATTGTGGTTTTGGGTAGCCTTGATTATTTCAGGTGTCTTTCTAGTGCTATCATAATCTCAAATATGGCTTTATTTTGCTTTTAACATTTTAATCTGTTTTGGGTATTGAAGTTTTAGAATGTTGTATGCTACTGGAGAAATCATTTAAATGACAATACATTTCTATTTTCTATTACTGTAGCCTGCAGGTAGCCGAGGCATTTGTACAAAATCAGCACTTGGGCTGTACATTGTTAAGTATAATGCAAAAGCACTCCTGGGTTTTTGTACCCACCCACATTGCAGTATTGTGGGAAATAAATGGAAGTATACAATTTGGGTGAAGATAGGTGGTAATTGTGGTCCTTAAATGAGGATTGTTTTTGCTGCCAGGCAATCTTTAGAAACCAATGTATATTTCTTGGCTAAATCTCCAGGGTTGACTTTTTAATAGAATGCAATCTAAAAAGTAGATTTATCATGAAACACTGATTTTTCAAAAAAGGTGAGAATTTTATTTTATTTAATTTTAAAGATTTTATTTTTATTCATTTTTAGAGAGGGGAGAGAGAGAAAGAGAGAGAGAGAAAGAAGGAGGGAGGGGGGAGCTGGAAGCATCAACTCCCATATGTGCCTTGACCAGGCAAGCCCAGGGTTTCAAACCAGCGACGTCAGTGTTCCAGGTTGATGCTTTATCCACTGTGCCACCACAGGTCAGGCAAAAAAAGAAAAAAAGAGAATTTTAAAATAGTTGTTTCAGTTTAGAAAAAGTTGAGAAACTGATTTGGATTTCAGTTCTTATTCTATAGTTACCTGAAAAAAAATATGAGCTTAATTGGGCTAATTGTATGACTGGCATATGAAATTCCAAATCTGTAAACTTTAGATGATAATTTACAAGATGGGAAATCCAGTTCTAATTGTTCAACAGGGAAATTCTAACTCAAATAATGCACATGGTAAATGTGGTGTGAAAGACTATAATGTGATGATGTAAAATAAAAACAAAATGAATTGAAATAATAAAAATAACTGGAATTAACCACCTCAGCTTCTGGATAATATAACACACAATGTAGTATTAATGGTAGGGTTACATGATTATCTTTTAAATTTGTTACTATATATTCTTATACATACAAAGCACATACACATATAAGTCCTTTATACGTTAATACATGTCTATATCTACTTAGTCTTTATCTCTCAATCATCTATCTATCTATAATCTATCATCTATCTATATCTATTTATCTATCTATGTCAGTACTGATATTATCTATTGCAAAGATAATTGCTTTTTTAGTAAATAATTTGGATGTACCATAGCAGTTATAATCTTTATAATAAAATTGTAGCCAAGTGAGACATTATTATTGGATAAAACCAACAATGTGGTGAAACTTGTGGCTTTAGATCTCCTATTTAGTAGGATTATTCTGATAACCTAACAACAAAGAATGACTTAATTTTGGAAGATATATTTGTTTCTATATAAAATTGGAAATTAAAAGTAATAACAATAATAACTTATTATAATTGTAATAATATTATAATAGCATACTTGTAGAAGGTAAAAATAGTTTACAAAAACTTTTTAGTTCTCCTTCACTTTGGTATCTTTAACTTCTTTCTTCTCTTTCCCATCAATTTATTAAAATCTCTCTAGCTACCACTGTAACTTTATTTCCTTTCTTTGTGTGTTTCTTGAATTATTAACCTAGACTCTGCTTTTTTTTTAGTTTTTTTATTTAAGTGACTTTGTTGGAGTGACACTGGTCAACAAAATCATAGAGGTTTCAAGAGCCCAAGTCTACAGCACATCTCTGTACACCAACCATATTGTGTTCACCTCCGCAAGTCATGTTTTCACCCATCACCTTTATCTCCCCCCTTGCTCTTCTTCTCACTTCATATTCTATCACTAGTGGTGGGATTCAGCCAGTTCACATGAGTTTGGCAGAACCAATACCTAATTTTTTATTGAGTTCAGTGAATTTGTTGTTAAAATGGCACTTGTAATCAGGGTTCTCTCTAAGGTGGGCACCTGGGTAGCCGCCCAATGTGGAAATCACAAATTTACATTCTTTACTGTTTTTTAAAGTTCATTTTGTGCAACACTGTATTCTAAGTGCCTGTAGTAATGTTCATTCCATCTATAGCTGAAAAAAATTGCAAGTGAGGATGCCAATCAAGAAGCAATAATGGAAATATCTCAAATAACAGTTTTATTGTTTTTTGTCAGGTATTACTTAATATTTTTACATTAATATTTTAAAACTCTTATAACATAATCTAGTTTTATGTTCCTCTTTTATTGTTCTTATTTAAGTATTAAATGCATGAAATAATGAACTACCTTTCGGTATATCATTTTGTTATACTTAAAATGGTCATTAGGGCAGAGAACCGGTCGTTAAATTATTTCAATCCCACCACTGTGTATAACTTCACAAACATGTGTGCTGTTCTTGCCATTGGCATTCCTAGCTGATGAATAAAATAGAAATTTGTTTAAATTAAAAGAAGTAAAGAAACTTTTCTATTAAAAGGGATTCATCTATTCTGTTATAATTATATATTCAATACACACATTTCTTCATTGAACATGCAGTGTATTCTACATTTTAGATATTGTTTTATTGCTGGAGTGATGGTTAATAGACAGATTCTGCCTTTGTGGCAATTACATTTTATTTCAAGAAAAAGAAAGTAAATGCATAAATGTGTAATATGTAAATAAGATAATTTCATATTGTAATAAATACAATGCTCCAGAGTATTGGAAGAAAGAGGCTGTGGGGTCGGTGTCTTTGGACTCTGGAGGGCAGGATGGTCAGGAAGGCTCTCTGGGGAGGTGATCAGAAACAGAAGCTCACTGTGTGAAGACTGGAGGAAAAGCCTTCAAGGCAGAGCTATATAAAAAGTTCAGTGTAAGCTCTAGATCAAGCTTGGCACTAGGGACAGAGGGCTGGCCAATGTGGTTGAAGTATCAGGAACAAAGGAAACAGGGATGTTAAGTCAGCTCAGAGAGGGGGAAGGTTGAGCCTTTTTTCCAGTAAGAAATTTACATTTTACTCTCTTTTCAATGAGTAGGTGAATTTGGGATTTTAAGGAAAATATAAAGTGGAGTAATGTGATTTTATATAGATCATTCTGGTTCCCATGAGGCCAAAAGGAACAAACCTTATCAATTGGAATATTTGACCTCAAGGGTTGATTCCTAGACAGGGAATCCTTGGGTTACTACACAATTCTGTTCTTACGGCAGTGATGTAACCTGAATTTTGGTGTAAGTAGAAACACACCCTAGCGTTAATCACTTGTCTATCCTAACACAGTTGTAAAATCATAATCTAGAATATAAAAACACAACTAAGCCACAGAAAAAAAGAAAAGGACATAAATATACCATACTGTACACAAAATAAAATGACAAAAACTGTAAAAAAAAATCCTTACCTTTACTCCTGTGGTTGGCTGCACACTGGAAGGGGCATTGCAAGGTGGTAGAGAGTGACCTATTGGGAGGAGGGAGCTGGAGAGGCAGGTGAACCTGCAGAAGGTGCTGGAGATACTGGGTCAGGTGAATCAGGATTGCCTAAGGAACATGCAGGAGATGCTGGGGATGATTCTACCTGCACTACAGGTGTTTTATCTTGAGAAACAGCTGATGTAGAGGGTACAGGATCTGTTGCAGACCTCTCTGCCTTAAAGAATTATTCCAGGCTTGTCTGTAAGTATGACATAGTCTGTTAAGTATGATGCTAATGTTATAAGCTGAAACACTCATGTCTCAGTGTTTTCAAGTTTTTATGGGAGTGAGTGTCATAAACTCAAAACTTGGTATGTCAATACTGTTGTAACCTGAGAAACACCCTGTACTAGTTTTGGCTTTTGAAATTCATGGCATTATAATTGATTAACACCAGGATGGTCTGAATCAATGTAGAGAAATGTCCTAAAAAGTCTTATATATATACACACGCAGTATATATAAATTGCTTTATATTCATTTTTAAATATCCCCTAATTTTATTTATATATATATATATACTTGATATATATATTGCCTTAAATGACCTTTATTTCCACAGAAATGACTTAAGCTCAAAGGGAAAACAAATGCTTGGATTCTATCCCCAGAATTCATTGCCTTTCTATATAAGTTACTCCTCCCTCTTTTTTTTCCATTTTGTCTTCTTCAGATCAGTTGAATTTACTTGCTATTTCTATGGAGAAATGATTTTTTTAGTAGCATAACAGTTTTTTAGTTCTTGCTTATTCGTGATTACGTATACTCCTGGCGTTGGTGGGAGGGGATGGGTTCAAAATCACCCAGAAGTCTAAACCTCAGTGAATATAACTGTGTAATACAGTGGAGAAGAGTACAAAGCAGTCTGGAGATTTAATTGTCAGTCCTCCACTTCGACAACTTTTCACTTCAGCACCCTTCACTGCCAAGGTTACTATTTCTCAGTTGTCTTGCTTCTCTTGGCTCCTTGCTGCTGCTTGGGGAGTGATTTCAGGTTTTCTTTCTCTCTGTGTATTTATCCTTCTGTTTCCTGTTTCTTTTCCCCTCAGCTTTTGCTGATTCAAAACTGATTTAAAGTTTACTCTTTTTATAGGTGAATGTGAAAATTCTGAAAGTGCATTGGGCTGTTGACTGTGGTGGAAAATTGTACTGAGACTTGGTGTTTAGCACATTGGATGGGAAACGAGTGCACCCTCCTCAGTGCTCCAGTACAAGGTCAAAAAGAAATGTGCCATGCAACTTTCTTTTTCTTTGGTTTCTCTTTGACATTGCCCCCTTTGTCAAAAATCCCCTACTGCTACATTACACTTCAGTTTGCTCAAGTTTGATTGTTATTTAAAAATCAGAATAAGACTGCCTGACCAGGTGGTGGTGCAATGCATAGAGCATTGGCCTGGGACACTGGGGACCCAGGTTTGAAACTCCGAGGTCACCAGCTTGAGTGCAGGCTCACTCACAGACATGACCCCATGGCACTGGCCTGAGCCCAAAGTTCGCTGGCTTGAAGCCCAAGGCCACTGGCTTGAGCATGTGGTCACTGGCTTGGCTAGAGCCCCTGGGTCAAGGCACATATGAGAAAGCAATCAATAAACAACTAAGGTGCCGCAACAAAGAATTAATGCTTCTCGGCTTTCTCTTTCCTGTCTGTCCCTGTCTCTCTCTCTGTTTTTTTTTCTCTCTCATTAAAAAAAAAATCAGAATAAGACTTATTACAAATTGGATTTCTCCCTGCTTATTTTCTTTTTGTCCAGTTTGCTTGTTCTGTCTCTCCTCACCCACTTCTTTCATATATTCTTCTTCCTGTTTCTCCTTTTGCAATTCCATCCTAAGGGAATGACACATACTTCTTCTACTCACATTGACACCTACACAATAGCTTTGGTGCCAGGGTACCACCAACATTCAACATTCAGCACCAGTTGTTAAGAACAACTGTGGGCCAAGCCCTAGGTATTCACAAATGTGTTGGACACAGTCCCTATCTTTAGGAACATTAAGTTTGAGTGGAAAGTTATAATACAGTGTGGCCAGTGGTTGTTCATACAAAGGTGTTGGACACATCCTGTGGGAGGAATTCTAACATACTCCCTGATCAATGAATAGAAATTAGTATTTCAAAGAGTGCATGGAGGATGCAGTGTGTGGCTGATATGTCTCAAGTAACAGAGGTGAGCTCTACTGGAAAGCTTTGAGGCAACTTAGTAGAGTTAAAGGAGGAGGAGCAGCATAAAATCAAATTAGAGTTATAATGAGGCAAAACTAATTTCTTTTTACTAACACTGATACAGGTTTTTGTACCTTGCTTAAGGTCATAATCTTTTTCCCTCTGAATGTAAAGGGAAATCATGGGAAAGTTTTAATCTTTCGAAAGGTGTCTCATAATTGTAGTTACATATCTGGCTACACCATAGAGACTGCATTACATTCAGTCAATAGTGTTCATCAGGCACTTAGGAAGTACTAAATACTGCAGATATAGCGGTGAAAAAGGCAGACCCTGACCCTGCCTTTAGTTCCTGAAGATGGCATAATTGATGGCAGGAAGTCCAGTTAGGGGGCTGTGGCCTGTGAGAAGTTTTGGTGGTAGTCTGCACTGCAGTATTGGTGTAGAGTTGGAAGTAAGTGTATACATTTAGGAGATACTGAGGAATTAGTATTAAGAGAAGATGGTAATTGACTGGTTAAGGGTGGGGTTTAGATGAGAAGGGGAAGGCATGGGCTTTTCGAGACTTCCAAATGTTGACCTTCCAAAAGTTGCTTCCTTTTTTAGTTTGACAGCCAGGTGACATGGTAGGTGTTTCTATTTCCATATGTCTAGTTATAAGTTTGACCAGCTGTCAGCTTTGTCATCTTGCGTGGTGGGTGCGCAGTGGGATGGAAAATACAGTGGGTCACTGACCTTGCAGCAAAGGCTGTTTGCTGTGGGAAAGCTATTATCAAGAATTATGCTAAGCAGTTCTTCTTGTCAGATGAATTTTGCTAAACTGCTCATTCTTGTAGATGATATGCAGTACCATGAGTTGCAGGATTGGATGTAGAGGGGAGGCAAGATGGTTAGAAAAGATTCTATAACAAAGCTAGTAGTCCGAAAGCTGAGGGGAAACCAAGGCAATAGAATGGGAGACTTCAAGTGGTCATTTGTCTACTGAGAGAAGAATCCTAAAGCATATTTCTCTAAGAGGCTTCCTGAGGACACGAGTATCCTGTGTTACTCTGTGGAGAAAGGTTTCTGGAAAATGCTACACAGTTAGATATGCTTCTTGTTAAAAAAATAAAAACCTGGCTAAATTTGTTGAACCCAGAATTTTACAAATGTATTTGCCCCTTGAATTTCACTAATACTGTATTAGCATTCTTGGACAGTTTCACAAGGCACACCTAGAAAAATGCTCATTTAACCATAACTCAGCATTTATTGAGAATTTACTCTCTTCTATGCATAGTGTTAAACACGTTACATGGATTTTGCTTACCTCTTAGCAATGTAGTAATGTAAGGATTTTAGTATCAGACAAGTCTGGGTTTGAATTGTTAATCTATTGTTAAATATACCTCTGGCAAATTTCCACATTTCATCGTCTTTAAAATGGGGATAGATATACCAACATCCCAAATTTGTTCTGGAAAGCAATTAATGTTCTATAAAACAAGCAATTAATGTTCTGGATAAAGTAGGTGCTAAACTTTTATTATATGTAGCTATTATTTTATTACATGATTTCTTTGCATTCCTGAGTTTTGTGGGCTCAATTTAAAAATGTTGGTATTTTTCTACCTGCTTTTCCATTTTTCTCCTACTTTTAGTAAGTACAGCACAGTGCAGTCCAACAATATTAAAACATCTGCATCTCTCCAGCAGTAGTGATGTACACAATAAAATGTACTGGCTGTTGTACCTGGTTATTTTTTAAAGCACATTAAGAAAAATAGATTTGAAGTGATTTAATTCTGTACAGGAATCCCTCTAATTCATCTTATTTAACCTGCTTACCCTGACCACTTGACCTGGCACTGAAGAAGGAATCTTTAGAAAATACAATAAGATGTCTATTTAAAAATTATTCAGCCTGACTTGTGGTAGTGCAGTGGGTAGAGTGTCGACCTGGAACGCTGAGGTCACCGGTTCAAAATCTGCACTTGCCTGGTCAAGGCACATATGGGAGTTGATACTTCTTGCTCCTTCCCCCTTCTCTCTCTGTCTCTCTCTGTCTCTCTCTCCTTTCTAAAATGAATAAAAAAATAAAGATTATTCAAACAACTCAGTCTTGGATTTTGTGATATATTTATTTATATTTATCTTACATATGGAGAGAAAAAGTGTAGTATACCTCAACTGATTTAGCCTACTGTTACATGAATGAAGTCTGATTCAGGTAGGAACCTCTCTTATCCTCTGTATCCTATGAAGATACTTTGTTTGGAAAACTTTTTTTTCTCTTCATAGTTTATATACAATGAATAGTATTTTAAATATAAGCAATGCAATTTGTAGTAGTTAAATATGTAACGTCTCATGAAAAGCTTTAAATGTGGCATAATTATAATGGAAAAGCTTTGGTTTCACATACTTAGAATTATTATTTTATTATTTTTTTGTAGGATGAGTAAGAGATATTTACAGAAAGCAACAAAAGGAAAACTGCTAATAATAATATTTGTCGTAACCTTGTGGGGGAAAGTGGTATCCAGTACAAACCATCACAAAGGTAAGCTCTTCTGTTTTCTTTCTCAGCTCTCTGTAGACGGTGACTCCCTTCAGCCCAGACTGTTGTGTTCTTTCTTCGCAGGGGTATTAATTTTACTAGATATGGCTCCCTCCTGGCCAGTCTATTTAAGTAAAAATGCAGACCTACTTATTCTTAATATGGCTTTGATAGGGGAATCATGATTATTTAAATATTTCCAGGATAACAGCCATTCCCACAAATAGCGTCAAAGGGTATAGAATTGTGACTCTGACTTCCCCTTGTCATTTATATTTTAAAGATAGTGATGTTATAATGTCGAGTTGACATGTAATAAAGATGAGTTTCAGATTGCAGGCATCCTCATAATGAAAGAATTTTAAATTATATGTATCTTAATAATATGTAAATATGGAAATTTTCTTTCAGTGTTTTTTGTAAATCATATTTCTTCATACCATATACCTTTGTAACCACATTTGGGCTCTGCATCTAGTATAAAATTTAGCAGGCTTAATTCTGACAAGGATAAAGAATGTTTGTTTTATACATGTTTTGAGCTTGACAGCTCAAAATTATGTCCTGTATGTTCTCTTTCCTGAGCATAATGCCCAGTGTAATGAGTAACTGCTTTTTTCCAAATTAATTAAAATGGGGCTTTTTTCCTGAACTGTTCCTACCATAATCATGTATTTATAATCTGAGAAGTCAATTTAGATTTTTCTGGGAAATATGACTTTACAGTTTAATTCTCAGTCCTCTGTAAACTCTAGAAGCTGGCAACTTATTTATCTCAGGATGAAAGGAGAGTTAAGATAGTCTTGAATTTTGTAACACTTAAATTAGTTACACAGTGTATTTAATTAGCATTACATGAACACTAACACCAGGAAGAGGAAAGATGTGAAGGAGTGTTTTCTGTCAAACAAAATATTCTCCTTTGTTTAAACCAGTGAACAAAACAATGTTAAATGCTCACCTCTTAAAAAGAGTTGAAAACCACTGGGGCCAGACCTCCTACCTTGGGATTAAAAAGAGAAGACATGTCATCTGTACTCTCCAGAGGATGGTCACCCTAGTGTCCCTTCCCAGCTAATAAAACAAATATCTAGTTGAGAGAAAATTGTGAGATTTACAGTAACTGTGGGTATCATCCTGGTGAAGCGAGAGTTTGCAAAAAAGATGCTTTTTGTCTCCAAAGGCAACTGATGAGATCCCTAAGAGAATGACACATAAAGATTGCCCCACTGTGAATATGACATATAATTTTTAAAGCTACTTTTGAGAATTTTTAAGTTGTGTTACAGTCTATGCTAACTCTGAAACTGAAATCTTTTACTTTTTGCCAATAAAATACTTCTTGAGCATAGTAGATTCACGTTGTCTCGGAAAACCCACTTGGAGTGCTGAGCCCAGTTCATTGCAGAAGATAGAAATCTGTTTGGTTTTCTTTCCATTCTGCCACTGATATTTTGGATGAAGATTTTAGAAAAGATTTCTCCATAACCCCCTTTCCTCCTTCTCCTCTTCCTTCCTTCCTTTCTTTCTTTCTTTCTTTCTTTCTTTCTTTCTTTCTTTCTTTCTTTCTTTCTTTCTTTTCTTTATATTTTTCATAGAAAATGCCCCTTTTGTTTAAACTATTTTACACTGAAAATATGAAGTGTAATGCATATGTATGTCCATTTCAGGGAATGTTCACAAAATGGGCACCAGTGTGCTCAGCACGCAACTGAGAAATATAACATTTCTAATACCCTTAAAACTGCCTGTGTCTGCCACTCTGATTTCAGTCCTTTGCCTCCTTACCCAAAATAATCACAATTCTAAATCTTGTGATTATAATTTCTTTGCTTTTATTTATAATTACACCACAAATATATGTCTCTCCAAATGGCATATTGCTTAATTTTGGTTGTTATTGGATTTACATAATAGTATTATACTGTATTTTTCTCTAATTTTTAACTTTGTTTAATAATAAATTTGTGACATTTATTATAGTTGATGGCATGTAGCTGTAGTTATACATATTATATATATATATTTTCTTTTTTGCGGTTGCTCCATATTTTATTGTATGAAGTCACTACAATTTATATATTATTCTCTAGTACATAAACATTTGGTGTTCTAGTTTCTTGTCATTATGAACAGTCTCTCCTGGTGCATATATGCAAGGGTCTCTTGAGAGCACATTCTGAGGAACAAACTTGCTGGATCACTGGTTGTGCTGATCTTCAGTCTCACTAGATTAGGCCAAATACACTGCTCACAAAAACTAGGGGATCAGGGAACGTGCAGATACTCCAGTACTTTCAGCCTTTTGTATAGTGCATTTTCACCAATGAAATAAAAGTTGGTTTTGCATCACATTTGCATAATTGAACAACTTTCTTTGACTTGTCATTTGCTTTTCTGATGTTCTTGTTTAATTAAAAAAATCAAATGCTTTTTTTATCACTTGATATTTATTTTGAAATATCCCCTAATTTTTGTGAGCAGTATAGTTTTCCAAATGGTAGTACTTAGATAGTTAGTTGTTCAAGGTATTCTCTTACTATCTTTGTCATCTGCTGTACCTGTCTCCTTCTATTAATGGTGCTCATTTATGTCATATCTCTTTTTCTGATTGGTCTCCTCAGAGTTGGTTCATCTTACTAGTTTCAAAGGACAAACTTTTGTATTTATTGATACTTGCACTTGAATCTTTTTGTGTTTCATTACTTTCTGCTTTTATCTTTATGTTATTAATTTTATTCTTATTTATATAACAAACACTTAAGTTACACTTAATAATACTGGCTAGGCACTGTGTGGAGGTGAAATGCCTCTGGATTTCTCTGTGCTTCTGTAGGAAACCCAGACTACTGAGACACATAACATGTGGATTAGATCTACGGTCATTTGTGTCATTAATTGTTTGGATTCAAAAGGAGAATAAAACTCTCATCTCCCCATGAAGGCTAACTGTTTACAGCTTGGGTTAGGTCCAGAGGTTACGCTCTCAGTGTGCCAGAAAGGTAGGGACACTCGCTGCCTACGTATGAAACCCCTGCCTGGGAGACACTTGGGGTTTATCTGGCCCTTGGAAAAATGTATTCATATTCTGCAGGGTTAAAGTGAGAACCTCATGTCCTCTTTCAAAGAAGCCAAAGATATTTTTTTCTCCTTTTGGAGGAGAGTCGCTATCTTTGTCTTGCATAGAAGTAGAAAAAATCCATTGTTATCTGTCACTCTCCAATCAAGTATTCAGCTTCTTGTGTAGGACAATCGTTCTAGTTTTTATCATGGGTAAGGCTTAGGGTAAAGGGGGGGGGGCAGTCACTTATTTTTTATTGTAAAATAATAAATAAATAAGAAATCTGTCTCTGATCCAGAGCACATTATGTAATTATTTGAGATAAAAGTACTAAAGATAAGCAATAGCCCTGGTCAGGTAGTTCAGTTGGTTAAAGCATATTGCTGAGGTTGTGGGTTTGATCCTTGTTCAGGGCACATAGAAGAATCATCCAGTGATTGCATGAATGAGTGGAACAACAAGTCAGTGTTTCTCTCTCTCTCTCCACCTTCCACTCTCTCAAAAAATCAGTAAATCAAAAAGATAAATAATAAAACCTAACAACTTTATTCTAATAGTTCTACAGATATTAACTCATTTAATCTGCACAACATTCTGTGAGGTAGGTACTATTTATTAGTAACCCTATGTCACAGATCAGAACTATGGCAAAGAAAGGTTAAATAATTTGCCCCAGGCTACCCAATGTAGAGATGGGGTTCAAATCTAGGCTGTCTTACTCCATAAAACAAGATATATACAGTTGTGAATTTCTTTTTATTTATACTACTTGAGACTTAGTTGAATTCCTAAATCCATGTTGGTGTCTTTCATAAACTTTGAAAAAATTTCAGGCATCATCTCTTGAAATATTGCTTCTATACCATGTTTTTACTAAACTAGGACTTTGGTAAGGTGTGTGTCAGCTTTCTTTCTCTGTTCACCATTTATTTCAGCCTTTATGTTTTCTACCTTCAAGTATCTCTGCACTTTTTTCTGGGATAGTTATTCAGATAGTCTTTCTACCACACAAATTCTGTGTTCTTTTGGAACGATCTGTTTTTAAATCTATATGAATTTGAATTTTATCCATTATATGCTACCAAAATTGTTTTAAATTGGGTTGGCTTTTTATATATATTTGTTTTTATTTCCTCTTTTTATACATTAAATCGGTATCAAATTAAATACATTACATACATATAATATTGTTATTGGACAGGTTGGGGGTTCGGGTCACCAGTTGCCACAATAGCCAATAAAGCAGAGACTGAGTCTGAGAGGCAAACAGGCGTCTTTAATCAGGATTCTAGCAACTTGAGAAGACAGGCAGCAGCATATCCTAGCCTAAAGCCTGCCTTACAATCTCAGTTGTGAGGGCTGATTATATACTTTTTCAGGTGAAGTTAGTACAATGAGGGGCACGCAGTTAGTCATCAAGCAGGATATCTGGTTTCTGGCATTGTAAGTCATCAAGCAGGATGGCCGGTTCCCAGGACCATAATTTTATCTCCATGGCATTCTGATATAATCATAGTCTTTATTGCTTCTTGGGGTCAGTCATCTCCTCAGGGGCATGGGAGCATCTGGCTTCAGTAGTTCTCTTTAGGGGCATGGGAATGTCAGGTTTCAGGAGTTCTCCTGCATTCATAGATAGGGATTCTGAAGAAAATCTAGGAAATAGGCTACATGTTGGTGCACTAGAAATCATATATATATATATATACACACACACATACACACACACACATACACATATGTATATATACACACATACACATATATATACATACACATATATATGTGTATGTATATATATGTATACATACACACACTATATTCATACTCTATCAATATAATAGATATTATAGAAAATATATATAATTTGATTTAATAATAGGAAATTTTTGTATTTTCTTCCTGGTGAATATCATTTATGATATTTTACTTATTTTAGGGTTTGTGATTTTTAAAAATTTTGTGAGCTAATGGTCATTGTAATAATATCAGCGAGAACTTTAAAGGCCTATATGCTCAGGAAGCATTCTTTCAGAGGTGAACTGCATATGCCATGTGCCTTAGGTAAGGTTCTTTAGAAGCAGAACCAGGTCAGAAACTCTTGTTTATGTTCTTTATTGAAAGTGTGCTCTCAGGAGCAGGAGATGGTGGGCCAGGCAGAGCGGGAGATAAAGGCTAAACACAAACAGAGTCTCAGCTGAAGAACAGCCTGTCAGGTCCTGGGAAGGCTCTGAAACATGAACTGCTCCACAGAATTCATCCCTCCTTGAGGTGAGATGGACAGCCTCTTCTACCCTTGTGTCCATTTGTCATTGGCTGTGGTTCTTTTTTCTTTTTTTTTTATTAAGTGAAAGGCAGGGAGGCAGAGAAAGACTCCGGCAAGGTGGACTAGGATCCACCCAGCAAGCTCCTACTAGACAATGCGTTGCCTGGCTGGGCTGCAGCTCCAGTTGCTTGGCAACCAATCTATTTTAGCACCTGAGGCGAGGCCATGGAACCATCCTCAGCACCCAGGGCCAACTTTGCTTGAACTATTTGAGCCATGGCTGAGGGAAGGGAAGAGAGAGAGAGAAAAAAATGGGGGGTGGGTGGAGAAGCATATGGTCGCTTCACTTGTGTGCCCTGATCAGGAATCAAACCCAGGATATCCACATGCCAGGTTGATGTTCTACTGCTGAGCCAACCAACCAGGGTCAGCTGTGGTTCTATTATCCACGGTACAGAGAAATCTCATTGGGAAAATGGCTACTCTTTTGGCAGAAGGTGAGTCTCCAAACAATAAAGGGACCATGAACTGTAATCCACTAACCTTCACAGCAAGTGGGAAAAAGTGGGTGAGCAGCTGATGGCCTAACTGGTGGTGGCACAGTGGATGGAGCATCAACATGGGACACTGAGGTCCCAGGTTTGAAACCTCAAGGTTGCCAGCTTGAGTGCAGGGTCACTGAATTGAGCTTGGGATCATAGACATGCCAGCCATGGTCACTGGCTTGAGCCCAAAGATTACTTGGCTTGAAGCACAAGGCTGCTGGCTTGAGCCCAAAGTCTCTGGTTTGAGCAAGGGGTCACTTGCTCGGCTTGACCTCCCCATCAGAGCATGTATGAGAAGCAATCAATGAACAACTAAGTTGTAGCAACTACGAGTAGATGATTCTCATATCTTTCTTTCCTCTCTCTGTCACACACACACATGCACACAAAAGATGCACAGCTGATGGACAGGATCTAAGAAACTAGCCTGTACTCCACCGAAGTGTGTTCCTTGAGCCCCTCAGAGCTGCTTGCCTCTCTCACTTAAGTTTATTCCATCCCTCCAAAGCTTATCAAAGATTCTGGTTGATTGCTATTTCCAAGAAAATGTTCTTGAGGGAAGGTGAGGCCCCCGTTAATGCATTTGGTATGAGGGCCATTACTGATGCTCATCTGCCCATGCCCTGTTCCCCTATATTTCAGCTAGCACTCAGCTCATAGGGGAGGCTTGCCTGATGTATTATCTGGATCCTATACCTAAGCATTCCGAGACCCGGATTATCATGCGTTTAATACTATGGTTACTGTACTTAGATGTTTATGATTATAATTAGCTATGGTGATGCCAAGAAATGCCCACTGGATGGTCCAAGAGCCTAACATTCTTCCCTGTCCCAGTACACAGCTGCTACCCTTTGTTCCTGACCATCAGGGTCCTTCATCTCATTGCTATCTAAATCCTTTCTTTTCTTGCTGCCCATGGGATGGTGAACAGCAGCTGTAGCCTTATGACTTGTGAGACTCTTACTCTTTCCCCTAATAAAAGTATCCCCATTCTGGGAAGCAGAGTTTATTGGCAGTTTTCACAAGACTATTTTAGATTGGATTATTCTGATGGAAAGTTTGTTTTTCTCAGTAACTTTTGAGTACCTGCAATGAGAACTGAGAATATAGAAGAACATAAATAAAAGAGGCAAAATCTTTGTCTTTATGGAGTTTTTGTCCTAGAGGTGGGAAGATAGATAATAAAAAGAAAAATAAAAGTGTTGCAGTAAAATGGTGTGGAAAAAACAAAGGAATATAGAGGCATAAGAAGATTTCAAGAGGGACTGTGGTTTTAAATAAAGACTTTGGGTAAGACCTAAAGTGTCCAATAGAACCAGCCATAAATACATTTAGGAGAAGAGTGTTCCAGGCAGAGCAGCAATAGTATGAACGCTTTCAAGTAGGAGCATGCTTGCAGACAACGAGAAATGACAAGAAGGCTGGTGTGAATAAAACAGAGCATTTTAAAAAGAGAGGATCATTGCAGAGCAAGTGAATGTAGGAGATGAGGGAATGGAATAAATAGTTCTTCAAAATACCAGTGTGATAACATTGTGCTCTCAAGAGCAACTTGATGCAGAATTGCGTTATTTTGATTTTTAAACATCACACAGAAAAACTTGTCGAAATACAGAGCATTTGGATTTGAAAAGGATATATTTAAAAATCAGAAAATGTCACCTGCTTAACAAAATCTTCTGAGCTTTGGAAACTAAAGATTCCTCACACAGACGAATTAATTTACTGCCCAAACTCCCATAGAGATTTGGTCCTGAATTCTCACAGTTGTTTTCAGCTGGGCATTTTGGAGGGGATGGTGATTAACTCAGAGCAGCATGACAGACAGTCAGAAAGTATAAGCAGTATTTTCCCCCTTGGAAGCAATTACATTAGGTACAGCTTCTGATTCAGGGAGGAAACATTTCCATTTAGGGCTCCAAATTCTCAACAGAAAAATAGTCATTATTCTTGCCTTTTCTTCTTCTATCCATTGTATCAAAATTAAATTTAAAAATCATGAGCCATTATTGGATATTTGGGTTGAAAAAGGATCTGTATGTAGCATGAAAGATGTATAAACAGGCGAGAAATTTCATTTGATTAGCTGATATTGAATATATGTTACCCTCATTATCATACAAGGTAATTAATAATCTGAGTTGAAACTTTTGATTAAATAAAATTTTTTTCAAAGAAAAACAAAGTTTAAACTAAAGTTGATTTTTAGTTTAAAACCTATATGAGAGAATAGCCATTTAAGGTTTTTGGTAGCTCTTTGTTTGTGGATTCATTTGATAATTGTCTCATTTATCCAACCAACTACCTAGTAAACAAAATATGTATGTATATTGTCTGTTAAGTGTTGGGCATTAGGTTTAGTTCTGAAGATATTTAGGTGACCAAAACCAACACAATCTATGCCCTGTGAAGCTTACAGTATACAAGCTGTCCACGGGTTACAACACAGTTCTGTTTCTAAGACAGTGACGTAACCTGAATTTTGGTATATAATTCAAAACACACCCTAGCCTTTGTCACTGACCTATCCTAACACAGTTGTTAATTCATAATCTAGAACATAAAAACACAACTAAGCCATAGAAAAAGGAAAAGGACATGAATATACTATACTGTAGTAACAGAAAAAATGTCAAAAAATGAGTATTAAAAAATTCCTTACCGGCCCTGGCTGGTTGGCTCAGTGGTAGAGCATCGGCCTGGCGTGCAGGAGTCCCGGGTTCGATTCCTGTCCAGGGTACACAGGAGAAGCGCCCATCTGCTTCTCCACTCCTCACCCTCTGCTTCCTCTCTGTCTCTCTCTTCTCCTCCCACAGCCAAGGCTCCATTGGAGCAAAGAGTTGGCCCGGGTGCTGAGGATGGCTCCATGACCTCTGCCTCAGGTGCTAGAATGGCTCTGGTTGCAACAGAGTAGCGCCCCAGATGGGCAGAGCATCGCCCCTTGGTGGACATGCCAGGTGGATCCCGGTTGGGTGCATGCGGGAGTCTGTCTGACTGCCTCCCCATTTCCAACTTCAGAAAAAAAAAATTCTTACCTTTATGCCTGTGGTTGCCTTGCACACTGGAAGTGGCATTGCAAGGTGGGAGAGAGAGTCCTATTGGGAGGAGATACTGGAGAGGCAGAAGAACCTGCAGAAGGTTTTGGAGATACTGGGTCAGGTGAATCAGGATTGCCTAAGGAACACACAGGAGATGCTGGAGATGATTCTGCCTGTACTACAGGTGCTTCATGTGGAGAAGCAGCTGATGTAGAGGGTACAGGATCTGTTACAGGTCTCTCTATCTTTTTAAATAATTGTTCTAGGCTTGTCTGGTGGGCACCAACTCCCTCACTCATATCTCATGTTATGCACATTCTTCCGCCATGCACAAATGCCATGTGTTGAGACTGTTGTAACCTGAGGACCCCCTGTAGTTGGGAAGAAAAAACATTCATTTGACAACCAAATAAATATTTACTTATAAATGGTATTAAGATGCTGTTAAATTTAATATTCTAGATAAAATATACCATCAAATGGATGCAGAAGGCTTAAGGAAGTCTCTTCTCGGGAAGAGACATTTGAGCAAAGATCTGAATGGGGAGTGGATGTTAGTAGACAGACTACTCTGGAGCTAACTAGTCACTGTCTGGTAGGCAGAAAGCAAGGAGGGTTGTGGCACACAGTTAGCTGAGTGAGGAGCTGGGGCACATCCTCTGGGGCCATATTCAGAATGCTAGTGGGTTTTTTTTGTTTTGTTTTTATGTATTTTTCTGAAGTTGGAAACAGGGAGGCAGTCAGACAGACTCTCGCATGTGCCCGACTGGGATCCACCAGGCATGCCCACCAGGGGGCGATGTTCTGCCCATCTGGGGCATTGCTCTGTTGCGACCAGAGCCATTCTAGTGCCTGAGGCAGAGGTCATGGAACCATCCTCAGTGCCCAGGCCAACTTTGCTCCAATGGAGCCTCGGCTGCGGGAGGGGAGGAGAGAGACAGAAGGAAGGAGAGGGGGAGGGGTAGAGAAGCAGGTGGGTGCTTCTCCTGTGTGCCCTGGCCAGGAATTGAACCCAGGACTCCTGCACGCCAGGCTGACGCTCTACCACTGAGCCAGCTGGCCAGGGCCCAGAATGCTAGTGTTTTTACAATTAAAATTGTTTGATCCAATTTAGCTAGGATATTACTAGGTTCTCTTGGACTTATTTGTAGCTATGATGTACAGCAAAGTTTAAGAATCTTATTTATAAATTATACTGTTTTAAGCATTATGTTTATGAATACAATCAGATTAATTGAGTAGGGGAAAGAAAAACAGCCACAACATAAACTGACTCAAGTTTAGACTTTTAACAACACACTTCATGATACATTTTATTTATTTATTTATTTATTTATTTATTTATTTATTTATTTTAAGTGAGAGAAGGGAAGACAGTGAGACAGACTCCTGCATGTACTCTGACTGGGATCCTCTGAGCAATCCCCATCTGGGCCGATGCTTGAATCAACAGAGCTATTTTAAGCACCTGAGGCAGCCACTTGATCTAACCGAGCTATCCTTAGTGCCTGGAGCTGCTGTTCAGATCAACCAAGCTATTCTCAGTGCCCAGGGCAATGCTCAAACCACTCAAGCTACTGGCTGCAGGAGGGCAAGAGTGAGAGAAGGGGGAGAATAGGGGAGGGGGAGAAGCAGATGGTCATTTCTCCCATGTACCCACTAGGAATCAAACCTGGAACATTTACATGCTGGGCTGACACTCTATCTACTGAGCCAACAAACCAGGATATGATACATTTTATTGAATTTTCAAGTGTTACGTGTTTATTTGAGAATTTAGGTTAGACAGAAAAATATAAAGAAGAGAAAGACACCCACTTTCTACATAAAATTATTAGATAGCATTTATGAATATTTTTTTCTGGTTTAATTTATGAGCATATTAAAATATTAGAGATCTTGGTGTTCATTTGCTTATTTAATTATTTATATATTTAGTGAGATAAATGAGGTATGGGAGAGATAGTACTGCTCTGTCTAAGCTGGAGAGTCTGCTTTAAATTATGCAGATCACATTCCTGTTTTCTTGTTTATCCTTCGATATCCTGATTTTTCTTCTCTTTTTTATTGTAAGATATCTCATGCTTACAGGATAGTGCATGAAATGCATATGTATACTCAAAAGAATAATTATAAGGCAAATAACTGTGCATCCACCAACCAGAATGAGAAATAGAATATTTTCAGCCTTTCAAATCTATGCCTCTTCCTGATTACAACCCCTTCTCCCATAGAGTATCCCTTTTCTGACTCACTGTGCCTAAACAATAGATATTGTTCTGTCTTGAGTTTCTTTTAAAACTGACTTTGGAGAGAGGGGTGGGGGGAGAGAGACATCGATTTGTCCCACATATTTATGCATTCATTGGATGGATTCCTGTATGTTCCCTGACCAGAACTGAACCTGTAACCATGGCATATCAGGAAGTCGCTCTAACCAATTGAGTTACCTGGCCCAGGCATTAAACTGTTGTTGTTTTTAAGAATTTTCCAATGACTTGAGAGGGTGCAGAAGGGGAGAGAGAGAGAGAAAGAAGAATCAACTTGTTGTCTCACTTAGTTGTTCCATTTAGTTGTGCACTAATTGGTCGCTGCTTATATGTGCCCTTACCTGGATAGAACCTGTGATCTCCACATACCAGAACGTCGCTCTACCCACCTTGCCACCCGGCCAGGGCTTGTATTGTTTTTTAATTTTGTAAAAATGGAATCCTACTGTGGGCATTTTTTTAGTGTGATTTGCTTCTTATCATCAACAATTTATTTTGAGATTGACCCCTGTTGTGACATAGGATTGCATTGTATGAATACACTGTGATATATTTATCTTTTGTTTTTGATGGGTTTGGGTCTTTCCCGTGATTATTGACAATATTTGAGTCATTCTCGTTTTTCTTTGTTATTGACAATACTGCTGTGAACATTATTATACATGTATTTTTATTCACATATACAAAATTTCTCCAGGGTATATTTCCAAGAATGGAACTTTATGTGTTACATGATAAGCACATATTCAACTCTTCCCCCCACATAGCAGTACAATTAGCAGTAAATGATGTGTACTTATACTATATTTATAAACTATCCATAAACACATATTTAAATTGGAACATGAAAAAACATTATAATAATGTACCCTAAATTACTTAGGAAATTCTTAGTTGTTAGTTTCTTTTTGAGATTATTTTGTTTTTTAATACTAAAATAAAAACCTTTGGGCAATAATTGTTTATACTTAATATTACTTATTAATTAAATTTATTAATATATTTTTTTCATATTCAATTTCTTTATATAGTCAACCCAAATGAGAATTTTTGAGGTAAAAAAATAATGAAATGGTGAAATTCATATCATTCAACATTCATTTAGGAAAAAGGAAATCACACTAGGGTAGTTTAAAATAGGGACTTGGTTATAAAAATGTTACAATGATTGGTGGAAGAAACAGGGAATAGCAATACTGTTACCAGACACTGGTGATTGCAGAAAGCTACCCCTGCCACTAGATCTGGAAGAGTAGAAGGCAAACCAGTGTTCCTGGGTGTGTTTGTGCTGAGTTCGCTGAACTGCTGCGGCTGTGTTGGTAATCACTTCCACTGGCATGGAGCATGAAGCCTGGAACCAAATTCCTCTTGAAATTATTAATACAAGAGCTGGGAAGGCTGTAAACTTTCTGCTAATGCTGCTAATGCCCACAGGCATCCGCATTATTCTCTCTTTGCACTTCAGAAGCCAGAAAAAAAATAGATGGCTTTGTTTCCTCCTTCAGTCTTTCTTTCTTATGAGTGTTTTCCTCCAAGAAGCAGACTCCAAGATGGAATTCAATGAGCAAGGAATTTTGAAGAACAACACTTTTGAAGTACAAAGAGGGATGGGAGAGAAGGAGGAGGTTGAGACTTCAGGCCACACAGAAGCTCTGACACCTGTGAAGGAAAAGAAGGTAGGAAGGAAGAAGGATTGAGTAAGAAGTGCCTCACACTTCAGCATAGTTTGGGAAAAGTCTTGGCCAGTCCAGTCTGGAACCCTTGAAAAATGGCAATTCTAGGGCTGATGCTAGAGTATGTTTATAGGTGCTCTGATTGCTTATCTGGCATGCAAAACAGATAGACATCTTTTCTGTACTTATTAATGCATTATAAAAATTATTGTGGCTTGACAGCCTATATACCTTAGCATACCTTCTTCAAATTATTAAGATTTGGGGCTGAAATTTTCTTTTGATCAAACAAATATACATCTTTACTTCTAGCAGTGTTTTTCTCAATGATTAGATTCATATTCAAAAATACCTTTGAAAGATGAGTGGGAGCCCTTATAATACTTCTACCAAGGTGATACAGCATTTTTGTTAATGAGAAATTTCTTAAAAGTTTATTTGATAAATAAGATCACAGCCCCAAAACAGTTTAAGTAAGAAAACTGTGAAGTAGAACTGTTTTTAAATGTGTCCATAGTATAAAGATGACTAGAGTAAAGCTATTGTCTTAGATTAAGTAACTGAATATTGTTTCAGTTAAAAGTGAAACTTGATTTATGACTAAATAAGAACACTAATTACAACCTAAAACAACTGCCTGATCAAAGACAGCTTTGAGAATGACAGTCACATGTTTGATGAAGGTATTTAATTTTTTTCCTTAAAAATATAAAGAGATTTTAACAACTAAGTTAAAGAAGCTAATGTTCTGCAATTTCAAAATTCAAGCTGTTTCTCCAACTAAAGACTAGTTCATTTCCCAGAGGTATTTCATCAAACAAGTATTTTGTGATCTTGGCTTGCAGTTACCCTTTCCTCCTTACTTCCTACACAGATTTCTCATAATTCTCTTAACTTCCTTTCAACCACCTACACTTTCCCTCCCAGATAGGTCCTTTACTCATTGTTACAACATATCATCTTCTATTTTACTGACCCTCTCAGGCTGACACATATTTATGCACTTTCGAGTAATTTTATTTTTATTCAACATTAAGTGGACTTGTCTATTATTTCTTCTGTTTCTGGTATTATATATAGGTACACATGCTTTGTTCTTGTCTTTTTATGAATACATGTTATTAAATACTCCTTGCATTCATTTTTGTTGTACAACTGTGGTTTTGTTGTTGTTGATGATGAGTTCCTTGATAGCAAAATGATCTAATTTATTTCGATGTTCTCTTGGTGCCTAAGCAGTAGTATCTGGCTTATAATAAATGCTCAACCCATATTTGTTGAGTAAATGAATGATAAATAAATTACCAGGAAAAAATATTTGGAAGGAAAGAAACCAATGAGAATTTGACATTATTTCTGACAGTCTATAAGAGAAGTATTTTAGGATATAATTATTTATGTGCAACATGCCTAACCTAAGAAGAGTGAAATCTCTTTAATTTTTAAAAATGAACTCACAGAGCTCAGTTAACATTAATTTAGTAGAGGATGTATAAGAAAAAAAAAAGTCTTGCCTATCTTTAACCTCAATGTCTTCTAGTACTAGCATTCTAGAGAAATATTTGTTACAGTATTTTATAACAATGTTAGAGTAGCATATCTTTGTTAAACAAGAACAATAGTAAAAATGATTGTACTTAAGTAACGTACATTGTGAGATAAAACATTTGCAGAGTTAGAAAATAACACACTGGCTGTAGCTACTACACAAATAACCTAATAACTTTAAAAAACCACTGTTATTGGGGCTGCCACTTTTATCTATAGTTGAGTTCCATTTCCCTTTATAATTCCAATGCAATTTGTTTTAAATCTGGAAAGTATTTGTTCAATTGATTGATTTTCTCAACATTAACCTTCAAGTGAACTAATAGTTATAACATGAGAATGCATTATAAAGCAGCTCCTTTTCCCTACTAACAGGTAATGTTCAGTTTCCTCAAAATACTCCCACACATACACATTTACAAAAGAATATTAATTTCATATATGGGAAAATAATTGAGGGGCTGATTATAATGTGTATTATATTGTCTTTCAAAAAAGCAAGAAATTGTTTTTTAAATGACTCCAGCTTTAGTTGTCTTTCCCAAAATATACCTTTCAAAACTATCAATTTTTATACAAGTATTATGAATAAAATTTAAATTTTTGTACATATTAGAGACTATAATAACTTAACAATTTGTGGCTCTTTAAAAAATTCCATGTGGCCTGACCAGGTGGTGGCGCAGTGGATAGAGCATCAGAATGCGAAGACCCAGGTTCGAGACCCCAAGGTAGCCAGCTTGAGTGTGAGCTTATCTGGCTTGAGCAAAAGCTCACCAGCTTGGACCCAAGGTCGCTGGCTCAAGCAAAGGGTACTCAGTCTGCTGAAGGCTCACGGTCAAGGCACATATGAGAAAGCAATCAATGAACAGCTAAGGTGTCGCAACGAAAAACTGATGATTGATGCTTCTCATCTCTCTCCATTCCTGTCTGTCCCCCTCTGACTATCTATCCTTCTCTCTGTCCTTGTAAAAAAAATTTTTTTTTCATGTGTATTATTATTTTTTTATCTATACATCAAGCCAGTGGAGAAAAATTAGCACCTATTATTTCACATAACACATAGATAAAGACAACAGTATGGCAGAGCCACAGGGATGGGGGGGATAGGGAGCAAAGGGCAGGGGGTACGTGGGGCAGAAGGAGACTTTACTTGGGGCAGGGGGCACACAATGCAGTGTGTGGGTGGTATTATATTGAGTGTACACTTGAAACCTGTATGGTTTAGTGAACCATGATATTCCAATAAACTAAAAGTAAATATTTTTTAAAAAAGAAACTAAAATTTCAGAGGTAATAGTTTTATCAAAGGGCATTCAGCTCAAATCGTAAATTAGTCTGACTCCAAATTGTGTCTCTTTTCACCACTCTGATCATATAAGTATCTTAAATACCAATTAAAATTAATCTTTTTCATTTGTCTATCCTACAAATGCAGTCTCCCATGCTCATTGTGAACTTTCGCAGAAGTGGGCAAAAGTAGGATTATACATAGTTCATACGGAAAATAACACAATAATTAATAAATAATAATACAAGAACAATTGTATTGTGTACTCACAATGTAAACCTACTTTTGCTTAGCTCTGTATTTAAGGGAAAAAGGTTTCTCATATATCTTGCAATTTATTTTATTCATTTTTTTAAAATGTGTCATTAAAAAAAGATGATGGCCTACTGAAGTTCTTAAATTTTTGTTCAGTCACACCTAGCCTTTTGCCTTGGTCCTGTGAATACTTTTATCAAGTCACCAAACCATAGTGTTCTAAAATTCTTATAAAAATATAATTTTTAATTTTTTAAATTTTTTGAGGAATCTCCATACTGTTTTCGACAGTGGCTGCTCCAGTCTGCATTCCCACCAGCAGTGCAGGAGGGTTCCCTTTTCTCAACATCTTGGCCAGCACTTATTCTGTGTTGTTTTGTTGATGAGCGCCATTCTGACTGGTGTGAGATGATATCTCATTGTGGTTTTAATTTGCATTTCTCTAATGATTAGTGATGTTGAGCATTTTTTCATATACCTATTGGCCATCTGTATGTCCTCTTTGGAGAAGTGTCTATTCACTTCTTTTGCCCATTTTTTGATTGGATTGTTTGTCTTCCTGGTGTGGAGTTTTATAAGTTCTTTATAAATTTTGGTTATTAACCCCTTATCAGATGTATTGTCGAATATGTTCTCCCATTGTGTGGTTTGTCTTTTTATTCTGTTCTTATTGTCTTTAGCTGTGCAAAAGCTTTTTAGTTTGATATAGTCCCATTTGTTTATTCTGTCTTTTATTTTACTTGCCTGTAGAGATAAATCAGCAAATACATTGCTGCGATTGTTAGGGTGGGGAGAGGGAGGGGGTGAAGGGAAGGGGCACAAAGAAAACCAGATAGAAGGTGACAGAAGACAATTTGACTTTGGGTGAGGGGTATGCAACATAATCAAATGTCAAAATAATCTGGAGATGTTTTCTCTGAACATATGTAACCTGATTTATCAATGTCATCCCATTAAAATTAATAAAAAAATAAAGATAATAATACAATTTTTCATCCACTGAAAAATATATTTAGTATCTTCTATACCAGTGGTAGTCAACCTGGTCCCTACTGCCCACTAGTGGGCATTCCAGCTTTCATGGTGGGCAGTAGCAGAGCAACCAAAGTATAAATAAAAAGATAGATTTAACTATAGTAAGTTGTTTTATAAAGATTTATTCTGCCAAACTTAGTGAAAATCCGACATAAAGTACTTGGTAAGTAATTATTATTATATGCTTTAACTTGCTGTAACTCTGATATATAAATTTTATAAAGTAAAGTTACTTCCCTACTTTATAAATCACCATTACTGTGGAACCAGTGGGTGTTTAGAAAATTTTACTACTAACAGATACAAAAGTGGGTGGTAGGTATAAAAAGGCTGACTACCCCTGGTCTATACTTTCTACTTTTTCATATTGTGAGTTCCATTTCTGTATCACTAAATTGTATGTCTCTGTACTAAGAAGTTATTTACTTAGTAATTCAAATTTTGTTATGATATTTGGATGTGAATTAAATAAGTAGGACACAAGACTGGATATAAAATTACCAAACAAAATGACTATTTAGCTACTTACTCATGATGAACATGTCTTCTTCCCCAGATAAATTTTTACAGGGGTGGGCAAATGTAGGTTTACAGTTATACATATGGAAAAATATAATACAAGAATAAATAATAATACAAGAATAAACTCTTGTTTCATGTACTCAGAACTATAAACCTACTTTTGCTCACCCCTGTATTATCTTGTGAAGTGGAACAAATCTTATTTTATGTAATAAATTCTGTGGTAAGTTTAACACAACCATTCCATCCTGGTATTAGTAAAGGAATCATACTCTTATAAAATGGGATTAGGCAAATGTTTATCTATTCTGTGAATAGGAACATCTTGGACTCTCCATGTGGTATGTTGTACATTTTGCATTTTTTATAAAATTTTGTTTTGTGGATCCTTTTTATTAATACTATTGGCAAAGGGCTTTAGATTTTAGAGTTTTCAAATGATTGCACGTGCCTCTGGAAACACTGGGGAAATTTTAAATTGGTAATCTTACCAGAGGGGTACGGACCTGTCTCCTTCTTCTAAGGGATTTTCTTTAATGTCTCAAAACTGGCTTCTCGTAAAGCCTTAATTCCAAAATCTCACAGGAAAATTTTCTGTGCTAAAGATCCAGTTCTTGTTAATAAATCAGAGGTTCATTGTGGAGTCACAATGTTTCACGAAGCAATGTTTCAAGATCTCTTTGTCACCTGTTATGCCCACAAGACAGTGAGAAGTTTTGGGTTTAGAATATTGGAATCCAGAACCTGGGGTTCACCAAGCCCAGGGGAGAATTTGGAGTCTCCATGTTCTTTTTTTGTTTTCTTTTTCTTTTTCCTAGAGACAATATCTATGACTGAGTAAACAAGGTAAACAAGGTAACCCAGGTAAAAACTGTTAAGAATAATGTGAATTAAAATTTAAATATATTTGAGTTATTGTAGTCTCACTGAATGAACTGTGTCACAATAAAGAAACACCTATAGTTTTGTTCACTGCTGTGGATAGTCACGTTGGATCTCTCTCCAACACCAGAAATATGAAATACCTACTGAACTATTTGGAGACTTTTTAGTGCACCATTTGCCTTTCTTTGTGAAATGTCTTAGTTCTCTACTACCTGTTTTCTCAGGAACCCATAACTATCATGTCAAGCAGACCATCCCATCATACTTACTTCCTATGACTTGTATTCATTTCTGTCACTGATCCTGTAATGAGTGCAATGTAATAGCAACTTGCTTTAGATTTTAGATAGTTTGTATTATATTAGCATATAAATACACACTGTGTGGATGCTTCTAGGTTTTGTAATGCTGACGGATGCGGTTGCTTTCTGGAGTGTTTTCAAGGCAGGCAACAACATACCATCTCTGGATGAGGAAACATCATTACTCCTTGAAGATAAAGATGATTTTCTATGAGCTAATAATGGATTCTCACATGGCTGATAATTGTTCATGAGTCATGCTTTCTAGCCAATTTGTTATCTCTCTGTAACTCTGTTTTGGATATTTTATTGAAGCACAGTGACTTCTTATTTTAGCAGAACAAAATTATTATTTCTGTTTACTTTCATTTCAAATTAGATCATAATGGAGATCTTTGAATGTAATGAGCTTTAAAAACTAATTCCTGTAAAAATTATCCATTTTAACTTATCTTAATCTTGGTAATATAAATTTTTGTATTGCAAAAAAGTAACCACTTGAAAATATGTAGAAAATGCTGCCTTCTCTTGTGCTATTATATCAATAAAGTAAGCTTTTCCATCTATAATATTTTGACAAGTGACTTCACATGTAAGATTCAGTTCTGAATGTTGAAACATTGAAACTATACTTGACCAGAGTTCAATCTTGCTAAAAATGCCTTGAAATATTTTTTAGAAAACCACTTAGAGCCTGACCTGTGGTGGCGCAGTGGATAAAGCTTCAACCTGGAAATGCTGAGGTCGCCGGTTCGAAGCCCTGCGCTTGCCTGGTCAAGGCACATATGGGAGTTGATGCTTCCAGCTCCTCCCCCCTGTCTCTCTCTCTCCTCTCTCTCTGTCTCTCTCTCTCCCTCTCTCTCTCCTCTCTAAAATGAATAAATAAAAAATTTAAAAAAAAAAAAAAAAAAAAGAAAACCACTTAGATAAGAATCTTTTTCAAACTGGGGATGGCTGCCATATTCAGTGTCAGTCTTAAGCTCAAGGCTGCAGAATTTCTTTATTGGCTGAAATGTAAAAACAGTTTAAAGTGTAATTCGAATTTGGCTGGCCACAAAAAATTTAATAAATAAATAATGAGACAGTACAAGTTTATAAAACTCATCTTTTAAAGCACCACCTGCCCTAATAATCTATATTTATGCCTAATTTGTTAAACACTTTTAGAACTACCTCTTTTTTTTTCTTCTTTTCCAAGTGAGAGGCAGGGAGGCGAAGAGACAGACTCCTGCATGCGCCCTGACTAGGATCTACCCAGAACCCACTTGGAGCCATGCTTGTAACAGAGCTATTTTTAGCACCTGAGGTGGAAGCTTCACAGAGCCATCCTTAGTGCCTGGGATGATGCGCTTGAACCAATTGAGCCATGGCTGCAGGAGGGAGAGAGAGAGAGAGAGAGAGAGAGAGAGAGGGATAAGAGGAAGCGGAGGGGTGGGGAAATAGATAGTTGCTTCTTCTGGGTGCCCTGACCAAGAATCACACCTGGGATATCCACACACTGGGCTGAAACTCTACTGCTGAGCCAACTGGCCAGGGCTTAGAACTACTTCTTATAAGCAAGGCATATATTATTTTTTCAGTACTATTAAAACAGAACATTTTCTCTTCCCAGGAAACCAATTAACCCCAAATTTCACAGTTAAAAAAGTACTTGGAGGCCATATACTTCTTACCAGTAATCAATACATGACTCCTTTTTATAATACTTGTAATAAGTCCTCAGCTTTTTAAAAATATATTATCACTACTTGCTGCTCCACAATTCCACATTACTTCATTTTTTTTAAACACCAAATTGTCTGAACTTGTTTGAAAACTGTACATTTGTTTACCTGTTTATGTTTGTATAATACACCCACTTCTAGAATTAGAAGTAATAACATCTGCTGTATAACTTCAACCAACTGAAAATATATAACAAGGCATGACATGACTGTTCTTTTATTTTTTATCAAGTGAGAGGAGGGGAGATAGACAGACTCCTGCATGCGCCCCAACCAGGATCCACCTGGCAACCCCCCATCTGGAGCTAAGGCTTTGCCCATCTGGGGCTATTGCTCTGTTGCTTGACAACTGAGCTATTTTAGTGCCTGAGGCAAGGCCATGGAGCCATCTTCAGTGTCCGGGGCCAACTTGCTCATTTGAGCCATGGCTTCAGGAGGAGAAAAGAGAGAGAGAGAGAGAGAGAGAGAGAGAGAGAGAGAGAGATGATGATGATGAGGAGGAGGGATGGAAAAGCAGATAGTCACTTCTCTTGTGTGCCCTGACTGGGAATCAAACCCAGGACTTCCACACCCCAGGCTGGCACTCTACAGCTGAGCCAACTGGCCATAGTCTATTCTTTTTATGTAATGATCTTTTAAACATTTTCAGAACTCCTATCTTATTTTAGACTTTTTTTTTCTTAAGAATTAACATCCCCCAATTTTTTCAATTAATCTTCAAAATCAGGCTTTTACCTTTATGATCCTTTGAAGACTTACCTCTATGTATTACATATTAACTATGAGCTACCTAAAACAGGAGGCACATTGTTCTTAATGTTTTTTCTATTGCTGTTTCTGCAATTGTTTGGTCAACTTCACTTTTCCACCTTCTCCAGATATAATTTTCCCAATATCTAGAGTCACACTGCTTCCTTCACAGTATACCAACTTTGTTTTAATAACAGTGAAGTAGAGCAGTTCAGGAAAGACTCATGGGTCTCAGATTTGTAGTAATAGAAAGAAAAAAGCTTTTCTGAAATAACGATTCACAATTGCTGTGTTCTTCCTCAAATACTTTTAGTGAGGTAAATTTGTTCTGAAGTTTGTCTCAATTCTCCTGCAAGGCCTAAATTATGTACTCAGATAAAAAGAGAGCTAGCCATTCCCTTAGGCCCTCTTCTACGTGGCGACTAATAGCTCTTTCCTGCATTTCTGGTCCTTCTTCCTTCTGTGTACCGCTCTGCTTCTCCACGCATGTGGCCACACTTCCGCTCTGAAGTGCATTCGTCAGCGGCAGCTGCACGCTGAACCTGAGATTAGTGAATTTCAGTATCAAGTGAAAATTTCTGAGAGATGCCCTAAGTAACTGTGGCATAAGTTTAAATATGACTTGTGTAGGGCATTTCAAAGAGAAAGACTGCCTTGTCCGGTGTTGAATGGTTTCTCTCACTCTTTCAGTCCATGGCTACTACTTTGTAGTTTCCCTTTTTGATGAAATTAAAACGCCATCAAATATTTACAACTGCTCATGCTTTGACGTATTGGAAAAGATGAATTTTCTGGACCTGAAATGTATGCTTTAATTTGATTTCTAGAAAGTATTATATTTAAGTGAATCCACTGCACCTTGACATGAGACTCCTCTAAAAAGGTTCATTATAAAAATTTCACAAATCATTCTAACATGGCCTTTTAGTCTTCATACAGATTTATGCAAGCTGTTTTTTATAAATTCAAAATGTCATACATTTAAGAGAATTTGTATCTGATATTAAAAAAATAGTTCAACTTAAAGGAAAAGTCAAGAACACACTGTGCCAAAGTAGCATCTGCCATTAGAATGGAGGAACTTAGTTGCACTTGGTATTAGCCATGTGACCTTCCCTGAAAATAAAGAGCAAGTTTCCTCATGTGTGATGAGCAAACTAGGCTATATTATGTTTTTTTCTTTTTTTGGTTTCTTTGTGCTTAGTAAACCTATATAGGTGGTGATATAGTATTAAGTATAATTATTTTCTATACACCTTTGAACCATGAGAAAAAAAAAATTGAAAACCCATGCTACTTTTCTTAAAGCTTAAGCTTTATTTGGCATCGACCAATCTTTAAGTAAGTGGAGGGTCAGAAACTCAAATCATGACTTGGTGGATTGGGTTCCATTTGGCCTTCCATCTCCCTGTATTATCTTTCCTGACCAATTTGGATGCCCTATTTATGAGTCATTTGGCTTTTAAACTTTCTTTCTACTCTTGAATCAGTCTCATTGTTATGAAGAATACTGGGCCTGACCTGTGGTGGTGCAGTGGATAAAGCGTCGACCTGGAAATGCTGAGGTCGCTGGTTCGAAACCCTGGGCTTGCCTGGTCAAGGCACATATGGGAGTTGATGCTTCCAGCTCCTCCCCCCTTCTCTCTCTCTCTGTCTCTCTCTCCTCTATCTCCCTCTCTGTCTCTCTCCTCTCTAAAAAAAATAAATAAATAAAATAAAAAAAAAACCTTTAAAAAATTAAAAAAAAAAGTTGTTTAAAAAAATATACTGGTTTGTGACAGATTCTTCTAAAGCATGTTTCTTTTCAGAGAAACCTATATTGAATAAAGGGAGAGAGCCTTTGACATAATCTAATGCACTGGTTCTGCCCGGGGCTGCTCTCACTATGGTTATCTCACTACGGTTATGCATTATCCATGGCAGATATGGTGCTCATGGACCTCACTTACACTGGGACTCTCCTACTGTTACAAACAAACTGTGGCCTGACTTCTCACTAGTCTTGACCCTTGATCCAGCTGGAAATGTGGATATGGATAGTGTGCTGTGTAGGAATACTGGGGACTTCATCAATCAATCTTTGTTGAATTAAATTGAAGAGGCTTTGTGTTAGTATAAGATCTTTTATACAACTGGGATTTGGATTCTTTCATGCTGATGGTTGACCTTCTTAGCCTTGATTTCTGAAGACACCTCTATAAATTTTGGCTTCTGACTGCTGGCTTTGACCTTACCTAGGTTCAAATTCTCCCTCATGATTTCTGCTCTTGGTTTCTCAGGAGTCTAGCTGTCCACCGCCATCCTTACTTTCCCACTGTCTTGGTATGACTGACAATCTCAGAAGAGAAACTAATTAAAACTTTGTAGAAAAGAAACAAGTCATTATTTTTCTTTGTTCCTTTACTAGAAGGCTGGTCATGAAAATAGTAATTTTTTTCTTTAACTGGAAATCTTGAATATTTAAAGAGAGTAAAAGACCTTTAAGAAAAGAAAAAGGCCTTAAAAAATTTCAAAGTATAATTGATACTGAAGACAACAAGCTGTTTTAGGGGTTACCTTAGCAACACAGATAATCCCTGGCAACTGGTATCAAATTAGTTTGCTCTGTACTTGATATTTCTTGGGTAGCTCATTTGTTTTGTCATCTCTTGACCAGTCCCTTTTAGTTAGGCTTCTGTTCCTAGAATCTGGACAGCTTATTTGTCTACTCTCTGGTTGAAGAGTGCATATAGAAAATTAATGTGAATATAAAATTAAAGGAAGTTTTGTCAAGGAACAATGGAGAGAGATGTTTAATATATACATACAGACTTATCACCAAAGTAAATTTAAGAAGTTCTAAAATATGCGAGGTTGCTTCCTTGTGTCAGTCAAACTGACTAGTTGTGAAACATGTCAAATAACATTATCACTGATTCATCATGCTCTCAATATAAATATGCAGGCACAGTGAAATACAGCACTGATGCACTTTAGGCACATATGTAAAAATAGACTTGAAGCAAATTATGTCAGAATTAACCTAAAAATGCCACTGCTTGCCATTATAAAATATGCCAAATCACAACTCGCTGCTTTGCTAATTTGATTGCTGCAGCCTTTTATTCACATTTGAGAGCAGCAAGGACTTACACCTCCACCGCTCCCTCTCGGGGCCCTACCTCTTTCTGAGTACTCTGCTTCAGACACTGGGAGACTTTGACCCATAGACATTCCATACGTTCTCACAACTCCAGAACTTTGCGTATGAGGCTCCTTCTACTTGAAATCTTTCCCCCTGCCTGTGCCAACTTTGCCGGCCTAATTCCTTCTCATTTGCATACTGATTCTAATCTGTCTGTTATCTTCTTAGGCAGCAACTATGACATCTCTTCCCCAGAAAGTGTTCCTTGATCCCCCTAGACTGGTTTAGATACTCACTGCATTGTTCCATAGAACAGCATTGCTCATTTGTATCTTAGTATTGACAGCATTGTTCTAGTCACATCTTCTGACCTGATTCACCCCATAGACTTGAAGTTCCTAGAAGGGACAAGATTGCCTGCTTCAGCCCCAGAGGCATAGGCAAGTTTTCCCATCTAGCAGAACAAGCCCTTTCTCTACGTGTCTAATAATCGTGATATCACCTTGTTTCCTCTAATGCAGGGTTTTCTCAACCTAGGCATTGTTGATATTTGGAGATGGATAATTCTTTGTGGTGGGACCTGTCTTGTGAATTGTAGGGTTTTAGCAGTTTTCCTGATCTCAACCCATTATACACAAGCATCTCCCCATCTCAAGTGTGACAACTAAAATGCATTCACGCATTGCCAGATCTCTCTGAGGAGTGCAGGCTGGGGTTTTTCCCAGCTGAGAATCAGTGCTCTAAGGTTATTCTCCATAATCTTTAAAAATGTTATATTACTTTAAAATGGTTTTAAAATGTGCCATTTAAACAATGTTTTCAGGGTAATCAAATGCCTTATTTTATTTATTTATTTTTTTGCTGCATCAACTCTCTGCTATACTTCTGTAATATTTGGCTTATAATAGGTACTAAAATTGTTGGCTGAAAGTATTAAAAATGCCTGGGAAGAACACATTTCTCAATCACTGAATTGTCTTCTTATTTGTTTGCTCCTTTTTCTGCTTCAGAGCAAATGTGAAAATTGTTTATAGGTCACACCCCTAATCCCATTGGCCTATAAGGCCCCACATGATTCTGCCTCTCCCTTCCTGACTAGTCTCATCTCAGATGGTTTTCTGTTTCACCTTGAAGGATTCCTTTTGTCTGCTGTGAGCCTTGGCATATGATTCCTTTTCCATCTGGAATATACTTCCTTCCTCTTACTTACCTGATAATGTGAATGAGCATGCCTGTGTAGAAAGTTATAAAAATTCATGCTCAACAAACTTTGGAAAAATAGAGGGATTTATTGGAAGCATGCTACAGAATCGGACAGAATTATAAGAAGGGCAGGAGATATCCAGGCCTTGGGAACAACTGGCACAAGAAACTTAAATGCTGCCTGAATCCCCTTTCTGTCTCTCCTTCTCATGTTCCTACCTCTCTGATAAAATTTCACTTTCTTCTCCTACAACATCCTTCCTCCACATGTGGAGAACAGAAGCACAGCAACATGCTAAGTCTCCCTCTGGTATTGACTATTCTACCCCTAGAGTGGAACAGATTCTCTTCTCTTAAATTATGCTCCAGAACTGGCTCACCTTGGATCAAACGTCCATGTCTGTTTTAATGAGCTCTGGTTGTGGTCTAAGCTCACATAAAACGGACACAGCAGTACAGAGTTATTTCTAAATTTTGTGAGTCACCCTGCCAACTCAAATGTTGTCTACTAATTATTTCCATGTTGTACTGGCTAATTATTTCCAATCCTTCAGTGTTCATCTCCAATATCATTGCTTCAAAGGACCCTAATTACAAGCTCTTGTAGGACTTTTCACTTCTTCATAACACGTACTAAAATTATGATTACTTTTTGATTGGTATAATTTGTTTGCTATCTCTCTCTCCCACTAGAATGTAAGCTTTAGGAATGCAGCAACTGTGTCTATTTGTTCCATGTTATTTTCAGCAATTATCACAGTCTTGCTAAAAGAACATATTTGATTAGTAGTTGTTGAATAGAAATGAGTTCCTGGACTCACAGATTTCTAAACCTATCAAATCAGACATAGAAATGGTGTATTAGAATGACGTCAGAGAAATGGCGCTGTGAGTAGTGCTCCTGATAGCTCTCCCTGCAACTTCAACAAATTCAACAATCAGAGACAGAAAAACAATCTCATGAGCATCTGAAATACACATACATCAAACAAAGGTACAATTGGGCAAAAAGGTGGCTGAATATATAATCCACTCTGAAGAAAATAAGATGGAGAATGGAGTATTCTGCTTTCCTCACTGAACTGAGCAAGGGCTGCTTTCACACAAAACTGAGAGGAAGGGAGGGCTGGGGGCATGGAAAAAGCTGGGCTATGGCAGAGACGTTCAAGCCCAGGAGAGAATGTGCCTGCAGCTCAGCCCATGCAGAGCTAATGCCAGCGGCATACCCAGGCAGAGTAGGTGAGCAGTTGCCTTGTTTACTCCTGGTATCCCTGTCGGTAAGCACGGGCAGTGTATGAGTGAATCCACCTGGTGCTTTGGGCGTGTGTGCCCACATTTCCGGACAGAGGGGCTGGGTCGGAGACTGTCAATAGTGACCCTCTGTGTGGGCTGTGACCAGAGTTTCAGAATAATCCTGGCTTTCCAAACAACAGCACACGGGAAGTGCACGAAAGCCAGCTTCCCTACTCCCGGACCTGTCTGGGTGCGGCACCTCCGCCAGCTATACAGGCTAACAAAGCACACTCCTGGGGAAGAGAACTGTGGAAGTGGTGGGGGAAGGGTGCACAGGCAGCTTGCAGAGAGCCTCTGGAGAGCATTCATGTGGATTGCTGAGGAATACTAGACATGCCCGGAGGCTCATAAAAAGACACCTGAAAGGCAATCAGCTCCCAGCCCTGCCTGATTATGCTGGTGGCTCTGGCTGGTAAAGCCTTACCCAGAACCCTGCATTGAGTGGGGATAGAGGGGGGATTTGGCAGCTTTTAGAGCCTCTTGCTCTCCAGGCAGTGGCAGGGGAAACTTCACAGCTGGGTCCCCCGGCTGCTGGTTCAGGAAGGAGAGATTTGAGGAGAGGCTCCTGGAAAATGGACTCTTCCATTGTCAGAGCCTACAAACGCTAACAAGCCCCACCTACCAATGGGACTGAGGCCTAGTTTATGTCATCACCATAGTGACACAACAGCAAATCTCTGCCTAAGAGTGCCACAGAGGCAGAACCTGGGGTACAGCACCACCAGCCAAAAAGAGAAAGAAGAAAGAAAAAAGAAGATAACTTCTCAAAACCAGGAAATATCCACAGTCTTTATAACTTTTTCCTTTTTTTTTCTAGTATTTTTTATCTTTTTTTTCCTTCAACCTTGGTCATTTAATCCTCTTTCCATTTTATTCTTCTCTTTTCATTTTGAGCATTATTACCCATAGGTGTTACATTTTCCATTCTTTTTTTTTCTATGAGTGTTACATTCCAAAAAAACTCAATTTTTTTCTCTCTCTTTTTGTCTCTACTTTTCTCTTTCACTTTTCTCTCATTCGACTCTCACCTACCAACAAATTATTTTATTCTGGATTCAAATTTTTTCTTTGTGGCATTTTGTGTGCTTTTTATTTCACTTTTTATCTCTTTAGCATCTCATCCAACTCCAGCTCTCCATTCTATAGTTTTTGTGCTACTTAATAAAATAGAATTTTCATTTTTCACTGTATTTTTTCTTTTTTTTCTTTTCTCTTACACTATTTCTCTCATCCAACCATAATTTACAAACAAATTATGTTATTCTTGATCCAAATTTTTTCCTTATGCCATTTTGTGGGTTCTTGCTTCGTTTTTTGCCTCGTTGTCACTCCCTCCCAACCCAGGCCCTCTGTTCTACATATTTTTGTTCCACTTAGCACAATAGAATTTTCAGTTTTCCACTGCATGTTCTCAAAAAAAATTTATCAAATCTTATTAATACCACTCTCAAATGCTATTTAAGAAAAAGAAGTAGAATATCATGGATATAGAAGACAGTGATATACCTCAGATAGATGAGGAAAAATCTATAGAAAAAAATTTTAATAGCTTAGAAACTTTGAAGTTAAATGACAGAGAATTTAAAATTGAAGTCCTAAAAATACTCGGGGATATACAAGAAAGCACAGAAAGGCAATTTAAGAAGCTCAAAAAACAATTCAATGAACAGAAAGAATACTTCACCAAGGAAATTGAAACTATGAAAATGAATCAAATAGATGAAAAACTCAATCCATGAACTGAAAAATGAGGTGACAAGCTTAGCCAACAGAACAGGCCAGATAGAGGAGAGAATTAGTGACATAGCAGACAGGCAACTAGAGGTACTACAGAGAAAAGAGGAGAGAGACTCATGAATTAAAAAAAAAATGAGATAGCCCTATAGGAATTGTCTGACTCCATCAGACAGAGCAACATAAGAATAATGAGTATATCAGAAGGAGAAGAGAGAGAAAATGGAATGGAGAACATATTCAAACAAATAATAGATGAGAACTTCCCAGGCCCGTGGAAAGAATTAAAACCTCAAATTCAAGAGGCAACCAGAACACCGAGTTATATTAACTCTAACAAACCTACTCCAAGGCACATCATAATGAAATTGGCACAAACCAATGACAAAGAAAATATTCTCAAGGCAGCCAGGGAAATGAAGAATACAACTTATAAAGGGAGGCCCTTTAGATTATCAACAGATTTCTCAGCAGAAACTCTACAAGCTAGAAGAGAGTGAACCTCAATATTTAAAGTTCTGAAAGAGAGGAACTTCCAGCCAAGAATACTACACCCATCAAAGCTATCCTTCAAATATGAAGGAGAAATAAAAACATTCACAGATACAGAAAAGATGAGAAAATTTATCACCAGAAAACCCTCACTTTAGGAAATACTAAAGGAGGTTTTCTGACCAGACACAAAAACAAAACAAAACTAAACTAAAGTAAAAGCTCCATCAAGATTGCAATAAAAACAAGATTAATCTGTAACAAAGAAACAAAAAAGGGGAGAGGACAAAGATTAACAGTAGCAAAGGAGGACGGAGTGCAGAAGCACTCATGAGATAATGTACTACAATGAACATGATATGTATGCTTTCCATTACTTAATGGTAACCACTCCTGAAAAAACCCACACAGAAGTACATGGCTTGAAAAAAGAAGTAACAGCGAAAAGAAGTATGAATTACAACCAAACAAAAACAAATGATAGAAAAATAAAAGAGAAAAACCAAACAAGAAACAAAACTATCAGAAAGCAATATATAAAATGGCAATAGGAAACCCTCAAAAGTCAATAATTACACTAAACATAAATAGATTGAACTCACCAATAAAAAGACACAGAGTAGCAGAATGGAATAAAAAAGAAAATCCAACTGTATGCTGCCTACAAGAAACACATCTAAGCAACAAGGATAAAAACAAATTCAAAATGAAAGGTTGGAAAACAATACTCCAAGCAAAGAATATCAACTAAAAAAAAAGCAGGTGTAGCAATACTCATATCTAACAATGCTGACTACAAGACAGCAAAGGTAATCAGAGACAAAAACGGTCATTTCATAATGATAAAGGGGACATTGAATCAAGAAGACATAACACTTCTTAATATATATGCACCAAACCAAGGAGCACCAAAATATATAAGACAGCTACTGACTGACCTAAAAACAAAAACTGACAAAAATACAATTATACTTGGAGACCTCAATACACTGTTGACAGCTCTAGATCATTCATCCAAACAGAAAATCAATAAAGAGATATTGGCCTTAAATTAAACACTAGAACAATTGTATATGATAGACTTCTATAGGTCATTTCATCCCAAAGTGCCAGAGTATACTTTTTTTTTTTAACAGAGACAGAGAGAGAGTCAGAGAGAGGGATAGACAGGGACGGACAGACAGGAACAGAGAGAGATAAGAAGCATCAATCATCAGTTTTTCGTAGTGACTCCTTAGTTGTTCATTGATTGCTTTTTCATATGTGCCTTGACCACGGGCCTTTAGCAGACCAAGTAACCCCTTGTTCAAGCCAGTGACCTTGGGTCCAAGCTGGTGAGCTTTTGCTCAGATGAGCCCGAACTCATGCTGGCAACCTCGGGGTCTCAAACCTGGGTCTTTCGTATCCAAGTTTGATGCTCTATCCACTTTGCCACCGCCTGGTCAGGCTGAAGTATACCTTTTTCTCTAGTGTACATTCTCAAGAATTGACCATATATTGGGCCACAAAAATAACATCAACAAATTCAGAAAAATTGAAACTATACCAATCATATATTCTGATCATAAAGCCTTGAAACTAGAATTCAACTGAAAAAAAGAGGTAAACAAACCCACAAAAATTTGGAAACTAAAAAACATACTTTTAAAAAATGAGTGGGTTAAAGAAGAAATATGCGCAGAGATCAAAAGATACAGGCAAATGAAAATAACAATACAACATATCAGAATCTCTGGGATGCAGCAAAAGAAGTAATTAAGAGGGAAGTTCATATTACTACAGGTCAATAAGAACAAACAAGAGAGACCCCAAGTAAACCACTTAACTTCACATCTTAAGAAACTAGAAAAAGAAGAACAAAGACAACCCAAAAACAGCAGAAGAAAGGAAATAATAGAAGTCAGAGCAGAAATAAACAAAATAGAGAACAGAAAAACTATAGAAAAAATTAATAAAACAAGAAGCTGGTTCTTTGAAAAGATCAACAAAATTGACAAACCCTTGGCAAGACTCACCAAGGAAAAAAGAGAAAGAACTAATATAAACAAAATCCAAAATGAAAGAGGAGAAATCACCACAGACATCATAGATATACAAAGAATTATTGTAGAATACTATGAAAAACTATATGCCACCAAATTTAACAATATAGAAGAAATGGATAAATTCCTAGAACAATACAATCTTCCTAGACTAAGTCATGAAGAAGCAGAAAGCCTAAACAGACACATAAGCAGGGAGGAAATAGAAACCACTATTAAAAACCTCCCCAAAAATAAAAGTCCAGGGCCAGATGCCTATAATAGTGAAGTCTATCAAACATTCAAAGAAACTTGGTTCCTATTCTACTCAAAGACTTCCAAAAAATTGAAGAAGTAATACTGCCAAACACATTTTATGAGGCCAACGTAACCCTCATACCAAAACCTGGCAAAGACAACACAAATAAAGAAAACTAAAGACCAACATCTCCAATGAATACAGATGTTAAAATACTAAACAAAATACTAGCAAATCGAATACAACACATTAAAAAAATAATTCATCATGATCAAGTGGGATTCATCCCAGAATCACAAGGATGGTTCAATTTATGTAAAACGGTTAACGTAATACTCCATATCAACAAAACAAAGAACAAAAACCATATGATCTTATCAATAGATGCAGAAAAGGCTTTCAATAAAATTCATCATTTTATGTTTAAAACACTTAACAAAAGGGGTATAGAAGGAAAATATCTCAACATAATAAAGGCCATCTATGATAAACCATCATCTAACATCATATTAAATGGCATAAAACCTAAGACTTTTCCACTAAAATCAGGAACAAGACAAGGTTGTCCACTCTCTCCACTCTTATTCAACATAGTGCTGGAAGTTCTAGCCAGAGAAATCAGAGAAAGAAATAAAAGGCATTCATATTGGGAAAGAAGAAGTAAAGGTTTCACATTTTGCAGATGATATGATCCTGTACATATAAAATGCCAAAGACTCCACAAAAAGACTACTAGAAACAATAAACCAATACCTTAAGGTTGCAGGATACAAAATTAATATACAAAAGTCCATTGCCTTTCTATATGCCAACAATGAAACTTCAGAAAACGAGCTCAAAAAAACAATCCCCTTCATGGTTGCAACAACAACAACAACAAAAAAAAACCTAGGAATAAACATAACAAAGAGTGTAAAGGACCTATATAATGAAAACTACAAAGCATTGTTAAGGGAAATCGAAAAAGATATATAATGAACTGGAAAAATATTTTTTGTTCTTGGATAGGAAGAATAAATATAGTCAAAATGACTATAATACCCAAAGCAATATACAAATTTATTGTAATTTCCATCAAAATTCCAAAGTAATTTTTTAAAGAAATGGAACAAAACATCATCAGCTTCATATGGAACTATAAAAAACCCCAAATAGCCAGAGCAATCCTAAGGAAAAAGAACAAAGCTGGGGGCATTACAATATCTGACTTCCAATTATATTATAGAGCCACGACTAACAAAACAGCATGATATTGGCAGAAAAATAGACACTCAGACCAATGGAACAGAATAGAAAGCCCAGAAATAAATCCACATGTAAATGGCCAAATAATTTTTGATAAAGGGGCCAACAACACACAATGGAGAAAAGAAAGCCTCTTCAATAAATGGTGCTGGGAAAACTGGAAAGCCACACGCAAAAAAAATGATCCTCGACTGCAGTTTGTCCATTTGTACTAAAATTAATTCAAAATGGATCAAAGATCTAAATATAAGATCTGAAACAATAAAAGTACATAGAAGAAAACATAGGTACTAAACTCATAGGCCTTGGTTACAAAAAGCACTTTATGAATTTGACTCCAAAGGTAAGGGAAGTGAAGGCAAAGATAAATGAATGGAACTGCATCAGACTAAGAAGCTTTTGCCCAGCAAGAGAAACTGACAACAAAACAGACAGCTAACTAAATGGGAGATGGTATTTTCAAAGAACAGCTCAGATAAGGCCTAATATCAAAATATACAAAGAACTCATAAAACTCAACAACAAACAATCAAACAATCCAATTAAAAAAATGGGAAGAGACATGAACAGACACTTCTCCCAGGAAGAAATACAAATGGCCAACAGATATATGAAAAGTAGCTCATCTTCATTAGCTATTAGAGAAATGCAATTCAAAACTACAATGAGATACCACATCACACCTGTTAGATTAACTATTATCGACAAGACAGGTAATAGCAAATGTTGGAGAGGCTGTAGAGAAAAAGCAACCCTCATCCACTGTTGGTGGGAATGTAAAGTAGTACAACCATTATGGAAGAAAGTATGCTGGTTCCTCAAAAAAATAAAAATAGAACTACCATATCACCCAGCAATCCCTTTACTGGGGATGTACCCCCCAAACTTAAAAACACTGGTATGTAAAGACACATGCAGCCCCATGTTCACTGCAGCATTGTTCACAGTGGCCAAGACATGGAAACAATCAAAAACCCTTCAATAGATGACTGGATAAAGAAGATGTGGTCCATATATACCAGGGGTTCCCAAACTACGGCCCACGGGCCACATGCGGCCCCCTAAGGCCATTTATCCAGCCCTTGCCACACTTCCAGAAGGGGCACCTCTTTCATTGGTAGTCAATGAGAGGAGCACAGGATGCCGATGCTACACAGTACTACTTCCGGTGATGCGGGATACACGCGTCATGGCTCCGGAAGCATGTCATATCACTTGTTATGGCTAGCAGTGACAAATATGAAACTGGACATTGACCATCTCATTAGCCAAAAGCAGGTCCATAGTTCCCATTGAAATACTGATCAGTTTGTTGATTTAAATTTACTTGTTCTTTATTTTAAATATTGTATTGTTTCTGTTTTGGTTTTTTAGTTTAAAATAAGATATGTGCAGTGTGCATAGGGATTTTTTCATAGTTTTTTTTTTTAGTCCAGCCCTCCAACGGTCTGAGGGACAGTGAACTGGCCCCCTGTGTAAAATGTTTGGGATTCCTGATATATACTATGGAATACTACTCAGCCATAAGAAATGATGACATTGTATCATTTACAACAACATGGATGGACCTTGATAACATTATACTGAATGAAATAAGTAAATCAGAAAAAACTAAGAACTATTTGATTCCATACATAGATGGAACATAAAAGTGAGACTCAGGGACATGGACAAGAGTGTAGTGGTTCGGGGGGAGGGAGGGGGAGGGAGGAGATAAAGAAAGAGGAGGGGCACAAAGAAAACCAGATAGAAGGTGACGGAAGACTATATGACTTTGGGTGATGGGTATGCAACATAATCAAATGTCAAAATAACCTGGAGATGTTTTCTCTGAACCTATGTACCCTGATTGATTAATGTCACCCCATTAAAATTAATAAAAAAAGGAAAAAGAAATGGTGTGTTAGAGAGAAAGTGTTAAATGATTGCAAATTAGTTTCATTAAAATAATATTAGTAATTTCAAATGTATACATACTGTCTATACCAAGATTATGACTCATATTTAATTACTATTGCTAAGATGATTATATGTCAGAAAATGCTTTGCAGTTTATGTAACCGTAAGGTGGCATCGGTGGTTTAGGGTTATAATGTGAATAAAGAATGATGTTCAGTTTTATTCTCATGAAAAGAATGTTCTCATGAGCAGGAATTACATATGAAAGTAACAAGGTGTGCCACAGAGTCTTTGGTTGGTACAAACTTAAAGAAATAGTAATAAAATTTAAAGAAAATAAAAATAAATTTAAATGGATCTGAGAATAGAATATTGATTGCAGTTTCTATCAAGTCTGTTGGTTGTTATGCCATTTACAAGATATACAAGTTTAGAGATGAAAGATAAAGAAATGATCAATTTGAGTATGTGAAAATGAAAAACTTTAGTCAGTTAATAAAACACCACCCATAAAAATAAAATGCAGGGAGGATGACGTCAGAGTAATGGCGGGGTAAGAAGTGATACCAATAAATCTCCCCCAAAACTCAACAAGATCTTCAACCAGAAATAGAAAAACCTATCCTTGCAGCCTCCAGATGTTTCGCAATACACCCAAAGGTATGATCAAGCGAAAAATTGGCCAGATATATAACCAAACCCCAAAGGAATTAAAGAGTAAGAAATGCTCCGCCTTCCTCACTAACCTAAACAGGGCAGCTTTGTCTGGGATCCGTGAATATAGAAACTGAGGTGGGCAAAGGGGGTGAATAGATCCAGGCCGCGGCACAAATGGCCGAACCAGGCTGTGGCATAGAGATCCAAGCCGAGGAAAAACTGATCCTGTGGCAACCCGGGCAATACAAGCTAACACTCGTGCCAAACCCAAACAAAGAAAGACAGGCGGGGCAGCCATTTTACTCGATCTCCTGGTCAGCGCGCAGATAGTGGGTGAGAGATTTCTTCCTAAGCCCCGGGAGTGGGTGCCCGTGTTACCCCACAGAGAGGCAGAGTCAGAGACCTTTCTGTGGGCCGAAAGCGGAATCTCTGGGCAGCCCCAGCGCCCTGGGAAAGCCGCGCACGAGAGGGAGCAAGAACTAATTCCAACAGTGGAACTTTTCCGTGCTGGTAGGGGATTCACTCAGAGGGAAACGCGGCCGGCCTCATATCCTGGTCTGCGCGTGCAGATAGTGAGCGAGAGATTCCTCCGAGTGCCTCGGCAGTGCACGCCCGTGTTATCGCAAAGAAGGGCAGAGTCAGGGTCCTTTCTGTGGGCCAAAGCGGAATCTCGGGCTGCCCCAGTGCCTTGCAAAAGCCGCACACAGGGACAGAGCGAGAGCCAATTCCAACGCTGCAACTTTTACATGCGGTTGGGTGTTTCACTCAGAGTGTGAGACTGCTGGCCGGATATCCTGGTCTGCGCACGCAGATAGTGAGCGAGAGTTTCCTCCAAGCACCCCGGAAGTGGGCGCCCACCTGTGTTACCGGACAGAGTGGCAGAGCCAGAGGTCTTTGAGTGGGCGGAAACCCCGCCTGATTATGCTAGCAGCTCTGACTGACTGAGACTTACCCAGATCCCTGTGCTGACTGGAAATAGAGTGGGGAGTTGCCAGCTCTTTGAGCCTCTTACTATCCAGGCAGAGGCAGCAGCAACCCCATAGCTGGATTATCAGGCTACTAATTGAGGAAGGAAAGACTAGGAGAAAGGCTCCAGGAACACGGACTCTCTCACTGTCGGAGCCTATAAATGCTAATGAGCCTCGACTGCCAACAAGACTAAAGCACAATACATGACATCGCCATAGAGACTTATCAACTGCAAACCTCTACCTGAGCGTGCCAAAGGGGCAGAACCCGTGGTACAGAGTCACCAACCAGGAAGAGGGAGAGAAAAGAAAAAGCAAGAAGATAACCTCTCAAAATCAAGAATAATATGCAGACTTTATAACCTATCCCATTTTATTATATTTGTTCGTTTGTTTCTCTTAT
This sequence comes from Saccopteryx bilineata, assembly GCF_036850765.1. Classification (NCBI taxonomy): domain Eukaryota; kingdom Metazoa; phylum Chordata; class Mammalia; order Chiroptera; family Emballonuridae; genus Saccopteryx; species Saccopteryx bilineata. The sequence continues at coordinate 182,783,235 of NC_089491.1, read as the reverse complement.
CTTCATTCTTGATACTTTTTTTCCTCCTCCAATTTGGCCGATTAACTCTCTGCCGGTCTTACTCTCTCCTCTCCTTGAACTACACTACCCATAAGTGTTACATCTCCCATTATCTTTTCTCTCCTCTTCCTTTCTCTCTATGAGGGTTGCACTCCAAAACCCTTAACTCTCTCTCTCTCTCCTTTTTTTTTCTTCTTTTAGTGGTTCCCTCTTTCTTTATCTCTCTCTCTTTCTTTTCTCCCTCTACATTAGTTTCTTCCTTTCTCCTTTACATCTCCTCTCATTCAAACCTCAATAACAAACAAATTACCTTATCTGGGACTCAAACTTATGTTTGTGGCATTTTGGGGGGTTGTTACTTCACCTTTTTAACTCACTAGCAGTACTCCCATCCCTGGCTCTCCATTTTATCTAGTTCTTGTTCCACTAAATACAATAGTAATTTTTTTATTTCCCCCACCTTTTTTCAGTTTTCCTCTTATTCCTCTCATCATAACTCTTAGTCAACCAACACCTAAAAGCAAATCATTTTATTCTTGACCCAAATTTTTTCCTTATTTGCTTTTTGTGGGTCCATACCCCATTCTTTTTTCTTTTTTTTTTTGCCCCTTTATTACTTTTCCCCAATTCAGGCCCTCTGTTACAGGCATTGTTTGTTATAATTCACAGTTCACCACAAGATTTTCTGAAGAAAGAGGGGAGAGGAGAGGAGAGGAAAAAAGGAGGGGGGGAAATAATTTCCTTTTTTAAAAATTTTTATTTTATTTTTCTTTATTTCATTATTAATTTTTTAAAAAAAACAACTCTTTTCGATTTTTTATTTTTTTAACTTTTTATTCTTTATTAAATATCATTAATACTATCAACAAAACCACCCTCAGATGCCATTAAGGAAGAGAAAATCAAATATCATGGATACAAAAGACAGAGAGGTAACACAGCTAGATGAGGAAAAATCTATGGAGAAAAAATTTAATATATTGGAAACCTTGGACCTAAATGACAGAGAATTCAAGATAGAAATCCTAAAAATCCTCCGAGATATACAAGAAAACACAGAAAGGCAATTTAAGGAACTCAGAAAACAACTCAATGAACACAAAAAATATATGTCCAAGGAAACTGAAACTATAAAAACAAATCAAACAGAGATGAAAAACTCAATTCACGAGCTGAAAAACGAAGTAACAAGCTTAGCTAATAAAACAGGTCAGATAGAAGAGAGGATTAGTGAAATAGAAGACAAGCAACTTGAGGCACAACAGAGAGAAAAAGAAAGAGACTCAAAAATTAAAAAAAATGAGATAGCTCTACAAGAATTATCTGACTCCATCAAAAAGAATAACATAAGAATAATAGGTATATCAGAGGGAGAAGAGAGAGAAAATGGAATGCAGAACATACTCAAACAAATAATAGATGAGAACTTCCCAAGCCTGTGGAAAGAACTAAAGCCTCAAGTTCAAGAAGCAAACAGAACTCCAAGTTTTCTTAACCCAAACAAACCTACTCCAAGGCATATCATAATGAAATTGACACAAACCAACAGCAAAGAAAAAATTCTCAAGGCAGCCAGGGAAAAGAAGAATATAACATATAAAGGAAGGCCCATTAGATTATCATCAGATTTCTCAGCAGAAACTCTACAAGCTAGAAGAGAGTGGACCCCAATATTTAAAGTCCTGAAAGAGAGGAACTTTCAGCCACGAATACTATACCCATCAAAACTATCCTTCAAATATGAAGGAAAAATAAAAACATTTACAGATACAGAAAAGATGAGGGAATTTATCATCAGAAAACCCCCACTCCAGGAATTACTAAAGGAGGTTCTCCAATCATATAAGAAGAACAAAAAAAAAACCAAAGCCACAAATAAAAGCTCCAAGAAGAACACAATAAAACCAAATTTAAACTGTGACAACAACAAAAAGAAAGAGGGGGAGAAGATGGATATTAACAGTAGCAAAGGACGATGGAGTGCAAAAGTACTCACAAAATAGTTCGCTAGAATGAACAAGGTAGGGACCCTTTTCATTACTCAAAGGTAACCACCATTGAAAAAACCACCACAGAAGCATATGAGATAAAAAAGATAGCAACAGAGGAAAGATGTATGGAATACAACCAAATAAAAACAAAAGATAGAAAAACGAAAGAGAAGGATCAAACAAGACACAAAACTAACAGAAAGCAAGATATAAAATGGCAATAGGGAACTCACAAGTGTCAATAATTACACTAAATGTAAACATATTAAACTCACCAATAAAAAGGCACAGAGTAGCCGAATGGATCAAAAAAGAAAATCCAACTGTATGCTGCCTACAGGAAACTCATCTATGTAACAAGGATAAAAACAAATTCAAAGTGAAAGGCTGGAAAACAATACTCCAAGCAAATAACATCCAAAAAGAAGCAGGTTGTAGCAATACTCATATCAGATAATGCTGACTACAAGACAGGAAAAGTACTCAGAGACAAAAATGGCCATTTCATAATGACTAAGGGGACACTGAATCAAGAAGACATAACAATTCTTAATATATATGCACCAAACCAAGTAGCACCAAAATATATATGACAGCTACTTATTGATCTTAAAACAAAAACTGACAAAAATACAATCATACTTGGAGCCCTCAATACACCGCTGAGGGCTCTAGATCAGTCATCCAAACAGAGAATCAACAAAGACATAGTGGCCTTAAACAAAACACTAGAGCACCTGGATATGATAGACATCTACAGGACATTTCATCCCAAAGTGACTGAGTATACAGTTTTCTCTAGTGTACATGGATCATTCTCAAGAATTAACCATATGTTGGGCCACAAAAACAACATCAGCAAATTCAAAAAAATCGAAGTTGTACCAAGCATATTTTCTGATCATAAAGCCTTGAAACTAGAATTCAACTGCAAAAAAGAGGAAAAAAATCCCACAAAAATGTGGAAACTAAACAACATACTTTTAAAAAATGAATGGATCAAAGAAGAAATAAGTGCAGAGATCAAAAGATATATACAGACTAATGAAAATGACAATACGACATATCAGAATATATGGCATTCAGCAAAAGCAGTGATAAGAGGGAAGTTTATATCACTTCAGGCATATATGAACAAACAAGAGAGAGCCCAAGTGAACCACTTAACTTCCCACCTTAAGGAACTAGAAAAAGAAAAACAAAGAAAACCCAAAACCATCCGAAGAAAGGAGATAATAAAAATCAGAGCAGAAATAAATGAATTAGAGAACAGAAAAACTATAGAAAAAATGAATAGAACAAGGAGCTGGTTCTTTGAAAAGATCAACAAAATTGACAAACCCTTGGCAAGACTTACCAAGGAAAAAAGAGAAAGAACTCATATAAACAAAATCCAAAATGAAAGAGGAGAAATCACCATGGACACCGTAGATATACAAAGAATTATTGTAGAATACTATGAAAAACTTTATGCCACTAAATTCAACAACCTAGAAGTAATGGATAAATTCCTAGAACAATAAAACCTTCCTAGACTGAGTCAAGAAGAAGCAGAAAGCCTAAACAGACCTATTAGTAGAGAAGAAATAGGAAAAACCATTAAAAACCTCCCCCAAAATAAAAGTCCAGGCCCTGACGGCTATACCAGCGAATTTTATCAAACATTCAAAGAAGACTTGGTTCCTGTTCTACTCAACGTCTTCCAAAAAATTGAAGAAGAAGCAATACTTCCAAACACATTTTATGAGGCCAATATAACCCTCATACCAAAACCAGGCAAGGATGGCACAAAAAAAGAAAACTACAGACTAATATCTCTAATGAATACAGATGCTAAAATACTAAACAAAATACTAGCAAATCGAATACAACAACATATTAAAAAAATAATACATCATGATCAAGTGGGATTCATCCCAGAATCTCAAGGATGGTTCAACATACGTAAAACGGTTAACGTAATACACCATATCAACAAAACAAAGAACAAAAACCACATGATCTTATCAATAGACGCAGAAAAGGCTTTTGATAAAATACAACACAATTTTATGTTTAAGACTCTCAACAAAATGGGTATAGAAGGAAAATATTTCATCATGATAAAGGCCATATATGATAAACCATCAGCTAACATCATATTAAATGGCACTAAACTGAAAGCTTTCCCCCTTAAATCAGGAACAAGACAGGGTTGTCCACTCTCTCCACTCTTATTTAATGTGGAACTAGAGGTTCTAGCCAGAGCAATCAGACAAGACAAAGAAATAAAAGGCATCCATATCAGAAAAGAAGAAGTAAAGTTATCACTTTACATGTATTGACCCCTCTGCAAAATATCACTTTTTGCAGATGATATGATCCTATACATCAAATACCCTAAAGAATCCACAAAAAGACTACTAGAAACAATAAGCCAATACAGTAAGGTCGCAGGATACAAAATTATCATACAGAAGTCAATAGCCTTTCTATATGCCAACAATGAAACAATTGAGAATGAACTCAAAAGAATAATCCCCTCACGATTGCAACAAAAAAAAAATAAAATACTTAGGAATAAACATAACAAAGAATGTAAAGGACTTACATAATGAAAACTATAAACCATTGTTAAGGGAAATCAAAAAAGATATAATGAGATGGAAGAATATACCTTGTTCTTGGCTAGGAAGGATAAATATAATCAAGATGATATATAATCAATATATCACCCAAAGCAATATACAAATTTAATGCAATTCCCATCAAACTTCCAATGACTTTTTTTAAAGAAATGGAGCAAAAAATCATCAGATTTATATGGAACTATAAAAAACCCCGAATAGCCAAAGCAATCCTAAAGAAAAGGAATGAAGCTGGGGGCATTACAATACCTGACTTCAAACTCTATTATAGGGCCACGACAATCAAAACAGCATGGTATTGGCAGAAAAATAGACACTCAGACCAATGGAACAGAATAGAAAGCCCAGAAATAAAACCACATATATATAGTCAAATAATTTTTGATAAAGGGGCCAACAACACACAATGGAGAAAAGAAAGCCTCTTCAATAAATGGTGCTGGGAAAACTGGAAAGGCACATGCAAGAGAATGAAACTGGACTACAGTTTGTCCCCCTGTACAAAAATTAACTCAAAATCGATCAAAGATCTAAACATAAGACCTGAAACAATTAAGTACATAGAAGAAGACATAGGTACTCAACTCATGGACCTGGGTTTGAAGGAGCATTTTATGAATTTGACTCCACAGGCAAGAGAAGTGAAGGCAATAATTAATGAATGGGACTACATCGGACTAAGAAGTTTTTGCTCAGCAAGAGAAACTGATAACAAAATAAACAGAAAGCCAACTCAATGGGAAATGATATTTTCAAACAACAGCTCAGATGAGGGCTTAATATCCAAAATATACAAAGAACTCATAAAACTCAACAACAAACAATCAAACAAACAAACCAATAAAAAAATGGGAAGAGGATATGAACAGACACTTCTCCCAGGAAGAAATACAAATGGCCAACAGATATATGAAAAGATGCTCATCTTCTTTAGCTATTAGAGAAATGCAAATCAAAACTGCAATGAGATACCACGTCACACCTGTTCGATTAGCTATTATTAGCAAGACAGGTAATAGCAAATGTTGGAGAGGCAGTGGAGAAAAAGGAACCCTCATACACTGTTGGTGGGAATGTAAGGTAGTACAACCATTATGGAAGAAAGTATGGTGGTTCCTCAAAAAACTGAAAATAGAACTACCTTATGACCCAGCAATCCCTCTACTGGGTACATACCCCAAAAATTCAGAAACATTGATACGTAAAGACACATGCAGCCCCATGTTTATTGCAGCATTGTTCACAGTGGCCAGGACATGGAAACAACCAAAAAGCCCATCAATCGATGACTGGATAAAGAAGATGTGGCACATATACACTATGGAATACTACTCAGCCATAAGAAATGATGACATCGGAACATTTACAGCAAAATGGTGGGATCTTGATAACATGATACGAAGCGAAATAAGTAAATCAGAAAAAACCAGGAACTGCATTATTCCATATGTAGGTGGGACATAAAAGTGAAACTAAGAGACATTGATAAGAGTGTGGTGGTTAAGGCAGGGGAGGGGGGAATGGGAGAGGGAAAGGGGGAGGGGGAGGGCACAAAACAAGATAGAAGGTGACAGAGGACAATCTGACTTTGGGTGATGGGTATGCAACATAATTGAACGACAAAATAACCTGGACTTGTTATCTTTGAATATATGTATCCTGATTTATTGATGTCACCCCATCAAAAAAATAAAATTATTATAAAAAAATAAAAAAATAATAAAATGCAAAAAACAGACCTCAAAAATATTTATGAGTGATCAACGTGTAATAGTTTAAATACACTGAAGATCTTTTATGCATCAGTAAGGAAAAAACTGCACTTTTATAAGTTAGCCAGAAATTTATAATGGAAGGAGTACAAATTCCCAATTAGTATATAAATATTTAAAACTGGTTCAATTTCACTATTTTATAATTTGCATAAAAGCATTTTATATATTATGTAAAAGCAAAACTGAGCAACAGAGACATATATGTATAATTAGCAAAGAGTCTGAATACTAAGAACCAGCTAATTTATGGCAAAAAGACACTTATGAACTAGTTTTGAGGGATATCATTAGAAAAACTTTCAAAGAAACAGTTTGGTGCTATTTTGAAAGAGCTTTGCTTTTGTTAGGGAATAGTTTGCTTATTCAGTGTCACTGAGACCAGCAGTTATGTGGCAAACCGCTTAGTCCAACAGCTGGTTTAAGGAGAAAACTGTATAATTAGAAACTGGCAAAAAATATATCCATTCATTCACCCAGCTATTATGAAGGAATAAAGGGTTTTCTTTGAGATGGGTCCTCTAAACAGAGTTTGGCCTTATCATCCCTGTATAAACAGCACATATAATGAACCACCGAAATTTCCAGGGGGGGGGGTTGAAAAATCTAAGACACATGCAGAATAATCTGTTTAGAATCTTTCCAGGTATCATTTTCCCTAATATTTTATGTATTTTTTCACTCAAATCTACCTCCTCAGAAATATATATTTTAGTTACTTTTCTTTTTGAATCTTACCAAAGCTTTCAAATAGCATCAGTTTTTAAAATAGGTAATTAAATTATGTAAGTGCAGTCACAAGTACAACTGATATAAACATGTTTGGGGATACATACAACGAATTTTTTATAAATACACAATTTAACCAGTAGGATCAAGTAGTCATTAGTTATTCGATAGTATGCTACTCTTGGTGTTGGGGAATCCATTCTTCAAAAGCTTGGACTTGAGGATCTAGAGTGGTTCACATGGAATTTAGTTAAGGGAATGTCTATAGTACTTACCTTTGTTTCAATACTGAAGGATTGAATATACAATTGTTATATTTCCTGCTGAACTGTAGGTCCCTTAAGGATGGCCATACATCTTTTCCATAGTACATTTCTATAGCCTATGATAAGATCTGGCACAAAAGAAGAATTAAAAACCATATTTTTTAGGTAGAACAAAAGAAGAAATAGAATGTGCTCTTTCAGTAATACTTTACTTCTATAAATCTGTCTTAGGAAAAATTCAGACCAATATCAAAGATCTATGTTAAGAATGAATATTCAGAGTTATTTATGACAGTTTAAAAATAGTTATAGGGTTACTTATTAAAGTATTGTTTATAGTAGTAAAAGATGAAAAATAGCCTAAATAGTATGAAATTAATTAAATTAATCATGATATGCCTGGTAAAATATTATCGTTATTAAAAATAATTTTTTTCAAATGTTAAAAATCTCCTTTTTCAAGGAATATGGTAAGTACTAAAAATTTGATATGTTTTTTTTAAAAAATTTCAGTAAAAACTGTACAGCATTATTCTAATTGTCTAATATAATTATCTATATCTGCATATGTCAAAGCCTGCAAGGAAAAACTCATTACTGTTAACAGTGGCTCCGTCTGTATTTTGTGTAATTTTTTATTTTATTTATTTCTGGATACCTGTTCACAGATTTGATGTATTATTTTACAATCAGAGGAAGAAAGTGCAATTTGAGATGGAACTGATTTTTTTCCCTCAGGGCATGAGAGAAAATGGATTAGCATGTAGTTAGAAATGCAGAAAACAGTCAAGACAGAGCAGCTGAGACAATGAAAACAATTAGGGAAGATTACAGTCACAGAGAGAGAAAAATTAAGAAAATGACAAATAAAAGAGGTCATGTTCCAAAAATTAAGTTTGGAGTGACTAGAACCATGAAAGAAATAAATTATGTGATGTGATGTAAAGAGTAATTTCTGTGGCTTCAATAAGTTATACAGCATTATTGATTTTATTGAATGGAGATGATAATAAAGAGAAATAGTTTTCACTTAATCCAGAAAAAATAAGAATCCAGTCAAATGATAAGATCAGCTATTGGTAGGATTTTCAAGCTGGATATTTCTTGCAGTTTTTCACCTTATTTTTTATCTGTAGTGTTTGTTCACTGTTTGAAGTTACCTAATTAGGATGGTCTCTCATAAGTGGATGTCTTCCCTGAGAAGAGACTTGGGAAAACATGTATTGACCCCTTTGCAAAATATTGTACAAAGCTCCATACACCAGGTCACTACACAACTGTATAGAGACATAACCTGTAGATCTGCTCTATTGGAAATGAAGCTGCAGACTTGTTCGAAGGCCCTGTCAGCCTGCCAGTTTTTCCTCTACAGAAGCCAAAGTCACTGGATCAGGCTAAGATCAACATTGTGAATCAGAGGAGTTACTCATAGCAGAAATAAGAGCTGATGTGCAGGTAAGAAGTCTGGAAACAAGCTGCAACACCAGAAAGCCTGATGCTATTAATTTTACTGACTTCCTGTTCGTGCTGCCAAATTCTCATTCCTCTTCAGCTAAAAAAGCAGGATCTTTATAAGCTGGACACATGTCCACAGCTGGGCACGAGAGCAAAGCAATGGGAGTAGGAGAAATGCCATATCTAAGCTATGTTGATTTCTGGTGAGGATTAAGTGAGCTAATGTGTATGAAAGCATTGAGATCTGTGCCTAGCATATAGAATAAACACAGTGTTAGTGAGAAAAGGGAATGGTGAATCTCAGCAAGAAGGGATAATAGTAAAGAGACATTCCCTGGATCTTGAAGAACGAGTAGGATTTTAATGGGTTCAATAGATACAGTGATTTCCATTCTTGTTCTAGGGACCAACTTTGGCTGTATAAGAATCACATGGGAAACTGACTAAGAATAGAGAATCTCTAGGCTCTATCCTAGATCCTGCAACAGAGCTACATAATATGTATTTGAAACCCACACAAAGTATTCTGATGCACAGTCGAGTGTGAGATAATTGAAGTCAGAGCTATAAGTAAAGTATAACAGCATAATGAAATGGTTTGTGTGATATTTGGAGTAGAACATCACCCCAGTTATTGTTTTTTGGAGACTCTCTTGGTTCTTTACGAACTTCCCTGCCATCCTTCCTCAGTTCTCTCAAAGGATCCTTCTCATTATTCTGGCTCAGTCCTTGCACCTTGTTTTTCTCTTTCTCAACTCCCATGGTATAGTCAGTCAGTCCCATGGCTTTGAATACTATTTATAAACTCGTGACTTCTAATTTTTAAAAATTCTCTAGCCCCAACTTTTCTGTTCGTTTACATATCTAACCCCTTAAGTGACTCTCCCCTTAAGTGACATCTGATACACATTTCAAACCAAATTTTTTAAATAATATGTTTTGACTTCCTACCTCCTGATGAAAATCTATTCTTTCCTCAGTCTTCCCCATCTTCACTCTCTAGTTCCTGAGATGAAACATTAGAATTATCCTTGACACCTCTCAACATTTAATGTAGAACTATATCACTCATATATTCTCTTACACTCAACATTTAATGTATGAGTATATCCTGTTGATATCTTCAAAATATATTAATTATTAACCTATAAAGCTACTGTTTGATTTTCCAAGGCAGTCCTAGTTCATGACTGCTAATAACATTTTGTTTTACTTTCAAAGGTGTCCTAATTTGGACAATGGTCATATTAGTTGCCACCTTAAAGCATTTCACTATCATTTCTCTCCTGGACTATTGCAGTTGGTTCTCACTGCTCTCCCTACTTTGCATTCTTTCCCCTACAGTCTATCCACCAAATAGACAATATCTGCTTTTCAAAATACGTTGTCATTTTGTGCCCCAAACTTCCAGAGCCTTCCATCCTGTCAGGGTAGGCTGGATTATACTACTGAAATACATCCCCGTAGTGAACCCCACAAAAGCTTTCACTCATACAGCATGTGTATTGTGTGTCTGTGGACCCAAGCTTATCGAGACTCGTCCTTGTTGTAGCTCAACCAACTGGAACATATACCCCTCTCGGTTGCCAAGGCAGGTGAGGGAGATACAGGTTGAAGAATGCATCATGATATTTTTCCTGCTTTAGCTCAAAGGTAACATGTTACTCCCACTCATATTTCACTAGTTACATCTAGTCAAAAGTCTTGCCCAAATAAGGAGTGTGATTTTCTATGGCCCAAAGGAAGAGGAGAACTGGAAAATTTTCAACGTATATCATGTTTCCAACATCATCTGACCCCAAATAAAATCCAAAGCCCTTGTGATAGCCAGAAGATCACATATAGTTTGCTTCCTAGATAACTCTAGTGCTACAACTTTTACTACTATTTCACTTTCTCCCTCTGTTTTAGTTATTCCTCTCCCTTGCTGTTTTTGAAAGCCATGATCACATACCTCTTCCTGGAACGATCTCTCTAAAAGCAGGACTAGATCCCTCATTTTATAGAGGTCTCTGACCAGATATTTCTTATTAAAAATGTCTTCCATTACCACTCTATAAAAAATAGTACTCGTCTGACCTTTTCATCCTGCTTTACATATCTTCATGGAACATGCTTCTACTTGGGCTATTATTTATATGCTAAGTTGTTTATTTTCTGTCTATTCTTACTGTAATATACCATCAGAGGAAGGATGTTGTGTGTTTGGTGTACAGCTATATATAATCCAGTCCCTAGAACAATGTCTACAGTAATTATAGGCACTCAACAAATATTTATTGAATGAATTATGAATTAAGATGTGATAATTTAAACCCTAACTGTGGATGAGCTACTCGAGAAGAGATAGCTGAAGAAATGACCTTTGGCATTGCCTTCTCTGGAGAGTTTGCTAGAGGAAATGAAGCTGCTGAATAAGATGGAGGTTGGAAGAGAAGAATCAGAGTTTATTATGTCATGAATGTAAAGGTGGGGTGCTTGCCAGGTTGAAAATGATGAAAAATGTGCAGAGGATATTCGATTTAGTAAGTAAGAAATTATGAATATTCCCATGATCTGCTGCATAATCAGTCATTTCAAGCTTAGTGGCAAAAAAAAAACAACCAACCCATTTTGTTTGCTTATGAATTTTTTTGATCAGGAATTTGGACAAGGCATAGTGAAGATGACTTATTTGGGCTCTTGGCTGGAAACACTGGATTGGCTTGGAGTGACTTGAAGATTGGGGCTGGAATCACCTGGAGGCTTTGTTCACATGTCTGGTGCCTGGTCTGGCATAACTGGAAGATGAGGGTCAGCTGGGACTGTTGACCAGAGGACCTGCAAGTGACCGCTCCTCTGGCTTGGGCCTACCACCAGTTGGTGTCAGGGTTGTCCCGAGAGGGAGTGTCCAGAGAGGGAACATCTGGTAATAGAGCTGTCTAAGGGAAGCAGATGTAAGTTGCATGGCCTTTGAGGATCTAGCTTAGGAAACACAAAGTGTCATTTTGTTGCTCTATGGCATCAAATACAAGCAAGTAACTAAGGCCACAACAGGTAAAGGAGGATAATTAGAGTCAAGGTGAGGGGAACTAGACTCCGTCCCTGGATTGGTGAGTGGCAAGACCACACTGCAAACGAGCATGTGGGAGGGGAGATTTCATTGCTATCATCACTGAAAATACAATTTGGCACAACTGGTAATATTTGATAAAACAATTTATGTATGTATATTTTTCTTCAAGAAGTTTGGTGGTAAAATAAAATAAAAGAGATGGAATAGATTAGACCATGGTGGTTAACATGGACCAGCGATTTAAAAACACTGGAATATATTTAAATGAACTATTTCAAACTTCTCATTTTCAAATAAAACAAAAACTGAAGAGTTTAATCAAACAAGTTAAGTGACCTGCACAAAGGCACACAATTTGGGGGAAAGCTACTTTCCAGAAAGCAGTACTGATAAGTCTTCATGCTTTCTACTTTCTACTCCATAATGATATCCTGGAATTCCACAAGAGTGGGTTGATCCAGAATGCCCTGTGCTCAGAGTAAAGAGGAGAGGAACAGATAGATTCAGGGCCCTGCGTGTCTGCTTCAACCAGAGCACCTCTGAGTTGATCAGATTTATATTGGGGTTCCATGTGAATTTTTATTTTAAAAAAGGATTTTACTGCTAAAAATTTTTAAAAACAATTTGATAGATTCAAAGTTCCCTTATATTCCTACTTTCTATGTTTCTAATTTCTGTTTGGTCCATAGACTGACAATGGCAGAAATTCCAAACATTAAAGAGATAGACAAAAGGAAGAAGAGCATGGAAAGTACCATTTGTTGAAAATATTTACATACCAAGCACTGAGGTAGGATGCTTAACATATGTGATCCCATTAAATCCTTTCACTGCTGCAAAGTAGGTGCTATTATCCAGCGCTTATAAGAAACCAAAGCTCAAGTCATTTAAATCACATGTCTAGGTCACTTGGTGACTCAAAGCTAAACTGGTTAGTCTACAAAGACAGTGTTCTAATAAAAATGGAGTTAAAAAACTTTTAAGAGCCAAATTTGGAAAAAAACATACATTTTTTGGGAACTAATTGATATAAATAAAATACTTGTTTATATGTGAAAACTCATATATTTGATTGGTATGCCCTGGATATATATTTGGCCCACTGCAGCCCAGGCCAAAGTTAAATTTCACAATCATAGAATAAAATTTTGAGGTGTTATCATAAATCTAAATGTTTATAAATTTTGAAATTAAATTTTATTATTAAAATATCAAGAACTTAAAGCACTTAAATGTTTCACATTACAGTACAAGAACAGTAACTTCTTTGTATTCTCATCTTTTAGAATGCTTCTGCAGACACTCTACTGAATTATTTATGATGTAACAGAGATCCTCACTGCCTACCACAGTAGGTGGATGGAGTACAATGTTTTGGTGCGCTACATTTTTCTCTTAGACCTTCTTTTTTGTACTTTGTGTCCTATGTATTTGGACTAAAACTGATTTGAAATAATTGAAGATTTTTGATGTTATCAATGCTTATAGCCTAAATAATTACAGATAATTTAAAATTATATAATCCCTATTATTCTACTTTATTATTTACATTTTATAAAAACTTTCAGATAAAAAATTTATTTTTCCTAAAGTTATCTAGTTAATATTTTTTTCCTAAAATCTATTAAATACATGTTTTTGTTTAATTCTTTAGATATTTTAAGTAATTTTTGACATATAGTTAGCAGCTTTACCTATTAAATAATAGCAGGTTTGGGCTTAATACCAAGGATGAAGCCAAACTTGAGCACATTCCTATTAAACGCCCACTCCTTGTAAAAACCTAAGTGTCTTAAGCAGCTCAGGAACCAAATGTATCCTAAGAGCTTTTTAGTTTTAGATGAAATTAATTAATATTCACAAATATCTTACCAATGTGGTAAGACATTTGAATAAGTTTAATTTGAAATTGTTATTGGGAAAAGAAACAAGAATGTTACTAATTTATTCAAGAATATATTCATATTCAGAATCAAGCAATCCATGTGGAGTTGTTAGATGGTTATTCAACAGTTTTTATGTTACTCAGGGTTCAGTGGAATCACTATTCTCTTTAATTAAACTTCTGACACTGAATATTGAGAGCTACCATTGTGAGACCCCAGAGATTTGAATGAAATCAATTTGATTAGTTAAATTTATTGAATGCAGCTTAAAAAAATATTAAGAGCCTGACCAGGTGGTGGCGCAGTGGATAGAGCATCAAACTGGGATGCAGAGGACCCAGAAACACCAAGGTTGCTGGCTTGATCACTGGCTCATCCAGCTTGAGCGTGGGGTTGATGGCTTGAGTGTGGAATCATATCCATGACCCCACGGTCTCTGACTTGAGCCCAAAGGTCACTGGCTTGAACAAGGGGTCATTCACTCTGCTGTAGCTCCTCAGTCAAAGCACATATGAGAAAGCAATCAATGAACAGCCAAGGTGCTGCAATGAAGACTTGATGCTTTTCATCTCTCTCCCTTCCTATCTGTCCCTATCTGTCTCTTTCTCTACTCTGTCACACACACAAAAAAATCTTAAGAATTGTTTATTTGGTTAATTCATGAAAGGGTAGCAAATTAGGTAATTGAAAGCAACGGTAACAAATTGGCCAGGACAACAATTTTATTAAAAAATTGATCAAAACAAATAATTTAGATGCTTTTTTTCAAATATGGTTATATTCATAAAATAATTTTTAATTACACTATAAAGTTAATCAGTTACTACTGCCATATATATTACAATGTATATTTATATACACAAAGTTAGTTATACTGTAATTCTACCATTTTTATAGATTTATATTATTTTTACATTTATAATAAACTATTTTATTAGCATGACTAATGAAAAATTAATGTGGCCCATTCACATATGGATCTATTACCATATGGTAAGGCAACAATTGATTAGGACAATGAATGGGGAAGACTAAATGTGAATTTATTTATATATTTCTTTGACTTTGCAATTCTTGAATTTTTAGTCAAATGGCAAGTGATAAAATTGGTCATGTTGGTAATCAGAAAATAATTGACTTTTGGTTATATTTTCTATGTTATCAGATGATTGAGTGAGAGCAAGATTTACTCTGTTTATTCCTTCCTTTCTGACTTGAATTTATCAAATACTGCTGCAGGAGAATTGAAACACTAGGTAGCTAGAGTATCAGTTGTTTTCAGTAAGTTCACTGAACTCTCATCACTAAACTGATAAATAATCCTTAATACAGTGTGACAAATGGGGCTGAGATCCAAAAGTGGACATGAACACATTTAATATAACTAATTAATATCCATCTTAATTAATGTCCTTGTTTTCAAAAGTGCAAAGTGGGTGAAATGAGTCATCTTTTGAAGTAGCAAGCTTTCTGTTTTTGAAAAGTATCTATCTAATCCTGAATTGAAGAACCATTTGTATTAAGTTTTTGTGCATTATAATAGTGATTTAAAATTCTCCAAAGAATGTTCCACAGAATAGTAGTTAGAAAGTATGTTAATACATATTGTGCTTAAAATCCTTCTATATTTTATTGCCAGAAAAAAAATGTTAAACTTATACCTTTATTTCAGGAATAATCATGTTTTTGGTATGCTAATTTGCCTTATGAATCTTAAAAGAATAAATTTTAGGTGTTTTCTAAACATTTTTGACTTTGATGTCCTATATTCATATCTCATGAGACTACAGTCTATCCAGTTAAATACACATCATAATATTTTTTACAGCTCTGAGATTATTTGAATATAATCATTTTTTCAAAGTGAGACTAGAAATTTGAACAGAAACTAAAATGAGCATGATATCTAAGAATAATCAATGGTGGAGAGACTCCCATCTCCTTAATAATATACATGATCCTTTTGAAATTATAAGGACATAAAGTTTAGCAAAATGACAATATATAAAATAATGCTTTTTTTTTTTAAGTGAGAGGAGGGGAGATAGAGAGACAGACTCCTGCATGAGCCCTGACCAGGATCCACCTGGCAACCCCATCTGGGGCCAATGCTCAAATCAACCTAGCTATGCACAGTGCCTGAGGCTGATGCTTAGGCCAATCAAGCTATCCTCAGCTCCTGGGGCCACACTCAAACCAGTTGAGTCACTGGCTATGAGAGAGGAAGAAAGAGAGGAGGATGAAAGGAAGGGGAGAGAAGAAAATGATTGCTTCTCCTGTGTGCCCTGACCTGGAATTGAACCTAGGATGTCCACATGCTAGGCTGATGCTCTATCCTCTGAGTCAACCAGCCAGGGCATATAATACTGCTTTAAACAAGATTGAAGGCTATTTCTCTCTGATAAAATTAGGAAATGGTCTTGGAACTCTGTGGAAAGAGTTTATCAAGACTGAGGATTGTTCTCCCTGTTGTCCTAGGCTCCTAGTGTAATTCCTTCATCTCTGTGATTCAAGATGGCAAAAGAGGGGAAAGAGAGGACAAGCTACTTTCTTTTATGGACACAATTTGTAAATTGCAAACAACATTTCTACTGACATGCCTTTCCCCCAAACTCAATCATATAAAGCTAACTGTATCTGCAACTGACTGGGCTTGGAGAGCATAGGAATTACAGAAGAACCTGCCGTCTCTCTGTATGGCCACATCGTCAGTACAGTTAACTTCTGATGACATATTTGCAAGGAAATGTTGCTTCTAGAAGTTAAGACTACATTTCTTGATTATCTTCTGTTATTTCTTTAAGTATGTATTCTAATACCCAAGAAAATCTAATAAGGTATAAAATGATTAGATGTTAATAATAAGGGAGGGGAGGATGGGAGGAAAGAGAAGGGAAAGAGAAGGGAAAGGGAAGGGAAGGGGAAAGGAAGGAAAGGGAAAGGGAAGGGAAGGGGAAGGGAAGGGAAGGGAAAGGGAAGGGGAAGGGAAAGGAAGGGAAAGGGAAGGGAAAGGAAGGAAAGGGAAAGGGAACAGAAGGGGAAGGGAAGGGAAGGGAAAGGGAAAGGAAGGGAAGGGAAGGGGAAGGGAAGGGGAAAGGAAGGGAAAGGAAGGGAAGGGAAGGGGAAAGGAAAGGGAAGGGAAGAGAAGGGAAAGGGAAGGGAAGGGAAAGGAAGGGAAGGGAAGGGGAAAGGAGGGAAAGGGAAGGGAAAAGAAGGGAAAGGGAAGGGAAGGGGAAAGGAAGGAAAGGGAAAGGGAAGGGAAGGGAAGGGATGGAAACAAATACAGAAGTAGAAAACAAGGCAGAAAAAAATTGTAATTGAATGAGGAGGTGAGAACAAGCTAGACCATTCATAATGGATCTTGCTGTGAATCAAAGTTGAGGGTAATATTTTGCATTTAAGGTCAGGTTTCCTGGCCAATGGGAAATTAATAAGTACTATTTAAAAAAGACCCATAAGCTGCCTGATTCATAGCCATTCAGCTGTTCTTAAACTATTTGCTTTATGATGATAACTTTTCATACTTTTGCATAACATAGATTCTAAATTTAGAGCTATTTCCAATTTTCTCTTTTTAATCTCAAAACTTTTTTTGTAATTCAGTATTTCTTAGAGTGCGTAAAAAAGGGTAACCCTTAGTTACTGTCAGGTTTTGTGCTATACATATTTTAAAAATAGAAATGATAGAAAAGAAAATTTTCTACAACAAATGCAAATTATAGGACTAGTGGGCATGGTTGTATCTTCTTGTCTGGATCTAACACTCATCATCAGAAATAACTTGCTTTTCATAGCTGAAAACATAGGTGTTATAATCCTGCATCTATCTGTAATTGCTTCAACTCAGGGTGCTATATTAAGAAATGGAAAGCATGTCAGGAAATTGCCCAAAGAATATATATATAAAATAATTTAACATTTGTTTGGACTTTCATCAGTCCTTTCACACTCACCACAACTATACATATATTTTATTTTTATAAATCCAGTGATTTATACTATTATATTCAGAATAGAGATGGAAGGTCTCTTTTTTTTCCTTTTAATTTCCCATCAGAAAAGGGAGTTGCTATGTTCTAAAGAGTGTATGTGTGCCCCAAATAACAATTATTTTTTAAATTTGTGATTTATTTATTTCTATTGAGGTATTTTTTTTAATAAAACACTTCTTGTTTTGAAAATACTTAAACCAGAGCACTCCTTTTGAGTTGTAGTAAGAGAAATATCCTGAAAAGCATTTAAGTAACTCCATTCTGCTTCAAATTTTTCCATGTTCTTAGTCAAGATCCTTGTTGCTCTGCCACCTTGAACAGGTGCTATATGTGGTAACTATGTCCACTTTCTCTTTACCAACTTCTTTACATTCAACTGAAACTATAGTGTAGCAGTTTCCTCATTCCTTGACCTCATTCTCCTCACCTTTCTTCTCAAGCCTCCCTTCTCACTAGCCCATTAAATGTAACATGTACCAAATCTAACCATTTTCTCTCCTAATTTTGTTAACGATGCTTCTTTTTCCTTTCATAAAAGTTTGAACCTTCATTTTCAAGTTGTGTCTGTTATCTGTCTCATGCAGTCAGTTGTCCTGCTTATTCTGGGGTCCACATCCACAATGTCTTTCTTTTCTGTATGGATCCTGTTCTCTTTCAGTTTGGTCAGTCTCTCATTATTTTTTAATTGACACTGTATGCTGTGCTCTTGTTTTTCCCCAGTTTTTGAAATGTTACCCATCTGCAAGATTCATGGTCACATATCAGACACCAATTTTTTAAATAAAGATGTTATAGATAGGTTCATACGAGCAATTTTACTCGGCAATAATGAATTTATTTTTCTCTATTCTAAAACTATGATCATTTAAAACATTATGTCCTATACTAAATAATTTAAACTCTTTTACATTGACAACACATTCTCAAAACAAAGTTCTAATTTCTCTTAGGCACTAGCCATGTCTTATTCATATATGTGCTCCCTGGAGCACTTTTCACAGTTTCCACAAAAATAGAAATACATTAAGTTTTTGATAAATTAAAGAGTGAATGAATTTAAGACTTATGACTATCAGTGTTAGTGCTCCCTAAATGTAGAGAATGAGCAAAGACCTTGTATGTTGCTTTGAGAATAGAAAATTCCTCATTCATTTTCTACCATGTAGTTTATTTCAGTCTTTTATAATAAAAGGGTATGGGTGTTTTTGGAAATAAGGTAGCTTATATCTATTGTTTTGCTAGAGAAGATAAATGAGTCACTATGATTTTATTACCTACATATAAGGCACTAATGGAAACCCTACATAAAATGCAGGCATGAAAAGACCAAAATTACCTTCATGGTTGTATTAGTGATCTATTGATGCATAATACATTGCCATAAACTTAGCATATTAGAACAGCACGCATTATTTTATAGTTTCTGTGAATCAGGAGTCAAGACACATTATAACTAGGTTTAGTGCTTCAAGATCCCACCATGCTGCAATCCAGGTGTTAGCTGGGTCTACAGTCTCATCAGAGGCTCAACTGGGTAAAATTTGTTTGCAACCTAACTCAAATTAATGGCAAACTCATCTCTGGGCAACCTGGGACTGAGCTGCCCTCTGTTCCTAGAGATGACTCGCAGGTACCTCCAGTGTGAGTTTCTGTTTCATGGAAGTTTGCTTCTTCACAGATGGTGAGGACGACAGACTCTAGAGCCATTCTGCTAGCAAGAGCATCTCACATAACATAAACATGAAGTCACATTCTGCCATTTTTGCCATTTTCTACTGGTTAGAAGCCAATAGGTCTCACCTATACTCAAAGGGAGGGTAATCAAAAGTAGCTGAGTATTTTAAGGGCCAACTTAAAGTCTCACCATGATGATGGCTTTTGGCAAGTTCCTATTTGTCCATGCAGAATTCCTGCCTCCGGTTCTGCTGTACATATTATTTTAGAAAGCATTCCTCCTACTTCTGATTTGACACTTTCATGCCTGAATTCCCACTGATTGGATATAAACATTGAAGGACCTGATGCATTCAGAGGGGAAAGGAAGATCTTTATTTGCTGGTTGTTTCAAGGACTGAAACCACTACGAAGTTTATTTATAAGAAGATTCCTGAAGTGGAGTTATACCAATACAGAATGCTATAAGCTGGACAGAACTTACAAGGTCATCTAGAACAACTACTCATTTTACTGATGTGCAAACACAAGTGCTCAGAAGTGGAATAGTTTGTCTAGAATTAAATCTATGTTATCTACATGGAGACTCTGAGCTCTTAGATAGCAAAGTTATTAAGTGCCTGCCCTGAAATTAATTGAGTTAAATATAGTTTATGGAGATTGGCTTTGAGCCAAAGAAGTAGGTTTTGGAACATTTTTATAAATATTTTAAATTGGTATAACAGAGTGAAAATTCTATAGATATTAGGCTTATTTGGTAAGCAATGAATAAAATTAAAAGATTCCTTGATACAATTTTTAAATGAGATCTTTTGTGCATATGCTAGTTCTTAGATTATTTATAGAGTGAAAAACAACTACCATGATATTTCCTAAGAGAGATATAACTCTATAAAAACACATATGAAAAAATAAATATTCAAAATTATCAATCATAAATACATGAAACACCTTGATCTGAACTTTGACTATAGTCCCAGTTCTTTTCCTTATCCTGGTTAGGCTCTATTCAAAAACTATATTTGTGTTTCCCTCAATGTGACTCATTCATTCATTCATTTACTTAATTACATATTGATGCAGCTTAGTATAAACCACATACTAGATATTATACTGGCCCTAGTAATACAAAGGTCAAGACTTAGTACTTACTTTTAAGTATCTCATAGAAGGAAGCATAAACAAAAATGATCATACAGTGTACTAAGAGTGTGGTGACAAGAACTAACTCTGGAAGAAACAGTTCCTGTGTCTGGAGAGTTAGAAGGACCGTTAGATAAGTAACATCTATCACCAGCAAGATGCACAACAAATATGTTGCCCTTCCTACTAGTTTCTTAGTTTTTTTAGAAATTTTACCTTATCTGCATTTTGAGTCTTCAGAATTATATTTTTATTCTGATTTAGGTGGCTTGAAGTTCTCCTAGATTGGAGTTGGGGGAGGGATGCAAGCAACATCATTCATTTACTTTACTACTTGATTCTTCTCCTGATTTAATGCTGTTACAACTTTGTGGAAAATGGGCATGTGTCTAATAGGTAGTTGATTTATTTTAGATCTGTGGTGCTCAAGTATAAAGATTTACATGGTGAGGGAACCATTTTTTATTATTTGAATTCATGTTTTCTTGTCATCAGTGAAGAACAAGTTGAACATTTTTACCTATACTAGCCACAGATGGAATTAGTACACAAATTACTTCTATCTTTTAGTGTCTGACTCCTTCAGAATGAATGAAAAATATCTGTACAATATATTTAATAAAAATTTATGAACTCTATCATGAATTTCTTGCTTTATATTATAATTTATTTTAGTTCTATCTCATTTTTAAGTTAACTCATTTAAACATATGTAACTGATTATCTGTGAAACAGGGTTAACAATTCAAATTTAATCTGTAGCTGGATCATGAAACTCAAGGAGATAATACATAAAAATTTTATATAATTTAAAACCTCTACAGAAATGAAAACCATTTAAAATTTGGAAAACTGAATTTGGAATTTTTATTTAAGTTTGGGAACAAGTTTTGAGGCATGGCAAAAAAATGAGTTAATTAAAAAATGTTTCTCTGAATTTTAATCTCATAAAGTAAGTTTTACATTCTTATAATTAATGTTCTCTTGCAGAGGTACTCACAGAATCTTAAAGATGGAGGACAAATATTTTCTTATTAGAGTTCTTATAAATTTATGTTAATATGAGTCCCAGTCCAAATGAAACACAAAATATCCTAGAACAGCTCTGGAGTAGCACTTATTTCTTAGGATCTTTTTCTCTCCTTTCATCCTTATCCCTCTGTTCTTTCCTTCCTTGTATTTTTTCTTCTTTTTCTTCCTTGCTATCTTCTTTATTAAAAAATAACACTCAATAGGCTATCTAAAGGTGAAATCTCCAGTTTACGTTCTGGAAGATGTCTTTTATTCAACTATAGGAATCTTTTGGTTTTATTTTCTAACCATTTCCCAGATTAGCTATTAAAAAGAACTAATAAAAAACATATTCCATATAATAAAATATGAAACTTTTTAAGCCATTCACCTATATTATAAATACTTAATCATCACTATGAATATACCAACATTACTCTCTAAGTAGAGAACGTAAATTAGGAGATGTTTATTTTACAGCAATAGATTCAAATTAGAATGTGATGTTTCAGTGCCCTCATTTAACTGCGTGTTGTGAAATCTCAATCAAATGAAGTGTCAACTACTGTAAGGTTCCCTCCCTCCCTCCCTTCTTCCCTCCCTCCCTCCCTACCTCTTTCCCTCCTTCCCTCCCTCCCTTGTTCCCTTCCCTCCCTCCTTTCCTTCCTTCCTTCCTTCCTTCCTTCCTTCCTTCCTTCCTTCCTTCCTTCCTTCCTTCCTTCCTTCCTTCCTTCCTTCCTTCCTCCTTCCCTTTTGTATTACTTACTGTAACAAATATGATTCTGGATATTGGGAGTTCCTAAAACACAGTTTGGAAGAGAGAGAGAGAAAGGAAGGAAGGAAGGAAGGAAGGAAGGAAGGAAGGAAGGAAGGAAGGAAGGAAGGAAGGAAGGAAAGAAAAAAGAAAGGGAGAGAGATGGGGGAGAGGGAAGAAGAGAGGAAAGAAGGAAAAAAAAATACTATTATTGCTTACTAGCATTACGTAAAAATCAATGAGGGAATGAATGTAGATGTTATAGTTAACTTAAGCTTACATTTCCCACATTTTGGGAGGATATGTTGAAAAGATTTAGGGTTGGAACACTATATAATATTCATTATTGGTATCCAAGTTTAGAGGTGTCCATGCTCATATCACCATTTCATAAGTTTCCTATGTATTAACTATCACTGTATATCATAATTGACCCATAGCATAATGGAATCCTTTCCACAGTAAAGGTTGTGTTGGCAACTGTTATAGCAGGAGAAACTGATGCAAATGCACTTTACATTTCAAATTCAACAATAACTACTAAGGCTTATGTAAACTTTTTTACTTCTTAATGTTTTTTGGATATGATAGTGTGGCTTTTTTCAAGGTGGGCTAAACTTACAACAAAATTTGGAGACTAAGTAAAATTTTATTATTATTCCACAAATTTTCCCATGGATTTTGAGAAGAAAAATCTACAATGATTTTGAAACTTAAAACTTTTTTGGGGGGGGGATTTTTTCCTCCCAGATGTTTGATGTATTTATGAAATCTAATAAAATGTCATGGAAATGTGCACTGAAAAATTGCTTCTGGGACATTTGTCAGATTCTTAGTATTGATTCATGAAACAGAAACCAGAAGTTGTTCTGAGCTGTAATCATTATGTAATAGATAGTATACATGTGTTTTTGCAAGTGAATAGTTAGCAAATTAGGCATCTGGATGAAGTGAAAGTTTGCATTCTAAATTGTATAATTCACCCCTGAATATCTGCCAGAGGAAAACAGCAAAGATAACATAGAATCTAAGGAATGATATAAGCTGATAAATGGGGAATGATAATGCAGTATCTTATGTTTTTGAGTTCAGATCTCTAGTATATCTTTCACAACTGTACTATTTCTGTACTTATAAAGAGATATTTAAATTTGCATAAGAGGTATTCTAAGGACTTGGGATTCAACTGTTCATATAAGAAGAAATCTGCTTGTCTTTACATTTTACCATTGGAAAGCTTTTTAAATTAAAATTTTAATTTATTGTGTTAACATGGATTCAAGAGTCCCACTCAATATAACACCCTCACCCCCAACCATGTGCCCACCATTACACCCCTTTTTTCCCCCTCCCCCTAACTCCTTCCCCCATCCCTCTGAGATTTACTGGCCTGTTATCTGTATCTCTGTGTTATGTATATATAATTTCACTAATCCTTTCACCTTCTCTGATCCCATCCCCTCATCCCCCTTCCCTCTCACAGCTGTCCCTCTGCTCCCTGTGTCCCCACCTCTGTCTCTATTCCATTCCTCAGTTCACCTTGTTCATTAGATTCCACATATAAGTGAGATCATATGACATTTTTCTTTTTTGGCCTGGCTTATTTCACTTAGAATAATACTCTGCATACCATCACAAAGGGTAAGATTTCCTTCTTTTTCACAGCCATGTAGTATTCCATTGTATATATGTACCATTGCTTTTTTATTCACTCGTCTAATTACTGATTCCACTGACTGACACTTGGGCTATTGTAAACAGTGCTGCAATAAAAATGGTGGTGCATATAACCTTTTGAATCAGTGTTGTGGATTCTTAAGATATATTCCTAAACGTGGGATAGCTGGGTCAAAAGGCAGTTTCATTACTAATTTTTTGAAAATGCCATATTGTTTTCCACAGTGGCTGCACCAGTCTACATTCCCACCAGCAGTGCAGGAGGGTTTCCTTTCTCCACACTCTCAACAGTACCAGTGTTGATTTGTTAATGAGCACCATTCTGACAGGTGTGAGGTGGTATTATATTGTGGTTTTAATTTTCATTTCTTTGATAATTAGCAACATTGAACATTTTTTTCATACGCCTACTGGCCATCTGTATGTCCTCTTTGCAAAAGTGACTATTCAGTTCCTTTGCACATTTTCTAACTGTATAGTTTACCTTCCTGTTGATGAGTTTTAAAAGTTCTTATAAATTTTGATAATTAACACTTTATCAGACGTGTTGGCAAATATGTTCTTCCATTTTGTGGGTTGTCTTTTTATATTGTTAAAGGTGTCTTTCGCTGTGCAAAAGCTTTTTAGTTTCATATAGTCCAATTTGTTTATTTTGTCCTTTAATTCACTTGCCTGTAAAGATATATTGGCAAAAATATTGCTATGAGAGATATCAGAGAGTTAACTGCCTGTTTTCTTTCAAGATGTTTATGGTTTTGAGACTTAGATTTATCTTTTATCCATTTTGATTTATTTTTGTGAATGGTGTAAGTTGGTATTCTAGTTTCATTTTTTTGCATGTGTCTGTCTAATTGTCCCAACAGCATTTATTAAAAAGACTGTCTTTACTCCATTGTATACTCTAACCTCCTTTGTCAAATATTAATTGATCATAAAGGCATGGGTTTATTTCTGGGTTCTCTGTTCTATTCCATTGATCTATATGCCTGTCCTTATGCCAATACCAACCTGTTTTGATTATAATAGCCTTATAGTACAACTTGATATCAGGAAGTGTGATACCACCCACTTTATCTTCATTTTTAAGATTGTTGAAGTTATTTGGGTTCTTTTTTGGTTCCATATAAATTTTTGGAATATTTGTTCTAGATCTTTAAAGTATACCATTGATAATTTAGTAGGAATTGCATTGAATCTATGGATTGCTTTGGGTAGTATAGACATTTTAATGATGTTTATTCTTCCTATCCATGGACATGGTATATGCTTCCACCTGTTTGTATCTTCCTTGATTTCTTTTTTCATTGCCTTATAATTTTCTGAGTACAAGTCTTTTACCTCTTTGGTTAAATTTATTCTTAGATACTTTATTTTTTTTGTTGCAATAGTGAAGGGGATTGCTTCCTTAATTTCTCTTTCTTACATGATTGTTGGTGTATAAAAATGCCCCTAATTTCTGAATATCAATTTTATATCCTGCCACCTTGCCATATTCATTTATCAGGTCTAGTAGTTTTTTGACTGAAACTTTAGGGTTTTCTATGTACAAAATCATATCATCAGCAAATAGTAATAGTTTTTCTTTTCCAATTTGGATGCCTTTTATTTCTTCTTCTTGTCTGGTTGCTATGGCTAGGACTTCCAGAACTATGTTGATTAAGATTGGTGAAAGGGGGCACCCCATCTTGTTCCCAATCTTAAGGAGATTGCTTTTAATTTTTACCCATTGAGTATGATATTGGCTGTTGGTTTGTCATCTGTGGAGTTTATTTTGTTGAGGTATGTTGTCTGTATTCCCACATTGCTGAGACTTTTGATCATAAATGGATGCTGTACCTGTCTAATTTTTCTTTTTCATTTTGTTTATGTGTTGAATCACATTTATTGATTTGTGAATATTGTACCAGCCTTGCCTCCCTGGAATAAATCCCACTTGATCATGATGTATGATCTTTTTAATGTATTGCTGGGTCTGATTTGCTAATATTTTGTTGAGAATTTTAGCACCTATGTCCATCAGGAATATTGGCTTATAGTTTTTTTTTTTTTCTTTGCAGTGTCTTTACCTGGTTTTGGAATTAGAGTAATGCTTGCTTCATAAAATGAGCTGTGTGTGTGTGTGTGTGTTGTGTGTGTGTATGTGTGTGTGTGTGTGTGTGTCAGAGACAGAGAGTCAGAGAGAGGGACAGATAGGGACAGACAGAAAGAGAGAGAGATGAGAAACCTCAATTCGTCATTGTGGCTCCTTAGTTGTTCATTGATTGCTTTCTCATATATGCCTTGACTGGAGGCTACAGCAGAACGAATAACCCCTTGCTTGAGCCAGCAACCTTGGGCTCAAGCTGGTGAGCCTTGCTCAAACCAGATGAGCCCACAGTCAAGCTGGTGACCTCGAGGTCTTGAACCTGGGTCCTCCACATCCCAGTCCGATGCTCTATCCAATGTGCCACTGCCTGGTCAGGCAAAATAAATTGAGCTTTGAAGTCTACTGTCCTCTTGAATTTTTTGAAATAGCTTGAGAAGGATAGATGTTACTTCTTCTTTGAATGTTTGTTAAAATTTGCCTGTGAAGCAATCCAGTTCACAACTTTTGTTTGATGGGAGTTTTTTGATAACTGTTTCAATTTAATTTGTTGTAATCCATCTGTTTAGGTTTTCTGATTCTTCCAGATTGAGTTTGGGAAGACTGTATGTTTCTAGGAATTTATTTATTTTGCCTAGGTTGTCCAGCTTTTTGGCATATAGATCTTCATAGTATTTTCTTTCTTTCTTTTTTTTCTTCATGGTATTTTCCTACCATCCTTTGTATTTCTGCAGTGTCAGTTGTAACTTCACCACTTCCATTTCTAATTTTATTTATTTGAATCCTCTCTCTTTTTATCTTGGTGAGTGTGGTGAAAGGTTCATCAATCTTGTTTACCTTCTCAAAGAACCAGCTCTTGGTTTAATTGATCTTTTGTATTATCATTATTATTATTATTATTATTATTATTATTATTTTAGTGGATATGTCATTTATTTCCACTCTAATCTTTATTATTTCCGTCTTCTACTTATCTGGGCTTTATTTGTTGTTCTTTTATTTGTGCTTTTAGGTGCACGGTTAAGTTGTTTATTTGAACTTTTTCTTGCTCCTTTAAGGTATGCCTGTAGTGCTTTGAACTTCCCTCTCAAGACTTCTTTTGCTGTGTCTCACTGATTTTGGGTTGCAGTATGTTCATTTTCTTTTGTTTCAGGAAACTTTTTATTTCTTTCTTAGTCTTATTGTTAACCCATTCATTATTTAATAACATGCTATTTAGCTTCCAAGTGCTTGAATATTTTTCAGTTTTTCTATTGTAGATTTCTTTTTTCAGGCCATTGTGATCAGAGAAGATGCTTGATATGATTTCAATCTTCTTAAATTTACTGAGACTTGTTTTGTATCCTAGCATGTGTTCTGTCTTAGAAAATGTACCGCCCTGGCCGGTTGGCTCAGCGGTAGAGCGTCGGCCTAGCGTGCGGAGGACCCGGGTTCGATTCCTGGCCAGGGCACACAGGAGAAGCTGCCCATTTGCTTCTCCACCCCTCTGCCGCGCTTTCCTCTCTGTCTCTCTCTTCCCTCCCGCAGCCAAGGCTCCATTGGAGCAAAAATGGCCCGGGCGCTGGGGATGGCTCTGTGGCCTCTGCCTCAGGTGCTAGAGTGGCTCTGGTCGCAACATGGGGACGCCCAGGATGGGCAGAGCATCGCCCCCTGGTGGGCAGAGCGTCACCCCTGGTGGGCGTGCTGGGTGGATCCCGGTCGGGCGCATGCGGGAGTCTGTCTGACTGTCTCTCCCTGTTTCCAGCTTCAGAAAAATGAAAAAACAAACAAACAAACAAACAAACAAAAAGAAAATGTACCATGAGCCCTTGAAAAGAATGTATATTCTACTGCTTTGGGGTGAAATGTTCTGAAAATATCAATTAAATCCAATTGATCTAGTGTGTTGTTTAAGGCTGCTGTTTCTTTGTTAATTTTCTGTCTGGGGGAACTACCTATTAATATTAGTGGGGTATTAAAATTCCCTACTATTGTAGTATTGCTGTTGATCTCACCCTTTATGTCCATCAAAGTCTGCTTTATATAGTTAGGTGCTTCTATATTAGGCATGTAAATATTTACAATGGTTATATTCTCCTGTTGGATTGCTCCCTTTATCATTATGTAATAACCTTCTTTATCTCTTACTATAGCTTTTGTTTTAAAGGCTAATTTGTCAGATATAAGTATTGCTACCCCAGCTTTTTTGTCATTTCCATTTGCATGAAATACTTTTTTCCATCCTTTCATTTTCAGTTCATGCATATCTTTTGTTCTGAGGTGGATCTCTTGTAGACAGTATATGCATGGTTCCTGTTTTTTTTTATTTTTATTTTTTATTTTATTTATTTATTTTTTAAGCTGGAAATGGGGAGAGACAGTCAGACAGACTCCTGCATGTGCCCGACAGGGATCCACCTCCACCCGGCACGCCCACCAGGGGCGACACTCTGCCCACCAGGGGGCGATGCTCTGCCCCTCTGGGGTATCGCTCTGCCATGACCAGAGCCACTCTAGTGCCTGGGGCAGAGGCCAAGAAGCCATCCCCAGCACCTGGGCCATCTTTGCTCCAATGGAACCTTGGCTGTGGGAGGGGAAGAGAGAGACAGAGAGGAAGGAGGAGGGGTGGAGAAGCAAATGGGCGCTTCTCCTATGTGCCCTGGCTGGGAATCGAACCTGGGCCCCCCGAATGCCAGGCCAATGCTATACCGCTGAGCCAACTGGCCAGGGCTCCTGTTTTCTTATCCATGAAGCTACTCTATGTCTTTTGATTGGGTCATTGAATCCATTTACATTTAAGATTATTATTGCCATTTTGTTTGTTTATTTTATGCCATTTTATTTATTTATTTATTATTGTCAATTTATTCTTATTTATTTATTGTCAATTTATTCTTATTTATTTATTTTCATTTTATTCTTTACAGCTACAATCCTTTTTCTCTTGATATTTTTTTTACTTTGCTCTTTTAATAGCAGGCCCCTTAACGTTTCTTGCAGTACTGGTTTGGTTGTAATAAATTCCTTGAGCCTTTTTTTTTCTTTGAAGCTTTTTATTTCTTCTTTAATTTTAAATGATATCCTTGCTAGATAAAATAGTCTTGGTTGTAGGTTCTTGTTTTTCATCACTTTAAATATTTCCTGCCAATCCCTTCTGGTCTTGAGTGCTTCTGTTGAGAAGTCAGATGTCATCCTTATGGGGGCTCCTCTGTAGGTAATTAAGTGCTTTTCTCTTACAGTTTTTAGTATTCTTTCTTTGTCTCTTAACTTTGGCATTTTAATTATGATGTGTCTTGATGTAGACCTCCTTGGGTTCTTCTTTAATAGGACTCTCTGTGCTTCTTGAACTTATGTGACTTTTTCTTTCATCAATTTAGGGAAATGTTCAGCTATGATTTCTTCAAACAGGTTCTTTATCCCTTTTTTGTTCTTTTCTCCTTTAGGAACACATATGATGTGAATGTTGTTTCTCTTCATGTTGTCATAGAGGTCTCTTAGAGTTTCCTCAGTTTTTTTGAGCCTGTTTTCTTTTTGCTGCTCTGCTTCTGTGTTCACATTTATCTTGTCATCTAACTTGCTTATTTGAGCCTCAGCTTCCTCCAGCCTGCTGTTGATTCCTTCTAGTGCAGTTTTCATTTCTGATATTGTAATTACCATTTCTGACTAGTTCTTTTTTTTATTATTTCAATGTTGTTTTTGATGCTTGCAGTCTCTAAGTTCTCATTGTGATTCTCTATTATTGCTCTAAGATCCTTGAGCATCATAAAGATCATTATTTTAAACTCTGCATCTGGTAGTTTGGTTTCTTTCATTTTATTTCTTTTTCTGGGGATTTCTCTGTTGATTCTTTTGGGTCATATTTCTTTGACTTCCCATTTTGTCTGTGATTAGGTAGTGCTGTTTGACTTTGAAATTTGTTATAGTCTTTATAAAGAAGATAGGCTTGGTGGTACTGACCTCCAGGCCACCTAATTTCCTTGCTCTAGAAATGCTTCTTGAGGGTAGTATTTACCCTTCTGTTGTATGTGAGTATTGAATGCAATTAGACCTTTCATGGGTATGATTATCTCTTCAGTTGAGTGGGCTGTTACGGTCAATCTTGATCATGGGTATTAGACTCTGTTACGTGTCTCTCCTGTTGGGTGTATTGTTTCTCCAAAATGTCTGATGCCTGCTGGAATCTTCCTTTGTGTAGGCTGCTTGTATAGCTAGCTAAGTCTAGCATTGGTGCTGTCTTCCAACCTCTACTGATTGTGTTGGTTCTGGGTCTTCTTGGGTTGGTATCAGCCATTGTCTGTAAACTGCCATGGGCTATGTGTCTGGTGCTACTGCTGTGTTCACTGTTTGTATCTGTACCTAGGTAGTGTGGCAGGAGTCAATCTGTTTACAAGGATCAGCTTCTTCATGCTTAGAAATGACAGCAGCTCCTTAAAAGCCCCAAGCTCTGTAAGATTTGCCTCCACTTTTCAGTTGCTTCTCCTCCTCTTGCAGCTGCCTGGTTTTCCCACAGTCTTCTGTAGAAAGAGTATAGTGTGGACTCAGACTGGCCTGACCCCACCAACCCCTCTATAGGTTGAAAACATGATGGGTTAGAGCAGCTGAGGTTGGAAATACAATGTTAGTGGAACTCCATTTCCTGGGTTTCTTGTCAGGAGCTCAGTACGAGGAAAGTGACTCTTACTCCAGAGCCTAATCCCTCAGTCACTGCTGAATACTCAAATTTTATTTCTCCCCAGAAAAGTGAGCAGCAGGTTTAGATTGAGTGGGGCCGACAGTTCCCTCTGCAGAAGTTCTTTCAGCTGGTGAGACCCTGGTCTCAGGGAGGAAGACTGAGAGATTCCTCCCCTGGGGCTGACTGTGCCCCCCACCCTGAGAGTGGCTAAGCTCCTTGACCAGACCCAACAATGGGCTCTCAGGGACTCACACTTTAAATGTTTATGCTCCAGTCCTCTCTCTACCTTCTGTCTGTGAAACCTAGCCAAGTGGAGCAGGATATCCAGCTTCTGGGCCAGCTTACTGTGAAGTTCCACCCTGTCCAATGCACATGAGCTGCTGTGCTGGTGCTGATCACAGGGAGCAGAACTCACTTCTGCTGGGCCATGTGTGAGGAACCCTTCCTTAGGACATGCCACCAGCAAGGGTTCTTGGGTCCTGAACTGATGCTCTTCACAGCTGGCCACTGGAAGTGCTGGCCATGGGCCTCTCTGTAGGAAACCTGGCACAGACCAGTGGGGGACACTGCCCATGACTGGCCCTCAGCAACCTTCTTGGATCTACAAGCAATCCAGAGATTGTGGCTGCCTCTGCTAGGCCCATTGCACATGGAAATACCAGGATGCACCCCTAGGCTGGCTTTGTCCTACACTGTTCCTGAGGGAAGGTCCATAAAATGCCAAGGTTCTTTGATACCCCCCTCCTACTGTATGCTTGTTGGGCTCAACCACTGGAAAAACCTCGGGTAGAGTCTAGAGCAGGGGTCCCCAAAGTTTTTACACAGAGGGCCAGTTCACTGTCCCTCAGACCATTGGAAGACCAGACTATAAAAAAAAACTATGAACAAATCCCTATGCACACTACACATATCTTATTTTAAAGTAAAAAAAAAAACAAAACAAAATGGGAACACTACAATATTTAAAATAAAGAACAAGTAAATTTAAATCAACAAACTGACCAGTATTTCAATGGGAACTATGGGCCTGCTTTTGGCTAATGAGTTGGTCAATATCTGGTTCCATATTTGTCACTGCTAGCCATAACAAATGATATGACATGCTTCCGGAGCCATGATGCTTGCATCCCACGTCACCTGAAGTAGTACTGTACGTGAGCGATACTGCGCTTTGCATCGCTCTCACTGACCACCAGTGAAAGTGGTGCCTCTTCTAGAAGTGTGGCAGGGAGCGGATAAATGGCCTCAGGGGGCTGCATGTGGCCCACAGGCCATAGTTTGGGGACCCCTGGTCTAGAGCCTGCAGCAATTCAGGAATTAGGACAAGTGGTGGGTATGGCTTCTTCCCCTCATCCCTAGGTGTCAGTCTGTCCAAACTTTTTGCACAGACCTCAGTAGGGTGTGACCCCTGGAGTCAGGTGTCTGTGGCCTCTGAGACCCAGAGATGTGGTCTTCCCACAGGCTGGACAGTTTCTACTGTCTCCCATGAAGCACAAACACTAGTCATAGACAGTAGAGAGTGTGACAGAAAGTCCGTCCTCAACACCAAATAACTGAATCACTGACACACCCCTTGCTTCCTGGCTAACTTCTCAGAACTGCCCAGTCTCCATAGGTTGTGGCAGGAGAGACTCCCAAGCTTGGGGCAGTTGCTTTACCCCAGGCTGATGCTGCATGGAGAGGACTGTTCCACTCAAGGAATATGATGATCACGGCATTAGAGAATGGCTCAGCACAGGGTTTCCCGTGGCTGTCCCCCACAGAGTCTGACCCTGGGCCTCCAACTTCACACTCTCCTCATACAACTCTAGTCTTCTCAGATCTCCCCTGCTGGAGCCCTGGGTAAGTGGCTGTAAATAAGATTTTCTTCACTGGCTCTTCAAGACAGAACCTGCATCTCCAAGAGCTCCCGTCCATTTTTAGCAGACAGAAACCTCAGAGCTTTTCACCACCAAATGTTGTAATGGCACCTC
Organism: Saccopteryx bilineata; assembly: GCF_036850765.1. Lineage (NCBI taxonomy): Eukaryota > Metazoa > Chordata > Mammalia > Chiroptera > Emballonuridae > Saccopteryx > Saccopteryx bilineata. The sequence goes on along the minus strand of NC_089491.1, from coordinate 182,750,496 downwards.
TTCTAGGCTCTGTGGCTCTAGGCTGGGGTGCTAGGCCTGGGGCTGAGGACCCTCACCTCTCAGGGCTAGCCTCCCTGCAGTGAGAGCAGCTCTGGGCCCTCTGTCTTGCTCACTCCTGGAAACAAGGCAGCTCTTTCCACATTTCTATTTTTTGTACCAGTCTTGGTGTGGCTTCTTCTGTGATCCTTGGTTATACTCTTCTTTGTTTAGTCCAAGTTTAGTTTTTCAAGATGATTGTTCTTAAATTAAGTTGTAATCCAATTTGGTTCTGGGAGGTGGCAGTTGGAACATTTGTCTACTCTGTTGCCATCTTGGAATCCTACCATTGAAAAGATTTTATAAGTGCTAGAAATCCTATGTATTCTATGAACTTGATGGTATTGAATGGGTTAGGGGGAATTAAAAATATATCTTTTGAAATAATATTTTCAGGTAACTACAACTTCTGTAGTACATTTAAGAGTCTTAGGTTTGATTTTTTTTTAATTTAATGAGTGGAGGGGAGGTGGATAGACACACACTCCAACTAGGATCTACCTGGCATGCCCACTAGGGACAATGTTCTGCCCATCTGAGGCGTTTCTCTGTTGCTCAGCAACTGAGATCTTATTAGCCTCTGAGGCAGAAGCCATGCTGCCATCCTTAGTCCCTGGGGCCAACTTGCTCCAACTGAGCCATGGCTGCAGGAGGGAGGAGAGACAGAGAGAGAAAGAAAGAAGTGAGTGAGGGAGGGATGGAGAAGCAGGTGGGAGCTTCTCCTGTTTTCCCTGACTGGGACTCAAATCTTAGTGGTCCACACACTCCAACACTCTACCACTGAGCCAACCAGCTAGGGCTGTTTTGAAAAATGTTAACTTTATAATTATTAATACCATATTCTCTATTTCTCTCCCTAAGTAATAGCCATTATTTCTTAAGTGCATTACACAAATCTCCTTCTTACTCTATTTTTCACTAAGATAAGTAAATACAAACATTCACCATGGGTTATATACTAAAAACTTTGACGATAAAATATGTAAGAGAATATGGTTAATCAGTGACAATGACTGGATTAGGATAGGTTGGCAAGAGATGATGTGATTTATCAGTAATGGACAATAATGGAAAAAGTAAGGGTTCGACTCCCATCCTAACCTTTTACAAATATATAAGCTTAAACAAGTTATAACCTCTTGAGTCTTAGCTTTTCATTAATAAAATATGACTTGGGGGAAGGAATTGAACAAGATACTGCTTATGCAACATTTCAACAAAATAAAACTAAAGTTGGCACACAACAATATTATTACAGTTTCCTTGTTCAATCCTTCTTGCTATATTATTGTGTTGACTAGAATCTTTGACTATTAAGAGTCAGCAAGGGACTTATTGATCATTTCGTTCAAAGGTTGTTATGTATTTTTTGGAGACTTGTAAGTTGGAAATATCTCAGGGCCCACCATTAAAAGGGTAACACTGCATCAGAGGGGCAGGGTTCTGGAATCCCATTCCAACCTAGATCGGCTGGAGCTCCATTAGCAGAGATTTGTTCTATACATTGATACACAATAGCATTTGAAGGAAGAATCTCACTATTTAATAAAAATTGGAATCCACTTATTTTAGTTCACTACACCTCGACTCTACTGATGAGAAGATTGAGGCCTGGGGAGGTGATGTTCCTTACCCAAAGTGAATAATTGTCTTTAGCACAATACTTATTAAGCATAGGCAAAAGAATATGAGCACTGAAATGTGCAATTTTTATGGAATAGCATTTGGGAGATTTTATTTGGTAAAGAAAAATAGAGATGTGACAGTATAGAACAGAGAGAATGAGTTGATTCAATAACAAGTACAAAGGTTAGAGAGGTTAGGACTTCATAAAAATGATTAGAATCAAGTGGCTGAAAGTCCCAATGGAAGAAGATGTTATTTCCATTTTCATGGTGAGGTGTTCTGATGAATTATGAAGAAAAATGACACAGTGATGGTGGACACCTGGGAGAGTTTGAGTTGGCTAGTTGGCTCTCTTGGGCTCTGCTGAGGGATGATGGAAACAATAAGTGATGGTAAGAGTACTAGAAGTTTCCTGGAGCCTTCATTGTAATGTAAAGTTTCTGAGAATAATGTTTGGAGCCTTTGAGGAAAAATTGCCTGGAGGAAGGTAGCAGTTGGTTGAGTAGACCACATAATTATGTCAATATGTCATTCTGAGGTGGATGATTTCTGTTTATATTGGCCATTTTTATATATCACTGCTATTGCTTTTTTGCTAAAATGTGCTCACTGTTGTCTTTTTATGGCTGCTCTGAGCTGCATTTATCTGCATCCGAACCAGAAAGAGTTATGGCATCAGTCTTTAAAGACCCAGGGCATATCTAGTTGCCACTTAACATAGAAAACAACTTTAAAGCACTAAATTTAAAATAACCTTTGGAGTAGAAAACAATAAAAATCTCTCTGGGGGGGGAATTCTTGTCTAGGATTGATTGTGTATGCTTAGAATTTCCAGTAAGTCAAAATCATATAATATAAATTCTTAATATTTATTTTTATAGTATATTTTAGCACTTAGTTGTGTTTTTTTTAGGTGAGAAAAGGAGAGATAGTGAGGCAGACTCCTGCATAAAACCCAACTTGGATCTACCTAGCAACCCCATCTAGGGCCAATGCTTGAGTACCGAGCTATTTTTAGCACCTGAGGCTGATGCTATCCAAAAGAGCTATCCTCAGTGCCTGGGTCCATGCTTGAACCATTTGAGCCACTGGCTGTGGGAGGGGAAGAGGAAGGGAAGAGAAGAAGATGGTTACTTTTCTTTGTGCTCTGACTGGGAATTGAACCTGGGACATCCATATACTAGGCCGATGTTCTATCCACTGAGCCACGGGCCAGCGCCAGCACTTAGTTTCTCAAAGATGTTTTCCTAATAATAATTAAAATATGTTATCCTCATATGTATTATTTTATTATTAGAATAATTATTGTTTTATTACTTTCACTTTGTGCCTGACTTGGCCCCATGACATGTAAGTAGTACAGGGAGCTATGTTTAATCCCACTTACAGATTAGGAAATTAATCCTCAAAAACTGAGTTACTTGTCATGGTCTCTAATTACATACAAGGTCAGGTTTAAGAATTTTGCCTGCTTATATAAGTTCACTTTTCATTTACTTTGTCAGGATATCTTCATGGAGCATATAATGTAGTAGTAGTTCACATAGTGCTGTGTGAGGGATTGCCTTCCCAATTACTGTGTTTATGTGGTCTCTTCAAATAGATTGTGAGCTATTGGAATGAGCAACAAATCTTATTTGTTTTGGTCTCCCAAACCTAGTAAACAGCAAATACTCATTATTTGTTTGTAATTTTAAAAGACATATATATTATAATACATGTAATAATAATAAGTATCTCAATGCCAGCTTCTGTGAATACAAAAAAATTAGACAATATGTTCATCCTCCAAGTACTTAGTCAGAAGGGAAAAACATGCAATATATTCAACAATATATATGGCTGCTTACTTGTCATTCAAGTTTCAGCTGAAATGCTTTCTCCATAAAGGCTTCTCTGATCCCCAATCTAAGGATGCTTCCTTTCCTAAATTCTAGTATGTTTTGTCAATCCCTGAGAAAGACTTTTTCCAACTGCTTTTTAAAATCACCCTGAGACCAAAACCATCTTGTTTTATTTTTATTATAACATTTATTCTTACTTATATATTTATAAATTCATTTGTTTTATACTATATCTTTTTACTGGAATAAAATGAGAGCAGGTATGGTTTTCTTCACTGTTGTACTTCCCAATCTTAGAAAAGCAGGTGATTATTCAATATTTAGTGTATGAAGGAATAATTTCATCTAGCCTCATAATTGTAAATACCGTCTAAATGCTGATGACTCCCAAATTCTAAGTAAAATTTATATCCCTTACTTCTCTACTGAGCCTCAGGTGAATATAGTCAATTGTTTACTTCTTATCCCCCTCTTGAATGTCTGATAGGCATATGAAACTTAACATTTTCAAAATAAACTTTTTATTTTTCCCTTTTCCTTCTTTGTTAAAGTGTTTCTTTTATAATTTTCCCAATTTAATGCATATCTTCATTATCTACTTGTTCAAGTCAAAACTCAAATTTCTAATCCAATGCCAATCCTATCAGATCTGCCAAGAAAATATATATCAGACTTACCCATTTCTTTGCTATTTCTGCCAGCACCATTCTACTGCATTACATTCTCATCTCCCACATTAATTACTTAGTGTAAAGGTCTTATGTATTAGTTGTCTATTGCTGCTATAACAAATGGCCACACACTTAATAACTTAGAAGAACCCAAATTAATTATCCTATAGTTTTGGAAATTAGAAGTTCAATATGGATCTCACTGGTCTAAAATCAAGTTGTGGCAAGGCTTTGTTTCTCCAGGAGGCTCTGGGGAGATCCCATTTCCTTGCCTTTTTTTCCTTCTAGAAGTCATCTGTATACCTTGGCTGGTGATCTCATCCTTCATCTTCAAAGTTAACAATATAGCATCTTCTAATCTCTTTCTTTGTGTTTCCATTGTCATAATACCTTTTCTGATTCTGACCTTCTAGTTCCTTCTTATATGCACCCTTGTGATTACATTGGACCAACCTAGATAATCCAGAATAATCTTCCCATCTGAAGATCCTTAATCGTATCTTTCTCATTTAAACTCTTATAATGTTCTGCAATATTATTATGACATCTACCATATACTGTACTTTATTATAGTTATTTTTGTACATGGATTATATACCCTAGTTTTTAATATACTTCATGTCACTAAATATTATTATACCCTATACATAAACACTTCCTAATTGAATGAATAATAAACTTACAAATTTTATTTATTATTATTGGTTTGTATTTTTTTTTCTTTTACAGAGACAGAGAGAGAGTCAGAGAGAGGGATCGACAGGGACAGACAGGAATGCAGAGAGATGAGAAGCATCAATCATCAGTTTTTCGTTGTGACACCTTAGTTGTTCATTGATTGCTTTCTCATATGTGCCTTGACCATGGGGCTACAGCAGACCAAGTAACACCCTGCTCAAGCCAGCGACCTTGAGTCCAACCTTGTGAGTTTTGTTCAAACCAGATGAGCCCGTGCTCAAACTGGCAACCTTGGGATCTCGAATCTGGGTCTTCCGCATCCCAGTCCAATGCTCCATCCATTGCGCCACCACCTGGTCAGGCGGTTTTTATTTCTTAATTCAGTATTCTATTTATTTACTAGCCACACAATTTTCTCCCAATTGATGAGTATTTTAAATCCCCACTCTACCTATTTATACCTATATAATCTTGGGCAAGTTGCTTAACTTGTATATGTTTTATATTTTTCAATTGTAGGGTTTTTCAGAATTAAATATGATAATTCATGTGGAATGGCACATTGTAAACAATAAATTTTAGACAAATTATAAAATAATAATTTGTATATGTTTTATTAATAATAATTGTGTTAATATGTTGGCATTATTAACAATTTAGAAAATCTCCCTTTGAGAGAAATGTTTTCACTTATATGTAAGTTACATAGCATTAATGTAATTTTCATTTACTGTGTAGTAATTTGACTATATGGACTAGTTAAGATTACTCTAGTTGCTGTAGAAAATAAACCATCAAATTTCAGTAGATTAATAAAATAAAGCTTTATTTCCACCCACTTGATAGAGGCAAGAATGGTGGTGGATTGGTCTTAGTTTTCACCCAACCTTTTGGAAACTGGCTAAACCTTCCTTCTTCAACACTATACTGGCTTACAATACTACCTAAGGCAAATACTTCCACCTGTCTGATTAGAGTAGGGAAAAAGATCGTTGAGAATTGTACGGGAGATTCTGATGCACCAGGGCTAGAATCCTGTGTTTTAAACGTCAATATTTTCACTTATACTTAAATACATTTAAGGAGATTAAATGTATCTTTAGATAAAGATTAGATGATTAGGGCCCTGGCCAGTGGTGGGATTCAAATAATTTATCAACCGGTTCTCTGCCCTAATAACCATTTTAAGTATAAAAAAACTATATATTAAAAAGTAGTTGTTTATTTCATACATTTAATACTTCAATAAGAACAATAGCCTGACCAGGCAGTGGTGCAGTGGCGCAGTGGATAGAGCGATGGACTGGGATGCAGAGGACCCAGGTTCAAGTCCCCGAGGTCGCCAGATTGAGCACGGGCTCATCTGATTTGAGCAAAAAGCCCACCAGCTTGAACCCAAGGTTGCTGGCTCCAACAAGGGGTTACTCGGTCTGCTGAAGGCCCGTGGTCAAGGCACATATGAGAAAGCAATCAATGAACAACTAAGGTGTTGCAACACGCAATGAAAAACTAATGATTGATGCTCCTCATCTCTCTCCGTTCCTGTCTGTCTGTCCCTGTCTATCTCTCTCTCTCTCTGGGAAAAAAAAAAGAATAAAAGAGGTACACGAAACTAGATTATAAGAAACAGCTTTAAAATATTAATGAAAAAATATTAAATAATAACTGACAAAATACTATAAATGTGTTAATTATTTCCATATTGTTTCTTGATTGGAGTGCTCACTTGCAATTTTCTTTGCTTTCATCTGAGCATCATCGACTGTGATTTATCCTTAACCTTCTTTTCAATGTAGGTGTAGGATCCCATTCCTTTAAAATGTAGACTTGTGATTTCCACATTGGTAGCTGCCCAGGCATTCACCTTAGAGAACCCTGATTACAAGTGCCATTTTAACAACTGGTTTGCTGAATTCAACAAAAAAATTAGGAATCTGTTCTGCCGAACCAGTGTGAACAGGCTGAATTCCACCACTGGCCCTGGTCGGTTGTTGAGTGGTAGAGCATCAACCCGATGTGTGGATGTCCCAGGTTCAGTTCCCTGTCAGGGCACAGGGCACACAAGAGAAGCAATCGTCTGCTTCTCCTCCCCTCCCCCTTTTGTCTCTCACTCTGTAGCCATGCTTGATTCAAGCAACTCTTATATTACTTAGTAATGGCCCAATGTGCAAGAGTAGTGAGGCTGGAAATTGGGATATGCCCAAGAAAAACTGTAAAGTGCTTCTTTGAAGTGAAAAGGTAACAGGTTTTGACATAACAAAAATAATTGTATACTGAGGTTGCTGAGATCTACAGTAAGAATGAATTGTCTGTCTATGAAATTGTGAAAACAGAAAAAGATATTCAGGCTAGTTTTGCTGTCACACTTCAAACTACAAAAGTTATGGCCACAGCAGCAGGATTAAGTGCTTAGTTAAGATACAAAAGGGATTAAAATCTGTGGATGGTAGACATGAACAGAAAACGTGTTCTGATTGATGGCAGCATGTTACACCAGAAAACATTATTCCTACACAAAAGAGTTTAGCAAGTGATCCCAAGATGTGAGTGAACACACACAGAGAACTTTTATTGCAGTATATTGTTTCAGTTCTATTTTATTATGTTGTTGTTGTGAATCTTACTATCCCTAATTTATATGTTAAACTTTATCATTGGTATGTATGTATTTATAGGAAAAAAATAGTATATATATAGGATTTGGTACTATCCGCAGTTTCAGGCATCCATTGGGGCCTGGGAACATATCCTCCATGAATGGTGCACTACTGTATTAGGGCTGCTATATGATTCAAGCAGCCAGACCTTAGAGGCTGTTAACTGAGCCCTGTGTTCTGTGTCTCGCCATAGGTGTGGTCTGGTACACACACATTTTCGAACTATATGTTTGCACATAGCTCCAAACTTGGGTGTTATCTGTGATTTGCCTATTTTCTATAACCACCATTTTTAGAAGTCTCTATTATAGTTCATTCATATATGCCTTTATTCAATAAACATTTACTGATTGCATATTATGCTTCAGGCCCTGTGTAAAAATGTGAGACTACAGTGAACATTGATTTGTTTACTCCAGTCTTACCCCTAACCCATCTTGCATTACTCCTTCCAGACTAACAGTCCTTCATTGTTGTTTTCATCCGGAAAACCTAAGCTCTTGTGCTTGATTTTAAAGGCTTTTAAAAACATCGATCTTATCTTAATTTCCTGCTAAACTACATGTCCTTTCCTCCATTTCTAGCTCCCTGTCTTCACATACTGCTTTGCTCTCATCTTAACTAAATTCTAGTTATCTTTTAAGGTTAATTTTCCCATGGGATAAAGAATTTGCACACATACATCATTATATACCATTTTTCTTATTGGTATATATCTATACAAAAAGTATAAAATGCAAAGATAAAAATCATATATTCCTTGCAAAAATAGAATACAATGTGGGGAAGTCAGCTCCCTCTTTCAGTTTCTCCGTCTCTCACACCCAAGTAAGCAATCTTCCTTCCTTTTATCTGTAGTGATCACACAGCTATATTGTAATATATTTGCAGCTAGAACTGTATATTTGAGTTCATAATAATAAATAATTTAATCTATTAATTTGTTAGCTCCATCAAAATAAAACCATCAGAAATTTAAGGTAAAGCCCCATCTCAGCTCTGGGGGGTCTACGAACAGATTATTGTCATATTAAAAACATATTAATAAGTTTTGCTTATTGGTATCTCTGTACTTTTAAAAAGTACAATTAAATAAGTTGTTAGTTGCACATTTGGTGACTATAATTCCTTTTTTCTGCAAGTCTGTATTAATTCTGGAAATAAAAAAAGCATTGTCTAGGGCATCTCAATGTACACACCCTGCACGAAGGATTACTTAATATGGTCATGAAGTTGCCATGATCATCTCCACTGCAATATTTGATTAAATAGTAAAGTGTTTAACTTTTGGGCTATAAACAGAAGATCTTTTAAGTGTTTGGCAAAAATTAAAAATGCACTTTAAGTGCACTACTTTGTTTAAAAAATAATAAATACACTATTTTAAACCTAGTATTTAATCTAATATGTAATCTTAACATTTATTGATGTTTGAGCTATTGATTCAAATTGGATGTTTCCACATACAATCATGAATGAGATAAGATATGAAATTTCACTAGTTTGTGCTACAGGTCTCAGTTGCTGTAAGACACCAGTTCTTAGAAATGACAACAGCTAATATGTTTTGACAAATGAATATTTAGTTTTATTCAGTGGCTAAATATTGTGGCCAAATGTTATATATTAGAAAGAATTTTGCTCTTATTTTATTTATTTTGTTTCTTCAGACATCATTTATTTTAAATTAAATTACTAAATAATCTTTAACATAAAATTTTGATCATAATACAGTGGTACCTTGAGATGCAAATTTAATTCATTCTGTAACTGAGCTAATAAGTCAGTCAATTCGTATATCAAACTGCTGATACTGGACCCGTGCACCAACACGCCAACTAACTGCAGCTTCCCAAATCATGACTGTATCTCAGAATTTTGCTCGGATCTTGAACAAAAATACGAACCAAGTCGCAGCTGTAGCTTAAAAAATTTGTATGTTGGTCTGTTTGTATCACAAGGTACCACTGTATGTTATCTTTATTACCTATAAACATAAGACATACCTTTTATGGATAGATAAAAATAGAATTGTTAATTGTCCAAGGAATAATCTTAGCATTTATGCTATATATTAAATTATGCTTTTAGATTTAATTGGTTGCATGTGAATGTACATAGTAAGGCTTGTTCTGCTCTCTGGTTTCCCATGTCAGATCATTTTATGTAGAAATAGAAATGTTTGTACATTGTCATAAGGTAGAAAGTCATAGTATAGGTGACTTTTCAAATATCACTGGAATTTTGAAATTTTGTTAATTTGGGTCTTAGTTCTTCCAATTATGAGCTGTATTATTTTTAGGTAAGTTACTTAACCCTTTGAGTAGTATGAACGTTCATGTACATCCTCATGCCTCTTGACTATTCAGAATACTATCGTACATGTACATCTTTCAACTTTGAGCTGGAGCAATAAATGTATATTCTTCTTGTTTTCATAAATTGGTTATCAAACAAACATGACTTTAAGCTAGTAAAACTGTAACTAGAACTAAAAAAAAAAAACTACTCAAAGGGTTAATTTGTATGTGCCTCAGTTTTCTCGTGTGAAAAGTCAGACTAGTAGTAGGTATAGGTGTGAAGGGTCAATGTAAAATCCAAATGAAATAATGGGTATAAAGCAGTTAGAAGAATGGGACCTAGAAATTGGCTTCAAAGGTGTTAGATTTTTATTAATTTTTAAAGGACTACCAGGAATAATGATTCCACTAGGTACTTTTTGTAGAATCTTAATTTCTATAAATTTAACTTGGCTCAACAATCCTTGGCCCCAAAATATCCCAGAATCATTGTAAAACAAAATGCAATTCCTGGCCCTGGCCGGTTGGTTCAGCGGTAGAGCATTGGCCTGGCGTGTGGGGGACCCGGGTTCGATTCCTGGCCAGGGCACATAGGAGAAACGCCCATTTGCTTCTCCCCCCCTCCCCCCCCCCTCCTTCCTCTCTGTCTCTCTCTTCCCCTCCTGCAGCCAAGGCTCCACTGGAGCAAAGATGGCCCGGGCGCTGGGGATGGCTCCTTGGCCTCTGCCCCAGGCGCTAGAGTGGCTCTGGTCATGACAGAGCGACGCCCCGAGGGGCAGAGCATCGCCCCCTGGTGGGCAGAGCGTCGCCCCTGGTGGGCGTGCTGGGTGGATCCCGGTCGGGCGCATGCGGGAGTCTATCTGACTGTCTCTCCCAGTTTCCAGCTTCAGAAAAATACAAAAAAAAAAATGCAATTCCTGACTGATTTTTCTACTCCAACTTCAATGTAATCTATTTTCTGGGTAGCATTAGCACAAGACTGTAAGTAGAAACTAGTTGAAGTACCTTTCTCCTGTCTTTCTCTGCTGGAGAAGTTCAAGGAGAGTTTGTCTGCTGAGCTAATTCAAGTCTCCCTGAATTTTAAATGGTGGGATGGAGGCAGCATAAACCATATGGCTTTAATAGCAAGTTCTTGACAGATATGCTTGTGAAGGTTTATAATTAGTGACATGTATTTGAAGGTGGACATAATATCTTATGTGTTAGCAACATTTTTAGTAAATTGGCCATGCATCAATTGCTTGTTAAATATTGAAGGGTTACAAAAGAGAAATATGAGTTATAAGGTTTTTAATTTAAAGTATGCAAAGACATTGTAATCTAGTCTTGACATTGATGGAAAACTGTGGACTGGTACTCCAGGTCTCAGAGGAATTCACGTTGTCAGTATTATGTTTCTTCTTCAGTTTGCTGAGTGAATAATAATGGATTTAGTAATAATATTTTTCTTGTAGGCTTATTATGAGTAATAAAAGAGTTAATATATGTAAGATGCATGAGATTGCACTGGTTCATAGGGATATATAGATCTTAGCTATTGTTAGTGTTCTTATTATTGTGGAGTATGTACTCTATTTTTCTTATTTCAGTGGTTTACAATAGCAAATCCCTTGAGCACTCATTTGGCTAGCCATAAATGAGTAAGTTATTACGCTTTAGATTTTTTAAATTAATAAAATATTAATTTAAATACATTAATGAACTATAGTTATATATTAAAAATTGAGTTAAATCTTAGAAAAAAATAATTGTGTTTTTGTTCTTTTTTATTTTATTTTTTTATAAATAAATTTTTATTAATGGTAATGGGGTGACACCAATAAATCAGGGTACATATATTCAAAGAAAACATGTCCAGGTTATCTTGTCATTCAATTATGTTGCATACCCATCGCCCAAAGTCAGATTGTCCTCCGTCACCCTCTATCTAGTTTTTTTTTGTGCCCCTCCCCCTCCCCCTGTCCCTCCTTCCCTTCCGCGTCCTCCCTCCCCCACCCCTGGTAACCACCACACGCTTGTCCATGTCTCTTAGTCTCATTTTTATGTCCCACCAATGTATGGAATCATGTAGTTCTTGGTTTTTTCTGATTAACTTATTTCACTCCATATATTGTTATCAAGATCCCACCATTTTGTTGTAAATGATCCGATGTCATCATTTCTTATGCCTGAGTAGTATTCCATAGTGTATATGTGCCACATCTTCTTTATCCAGTGATCTATTGAAGGGCTTTTTGGTTGTTTCCATGTCTTGGCCACTGTGAACAATGCTGCAGTGAACATGGGGCTACATGTGTCTTTATGTATCAATGTTTCTGAGTTTTGGGGTTATATACCCAGTAGAGGGATTGCTGGGTCATAAGATAGTTCTATTTTCAGTTTTTTCAGGAACCACCATACTTTCCTCTATAATGGTTGTACTACTTTACATTCCCACCAACAGTGAATGAGGCTTCCTTTTTCTCCACAGCCTCTCCAATATTTGCTATTACCTGTGTTGTTGATAATAGCTAATCTAACAGGTGTGAGGTGGTATCTCATTGTAGTTTTGATTTGCATTTCTCTAATAACTAATGAAGATGAGCATCTTTTCATGTCTGTTGGCCACTTGTATTCCTTGGAGAAGTGTCTGTTCATGTCCTCTTCCCATTTTTTGTATTGGATTGTTTGTTTGTTTGTTGTTGAGTTTTATGAGTTCTTTGTATATTTTGGATATCAGGCCCTTATCTGAGCAGTTCTTTGAAAATATCATTTGCCATTTAGTTGGCTGTCTGTTTATTTTGTTATCAGTTTCTCTTGCTGAGCAAAAACTTCTTAGTCTGATGTAGTCCCATTCATTAATTTTTGCCTTCACTTCTCTTGCCTTTGGAGTCAAATTCACAAAATGCTCTTTAAAACCAAGGTCCATGAGTTTAGAACTTATGTCTTCTCCTATGTACTTTATTGTTTCAGGTCTTATGTTTAGATCTTTGATCCATTTTGAGTTAATTTTTGTACAGGGGGACAAACTGTAGTCCAGTTTCGTTCTTTTGCATGTGGCTTTCCAGTTTTCCCAGCACCATTTGTTGAAGAGGCTTTCTTTTCTCCATTGTGTGTTGTTGGTCCCTTTATCAAAAATTATTTGACCATATATATGTGGTTTTATTTCTGGATTTACTATTCTGTTCCATTGGTCTGAGTGTCTATTTTTCTGCCAATATCATGCTGTTGTGATTGTCGTGGCCCTATAATATAGTTTGAAGTCAGGTATTGTAATGCCCCCAGCTTCATTCTTTTTCCTTAGGATTGTTTTGGCTATTCGGGGTTTTTTATAGTTCCATATAAATCTGATGATTTTTTGTTCCATTTCTTTAAAAAATGTCATAGAAATTTTGGTGGGAATTGCATTAAATTTATAAATTACTTTGGGTAATATGGCCATTTTGATTATATTTATTCTTCCTATCCAAGAATAAGGAATATTTTTTCATCTCATTGTATCTTTTTTGATTTCCTTTAACAATGCTTTGTAGTTTTTGTTATATAGGTCCTTTACATTCTTTGTTATGTTTATTCCTAGGTATTTTATTATTTTTGTTGCAATCGAGAACGGGATTATTTTTTTGAATTCGTTTTCTAATATTTTATTGTTGGCATATAGAAAGGCAATGGACTTTTGTATGTTAATTTTGTATCCTGCGACCTTACTGTTTACTGTTTCTAGTAATTTTTTTATGGAGTCTTTGGGGTTTTCGATGTATAGGATCATCTGTAAAAAGTGATACCTTTACTTCTTCTGTTCTGATATGAATGCCTTTTATTTCTTTCTCTTGTCTGATTGCTCTGGCCAGAACTTCTAGCACCACATTAAATAAGTGTGGAGAGAGTGGACAACCCTGTCTTGTTCCTGATTTAAGGTGGAAAGTCCTCAGTTTTATGCCATTTAATATGATATTGGCTGATGGTTTATCATATATGGCTTTTATCATGTTGAGATATTTTCCTTCTATACCCATTTTGTTGAGTGTCTTAAACATAAAGTTGTGTTGTATTTTATTGCATGCCTTTTCTGCATCTATTGATAAGATCATGTGGTTTTTGTTCTTTGTTTTGTTGATATGGTGTATTACATTAACCGTTTTACGTATGTTGAACCATCCTTGAGATTCTGGGATGAATCCCACTTGATCATGATGTATTATTTTTTTAATATGTTGTTGTATTTGATTTGCCAGTATTTTGTTTAGTATTTTAGCATCTGTATTCATTAGAGATATTAGTCTGTAGTTTTCTTTTTTTGTGCTGTCCTTGCCAGGTTTCGGCATGAGGGTTATGTTGGCCTCATAAAATGTATTTGGAAGTATTACTTCTTCTTCAATTCTTTGGAAGACTTTGAGTAGAATAGGAACCAAGTCTTCTTTGAATGTTTGATAGAATTTACTGGTATAACTGTCTGGGCCTGGACTTTTATTTTTGAGGAGATTTTTAATAGTTTTTTGTATTTCCTCCCTGCTAATTGATCTGTTTAGGCTTTTTGCTTCTTCATGACTCCATCTAGGAAGGTTAAATTTTTCTAGAAATTTATCCATTTCTTCTAGATTGTTGAATTTGGTGGCATATAGTTTTTCGTAGTATTCTACAATAATTCTTTGTATATCTATGATGTCTGTGGTGATTTCTCCTCTTTCATTTTGGATTTTGTTTACATGAGTCCTTTCTCTTTTTTCCTTGGTGAGTCTTGCCAAGGGTTTGTCAATTTTGTTGCTATTTTCAGAGAACCAAATCCTTGCTTTATTAATTTTTTCTATACTTTTTTTGTTCTCTATTTCATTTATTTCTGCTCTGATTTTTATTATCTCCTTTCTTTGGCTGGTTTTGGGTTGTCTTTGTTCTTCTTTATCAAGTTCCTTAAGGTGTGAAGTTAAGTGGTTCACTTGGGCTCTCTCTTGTTTGTTCATATAAGCCTGAAGTGATATGAAATTCCCTCTTATTACTGCTTTTGCTGCATCCCAGAGATTCTGATATGTAGTATTGTCATTTTCATCTATCTTTATATATCTTTTGATCTCTGCGCTCATTTCTTCTTTGACCCATTCATTTTTTAAAAGTATGTTGTTTAGTTTCCACATTTTTGTGGGGTTTTTCCCCTCTTTTTTGCAGTTGAATTGTAGTTTCAAGGTTTTATGATCAGAAAATATGCTTGAAACAATTTCAATTTTTCTGAATTTGCTGATGTTAGTTTTGTGGCCCAACATATGGTCAATTCTTGAGAATGTTTCTTGTACACTAGAGAAAAATGTATACTCTGTCACTTTGGGATGAAGTATTGTGTAGATGTCTATCATATCCAGGTGTTCTAGTGTTTCGTTTAAGGCCAATATATCTTTGTTGATTCTCTGTTTGGATGACCGATCTAGAGCCATCAGCGGTGTATTGAGGTCTCCAAGTATGATTGTATTTTTGTCAGTTTTTGTTTTTAGGTCAATAAGTAGCTGTCTTATATATTTTGGTGCTCCTTGGTTGGTGCATATATATTAAGAATTATTATGTCTTCTTGATTCAGCATCCTCTTAATCATTATGAAATGACCATTTTTGTCTCTCAGTACTTTTTCTGTCTTGTAGTCAGCATTATTAGATATAAGTATTGCTACATCTGCTTTTTTTTTTGGATGTTATTTGCTTGGAGTATTATTTTCCAGCCTTTCACTTTGAATTTGTTTTTATCCTTGTTGCTTAGATGTGTTTCTTGTAGGCAGCATACAGTTGGATTTTCTTTTTTAATCCATTCTGCTACTCTGTGTCTTTTTATTGGTGAGTTTAATCCATTTACATTTAGTGTAATTATTGACACTTGTGGGTTCCCTATTGCCATTTTATAAATTGCATTTTATAAATTGTTTGTATTCCATACTTCTTTCCTCTGTTGCTACCTTTTTTAAGTCATGTGCTTCTGTGATGGTTTTTTCAAGGGTGGTTACCATTAAGTAATGAAAAGGGTACCTACCATATTCATTGTAGTACCCTATCTTTGCTTTTGTTGTCACAATTTAAATTTGGTTTTACTGTGTTCTTCATGGAGCTTTTACTTGTAGTTTTCTTTTGTTTTGTTCTTTGAATCTGGTTGGAAAACCCCCTTTAGTATTTCCTGGAGTAGGGGTTTTCTGATGATAAATTTCCTCATATTTTCTGTATTTGTGAATGTGTTTATTTATCCTTCATATTTGAAGGAAATCTTTGATAGGTATAGTATTCTTAGCTAAAAGTTTATCTCTTTCAGGGCTTTAAATATTGGGGTCCACTCTCTTCTAGCTTGTAGAGTTTTTGCTGAGAAATCTGATGATAATTTAATAGGCCTTCCTTTATATGTTGTATTCTTCTTTTCCCTGGCTGCATTGAGCCAAGTGAAAGCAGCCTTTGCTCAGGTTAGTGAGGAAGGCAGAGTGTTCCTTTGTCCTACTTATTTCCTTCAGGGTTGATGATATATTTAGTCAATTTTTTTGCTCAATCCTACCTTTGCTTTCAGTGTGTGGAACTCCTGGACACTCCAAGGATAGATTTTTCTGTCTCTGGTTGATGAACTTGTTGAAATTTTGGGGAGATTTGTGGGTCGCACTCCTTACAGTGCCATTTCTCTGACGTCACTCGTGTTTTTGTTCAATTCAACTATATATGCCAGAATAAGGGTGACATAACATGCATAAGTGGATTTAGGTTGATTCTGTCATCCACAAGATGTACAATTATGAACATAGTTTGTTGTTCCTGATTATAGAAAATTCTTATTTAGTATATGTATATGGAAGAGAACATCAATACTTAAAGTTTAACACAAAGTTGACTGCAGAAATTGAATGAAATCAACCTTATGTAGGTCAGACATTGTTGTGTGTTAACCTGAGCGTTAATTTTACATCTTTGCCATTAGTGAATCTTCTTTTACACTTTCTATTTAATTGCATGATAAACTTACAACTTTAAGTTAACTTCTCCCTCATCAGAAACTTCAAACTAAAAAAAACTAGTAAATTTTGCCAGTCATTTAATGTACAATTTGTTTTACCATTTGTACTCCATGGATAAAGGTATTGATCAGATCTATACTCCACATTCAGAAAAATGTTAAATCGTTATTTTGCCAATGCTATCTATTGTAAAAAAATAGAATATTTAAAGTTCACAAACTGTGATTAAAGAATGTTTGGAATTTCAAGTTGTAATACTTGCAGTACAGAACAATGCATACATGGAGCTCTCTGAGACTGAAAATGTCCAACACAGTGGGCTCCTTTGGGGAATTCTTTATAACTGATATGTACTATAGTGATCCTTGCTGTCCTTACAGTGTTTATGCACTAAGAGAATGATAAATGGAGTCTCATTAACTTTTTTTTTTTTTTTGTATTTTCCTAAAGCTGGAAACGGGGAGAGACAGTCAGACAGACTCCCGCATGTGCCCGACCGGGATCCACCCGGCATGCCCACCAGGGGCGATGCTCTACCCACCAGTGGGCGATGCTCTGTGCCACAACCAGAGCACTCTAGCGCCTGGGGCAGAGGCCAAGGAGCCATCCCCAACACCCGGGCCATCTTTGCTCCAATGGAGCCTTGCTGCGGGAGGGGAAGAGAGAGACAGAGAGGAAGGAGGGGGGTGGCGGAGAAGCAAATGGGTGCTTCTCCTATGTGCCCTGGCCGGGAATCGAACCCGGGTCCCCCGCACACCAGGCCAACGCTCTACCGCTGAGCCAACCAGCCAGGGCTGGAGTCTCATTAACTTTTATCTTTTTTGCAATATGTGGAGTCTCTTTATGGCCCTGTGACTTGTAAGCGTTCTTTTTAAGGTCAGCCAAGGTTATTTGGTCACAGTTGTTCACAACTTCCTTCTCAAATACCTGACATCACCAAGTTCTTCCTGTATCTCTGAACATTCCTTCTCTTTTGCTACTTATTCTCCTCCCTTTCTAAAACTTTGCCTTCTGAGCCCTCATCATTGTTCATGCCCTCTCTACTCCTATAACTGTATTGATGTCACCATTGTAGTAAATGACTTCCCAACTCATTTTTCAGGTCAGATTCCTGAATATTTTCCCACATTTCCAAGTTCTAGATGAATTTCTCCAGTACTGGGCTGTTACTAATTCAATGTGTCCAAATGATATCATATTATGTTTTCCTGACTTCAGTTGTTGTATCAAGTTTTCTCACCTGCAGCTTCCTCCTAATAAATATAAATTGAATAAAGCTGTCAAGCTTATCTTCTCAAAGCAAGTTTCCAATCAGGAAGTTTCTTTCTTTAGCAAATTTTAAGCTAGAATACAGAGTTCCCAGCCAAATTCTTAGAGTTATGGTGAGGATTAAAAGAGACCTCATAGGTAAAGGTAACTAACATTGTTTCTGACAATAGAAAAAGATTCAAGGTATTATTATTTCCTACTATAGCTAATTATGTTATATTCTGATCACTAATTTTAATTACTTCAAATACATTTTGCTTTTTAAATATTTAAATTAATTTCATGATATCTTCTCTGTTATTATTCATATAAAAATGTACATTATTTACCATTCCAAATAATAATATTTATTTGTGAACAGAATAATTTACTTGATTTTAAGCAATATTAATCTATAAAAAATAGGAAGATTAATACCTATCTAGAGGAAAAGAAAACTGTGCTAAAAATACAAAATAGTGTGTCTAGATCCATCAGTTGGTTAAATCACTTTTCTTTCTGGATCCTTTGTTTTTTACTTCTAAATTGTAGCTTCAAATATTTTATTTACTTTAGATGGTAGATATGAATATCTACACTATCGGGTGTGGAGACCTTAAATTAATGGTCCTACCCCAAAAGGGTTTTGGCTCCTTTGCCCTCTTGGAAGTGTTGTATCCTCTGCCTCAATTTTCACACAAGGCCCTGTCATCATACTTCTCAAAGCCTTAAGACAAGACCAACATCCTTAATGATAAAGTCTAAATTCTTGAGACTACTTATTGGATGTATTGAAATGATGTTGATGATAATATATTGTACTTCTAAGCAGTGAAATATAATACACACACACACACACACAAAGATAAAAGTGGAGAACAAACTTATGCTGTCAGAATCACAGACTCTGTAATACTTTTCTGAATTTTGAAGTGAAAAAATTGCCTTACTCAAATGTTTGGTAATGAAGCATATGTGCAAATTTGATACAAGTTTTATGGAATCCAGTGGAGTTGAGAATGAAGGAGGCTATATTTGCTATCTGCTTTTGTTTTTTGGTTGAAAATTGTTCTAGGATATAATATGCTGCTTTTTGTTTAGTTCAAACTGTTGGCAGTTGGCCCTATGAAGGAAAATTGGGAATAGAAATGGCTAATGCCATTTATTTATAAGCAGTTATTTTAGATAATATTCTATAGAACAGTTTAAATATCTCATGTATCTAGATCTCTGTATCATGAACCTTTACTGTCTTTTTATAAGACATTTAACAATATAATGGGTAAATTTGAGAGACATTTGCATTTTGATGTTGGATCTATTATATACTCATTCCTATTTCATGTACACATCATGTTTTAAAAATGAAAAATGGCCTGACCTGTGGTGGCGCAGTGGATAAAGTGTTGACCTGGGAACGCTGAGGTCGCCGGTTCAAAACCCTGGGCTTGCCTGGCCAAGGCACATATGAGAATTGATGCTTTCTGCTCCTCTCCCTTCTCTCTCTCTCTCTCTCTCTCTCTGTCTCTCTAAAAAAAACAAACAAAAACTGAATAAAGTTAAAAATAAAATATTAAAAATGAAAAAAATGATACCTAGAGTAGCTAAATTCATAAGACAGAAAGATAATAGCCAAAGGTTTGGGAGGAAGGAGAGGAGAACAACAGCTATGTTTAATGGATTCAGTTTCAAAAGATGAAAAAAGCCCTAGAATTAAATGATGGTGATGGTCATACAACAATGTGAATGCACTCAATGCTACTCAGCTGTACATTTAAAATGATTAAAATATTAAATTTTATTTATGTATATTTTATCAGAATAAAAAAATTAATAACAGTATTGAAGGCAGTATTTTTCAAACTGAAAGCCATGATGCATTAGTTGATTCTGAAAGCAATTTAGTAGGATCTGATAAGCATTTAAAGAAACAAAAGAGAATTGAATTGAACAAAGCATGACTGTACTGCTTACCTTAAGTATTGTTCAAACTTCTGTTTCATAACCAGTAGATATCAGGGTGGTCGTCATGGGTTATATATAGCTGATGTCTTAATCTCTATAATTAATGCCCTATTCTGGTAGATTGAGGCCTGTGACACATTGATTGCTAAATATTTAAAAAATTACCTGTGTATGTGTAATGTACTAGATCATGATATAAGATATATTTCTTATTGGGGTTGTAAGTCAAATAATTGAAAGACAAAAATTTCAGATGGGAGGAAGTCTAATTAATTGATTAACATCAAACTCATATCAACTATGAGTCCAGGGGACTGGTGTTCAGTACATGCCTGCAGGTTTAATTGCAATTAAGGAGAGGTTCTGTAGACTTTGTGGAAGATGACATCATCTATTCAGAGAAACATGCTTTTATCAGTGCTAAAGTACTGACTGAATAAAATGAGTCCCTGTAAACCGAGGAGGCTGAAAACTGGCCAGGATCTCTGCTTCTATGTGTAGTGTGTGTGTGTGTGTGTGTGTGTGTGTGTGTTTACAGATTTTTGTGCCCGGCTGAGACTAGGTGAATTTGCCATGTAATCTGTATAAACTTCTTCCTGACGCTGCAGCTCTAAATTCATCCAGCTGTCCATTGCTGTTTATGACACTGCCCTGGTACTATTTGAGGCTTTACTTTGCTGGATCTTTAGTGTATAACACCCTAGAGAATGCTTTCATTTTAGTTTTCCTTGATTTTTTTTTTTCCAAAGAGGAAAAGTCTTCCTTGACAGATGGCTGTTCCTGGTGGCTGACAGGCAAACTGATGGATGAGAATTTTTTTCCCTTGGCACTGTGCAATGGCGCACGTTCTGCAGTGTGGCTGTGGCAAACCATTCATTAGCCTCAGTTTTAACGGCTGCTAAAGATGCCGTTGGTGAGTGATGCTGTGTGAACTCAGCTCACCATTCTGCATCCAATTGCACTAAATAGGTTCATAGCTCAGTGGAATCAACTCTTCCAAGTTAGCTGGCCAACGTCTCTGTAGTAAACACCGAGAGTTAATCTTGTGAAGTCATGTCTGCTCTCTGTGATTGAGAGAGTTTTGTAACAGCTGCTTGAAAGAGGTATGATGAAGCATGTCCTTTTACCTATACCCCTTATTAGTGGTAGAATGTGTTTCTGCATTTGTATTTATGTTAAATTATGCAGTCAGTAAATTTCAGATCCATAGAGATCCCTGTCTTTTCTCATAATATGGAAACAAGAGGATGCTGAACAAAGTTGTTCAGCAGTACATTTAAGACAAGTTTAATGATAAGTTAGTGTTATCATTTATGGATCACAAAGACAAATAGCTGGACTTGAAACTCGTAAACACTTTTTGAATGACATCACAGTTTTAATAATGATGACTTTCAAATCTCATTTCTTGATTTATTTTTTATTATTTTCATTTGAGTAAGAAATTCCTTTCTTGGATTATGAGAATAATGTAACAATTTTTTACTTGCATTCTTTTTTAAAATCTCTCCTTCCTGCCCCTTCCTACCTCATGCTCATTCCCAATTCCCAGGCTCAAAACTGATTTCTGTCATTATAAATTAGTTTTAATTTTTCTAGAATTTTATATACACTTTTTAAATCTGAATTTTTTCATTCAGCATAATTATATGGGATGCATCATGTCATTGCTTGTATCAATAGTGTATTACTTTTTATTACTCTATCTTATATAATATGGTTATACAACAATTGTGTATTCATTCACCTACTGATGGCCATTTGGGTTAAGTTTTTGATTTGAGTATATATATGTCTTAGGGCAGTGGACCCCAACCCCCAGGCCACAGACTAGTACCAGTCCGTGGGCCACTTGGTACCGGTCTGCAGAGAAAGAATAAATAACTTACATTATTTCTGTTTTATTTATATTTAAGTCTGAACGATGTTTTATTTTTTAAAAATGACCAGATTCCCTCTGTTACATCCGTCTAAGACTCACTCTTGACGCTTGTCTCAGTCACGTGATACATTTATCCATCTCACCTTAAAGGCTGGTCTGTGAAAATATTTTTTAACATTAAACTGGTCTGTGGCCCAAAAAAGGTTGGGGACACTGTCTTAGGGTATATATGTTGCCAATGGAAATGGACTTCTTCCATGAAGTCACAAGAAAAACATTTTGGGAACCCACATATAGGAGGATGATGGATAGTGATAACTGTAAGGTCGGTGGATAATGGGGGATTGTCACGTGGGGAACCCAGACCCGTGAACTTTGGCTAGGACCACCCACAACCAAGCATACCAAAAGAAATGTCCCAGGAGTCCTTTGGAAAAAAGCAATCGTCTGTCAGCCAGTGAGATTTGACCATGTCATATTAGCTCAACCACCCTAGGGACCCTTTAAATATCTCCCACATGGGTTACCACTTGTGACTTGCCTATCCTCTGTCCTTGAGGCTAAGGGAACTTCATTGGGCAGGATGCATGCTCTGTACTCAATAAAGCCTTTTATTATTCCACACTTCGTGGCTCCAGCCCCTTCCTTCCTTCTCAGCGGGGAAAAATACCTTACATTTTGGTGCCAAAAACCCAGGAGGAGTTGAAGTCCACAAGGACCACTCCTCTTCCCATCCCCTCCGAGAAAGAACCAGGATCTCCGACCTTCCACCCACTTTGGCACATGGTGTGGTAAGTCCCCTGCCTCCAGCCACCCTTTAGTTCTTTCCACTGAAACTCCCTATCTGGAAACCATAGCTACATCAGGGAAGTCATTCCATTCCGGGTGCGTGTGCCTGTAAAGACATCCTGAGCACATCCACTTTACCTTATTCATCTGTGGCCAGAGTTTGAGTTTTGGGACACTGATACTCAAATCTGACCACTCCAAAGACTGAGAGCAGCTGTGGGGGCACAGGAATCTCCCTCCCTAAAGAAGAAGAAACTGTTCTTCTTCTCCGCTGTGGCCAGGCCACAGAACCCACTGAATTGGCCTCCTGAAGGGACTTTCAGTTTTAACACCCTCACCAATATAACTATCACCAAGAAAAGCTGGGAACTGATTGGAAATCTCTTACATACATGTGCACTCATCCTTAATCTCTGTGCCTCCTGTTCTACCATGCAGGCCCTTTTTCCAGCCAGAGAAACCTCACCTAAAACCTCCACTCCTGATCTTTTCTTCTCCACGGACTCCCAACTCTCTCCCCCTCCTGCCTGACCCCCAGAGGCGCCCCTCTCTCGAGACTTCTCTCTGGTCCCTCTGTGGACGTCTTTAGGTCAGGTCTCTTCCCTCTGAGAGCCCCCTCCCCTCCCTTTACAAAATCCTGTTTCTTATTCACCACTACCAGTCTCTTTCTCCTCCACTGCTGGCCAGGGGCCTCTTCCCTTTTTCACTGTGTTCTTAAGCCTCTCCTCCATCAGGCCATTCTCCACCTACTATTGGCTCTTACACTGGTTTTCAGGACCCCAAGGCCCAACCCCAATTTTCTTGCAGGAAGTTCTGGCCCTGTCCTGCCTTTGGCTCCAGTGGTTCAAGCTAGATCTGGGTGCTGGGCTCCCCACAAGCCCCCTCCTCTTATTCTAAATCCCCAAACTCCTATCCAGAACCTATGAACACAGCATTTAAAGTTTTTAATGGTCCCAACTAGTAGAAACAGGCCAAGGCTGTGCACCAGGCCTGCATGTAGCAGAAGGTAATGCTCCAAACCCAGGCTCTTGTGGCAGCCCTGAGGCCGGCACAGTAACAGATGCAAGGGACAGAAAGTCCAAGCTGCAAAGAGAAATCCCACCAGCAGCTTGCTTTAAGTGTGGCAAACAGGGTCATTGGTCCTGGTAGGGCCCCTGCCCGTGGCTGCCCACTGAGCCCTGCCCTGACTGCAAGCAGCCCACTCGCTAGTGAAGCGATTGCCCCTTTGGGCAACAGGCTTTTCCTTAGCGCCTCTATGTGGAGGACAAGCTGCCCAAATGGGGAGGCCAATCCAGCCAGGTGAGTGCATCGCTCCAATCCTAGGACACAGCCTGGACTCAGAGAACCAGTGTATGCTGCAACTAGTGAGTAAGTCCATCTCATTTCTTGTGGACATGGGAGCTGCCTTCTCTGTTTTGCCATCACACTCTGGACCTCTAGTTCCCTCACAGGTCTCAGTTATGGAAATGGATGAGACCCCTTCCTTTCCCCTTTTTACCCCACTCCTGACATGCAGTTTTGCCTCAAGCTTGCCTCCTTACAAGACCACTGGCAGTTGGAACCACTGGACTCCCTCCATCTCCAGATCACCAAAAGGCTGGACCCTGAAAATCCTCCTATTACTATTACTCCTCTTTTTTTTTTTAAATCCTTACAGGACCACATCGATGAAGTGTCTCTACTCTCGGCCAAACAGATGTTCCTCCTGACACCCCTCAAAGCCACCACCTTCCAATCTCCCCCTCCCCATGATGCCCCTAAGGGATGTAGCCAGATGAATAAATGGTACCCTATTCTATTTAACACAAAAGGTCAGAATGTAAGGTCAGTGGATAATGGGGGATGGTCACGTGGGTAATCCAGACCTGAGCTGACTGTGTCCAGCTCAGTCTCTGTCCACATCTGGCTAGCTTAATCTATGTTCCAGCTGTGCTCACCCAGTTCTGTGTTTGTACACTGAGACCTGCACTTGGTACTGACTGGGCCTGGGCAACTGCTGGCACCCAGGGCTGCAGTGGACCTGGGCTTGGAGGTGTGTGGCTGCCAGGACAGAGAATGTTTATTAATGGGAGAACAAATGGGTGAATGTGCTACTGAAAGGGTCCTTCGTTAAGCTTGGATTATATTACCTTAGGCTTTGGAGAGAGAGGCTCTTTCAAACTAACCAATCTCTTTACTAATCCTTCCAGGGCTTGTGCTGGATCCTTCCCCTCCAGTCTCTTTCCTAGATTTTGGGAGGTGGTGGTTGACACCCTCATTCAGCCTGAACCTATTCCCAGGATAGAGACCTCTCCTTTATAGTCACCATCTTGGTTTCTTCTGTGCCTGACAGATGACTTTCCCCTTTATAGTTTATTCTTTCTCCTGATTATCCCAGTTACCAATTTGGTTGCTCCACCCCTTCCAGATTGAAAAGCTGTCCTTCCTCCCTACAGAGGAAAAAAGGTGTGTGAATCCTCTTGGCAGTGATTGGCTCTCCCCTGGGGTATATGACTTGTAACTTCCAGATTTAATCCTGATTAAGTATAACTTCTAGATTCAATTAGGCTCAATTAGTTCAGCTCCTTTTTCTTTTGATAACTCCTAGCTGCTTACACTAACATGTGAATCTGTTAAAAACATTTATTTACAAGTTTTATATAGACATACGCTTTCATTTCTTTTGGAAAACTCCTAGAAAAATCACTGAGTCACATGGTATATTAAGAATTTTAAGAAATTGTCTAAGTACTTTTCAAAGTGGTTGTCCATATTACATTACCAGCATTTTTTCCATTTCCTTCACATTATCACCAACACTTAATTTAGTTAATCTTTTTATTTTTAGCAATTCTAATAAATATGTAATGATATTTCATTGTGGTTTTGTTTGACTATTCCTAATGACTGCTGATATTGAACATCTTTTTATATGCATATTTGCCACACATTTTTGTTGTTGTTGAATTGTCTGATTTGCATATGGATAACCAGCACTATTTGTTGATAGGATTATCTTTTCTCCACTGAATTGCCTTTGCATTCTTGTTTAAAAATGATTGTCTATATAGGTGTGGGTCTATTTTTGCACTCTTATTTTGTTCTACTAATCTATTTGTCCATTTTGATGTCAGAACTACATAATATTAATTATTCTAGCTCTATAATAAATCTTAATATTAGAAAGTATTAGTTATCCAAAATTGTTTTTCTTATTCAAAATTATATACTAGGTTCTTTTATTTCAGCAGTAATTTAAGAAGCTGCTTATAAAATTCTACAAAATCTTTTGCTAGGCTTTATATTCCAAATAGTATTACAGTGAATGTAAAGATAAATATGAAGAGTATTGATATCTTAACAATATATTTTTAAGTATATGTGTTGCCAAAGTGAGCACTTAACAAAATTATGTGTTTTGTCTCTTGACCAAGATAATATCTTTTCATTTATTTATCTTTCTTAGTTTCTTTCAGCAATGTTTTATAATTTTCAGTGTATAGGTCTCACAGATCTTTATTCAGATTTCTCCATAAAGTATTTCAAAATTCTTGATGCTATTACAATTTTTTTTAATATCTAATTTTTCTTATATATGCAAACATAACTTATTTTTGTATATTAACATTATGTCCTGCAACATTGCTAAATTTACTAAACTCATCTTTTTTATAGATTCTGTAGGGTTTTCTACATGTGTGGTTATGTTAGTAAATGTAGTTTTACTTCTTCCTTTTCGATCTGGATGAATTTTATTTTTTTATCTTGTCTGATTGTACTACCCAGAATTTTCAGTAGAATGCTAATAGAAGTGGTGAAAGTGGACATCTCTTTCTCTTGTTCCTTATTGTTGGGCAAATAAAATATATTATGCTCACTTTGTTAAAGATGGTGCTGCCCACATGGAAGCCCATCGCCCAGGTGATGATATTAGTTGCCCTTATCCTTAAAATGGGCGTGATTGTATTAATATGTGTTGGAGGTGGGCTGTGGACAGGCAGGATCCTTGTAGCCTGGGGATTGGTTTTAGGACTTAGCCTTTCCCACCCTTTTTGATGTGGGGTGGACTTTGTATCAGAGAATTCTCTATTTTGTATATTGGATTAAAGGTTTTGATTTCTGCACTATAAGGTGGGGCAGACCAGGAGTTTGCTCTCTTGGTTCCTGAGATTAGCATTAGAGAGGAGAGTAGAGAAAGGCCATGTGGAGGAGAGGAGAGAGGCGGCTAAGATAGTGGAGTGTTAAAAGAGATGCCAGTTTGTGCCAAGTTTGTGCAGAGAGACGGAAGGAGATGGGGAACAGAGGTGAATAAATCTGGTGAGCTAGACCTTTGATTCTAGGAAACTTGGATAAGTTAGTAGCTTTGTGAGCACTGAATGAGTGGGTTTTGGAGCCCAGTGTGTGTTTTTACTTGCTCACCAGGTGCAAGCTAGGATTAAAGATGATGGCCCACCAGTTTTTGGCTCCATTGTTTCTTTACTGACTGTCCGAATCCAATGTGAACCTGCATGTGAATGGCCACGATGGCAGCTCCTGGCATTACATTTGGCATAGTCGGCAGGATTCGATACAGATGAGTATGGAGCCACCATCACCTTTGAGCAGTGGAGTAGAGGACTGGCTGCTGTTATGGTTTCCTATGGCTGTCCTTTTGGGGAATGTAGGCTGGCTGACTTTTACAGCCATGTGTGAGGAAACCGAGATCTCTGTGGAAGAGGCTGCCCAGGACATGCAAACTGAGCAGTGGAAGGAGCTGGAGCAAATGTAGGAGAAAGAGATGCCAACCCTGAAGCTGAAGCAAGCACCAGAGGAGGCTGACCAGGTTTGTGAGATTTGTTTGGAAATGGAGCAGACGCTGGAGAAGGAATCACAGGTTCATGAGTTGCAGTTTGCCCTGGACATTTTGGAGAGCCAGCAATAGCAGGAGGCTGGGGCTGAGGCTGAGGCTGAGGCTTGGTCCAGAGCTGCAAGATCTGTGGAGCAGAAGGCTGTGGCAGCCTGGGGCTCGAGACCAGCAGTGGGAGCTGATGTTTTCAGTTCATCTTTGGCGGATAAGGAGAATTGGGCCAGAATTGCGATTCACAGACTCCAGAAGGTAAATGGTTGCTGCTGTGGCAGGAGGATGAACGGATATCCTGGAAGCCAGACTTGCATCACCAAGTGGCCACTGGAACAACCGGAAGTGCCTGCTAAGCCACTGGTGGGTTCGCTGACATTTTGGGACATAGGGGTGAATGCCATCATGCTCTCCAGAGCAGAGATGGAAATGCTGACTGCCATTGCCACGTGCTCCTCCTTGGGATAATGTAAGACCTGCCAGGATGGCAGAAATGGGGGGGGGGGGTTGATGCCCCATGTGCATGGACTGATTTCTTGGACTTCAACCAGAGTGGGCACTGGCCCCTTTGTTGGATGGACTTACAGATTTTGGACAATGTGAAATACCCTGATGGGGGTGGGGGGAAGCTTTGCTGGAAGTACTCCCCTGCCCCAGGAAGCTTTTCCCATGGCTAGAAAGAAGGCCAGGACATTTTGTGCTTTTGGCAAAGTGCTCAGAGACTGGTGAAATGTACCTTTGTAATTGTTGAAATTGTATGATTTGTCATGTTGTAATTTATGTAATGTGCCTAATTTCCTTGCACAGGCATGCCAGTGGTGTTGATTATGGGTAGTAAAGTGAGCATAGGGGTAGATTGTTGGGCAGATAAAATATATTATGCTCACTTTGTTAAAGATGGCGCTGCCCATGTGGAAGCCTGTCGCCCAGGTGATGATATTAGTTGCCCTTATCCTTGGAATGGGCATAATTATATTAATGTGTGTTGGGGGCAGGCTGTGGACAAGCAAGATCTTTGTAGTTTGGGGCTTGGTTTTAGGACTAAGCCTTTCCCACTCTTTTTGATGTGGGGTGGACTTTGTATCAGAGACTTTCCTATTTTGTATATTAGATTAAAGGTTTTGATTTCTGCACTATAAAATGGGGCAGACTGAGAGCTTGCTCTCTTGGTTCCTGAGATTAGCATTACAGAGGAGAGCAGAGAAAGGCCACATGGAGGAGAGGAGAGAGGCAGCCAAGATGGTGGAGTGTTGAAAGAGATGCCAGTTTGTGCCGAGTTTGTGCAGAGAGACAGAAGGAGATGGAGAACAGAGGTGAATAAGGCTGGTGAGCTAGAAACCTTTGATTCTAGGAAACTCAGATAAGTCAGTAGCTTTGTGAGCACTGAATGAGTGGGTTTTGGAGCCCAGTGTGTGTTTTTACTTGCCCGCTGGGTGCAAGCTAAGATGAAAGATTATGGGCCACCAGTTTTTGGCTCTGTTGTTTCATTATCATCTGTCTGAATTCAATGAGAACCTGCATGGGCCAGGCGGCTGTGATGGTCGCCGTGGATATTGACTTTACACTTATTTTAGGGAGAAAAGATTCAGTGTTTTTTTTTAATTTTTAAATTTAATTTAGAAAATTCACTTTAACAGGGTGACATTGATCAATAAGAGTACATAGGTTTCAGGTGAACATTTCTATAGCATTTGAACTGTGGATTATGTTGTATACCCATCACCCAAGGTCAAGTCATTTTCTGTCACCTTATATTTGTCCCTGTTTACAACCTTTCCCCCATCATCCACATTCACTCAAGTCCCTTTTCTCCTCCCCCATGTTTCCTTCCACCTGGTAAACATTTCACTTTATCTGTATTCATAAGTCTCAGTTTTATACCCCACCTATGTGTGAAATCATACTGTTCATAGCTTTTTCTGATTTACTTATTTCACTTAGTATAATGTTCTTAAGGTCCAAATTGCCATAAATGTCACTACATCATTGTTTCTTATGGCTGAGTAGTATTTCATTGTGTATAAGTACCATATCTTCTTTATCCAGTCATCTATCAAGGGCCACTTTGGTTGTTTCCATGTCTTGGCCACTGCGAACAACGCTGCAATGAACATGGTGGTGCATGTGTCTCTACATACCAATGTTTTCAAGCAATCCCAGTAGAGGGATTGCTGTGTCATATGGTAATTGTAGTCTTAATTTTTTGAGGAACCACCATACTTTATTCCATAATAGTTGTACTAATTTGCATTCTCACTAGCAGTGAATGAGGGTTCCTTTTTCTCCACAGCCTTTCCAACACTTGTTATTACCTGTCTTGTTGATAATAGCCATTCTAACAGATGTGAGGTGGTATCTCATTGTAGTTTTGATTTGCATTTCTCGAATAGCTAGTGAGGATGAGCATCTTTTCTTATACCTGTTGGCCATTTGTTTGTCCTCTTGGGAGAAGTGTCTGTTCAGCTCCTCATTTTTTAATTGAACTGTTTGCTTGATTGTTGCTGAGCTTTGTGAGTTCTTTATATATTTTGGATCTTAACCCTTTATTGGAGCTGTTGTTTGCAAATATTATCTCCCATTTAGTTGACTGCCTATCTATTTTGTTGTCAGTTTCTTTTGCTGTTCAGAAGCTTTTTAGTTTGATATAATCCCATTCATTTATTTTTACCTTTACTTCACTTTCCCTTTGGGGTCAAATTCATAAATTTTTTTTTATGACCAAGGTCCATGAGTTTAGTACCTATATTTTCTTCTATGTAATTTATAGTTTCAGGTTTTATATTTAGGTGATTGATTTATTTTGAATTAATATTTGTGTGGGAGGACAAACTGTAGTCAAGTTTTATTCTTTTGCATGTGGTTTTCCAATTTTCCCAGCACCATTACTGAAGCAGCTTTCTTTTCTTCATTGTATATTTTTAGCTCCTTTGTCAAAGATGATTAACCATATATATATATGTGGTTTTATTTCTGGGCTCTTGATTCTGTTCCATTGGTCTATATGTCTGTTTTTCTATCACTACCATGCTGTTTTGATTATAGTGACTCTATTATATACTTTAAAGTCAGGTAGTGTGATACTTCCAGTTTTATTCTTTTTCCTCAAGATTGTTTTGGCTATTTGGGGTTTTGTGTTGTTTCAGGCAGACCTGGTAATTTTTTGTTTTATTTCTTTAGCAAATTACATTGGGAATTTGATGGGGATTGCATTTAATTTGTATATTGATTTGGGTAACGTGGCCATTTTAACTATGTTGATTCTTCCAATCCATGAATATAAAATATTTTTCCATTTCATTGTGTCTTTTTCAATTTCTTTCAATGTTTGTAGTTTTCAGTATACAGGTTCTTCACATCCTTTGTTAAGTTTATTCCTAGGTATTTTATATTTTTTTCCAATTTTAAAAAGAATTGGGTTTTTAGTTCATTTTTCAAAGTTATTATTGGCATATAGAAAAGCAGTTGACTTTATATATTGATTTTGTAATCTGTTACTTTACTATATTGGTTTATTGTTTCTAATAGTTTTTAGGTGGAGCCTTTGGGGTTTTATATATACAGGATCATGTCATCCATAAAAAGTGTTACCTTTACTTCTTTCCTGAAATGAATGCCTTTTATTTCTTTCTCTTGCCTAATCACACTGGCTAAAACTTACAGAACTGTGTTGAATAAGAGTAGAGAGATTGTGCAGTCTTGTTCCTAATTTTAGAATAAAAACCTTTATTTTTTCACCATTTAGTATGATATAAGCTGATGGTTTGTCATATATGGCCTTTTTTTTTTTAAGAGATAGAGAGTCAGAGAGAGGGATAGACAGGGACAGACAGACAGGAACAGAGAGAGATGAGAAGCATCAATCATCAGTTGTTTTTTTTGCGACACCTTAGTTGTTCATTGATTGCTTTCTCATATGTGCCTTGACCACAGGCCTTCAGCAGACCAAGTAACCCCTTGCTCAAGCCAGTGACCTTGGGTCCAAGCTAGTGAGCTTTCGCTCAAATGAGATGAGCCTGCACTCAAGCTGGCAACTTCGAAGTCTCGAACCTGGGTCTTTCGTATCCCTTTCCGACACTCTATCCACTGCACCACCACTTAGTCAGGTGATATATGGCCTTTTTTATGTTGCAGTACTTTCCTTCTATTCCAATTTTATTGAATGTTTTAAACAGAAAGGGATGTTATATCTTATTGAATGCCTTTTCACCATCTTTGATGGGATCATATATTTTTGTGCTTTGTTTTGTTGATATGGTGTATTACATTGATTGATTTCCATATGTTAAACCATCCTTGTGCTTTTGGAATGAATCCCGCTTGATTGTGTTGTGTTATTTTTTTAATGTGTTGCTGTATTTGATTTGCTAGTATTTTGTTGAGGGTTTTTGCATATGCATTCATTAGAGATATTGGTCTGTAGTTTTCTTTTTTGGTGTGTTGTTCTTGCCAGGTTTTGGTATGAGGGTTATTTATGTTGACCTCATAAAATGTGTTGGGGAGTATAGCTTCTTTTTCTACTTTTTGGAAAGCTTTGAGAAGGATTGATACCAAATCCTCTTTGAATGTTTGGTAGAATTCACTAGTGTAACCATCTGGTCCTGGACTTTTGTTTTTTTGGATATTTTGGAAAGTTTGTTTCTATCTCCTCCCTGCTATGGGTCTATTTAAGTTTTCCACATCTTTGTGAGTCAGTGTAGAAAGATTGTATAGTTCTAGGAATTTATCCATTTCTTCTACATTGTTGAATTTGGTGGCATATAATCTTTGGTAATATTTTACTATGATTCTTTGCATATTTATGATGTCTGTGATAATTTCTCTCATTTCAGATATTGTTTATATGAGTCATTCCTCTTTTTTCCTTAGTGAGTCTAGCCAGTGGTTCTTTTGTTTTTATTGATATTTTCAAAGAATCAGCTTTTTGTTATATTAATTTTTTATATAGTTTTTGTTGTTGTTCTCTATTTCATTTAGTTCTGCTCTAATTTTTACTATTTCCTTCTGCTAACTCTGGGTTACCATTTTCTTCTTTTTCTAGTTCTTTAAGGTGCGATGTTAGGTTGTTTACTTGGAATCTCTCTTGTTTCTTGATATAAGCTTGTAATGATATAAACTTCCTCTTACTACTGCTTTTGCTGCATCCCATATTTTGATATCTCATCTTGTCATTTTCCTTTGTCTGTATATATCTTTTGATCTCTGCATTTATTTCTTCTTTGACCCAGTCATTGTTTAGAAGTATGCTGTTTAATTTCCACTATTTTGTGGTTTTCTTTACTTTCTTTTTACAGCTGAATTCTTATTGCAAAGCCTTATGATCAGAAAATATCCATGGTATAATTTTAATCTTCCTGAATTTGTTGATGTTACTTTTGTGGCCCAACATATGGTCTATCCTTGAAAATGTTCCATACACACTGAAGAATTTATAATCTGATATTTTGGGATAAAATGTCCTATAAATGTCTATTATGTACACTTGGTCCAGAGTATAACTTAAGGCCAATACTTTTTATTTATTATCTGTTTAAATGATATATCTAAAGTTGTCAATAGTCTGTTGAAATCTCCAAATATGATTGTGTTTTTGTTGCTTCTATTTTTATATCAGTTGTACAAAGGTCCCCAGACTACAGCCCGCAGGCTGCATGCGGCCCCCTGAGGCCATTTATCCACCCCCGCCGCACTTCCAGAAAGGGCACCTCTTTCATTGGTGGTCAGTGAAAGGAGCACAGGATGCACAAAGCACTGCATCACTCACGTACAGTACTACTTCTGTTTTGTTTTTTTACTTTAAAATAATATATGTGCAGTGTACATAGGGATTTGTTCATAGTTTTGTTTGTTTTTGTTTTTTTTTGTATTTTTCTGAAGCTGGAAACGGGGAGAGACAGTCAGACAGACTCCCACATGCGCCCGACTGGGATCCACCCGGCACGCCCACCAGGGGGCGACGCTCTGCCCAACAAGGGGCAATGCTCTGCCCCTCCGGGAGGTCGCTCTGCCGCGACCAGAGCCACTCTAGCGCCTGGGGCAGAGGCCAAGGAGCCATCCCCAGCGCCCGGGCCATCTTTGCTCCAATGGAGCCTTGGCTGCAGGAGGGGAAGAGAGAGACAGAGAGGAAGGAGGGAGGAGGTGGAGAAGCAAATGGGCGCTTCTCCTATGTGCCCTGGCCAGGAATCTAACCCAGGTCCCCCGCACGCCAGGCCGACGCTCTACAGCTGAGCCAACCGGCCAGGGCCCATAGTTTTTTTTTTATAGTCCAGCCTTCCAGCGATCTGAGGGACAATGAACTGGCCCCCTGTGTAAAAAGTTTCGGGACCCCGATAGTAGATGTCTTATACATTATGGTGCTCCCAGATTCAGTGCATATATATTAAGAAGTGTTATGTTTTCTTGATACAATGTCTTCTTTATTATTTGGAAATGTCTGTTTTTTTCTCTTGAGACCTTTGATTTCTTGAAGTCAGCATTGTTAGGTATGAGTATGGCTACACTTGCTTTTCTTTGAATATTATTTGCTTGGAGTATCATTTTTCAACTTTTTGCTTTGCATCTGGTTTTCTCCTTGCAGCTTAGATGTGTTTCAGAAAGCAGCATATCGTTGGGTTTTGCTTTTTGATCCAATCGGCTACTTTGTGCCTCTTAATTGGTGAGTTCAGTCCATTTACATTTAGGGTAGTTATTGACACTTGAAGATTTCCTATAGCCATTTTATGTTTTGTTTTCTGGTAGCTTTGTGTATTGTTTGGTTCTTCTCTTTTGATTCTGTCAGTTTTGTTTGTTTAGTGGTATTCCATACTTCTTTCTCCTGTTTCTTCATTTTTTAAGCTGTGTATGTCAGTAGTGGCTTTTTCATGGAGAGTTACCATTAGGTTAAGTAAAAAATGTTTATATGTACAACAGTCCTTTGTCATATGAGTGCTTCTGCACTCCATTCTCCTTTGCTACTGCAGATCTTTATTATCTCCACTTTTATGTTATTGTTGTCACAGATTATCCTTGTTTTTATTGTGACCTTGTTGGAGCTTTTACTTGTAGTTTTGATTTGTTTTATTCTTTGTGTTTGGTCAAATAATGCCCTGCAGTATTTTCTGCAGTGGGGCTTTTCTGGTGATAAATTCCCTCAGTTTCCATATGTCTGTAAAAGTTTTTATTTCTCCTGCATATTTGAAGGATAACTTTGATGAATATAGTATTCTTGGTTGGTAATTCCTTTCTTTCAATATTTTGAGTGTTTGGGTCCACTGTTTTTTGGCTTGTACAGTTTCTGTTGAGAAGTCTGATGATTACCTAATGGAGTTTTCTTTATATGTATTGTCTTCTTTCTTTCTTACTGCCTTGAGGATTCTTTCTTTGTTATTTATTTTTGGAAATTTTATTATGATGTGCCTTGAGTAGGTCTTTTGCAGTTAAGGTAACTCAATGTTCTGTTTGCTTCCTGGATTTGAGACTCTAACTCTTTCCATGGGTTTGTGAAATTCTCATCAATTATTTGTCTAAATAGCCTCTCTTCTACCTCTCTTCTTCTTCTGATAAACCTATTATTCTTATATTGCTCTTTCTCATGGAGTCAGACAATTTTTGTAGAGCTGTCTCCATTTTTTAAATTCACGAGTCTCTCTTCTCTTCTCTCTATAGCATCTCTTGTTGCCTGTATTCAATATCACTGATTCTTTTCTCTATCTGGCTTTTTCTATTAATTAAACTTGCTACCTTAGTCTTCAATTCACATATTGAGTTCGTCATCTCTGTTTTTAAAGTTTCAATCTGCTAAAATGAATGAAATTCAAAAATAAAAAGGAGAAAAAAGAATAATAAGAAAAAATTACAAAAGTAAAAAGGGGGAATAAAAGAAAAAGAAATTTTGGTTTTGAGAGGTTTCTTCCAGTAGGTGTTGCAGTACAAGTTTTAGCTCTGCTAAGTTCCTTGGCTGTCTGCCAAGATGTTGCTGTCGCTGTTGCAATGATGTAGGTGGGGCTGCAGTTGCATTGGTGGGTGGAGCATATTGTGAGGGTCTTATGTCTTCAGATTTAAGGTTTTGGCTATACAGTTTTGACTCTTGGGCTTTATGATTCTAACAATGGCAATTTCAAGCTTCCACGTGCTTCTTCCCACATCTCAATAGACCTGGTGACTGGAGGTAGAGCACTTTTGTTCTTTAGAGAGAGAGTGGCTCTGGAGGGGTAGCTGTGGGTTTTTTCTCTGCCACTCTCCCTATGGCAAGGTGAGGGAGGTAGAATCTGGGAGTCTGGGGGGCCACTTTTTAGCTTTCTCTGTCTCTGCTAAGTGGGGGCTGGAGGCAGACTGCGGGAACACTGGCTGTGACCCTGTACTGTGGCTGCTTTGGTTTATCTCCCTTTCTGCGCCTCTGTGTCACTGCTACTCCCAACAGAAGGAGACCCAGTCACTGAATTTCTCTCTCCATACACCACAGACAAAATCCAGAGAGCCTGAACTTCCCTCTTCCCCATAGTCCAGCAGAGAAAAAAACAAAAACAAAAACCCCAATGAAATCAGGCTTGTCACCTTTCCTCTCCAGAGCTCACTGCAATTGGGTTTTATCTTCTGCCCTCCTTTTCAGCCCATCCTACCTTTAGTCCATTCGGTGCATGGATCTTTCAGGTGTTCCTGCAAGCCCAGCTGGGGTTCCTTCACTGCATTATAGTTGCTCTATTTGTTGAAATTTGAAGTGGAGCAATCAGAAGTATCTCTCATGCTGCCATTCCTCTGACAACCTTCAGTTTCTTATAATTCTATGTCATTGTTGTAGGTTTTCCATGAATGTCCTTTATAAAGTTTAGAAAATTTCTTTATTCCTAATTTGCTGAAATTTTTAAAAATCAGGAATAAATGTTGGGTTATTTTTAAAATGCTTGTTCTGTACTTACTGAAATCATTTTTCAGTTTATTAATATGGCACATTGCATTTATTTTTCAGATCAATGCATTTCTCGGATAAACTGCACTTAGTAACTTTGTATCATCATTTTTATATATTGTTAAATTTGTTTTGCTAAAATTTTGTTTAGAATTCATACTTCTATTTCATGAGGGATATTTTTAAATAATTTTCTTTCTTGTTGTATGTTTGCTGGTTTTAACAGGGCAATGAAGACCTCAGAGAATGAATTGAGAAACAGTCTCTCCTCTTCATATTTCTGAAGGAGTTTTAGTACAACTGCTATTTTTCTTCCTTAAATATATTATAGAATTAACAGTTAAAACCACCTAGGCCTACAGTTCTTATTGTAGAAGGTTATTAACTAAAATTTTAACTTATTTAATAGATATGCACTATTTTTTTTAAGTGAGAGGAGGAGAGATAGAGAGACAGACTCCCATAGTCCATGACTGGAATCCACCTGGCAACCCTCATCTGGGGCTTATGCTAAAATCAACCAAGCTATCCACAGCAATTTGGGTCAGCGTTCAGACCAACTGAGCCCCTGACTGAGAAAGAGGAGGGGGAGAGGAAGGGGAAGAGAAGCAGATGGTTGCTTCTCATGTGTGCCCTGACTGGGAATTGAACCTAGGATATCCACAGGCCAGGCTGTCACTAACCTTTTGAGCAACCAGACAGGGCTAGACATGAATTATTTAAATTATCCAGTTCTTAATTGAAGTTTAGTAGTTTTTTTCAAGGAATTTCTTTAATTTATCCATTTCATTTAAATTATTAGAATAATTGGTGCATATTTATTATTTTTACTTTTTCCCTTTTAATATCTATAAAATCTGTAGCAAAGTCACGTCTTTCATACTTGTACAGGTAATTTTTTTTCCCTCACATTTGTTCCTGATAACCCAGACTAGAGGTTTATGAATTTTATTGAATTTCTCAAAAAATAGCTCCTGTTTTTTTGGTACAGTCATCCCTCACCATATCATGGTTCACTTTTTGCAGTCTTGCTGTATGGTGGATTTTTAAATTGTATATATCTAATTTTGTATTGCGGATTTTTTGCTATATCACGGAATTTTGTGGTATATAGGTATTTTTATATATTTACTGGTTTAATTATTTTTGCAGTAAAATAAACATTTTCTAGCCTAAAAAATTGAAAAGGTTTATAAGAGTGTGGGGAATGTTTATAAAGCCTTAAAATATATATATATATAATAAAATAAATAAAAGGTCACTACTTCAAGGATTTTTGCCTATGTGGGGGTGGGGGGTCGGGTCTGGAACCTAACCCCTGCAATAGATGAGGGACCACTGTATTCTCTATGGTTTTTACAATTCTATAGTTAATTAATTTTATCTCTAATGTTTATTTTCTCTCTTTTGTTACTTTGTGTTTAATTCCCTCTTCCTTTTGTAATTTCTTAAAATGGAAGCTGAAGTCATTGATTTGAGATCCTTATTCTTATTTAATATAGGTGCTTAGTGCTATAAGTTTCTCAGCATTGCACACATTTTTTAGATTATATTTTCATTTTTGTTAAAAATTTCAATTAAAAACAAGTTTTATTTTCTCTTTTGATATCTTCTTTGACCCATGAGTTATTTAGAAATGTGTTATCTTGTTTGCAAACATTTGGGCAATTTCTAGATATCTCTCCATTGTTGACTTGGAAATAGTTTTATCCTCTCTGGGTTGTGCTTTTAAGATTAGTAGGCAGGACCAGAGCAGCATTTAAACTATAACTAATTATCTCCTACTATTGAGGCAAGACACTTCTGAGTATTCCATGCAATGCCTCATAAATTGTAAGCTTTCCCAGTCTGCACTATTCCTGGTCTTGTGTGATCTCTGGCTAGTGTTTCTTTTAACTCTCTGAGTTGTTTCTTTCCCTTGGCTCCAGCAGTTTCCTTATAAGCGAGTGCTAGTTGGAACTCTGACTGAAGACTCAAGTTCTTTCTCTGTATCAATTCTCTTCCCTGGTAAATTGTTCTGAACCCAAGCTGCTTTTACTCCCCAGACTAACAACTCTGTCTCTTCAATGTTGGGAGTCAGTCAGGTGTCTGGGTTCTTCCTCTCTATTTTTTTTAAAGTTTAATTCTTTGTTTTGTAATATGATTCTCATAGGGAGTAAACTGTTCTTATTGAAAATTAGTTTCCTTTGAAGAAAACATAAAATTTCAATTTCTTTAGTCACCTACAATTTTTAAAGTAACTTCCAATATAAAATTAGTTTAGGTCTTAAAACAAATATTTAGCCATTGAGTGATTAAACCATTTTTAACTGTGTAAAACTAGTACTGTATTTGAAAACTGAGCGCCTGAGTTTCTGTCCTGGCTGTATCACATACTAATGCTATAACCTTGAACAAGTTGCTAAACCTCTCTGAGCCTCAATTTCTAAAAGTATAAAATGTGACAATTTTTTCTATCTACATCTGTATATAGTTATGAAGTTAATATGATATAATAGATATGAGAACAAATTTATTATGCTATTTTGGACCCTTCTTAAGGTTAATATTTGGGTTTTTGGATTATCAGTTAAGGAAAAGTATCTGTTTAGATGGTAATATACAGAAGTACTCAATCATTACAGATAAATTAAGTATAAGTGACTAATGCAGAGGCTTAGAGAAGAAATTTATCTTTATGCATGTTTTTATTTTAGTTCTATAACAGCAAGTTTTTAATTTTAATTTTAATTTATTGATTTTAGAAAGAGCAAGAAGAAGGGGGAGAGATAGAAAACGTTGATTTGTTGGTCTACTTATTCATGCATTCATTAGGTTATTCTTGTAAGTGTTAGAAATTATTTTTAAGACTTCAGTCCTTTTGTCCACAAAATATTTTGGTAAAGCACTTTCCCCATTTTGTGCTTAATTTTTAATTTTCTCATATTTTATAATATCTTTTTATTTGTTTTAAGTGAGAGAGAGAAAAAAAGACAGACAGGGATAGACAAATAGGAAGGGAGAGAGATGAAAAGCATCACCTCAAAGTTGCTGCATCTTAATTGTTCATTGATTGCTTTCTTATATGTGCCTTTATCAGGGGGCTCCAGCAGAGCCAGTGACCCCTTGCTCAAGCCAATGACCTTGGGCTCAAGCCAGCGACCTTGGGCTCAAGCCAGATAGTCCATGCTTAAGTCAGATGAGCCTGCACTCAAGCTGGAAGGCTAAAGCTGGAGACCTCGGGGTTTTGAACCTGGGTCCTCGGCATTTCAGGCCGATGCTCTATCCACTGTACCACTATGTGGTCAGGCATAATATATTATTTTTATTGATATCCTATTTCCAATATTTCTTGGATAGAATTTTGAGAGGAGCCATACAAGGCTTTCATTTATTTACTTTTGCTTGTATTTAAGTCAATATTTTGGAGTCAACAAACAATATAATACCAATTTACTCTTATACTAAAAGTGCAGAGACATTGTACTTCAAATCTTTACAGAAAGTTTCAGGCATTATTGGCACTTCATGCACTGCAAAGAGGTACACTTTCATATTTATTGTTATTTTTTTGCCAGCAGGTACAAATAACTTGTGTGTTGGTTCCATGGAGAAACTACATTATAGCAAAATGAGATGAAGTTTTTATTTCTTATAATTCTTTCCTTATGAGTCAGAAAATGAAATTTAAGGAAAGATAAAAGTAAATATTTTTAACTGAGGAAATTTAAGAAAGACTAAATATATTATTAAAAGCTCCTCTATGTGAAATAAATTTAAAATAATTTTTTTTAAATGAAAGGGAGGTATGACACATAGAAACTTTCATTTAGATTAATTAGAATTAGTGAGGAACTGATTCTAGGAATCATTTAACTTTATTGTCTTTTGATGATAAAAAAAAATTCTTGAACACTCCAAATTTATCTCTAAAATATTCTGACCCCTGTACTGGACTGTGAGAAATTCTCTCCCCAAACTGTGTATTAGAACCACTTCCATGGAGGTAGCACTGCACCAGTGAAAGGGGAATGAAGATACTCAACCTATAAAGCCTAAAGCCAGAGAAGGTTTTCCTAACCTCCGGTCTTAGACACTATGAGCACCAGAGGTACATCACACCCCATTCCTTTCTGAGGGGCTTCTTCTACGTCGCTTCTCCTGATGTGCTTGGCAGTGTTTGCTATGCTAATCCCACTGTTCCCTCTTTCAGAAAGAAAGTAATTTCTCACACCCTCTCCAGTTACCCAACCTTCAAATGATTTAAAATAGGAGATAGTCTGCTATAAACAGAATTCTTGTCTATTTCCCATCCCCCAAATTCACATATTGAAGCTCTTAGTTCCTGGTATGATGGTATCAGGGCAGTGGTCCCCAACCCCCGGGCCGCAGACCAGTACTGGTCCATGGGCCATTTGGTACCTGTCCACAGAGAAAGAATAAATAACTTACATTATTTTTGTTTTATTTATATTTAAGTCTGAACAATGTTTTATTTTTAAAAAATGACCAGATTCCCTCTGTTACTTCTGTCTAAGACTCACTCTTGACGCTTGTCTTGGTCATGTGATACATTTATCCGTACCACACTAAAGGCTGGTCTGTGAAAATATTTTCTAACATTAAACCAGTCCATGGCCCAAAAAAGGTTGGGGACCACTGTATTAGGGGGTAGGCCTTTGAGAGGCAATTAGGCCATGAGGGTGGGGCCTTAATGAAGGAAATTAGTGATCTTATTAAAAGAGACAAGAGAGAGATAACTTCTCTCTCAGCCATCTGAGGATAGAGTTAGAAGGTAGCTAGCTATTTGTGAACCAGACACCAGATCTGACAGTGCCTTGATCGTGAACTTCCCAGCCTTCACAACTGAGAAATAAATGCTTG
Organism: Saccopteryx bilineata; assembly: GCF_036850765.1. Lineage (NCBI taxonomy): Eukaryota > Metazoa > Chordata > Mammalia > Chiroptera > Emballonuridae > Saccopteryx > Saccopteryx bilineata. Next base: position 182,709,297 of record NC_089491.1, on the reverse strand, counting down.
TTGCTTAAGCCCATTCTATCATATTTTTTGTTATAGCAGCATGAACTAAAACAGGTTCTTACTCCTTACGTCCTTTCCCCTCTTCTTTGCCTATACTTTTTTTGTGTAGGATGAATTTATCTCCAAACCAAACCACCCAAAAGAATTAGAGTATGGCCTTTCCTTCTCCCCTACTTCCTCCCGCCTTTCCGCTGAAGGCCCCCATCTCACGGGAGACAGCATGACCACCAAACAAAGCTTGATGACAAAAGTATATTCTTTTTATAAGGTTAGTTGTGCTGTTTTTATACCTTTGACTTTCATTTAATTTTTCACTTATAGATAATCTAAAGTCAATTGTCTGGGTTACTTAAATAAAAATACCAGTATATTAACCTCCTGACTAAATGAGCTATTAGTAAAAGCCTTGAAATGGAATATTAAGCTACAAAATAATAAAGGACACACTTATTTCCTCCTTAATGACACTGAATTTTCTTTTTAAAAATGTAAATATAGGGTGCTGAATTATGCAGTTTTTAGTGGGCTCTTGTTGATTTTATCTTGGAACTTAAGAATCCCAATGAATTAAATTTAAAATAACTTAAAATCATCGCTTTACGACCTTAAAGAGCAGATCCTCTTGCCCACTTCCCTTTTCTGAACTAATTTTCTATTAATGAAATCCATACTATGTCCAGGATAGGAAGTGAAGACTAGTTTGTTAGCTTACTGTATGGCATATCCTTAGTATTTTATTAATTTCAATTCAATAAAAGTTTACTGAATATATACTCTGTGCCAAATTTAAGAAAACCTTGTCTTAGAGGATTTCAATTCAAGAAGAAGCCAATTCTTACAATGGAGTTTGGTGAGACAAAAGAGAAGTTGTCACAAACTTCTATTAATTTTGTTGTCAGAAGTAAACTTGATTCTGTCATATGTGGTTAAATATGTGAAATCAAAGCCTATTTGCATGAATTTGTCTAACCAAAAAAGGGAGGCGTTAAACAACATTTTTATGTAAAATGAATACTAATTTCTGTGTTCCTTACAATATCCCTTTAATAGCGTTGTTTTTGTATTTCTGATTGATCTTCTGTGGCCTCCAACCATTTCAAACTTCCTTGCCTAGAGCTGTCCATTGGATAGTTAATGATATGTCAGCAGTGTTTTATGTAAGTAGTTTTCAAACAACTTATTGACTCTGATGTAAAAGTATGTTGAAAACTAAATATGTAAATTATTTTAACATACATTCTCTAACAATAAATACTTTCCTCAAACTTTAAGATTAAATCCTGGAAAAAAATTATAAATGTGAGCTCTGTTTTTTATTACTAAGAACTAAAACAGCTCTTTGGAATGCTCTTAGGGGAAACAGATTTGAAGTCTTTGCTAGATATTTTAAATAAATAGGATATAAATACATTTGCTTCACCTAAGCTCATAAATACTATTATACATTATACAAGATGTCAACTTTAGTTAAAATCTCTTCTAAACAGTCCCTGATTTACAGAGGAGCTTGAAACCTTATTAAATAAGGTTTTTAGGCCTAGAATTTAACCTTATCCTTGTGGGCTCAAATATCTACATGGAAATATAGACTTTTATAGTCACTTACACCACAGTGTGTATACAATCCCTATCTCTAACTCTACTGTTCCTAAAGAAGACCCCAGTTTTGTGGGTGAAAGAAAAATCCAAACATGTAGAACAGTTGTGAGAGCTTTATTGGTTGGCAAATGACATGAAATCTTGTAAATTTTTATTTTTATATCTTTAATTAGTAATTATTCCTAAGCAAAATGAAACATTACTGCTCGTCATGATTTTTAATTGTAATTGTTGTTATTTTGGCTCAATTACTATGTTGGTTGTAAGTTATTTAATAATATCTATTTTTTAAAATTTTTTTTTATTTTTCATTTTTCTGAAGCTGGAAACAGGGAGAGACAGTCAGACAGACTCCCACATGTGCCCGACTGGGATCCACCTGGCACGCTCACCAGGGGCGACACTCTGCCCACCAGGGGGCGATGCTCTGCCCATCCTGGGCGTCGCCATGTTGCAACCAGAGCCACTTTAGTGCCTGGGGCAGAGGCCAAGGAGCCATCCCCAGCGCCCGGGCCATCTTTGCTCCAATGGAGCCTTGGCTGCGGGAGGGGAAGAGAGAGACAGAGAGGAAAGTGTGGCGGAGGGGTGGAGAAGCAAATGGGTGCTTCTCCTGTCTGCCCTGGCTGGAATCGAACCCGGGTCCTCTGCACGCTAGGCCGACACTCTACCGCTGAGCCAACCGGCCAGGGCAATAATATCTATTTTTGTAGCAATATATAATTGTTACAATATTTATTTCTTATGAGACTCATTAATTACTTTAAGATATATATATATATATATATATATATATATATATATATATATATATGGTTCATTTTTAACATTCTTATCACTGATGGCTGGGTTTTCTTTTTTTTCCCCCCAAGCAGCATCATCTGTAATGAAGGAGAATTGGCAATTTTTGCTTTGCCTTAGTCTATGGTTCTCTCTCTCTTCTCTCTTTCACACATGCACATACTCATTTGATGCATGCCATAGAAAGAAACATGGAAAAACAATGTCAGATTTCAAGTATGGTGATATTCTAAAATCTAAGCTACTTTATAAGAAGTCAGAAGTGAATAATGAAACAAACCCTATACATCATTCATTAAGCCAAGTGTGGCATGTGTGTGCAGCTGCATGACAGTGATACCTCAGCCCCCAACTTCTTTTATCCCAGTCCTGTTGGAGGGAGATAAGGCAGACTCTAAGCAAAGCTGCAGCTCCTGGGAATTTTTTTCTTCACTCTAATTTTTCTGTTTTTTTTTTCTTTTCCACATGTCTTCATTGTCCTTCTATTCTTCTCATGCTTCCTGCTCCTCAATCCAAACAGGAAAATCTAATTTATACTTGTTGATTGACTGATAACACCATGGCTGAGATACTTTCCCGTTGAAGCATTACCGCACCCAGCTTTTTTATGTCTGATTGTACTGGAGAGTGATTCCTTGTTAGAAAAACTGTTTCTTCTGCAAGCTGGTGAGGAGATTGTTTCTGAAGAATGTGGTAGGAGGAGGTCCTTGGGAGCTCTGAATTCTCAGGCAAATTCAGTTCAGAACTTATGATGTTTTAAGCAGATGCTCTATAGTAAACCCCTGTACAAGAACAATTGTATTACACACTTGTTAAAAAATAGCAAGGAAACTTTATTCAAGACTATTTTGTGAAAGGGGAGAGAAATTGAACTCAACCCCATTGAAATGAAAAGCTGGATGATCTTTAAACACTGGGCTGAGTCAGCACACAGGTCCTGAAGGACACTGGGAGACTGGTCACTGTAATAGATCATCTGCATTTGATAATTGGTGCATATCAAAGTTAGGCTCTATCCCTCTCACAGGGATGGCTCTAGGGTGCTTGACTAAGACCTTCCTGGGTTGTAAAACTGGCAAGAGACTGGGAAAAGATTTACATCTCAGAGGTGAAGAGAAAGAAGTGCAAAATTGCTAAAGTATATAAATTCTATAAGAAAAGATAGGTCAGGGGCCTCTGATCTGGAAAAAGCCTCTCTTAAGTTTAGTCAAGCTGGGAACGTGAAGCCCTCTTCGTTATTCACTTTCCACAATCTTAACCCCACCTGCAAGCTCTTCAGTTTGTCAAAACTGGTTCTTACTGGTTCTTCTTAAATTATGCTTAAAAGGTAGTCAGTCTGAGAACTACATTTTTCTTTGGAGTTAGTGGTGTGTGTGTGTGTGTGTGTGTGTGTGTGTATGTGTGTGTGCCAGTTTCTGGTTCTTACTGAATTTAACTAAAGTTGACCTAATGTCTGTGAATTATTAGTTACTTCTATGTGTGACATGTCTCCTGCCCTAGCACAGGCATGCCTGGTGGCATTTGACTTCTCTCAGTACCTTGAATGCCCTCTCTCTAGATTTTAATCTCATTTCAGCAGTCTCTTCCATATGCCCTGTGGCTTGGAATCATATATGTTAAGCCTAATTCGGAGGGACTGAAACATTGAAGACAGGAAAAAGGTCCATCGTTTACACATCAAAGCTTTATTGTCTAGCTTGGCCAAGCGGCGGCAAACTCCGATAGTTGTCTGAGGGAGAATGCCCGCTGGCCTTTTGTTCTACTTAGTTTTTATAGTTTTGTAAGTGGGGAGTATAGATGCAAAAATTGCAGTTAGGAGCCCCTTACCACTATTGGTTATAGTCATATGTCCTTTAACATGATAGGACCACATTCAATTTGCAAGCCATACATTATTTTGGAGAAAACAAAATTTACAAGTCAACACAATGGCAGAAAGATATCTTTTTACATATTAAAAGGCATTCCCATATTATCTAGTGTTCATCTGCTATCTCTCTGTCCAGAGTCACACGTGTTAACTACATGCAATTTACATAGGAGAGGTAGTTTCGGTGGGGACAAATGCCCGCAAATGGCTCATTGCTATGAGAAAAGGTTTATTTTGGCTTTTCTCTCCCTGCATCTGGCTAGCCATTCACTCTTTTCCCCATAGGCGTTGTGGAATGTCTGGGGATCCATGTTTTCCTCCCCTTTGCATTTACAATACAATGCCAAGGGCTATCCTGACTATGCCAATCACACAGTACAGGGGCTATTCTCACAATTTCTCTGCACACCTTAACCCAAATTAATAAAATGTTCTTCAAGCCTCCCAAAATATTAATATTAATATTAATTCTGTAGCTTTTGGTACTTTACAACACCTGCGGGTGAAGTGGCTCAGTGGCTCCTCAATATACATTTGTTTTGGGATATTTGACATTGCTTTTATTTCACTTAATGATTTTTCATATCATAATGCTCTATATCTGATGTCCTCAAACACACCTCCAAGCACAATATTATTTGTATCCCTGGTCATGGAGTTTTGTCTAAAGTCAACATAGTTGGGCTGCATTCCCTTCATTAATAGAGATGTTATCATAGTGAGGATTAGTGTTTGTAGTCACATAACCAAGGGAAAGAACAGATCCAGTTCAGAGACTCAGTCGCTGCAGCACCTTGCCTTCTGAGAGTGAGGGGAAACCACCTGCATTGTACCTGGGCAAGCCTCAGGCCCACCACATACTAAATAGTCCTTTCAGAGAAAGAGAAGGCAACTGATTTTTCAGAGTGCCAATTCCCAATCACCACTAGAAAACCTATTCCCTACCAACTGATTTTAGTCTCCTCTAGGGTTTTAGTTTCTCCTTATCCCCACCAGGATAGTTCACAGGACACAATTATTCATAGCAGCACATTTTCAAAAGCCTAGGTAGTTAGTAAGACCATAGCTAGTAAGAACAGGCTTTAGCAGAAGAGTTCAGGGTGAGCATTGGGGTAATTATACGTTCTACTTTGTATCCAGACCAGTTAACACCCATTATTTTAGCATAATCATTAATAGCAAATCCTTTTACTCTCAACTGGGCCCTGGGTTGCATAACAAATTAAAAAGAGAGTTGAGCTTTGCCACTGAGTTTTTTTTATCTCTTCTGAGGGTCTTCTATCAGTGTGTAGTGAAGCTATACCTCCTCATTGTATTTATTAATAGCTTGCAGATATGTAATTATTGGATTAAACTCTTTCATTCTTGTACTTTCTTTTTCTCACAAATGAACACATACTCACACACATATGCACACACACACACCACTAACTCCAAAGAAAAATGTAGTTCTCAGACTGACTACCTTTTAAGCATAATTTAAGAAGAAAAATGTTGCCTTAATATACCAGGGTACCTGCCCAGAGTGAACCCAGGGCACAGAGCTTCACATTATGATGCTAAGCATGGTTCATTTTCCAGTGGGGAGCATTGCTTTTTGTTTTCAGAAAGCAGAGATGTGGTGGTGACCTTTTATTTACAGAAAGATCTGCCAGAGCTTTGAAAACATAAAATTTTCTTCCTTTTTAATAGACCACAGTTTAAAGCAAGTTATCTTCTTCCATCAGTCTCTGTAAGCAAAGGGTAACTGGAAAAATAATTTCTTTTCGGTCTAGGGCACATTCCCAGAGGCAGGTAGTGTGTGTGTGGGGGGGTGATGGGGGATGGCTATTGTTTTACTTACAAGTGGGCATCAGTATTCATATTTCCCAACAGCAGAAATTGAATCTTAGGACAATTACATAATTCATTCAAGACACAGCCAATAAGCAAGGGGGTAGCGGCTGATCTAATTCCATATCCTGAATCCTGAATGAGTCCCCTCTACCCCCTCCAAGCTATAACATAGTTTGTTCAATGTTTATCTTCCTGAGGAAAGCAGGGACGTTGGCTTTTCTGTGTTTAGCATATCTTAGGCATTTAATATATGTTAAATGGATGAGTGACTGAAGTGGTGCATGTGAGGGAGAAGGAATTTAAATGAGAATTAGAGTAACAAGGAAGTACTGTGTTGGATATGAAAGGCAAAGACAAAGGTGATGGCAAGTGTCTGTCAGCACCTGTTTGCAAGAACTCTCTAGGACTGTTGCTAAGAATCCTCGGTCAGGAGCTGGTTCAGCACTGGGGGTGATATAATGAGGCAAAAAGTTCAGGAGTCACGGTTTGGTGACAGAATAGCTTGATAGGTATTTCCGAGCACCAACCTTGCCCCTTAGGCTAGAGAAACAGTGCAGGGCAGTGGTCAGGGTGTGGGCTCAGATTCAGTTATCTCTAGGGTTGAGCCTTTAAAAAAATTCTTAGAGGTAATCAGCCACTTTCAGGATCCCATTTTGTCTTCAAGACAGTTGAAGGGGGATACTACTATTTCCATTTTATGACTAAGCCACCTGACACTTTGGAGTGAAATTATCTGAATAAATTTATGCACAGCAGGTCAGCTTTCTAATCAGGGTCTCTCCTGACCCTGGAGATTGAGCTCTCAGCTCTCCTTTTACTCAGGAGGGCTTTATGAAAATGCTTTTACCACCAGCCCCACCTTGATGACATTACCTCCTACATCTCCAAAGGTGTTACATAAAGTGTGATTTTTATCAATTGTAAACATTAACAGAATACTCTTTGTGACCAGATAACCATTGTGATTGCTTTACATCTGTATATATTATTTATATATTATATATATGGCAAATATATATTAAGTAAATCCTTAAAACAATGCTGTGAGGCAGATACCAGGATTTTTTCCTATTTCTACAGATAAGGAAATCTAGGACATACTCTGGGTTAAGGAACTTGTCAAACATTGTGCAGCAAATAAGTAGTGGAGCTGGAATTTGAGTCGAGTAGTCTGGCTCTAGAATTTGTGTTCTCACCTACTGTGCAACCATTTATGTTCTCTGCTGACTCTTAGATAAGAAGGTAGCTAACTTGCTGAGGACTAGACCCATAAGTTAATTTCACTGAAAATCATTGCCACCTGTCAGGCTGCTCATCCTGAATGACGTTTCCACAAGGATAAGAGTCCCTGGATTTGTAAGAAAGACAATTATAAAAATAGCCAAGAATCACTGAGCACTCTTTGCATGCTGGACACAGTTCTGAGAGTTTTCCCTGTGTAATGCTGCTGACCAAGGCCAGGCAGGTCCACACTGGATTCGAGCAGGTCGGAGAGGAACTGCGGAGCCGGAAAGTACTGAGCCATTCTCATTTATTAGAGTCTTGCAACCAGAGGCAAATTAAGTTTGGTTAAGGTCTCAGGCGTAGAAGAAAATATTGGGCCCCATAATACAAAAGAGAGACAAGGAAAATAAAAATACTTTACATGTTAACCATATTTTTTAAAAATTAAAAATATTATGTACTATTAATGTTAAAATTGCACATATAAAACCAAACTTGGTGTCATTAGAAAAAACTATAAAGTTGGGGTTTGCGGGGTGTTCAGAAGTCAGGACCCAGAGCGCACGCCTGGTGCGCCCGCCATTAAATCCACCTCTGCTTGCAACAGCAGGTGACCAAACAGGCAGGGGAGAACCTCTTCTCACGGCAATTGGCAAACAAACAGCAAAAACAGCCCTCACAATGCTGGGTAGGCAATTCATAACCCACAATGCACTGCCCTGAGTCAAACCACCCTTAGCCTTACATAAGCTATGCACACACAGCTCTGCCTCATGCTCACACACTAATCATGCAAAGTACAAGCAAGCAAGCCTAACACAGCTGTTTTCTCAATACCCTGCTTTCTCTTAATCTTCCAAATAATAAAATAACATAGGTGTATCATTCTTGTTTCATAGATGAAGAAACTAAGGCATGGGTGTAAGTAATTTACTCAAAGTCAGGCAACTAGTAACAGCTGTGTAAGACCGGCTTCTGTCTCATTTCCTAGTGTAACCACCAAACCCTCTGCAGCCTTCCCCCAGAGGCTGCTTTAGGGTTTGATTCATTAATTAGATTTGCTGGATGGTGTCTATTTTACACTGCCCTAGAGGGCATGTTACTGTATGTACTCACTTCACTTTCAGTAAAAAAAAGGCAAATTATCAAAAGAACAAAGTAACACCAGGGACCTTTGCAAGGAAATTAATTCCTTGGATGTAATTTGGTCAGGATCCACCTACTGCTAAAGTTTTTTTTTTTAATTTTGCATCTGCATAAAGCTACATTTCTAATATACTCCAGGACTTGATGCTTATAATGACATCCCAGATTAATATCTAAAAGTTTAATGATATTTAGGAAATACTGTTTAAAGAAGCAAGTTAAGTATTTTAGAAACCTTTATATTAGGAATATTTTAATAGAGGGTGTTGAATAATATACATACTATGATTAAACATATACATGTGTAAACAAAACATAAACATATTGTTACCAGACTACAACCGGTCTGGGGTTCAGGTCACTCGCCACTACAATAGCCAATAAGCAGAGACTAGGTCTGAGAGGAAAACAGGCATTTTAAATCGAGATTCCAGCAACTTGAGAAGCCAGGCAGCATATCCTAGCCCAAAGCCTGCCTTCCAATCTCAGTTACGAAGGCTGATTATATACACTGTTCACAAAAATTAGAGGATATTTTATCGCTTCATATTCATTTTGAAATATCCCCTAATTTTTGTGAGCAGTATACTTTTTCAGGTGAGGTTAGTATGATGGGAGGCATGCAGTTAGTCATAATGCAGCTAGTTCCCAGCATTGTAAGAGTCATGAAGCAGGATGGCTGGTTCCTGGAATCCTAGAATCACAATTTATTCTTCATGGTGTTCTGATACAATCAGAGTCTTTACTGCTTCTTGGACTCCAGTCACCTCCTAAGGGGGATGGGAGTGTCCAGCTTCAGTCGTTCTCCTGCATTCCTGAGTAGGGGTGCTAAAGACAATCTAGGAAGTAGATTGTATATGGTGCATTAGCAATTATATATATATATATTAATTGTATACTATATCAATACCCTATCAATATGCCTTTCTATATTGTTTTTAAAAAAGTACATAAAATTATAAAAATTTAGAACCAGAGAGGAGTTTAGAGATCATGAAACTAAGTGAGGCCAACGTTGCTAATGTCATATGGTGAGCTTTCAGACATCTTGCAAAATTTTAGATTATGCATCATGTTTTTATGAATTCTATCTTGATCTCTCTACTTGTACTTGCCCCTCACTGGGTGAAAATGACCTTTTGTTTTGTTTTGTTTTTACATCTTAGCATATTTGATGTCTATTCCATCATGGCTACTATATCATGTTTACTTTTTGCATACACAAAGTCCTCAAAGTACACAAAACAAAGCTCTCTTCCTCTACTGCCATTTAATTTCTTGAAAGCAGGGATGTTTATTCCTTTGGCTTTATATTCTTGGCAAATAGCCCAATGCCTGTGCGGGGTAAAATATATTAGTACTTTTCTTTCCACCTTCTAAATTCTTCTAGCTGGGCTAATAACCAAATTAACAGAGAGGAGATTAACAGGAGAAAATTTCAAGTTTAATACATGCACAAGGGGACTCCACATAGACATGATTGTTCCATGAAAATTTCAAAGCCAGGGAGGCAACATCTGCTATATAAGACATTTTTGGAAAAAAGAAAAGGGTGGGCATTAGATTTCCGAAGTGAGAATGGCCAATTTACAAGTAGTTGAGGAAGAGTGAACACATCTGGCAGGTAAATCCTTGCTAGGGTACTCAGAAACTATGGTGTTTAGCCAACAGGCATCTTTCTGCCTCAAGCCCTTTTGTTTATCCTACTTAATTCAAATTAGGTTAAGGCAACATCCTAAAATCTGCTTCCTGAAGCAGGTATTTTTTTTGTTTGTTTGTTTTGTTTTTTGTCTGAATATCTTGGTCAGGGAAAGAGGAAGTGTCAAAAGTTCTTTCTGAGTCTTTTCTTTCTTTCTTTCTTTCTTCTTCTTTTTTTTTTTTTTTTGTATTTTGATGAAGTTAGAAGTGGGGAGGAAGTCAGACTCCAGCATTCGCCTGACCGGGATCCACCCGGCATGCCCACCGGGGGGCGATGCTCTGTACATCAGGGGCATTGCTCTGTTGCGGCCAGAGCCATTCTAGCACCTGAGGCGGAGGCCATGGAGCCATCCTCAGTGCCTGGGCCAACTTTGCTCCAATGAAGCCTTGGCTGCAGGAGGGGAAGAGAGAGACAGAGAGGAAGGAGAGGGGGAAGGGTGGAGAAGCAGATGGGTGCTTCTCCTGTGTGCCCTGACCGGGAATCAATCCTAGGACTTCCACATGCTAGGCCGACGCTCTACTGCTGAGCCAACCAGCCAGGGTCTGAGTCATTTATTTTTTAATAAACAACTTAGGATCAATGTCCCAAAAAGCAGCTTCAGGGTGGCAGAATTTTGATCCCTTCACCTGGTACTTAATAAATAATAGATCTTCAATCTGTGAATGAGTAAGCAGAGATCTCACGATGAGATAGCAGTGGAGTGCAAAAGAGGACACAAGTTTCCCAACTTGCCAGGAACCAATGAGCTTTCTATTATATATACTTCCCTACTTCTTTATTCTCATTTGATTTTCACGTCATGAATGCATTATAAAGTTATTTTTAAAAAGGACATTTTCAGAAGTTATAAACAACAACAAAAATCTTAATTGAGAGATGACGTCAGAGTAATGGCGGGGTAGGAAGCGATACCGATAAATCTCCCCCAAAACTCAACAAGATCTTCAACCAGAAACAGAAAAACCTATACTTGGAGCTTCCAGATGCTTCACAATACATCCAAGGTATGATTGAGTAAAAAATTGGCTAAATATATAACCAAACCCCAAAGGAAATAGGGAGTAAGAAATGCTCCGCCTTCCTCACTAACCTAAACAGGGCGGCTTTCTCTGGTAACTGTGAATATAGAAACTGAGGTGGGCAAAGGGGGTGAATAGATCCAGGCCGCCGCGGCACAAACGGCTGAACCAGGCTCTGGCACGGAGATCCAAGCCAAGGAAAATCTGATCCTGTGGCAACCCGGGCAATACAAGCTAACACTCGTGCCAAAAGCAAACAAAGAAAGACAAGCAGAGCAACCATTTTACCCGGTCTCCTGGTCAGTGCGCAGTTAGTGGGCGAGAATTTCTTCCTAGGCCCCGAGAGTGGGTGCCCGTGTTGCCCCATGGAGAGGCAGGGACAGAGGCCTTTCTGTGGGCCGAGGGCAGAGTCTCTGGGCAGCCGCAGCGCCCTGGGAAAGCCACGCATGGGAGGGAGTGAGAACTAATTCCAACGGTGGAGATTTTCCGTGCTGGAGGGTGCTTCACTCAGAGGGAAACACGGCCGGCCTCATATCCTGGTGTGTGCGCGCAGATAAGGAGTGAGCGATTCCTCTGAGTGCCTCGGCAGTGCGCGCCCGTGTTATCGCACAGAGGGGCAGAGTCAGGGGCCTTTGTGTGGGCCAAAGCGGAATCTCGAGCCGCCCCAGCGCCTTGCAAAAGCCGCGCACGGGGACGGAGCAAGACTCAATTCCAACGCTGCAACTTTTCCCTGCGGTTGGGGGTTTCACTCAGAGCGTGAGACTGCTGGCCGGATATCCTGGACACAGACAGTGAGTGAGAGTTTCCTCCAAGCGCCCTGGAAGTGGGCGCCCGCTTGTGTTACCAGACAGAGTGGCAGAGCCAGAGGTCTTTGAGTGGGCGGAAAGCCCGCCTGATTATGCTAGCAGCTCTGACTGACTGAGCCTTACCCAGAGCCCTGTGCTGAGTGGAAATACAGTGGGGAGTTGCCAGCTCTTTGAGCCTCTTACTATCCAGGCAGAGGCAGCAGCAACCCCATAGCTGGATTATCAGGCTACTAATTGAGGAAGGAAAGACTAGGAGAAAGGCTCCAGGAACACGGACTCTCTCACTGTCAGAGCCTATAAATGCTAATGAGCTTCAACTGCCAACGAGACTAAAGCACAATACATGACATTGCCATAGAGACTTATCAACTGCAAACCTCTACCTGAGCGTGCCAAAGGGGCAGAACCCGGGGTACAGAGTCACCGACCAGGAAGAGGGAGAGAAAAGAAAAAGCAAGAAGATAACCTCTCAAAATCAAGAATAATCTGCAGACTTTATAACCTATCCCATTTTATTATATTTGTTCGTTTGTTTCTCTTATCTTCATTCTTGATACTTTTTTTTCCTCCTCCAATTTGGCCGATTAACTCTCTACCGGTCTTACTCTCTCCTCTCCTTGAACTACACTACCCATAAGTGTTACATCTCCCATTATCTTTTCTCTTCTCTTCCTTTCTCTCTATGAGGGTTGCACTCCAAAACCCTTAACTCTCTCGCTCTCTCTCTCCTTTCTTTTTTCTTCTTTTAGTGGTTCCCTCTTTTTTTCTCTCTCTCTCTTTCTTTTCTCCCTCTACATTAGTTTCTTCCTTTCTCCTTTACATCTCCTCTCATTCAAACCTCAATAACAAACAAATTATCTTATCTGGGACTCTAACTTATGTTTGTGGCATTTTGGGGGGTTTTTACTTCACCTTTTTAACTCACTAGCAGTGCTCCCTTCCCTGGCTCTCCATATTACCTAGTTCTTGTTCCACTAAATACAATAGTAATTTTTTAATTTGTCCCCCCATTTTTCCGTTTTCCTCTTATTCCTCTCATCATAACTCTTAGACAACCAACACCTAAAAGCAAATCATTTTATTCTAGACCCAAATTTTTTCCTTATTTGCTTTTTTGTGGGTGCATACGCTCTTTTTTTTTCTTTTTATTTTTTTGCCCCTTTATTACTTTTCCCCAATTCAGGCCCTCCATCACAGGCATTGTTTGTTATAATTCACAGTCCACCACAAGATTTTCTCAAGAAAGAGGGGAGAGGACAGGAGAGGAAAAAAGGAGGGGGGAAATAATTTCCTTTTTTTAAAAATTTTTATTTTATTTTATTTTTCTTTATTTCATTATTAATTTTTTTTAAAAAACAACTCTTTTTGATTTTTTATTTTTTTATTATTTTTTTAACTTTTTATTCTTTATTAAATCTTATTAATACTATCAACAAAACCACCCTCAGATGCCATTAAGGAGAGAAAATCGAATATCATGGATACAAAAGAAAGAGACGTAACACAGCTAGATGAGGAAAAATCTATGGAGAAAAATTTAATATATTGGAAACCTTGGAGCTAAATGACAGAGAATTCAAGATAGAAATCCTAAAAATCCTCCGAGATATACAAGAAAACACAGAAAGGCAATTTAGGGAGCTCAGAAAACAACTCAATGAACACAAAGAATATATGTCCAAGGAAATTGAAACTATAAAAACAAATCAAACAGAGATGAAAAACTCAATTCACGAGCTGAAAAACGAAGTAACAAGCTTAGCTAATAGAACAGGTCAGATAGAAGAGAGAATTAGTGAAATAGAAGACAAGCAACTTGAGGCACAACAGAGAGAAGAAGAAAGAGACTCAAAAATTAAAAAAAATGAGATAGCCCTACAAGAATTATCTGACTCCATCAAAAAGAATAACATAAGAATAATAGGTATATCAGAGGGAGAAGAGAGAGAAAATGGAATGGAGAACATACTCAAACAAATAATAGATGAGAACTTCCCAAGCCTGTGGAAAGAACTAAAGCCTCAAGTTCAAGAAGCAAACAGAACTCCAAGTTTTCTTAACCCCAACAAACCTACTCCAAGGCATATCATAATGAAATTGACACAAACCAACAGCAAAGAAAAAATTCTCAAGGCAGCCAGGGAAAAGAAGAATATAGCATATAAAGGAAGGCCCATTAGATTATCATCAGATTTCTCAACAGAAACTCTACAAGCTAGAAGAGAGTGGACCCCAATATTTAAAGTCCTGAAAGAGAGGAACTTTCAGCCATGAATACTATACCCATCAAAGCTATCCTTCAAATACGAAGGAGAAATAAAAACATTCACAGATACAGAAAAGATGAGGGAATTTATCATCAGAAAACCCCCACTCCAGGAATTACTAAAGGGGGTTCTCCAATCAGATACAAAGAACAAAAAAAAAAAAAAACAGAGCCACATGTAAAAGCTCCAAGAAGAACACAATAAAACCAAATTTAAACTGTGACAACAACAAAAAGAAAGAGGGGGAGAAGATGGAGATTAACAGTAGCAAAGGACGATGGAGTGCAAAAGTACTCACAAAATAGTTCTCTACAATGAACAGGGTAGGGACCCTTTTCATTACTCAAAGGTAACCACCATTGAAAAAACCATCACAGAAGCACATGAGATAAAAAAGATAGCAACAGAGGAAAGATGTATGGAATACAACCAAATAAAAACAAAAGATAGAAAAACGAAAGAGAAGGATCAAACAAGACACAAAAGTAACAGAAAGCAAGATATAAAATGGCAATAGGGAACTCACAAGTATCAATAATTACACTAAATGTAAACAGATTAAACTCACCAATAAAAAGGCACAGAGTAGCAGAATGGATTAAAAAAGAAAATCCAACTGTATGCTGCCTACAGGAAACTCATCTAAGTAACAAGGATAAAAACAAATTCAAAGTGAAAGGCTGGAAAACAATACTCCAAGCAAATAACATCCACAAAAAAGCAGGTGTAGCAATACTCATATCAGATAATGCTGACTACAAGACAGGAAATGTACTCAGAGACAAAAATGGCCATTTCATAATGGCTAAGGGGACACTGAATCAAGAAGACATAACAATTCTTAATATATATGCACCAAACCAAGGAGCACCAAAATATATAAGACAGCTACTTATTGATCTTAAAACAAAAACTGACAAAAATACAATCATACTTGGAGACCTCAATACACCGCTGACGGCTTTAGATCGGTCATCCAAACAGAGAATCAACAAAGACATAGTGGCCTTAAACAAAACATTAGAGCACCTGGATATGATAGACATCTACAGGACATTTCATCCCAAAGGGACTGAGTATACATTTTTCTCCAGTGTACATGGATCATTCTCAAGAATTGACCATATGTTGGGCCAGAAGAACAACATCAGCAAATTCAGAAAAATTGAAGTTGTACCAAGCATATTTTCTGATCATAAAGCCTTGAAACTAGAATTCAACTGCAAAAAAGAGGAAAAAAATCCCACAAAAATGTGGAAACTAAACAACATACTTTTAAAAAATGAATGGGTCAAAGAAGAAATAAGTGCAGAGATCAAAAGATATATACAGACTAATGAAAATGACAATACGACATATCAGAATCTATGGGATGCAGCAAAAGCAGTGATAAGAGGGAAGTTTATATCACTTCAGGCATATATGAACAAACAAGAGAGAGCCCAAGTGAACCACTTAACTTCCCACCTTAGGGAACTAGAAAAAGAAGAACAAAGACAACCCAAAACCAGCCGAATAAAGGAGATAATAAAAATCAGAGCAGAAATAAATGAATTAGAGAACAGAAAAACTATAGAAAAAATTAATAGGACAAGGAGCTGGTTCTTTGAAAAGATCAACAAAATTCACAAACCCTTGGCAAGACTTACCAAGGAAAAAAGAGAAAGAACTCATATAAACAAAATCCAAAATGAAAGAGGAGAAATCACCACGGACACCGTAGATATACAAAGAATTATTGTAGAATACTATGAAAAACTTTATGCCACTAAATTCAACAACCTAGAAGAAATGGATGAATTCCTAGAACAATACAACCTTCCTAGACTGAGTCAAGAAGAAGCAGAAAGCCTAAACAGACCTATCAGTAGAGAAGAAATAGAAAAAACCATTAAAAACCTCCCCAAAAATAAAAGTCCAGGCCCTGACGGCTATACCAGCGAATTTTATCAAACATTCAAAGAAGACTTGGTTCCTATTCTACTCAAAGTCTTCCAAAAGTTGAAGAAGAAGCAATACTTCCAAACACATTTTATGAGGCCAACATAACCCTCATACCAAAACCAGGCAAGGATGGCACAAAAAAAGAAAACTACAGACCAATATCTCTAATGAATACAGATGCTAAAATACTAAACAAAATACTAGCAAATCGAATACAACAACATATTAAAAAAATAATACATCATGATCAAGTGGGAATCATCCCAGAATCTCAAGGATGGTTCAACATACGTAAAACGGTTAACGTAATACACCATATCAACAAAACAAAGAACAAAAACCACATGATCTTATCAATAGACGCAGAAAAGGCTTTCGATAAAATGCAACACAATTTTATGTTTAAGACTCTCAACAAAATGGGTATAGAAGGAAAATATCTCAACATGATAAAGGCCATATATGATAAACCATCAGCTAACATCATATTTAATGGCACTAAACTGAAGGCTTTCCCCCTTAAATCAGGAACAAGACAGGGTTGTCCACTCTCTCCACTCTTATTTAATGTGGTACTAGAGGTTCTAGCCAGAGCAATCAGACAAGACAAAGAAATAAAAGGCATCCATATCGGAAAAGAAGAAGTAAAGGTATCACTTTTTGCAGATGATATGATCCTATACATCGAAAACCCCAAAGAATCCACAAAAAGACTACTAGAAACAATAAGCCAATACAGTAAGGTCACAGGATACAAAATTAACATACAGAAGTCAATAGCCTTTCTATATGGCAACAATGAAACAACTGAGAAGGAACTCAAAAGAATAATCCCCTTCACGATTGCAACAAAAAAAATAAAATACTTAGGAATAAACATAACAAAGAATGTAAAGGACTTATATAATGAAAACTATAAACCATTGTTAAGGGAAATCGAAAAAGATATAATGAGATGGAAGAATATACCTTGTTCTTGACTAGGAAGAATAAATATAATCAAGATGGCTATATTACCCAAAGCAATATACAAATTTAATGCAATTCCCATCAAACTTCCAATGACATTTTTTAAAGAAATAGAGCAAAAAATCATCAGATTTATATGGAACTATAAAAAACCCCGAATAGCCAAAGCAATCCTAAAGAAAAAGAATGAAGCTGGGGGCATTACAATACCTGACTTCAAACTCTATTATAGGGCCACGACAATCAAAACAGCATGGTATTGGCAGAAAAATAGACACTCAGACCAATGGAACAGAATAGAAAGTCCAGAAATAAAACCACATATATATGGTCAAATAATTTTTGATAAAGGGGCCAACAACACACAATGGAGAAAAGAAAGCCTCTTCAATAAATGTTGCTGGGAAAACTGGAAAGGCACATGCAAGAGAATGAAACTGGACTACAGTTTGTCCCCCTGTACAAAAATTAACTCAAAATCGATCAAAGATCTAAACATAAGACCTGAAACAATTAAGTACATAGAAGAAGACATAGGTACTCAACTCATGGACCTGGGTTTTAAAGAGCATTTTATGAATTTGACTCCAATGGCAAGAGAAGTGAAGGCAAAAATTAATGAATGGGACTACATCAGACTAAGAAGTTTTTGCTCAGCAAGAGAAACTGATAACAAAATAAACAGACCGCCAACTAAATGGGAAATGATTTTTTCAAACAACAGCTCAGATAAGGGCCTAATATCCAAAATATACAAGGAACTCATAAAACTCAACAACAAACAAACAAACAATCCAATAAAAAAATGGGAAGAGGATATGAATAGACACTTCTCCCAGGAAGAAATACAAATGGCCAACAGATATATGAAAGATGCTCATCTTCTTTAGCTATTAGAGAAATGCAAATCAAAACGGCAATGAGATACCACCTCACACCTGTTCGATTAGCTGTTATTAGCAAGTCAGGTAATAGCAAATGTTGGAGAGGCTGTGGAGAAAAAGGAACCCTCATACACTGTTGGTGGGAATGTAAAGTAGTACAACCATTATGGAAGAAAGTATGGTGGTTCCTCAAAAAACTGAAAATAGAACTACCTTATGACCCAGCAATCCCTCTACTGGGTATATATCCCCAAAACTCAGAAACATTGATACGTAAAGACACATGCAGCCCCATGTTTATTGCAGCATTGTTCACAGTGGCCAGGACATGGAAACAACCAAAAAGCCCATCAATCGATGACTGGATGAAGAAGATGTGGCACATATACACTATGGAATACTACTCAGCCATAAGAAATGATGACATCGGAACATTTACAGCAAAATAGTGGGATCTTGATAACATGATACGAAGCAAAATAAGTAAATCAGAAAAAAACAGGAACTGTATTATTCCATACGTAGGTGGGACATAATAGTGAAACTAAGAGACATTGATAAGAGTGTGGTGGTTACGGGGGGGAGGGGGGAATGGGAGAGGGATAGGGGGTGGGGAGGGGCACAAAGAAAACAAGATAGAAGGTGACAGAGGACAATCTGACTTTGGGTGGTGGGTATGCAACATAATTGAACGACAAGATAACCTGGACTTGTTATCTTTGAATATATGTATCCTGATTTATTGATGTCACCCCATTAAAAAAATAAAATTATTAAAAAACAAATCTTAATTGATATAACAGTATAAAATCCTTACTCAATGAATGGGTACTACAGAATATAATTTTTCAATGAGCTACTAGAATTTTTTTTTTCCCCCAAGTGAGAGGAGGAGAAATAGAGAGACAGACTCCTGCATGTGCCCCAACCGGGATCCACCTGGCAATCCCATCTGGGGCCATGCTCCCAACCCAGATATTTTTTAGCGACTGAGGCAGAGACTCCACAAAGCCATCTTCAGCACCCAGGTGATGCACTTGAACCAATCGAGCCATGTCTATGGGAGAGAAAGAGAAAGAGAGAGAGAGAGAGAGAGAGAGAGAGAGAGAGAGAGAGAGAAAGAAGGGGGAAGGCTGGAGAAACATATAGTAGCTTTTCCTATGTGCCCTGACTGGGAATCAGCCCCAGGACATTCACATGCCAGGTGAACACTCGACTACTCAGCCCACCGGCCAGGGTGAGTCTTTCTTCTTAAAATTAAAAAAAAAAAACAAAACAAAAAATAACACTCTACTTTCCATAATAATTTGACTTAGAATTTATATGCTTTTGATCTAGAGTGACACTCAGTACCTAGAAATTCCATGTTGAAATGGCTGAAGTGTAGAGGGAAAAGATAACTAAATTTGCTTTTGATGTCAATTATGGGCTATGAAGCACGACTTCCATGTGTGAGAAATAATTTCGTTGAGAGGGAGTGATTTCATCCATTCTTGAATAATAGTGATTTATTCTGTTTATAGGTGTCATGCTAGCTTCAAAGAATACTCCAGATTAGAAAACAAAAATGTATAGAATTATAACTGCATAATTAGATATGGGAAATAGAAGTTTATCCTTCTCTCGGGGGATAATTATTTCCTAAAAGTAAATGACTTTAGTAACTCTAGATCCATTTAGATTGTACATAACACACCATATAATACATTTTCAGAGCAGAAAAGAAACTTTGAGATCCTTCTAATTTTGTAGTTGATGAAAACTAAAGTCCAGATAAAATGATTTTTCAAAAATTGTCCTGACCAATACTTGACCAACACCAAGATCCCCTGGGTCAGAATACAATGTCACACTGCTTCTGTGATAGATAGGCTTTCATTGATTCTATCAGACTTTCACTTCATGGGACAAATGCTATGGGTTGAAATACTTTTAGCTAATATTACGTTTTTTATTTGTTACATGATATTAAATGTTCTCCTATCATATATGTCCAACTTTTTTATTTTAGAGATGATGAATTGTGATTTAGGAAGATTAACCAATTTACCAAAGATTAAATAGTCTATTTGTGGTAGTACTGGAAACAGAACCCAAGACTTCTGATGTACCAATACAGGGCTCACTGAGTGTACCTTCCCTCCTAAACCCATACTTACCTCTCCAAATGAACAAATTCAATACATGTACACACATATCCACAAATTAATAAGGTCAAATATATATATTTTTAATTTTCAGTAAGTTTATCTAAATCTGAACTTGAAAATTTTTTTTGACAACTCTTATAGTAAACTGTTTATTTTTTCATTTATTCATCAAGCATATTGATTTTTTTATTATAGATCTCAAATTGTAATCTCAAGCTGTAGAGTTAGAGATAAATAATCATGAATTTGAGCCTCACAATTTAACAGAGGGAAATAAGGAGTAAATGTAAAAAACTATCACAGGAATTGCAGAAAAAGAAAGAAAATATTAGAGGAGAGAAGACGGGTCCAGTCTCCCCAAGGGTTTGATTAACAGCTTCACAGAGTAGGTATTGCAATGTTTTGAAATTGAAAGATGGGCTAGATATTTCCTAGGGAGTAAAATTTGAAGCAAAGATTCAAGAAAAAGAGAGAGGTGGTCTGAGCAAAGAAATAAGATTCTAAAAATAGTTTATATGACTCTAGTGTAGGTGCAACAGAACACACAGGAAAGTGAGGCTGTAAAAGTCAGATATGCGCTGATGGAAGGATGCTTGGGCTCTGCCTAGGATTTAAATTTATTCTATGAATAATGAAGAGCTAAGAATGGTTTTATACCCTGGGCTTAATCGTAGAAAAATCCACCGTGGTAGAAAATGTGTGTTTATATGTGTGTAAGGGAACAAGCTAGCAAGTGGGAAGACCAGTCAGGGGTCTCTCATGATTATGCCATGAAAAGATGGTAAGGATGCCTAAGTTAAAAGTAAAGTTTCAGAGAAGGGAGGGAAATCAAGATGAACAGGAAGAAGAATGAGGGAAATTTGTGAGCAGAGAGATGTGGCAGTAGGTAATGAAAGTGACCTTGAACTGAGAATTAAGGAAGCTGAACCTAATTATGGATCTTCTACACTCTTAACTGTGATTTTGAACTAGTGAGTATTCTAGATACTTTCAAACCATCAGGTTTTTTTTTTTTTGTAATATAGCGAAATGGGACTTTATTATTATTATTTTAAATTTTTATTTTGACAACTAAGTTTAATAGGATGACATTAGTCAACTACAGTATGGACTTTATTATATTTAATGTCTCTAAAAGTCAATGATTCTCTCTTAAATGTCTGTGTTATATAAATAAATTCAAGGGTCTAAGTAAAGTTTTCTTAGTCTATAATAATTATGGCTAATATTTACTTTTTATCAAATGTAAGCATCATTATGAATGCTGACTCAGTTGATCCTCATTTCATCCCTTTATGATAGATATTATAATTTCTATTTTACTGATGAGAACCTGAAGCAAACAGTGGCAAAATAATTTTTTCAAATTGCATTCTTTGTTGTTTTTTGCATGTCTTAGTTCGTTTGAGCTGCTATAACAAAGTACTGATAATTGGGTGGCTATAAACAAAGACATTTATTTCTCATAGTTCTGGTGGCTAGAAGTTAAAGATCAGAGTACCAGCATAGTTGAGTGAGAGTCCTCTTCTGGGGTGCAGGCTTCATGCTATGTCCTCATATTGCAGAAGAGGGCCTATTTTATACTCTTGGGGGCCTCTTTTATGAGGATACTAAACCTAATGACCCTCTCTCTTAATACCATCACCTTGGGACCTAGGCTTTTATCATGTGAATAATGGGAGACACAAACATTCAGATCATATACTGCTTTATATACCCACTGTGTAATTTCCCATAAGGAGCATTTGGACTGTATCTGACTCCTTCCTAGGTCTATTAATAGGAATATTATTGCATATTACTTAATACTTGCTATTGTAACAGACAACACCTTGAAATCTCATTGGCTTAACATAGCCTAAGTTTATTTCTGGTGCATATGAAACCAATTAATGTCGGGGAATAGATCTCTCTATGCAGTCATTCAGGGACCCACATTGATTGTGGCTCTTCAAGGTCACTGTAAGGCCAGGGGCCACCGCCATCATCATGGCCATTCACATGCAGGTTCTCATTAGATTTAGGCTGACGGTAAAGAAACAGCGGAGCCAGAAGATGGTAGGCCATTCCTTTGTTCTAGCCTCACACCTGGCCTGTGAGAAACACAGAGAGAGAAATCACTTCCCTTTCCATTCAAGGCTCCCAAAGCCACTGAATCATCCAGTTTTTCCTAGAATCAAAGGCCCCCACCAGTCTTAGCCACATCTCGTTCCCCATCTGCCAACATAGCTTCTTACTCTGCAAAACTGGCTTCTCTTTTCTTCCCTTTCATCTTGGCTTCTTCTTTCTCTTCCCCTTCTTCCTCTTTCTAAAAAACTACCTGGGCCCACAAAGACCCCTCCTCCAGCACACATTAGCATAACAAAGCCCCTTCCCAAACAGGAAGGTAATTAGCAGTTTCACCTGGGCAGCACCATTCATGTGGGCAGTGTCATTTTTAACAAAGTGAGCAAACATAAAAATCACATTTTACAAACTTATTTGCCCAACAGTCACCTTTGGTGATGACGTCTAACTTACAAAGAAAGAGAGAGTAGATGATGGAGGAAGTTTTTAAAGGCTCAGTCTTCAGAGAGTATAACTTCTGCCCACATTCCATGTGTCCCATGCAAGGGAAAATAGAAAATAAATATTAGTTGTGTGTCTAGGAGGAGAGAGAAAGTTAGGCACCCCTCTTCTAAAAGCTGGGATTTGAACCTAAACTATCTAACTTTAGTATCTTCACCCAAACCACTGTGCAAAACCATCTTTTGTACTAGATTTCTCTCATGGAATTGACAGCAATTAAACTGTTTTATGTATAAAACAATATGAGGATGTAGGTTGACTTTATAGTTAATATTATACTGTGCAGTTAAGATTCATGGCTTTATACAGGTAAGAAATATAACCAGAATATAGATAAATTTCATAAACTCCCTTCTCAGTTTTTTATTTGGTGTAGAAACTTAATGAAGTTAATTTGTTGGTCTAAAGTGATTTAAAAATCTGTTTTACTATGTTATTTTCTTATAGGTCTAATATACTGTTCACAAAAATTAGGGGATATTTTATTGCTTCATATTCATTTTTGAAATATCCCCTAATTTTTGTGAGAAGTATATATTGTACCCTTTATAATGACACTTAATCATTTTATATGCTCGTAGAATTTTAGAATTGAAATGAATCTTTAAATCAACTAACTCCAAAACTAGTCTGATTTCTTATTTTGCAGAGAAGGAAAAAGACCCAGAGACGTAAATGACTTACTCAAGATTATACTCTTTAGGGACAAAGAACTATGCATTTGGGCCCAAATATCCCATTTCTTTTCACTGATCTTTCTACTCATTGTTATTTTCTTTAGGAGCACTTGGCTGTGCTGCCTTTCCTAGAAACACTTATGGGAATATTATTAATCATTAAAGAAGAGTGTGACTCATATAGTGTAGGAATTGGAGATATTCTGATTGTTCACATTTTTTGTGTGTATAATTGGGATTATTCAAAAACTCTGCTTTTACCTTTTGCCATTAGAAACATTTTAAAAACCATATTCCCTTCATAGTAATTTGAAATAGTCTTAATATCATCATTTGAAATGTCAATTTTCACTATGAGTTTCAAGTAGAAAGTATGGCTGCTAGATTGTGAATTTCCTGGGTACTTTGACGGTAGAAATTTCTCTTGCTCTTTGTTTTAAATTAATTTTATTGGGGTGACACTGGTTAATATAATTATACAGGTGTCCTATCCTACAGCACATCATCTGTAGACTATATTGTATGTTCACCCCCTTTCCCAAGTTAAGTCTTTGTCCATCACCTTTTTCTTTTTTTGTCTTTTTCTTTTAAAAGTACAGGTAAAGAATCCTACTAATAATTTTTGTTCATTATAACTTTAATTTAAAAAAGATAAATAACAGCCTGACCAGGCGGTGACGCAGTGGATAGAGTGTCAGACTGGGATGTGGAGGACCCAGGTTTGAGACCCCGAGTTCACCAGCTTGAGCGCGGGCTCATCTGGTTTGAGCAAAAAGCTCACCAGCTTGGACCCAAGGTTGCTGGCTCAAGCAAGGAGTTACTCAGTCTGCTGTCGCCCCACAGTCAAGGCACATATGAGAAAGCAATCAATGAATAACTAAGGTGTCACAACGAAAAACTGATGATGATTGATGCTTCTCATCTCTCTCCATTGCTCTCTGTCTGTCCCTATCTATCCCTCTCTCTGACTCTCTCTCTCTGTCTCTATAAAAAAAAAAAGATAAATAACATAATCAGCACAGTTTTGGGCGTTAAAGAACAAAGACATCATTGGGTTTCCTCAAGGGAAAAAAGGGAGTTTATTGAAACTTATTGTTTAAAATATTTCAGGAAGACATCACAAAGGGCAGACACCGAGGCAGCGGGTGGGACTACCCAATTATCTGTTATCTGTCTTTGCCCCTCTCCTATCTGCTTCCTTTGAAACCTCCATTTCTCAGCACCATGAGGTGCACAGAACGCTCCATAGGTCACCTGATTCCAAATGTCAGGTGACCTTTGGGAGCAGATGCCCATTTCCATGTGACAATTCTCACTTTTAGTTCGAATTTCCAAAGGGATGGATTTGATACAATTCTTGTTTAAAATGAGGATATACAAGATGTTCATGTTTAACTGAAGGGAAATAAATCCAAAATTCTTGCAAGATCAAATCTTCTGTTCAGCCCTTTTCTCTTAACATAGACTGAGCATATCCTCTGGTTGAGAGTTTACTTTTGTTAATAGAGACTGTACTGTTATTAGAGTTATTCTTTAGTGGTGATCTATCTGTCTTTCCCCAATAATTTTATTTTTTCTGTATAAAATTGGAGAAGTTTCAAAAAACAGGTTTTGTAAAAATGTCACTGGTACTTGGCTGTTTCCTTCCTGATCATTCTGACTCCATAAATTATGCAAATTTTTGAAATTTCATTGAGCTATTTAAATGACCATTTCTTTTAATTAGACTGCTTCACCAGAAAGTCTAAAACTGTGCCCTAGTTTCTCATTCTAATGAATTAAAGTGAGAAATTAGCTGTCTCAGAAAGTTTTTGTTTCAGCACATTTTTTCCATTTAAAGTGATTTACAGCAACCTAAATCCATTAACTAGCTTGCATTTTAGATGCTTATTTTGGTGCATGTAGGTGACACTTTATTTCTGCTTAGAAGGTAAAATGCAGACTCTATGGGGAGCTAGTAATTTGGGTAAAACTATTAAATAGAAGTGTATGAAGACAAAATATCAGAAGCAATAAACAAATCATAGTAGAAATAAAAACTAAAATTAAATGGAGAGGAAACCAGGTAGGTACAAATTTATAACTTAATGATAAATTTACTCTCTCTAGCTTAAGTGTCAGATTCAATTTTTCTTTACACCTATCGTGTCAATACAAGTATATATAGATTTTTTGAAAATTAGAATTTTTATAAAATCGAGATAACTTTTCCTAACAACTGCCTTTGTAGTTTATATATAATGCATTATTTTGATTTTCACTGATTAAAAGTGAAAATTAAGATAATTAACAAGGAAGTTGCTAAACAATTGAAAAATAATTTTACATATACTGTCTCATTAATCTTTGAAAGGACTCTATGGAGCCTTTTAGACATGAAGAAACCAGTTCTTTGAAGATGAATAGACTTGTTTAAATGTTTACTCAGTCTAGTAGAGGTGAAAATATGCCAAGACTGAGGTAGTCATTTCCAGAGCCCATGTCTTTTCCAGGCTACCAAGCAGTGCATGTGGGGACAGTGATACACTTCCTGCATTTTTCCACATCATCTGGAACTGTAGTGTGTTGCACATGTGGAGCTCTGTAGAACAGGAACTAGACCATAGTGTTTAAGGTCATAGTTTCTGAAAGCAAACTATGCTTGGACTTTCATCTCTGGTTTTATCTTTTACTAGCTATATTACCTTGGGCAAGCTACTTAACATTTCTGTGGTTCACTTTCTGCATCTGTAAGTTGGGGATAATTATAGCTTCCCCTGTAATGGTTGCTGTGATAATAAAATGGAGTAATGCTTGGCATACAGTGAAAATTTAGTAAATGTTAACAATCACTGATAGATATTCCATAAATTGTTTCCAGAGTGAATGAATTGTTCTTACATACAGAATGTGATATGTATAACTTATGCTCTTATTAACCTATGATCTGGAACTTCTACTCAAGGTGAATGGATTTGCACACATTTTCTATCATCAACCCATTTTTCATAACTATGTATTTATAGTTGGTTCACAGGTGATGAGTAAAATATGACCATATTAATATATATAAACATATATATACATAAAATTATGTGTATGTGTGATGTTAAAAAATCTATGCATGCTTACAAATTACATGGTATTTAATTTAGATTTTGCCCCCTTAGGAGTTCCTATTAATAGGTAAAAAAGCATTTAGAAACAAAAAAGCAGTTGGAAAAAATGGCTTATAGGACTTCATGCCAGAATATGAGTCATAACAGGTTTGCAAACCATTTAGGAATCTTAAGATATGATTTAGGTGGCAGTTTCTTAAGGCCATGTTTCTGGGGCATTCTAGGGCCAATGATCCTATTGCTGAAATAAAATATAAAGGTAATAAGCTCGGAAGGCACCATTAGAGATGGGTAAGACGTTTTATCCCTATTTTTATAAGAATTAAACTGGTGTGTCTTGTGTCATTTCACAAAATTGGAGGTGGCAAATTTGTGTTTTTGCATCACATCCAGAGAAGGAAAAATAGCAGAATAACAAAAAGGTTTTGTTTTTTTTCAACTTGGAAATTCTGACATAAAAAGTAAAAATGTGTTTGTTCTTTTCTCATTTAACTCTTCTCCGGGGTATCTTGCATCATTTTGTTATGATACTACCTGATTATCTGTGAAGTCTATTTTGTTAATTTGGAAAGCCCTGATGTTTGATTAGGTTAGTTTATCATGAGCTCTGTCTGAATCTGTCTATAGAGAATTCTAGTAACTGCTTGAATTTCTTACAGTCTCATTAACCTTTTAAGAGAAAACCACAGGAATTAGTTTTACCTTCTTAAAAGTATTTGTTTAGGTCCTGGCCGGTTGGCTCAGTGGTAGAGCATCAGCCTGGCATGCAGGAGTCCTGGGTTTGATTCCCGGCCAGGGCACACAGGAGAAGCACCCATCTGCTTCTCCACCCCTCCCCCTCTCCTTCCTCTCTGTCTTTCTCTTCCCCTCCCACAGCCAAGGCTCCATTGGAGCAAAGTTTGCCTGGGCGCTGAGGATGGCTTCATGGCCTCTGCCTCAGGTGCTAGAGTGGCCCTGGTTGCAATAGAGCAACGCCCCAGATGGGCAGAGCATCGCCCCCTGGTGAGCATGCCGGGTGGATCCCGGGTCGGGCGCATGCGGGTGTCTGTCTGACTGCCTCCCCGGTTCCAACTTCAGAAAAAAAAAAGTGTTTGTTTACACTCTATTAAACACATACCTCATACTGAGTAGTTTACATTGAAAATTAGACTTTGATCAAAAGAATGTGGTTATCATAAGAGATTAAGCCACACACACACACACACACACACACACACACACACACACACGCTATGCTTAGGAGAACTAAATTCCGCTAGAAGATTCATTTTCCTTTTTGAGGTATCACCTCATTTGGCATATCTGCCAGCACAGATAAAGTAATACTGAACTGTCAGGACTCTCCCTACTTTTGACTCTCTCATTCCCCCATAATAAGCTTTACAACTTCAGTTTTAATAAGAACAACAAAGGCTGAGAGAGAGTTTTCACGAAATCCTATTTCTCACCAGGAGACAAAACCTGTGTGTCTGAGCTGTATTCATAGGCAAGGAAGGGCAAGTTCAGGGCAGGCAAGCTTTGTGTCTGTCAGACTTGCTCTCCCTGGGCACCTTTATTATTAATCCCTTAATACTTAGTACTGTGTTCTCTGCAGGGGGCCATGCCTCTGTCCTCCCAGTACAGTTCCTATCTTATCCTTCTCTTTGTTATAACACATGGACATCATTTTACTTCCTTTCTCCTCAAAGAAGAAAGAAGCACACTTTCATCACTAGAGCTCTGAGATACGAAACTTAGCTAATGTAATTATTCAATTGTGGAATTATTCATTATAATCCATTGAATTTTATTGATATCTAAACCTTTTAAAAAATATTTATTCTTCATTGATTCAAATAAGGTAGAATGATCCAGATTTTGAGATATCATACTTAACTGAATTATCCTCTAACTAATATATCTGGCAGAATATACTGTGCCATCTAGGAAGCAGTTGAAAGCAGTACTGTGCAGCCAAGGTTAGCTAAGTTTTGGAGCAATAACAACCAACCTCCAAATTTTAGAGACCTGTCAAGATTTAAGGGTTATCTCTCATGCGTAGGTCCATCGTGGTTGGTGGGGACTCTGTTCCATGCCCATTCAGTTGGGGACTCAGCTTGATATAGTTTCCACTATCAGGAACATAATCGGTCTTTCTGATGGTAGGGAGAAATGCGGTGAATTACACACTAGCTTCTTTATATTTTTAGTTTATTTTTCAGTTACAGTTGATACATATTAATAATTTCAGTTGTGCCACCTAGTGATTAGACATTTATATACCTCATGAAATTATCCCCCAATAAGTCTAGTACCCATCTGACAGCACACATAGTTATTACAATATTACTGACTATATTCTCTATGTTGCACTTTACATCCCGCGACTATTTTGTAACAAATTTGTTCTTCTTAATCCCTTCATCTTTTCACCAAGTCCCCTAATACCCATCCCATCTAGCAAACACTAATTTGTCCTCTGTAGCTATGAGTTTCTGTTTTGCTTACTCCTTTATTTTGTTTTTAAATTCCATATATAAGTCCATTCATACACCATTTGTTTTTTTCTTTCTGACTTACTTCACTTAACGTAATACCCTCTAAGTCCATCCATGTTGTTGCAAAAGGTAAGATTTCACTCTTTTTATGATTATTCCATTGTAATATGTAACACAACTTCTTTATCCATTTGTCTGTAAACCTTTCCATGGTAATTTGGTACAGTCTGTGGCTTGAAATAACACCTATTGTTTTAGATTTCTTGAGTTTGCTTCTTCCTTAAGCCCTATTTCTTAAATGATGCTGCCTGATTTATATCTCTGAGTGTCTTATAAGGATCTCACATTTAACACAAACAATAGAAAACTACAGATATTATAGCTCAACCCACCTTTTGCAAAATTCTCCTTTCCCCAAGACTTCTGTATCTACTAGCACCACCAACCTCTAATTGCTCAGGACAAATTTAGGAGTAATCCCTAATTCCTTTCTCCCTCACAGCTCACATTCTATCCATTAGCAAGTCAAACTAACTCTACTGAAATATCCCTAACCTGCTACTTCTCCACAATTCTGCTCTTAGTCAAGTCTAAGTTTCATCATTTACACTTACTGCAATCTCTTCATAATTAATTTTTCTGCTTCCACTCTGGCTTCCTTCAATTTATTCTCTAAGAAGCAGTCTGAGCAAACTTCTAAAGTGTGAATGAGATTATACAATTTCTACACAAAGACTTTCTTGCTCTTACTGTGGCATAGCACCCCCTACATGATCTTCCTACATTTCTGACACATTTCCCTTGACCTCTCAATTGCTCAACCATACAGGTCATCTTGCTGCCCTGAGAGCATACCATGCTCTGCCTCGTGTCAGCACCTTGTCCTTGGTGCTCCTTCTCTTTAGAGTGCTCTCTCTGTCTTAGATCTCCATAATGGATGCCTTTCTCCTTACTCAAGTCATCATTCTGGGACCTTCTGAGAGAGGTCTTCCTTGAGACTCTTACTAAAATATACATTCTCTCCCTGCTCAATTACCCTCAATAACATACTGCATCTCCTTCAAAGCATTTACAAATCTAATATGGTCCTATGGATCCATTAACTTAGGTACTAACTGTTTTCTACAAAAGAATACGAGCTCTTTGAAGGCAGCGTCTTTGTTCCTCTTCTTCACTTCTGCTTCCCCAGGACTCAGAACCGTGCCTGGCGTGTGGTACTGACTCAATTAAAATGTGACTAAGTATAGTGTAGAAAGCAGTACAATGGCTTATATAATACAAAACAGTCAATAAATTAAAACAAACGGAAGCATCCTTAGCTTAAAAAGTATTTTCCAGAGCATGAAAGGATAGGAACAGAAGTCTGGCTCTTATGTTTTTAGATGTTGTAGAGATAGCTTTATGTTTGAATCAAACACAGAAAAATCTTCATTTGTGTCCACAGTGGCAGAAAAATCTTCATGACCTTGGAAATGGTTTTTGCTTCTTGAAAGTTCTTTTGGGGATTACATGTCAAAGCTGTATGTCATATCAGAGTTTCTTGGTCTCACATTGAGGAATGAGGTGGACCATATGAGTGATTTGCTCTTTTTCACAAGAAAACCTAAACAAACTATTCAACCTAACTTCCTGCACATTGGTTCCTCATCTCTCACAGGAAGATTATTATAAATGCATAATGTGCTGATCTCATTTACAATGGGCATCAATATGTTTATGACATTCATTTCTGTTTTTATAGCAATTACGATCTTAAAACTTCTGAAAGTGTAGGATTTCAACACGTTTGACTCTAAGCCATTTTTATTTTCAGCAAAAATTTTTGCTTTATCATTTCACAGTAGGGTTAATACTTTGAAGAAGAAATACTAAAAAAAAATAATGATGACAGCACACTAGAACCTTATCATAATGTGATCAGTCAGGTCCAAAAATTTCAATCACCCCCACATTTCACCTGTGTAGCCTTACTGAAAGGTGAATGAAACAAGCAGGAAGCCTCACAGTGTTCTGGATTGGGTTTCGAGCTGGATGTCAATCCACCCAAGTTCTGACTGCACTTGGTGCCATTTGTGGCAGTTGTTCCCTCAGGCAAAATGAGAAGAATTGATGTTTGGGTCCTGAAACTGACTGGAAACTTTGGGACAATAAAAGCCTTTTCAAGAATTAAATACTTAGTTCATTTCCAGGGAAATGGTGCAGATGAACACTAAGTAGGGGGGATTCCCCCTTCATCATCACTTCTTAAAAACTGGTATTCATCCTGACTTTACACTCAACCCCAGAAGAACCTCATATCACCCCTCAGCCGCATTGTAGTGTACCTTTTCCAGGGGTTTATCTTAATTTAACATGTTGATCAAAAAGGTGTGAAAAGAAGTCACA
Source organism: Saccopteryx bilineata (assembly GCF_036850765.1). NCBI lineage: Eukaryota > Metazoa > Chordata > Mammalia > Chiroptera > Emballonuridae > Saccopteryx > Saccopteryx bilineata. The sequence goes on along the minus strand of NC_089491.1, from coordinate 182,677,881 downwards.
TGCAAATAAATATGTTTTTGATGGCATCATACATTGCCTCTATATTTTAGATTGTCCTAACAGATTATTTCAATCTAGTCATTAATTTTCCTGCTTTACCAAGCATTTACTGACAGAAATGGTCTTGCCACATTTGGGGAGGAAAAAATGAAATCTGCCGTATGGAGTCAGCATCATTGTATTTCTAGTTTCATGCATGATAGGTCCCTCATAGAGCTATATATACTGCATTTCTAATTAAAAAGAGGGAGGAAGTGTCCAAAGCTTTCTCAAAGTTGTCTCATCTTTTGTTTTTGTTTGTACAGCTCACCATGTTAAAACGGGCACTTGTGAGGTGGTGGCACTCCACAGATGCTGTAATAAGAACAAGATAGAAGAACGGTCACAAACTGTCAAGTGCTCCTGCTTCCCCGGGCAGGTGGCAGGCACCACGCGAGCTGCTCCATCTTGCGTGGACGGTGCGACCTTTATATTGCTCATCGTGGTAGTATAGTTGGGGACTGCTTAGAACCGGAACCCACTATAATGCTGTTGATTGGTGTCAATTCTGAAGGACTACACTATAAATCATGTGGTTGGCGTAAGGTTATTTGGAAGGATGTCTAAGATCTTGTGCAGTTTAGTAACAAAAGGCATTATAATGAGGTTCCAACAAGTCCATGTGCCTCTCGCTTTAATACATGAAATACTGATTTGCCAGCTGAGGATGTATGTGTGTCGATTAATTGGGAAAGAAAAAATGAAAACGGATGATTAAATAATATAAACTTCCAAACCCATGGATAGTTCTTAAGAATAAAAAAATAAACAGTATATATATGTTTAGTTGTGGATTTCCATAAAATCCATTTATTATAAAGATGCATCAAAATATTACTTGACTGTTCACCTAATTAAAATAAGATATAAATATTTATATGAATTATTTAATTGATTTTACCATAAAAATCATTTAATTGCTCATGTTACCATTTCTTATGATGATGGTTACTGCCCACAGTAAAAAAAAATTGCTTTAATCTAATGCCTTCTTGATTTTCAGCCTACTGTGGGAAATATAACATTTATTTTATAATATCTACTCTAAATTGGTTAAATATTATTTTTTATGTTTATGTAAGTCAGTGCATGCTTACATACTCATAGTTTCTTTCAAATATATTAGTTTTCATGAAAAATCCTTCAACAACATGCTTATAGTTCACACTACAGTATTGTACATTTAAAACTTAAGAGGGTAGATCTTATGTAAAGTGTTTTTATCACAATAAAGTAAAATTTAAAATTAAAATAGTTGTTCTCAGAAAATGAAGATTTATCCATTTTAGAGAAAAAAGGAAGCAGGCCTTACAACCCAGTCTGTCCAGTGGTGGGAAAAATTAGTGGCTTTGTTTTTCTTTAAATATGCACTCAGGGAATGAATGCACCTGAATAGAAAACATTGAATCAATTTTTATATACCCTTAGCTTCAATAGTGGAACAGAAGTGGTGGTGTCACATGCAGCCATGTCTTGAGGGAGAGGAATGTAAAGTTCTTCCGGATCGGAAAGGATGGAGCTGTTCCTCTGGGAATAAAGTGAAAACAACTAGGGTAAGTGGACAGCCAGCTTGGAAAAGCAAAATGTCTCTGAACTAAGAAAGCATGGAGAGTGTGCAGTGAAATCTTTAAATTGTGGTTATTGAATGAGAGTATAATTTTCCATAGTATATTTTCCCCATTTTCTCCCTAATTCATCTTTTTCATAGCACATGGTAACTTCATTGAGAATAACATCTATAGATTGCCATCAACTTTCATGTTATCAAGTAAACGCTGTTCCTTCATGAGATACTGATATGTGAAACACCACAAGGCTTCATATTAAAAATGCTGGGGGTGACCTCAATCCCTTCTTCTTCTCATGGATAATAATCTGAATAGATTCTCAAAAAGAAAAAAAAGATTTTGTTATATATATGACTCAATAAAATTTGCCAATCAAGATTCTTTCATTTTTATGAAAGTAATTATTTTGATCTCCCTGATTTCTGGATCAATAGTTTTCTAATAAAAATGTCAATCTTGAAATGGGCCTATTTAATTGATCTTACCATAAATAATTTGTTAAGTGCTCAAGTTGGCATGGTATATTTCAGGAGTCAATATTAAAAGATTATATTTAGGCAATGAGGTATTTCAGCTTGCAATGACTGACTTCTGAAAAATGGGAGAAAAGTGAAAACATTATTCTTTAATTTCATAATTAGCTGAATGGATATTTTCATTTGACAGACTTTTCTTTTCTTTGTAGAATCAGCTAGTGAAAGTTCTGTCTTGTTTTGCTTTTTTGCTCTGGCAATTGATTAGAATTGAATACTTGAGTACTAAAACAGAATAATGGTATAAGGGGATGTTTTATATATAAAAAAAAAGTAACATAAAACCAGATACCAGTTAATTTATATTGTTTGACAGTAGCAATTTTTAAAAACCTTTCTTGGACTTATTCCAGAGGATTATTTTATAATCCCATCAGATATATACATAATTCAGTCAGTCTACCAAGTAATGAGTGTTCAGACACAAAAGTAACCAATTTTCCAAATCATAAATAATACCTTTTTGTCAGTTTATTTATGACTCTAACTTGACTAGATTCTGGCACACTCTTCCAAAATCCACAGAGTACATGATCAGTTATTAAAACTACTATATTATTCAGTTATTTAGCATATGGTATAATTCATATTGATTTATTAAAAACATTCTGGCTATATAAAACTTCTTTATAAGCTATTTATAACATGAAAATATTTTTCCTAATACTATGAATCTTAGTCCAAAATAACACTCGTGGAAATTCACTGAAGGTTTGAGATTCTAAAACAATATTTTAAATAATAGTGAGTTGTCTATATATAATATCATGCTTTTATTACTTTAGTGAACATGAAGAAGCTAATGTTTATTGTATACTTAAAACATATGTCATATACTGAACAGAGTGCTTCATGAATTAGCTCATTTAATCCTCTTAATAGCTCAGTGAAAAAGATAGTCTTCTTTTTGCAGATAAGTAAACCAAAACTTCAAAATGTTAAATGACTTTCCAACATCATCTAGGTCAGTGGTCCCCAACCCCCGGGCTGTGATCCAGTACCGATCGGTGGGCTATTTGATACCAGTCCACAGAGAAAGAATAAATAACTTCCATTATTTCTGTTCTATTTATATTTAAGTCTGAACGATGTTTTATTTTTTAAAAATGACCAGATTCCCTTTGTTACATACATCTAAGTCTCACTCTTGATGCTTGTCTCATAAGTTCTACAATTATATTTAAAAATACCACAGTTTTTATGCCGGTTGCATAATTTTATTTTGTGCATTTATCCATCCCACCCTAAAGGCTGGTCCATGAAAATATTTTCTGATATTAAACTGGTCCGTGGCCCAACAAAGGTTGGGGACCACTGGTCTAGGTAGTTAATGCAGAAGCTAGGGTTCAAACCACTCAGTCTCATTCCAGACCTAACCTTTTAACCTGGACTTTGTATCAGATAATTTACCTTATTAAGTCAGTCATAAAATATGCCCATAGTTATTTTCCTATGAGGTAGACCTTTAACAATTACTATTTTTGATCATTGAAATGAAAAGGTTAGATTAAGATGATGTGATCTAAATTCTCATAGTAAATTGTTTTACAAGTGTTGCTTCCCTCCCTCTTGGGTCATATTCTGAATGGTCAGATACTTCATAATGTTGTGAAACAAGATGGAGAAGAGACTGAGAACTCATGAGTTCTCAAAGACCACATCTAGGTCCTCTAGTTTATTTTAGTTATTATGTGGTATTATGCCACATATAGTGGGTTACACTTCCTAATTTTTTGTTCACTCCTTTTATCCTGAAGTGCAGCTGATAATGGAGGACCTCACTGAATATATTATAGAGAGGATTCATGCAACAATAGATGTTTGGATTAAATTACTTTTAAGATTTCTACCAATTCTGAGAGTCTCATTTACAAAGGAAAAACCATCACATATAAGAGAAGACAAGAGGACTTGAAAGAAGAAGCTTCTTAAGTACAGTCAAAGTAAATTATTATCCTTTTCTCTAGTTTACAAGAAAAGGACTGCTGGTGAAAATGATGCCACTTAGACATTTTTGACTAAAGGAACAGTGTGGCATTCCAAATGCCCAGGCAAAAAAAATGTATAATTGTAAATGTTAGTTTAGCTCACAAAACAACCTGGAAAAACCCCGTGAGGTGATAGAGAAGCAAAGTTTTGAGGAACTTCCAGTCAAGATGGTGGAGTAAGTAAACACTGTGCTTGCTTCCTCCTCTACATCAAAATTACAACTAAATTATAGAGCAGTCATCATTGAGAACCACTTGGAGACTAGCTGAACAGAAGTCCCAAAACTGAGGATATAAAGAAGAAGCCCCAATTAGACATGGAATGGGCAGGTACTATGCCCATGGTGTGGAATTAAGAACTGGGAGAGATATCTCAGCTGTGGAGGTCACCATGGTGAGCGCAGGGTCCCAGCCTCACACTGGGATCCCCATAACAACTGGCTATGAAAATAAGCAGGGATTGTATCTGAGTAAGACGGAGGGCTGCTAGAGTCCCAGGCATTACTCTTGAGGGGTCACCACATGAACTCACTTGAAACATGCCAGTGACAGGTGGGGAGGAACTGAAATGACTAGCTTCAGGATAAGAACTGGAGGGAGCAGGGATTGGGGCAGCTCTCTCGAGGGACTAAAGCGCCAGAAGGCACCATTGCTGTTTGGTTGAGCCCTCCCCCAAATAACCCTTCAAGTGCCAAATATGCACTCTCCATAACATGACTAATATGTTCTCTTGCTAGAATAACTCCTTGAGACTCTGCTCCACCCAACTAACATGGCTGGCTCAAGCTACTTCCAGTGGCTTTTTCAGGGGAACAACCTGACTTGGTGCATGCTACCAACTCTTCTCAAAGGTCCACAAGCCCCAGACAAGCAGCCACCAACCTCAGCGCATCCTCTACCCCTTGCTAAGCAGCCCCAAGTCTGATACAAGCTGTGGTCAGTGTTGGCTTGGAACTTACCTTTAACTAAGTGACCACAAGTCCAACACAAGTGGTGGCTAGCTAAAGGGTGACTACCTAAGTGTCCCAGGCCCAGCACAAGTGGCAGCCAGCCTCAGCTCACAGCACAGCCTCTTCCAAGCAGCAACCAACAGTAGGTCACTTGGTAGCTCCTACCAGGTGGCCCCAAGCTGTGCACAAAGGGCAACTTAACTTGGCCTGAGTTGGATCCCCTCCTCAGAATTTAGAAAGCCAACACATCAGGTGGCTGGCTTCAGGCCACACCACAGAACCACTTAACCAGCTCCACAAATAACATAGCCAGCGGACAGACTCAGCAGGAACCAGACCCAGCTAAAAGGCATTTGTGTTTCTTATGCATGATATGTTGGGTTTATGGGTTTATCACTGCATGCAAAGTGGCCCAAGAAATTATTAAAATTTGCAATAACGTATACCCTACCTTATAATTGCCCATATCCAGTCTGGAGTGCTCTGGTAAACCTAATGTTAGAAAAAGCATTCAGCCAAAAACAGCAATGAGGTTTGCTTGGCTTCCGAAGAGACATGTGGTACCTTTGAGAGCTGACTGCAGTTCCGAGGCTGGGTGAACTCCTCATTTAAGACTAATTTGGAACTTACAGTGTACTTACTACTATAAATGTGCGTTAGATCCTCCTTCTGTCTTTGCACTGGACTCAGGAAGCTTATTGTTCTGACCCATTTTCTAAAAAGGCAACAGACATTAATATTTTGCAACATGTTTTTCAAAATCTCAAACATATAATCTGTAGAGAAAGGAGGATGAGTGTTTGTTTCCCAAACCCTATTTCTTCTCACTTTAAAGGTGGAAACTTCTATGATATTCTTAGCCATCTATTGAATTACTTTTAAAAACTCCTAAGTTGAAAATAAAATTAAAGTCATAAATTCCTTTTGATTTCAAACTTACTTTAAAGATAAATAATAAAGAACTTTTCAAAGAGTCATTAATAAAGCAAGAGTCTTTCAAGTGGGAAAGAGCACATATCTACATGCTAATTATATAATATTGAAGAAGCAGGGGAGAAAGGTGCTATGGAGCTTGGAAGACTTAAAGAAAAGAAATCTTTGATAACATTGTTATAATCCTCAGGAAAAACAGACTGTAATTCATTTCTTTTAATGTGATATTTTTTGGGAAACATCTCCTAAAGGAAGTTACCTTCTGCTTTTAGCATTTATAGCTCCTTGGCCATTGGTGTGGACTTTAAATTTCAGTGGTGCAACTCTTATGTCTGATTCTTACTTAAAATAAAATGAACTTAACTTCATATTATATAAGATTTTATATCTTCATTAGAAATATTATTTTTGGGCCCTGGCCAGTGGCTCAGTGGATAGAGTGTTGGCTCAGTGTGCAAATGTCTTGGGTTCAATTCTGTTCAGGGCACGTAGGAGAAACAATGATCTGCTTCTCTTTCCTTCCCACTCCCCCTTTTCTCTCTCTTCCCCTCCAGTAGCCAGTGGCTCTATTTGTTCCAGAGTGGCGCCAGGCACTGAGGATAGCTCGGTTGGTTTGAGCATCGGCCCCAGGCAGGGGTTGCTGGGTGGATCCCAGTTCAGGGCATATACGGGAGTCTTCCTCACTAACTCCCCTCCTCTCACCTAAAAAATAAATAAACAAAAATTAAAATTAAAACAATAATTTTTATGAATCGTGAATCCTATGTTTCTTTGCTTTTCCTATGTTGAAAAAAATTTTTCTGGGTAATTTTTTTTTCTTTTTCTTTTTTCCTAGGTAATTTTTAACTAGTTAGAATTCTTTCATCTTGTCTCATTTATTTAAAATGCCTTAAGCAAATTCTGTAATTTTTGAATGTCTCTTCAAATATAAATGGATTTTTTTTTAATTTTTTTATAATTTTATTTTTTTAATGGGGTGACATCAATAAATCAGGATACATATATTCAAAGATAACAAGTCCAGGTTATCTTGTCGTTCAATTATGTTGCATACCCACCACCCAAAGTCAGATTGTCCTCTGTCACCTTCTATCTTGTTTTCTTTGTGCCCCTCCCCACCCCCTATCCCTCTCCCATTCCCCCCTCCCCCCCGTAACCACCACACTCTTATCAATGTCTCTTAGTTTCACTATTATGTCCCACCTACGTATGGAATAATACAGTTCCTGTTTTTTTCTGATTTACTTATTTTGCTTCGTATCATGTTATCAAGATCCCACTATTTTGCTGTAAATGTTCCGATGTCATCATTTCTTATGGCTGAGTAGTATTCCATAGTGTATATGTGCCACATCTTCTTTATCCAGTCATCGATTGATGGGCTTTTTGGTTGTTTCCATGTCCTGGCCACTGTGAACAATGCTGCAATAAACATGGGGCTGCATGTGTCTTTACGTATCAATGTTTCTGAGTTTTGGGGATATATACCCAGTAGAGGGATTGCTGGATCATAAGGTAGTTCTATTTTCAGTTTTTTGAGGAACCACCATACTTTCTTCCATAATGGTTGTACTACTTTACATTCCCACCAACAGTGTATGAGGGTTCCTTTTTCTCCACAGCCTCTCCAACATTTGCTATTACCTGACTTGCTAATAACAGCTAATCGAACAGGTGTGAGGTGGTATCTCATTGCCGTTTTGATTTGCATTTCTCTAATAGCTAAAGAAGATGAGCATCTTTTCATATATCTGTTGGCCATTTGTATTTCTTCCTGGGAGAAGTGTCTATTCATATCCTCTTCCCATTTTTTTATTGGATTGTTTGTTTGTTTGTTGTTGAGTTTAATGAGTTCTTTGTATATTTTGGATATTAGGCCCTTATCTGAGCTGTTGTTTGAAAAAATCATTTCCCATTTAGTTGGCGGTCTGTTTATTTTGTTATCAGTTTCTCTTGCTGAGCAAAAATTTCTTAGTCTGATGTAGTCCCATTCATTAATTTTTGCCTTCACTTCTCTTGCCATTGGAGTCAAATTCATGAAATGCTCTTTAAAACCCAGGTCCATGAGTTGAATACCTATGTCTTCTTCTATGTACTTAATTGTTTCAGGTCTTATGTTTAGATCTTTGATCGATTTTGAGTTAATTTTTGTACAGGGGGACAAACTGTAGTCCAGTTTCATTCTTTTGCATGTGGCTTTCCAGTGTTCTCAGCACCATTTATTGAAGAGGCTTTCTTTTCTCCATTGTGTGTTGTTGGCCCCTTTATCAAAAATTATTTGACTATATATATGTGGTTTTATTTCTGGACTTTCTATTCTGTTCCATTGGTCTGAGTGTCTATTTTTCTGCCAATACCATGCTGTTTTGATTGTCGTGGCCCTATAATAGAGTTTGAAGTCAGGTATTGTTATGCCCCAGCTTCATTCTTTTTCTTTAGGATTGCTTTGGCTATTCGGGGTTTTTTATAGTTCCATATAAATCTGATGATTTTTTGCTCTATTTCTTTAAAAAATGTCATTGGAAGTTTGATGGGAATTGCATTAAATTTGTATATTGCTTTGGGTAATATAGCCATCTTGATTATATTTATTCTTCCTAGCCAAGAACATGGTATATTCTTCCATCTCATTAAATCTTTTTCGATTTCCCTTAACAATGGTTTATAGTTTTCATTATATAAGTCCTTTACATTCTTTGTTATGTTTATTCCTAAGTATTTTATTTTTTTTGTTGCAATCGTGAAGGGGATTATTCTTTTGAGTTCCTTCTCAGTTGTTTCATTGTTGCCATATAGAAAGGCTATTGACTTCTGTATGTTAATTTTGTATCCTGTGACCTTACTGTATTGGCTTATTGTTTCTAGTAGTCTTTTTGTGGATTCTTTGGGGTTTTCGATGTATAGGATTATATCATCTGCAAAAAGTGATACCTTTACTTCTTCTTTTCCGATATGGATGCCTTTTATTTCTTTGTCTTGTCTGATTGCTCTGGCTAAAACCTCTAGTACCACATTAAATAAGAGTGGAGAGAGTGGACAACCCTGTCTTGTTCCTGATTTAAGGGGGAAAGCCTTCAGTTTACTGCCATTTAATATGATGTTAGCTGATGGTTTATCATATATGGCCTTTATAATGTTGAGATATTTTCCTTCTATACCCATTTTGTTGAGAGTCTTAAACATAAAATTGTGTTGTATTTTATCGAAAGCCTTTTCTGCATCTATTGATAAGATCATGTGGTTTTTGTTCTTTGTTTTGTTGATATGGTGTATTACATTAACCGTTTTACGTATGTTGAACCATCCTTGAGATTCTGGGATGAATCCCACTTGATCATGATGTATTATTTTTTTAATATGTTGTTGTATTCGATTTGCTAGTATTTTGTTTAGTATTTTAGCATCTGTATTCATTAGAGATATTGGTCTGTAGTTTTCTTTTTTTGTGCCATCCTTGCCTGGTTTTGGTATGAGGGTTATGTTGGCCTCATAAAATGTGTTTGGAAGTATTGCTTCTTCTTCAATTTTTTGGAAGACTTTGAGTAGAATAGGAACCAAGACTTCTTTGAATGTTTGATAAAATTCGCTGGTATAGCCGTCAGGGCCTGGACTTTTATTTTTGGGGAGGTTTTTAATGGTTTTTTCTATTTCTTCTCTACTGATAGGTCTGTTTAGGCTTTCTGCTTCTTCTTGACTCAGTCTAGGAAGGTTGTATTGTTCTAGGAATTCATCCATTTCTTCTAGGTTGTTGAATTTAGTGGCATAAAGTTTTTCATAGTATTCTACAATAATTCTTTGTATATCTACGGTGTCCGTGGTGATTTCTCCTCTTTCATTTTGGATTTTGTTTATATGAGTTCTTTCTCTTTTTTCCTTGGTAAGTCTTGCCAAGGGTTTGTCAATTTTGTTGATCTTTTCAAAGAACCAGCTCCTTGTCCTATTAATTTTTTCTATAGTTTTTCTGTTCTCTAATTCATTTATTTCTGCTCTGATTTTTATTATCTCCTTTATTCGGCTGGTTTTGGGTTGTCTTTGTTCTTCTTTTTCTAGTTCCTTAAGGTGGGAAGTTAAGTGGTTCACTTGGGCTCTCTCTTGTTTGTTCATATATGCCTGAAGCGATATGAACTTCCCTCTTATCACTGCTTTTGCTGCATCCCATAGATTCTGATATGTCGTATTGTCATTTTCATTAGTCTGTATAAATCTTTTGATCTCTGCACTTATTTCTTCTTTGACCCAATCATTTTTTAAAAGTATGTTGTTTAGTTTCCACATTTTTGTGGGATTTTTTTCCTCTTTTTTGCAGTTGAATTCTAGTTTCAAGGCTTTATGATCAGAAAATATGCTTGGTACAACTTCAATTTTTCTGAATTTGCTGATGTTGTTTTTGTGGCCCAACATATGGTCAATTCTTGGGGATGATCCATGTACACTGGAGAAAAATGTATACTCAGTCACTTTGGGATGAAATGTCCTGTAGATGTCTATCATATCCAGGTGCTCTAGTGTTTTGTTTAAGGCCACTATGTCTTTGTTGATTCTCTGTTTGGATGACCGATCTAAAGCCGTCAGCGGTGTATTGAGGTCTCCAAGTATGATTGTATTTTTTTCAGTTTTTGTTTTAAGATCAATAAGTAGCTGTCTTATATATTTTGGTGCTCCTTGGTTTGGTGCATATATATTAAGAATTGTTATGTCTTCTTGATTCAGTGTCCCCTTAGCCATTATGAAATGGCCATTTTTGTCTCTGAGTACTTTTCCTGTCTTGTAGTCAGCATTATCTGATATGAGTATTGCTACACCTGCTTTTTTGTGGATGTTATTTGCTTGGAGTATTGTTTTCCAGCCTTTCACTTTGAATTTGTTTTTATCCTTGTTACTTAGATGAGTTTCCTGTAGGCAGCATACAGTTGGATTTTCTTTTTTAATCCATTCTGCTACTCTGTGCCTTTTTATTGGTGAGTTTAATCCGTTTACATTTAGTGTAATTATTGATACTTGTGAGTTCCCTATTGCCATTTTATATCTTGCTTTCTGTTAGTTTTGTGTCTTGTTTGATCCTTCTCTTTCGTTTTTCTATCTTTTGTTTTTATTTGGTTGTATTCCATACATCTTTCCTCTGTTGCTATCTTTTTTATCTCATGTGCTTCTGTGGTGGTTTTTTCAATGGTGGTTACCTTTGAGTAATGAAAGGGTCCCTACCCTGTTCATTGTAGCAAACTATTTTGTGAGTACTTTTGCACTCCATCATCCTTTGCTACTGTTAATCTCCATCTTCTCCCCCTCTTTCTTTTTGTTGTTGTCACAGTTTAAATTTGGTTTTATTGTGTTCTTCTTGGAGCTTTTACTTGTGGCTCTGTTTTTTTTTGTTCTTTGTATCTGATTGGAGAACCCCGTTTAGTAATTCCTGGAGTGGGGGTTTTCTGATGATAAATTCCCTCATCTTTTCTGTATCTGTGAATGTTTTTATTTCTCCTTCGTATTTGAAGGATAGCTTTGATGGGTATAGTATTCGTGGCTGAAAGTTCCTCTCTTTCAGGACTTTAAATATTGGGGTCCACTCTCTTCTAGCTTGTAGAGTTTCTGTTGAGAAATCTGATGATAATCTAATGGGCCTTCCTTTATATGTTGTATTCTTCTTTTCCCTGGCTGCCTTGAGAATTTTTTCTTTGCTGCTGGTTTGTGTCAATTTCATTATGATATGCCTTGGAGTAGGTTTTTTGGGGTTAAGAAAACTTGGAGTTCTGTTTGCTTCTTGAACTTGAGGCTTTAGTTCTTTCCACAGGCTTGGGAAGTTCTCATCTATTATTTGTTTGAGTATGTTCTCCATTCCATTTTCTCTCTCTTCTCCCTCTGATATACCTATTATTCTTATGTTATTCTTTTTGATGGAGTCAGATAATTCTTGTAGGGCTATCTCATTTTTTTTAATTTTTGAGTCTCTTTCTTCTTCTCTCTGTTGTGCCTCAAGTTGCTTGTCTTCTATTTCACTAATCCTCTCTTCTATCTGACCTGTTCTATTAGCTAAGCTTGTTACTTCGTTTTTCGGCTCGTGAATTGAGTTTTTCATCTCTGTTTGATTTGTTTTTATAGTTTCAATTTCCTTGGACATATATTCTTTGTGTTCATTGAGTTGTTTTCTGAGCTCCCTAAATTGCCTTTCTGTGTTTTCTTGTATATCTCGGAGGATTTTTAGGATTTCTATCTTGAATTCTCTGTCATTTAGCTCCAAGGTTTCCAATATATTAAATTTTTTCTCCATAGATTTTTCCTCATCTAGCTGTGTTACGTCTCTTTCTTTTGTATCCATGATATTCAATTTTTTCTTCCTTAATGGCATCTGAGGGTGGTTTTGTTGATAGTATTAATGAGATTTAATAAAGAATAAAAAGTTAAAAAAAAATAAAAAAATAAAAAATCGAAGAGTTGTTTTTTAAAAAAAATTAATAATAAAATAAAGAAAAATAAAATAAAATAAAAATTTTTTAAAAAAGGAAATTATTCCTCCCTCCTTTTTCCTCTCCTCTCCTCTCCCCTCTTTCTTGAGAAAATCTTGTGGTGGACTGTGAATTATAACAAACAATGCCTGTGATGGAGGGCCTGAATTGGGGAAAAGTAATAAAGGGGCAAAAAAAAAAAAAAAAAAAAAAAAAGAAAAAGAAAAAAAAAAGGTAAAAAAAAAGAAAAAAGAAAAAAAAAGAGCATATGGACCCACAAAAATCAAATAAGGAAAAAATTTGGGTCAAGAATAAAATGATTTGCTTTTAGGTGTTGGTTGTCTAAGAGTTATGATGAGAGGAATAAGAGGAAAACAGAAAAATGGGGGGACAAATTAAAAAATTACTATTGTATTTAGTGGAACAAGAACTAGATAATATGGAGAGCCAGGGATGGGAGCACTGCTAGTGAGTTAAAAAGGTGAAGTAAAAACCCCCAAAATGCCACAAACATAAGTTTGAGTCCCAGATAAGATAATTTGTTTGTTATTGAGGTTTGAATGAGAGGAGATGTAAAGGAGAAAGGAAGAAACTAATATAGAGGGAGAAAAGAAAGAGAGAGAGAGAAAAAAAGAGGGAACCACTAAAAGAAGAAAAAAGAAAGGAGAGAGAGAGAGTTAAGTGTTTTGGAGTGCAACCCTCATAGAGAGAAAGGAAGAGAAGAGAAAAGATAATGGGAGATGTAACACTTATGGGTAGTGTAGTTCAAGGAGAGGAGAGAGTAAGACCGGTAGAGAGTTAATCAGCCAAATTGGAGGAGGAAAAAAAAGTATCAAGAATGAAGATAAGAGAAACAAACGAACAAATATAATAAAATGGGATAGGTTATAAAGTCTGCAGATTATTCTTGATTTTGAGAGGTTATCTTCTTGCTTTTTCTTTTCTCTCCCTCTTCCTGGTCGGTGACTCTGTACCCCGGGTTCTGCCCCTTTGGCACGCTTAGGTAGAGGTTTGCAGTTGATAAGTCTCTATGGCAATGTCATGTATTGTGCTTTAGTCTCGTTGGCAATCGAAGCTCATTAGCATTTATAGGCTCCGACAGTGAGAGAGTCTGTGTTCCTGGAGCCTTTCTCCTTGTCTTTCCTTCCTCAATTAGTAGCCTGATAATCCAGCTATGGGGTTGCTGCTGCCTCTGCCTGGATAGTAGGAGGGTCAAAGAGCTGGCAACTCCCCACTGTATTTCCACTCAGCACAGGGCTCTGGGTAAGGCTCAGTCAGTCAGAGCTGCTAGCATAATCAGGCGGGCTTTCCGCCCACTCAAAGACCTCTGGCTCTGCCACTCTGTCTGGTAACACAAGCGGGCGCCCACTTCCAGGGCGCTTGGAGGAAACTCTCACTCACTGTCTGTGACCAGGATATCCGGCCAGCAGTCTCACGCTCTGAGTGAAACCCCCAACCGCAGGGAAAAGTTGCAGCGTTGGAATTAAGTCTCGCTCCGTCCCCGTGTGCGGCTTTTGCAAGGCGTTGGGGCGGCTCGAGATTCTGCTTTGGCCCACACAAAGGCCCCTGACTCTGCCCCTCTGTGCGATAACACGGGCGCGCACTGCCGAGGCACTCGAAGGAATCGCTCACTCCTTATCTGCGCGCACACACCAGGATATGAGGCCGGCCATGTTTCCCTCTGAGTGAAGCACCCTCCAGCACGGAAAATGTCCACCGTTGGAATTAGTTCTCACTCCCTCCCATGCGTGGCTTTTCCAGGGCGCTGGGGCTGCCCAGAGACTCTGCCCTCGGCCCACAGAAAGGCCTCTGACCCTGCCTCTCCATGGGGCAACACGGGCACCCACTCTCGGGCCCTAGGAAGAAATTCTCGCCCACTAACTGCGCACTGACCAGGAGACCAGGTAAAATGGCCGCTCCGCTTGTCTTTCTTTGTTTGGGTTTGGCGCGAGTGTTAGCTTGTATTGCCCGGGTTGCCACAGGATCAGATTTCCTCGGCTTGGATCTCTGTGCCACAGCCTGGTTCGGCCGTTTGTGCCGCGGCGGCCTGGATCTATTCACCCCCTTTGCCCGCCTCAGTTTCTATATTCACAGTTACCAGAGAAAGCCGCCCTGTTTAGGTTAGTGAGGAAGGCGGAGCATTTCTTACTCCCTATTTCCTTCGGGGTTTGGTTATATATTTAGCCAATTTTTAACTCAATCATACCTTGGGTGTATTGTGAAGCATCTGGAAGCTCCAAGTATAGGTTTTTCTGTTTCTGGTTGAAGATCTTGTTGAGTTTTGGGGGAGATTTATCGGTATCGCTTCCTACCCCGCCATTACTCTGACCTATAAATGGATTTTAAGGACATGAAATGTTTTTATCTAGTTCTATAATGCAATGAAAATAATAAGATATTAAAAGTTCCTGTGCATGAACATTTTTTAAAACCAAAGCTACAAAAACAAATATGAGAGCATTTACGTAGCTCTTACAGGGTGCTGTGAACTCTGATATTGCAGATATTATCTTATTTAATTTCCCTAGCCACCATAAGCACTAACAAGAGTACAAAGATAGATGGCATGATCTCTGTCCCTTAGGAGTATGCCCATGAGTGGAAGAATAAGTGTATAGTTGTGTTATTCTCTTCATCTTCATCTTTATACAGTGCACTTACAATACACATTGGAATCACTGGTAAATATGTCAAGAGCAATATTTGAACAGTGGGGATAGCATAATCATTTAGTTTATATTCTTCATCTGTGCCCGAGAAAATGAGAATGTTCAGCTAGATTTAATTTTATGTTCTTCTAACCAACATTTATTTTTTGGTTCCATGTGCTAAGAATATTTCTAACTTCCTTCTCAGCTAAGCCTATGTGACACTAATAACTGGCTAATCTCAGACGATAGATAAGCACTGAGTTTCTAGTCCTTTCCCTGTCCTATGATGATTTGCTGATTCAAGCCTAAGCCATCTCCTTCCAGATATTCCCTGATTGTATACCAAGACTCAGTGACTGTACTCTGTCGATGGTGCTCACGGTTGCTATTTCAGGCTCAGGGCCAAGGAAGAACATAGGAGGAGGCAGAAGGTCCATTTCCTCACTTTAAGGTGGTGCAATTGGTGTGACTTCTTTAATCGTAGTGTTCTTTCTAACCTTACAAATTTAATTATAAACTTAGGATAGTGTACTTCTTTCTTTACAAGCCATTCTTTATTTTTTTATTTTTTTTTAATTTTCATTTTTCTGAAGCTGGAAACAGGGAGAGACAGTCAGACAGACTCCCGCATGCGCCCGACCGGGATCCACCCGGCACGCCCACCAGGGGCGACGCTCTGCCCACCAGGGGGCGATGCTCTGCCCATCCTGGGCGTCGCCATGTTGCGACCAGAGCCACTGTAGGGCAGAGGCCACAGAGCCATCCCTAGCGCCCGGGCCATCTTTGCTCCAATGGAGCCTTGGCTGCGGGAGGGGAAGAGAGAGACAGAGAGGAAAGCGCGGCGGAGGGGTGGAGAAGCAAATGGGCGCTTCTCCTGTGTGCCCTGGCCGGGAATCGAACCTGGGTCCTCCGCATGCTAGGCCGACGCTCTACCGCTGAGCCAACCCGGCCAGGGCCCAAGCCATTCTTAACAGAGACATTCCACCATTCATTTGTCTTTATCTCACCTCAGGTCAGGCCCTAAATTGCACTCTAATCCACAGCACAGAGCATGTTGGACCTTTAGAACGCTTGATTTTCAAATTATTTGTATGGTACCTATTGTAAGAAACACATCTTAAGTTGTAATCTAGCATACAGACAACAAATATATCTCCAGACAGTTATACACACCACAGTAAAATTAAAGTTCTGATGTTTGGTTTCTATTTCCTTCCATCTTTCCTATCTCAACCTATAAATTGATTTTATGACCTGCCAGTATGTTACAAGATGCACTTTGAAAATCATTACTTTAGGAAGTGGTATGTGATCGCTTCCTGTGTCTGTTTTATGCACGCTATGGCACACCATTAATTTGCAGATTTACAAAGTACAGAATAGACAGTTTTTAAATCAACTTACCTTTTACATTTTAATGTTAATTAAATATTTTGGAGCAAAAATGTCATAAGATCTTGTAAAGCATAGATTTCATGTAAAAGAATGTGTGTCCTATATATAAATACATACATTAATTCCACACATGTCTGAGTGTTTATGATCGCCAGCTGCTAGCTCAGGTTCTGGAGTGCAGCGCATAGAAACAGATGAGAGCCCCTGTCCTGATAAGGCTGTATTCTGAGAAGGTGTATCAGTTGTCTGTTGCTGTGACTTTAGTGACTTAGCACAAATTTAGTGACTTAAAATTATTTTTGATCTGTAGGTCAGACATACAGGCACAGCCAGCTATTTCTCTGCTCTGTATTTCACGTGTCTGAACTCAAGGGTCTGTGTGTGTGGGGGGCGGTGGCAGAGAGTGAATCTGCTTTCAGTTTCCCTCAGGTGATTGGCAGAATTAGGTTCCCAGTTGAATGTGGGAATGAAGTTCCTACTCCTCAAGTGGCTGTCCTCTGGGGCAGACTCTCCCTTCCTCAAAATGCCTGCCTGCTTTGTCACGTTGCCCCCTCCATCTCTGAACCAGCCATGGCATGTTGAGTCTTTCTCACACTTTGAATCTCTCTGATGGCCCATTCCCCATCTCTCCTCTGCCTTACTCTTCTACTTTTAAGGGCTCAGGTGATTACATTGGTTCCACCCAGATCATATAGGATGATCTCCCTATTTTAAGGTCAGCTGATTAACAACTGTAATTACATTACACAGTACCTTCACAGCAGTGCTTAGATTAGTGTTTGTTTGAACAGGGGACAGATATCTGGGAGTATATCTTTAGAATTCTACCTACCAAACAGGGAGAGACAAAAAAATAATTGTATGACCAGTGGCGGTAGAGGCTATGGGAAAAAGTAAAGCTGGGAAGGGAAAGGGGATAGTTCTGAGCAAGGAAGCTTGCAAATTCAATTTAGGGCTTGACAGAGATGAGGGGAGGAGCCACAGGGCTCTCTGGAGGACAGGTGAAGGGAGGAATAGTAAAAGTGCCTGAGATGGGAGATGCCTGGGAATATGATATTCAAGGGATAGCAGTGATGCTAGTGTGGCTGGAGTGAACAAAGCAAGTGGCTGAGCTTAGGTCAGAAAGGTAATATGGGGCATTTGACAACTGACTTAAATGTCTGCCCTGAGGAAATAGAAGGAGGAAGTTGCCATTAGATGAGCTGGGGCTAACTGTGGGAATAGCATGTTGTATGTTTTATGTTAATATCCACTAATTCTAGGTCATTGAACTTAATGGAAGCTTAAATATGGTATAACATCTTGAATTTGATGTTAATGATGAAAAGTAGGTAATTTTTTCTTTTTTACTATGGTAACAAGAAATGCAGCCCTTGAATGAAATTCATATTAGAAAAGACTCAAAATCTGAAATGATGTGGACATTTGAAGAGAAAGCAATTAAATAACTGTATAATTACTATAATAATAAGTAGGTTATAAAGAGATGTGAACAGAAATGAATTAGTAAGTTGAAGATATTTTTACCCTCAAGTAGATATTGAGTCCAAAGGTATGTAGGACATTATGTTAGGTGTTCAGGAAGTAGCACTAGCAAAAGTAACTCTTTAAACTGGGTATTTTAAATTTAACAGCTGCTTACCTTATTAACTATGTATTATACAATAGAACCCAAACTGTTTTCGTTGGTATTTGCTTAAAATTATTGGATATTCATGCAAAGACTTTTTAAAAAATGTATCATCAGGGCTGTATTTCTAAGACTTGGCCTATATTGATAAGCAATATAGAAGTGTTTGGAAGTTCCAGTAACATTTAAATGCTTGTGTAGTATTTGAGCCAGGTGTTTATTTATTGGTGTTACTCTGAATATTATGCTTCTAATATATATATTAATGGTGAATGTTCACATATTGTAACAGTTTAGTTTGGGCATCATAGGATTTCATTGGTAACAGTAAGGTACATCTTTAGGCTACTGTTTATCTCCTGTGGATGAACATCTGAGAACAATATCCCTCTTCCTTAAGGTCTGAGGGTTAAAATTTTGTCAGGGATTTATTTTTAATGTTGAAGCACTCCATATTTATTTAGAGTAAGTGTTCCTGGGAGAGGCAGCACTTCCATCTGTTTTTGGAGCCTTAATAAAAGAGGAATAGCACCTCATTGGACTTAAAGAATGGAACAGGAAGTTCAAAGAACCTCGCTAGTGGGGCTTCCATGCCTACTCCTCTTTCTATGCTGGGTGGCAGCCCTGCTGTTTGAAACACAGTGATCTCTTTGTGTGCCTTCCATCATGGCTCTTTCCCTCCTCTACTCCACACACAGTTCCTGTGCAATTTAAATCCCTTAATGAGTGAGTTGCAATCCAATTTTATTTTCTTTTGAGTGCAGAGTTGAGAAACAAAATAAAACTTCCCCACAAGCTCAGAATTCTAAATGCTTTATGATTTGTGTTGAGATCATGGAGGAAACAGACCTATGGTCTAATTCCCAACTCTGTCTAGGATGAGAGGGAATCCCAGCTCCGTGCTCGGTAATCCACTACTGAATACTGGAGAGCTAGTGGTGAGGTATAACTAATACAAACACAGAGATGAGAGCACTCCAGAACAGTCGACCTTAGCTGGAGTATCCAACACATTTCTGGACATTAGTTCTGAGGGGGCTGGATGAAAGGAGGCTTATGTAAAGAACTTTGTGGATATTTACCTCAGATAATAGAAGCCCTAGGATAACATGTTTTAGATTATTTGAAGACATAGCATGGAAAAGAAAAAATTTGACTTATTCTGAGTGGCTATAGGAATACAGTTAAAACTGAATTTTATATCTCTTCTTCTCAGCTCTAGATGGTGTTGAATGGGATGCCTTGGAAAATAGTAAGTTTTTCACCTCTGGACATCATTAATCTGTGTCTTAAAGGATGTGCAGACATTCAGAGTTGACTAGTGCACTTTACCACACACATAACAACCCCCCCCCCCAACAGAACAGCCTATGTAAAGGCATGGAAGTGTACCAGATCATGACTTATTCATGGGGCAGCTTCATCTGTATGAGGGAGCTGGGTTGATGGGGAATTCCTGGAAGGGCATTCATGGCAGGCTGAGTTTATATCATGATAACCCTTTAAATGCCAAGCTAAAAGATTTGATGTTATTTGCTAAGCAATGGTAGAAAATGGAAGAATCCTAAATAGAAGAGAAGCGTCTGATTTGTACTTTAGAAAGTATATTTGGATACAATGTGTCTATTGCTGAGAATTTAGGGAAGTATAAGATGAGGGGCCTGAACTCAGGAAAGTGATTTAATGGAGGTGTGGAAGGCTAGGAGGTAGAATCAAATAGGGCTCGGTAATTAAATATGAAAACTGAATGAAAGAAAAAATTCCAGAAAGATTAATATTTCTGGCTTGACCTGTTTGGTGGTATTTATTAACTGATGTGGATATGAAATGAATAGTTTGATATGTTGCCCTAGAGATCAAGATAGAAGCCTGAGAATAGTTTTCCCCTAGGTGTTGAAATAATTGAGAAGGCTTTCTCAGAAGGAATGTATTAAAAGGGAGAATCAAAGACATTTTAACAGCCAATATCGACTAAGGAACATGCAGTATGGACAGAGAGGTGAGAAAATCAAGAGAGACCAGCGTCTAAGAAAACAGAACGAGTTCTAGGGAGCCGGGTCTGTCAATTGATACGAAAATATGGAAACTATAAACAGATTATGTGGCCTCTTAGCCTCTTTCTGAACAGGATATTTTCAAGACAATGGATGTTCATGATTAGTTAGCATGATATTCACTATTATCAGATTCTTATAACACTGTAGACTAAGCATCTATTTAACATAGAATGCAGTGTTGAAAACATTTTAAAAATAAGAATAAATATAAATCTTTTTAGCAGAATTAACAATTCTGTTCAAGGGAATCTTGTCCTTTTATTTGTTCATTCTCTCTATACAGAGAAATTGAAGATCTGCTATGCATTTAAATGCCTAATACTGGAGTAGACTTCAGGGATTCGGATTTTGAAAATTCATGACACTTTTGTTCAAGAGCTCACAGTTAATGGATAGAAACTAAGTAAATCATTACCATGCGCATGTGTGGTAGCACAGAGGTTTGTACAGATACCATGAGGACAACATTAACAGTTTAATATTATATAACCCTTCATCCTCCTAAAACTCATGAGTAGAAGATTTGATGCTTTTCAAAGGAAATTCAATAATTTTTCTCCAGTATATAGTGACAAAGTATGATGTTCTCTGATGTCAAGATTCAACTGAATTGTTTTTCACTTTTTATCTGATATTGTACTACCATAAGAAAACAAATATCCAATAAAATAATTTCTCAACTAGACTACTTTCCTAATGATGAACTAACTATTCATAGAGAAAAATGCAACTTTCGATAAATATTTTAGGTTAAACTTTTTAACCATTTAACATTTCTCTCCCAAAGATTAAATCTGTGAGAGAAGAGAGGAGAGAAGAGAGAAGAAATTTTGTGTACAGGGCCATAGTAATAACTGTAAAGTAAAAATAATTTAAGATTACCAGCAGCAAATGAGAATACTGGAACCTTATAACATTGCATATATTTATTAATGTGTGACATTTATAGAACCCCCAAAATCTTTAAGTAACATATATTACTTACAGCAAAATCAGCCATTGAATTGAAATGTGACCTAAGATATAAAAGTTTAATTGCCAAATTAAAAAAAGAAATAAAAATTTTTATAGTTTATACTAAGCCAGGGAACTCCATTAAACATTAAAATAGTTAATATTGAATTTATTAAAAATGAGAGTTATTTAGCTGTTGAATGTACCTTTACCTCTTGTAGCTCAGTATTATTGTGTTTTGCTCCTATTAAGTAGCAGTGTTGGCATCCCATGACTTATGGTGGGATTAGCCCAAAGTCAATAAAGAACTGTTTTGTTGAGGTGCTGCTTACTTCTGACGATTTACCTTTATCTTTTATTGCTTATTCTCTTCTGGTGGCAAACATATTTTACCTTTACCTTGCATCTCCTATTCTCTTTCCAGTATTGTTAAAAGAAAACTAGGGTGAGAGATAGAGACACAGACTACGTTATACCAGGGAGAGCAGTGCAAATTCATTTTCAAAGGATGTTTGCAAATAATTGCATGCAATCTCTGCTTTGCAACTTTAAAATACCCTATTCTTGAAAGGGATATTTGAGGAATTGTGGGGAGAGTTGAAATGGTCAGCATTTTTCTAGGATTTATATACTGAGAAGCTTTTATCCTATCTTGTAAGAAATAAAATCAAATATTCTTAAAAGACACTTTGGCTGACAGTCAGAAAAATTCAAACATGTATCATGACTGGAAATCACAACCTCCAACTTCAATTTTAACATGTGATCAATTGCTGAGATTACTAAAGTCAGGTCTCTGGCCATTCAACCATTGTTTGAGATTAAATTTCACAAATGAGATCAATTTGTTGAGAGCAACCCTACATATATAATAAAGATGTGCAATAGCTGCTTCCACATTATAACTTTGGGGATTTCTTATATCAGTTGTAAAGAAATTTCATGTGAGTAAAGTTTATTTTGTGTGTGTGTGTGACAGATACAGAGAGAGGGACAGATAGGGACAGACAGAAAGAAAGGGACAGAGATGAGAAGCATCAAATCTTTGTTGCATCACCTTAGTTGTTCATTGATTGCTCTCTCATATGTGCCTTGACCGGGGGGCTACAGCAGACTAAGTGACTCCTTGCTCAAGCCAGTGACCTATGACTCAAGCTGGTGAGCCTTGCTCAAACCAGATGAGCCTGCGCTCAAGCTGGCGACCTTGAGGTTTCAAACCTGGATCCTCTGCGTCCCAGTTCGATACTCTATCCACTCGCCACCGCTTGGTCAGGCCATGTGAGTAAAGTTTCTGATAAAAGCTGTTGAAAGTAAATTTGACATATTTATATTTTACCTATGTAATGATCTAAGGAGGCACTATTCAGTGAAATTGGATCACACACTATATGTTACCAAAGGTAAAGATACACACTCATAACATGAAAGAGAAGTGTTCACACCAGTGGACTAAAAAAATCTGGGGCGGAAGTATTTTTAGTGGTACCTAAGGGTAGAAGTATTTCTGGTAGCACCAGTAACCTCTCACTAAGGGCTTAGCCTTTCTGAGGTTACTGAAATTACAGAGACACAGAAATATTGTCAGGATAGAGCAAGTAATATTTTTTTTTTTGTAAATAAATTTTTATTAATGGTAATGGGATGACATTAATAAATCAGGGTACATATATTCAAAGAAAACATGTCTAGGTTATTTTGTCATTAAATTATGTTGCGTACCCCTCGCCCAAAGTCAGATTGTCCTCCACCACCCTCTATCTAGTTCTCTGTGCCCCTCCCCCTCCCCCTAACTCTCTCCCTCCCTCCCTCCCATGTCCTCCCTCCCCCCACCCCTGGTAACCACCACACTCTTGTCCATGTCTCTTAGTCTCATTTTTTATGTTCCACCAATGTATGGAATCATGTAGTTCTTGTTTTTTTCTGATTTACTTATTTCACTCCTTATAATGTTATCAAGATCCCACCATTTTGCTGTAAATGATCTGATGTCATCATTTCTTATGGCTGAGTAGTATTCCATAGTGTATATGTGCCACATCTTCTTTATCCAGTCTTCTATTGAAGGGCTTTTTGGTTGTTTCCATGTCTTGGCCACTGTGAACAGTGCTGCAATGAACATGGGGCTACATGTGTCTTCACGTATCAAAGTTTCTGAGGTTTTGGGGTATATACCCAGTAGAGGGATTGCTGGGTCATAAGGTAGTTCTATTTGCAGTTTTTTGAGGAACCACCATACTTTCCTCCATAATGGTTGTACTACTTTACAGTCCCACCAACAGTGAATGAGGGTTCCTTTTTCTCCACAGCCTCTCCAACATTTGTAGAGCAAGTAATATTTAATTCTCCATTTCACCCAACATGGCTGGCCACTAGTGATTGCTACCCAACTTGTCAAGATCCCACAAGACCTTTTCAACCTAATATCATACTCTCATTTCTTCTGCACTGCAGTTCTCTCAGCTTCACCCCCACACATGTACACCAAATCTACCTCATGAGAAATGCTTACATAGTATGCTCAGCTCTTTCACAGTACTACTGGGTGAATTTTCCTGATAGGATAGAATATTAGTGATGCTACCACCCTGTGCTTATGTGTAATAAAATGTGCCACTCAAATTGAATCTTACTGATGACTTATGAACAATTTTTTTTTCTTTTTCCTTTTTATGATTTTATATATATTTTAGTTTGGAATAAGAATACTTGATTCTCAAGGACAGTTGCCTTCATTTCTCTTCTTATCTAGTATAAAATGAAAGTTCCATAAACAACACATGAAAATTAATTCCTGTTCAAAATGCAGATGCAAGTTACCTCTTTATAGGTCTTATAAGAGGAAGGGTCACAATGAGAATGTGTTGCTTTCAAGCTCTACTAGTAAGATGATCAAGAAATATTGTACCTATTGCTCAATTGTCAAATAACCTTGTTTATTCACAGGCAATAAAGTATAGAAATTAAATGTTTAGAAAGTCAAGAGCAAAGTATTACCTGATGTGATGTATCAACCTGGCTAGGCCACATCTAAATATTTGGTCAAACATCATGCTGGATGTTTTTGTGAGGGTATTTTTTGGATGAGATTTACACTTAAACCAGTGGACTCTGCATAAAGCAGATTGCCCTCCATAATGTGGGTGGGCCTCATCCTGTTAGTTGAAGGCCCTGTTCTATTGGTTCTATTTCTCTGGAGAACACTGACTAATTCACCTGGATATTTTAATATTTTCAACAATATCCAAAACTAGATAGAAGGTAAGATTGTAATAGTAATAATTTTGATAATACTAATAACTTAGTTTTGTTTAATGACAACTTTTGCCAGGTGCGGTGCTATATGGACTAAGAGTTACTATAACTGGTATTTTAGGTTTTATTATTCTTTAGTACAGATGAGAAAAAGAGGCTCAAAAAGTATAAGTAATTTTCACAAAGCTAGTTAGTAAGTGGCAGATGTCTAATACAAATCTGTCTGATGACAAGTTTATACTCTTTCCAATTAAATATATTGTTTCTTAAGAAGTATAAAAACTCTAAGTGCCATGTAAACTTTACAATATAATTATATATTCCCCAACATTTTCTTAGAAAGTTTTGAATAATATGGACATGACCATCAAATGTTCTTTAAATGTTATGACTACTTAGAAGTGCTGAATGCTCAAAATTGGATATGTGCATGTTTATTAATCTTCCATTTACAATGACAAAGATCATAAAACTCAATCCATCAAAATAAGCCAAGGTATTCCTACAATTAGAAGCCAGATGAAAGACTGGTAGTAGAAGAAGTGTCCAAGATGATAAATAGCAAAGCCCTGATCTCATGTCCTCCCATGAACACACTGCATATACATCTAAGGGTAAAGTAATTTTACTTGAATTACAACTGAGAGCTTATTGAACAGCTTCTGTACAACAAGTAAGAGAAGGACCACATAGAGAAGGTAGAAGAGATGAAGATCCAATAACTCTAGGTACTCCACCCCAACAGGACCACAGAAGGGCTGTGATGGACAGACTTGCCTTCTCCAGGGCACAGTGATGAAACAATGATTTAAAAGGCACCTATACTATCTGTGATAAAAATCTATTTAATTAACCCCAACACATCCACCAAATAATGTGAACACCCTCTGGTATCTATGGGAACTCTTTGGGATTGTACGTGCTAGTGAGTACCGTTTTTTAAATGCTCCCTCCACCAAGATATTACAGTATCTAGGAGCTCAGTCCAGGTTCTATAGCCACACTGCAAGACCTCCACAGTGTGCCCCAAGCCATCTTAACCAATGTCCACTGCATCCCCAGCCAGTGACCTCCTAGGTCACTTCTGGAGCCCAGTGCCACCGGCCTCTTCAGCAAGGAACCAATTCAATCCTGGATAACTCACACACTCCTCAGGATGCCCTGAAGTCATGGATTGCCCCAGTCATTATCTACTGCATGCCTGGTCATAGATTACCAGGCACTCCCGGTACCACACATACCTACTTCAGCTCCCAGTGGCCTGCCAGAACCATCCAGTACAGCCAGTCTATGCAGAGGTCACTCCTACACAAGAAAACTCCTTCAAGATTGGAGACACCACTGGTTTATAATTCATAGAAACACATACAGAAAATTAAACAAAAGGATACAGTAGAGGAATATGTTCCAAATAAAAGAAAAAGAAAATAAACAGGAAAGCACTCTAGAGAAACAGAGATAAGTAATTTGCTTGACAAATAATCCAAAGTAGCAAGTCATAAGGATGCTCACTGAACTTGGTAGAAGAAAAAAAAAAAAAACTCAGTAAGAACTTCAACAAAGAGTTAGAAAATACAATTAAAAACCAACCAGAGGGAGATGACGTCAGAGTAATGGCGGAGTAGGAAGCGATAACGATAAATCTCCCCCAAAACTCAACAAGATCTTCAACCAGAAACAGAAAAACCTATACTTGGAGCCTCCAGATGCTTCACAATACACCCGAAGGTATGGTCGAGTGAAAAATTGGCTAAATATATAACCAAATCCTGAAGGAAATAGGGAGTAAGAAATGCTCCGCCTTCCTCACTAACCTAAACAGGGCAGCTTTCTCTGGTAACTGTGAATATAGAAACTGAGGCGGGCAAAGGGGGTGAATACATCCAGGCCACGCACAAAAGGCCGAACCAGGCTGTGGCACGTAGATCCTAGCGGAGGAAAAACTGTTCCTGTGGCAAGCCGGGCAATACAAGCTAACACTTGCGCCAAACCCAAACAAAGAAAGACAAGCGGAGCGGCCATTTTACCCGGTCTCCTGGTCGGTGCGCAGTTAGTGGGCGAGAGATCTCTTCCTAAGCCCCAGAAGTGGGTGTCCGTGTTGCCCCACAGAGAGGCAGGGTCAGAGGCCTTTCTGTGGGCCAAAAGCAGAATCTCTGGGCAGCCCCAGTGCCCTGGGAAAGCCGCGCACGGGAGGGAGCGAGAACTAATTCCAACGGTGGAAATTTTCCATGCTGGTGAGGGTTTCACTCAGGGAAACGCGGCTGGCCTCATATCCTGGTGTGTGCGCGCAGATAGGAAGTGAGTGATTCCTCCGAGTGCCTCGGCAGGGCGCGCCCGTGTTATCGCACAGAGGGGCAGAGTCAGGGGCCTTTGTGTGGGCAAAAGCGGAATCTCGGGCTGCCCCAGCGCCTTGCAAAAGCCGCGCACGGGGACAGAGCGAGAGCGAATTCCAGCGCTGCAAATTTCCATGCGGTTGGGGGTTTCACTCAGAGCGTGAGACTACTGGCCGGATATCCTGGTCTGTGCGCGAAGATAGTGAATGAGAGTTTCCTCCAAGCACCCCGGAAGTGGGTGCCCGCCTGTGTTACCGGACAGAGTGGCAGAGCCAGAGGTCTTTGAGTGGGCGGAAAGCCTGCCTGATTATGCTAGCAGCTCTGACTGACTGAGCCTTACCCAGAGCCCTGTGCTGAGTGGAAATACAGTGGGGAGTTGCCAGCTCTTTGAACCTCTTACTATCCAGGCAGAGGCAGCAACAACCCCATAGCTGGATTATCAGGCTACTAATTGAGGAAGGAAAGACTAGGAGAAAGGCTCCAGGAACACGGACTCTCTCACTGTCAGAGCCTATGAAAGCTAATGAGCTTCGATTGCCAACGAGACTAAAGCACAATACATGGCATTGCCATAGAGACTTATCAACTGCAAACCTCTACCTGAGCGTGCCAAAGGGGCAGAACCTGGGGTACAGAGTCACTGACCAGGAAGAGGGAGAGAAAAGAAAAAACAAGAAGATAACCTCTCAAAATCAAGAATAATCTGCAGACTTTATAACCTATCCCATTTTATTATATTTGTTCGTTTGTTTCTCTTATCTTCATTCTTGATACTTTTTTTCCTCCTCCAATTTGGCTGATTAACTCTCTGCCGGTCTTACTCTCTCCTCTCCTTGAACTACACTACCCATAAGTGTTACATCTCCCATTAACTTTTTTCTCCTCTTCCTTTCTCTCTATGAGGGTTGCACTCCAAAACACTTAACTCTCTCTCTCTCCTTTCTTTTTTCTTCTTTTACTGGTTCCCTCTTTTTTTCTCTCTCTCTCTTTCTTTTCTCCCTCTATATTAGTTTCTTCCTTTCTCCTTTACATCTCCTCTCATTCAAACCTCAATAACAAACAAATTATCTTATCTGGGACTCAAACTTATGTTTGTGGCATTTTGGGGGTTTTTACTTCACCTTTTTAACTCACTAGCAGTGCTCCCATCCCTGGCTCTCCATTTTATCTAGTTCTTGTTCCACTAAATACAATAGTATTTTTTTAATTTGTCCCCCCATTTTTCTGTTCTCTTATTCCTCTCATCATAACTCTTAGACAACACCAACAACTAAAAGCAAATCATTTTATTTTTGACCCAAATTTTTTCCTTATTTGCTTTTTGTGGGTCCATACCGCCCCCCCTTTTTTTTTCTTTTTTTTTTTTTGACCCTTTATTACTTTTCCCCAATTCAGGAACTCCATCACAGGCATTGTTTGTTATAATTCACAGTTCACCACAAGATTTTCTCAAGAAAAAGGGGAGAGGAGAGGAAAAAAGGAGGGGGGGAATAATTTCCTTTTTATAAAAATTATTATTTTATTTTTCTTTATTTCATTATTAATTTTTTTTAAAAAAAAACAACTCTTTTTGATTTTTTATTTTTTTTAACTTTTTATTCTTTATTAAATCTCATTAATACTATCAACAAAACCACCCTCAGATGCCATTAAGGAAGAGAAAATCAAATATCAAGGATACAAAAGAAAGAGAGGTAACACAGCTAGATGAGGAAAAATCTATGGAGAAAAAATTTAATATATTGGAAACCTTGGAGCTAAATGACAGAGAATTCAAGATAGAAATCCTAAAAATCCTCTGAGATATACAAGAAAACACAGAAAGGCAATTTAGGGAGCTCAGAAAACAACTCAATGAACACAAAGAATATATGTCCAAAGAAATTGAAACTATAAAAACAAATCAAACAGAGATGAAAACTCAATTCACGAGCTGAAAAACAAAGTAACAACCTTAGCTAATAGAACATGTCAGATAGAAGAGAGGATTAGTGAAATAGAAGACAAGCAACTTGAGGCACAACAGAGAGAAGAAGAAAGAGACTCAAAAATTAAAAAAAAATGAGATAGCCCTACAAGAATTATCTGACTCCATCAAAAAGAATAACATAAGAATAATAGGTATATCAGAGGGAGAAGAGAGAGAAAATGGAATGGAGAACATACTCAAACAAATAATAGATAAGAACTTCCCAAGCCTGTGGAAAGAACTAAAGCCTCAAATTCAAGAAGCAAACAGAACACCGAGTTTTCTTAACCCCAACAAACCTACTCCAAGGCATATCATAATGAAATTGACACAAACCAACAGCAAAGAAAAAATTCTCAAGGCAGCCAGGGAAAAGAAGAATACAACATATAAAGGAAGGCCCATTAGATTATCATCAGATTTCTCAGCAGAAACTCTACAAGCTAGAAGAGAGTTGACCCCAATATTTAAAGTCCTGAAAGAGAGAAACTTTCAGCCACGAATACAATACCCATCAAAGCTATCCTTCAGATATGAAGGAGAATTAAAAACATTCACAGATACAGAAAAGATGAGGGAATTTATCATCAGAAAACCCCCACTCCAGGAATTACTAAAGGGGGTTCTCCAATCAGATACAAAGAACAAAAAAAAAACAGAGCCACAAGTAAAAGCTCCAAGAAGAACACAATAAAACCAAATTTAAACTGTGACAACAACAAAAAGAAAGAGGGGGAGAAGATGGAGATTAACAGTAGCAAAGGACGATGGAGTGCAAAAGTACTCACAAAATAGTTTGCTACAATGAACAGGGTAGGGACCCTTTTCATTACTCAAAGGTAACCACCATTGAAAAAACCACCACAGAAGCACATGAGATAAAAAAGATAGCAACAGAGGAAAGATGTATGGAATACAACCAAATAAAAACAAAAGATAGAAAAACGAAAGAGAAGGATCAAACAAGACACAAAACTAACAGAAAGCAAGATATAAAATGGCAATAGGGAACTCACAAGTATCAATAATTACACTAAATGTAAATGGATTAAACTCACCAATAAAAAGGCACAGAGTAGCAGAATGGATTAAAAAAGAAAATCCAACTATATGCTGCCTACAGGAAACTCATCTAAGTAACAAGGATAAAAACAAATTCAAAGTGAAAGGCTGGAAAACAATACTCCAAGCAAATAACATCCACAAAAAAGCAGGTGTAGCAATACTCATATCAGATAATGCTGACTACAAGACAGGAAAAGTACTCAGAGATAAAAATGGCCATTTCATAATGGCTAAGGGGACACTGAATCAAGAAGACATAACAATTCTTAATATATATGCACCAAACCAAGGAGCACCAAAATATATAAGACAGCTACTTATTGACCTTAAAACAAAAACTGACAAAAATACAATCATACTTGGAGACCTCAATACACCGCTGACGGCTCTAGATCGGTCATCCAAACAGAGAATCAACAAAGACATAGTGGCCTTAAACAAAACACTAGAGCACCTGGATATGATAGACATCTACAGGACATTTCATCCCAACGTGACTGAGTATACATTTTTCTCCAGTGTACATGGATCATTCTCAAGAATTGACCATATGTTGGGCCACAAAAACAACATCAGCAAATTCAGAAAAATTGAAGTTGTACCAAGCATATTTTCTGATCATAAAGCCTTGATACTAGAATTCAACTGCAAAAAAGAGGGAAAAAATCCCACAAAAATGTGGAAACTAAACAACATACTTTTAAAAAATGAATGGGTCAAAGAAGAAATAAGTGCAGAGATCAAAAGATTTATACAGACTAATGAAAATGACAATACGACATATCAGAATCTATGGGATGCAGCAAAAGCAGTGATAAGAGGGAAGTTCATATCACTTCAGGCATATATGAACAAACAAGAGAGAGCCCAAGTGAACCACTTAACTTCCCACCTTAAGGAACTAGAAAAAGAAGAACAAAGACAACCCAAAACTAGCCGAAGAAAGGAGATAATAAAAATCAGAGCAGAAATAAATGAATTCGAGAACAGAAAAACTATAGAAAAAAATTAATAGAACAAGGAGCTGGTTCTTTGAAAAGATCAATAAAATTGACAAACCCTTGGCAAGACTTACCAAGGAAAAAAGAGAAAGAACTCATATAAACAAAATCCAAAATGAAAGAGGAGAAATCACCACGGACACCGTAGATATACAAAGAATTATTGTAGAATACTATGAAAAACTTTATGCCACTAAATTCAACAACCTAGAAGAAATGGATAAATTCCTAGAACAATACAACCTTCCTAGACTGAGTCAAGAAGAAGCAGAAAGCCTAAACAGACCTATCAGTAGAGAAGAAATAGAAAAAACCATTAAAAACCTCCCCAAAAATAAAAGTCCAGGCCCTGACGGCTATACCAGCGAATTTTATCAAACATTCAAAGAAGACTTGGTTCCTATTCTACTCAAAGTCTTCCAAAAAATTGAAGAAGAAGCAATACTTCCGAACACATTTTATGAGGCCAACATAACCCTCATACCAAAACCAGGCAAGGATGGCACAAAAAAAGAAAACTACAGACCAATATCTCTAATGAATGCAGACGCTAAAATATTAAACAAAATACTAGCAAATCGAATACAACAATATATTAAAAAAATAATACATCATGATCAAGTGGGATTCATCCCAGAATCTCAAGGATGGTTCAACATACGTAAAACGGTTAACGTAATACACCATATCAACAAAACAAAGAACAAAAACCACATGATCTTATCAATAGATGCAGAAAAGGCTTTCGATAAAATACAACACAATTTTATGTTTAAGACTCTCAACAAAATTGGTATAGAAGGAAAATATCTCAACATGATAAAGGCCATATATGATAAACCATCAGCTAACATCATATTAAATGGCACTAAACTGAAGGCTTTCCCCCTTAAATCAGGAACAAGACAGGGCTGTCCACTCTCTCCACTCTTATTTAATGTGGTACTAGAGGTTCTCGCCACAGCAATCAGACAAGACAAAGAAATAAAAGGCATCCATATCGGAAAAGAAAAAGTAAAGGTATCACTTTTTGCAGATGATATGATCCTATACATCGAAAACCCCAAAGAATCCACAAAAAGACTACTCGAAACAATAAGCCAATACAGTAAGGTCGCAGGATACAAAATTAACATTCAGAAGTCAATAGCCTTTCTATATGCCAACAATGAAACAACTGAGAAGGAACTCAAAAGAATAATCCCCTTCACGATTGCAACAAAAAAAAATAAAATACTTAGGAATAAACATAACAAAGAATGTAAAGGACTTATATAATGAAAACTATAAACCATTGTTAAGGGAAATTGAAAAAGATATAATGAGATGGAAGAATATACCTTGTTCTTGGCTAGGAAGAATAAATATAATCAAGATGGTATATTACCCAAAGCAATATACAAATTTAATGCAATTCCCATCAAACTTCCAATGACGTTTTTTAAAGAAATAGAGCAAAAAATCATCAGATTTATATGGAACTATAAAAAACCCCGAATAGCCAAAGCAATCCTAAAGAAAAAGAATGAAGCTTAGGGCATTACAATACCTGACTTCAAACTCTATTATAGGGCCACGACAATCAAAACAGCATGGTATTGGCAGAAAAATAGACACTCAGACCAATGGAACAGAATAGAAAGTCCAGAAATAAAACCACATATATATAGTCAAATAATTTTTGATAAAGGGGCCAACAACACACAATGGAGAAAAGAAAGCCTCTTCAATAAATGGTGCTGGGAAAACTGGAAAGCCACATGCAAAAGAATGAAACTGGACTACAGTTTGTCCCCCTGTACTAAAATTAACTCAAAATGGATCAAAGATCTAAACATAAGACCTGAAACAATTAAGTACATAGAAGAAGACATAGGTACTCAACTTATGGACCTGGGTTTTAAAGAGCATTTTATGAATTTGACTCCAATGGCAAGAGAAGTGAAGGCAAAAATTAATGAATGGGACTACATCAGACTAAGAAGTTTTTGCTCAGCAAGAGAAACTGATAACAAAATAAACAGAAAGCCAACTAAATGGGAAATGATATTTTCAAACAACAGCTCAGATAAGGGCCTAATATCCAAAATATACAAAGAACTCATAAAACTCAACAACAAACAAACAAACAATCCCATAAAAAAATGGGAAGAGGATATGAACAGTCACTTCTCCCAGGAAGAAATACAAATGGCCAACAGATATATGAAAAGATGCTCATCTTCTTTAGCTATTAGAGAAATGCAAATCAAAACAGCAATGAGATACCACCTCACACCTGTTCGATTAGCTATTATTAGCAAGACAGGTAATAGCAAATGTTGTAGAGGCTGTGGAGAAAAAGGAACCCTCATACACTGTTGGTGGGAATGTAAAGTAGTACAACCATTATGGAAGAAAGTATGGTGGTTCCTCAAAAAACTGAAAATAGAACTACCTTATGACCCAGCAATCTCTCTACTGGGTATATACCCCCAAAACTCAGAAACATTGATACGTAAAGACACATGCAGCCCCATGTTTATTGCAGCATTGTTCACAGTGGCCAGGACATGGAAACAACCAAAAAGCCCGTCAATAGATGACTGGATAAAGAAGATGTGGCACATATACACTATGGAATACTACTCAGCCATAAGAAATGATGACATCGGAACATTTACAGCAAAATGGTGGGATCTAGATAACATGATACGAAGCGAAATAAGTAAATCAGAAAAAACCAGGAACTGCATTATTCCATACGTAGGTGGGACATAAAAGTGAAACTAAGAGACATTGATAAGAGTGTGGTGGTTACGGGGGGGAGGGGGGAATGGGAGAGGGAAAGGGGGAGGGGGAGGGGCACAAAGAAAACAAGATAGAAGGTGACAGAGGACAATCTGACTTTGGGTGACGGGTATGCATCATAATTGAACGACAAGATACCCTGGTCTTGTTATCTTTGAATATATGTATCCTGATTTATTGATGTCACCCCATTAAAAAAATAAAATTATTTAATAAAAAAAAAAAAAAAAACCAACCAGAGTTGAAGAATACAATAACTGAAACAGGAAAAAAATACACTAGAGGGAATTAACATCAGCTTAGAAAATACAGAAAAATGAAATAGTGGCCTGAAATACAGAATAGTGGAAGTCATCCAATCAGAACAGTAAAAAGAAAAAATAATTAAACAAACAAAGAAACAAACAAGGGGCCCTGGCCGGTTGGCTCAGCGGTAGAGCGTCGGCCTAGCGTGCGGAGGACCCAGGTTCGATTCCCGGCCAGGGCACATAGGAGAAGCGCCCATTTGCTTCTCCACCCCTCCGCCCGCGCCTTCCTCTCTGTCTCTCTCTTCCCCTCCCGCAGCCAAGGCTCCATTGGAGCAAAAATGGCCCGGGCGCTGGGGATGGCTCTGTGGCCTCTGCCCCAGGCGCTAGAGTGGCTCTGGTCGCAACGTGGCGACACCCAGGAGGGTCGCAACATGGCGACGCCCAGGACGGGCAGAGCATCGCCCCCTGGTGGGCAGAGCATCGCCCCCTGGTGGGCGTGCCGGGTGGATCCTGGTCGGGCGCATGCGGGAGTCTGTCTGACTGTCTCTCCCTGTTTCCAGCTTCAGAAATAGCAAAAAAAAAAAAAAACAAAAAAAACAAAAAACAAACAAACAAACAAGGGACTTCTGGTACAATGTCAAGAGCATAACATTTGCTTTAAGAATCCCAGTAGATGAAGAGAGAGATAAAGGGGCAGAAAAAGTATTTGAAAAATTAATGGCTTAAAACTTTTATTGCCT
Source organism: Saccopteryx bilineata (assembly GCF_036850765.1). NCBI lineage: Eukaryota > Metazoa > Chordata > Mammalia > Chiroptera > Emballonuridae > Saccopteryx > Saccopteryx bilineata. Next base: position 182,643,348 of record NC_089491.1, on the reverse strand, counting down.
GGGGAAGGAAACAGACATCCAGGTCCAGGAAGCACAGGGAATTCTGACAAGATGATCATAAGGAGGCCCACACCAAGGCATACTGTACTGTAGTTAAAACAGCAAAAATTAAAGACAGTTTCTTGAAGGCAGAAACAGGAAACAAGTCATATGAAGGAAAACCACATAAGGCTTTCAACTGATTTCACAACAGAAACTTTGCAGGCCAGAAGGGAGTAGCAGGATATATGCAAAGTGATGAAAGAAAAGAACTTACAACCTAGAATACTGTATCCAGCTGGGTTATGATTCAGAATTTAAGGGGAGCTAAAGAGTTTTCAGGAAAAGTAAAACCTAAAAAAGTTTATTACTTTGAGCCCTCTGAAAACTATAAGGCAATGATGTAATCAAATGAAAGGAACATAAATAAATGGAAGGCTAGCTCATGCTCATGTACTGGAAAGGTTAATATCATTAAAATGACCATACTACCCAAAAGCAATCTACAGATTTCAGAATCCTTATAAAAATAGCAATGACATTTTTTACAGAACCACAAAAAATAATTCTAAAGTATATATGGAAACACAAATGACCCAAATTGCCAAAACAATCTTAAGAGGAACAAATTGGAGGCATTATGCTCCCAATTTCAAATGGATTCCAAAGTTATAATAATCAAAACAGTGTGGTATTGGCACAGAAACAGACAAACCGATCAATGAAACAGAATTGAGGATGCAAAAATAAACCCATGCTTACACAGTCAATTAATCTCTGACAAAGGAGACAAGAATATACAATGAAGAAATGACAGTCTCTTTGATAATGGTGCTGGGAAAACTGTATCGATACATGCAAAAAATAAATCTGGACTACTTTCTTATACCATATAAAAAATAAACTCATAGTAGAGTAAAGACTTAAATGTAAGGCCTGAAATCATAAAACTAGAAGAAAACATAGGCAGCAAACTTTTTGACATCACTCTTAGCAATATATTTTTAGATATGTCTTCCTGAGTAAGGGTTAAAAAAATCATCAAATGGTTCTACACCAAACTCATTTTTGATTTGCTGTACAAAATCATTTTTGCACAGCAAAGGAAACCATCAAGAACACAAAATGACTGCCAATGGAATAGGAGAATATATTTGTAAATGGCATATCTGATAAAGGATTAATATCCAAAATATATAAGGAACCCATATAAGTCAACATCTAAAACCAAATATTAAAAATGGAACAGAAGAACAGACATTTCTCCAAAGATGACAGACAAAACATTTAAACAGATGATCAACTACATTATTCAGCAGTGGAATGCAAATCAAAACCACAATGAGATATCACATCACAATTGCCAAAATGGCTATTATCAAGAAGTCAGCAAATAACAAGCATTGGCAAAGATGTGGAAAATGGAATTATAAATTGGTGCAGCCACTATAGAAAACAGTATGGAGATTTCTTGAAAAATTAATCAAATAATTATGATATAATCCAGCAATTCCAATATTGGGTATTTATCCAAAGAAAACAAAAACATTAATTTGAAAAGATAAATGCACTCTAATGTTCACTGCAACATTATTTATAATAGCAGTGATATGGAAGTAACCTAGGTGTTCATCAACTGTTGAATGAATAAAGAAGATATATACACACATACACATATACACAATGGAATATTATTCAGCCATAACAAAGAATGAATTTTTTCCATTTGTGACAAAATGAGTGGACATAAAGTATATTGTTCTAAGTGAAATAAGACTGAAATACCACATGATTTTACTTATGTATAATCTAAAACAAAATAAAACAGAAACAGACTCAAATTCAGAGAACTGATGGTTGCCAGAGGGACAGGGATGGAGGGATGACTGAAAAGGTGAAGTAGAGTAAGAGGTATTATATTTCTGTATAAGCCACAGGGATACAGATGGTGACAGATGGTTACTAGACTTATTGTAGTGATCACATTGTAAGGTATATAAAAGTGGTACCACTATATTGTATGCCAAAACTAATATGATATTGTACATAAATTATACTTTGTAAAAAAGGACTAGTAGCAGCTTTACAGGATATTCTATGAGAAATTGGTAGCTTCCATTGTAGGAAGAATGCCATCCATCAGGATCCACCTAAAAGGCCTAACTAAAAAACAGAAGGCCAGTGTGTTCCAAAAGGAAAATTTATTTTAAAAGTGCCTGGGTGCAAGCAGGCTGAGGCCAACAAAGGGGGTCAGTCTGGAGGGAGGGGTAGGGCAGGGGTTACATAAAATAATCAAGGGCCTGGGGCTAAAGCGGCTGACATTGCTGCATCTGCTAGTGTAAGACAGTTTCCTCTGTTTGTGGACTGGAGTGGCTCCACAGCTCCTCAAAATCTGGTTGTACCCTGACTCAAACAGCTGCAAGGGGGGATTTGGGTGGGGTTCTAAGTAAGCCAGTCTGTCTTCCTCCTCCAGACCTACATTGTTCTTAAGATGGAAGCTGAGTAGCCATTTTATCTATCATCACCCATCCATTATGTGCGTCCATAGGGAAGTACTTCTTGTACTGAGATGAAAACAAGGGAAAAAGTCGTATGTATCTGATAAAACAAGGTACTCTTGAATTAGGCATAGGAATGCAGAGTTATACCCATTGTACCAAAATTAAAAAGTAAAACAGTAATTTATAAAGACTAGACTTATACTGTAAGTGCTTTGAATAATTTTTTCTCTAGGACTTTCAGCTGCACTGTTGTTTGTGCTTCCTGGAAGGTCTGTACAATATTTATCTATAATTGCAATTCAGTGCCTCCATTGTAGGCTCCATCATAATAACCCCTTTTGATCAGGTTTCTAAATGAAACATTTTGATTTGCATTTTTTGTGAATTATGGGAATTTCCAATGCTGTTTCTAGACTGTTTCCTAAGATTTTAGGTATTGTACATCATTTTGATGATGTTCTGAAACAAATAAAACTGTATTCTTTTTAGTTATTAAAATCATATTCAACAACTACTACTATATGTGGGCTGTGTGCTAAACCCTGAGGATACATAAATGAGTAATAATGTCTCCCCTGGAGAAGTTCCCATTCACGATCTAATGGGATGGACTTTACATTAGACTGGGTTAAACAAATATTTAAAACAAACAAACAAACAAGAAAAACAATCTTCTAATCTCAGTAGTTTAAACAAAGGTTTCTGTCCTACTCAGACTATATTTGACACCATAGGTGGCTGTCAATTCTAGGTCTTTCTCATTCTAGAACCAAGGCTGCAATGCAGACATGATCTGGTATACAGGGTGGGCAAAAGTTGCTTTATAGTTATTTGTATGGAAAAAGACATGCAAGTTATGAAAATAATAATACAAGAATAAACTCTGTGTTTTATGTACTCACACCTGTAAACCTACTTTTGACACCCCCCCCCCCATATTGTTGGTGGCCAGGATAAAACGAAAGATAACTGGAGGGTTTGGCAGTAGCGATTATATTATCATCCCTGAAGCAAAACATCTCACCATCATTCTTGACCAAAACTATCTGGATACAGCCATTCAAGTTCAGCTGATTCCCAAAGTAAAGTGTTTCCACCAGTCTAGGGGATGTTTTTGGGGGGTGTAATTTTGGAATTATATGTGAAAAATTTGGAGAATTTTTTTACTCTCTATGTTGTACCTGTGAAAGGACATATTAGAACAAAATCATATCTGAATTGTCAACTTGCTAAGCATTTATTAAACATGTATTTGATGCCAGCCACTGTGTGAGAAACTAGATAACCATAGACAAATGGAGTCACAAATTGTTCTGCTAAATGGCGATACCACTTCAGATAACAAATATACTTTCTTACCTCATCTACCATGGAAGTTTTGACATCAGTTTTATGATCTACCTCTTCACATTACATATCTCTTTTACAATATGTACAACATTCAAGTAGTTAAGAAATTTGTCATTCTAAACCATCTATGCCTACAGGATATATTTTTATAAGAAAAACCTGTTATTACATCAAAGAAAATCTCAGTCTTTAGTCATACCACATAAATCAAAGCTAAGAACTGCAGTCATAAAAATTTTTTTTGAAACTGTGCCTAGCTATTTAGTCTAATGTGTAAGAAAGAAATTCTTGTTTTATGGGAGGAGAGTAATAATCTATGTTTAATTTAACAAGACTTTTTCAAGGAAAAAAATCCTAAATTGCTGAAGACTCCAGAATGACTCTGAAAGTTCTGTTAGCTTTACTTGAATCACTCTCAATAGCTACACACTGCCAGAGCATCCATCCATTCCTCTATCCCTCAGTTCCTTCATCCTTCCATCCATCCTTCCATCCATCCATCCATCCATCCATCCATCCATCCATCCATCCATCCATTCATCCATCCATCATCATAATAGGTCCCATTTGCCTCAGTAAATAATGGCTGCTGTGTTCGTTGAGAATATATTCAAGATGATGTAATAATTAAGAAGCCCATCTCCAGAGTCAGAATACTTGCTTGCGTTCATGTCCTGACTGTGCCACTTATTAGCTGATAGCCTTCATCAGTTACTTTACATCTATGCTTCTCAGTTTGCACGTTTGTGAGATTGATATAATATACCTACTACACAATTTCCTTATATGAATTAAACAAGTTAATATTTGTAAAGTACTTAAAAGTTTCTGGACAAATGTGTTATATGTACTTGTTAAGTAAAATACATCAATCGAGCAAATTTTTGAATAGGCTCATAAATGGGCCAGCTTTCTCCGAATTTAAGCATGAACATTATTTTTCCACAGTAGTCAGTCTGATTCAATAAACACTAATGTAGAGATATCACAAGGCTTCCTTTACTACCTCCATTCATATTTAAATGAGGGCTATAAAGAGAAAGCACAAGTCCTTTGAATGTTGGTCTGTCTGCAAGAATTTCCTTTTGGTTTAGCTACAAAAATACATTCTAGACAGAAAGCATAGAGATGGAATAAATGGATCCTGTGGCTGAAATGGTTACAGGATCTGGTTCATTCGTTACCTATCACAGATGGGCCAGATAGAAGCTGTGATATTAATCCAGCGCAAAGGCATTTTCCCCGGATTTATCCTGCAAGAGCAGAACTAGTTCCATTTATAGCCACCAGACATTGGATTTTTAGCAACATTTCCTGAGAATTTATCAGAGCTACAAAATGAAGGAGGCATATCTTTTTCTGGCCATTGCAATTGTTGCTACTCACTCAACTAGTATTTCTGTATTCTCTGGTACAATTCTCACAAAAAGGTATCCGTTTATGGTTAAATGTTTTGGTAACTTTAGGGGGAGGGATGTTAAGCTGGGGTCTATGTACTGGATTTGTGGGACATTTTTTCACTTTAAGTTTTTTATGTTTGTTTGCCTGTAGCAATTTAAGATGAGATTAGCTTGGAGTAGTTGGTGCATCATTAAAGGACTATTTTATTGAACACTAAGCTACCCTTGCTCGTTTTGCTATTACTAATACACCATTAATGTTCTTACTAAATCACAAAACACCATGCTAAAAGCATTTATAGATATTATGCAATTAGCAGAGGCCAATAATTCCTATTTATGGAATAACAAATAAAACCTAAGTTATTTTTTAAACCTCATTACATTTCAAATACAATGTGTTATATGTAAGTTTTTGCTTATAGAAAATTAAAAAAATTGTGTTAGACCTTATGTGCATAAAATATCATTTTTATCATTTATTGTGACTCTAGTCTAACCTTTGAAAATAAAGCATACTTTGCACAGGAAATACATAGCTTTCGAAAGGGCAATCATAGTAATCAGAAAGCCAGAAATACATTCCAAATTAATGCCTTATATAATTAGAGTTAATATTTTATAATAACAATGGAATAATGAGAATAACCTTAAGGATAAACTTACATTTTTGAAAGTATTTCAAAGTACTGTCTGAAAGTGTTTAAGATTTACTATTTATTGTATTTTTACTACAGGCATTACTGCATTTAACCTTTACAGTAGTGTGATAAGAGGTTTTGTTTTTGCAATGAAATAACAGTTAATACATAGCCAAACAGGATGAGCCCTCAGCTGGATGATGTTCTTAATCCCTTGTTCTTAAGCATATTTTGTAACTACTATCTGCCTAATTCTTAAATTCATCATTTTCTTCATCATCATCATCATCAGTAGATGAACATTGAATATCTATAAGATATATTACTTCTTATCCAACTATTTATCCAATTATTCATGGTAAAAATAATTAGGGGAAACTGAAATTTACAGGTAATTTTTATTTTTAAATTTGAGTAAAAATTAGAAATTTTTCATCATAATTGAATTTTTCATTATAATATAATATAAATAACAAAAATCCAGAAAAATGAATCCTATACTTGAGATTATTAGTGTTTAAAAGTAGATTTAGATTTTGTTAAATTTTTTATTATAACAAATCTTTTATCTCAAAGATCATAGTGTATGCCATGGCTTTAATTAGATTATCAGAGTTTATGACTTTGGATTACTATACTAACTAAAAATATTAGAGTTTTTCACATTGTACTGTCCATGTCTCATGTGTATGATGGAGAAGTTAAAGAAATCACTACAGTGCTCTACCTATGAACCTTTCCTTATATCCAGCCTTAAAAATTTACTAGCAATTTGATCCAACTTGACTTTCAGAAATGTTTTATGCTTAAGGAATGCTCATTTTGCCTATTGCAATAGTTGAGATTCTTGTTTTAGAGAGCCATTCATTCATAGCTTGAAGATTACAACATTCATGAATTATTTACTAAAATTTAAATTTCCACAGTAATAATAGCTACTTTCTGTGAATGATGATATAATTTATTGTCCATACTAGGACATATTTCCATGATAAATCCAAGTTAGAAAAAATCATGTAAATCAGAATTTTCCTAGGGACACTGGATGGTATAGTTGCCTCAAGTATAAGTATAAGTAACTGCTAACTTACTCCTGTTTTAATCATTAAGTGAAAGCAAGTATGGAGAGAAGACTCCATCTCAACATGGTTGTAATACAGATGTATGATACAGATTAGAATATCTAGGTATGGTGTTCCCACTATAAAGACTGCTGTCTTAGGGACAAATGCTGATAAACTATTTCAGCAGTTCCTCCTTCTTCAAAGACTTATATGTCAACATAGAGCTCCATGTTTCATAGGACATACTCAAGCTCACTCCATGCTCCCTGGAGCTTTAGCACAAGGGAATGCCCCCCCCTTTTTTTTTTTGTATTTTTTCTTTTATTTATTTAATTTTTGTATATTTCTGAGGATGGGGATGGGGAGGCAGTCGGAGAGACTCCTGCATGCACCTGACTGGGATCCACCTGGCATGCCTACCGGGGGAAATGCTCTGCCCATCTGGGGTGTTGCTCTGTTACAACCAGAGCCATTCTAGTGACTGGGGCAGAGGCCATGGGGCCATCCTTAGTGCCCAGGGTGGATTTGCACTGGTGGATCCTTGGCTGCGGGCGGGCGGGAGGAAAGAGACGAAGAGGAAGGAGAGGGGAAGGAGTAGAGAGGTAGATGGGTGCTTCTCCTGTGTGCTCTGGCCAGGAATCGAACCCGGGAATCCTGCACACCAGGCCAATGACTCCGACGGGTCTACCATATCATGCTTTTTACTTACTTAAAAAAAAAATTTACATTTCTTTTGAATGCTGATGAACAGGAGACACTAAATCTTTTTCGCCTGCGAACTACTACCTTCTTTATTAGATCTAGCTAATAACACTGTTCTGTCTTTTTTCCAAATAGCTCTAGATATATGGAAAAGATTTATATAGGCGGATGGGGATCCTCAAACCCCTCAGCGAGATCTTCTGAGAATGGCTTTTAAGATACCTAGAGGCAGAAAAGCCCAATAGAGATCAGAGGAACTACCAGCTTTTAGGATACACCCTTAAAGGCTCCAACACCCCAAAGGGGTCTCATAGGATGCCATCTGGGTCCTGCTTCAATAGTGGAAAGGAAGGTCATTGAGCTAAAGCCTGCCAGGCTTACACGCCTCTGCTGTGAGGAAACAGGGACACTGGAAGGTGGGCTTCCCCTTCGCTCCTCTAAGGGAGGGTTCAGTCTCTTCCAGCCCTGCTCCAGCCACCTATGACCTAACCTTGCCCAGAAAGCTGGGGTTTGCCACTGAAGGCTGAAGGTGACCAGGGCCATCCGCCCCATCTACGACACTGTGGACGAGCCTAGGGTATTTCTTCCAAGAAGCAGGTAAACTGATCTCATTTGCACAAGGGCCACTTAACTATGTTTTGCCTGAACAGTCATCCCTCAAAGATCTCTGTTGTGGGTGTTGATAGTCCTATTTTCTGCTGCTTTGTTTAATATATAGTGTTTCCTTTATCCCTCCTACCTCAATGCCCCACTCATATCTCAGGCGGGGACTTACTCCTAATTTAGAGCTCTCTCTCCTCCTTTTGCCAACTTGTATTATGAATTTACCTTTGCCACCCAGCTTAGTGTATCCCAAGGTTCTCTTTACCAGGCCACAGTCACAGAGCTCCAGGGAAAAGCAACCTGGTCTCAACTCTCCAGGCAGAGGAGAACAGAAGCTCCATATCCACGCATGCTGCAAATGGCTTTTTCCTGTCTACCTGAATCATTACCAGCTAGAAGCAGCGGTCATTGGGACTTGGGCACGAGCTGCAAAGTATAGAATGGTGACAACAATTCCAGTGCCATGCAGACTTTTCCTGTGGGGAAATTTCCTGGACTCCTGCTCCCTGTGACAGCTCCTAACAGACTGAACTGTGGTTGGGTTGCATTTTTCAGGGATTTGGCATGGTGATGGGGCCAACTTGGACTTGGGGAACATGTTAAGGACACTACTCTTTTAGGGATCCTTGCTGTATTGGCCAAGAGTTTGCTTAAAGGCTTTTAATCACTGTAAAAAAAAAATAGAGGACTGGGTGAAGAAGATGGGGCACATATACACCATGGTATATTATTCAGCTAGGAGAAATGGTGACATCGGATCACTTATAGAGGAATGGTGGAGGCTTGGTAGCATTGTGCGGGGTGAAATAGGCGAATCAGAAAAAAAACAGGAACTGCAGGATTCCATACATTGGTGGGACATAAAAGCAAGACTGGGAGGCATGGACGGGAGTGTGGTGGTTGTGGGGGGTGGGGGGAGGGAAGAAGGGAAAGGAGGAGAGGGAGGGGTACAGAGAGAACTGGTTGGAGGGTGGCAGAGGATGATCTCTCTTTGGGTGATGGGTATGCAACAGAACTAAATGACAAGATAACCTGGAAATGTTTTCTTTGAATGTATGTACCCTGATTTATTGATGTTACCCCATTAAAATAAAAATTTATTTATATATAAAAAAAGAATATCAAAGATGAATTTCAAATATTACATAAATTTGGTGAATGACTAATCATCATCAAGTTCAACAGTAAAATTGAACTCACTAACTTGACTTTCACTTTTGGTAATGGACATTTAATCATATCATCAAAGTGCCCCCTCTTTTTCCTCCCTCCTTAAGTGAGACTGAAGAGTTTAACAAGATATACGATGGCACATTTGGAGGCATTGCAAAGCCAACAAGAAAATGAAGAGTTACTGCTCCAGAATCTCAGGGTGAATGAAGACTCAGAGATAGTCCAGTTTGGGGAGTTTCTCAACCCATGGAGGCACTTGTCAATGTTAGAGAGAGCACAAAAGGAGGCAGAAAAGGAAAGAAAAAGGAATCTAGAACAAGTAGAATAAAATCTCCTTGGTAGACTTTAACCCAAATTTATAACATTATATTAAGGGCAAATATCCAATTAAGAGGCAAATACAAAGACTGTTGATATGGATCAGAAGATCAAAACACAAGTATGTACTATTTAACAGAGGTTCATCTAAAGCAGGAGTAATCAACCTTTTTATACCTACTGCCCACTTTTGTATCTCTGTTAGTAGTAAAATTTTCTAACTGCCCACCAGTTCCACAGTCATGGTGATTTATAAAGTAGGGAAGTAACTTTACTTTATAAAATTTGTAAAGCAGAGTTATAGCAAGTTAAAGCATGTAATAATAATTACTTACCAAGTACTTTATGTCAGATTTTCACTAAGTTTGGCAGAATAAATCTTTATAAAATAACTTACTATAGTTAATTCTATCTTTTTATTTATACTTTGGTTGCTCTGCTATCGCCCATCATGAAAGCTGGAGTGCCCACTAGTGGGTGGTAAGGACCAGGTTGACTACCACTGCTCTAAAGTATAAGAAAAACTGAATGTAAAAAATAATAGGAGACAAAGGGATTAGCCAAAATCATGTACACATAACATATATATACAGACAACAGGGTAGCACTGGCCAGAGGGAAAGAGGGGTTAGAAGAAGGGGGATAATAAGGGGCAAATGGAGGTGGAAAGAGACTTTGCATGAGGCATGGGGTGCATGATACAATGTGTAGAGGGTGTTATATTGAGTAGGACACTTGAAACCATGTCAACACAATAAAAATTAAAATTAAAAAAGTAATGGAAAAGATTCACTATGCACACTAACCTAAAGAAAGCTGATATAATGATATCAATATTAAAGAATAATTATGGCAAAAACCATTGCTTAGAAGGAACATTTTCTAATGCTAGAAGGTTTAGTTCCTCAGGAAGAAACCACAGGGTAAGTGACTTTCTGAAGTTCTCTCTATGGTCAAGTGTTATAAGCACTTAACATGCACTAGTTTACTTAATGCTCATAGTGACTCACTCCATAAGCAGGTTTGAATATTTTCATTTGAAAAATGATGAGATTGAGAAATGAAGAGATTGCCCAAAGTGACATTATCTAATAAGCACTGGATCTAAGATTAAATTTAGGTAGTTTAGCCTCCAAGTTATGAGAATAAATATTTGAGTAGGAAAAGCCTAAATAGACCAAATAAGTTTTGTTTTCCCCTCTGCTACACATTTAAAACAAGTTTTCTGTGGAAGGTGTATTGCCTAAGATATTCTCTGCTTCAGATATTAGTTTCAATTTTTCCCCATCTCTTCTTTCCGGACCCCCTATAACCAGAGATAATGATACTTTTTTCTCATGACTGAACTCACATTTCTCTTAAACTTCATTATGTCAAGGATAGTTGACTAGTTTGGGAGAGGACATCCCTTTAATGTGCTTCCCATAGCCAACAATAGCTAAGAGCTACAGAGGAACAATCAGTGGCCTTCTTATTCTGGAGTGGTTTTCTACACTAGGGGATGTCCCCATCTAGCTAGACTGTAAGTGAATATAATTCATGCATGTGGAAATTATAGGCCACTAGTCAGCTGAAAACATTTGCCAGGAAAACTTTCCATTGCTTCACACACACCTCCTTCCCTAAACTTTGCAATCCTTTGCTGTAGGAAGGGAGAGAATAGTGGCTTTCAGGGCCCATAAAAAGAAGTCACTGTGTTCTCTGGTGTCCATTCAGGCTCTATCCAGTTCCACCTTCCAGGAGGAAGGCTTCTGAAAGGAGGAAGTCATGAGGCCATGTGTGTTTCTGGTAACCACAGTGTAGTTCCTGTTTGTGTGCAATCATGACTACAAGGATCATATCTGCTCTTGTCTTGCTGTTTATTCTCTATAAGGAAAATAGTAACAAAAATAACATCTGTGCAATAAACAAAGAAATGAATAAATAAATGAATGAACCTGTGTGACCTCATCTTTTACTATTGTTCCTGCTGCTTGCTTCTCTGCTGCCACACTGCCCTCATTACTCTTCTTGTCCCGGGTCATTTTCACCTGCTATTTATTTCTTCTGCATGAAATGCCCAGCTCTTAGCTTGATTCTCTCTCTTATCCCTTTATAAGTTTTTACTGAAGTCTCACTTTCTCAGCAAGTCTTCCCTATCTATGTCAACTAAAATTGTACACCCCTGCCTCAAAAATCCCTCTCTTCCCCTTGACCGTATTTTTCTCTTCACATGGCCTAACATACTTTAAAGTTTTACTTTTGTGTCTTTGCCCCTCTAGATGGTCAGTTCCACAGAGCAGTGATTTTTGTTTTTGTTTTCCTCCATACTTAGGGAAGTGCCTGACATTTCATATGTGCCCAATAAATATCGGTCCAATGAATGAATGAAAATAACAGGTATGCAGGACCTGTATCACTAGGTTTGAAGCCCCAAAATGGGGACCTCAGTCTGCAAACTATCACTACTGCTTATATGCATCTTTGAGAAGTTTCACTTAATTTATTGTAGCTTCAGTTTCTTTAACTGTAAGGGGATAATAGTAATTAGAAACAAAGACTAATAATAAATAGTAAACAGGGACAATCTCACAGAATAATTCTGAGGGTTACAAGAGAATACAGATGTGCAGTGAGTGGTCTATGGATGTGAGCAGTTAATATCTGAGGGGCAGAGGCAAAGGAACGGTGAGGAGGGTTCCAGGTTTACCTCAGCAACAGAAGTATCAGCCATCTCTGACATTCTAGCCTTAACTAGAAAATATAGTCTGCTGTGTTTTCTTGAGCAAAAATGAACTTTTCTTTGCCTTTTGAAATACCAGTCCTTTATATTTGAAAAATCAAATCAAGGGGAGGGGAGTTAGTCAGGCATCCTGAACTTAAATATAGAGTGCAGAGAATTCTTGGGTTATGACATAGTTCCCGTTCCTATGACAGTGATGTAACCCATTTTTGTGTAAGTTGAAACACACCCTAGCCTGAGTCACTTACCTATGCTAACACAGTTGTAAAATCATAATCTAGAACATAAAAACGCAACTAAGCCACAGAAAAAGAAAAAAGACATAAATATACTGTACTGTACACTGTACTGCGTATTCTTCCACTGTGCACAACCAAACTAGTTCACCCACATAGTCTGTAAGTATGATGCTAATGGTGTAAGCCAAAACACGACTCAATTTTTTAAAATTTTTATGGGATTGAGCGTCATAAACTCAAAACGTCATATGTCGAGATTGTTGTAACCTGAGGACCCCCACTGTATATAATTTAATATAGAGTGCATGAAAGAGAGATAGATTGCATGCACAGTATTGTTTTGAGGTGAATCAGTCATGGCAGTATTTGCTTACTTTGTTTCATTATAAGAAATTTGATACTTCATTTGCACCACCAGACATGATGTCAAGTGATCATGTAATACCTGGGTGTAAGATAATTGTTACAACAGAATAGTTCATGAGAAAATTCTCTTGACAGTGTTAAACAGCAGTATGTAAATTGCTAGAGAGAACTGCATTTTTTTTTAATTGGGATAACTTCTATTTGAAATATTAACTGTAATGAATATGCTGTAATCAACCTTGATGGACATTTTCCACATCCCCAGTGGTTAGTCTAATACCAATTAATGCCTCACAGATTGCTGTTATCTTCTTGCATTATTATTTTCATGAATTAATTTTGTTTAAAATAATTAAACCTTTTCCAAAAGATAATAAATTTAAATATCCAAGGTGCAACTGTGAAACTTATGTCAGGACCCATGCATATCTCTAATTTCCAATTCTCAAACCACAGAATCAAGAGAATAATCCTTAAAAAATTAAAAATGGAGGAACTGGCCTTTTGGGTCACTTAATCATTCGTCTTGCTATTCACAAAGAATCCAGATAGTAACTCTTGTTTTCCTCCTTCTGGAGTAATCACTTTCCTCATATATTAATTAATTAATTAATTAATTCCTTCATTCATTTATTCATCCATTCATCCGTCCATCCATCCATCCATCTATACATCTCAATTCTTTATTTACTAGATATTAAGTATCATTTATATGCCTGGGGTGCTGTTTAGTGCCAAGGAAACAAAATATAAGCTAATATTCTCTTTTTCTAGTACATCATAGTTTAGTGGGAGAAATAAACAGATTAATAAACAATGATAATATGATCTATCTTAGAAGTATGGACAAAGTGTTTCCTAGTTGAATCACAAAGACTTGTGTATAAAATATGAAGTAGTAACATATATTCCGATGTTTGGAAGAAGAATATTTCAGGCAAAGGTAAAATGTACATAAGGATAAGGAGATAGGAATGGTCAGACAAGTCCTATGGATATTATATAGTTAGGTATGGCTGGAGTTCTGCCTGCATGTTTCTGAGGGGCTTTGGGAAGATGGAGAGATAAGCGGGGTGGGTTGAGGTCTAATCGTGAAAAACTTTCTGTATCACTAGCAAGAATTTACATTTTTTTCTGTAATAGGACACTGTTAGAGATTTTTGTGTTCAGGATAATGGTGGTGACAAAGAGGAAGATGACTGTGAGGGACAAGACAAATCAGAGAGACAACTTAGGAGGTTATTGTGACTATACAAACAGATAAAATAAAGGCTTCAGTTAAGATAGTAACAATGGACAGAGAGTTGGGAAGCATTTAAAAAGATATCTAGGGTCTAGAAACTGATCAAAGGTCAAACATATGGAGAAAATTTATGTTATCATTTTAAAGATAATCAGTGAGGATATATGAAATCTAAAACATCAAGACTTTCCATGTATTTGAACAATGTGAAGAAGATGGATAACTAGACATGTTAAGCATTATATTTCTCCATCTGCTCCATGCTTTTCCTCAAGGACAGGAAACTCCTCTATGTTTTCTCCACCTTCATTCTTTGTCTTTAGTCACATGTGTCCACAGCAACTCATGACACTGACCCATTTCATGACTGTGTTGGCTCTGATATATCTGGATAAAGTCAAGTAAATACAATGACCAGAACTCAAAAGTTGTGCTCTTTTTCAGACCATCATTTTAGTCTTATATATTCTGGTTAGGTAGGGAGAGGCCAGAGTGATAGGGAAAAAGGGGCCTGTTCTTATTGCTAAAAGACTATTTTTTTTCAAAATTGGGAAATAGCTTTTCATATTATGACAGATTTTTTTCTGCTATTAGTTATAACTACCATGAGCTCTCAAATTTATGTAAACAGTGTTTTCCTTTACTTTTGATTCATATTACCAAAACCCTCTGTTAACTGATTCTAAATGACAAGCCACTCCTCCATATGATTACTGTTATTTTAAATTATTCAAATATTTTAACTTAAAATAGTAAATGCTGACATAATATCTAAAATGCTTTGGGCAAGAGAAATTAGAAAACTTTTGAAAATCTGTATGTATAAAATATTATAAATTACAACTGAAAAATGTTATGGATCCCATTCTGGCTGTTAATGAGAATTACATAATTGATGTGCAGAGAACAAAGCTGGCTTGGGATGAGAGTGCCTGGGGGTGCGAGACCCATACAGCAGTTAAATGACGTGGCCCCACTTATCAGATTAAAGTGTGTATGAGTTAGGTTCATACTTTACCAAATTATAAATTTTTATAGATGTGAATATTCAGGCAAGCCTATAAATGTTTAAGATTGCAAGTATTAAATCTTTCACTTCTAATTGAATATCACAACATAACCTTATTTCTACATTATTTTACTCTTTTATGTTAAAATGATTGTTGTTTTCTATGTACTTTCTCCCTTTAAAAATGAAGTTTTTTCTTAAGTTTGTGCAGAATGTCTCCAAATATAGTAATTAGAAGTGATAACTATCCTTGTATCAATGTCTTGTAACACCTGTTATTTTAGGTCCCATTTATAGATATGTGTTTCTCTGAAATAAAAATATGTTCTAAGAGTTTGTAATCCTCTAGGAAAGATACAAAATTATTCTCATTTTGAGCTTTTATAAAGGTAAAGGACATTACTGTCTTGCTGTTGAAATATTCCCTATCTCCCTGTAATAGTAACAATCTGTTGAACAGTGGAGTTTCTGACATGTGTTTGTTTCTTAGGCAAACATGTAAAACTCTTCAAGTCTGAGTGGAAAACTAGAAAGAGTTTTTGTTGGGCCTGATGACAATTTTTGTATATTCACACTCAAAAAATTTCGGGCTCCACATTGGAGCTCTAGTGTGGTGAATCCTAGTGGTGGTTGGATTCTAAGGAAGGGACTTAAGTTTTGCTGAGGAGTAAAGAATCAAAACAACTCCAGAAATGAAATCCATCCACAGAGCAGCAGGTGTGTACATTGTGTTACAGGATTAATAGAATGAACTGTAACCCACTCTTTCTTAGAGTTAACCATTAGCATTCCTAGTATTCCTGATCTCAGAGGAATGATGAACTCTGTACAACTTTAGGGATCAAAGGGCAATGAACTATCTGTGCAGTCAGTAGAGAAAGGCATTGAATTATCTTTATTAAAAGAAGGGGGCATCATTCTTTGAACAGATAAGATTCTCACAAATTGAACAAATTGGCCACAAATAGCCAATATGCCATTTTTTGGTGAACCTACAAAGTCCTGCAGTTAACATATTATTTTCCCAAGAATAGATAATGGCTAGTACAAAACTCTAGGTATATTGGTGGACCTCTGTCAGTATTCAGTCTGCCTATTAATTTGAAAATTAGCATAAAAATACTGAATCAGCTATCTAAGCAATTAGAAATAGCTGAAGTTAAAGATTCTTATTTTGATCAACTTTGGAAATTTGAGGCTACTGAATTTTGATTATTTAAAAAAATACCCAGAGAAAAATATATCTGGGAAATAGAGGGGAAAATAAAAAGAAAACAAAAAACAGCAAAAGCACCAACGTATTAAACATCACTGACTATATAGTTTCCTGTCTTTTAGAAATGGCTGTAGTTTAGCTACTTGGCAGAAAGGGAATTTTTTTCAAAGGTATATTTCTCATATGGAATAATCATCTCTAAACTTCATTTTATGGGAAAAAACAGAAATGGAGAGGAAAGAGGAGGTGCTTTTGACTTCCTCAAGTTCTTTTCAAAGTGGCAACAAAACATTCTTTATTCAGTCAGGTACCTCAAAAAAACATTACTAGGAACCACTTATATTTCTAACTCAAACCAGTCAGGAGATTTGGAGGAAATGTTGCTCTCTTAGTAATCTCTAGGCCAGAGGTTGGGAACCTATGGCTTGCAAGCCGGATGTGGCTCTTTTGATGGCTGCATCTGGCTCACAGACAAATATTTAATAACAAAAATAATGTTAAAAATATAAAACATTCTTGTCTATTACAATCCATTCATTTCCTACCGCTCATGTTCATAGTTGCGGGTGGCTAGAGCCAATCATAGCTGTCCTCCAGGACAACACCGAATTTTTATTGGATAATGCTTAACGTACACGGGTCATTGTATGGCTCTCGTGGAATTACACTTTAAAATATGTGGTGTTCAGGCTCTCTCAGCCAAAAAGATTCCCGACCCCTCCTCTAGGCTACTAAGAAGAACTTCTTCCAAGTTTCAGCCCTTATTCCCCCAAAACTCCACTTAACTTAAACTCAGCTTTTAAGCATAATTTTTACTGCTTATTTCTGCTAGCCTTTACATGTAGTGAGGCTGAAATTCTTGAGAAGTGTGATACTTGAGCAGATTTTAACTTTAAAATTAAGACTTAATGACAGAAAGTGGATAAAAAAATATGCATTCACAAATGAGAGGTAACTCTAAAAAAATGAACCCACTCTCAAATTTAGTACTATCAACTCAAAGTACCTTTTAATTGAATTTCATATCTCACAGTCCCTAAAGATGTGTGAACTCTTCTGGAATATGGAATAATATCTTAAAAATATATTCTGATTCCCTCAACCATTCAAAATAATTATTTTCACATTTTAAAGATTTTTATATTCTGAAGGAAACATAATTCAACCCCATGATTCAGTTGTCTTTCAAAGTTATCTTAATTTGGGTAGGGGCTCATTTTTGATCTGAATAAACTGAACTGTGTGATAGGGGTCCAGGGAAAAAGAAGGAATATTTTAAGTTTCCTTCTGTCCCAAAGAAATTCATTAACTTGAATTGAAAGCAAGACTGTTTTGCTAACTGTGGATGCCATCATCCAGAGAGAAACAGCTGATCCTTTTCTGAGTGGATGAATGTGCATAAATGGCGATGCAAACAGTCATCTGTTTCCGTGACTCACATAGAAGAGTTCATAGACAGCACACTGTAAAGCTTTCAATGTTCCAAGAAACAGTGCAGATCCATCTGTTCAAAAGATTCATTTCCAGTCAAGGTCTTCATGTGAACAGCATAGGAAGCTGAAAGCCTTTGACAGATATTGTATTTATGATAAAAGCTTACAAGTTATACATTCTAATGAGTAGACTTTTAGTAAAAATAAAGTCTATGTAGGGGTTTTAGCACTGATGAACTTAGCTATTCAGGACAGAGTTTTATCCCATTTGGAATTATTCCTTCTTAAGAAAAGTCAGTAGTTTAGAGATAGAAGGGAATTAGGAAGTTAGAAGAGTACTGAGTCCAACTGACTCGCTTGGCAGATAGGAACCCCGGAGATGCAGAGATTTTTTAGTTGACTTGTCCAAATTTTTTTAAAATTTTTTTAAAATTTATTCATTTTAGAGAGGAGGGGGAGAGAGAGAGAGGAGAGACAGAGAGAGAAAGGGGGGAGGAGCTGGAAGCATCAACTCCCATATGTGCCTTGACCAGGCAAGCCCAGGGTTTCGAACCAGCGACCTCAGCATTTCCAGGTCGACGCTTTATCCACTGTGCCACCACAGGTCAGGTGACTTGTCCAAATTTTTAAAACCACTAGCAGGTAGTAACACTGGTACAGAACTCTTATCAGCATAAGTCTTCCTCTGTCTCCCTCTTCAGTTATGTTTGGTGTTCTGGTTCTCTCAAAAAATCTAGGAAATTTATATGCCATTTGCTGCTTCCACACTGAGTTACACTTTGTAAGGCCAGTGGCCATCGCCATGCTGATTTGCACTGAGTTCGGGTAGACAGTAAAGGAACTGTGGAGCCATTCTTTTACCAAAATGGTGGGCTATTTCCTTTACTAGAGTCTCGCAACAGCCGATGAGTAAGCAGGCAGGGAAAACTGCTTCTCTCTCTCAGGGCTGACAAGCAAAGGCTGAGGGAAAAAACCCTTCTCTGGCAAACAATAGAAAAAATGGCCCCTCCCAGTAGTGGCAGGCAATCTGCAATCTACAGTCTGCTGCCTTTAGGGCAAGCACCTGCAGCCTTACATAGACATGTGGTGCTGCCCCACGCTCTTGCACCAATCAGGCAAAGTGCAAGCGAGCAAGCCTAACACACTTGTTTGCCCAACACACCTAAATATAATCAGTTAGCTACTGAAATACTCTCTGTTGGTTGAAATGATTGTTGTCCCAATTACTCAAGCTTGTGAAGAATTTCAAAGAATTTATAGAACAGATAACAAGGTCATTTAGTGGAAATACTGACTATAGCTGAAGTATTAAACATATTAACTTTAATGCCCCAAATGTTAAAATCAATGATCATGCAATTCAGTACTTACTATTCTTAAAGAAAATTAAATTGTGGTATGAAAATGCAACTGTTTTCAGAGCTGTTAGAATCACCCCATCACCATGAAAGTAAATTATAGGCTAATTTTTTGTATAGGTGGTATATTTATGAAGGTGATTCATATGTCATTGACTTACGTAGCCTCATTTATACCTAAAAAACTATCTGGTCAGGCCCTGGCCAGTGGCTCGGTAGATAAAATGTTGTCCTGGCACACCAAAGTTGCAAGTCTGATCCCCAGTCAGGGCACATTTGAAAAGCCATCAGTGAGTGCACAGCTAAATGGAAAACTAAGTGGAACAAGAAATTGATGCTTTCTCTTTCTCTCTCTCCCCACCTCCCATTCCCTACCCCCCTCCCATCTCTGTCTGTCTCTCTCTTCCCCTCTCTCCCTTTCAAGTCAATGGGAGAAAAAAACCTGTCTGGTCAGCTTGCTCTTTAATGATTATCCCAGATGGACAGGCGTCTCTCATTTTGTAATACCTCACTGTTTAGGGTGCTTTAAGATAGGACAAGTACATTCATGTACATTTATGGCCAACTCAATGGCAGAAATTTCCCCAGCTTAAATGAGAAAACCTGTTACTGCAGAGTAGTTATGTCTTAATTGCACATTTAGTACACAAAAAGTGAAGAGCTTAATTCATGTACTTGTAAAAGCTACATTAAAAAAATACATTTGCAGTGAAGCAGCAATTATATTCCAAGCAAGAAGAAGTGTATTCAAATCAGCAGTTAGAATTATAAAGGTATTCTATTCTTCCCTTTATCTTTCTCAAATATGTCAAACTTATTTATTGGACTGTTAGTTGGAAATGGTGCCTAGTTGCAACATTATTAAGGAGCTGTATTCAAAAGATTGGACATGCCCTGCATTTAAACCTGCCACCCCCTTTCAGAAATAGTGCTATACATATCTTGCCTTCCAATTATTTAAAAAAGAATGTACGCTAGTCCAAAAGTAAATGTTCCCCTAACAATATGGTTATCTCAGTGAAAATTTAACTCTTTGAAACATAAAGTTGATTTGTTATGTTCATAATGCATTGCCTTCTGTTTTGTGTATGTGATTCATTTTACATTCACAGGCATGTAAATATTATTCAATTGTTCCTCTTAATAAGATTTTAATGACCATACTGAAGAAGAAAATATATTGTTAATTAAGCTAATATGATATAAATTTACATTGATGCCATGTAAATTTGATGGTGATTTCACAATTTTATGTTGACTGGAAAACTGAATGAGGTTCAAGAAAACTCAAAGAAAAACAGTATCAGAGGAAACGTCAATAATGAATAGAGAAATATACAAATGTGATAGGGGAGACCAAAAGTTAGAAATTTGGATTTTGTAATAGTAACTTTTAGTTGTAATGAATAGGAGATATGAAAGGGTTAGGAAATAGTTAATCTGCTTGCTTTTCCTTTCTAATGGCTACTTGTCCTTTACTTTGAAATGTAGCAAAAAGTTTACCTTTGCAGGAAAGTCAAGAAAAGTTTACATTGGGGAAGGGGACTTGACAACTAGGAGAGTTTAAATCACACTTGTTGTTTATAAAAGCCTAGCCACAGGGTTTTCTGTGAAAAGTCAAGGCCTATACCTTAATTAGAAACTTAGTTCACCAATCTTTACCTTTACTTTGTATCCTAAGAAAACAGGGAGCCTTTTCACAGACAATTCAGAGGCACCAGGTGACAACTGTTCCTGGGAGACACCCCCCCACCACACACACACTGTCTTGAAGATTTACCAAGGACACCAGATAGGACCATGCTGATTAGATCTGTGCTACATCAGTAGGACTTGCAGAGGAGACATTCCTACAACTGAACCCCCAGCTCCTGTGCAGTGTTATGTGACTAACGGCATGGACGTTTGTCTTTTTTTCCTTTTACCCCTGAACCCTATGAAAAACTCCAGCACCAAGAGAATGTGAAGTCAGCTTTGTGGGCAGAATCCCTTTGCTCTCTCAGGGCTACCATTTTTCCTAATAAAGACACACCTTGTATCCACTCTGTCCTCATTTCTCTCTAAATTGGCAAAGTAGGTGATGGGTAACCCAGAGTTCAGCTTTGTTTTTTGTTTACACTTTCATTCTACTCTTAGCAGCTTTCTTGTTATAGATTTATGCAATTAAAAAAATTAAAACCCTAGTCCCTGTTGGGTGGCTCAGTGGATAGAACATTGGCCCAGTGCAGGGACGTTCCAGGTTCAAGTCCCAGTCAGGGCACAAGGAAAGGCGACCATCTGCTTCTTCTCCCCTCCCTCTCCCCTTTCTTTCTCTCTTCCCCTACCACAGCCAGTGGATCAATTGGTTCAAGTGTGGCCCTCACCACTGAGGATAGCTCCATTGGACCACGTCCACTTTAGGTGTTAAAAATAGCTTGGTACTTGAGTTGAGCACTGGCCTCAGACAAGTTGCCAGGTGGATCCCAGTCTGGACGTATGCAGGAGTCTGCCTAACTAACTCCCCACCTCTCACATAAAAAACCCCCAACCCAACAAACAAAAAACAAAACCTCTAAAACTTTTGTTTTTATAGTCCTTCAGTCCTCAAGGCTAGGTGTTTTTATAAATATTATAATATTTTATCTTTACCACCCCTGTGCATTTAACAGGATTATCTCCTATGTACATGTGGAAAACTTGAGGGTCCCAGAGGTATCATGACACATCCAGTGTGAATAGTATTACTACCACTGGCCTAAATCCAGAATGCTGAACCAAATGGTCTTCTGATAAAATCAAATACATAATTTACAGAAATCAAATCTAAAACAAAGCTCTGCTTTCAACTAATATCAGAAACAACTTATGCACTATTCTTCTCATAATATGTGCAAGGATATTTTTAGAATAATTAAACTAGGAATATTTTGTAAAATTGGAGTGTGAAAAATTGTTTATTTTAAGGTTTCAATCCATGCTTATTTAAACAATTATTTCTTTTAGTCAGATTTAAGTTTTGGTTTTCTAGCAATTAATTTAGCTGATATAAACTTAGAATATATGCTTATGATATTCCTGGGTTGTATAATTATATGTGTTTATATGTTCATGTATATACTTATATGTGTTCTCTACCAAGATGAAGAAAAAAAACTGTTTAGAATGCCTTTGATATTGTACTGTCAATTTGGATGTCTGTTTTTAAAGTTGTTTGAAAAAAAATGTTTAATATATAATTAGTTGAGATGATCACTCCTCAGATTTATATAAAGCATCAGAAGGAAATGCTTAGATTGGAATAAAAATGTAAGAATGCATCTATCATACTCACCAACACGTTACTGAGAAACTGAGCTTTAAATGACTCAAGTGGACTTTCAGAGTCATGGTACCATGTCCCTCCAGTTGCCTATGCTGCTGAATCTAAACCATCGGTTCTCTTGCAATCTTCCCCTCTCTTTCTGTGTCACTTCCATGCTTTTTATATCATTTCAAGCATGAGTTTTAGAAATATGGTCTTATATTATGCTTCATAATATTTTCTACTAAAGACTTTCAGCAGAGGCTCATAGATCTTTCTCAGCCAATGGAAGTCAAAGATGTGTTAAATTAATGTTTATCTAGAAACTTTATCATAATAAAGTTTTTATATTTTTCACAATAATCAGTTATCTCCATTAGCAATTTGTGACATAATGTTTGTGGAAATAGTCCTAATCCCTTCCCAAATTCTTACCCTGACACTCAGCTGGAAGCCATTCACGGAACCTGTGCAAAATGACCACTGAATGGCAAATTGATGAGTTGCTGTTCTACCAAGATCTCCCCTGCTCCTAAAATTTCTAGAGGCCAGGGCCCTTTATGTATGTGTGTGTAACTGTCCATCCTTAGTTCAGTTCCTCCCAGACTTCCTCTGTGGATGTGAGTAAGAAGTAAGAAGTTTCGAATATACAGGCAGAAGCCCCTTTCTTGGGAATGAGAGCTGCCCAAAGGAACACAGATAAGATGGCTCCTTCATGCAGAAAATACGTTTTTGAATTTTACATCTTTATTTTGTGATATAATTTGAGACTAGCTCTATTTTTTGTTTGTTTGTTTGATGTTTCTCTTTCATAGTTGATTTAAAAACAAAACAAAGCAAAGGAAAGCCTTTTGTGTTTTATGAAAGGGCACTTAAGGCAATAAAACCAAAGAATTCAATATAATTTTTAAGAATTCTGTTTTTGTTATAACCATTGCTAGAAAAGAACAGTGAGGCAACTCTAAACACCCTCATGAATAATTATTTTTTCTGAAATATAATTGAGTCAAATAAATACTCAATTTTTAAACTATTATATTTCAAGAGTGGATGTTATGGAACTCATTGCCGTGTGCTTTCTTGAAGACGTGGTCTTACTGTATTCCTGTGAACAAAGGTCTTTCTTCACTGAGGCCTGACACAAGTGTTTATGGTCTCTGACTTATGTCCACTAAGCCTGTGCAAAGAGTAGGGGTTTCAGATTCATTCAAGTCTGAGAGAGGTAAGAGAGGTAGTAGCATCATCAGTTAAGGTCTTCCTGGTCACAGTTGTATTCATTCAGATCATTGTGCAAGTGGATCTAAAATTTTTGTGAAAATGATAGAGAAAAATATGGGTGTATTTTTTCTTAAAATCTAGAAGCACCTGAATATGGTGCTTTTTAAAAATTCAACAATTTTATATAGCAAACATTTTGAATTAAATATTAATTTCTAATACTAATTGTGTTTTGAGTTTTAAGATTATAGCTGTTTTATGAAATAATTATATTTTCTTCTTCCTTTGTAGGTAACCCATTAACTAAGAATAAATCAAGTGGTCCTCAAGGTTGATTACAGTGAACACATGCATAGAACCTTAACTTCTAAGGTGATCTTGGAGGAAGATTTTTATACTGTTCAGAAGAGGCACGCCAGACTCTTATTTCCAAGGAATTTCTTGACTTGTAATCAGCATCTTCTCAAAAGCAAGACTTTTAAAAAGTTGAACATGAACTTCTATGTCATAAAGAGTTCATCAGATTTGAATTGTGTTCAACTTGTAAAATTGCACTTGCTAAAAGAATTTGAAGGCACCATTTGAAGAGCTGGTGTTTATCAGAGACACTTGCCTTTGGGGCTCTTGGCTCCAAATATGACTGCATTTGTTTCTGAAAGTCTCCCAAGTGCACTGGCCTTCTGTCATGGATGTGTTTCTGGGTCAGGTCCTGTGTTCAGTGGCTAGTGGGACTGTATATGGCTTTAGTGACATTTCCTTTGAAAACTTCTCTGGCATGGAGTGAACTGAGATCATTTTATCTGTATCCTAATCTTGGAATTTGAAAGCCTACATGTTTTAACATCTTAAAGTTGCTTTTGTTAAAGGAATGGAAAAATATATCCATTGATAATAATTATTGTTGGCAAGTAATAGTTACCCAAATACATCAATCATATACAAATGTATAGACTAGCTGACATGTTTTCCCAAGGCTAACGTGCTACTGCAGCTCTCTGTTGGTTAAATAGGTCATAGTTAGGACTGAATTACCACTTTCATTATATACTATTTTGTACCTTTAGAGCACTCTCCTTTCTGTTTTTCCTTTAAGAGGGCTTTTTCTTTCCTTTTTCTGTTTCCTTTTTCTGTCACAGAAATCAGCAGTGAGCAGTCAAGTATTTAGGTCGCCTTCAATTTTAAAAAATTGCCAGAGACGCATGTGGGTTTTTGATTTCTTAGCCTGAAAGTTATTCACTTACATTTCTTTTAATATTTTTTAACTGTCTTTTCTATCTCATTTTTGTAGACTGTCTCTTGCTTGATTCAAATGACTGCTTGAATGCTATTTGTTCAGTCTGTTGATAAAATAAATTGTTCATTTTCCTTGGTCTCAAATTTCTAAAGATTTGCTTATAGTTGTTCCATTGGAACAATTTCTTAGATCAGTTTTTGCCCACATTTTTTTAGTCATTTTAACATTTGTGGTTTTCAGTTCTATAGGAAAATCTTATAAATATTTAAAGGCCTTAAACATGTGTGTAACTTTTTTCCTAAGTTATTATAGAATGTATCATTTTTACTATATTTCCTTTTTGTTTATGATGTGAGGGAAAAGAAGAATGGGAATCTCAAAGACATTCTGTAATAATATTGTGTAAACTTACAGTTTGAAGGAATGGAAATGGAGGGACTTCTGTGTTTTACTCATGTTAGACTAATAGAAAGATACTTCAGAAATTATCATATTAGAAGTTCCATTATATTAGAGAAGGTGTGGGCATCTTTTATATTTCTAAAACTCACTGACATGGCCAATTAGGTAATTGTTGGTTTCTGTGATGGAGGCTGAGACATCCTGGAGACCTCCAGTCTATTAGTTGGTAACAACTTTCAAAGACTGATACATTATCCATAATCTTTTCTTGGCAGAACAACTAAATGTGTTAAAATTTGTTAAATTTGTAAAGTATGCTTTTGACATTGAATTAGAGCATATTGCCCTACAAGTCAGTAAAATGACTTCCTCCTTTCATTTGAATTATGCGTAAAACTAATTGGATGACTCCAGGTGGATATTGCAAAGGTTCAGTACTGCATGAACTCTAAGACAGAAATAACAGTTTCACTAGAGTTTCTGCATCGATTATATTGTTAATTTCTTTGGAGTAAAGAAGAAAACCGTATTATTTTGGAAATTATAAATTTGTCCTAGGTTTGTTTAAAATTATAGATCATGCATCTCATTTATTAAACTATGTCCTTTAAAACAACACTGAAAAATCTGTATTATATATATGTGTAATACATGCATATCAATAGAAAAAAATAAATGGAATTTTAAATATACTAAATAGATTATCCCCAGTAGATTAATGTTGTGACTATTCATAAAAGATGAATAAAATTGCGATATAAAATGGACTCTTTTTTATGAGTTACATTTGGAGAATTTGTAATCTAGTGTTTTATTTTAAAAGTATTTCTTTTACAATCCAGGAAAACTTCTGAATTGTTGTGGAAACTGACAAATTCTTCAATCTTTTTTTTAAAATTTATTTATTCATTTTAGAGAGGAGAGAGAGAGTGTGTGTGAGATAAAGAGAGAGAGAGAGAGAAAGGGGGGAGGAGCAGGAAGCTTCAACTCCCATATGTGCCTTGACCAGGCAAGCCCAGGGTATTGAACTGACGACCTCAGCATTCCAGGTCAATGCTTTATCCACTGCATCATCACAAGTCAGGCCTTTTCAATCTTTTAAAATAAAAATCCTTGGCAAATTTTGCCATTTACACAGGTTCCAATATTTGATAGTTTTAAGATTTGCAAGAAGTTATGGAAATAGCACAGAGGACCCCATGTACCCGTCCTCTTCCATCCTCCTCCAGTGATGACACCTTAAACACCATGGGATTGTCCACTAAGGGTCTGGTATTGGTACAGTAATACTATTAACTGAAATATAAACCTTATTCAGATTTCACTAGTTTTCACATGCAGTGTGTGTGTGAGATTTTATCCTTTTTTAGACACTTGGTACCCATCCACTGTAGTATGCCATAATGTGGATGAGTATGAAAGTCTGGATCAATACGTAACTGAGACAGTGCCGTATATGATTTTAAATTTGGTATTAGCTTTAAAGGGTGGGTAGGAGGAGATAGAGAATCTGTGGCTATGATTGAGTTTGATCCTGTTCTTTGTTTGCATTGGCAAATCCTGTGCCACTATACAATGCTACATAGGTGGATTGTGGCACTGGACAATACACATTAGCTAATAGCGCAATGATTAAATGGGACTTTTTAAAAGTTTTAATCTTCTCAATTTATAGATAATACATGAATCTGAAAGAATAATTTTTTCAAAGATATCAAAGAGCATTTTTCATCATCCAGTCCTTCCTCATTTTGACACTCTTAAATTGAGAGAATTAAAACGATGGCAGATACTTTGCCTAGAGCAACTGAAAAGCTGGGAGGCAAATACTGGCTATCTCCTGCTCCTTTACCCAGAGAACTCATAGAACATGACTATTTTTATCAAGATGAGAGTTTGTCTGTCAGCCTTCCTTTCCCCCTGGTCTTCCTTTCTCCCTTCCTTTCCTTCTCTTTTGTTTTGTATACAAAATGCTTTGAAAAAAGATAGAAGTAGCAGGTATCTTTTTTATTGCACTGACTTGTACTGTGTGAGACTATAAAAAGTAGTGTAGATATTACAATTTTCTGTCACTTAACTGACCATTATTAAATTTTTACTAGGCACATGCATATCTGGCTATATTGAATTTTGGAGTTAGAGGAAGTTTAGCCTTAAAAATGACCTTCAAACTAGTTCAGTAGATGTTTCGAGTGCCCTATATCTACATGTGCAGTATGCTGACAAATAGAAAGTGGGCACACAGAGGACTTACAAGCATTTTATTTTTGTTTTGACCTTTTTCATATGTGATTTTCTTCATTATATTAAAAATTATTAAATAGTATGTATTGTCTTAACTATTGGTTAAACTTTATTCTAGAAGTTATATGAACAGGGCAATATATGTACAAAGTTGTGTTTTACAGTTTTTAGCAAGAATGTGACTACAAATCCTAAGACTGATAGCTTGAAGAAAAATTAGAGGGCACTAAAATAATCCAACTGAAAGCTAATGTGGACCTTAGTTTGGGCTATTACACTGAAGAGAATGTGAAACAATGGGTATCAATCCTGGTTGCAATTTAAATTACTTGAACATACTAAAAATTATCCAGGCCCTATTCTACCCTCTGAGATTCCCTTAATTATCTAGGCTTAGAGTCTAGGTATGAGTATTTTTTTAAAAAGTTCTCCAGGTGATTTCAAAGTGCATCTGGGGTTAAAAACCACTAATTATGTAAGCCCTGGCGGGTAGCTTAGTTGGTTAGAGTGTCCTTCCATATATCAAGGTTTCAAGTTTGATCACCAGTCAAGAAACATATAAGAATCAACTGATTAATGCATAAATAAATAGAACAACAAATCCCCCTCTCTCTCTCCCCTCCTCTCTTTTTGTCAAATCAATCAATAAATTTTGTTTCAAAAAACCACCAATTAAGGGTTTCCCCAAGGTGAAAATCCGGAGTTGGGTAAAAAGATGGGATAAGTGAAAGGGAGATGAGGAAGAGAGCTCCAGAAATGTATTAATCTACTAAGATGGAATAATAGAGCTTCAGTTAAACATAAGATAAAAACATGAATGAAAAGCAAACTGACTGGCAAGTGGAGACAATGAGATTATTTTTTTAAGCACATTGAGTTTAAAGTGCCAGTAGTACTCTCAAGGTCATGTCAGAAAGAAGTGAACAGTTTTTATTTGATTTGTAATGAGATATTATTGTTGGTCTTGAAAAGAGCAGTTTCAGTGAAGTTCTTATTGTAAAACTGAGATTTCAGTGGGTTGAAGATTGCATGAGAGATTTGAAAATGGAAAAAGTACAGGTAAACTTTTCATTCATTGGGGAATTAAAAAGAAAAGTTGAGTAGCGGTTATGCAGAATTAAAAAAGTGCATTTTTCTTAATAGAAAGGAAATAAGAGTATGCTTATATATGTTGCAAGGAAGAGAGAAAGAATCAGTTAAGAATGCAGGAGAAAAAAAGAAAGAAATTGATGAAGGCAGGGGTATCCTCATAATGTATAAGGAGTGAGCAGGACTAAATCCCACAGTGTTGACTTGTACCGGGGCTACTGGGACTCCCAAAGTTAATGATTCCAAGATCATAAATAGATGAACAAGAGAAGAATTCACTAAGTCTCAGTTATACTTATTTTTAAAATGAAAATACTGCACAAGAGAGTTTTGAATAATCAATGAGTATGTAAAGTGCTTAGCATAGTATCTACTGCATAGTAAATATTTACTAAATGGTGTTTCCTCAGTTATGAAAGATGTCATAGTTCTGTTTGTTCTGCAATTATGCACAATCATGCTGATAGAAAATAATATATATGATCTAAAAGGGTTTGGGGCCTGCTGGTATATGTGTTAAATAGAAGAGAAAGATATAGAGGCATTACATTTAAATCATTATTTTCTAAAATCAAATAGCTATAAGGTAAGTAAAAGAGTAACAGTGATAGGCTAAGTAAAAATATTTTTTCTGACAGGAGAGAACAGAAAGGGTAATAGTATGAGTTCATGGAGTCAGCACAGAATGAGAAAATTATAAAGGAAGAGATGAATTATCCTGAAGGAAGAAGAAATAGGTAGGGTTGGGAATATTAAGTAGAAAGGTTAGTGTGAGTAGAATAACATCTCTTCTGTGAGAGAAATAAACAAAGAGGGTGAAGGTAGAAGTTTAAAAGTGAGGCCAAGGGAAAGAATGCTAAGGGGAGATCCATCAATTCATTAACAAATATTTTTGTTTTTCTTTTATGTGCCAAGAACTATGTTAAATGCAGTGAAAAAAAGTTAAATAGTAAGCTTTACCTATTTTTCAAATGATAGCCCTCTTGATGATTAGCTTAAGACTCTTCAAATAAATTCCACAAAGCACTGAGGTTGCATAGCAGAGAGAGAGAGAGAGAGGCAGCTGAAAGTAAAATGGGGAGCCAGTGGTCCAAAAACAAGCCCACAGTTTTGTTGAGGGTAGGCCATATTGATAATTAGGAACCTCAGTAATACCTGAGTATGTTACCTAGGAAGAACTTTAACACATAGTTGATGTTCAACATATGAAAGTTTATGTTTAGTTAGTATTTTTTTTTCTTAAGTGAGAGGAGGGTAGATGGTGAGTCAGACTCCGGCATATGCTTCAACCGGGATCCACCTGGCAATCCCATCTGGAGCTGATGCTTGAGTACCAAGCTATTTTTAGCAGTGATGTGCTCCAATGGAGCTATCTTCAGTGCCCAGGGCCAATGCTTGAACCAATCAAGCCACTTGCTGTGGGAGGGGAACAGGAAAACAATGGGGAGGGAGAAGGGAGAGAAGCAGATGGTCATTTCTATGTGCCCTGACTGAGAATCAAACACAGGACATCCATATCCTGGGCCAATGCTCTATCCACTGAGCCACAGGCCACAGACCAATTTGTAATTTAAAATGAGGTTTTCTGTTATTGTGCTCTTTCACCAAGAGAGGGTTTGATAGTGTGATGTCTCAGTTGCCCACTGCTGTGTAATACACAATTCCAGAAACAGCAACATAAAGCAATAATTCTCAATTATTGCTCCTAAGTCTATTGGTTATCTGGAGGCTTAAATGGGCTTGGCTGGTTCACATCTGAGTCAGCCAGTAGTTGTGGTTGGACAGGCAGTGCTGGATTTGTCTGGACTTTCTCACATATGTCTGGGATATCTGGCTGAAAACTGACCTAAGATGATCTAAACTGGAACAATTGGGCTACTACCAAATGGTGTCTCGTCCCCCACAAACTTGGCTTGTTCTCATGGCAGAGAGGCAGGGCTTTAAGAGAATGAAGATGGACAGGCTCAGAGTCAGAACTGACACACTTTGGCTACATTCTGTTGTCAAAGCAAGTCACAAAGCTAGCTCATGTGCAGGAGTGGTGAATGACTCCACCTCTTGGTGAAAGTTAATGCAAAGTCACTTTGCAAGGTTAGATACAAGATAGAATAAATAATTGGGGTCATTTTTTCAGTCACTATTGGTGACTTCATCATAGTTTTACTCAATACAATATAAACTTTAATACAAACTTTACTTGCTTATCTGACTAATATTTTCAGTCCTAATGTGATTTTGATACACGTTAACTCTAAATTCTTCAATGGCTCTCTATCATCCTCATAGGAAACCTATATTCTGTGTCAAATCTAAATGACATTCTACTCTCTGGCCTCCACCTACTTCTTCATACCCCCAGTGTCGATACAGTGCTACTAATCCTGTCCCACTCGAGTCCTTGTTTGTTGTTCTTAGAACATACTCTGCTTCTACAAATGCATGTTTTGTCTCTGAAGCTGAACTAGTCCTCCATCTTACCTGTTACAGCAGCGGTTCTCAACCTGTGGGTCGTGACCCAGCCGGGGTCACGACCCACAGGTTGAGAACCGCTGTGTTACAGTAATATAATGTTATAGTAATTAAATATATAGAAATATAGAAAAATATGGAAGATATATAGAAATAAATTAGAATATAATATTAAAAGCAATTAAGGAAAGTAAAGGAGACTATGCCGTCTGGACAGGAGTTAATCTAGTGCGTATAGATACGATAGGCAGACTCTGCCCTTCACGCAGGGACCAGTCAGTGTGTGTGTGTGAAGTTATATACAGATAAGAAGTGGCTTGATGTCATAACTCTGAAGGTTAACATAAACAAGAAGCTTCCCTAGGAACACCTTAAAAATGGCTTGATGTGACATTTCAGTAGATTAACATAAAAGGGCTCCATGCTGGGAATTCTCCAAAAGGTGGTTTGAGATGATAACCCTGTAGATTGACACCTGTTAGAAGGCGTTGGCCAGAAAAGGTACTAAGGCCAAGGGGCCCCCAGCTGCAGTTAGTCACCCAGACACCAATGTTGACCGTGAACTGTCTCCATGCTGCTGTGACCAAGGACAGCTGAGGGGAGCACACCAACAGGACCTCCTTAAGCTGTACCCAGGCACGCCAAAAGGATTTGTGAGTAATAAGCTGCCTGTGTGATTCTTGCAACTAACTTGTTTGTCAGTAGTGTCTTGCCTCTGGTGGCAATTGGTCTTGGCACTGATAAGTAGTATCCTCACAGCTGCCTCAAGAGTAGTCTAGAAGAGGCTGCCAGCCCTGATGATAAGTAGGAGTGTCCCACTGTGCAGGGAAGTCAAATTAGGGACGCCTGATCAATGTAAAGCTCGGGCTCTACTGGGACATTACCCCAGCTTTCCCAGCAATCTCCTTCTCATATACATAAGTTTAAATTATTAAATTCTATTGATTAGTATTTCCACCATACAATTAAATGAATAAATATTAAATATTTGGATGTAGTTATAAGATTACTGTGAACAACAAAAAATTAAATAAATAAAGATGGGGCCACGAACTAAACCTGACAAGTTCAGATGAGCCCTTTATAGCGATTTTACAAACTCAAGAGACCCATAGTAAACACACAGGGTGGTCTAAATTAAACCTTCCTAACTAAAAGCAGTTTATGGTAGGTAGTCATGTCCTGGTGAGGTATTCTGTCATTCTCTTTCTAAACAAAAGTCAGTATTTACTTTGACTCCAGCCTGTCTGTTGTCTTTTGCATTTACAATAAATGTACCTGGTAACACACTTTTGGAATGTAAGGGTCACGTTCTTTTCCTGCCCCCTCAGGGCAGGCATCCCACCAGAGCAGGAACCAACAAACTCCTCATTGTTATTGTTATCATGTGACTCACTGTTAACTGTCTTGTTCCTGTCTTTGTAAAAGAAGTTTCAGCATGTACAGTTTTACTTTTTATCCAATCCCAGAGATTCCCCCACTTTACTTTTTCCACCTCCCTAATCTATCGCCAATTTCCTGTAACCCCTTATATCCTCCTCTTTGATTCTGATATATAAAATAAGTGGTGAAACTGCCATTTTCTGGAGCATTTTATCAATCAGTTGAGACTTTGCTTCCTGGAAATTGTTGACAATTTGGCTCAAATAAACTCAAATTCTTACAGGTTTGGAAGTTGTTTTTTTTTTTTTTTTTTTTTTTTTGTGGGAGAGACAAAGAGAGTCAGAGAGAGGGACAGATAGGGACAGACAGGAAGGGAGAGAAATGAGAAACATCAATTCTTCATTGCAGCTCCTTAGTTGTTCATTGATTGCTTTCTCATATGTGCTTTGACTGGGGGCGGAGGGACTACAGCAGACCGAGTGACCTCTTGCTTGAACCAGTGACCTTGGGCTCAAGCTGATGAGCCTTGTTCAAACCAGATGAGCTTGCACTCAAGCTGGTAACCTTGGGGTCTCGAACCTGGGTCCTCTGCATCCCAGTTCGATGCTTTATCCACTGCGCCACTGCCTGCTCAGGCTGGAAGCTGTTTTATGTTAACATTACTATTGGTAAGATAGTTTGGAAACAGTCTTTCAAAAAATCAAACTGTCAAGAAGGACTTAATTCACGCTTCTACTTCATCTTAGTTATATATTTTTTCTGTTGATATATTTTTCTGCTGAATAGAAAAAGTTTTACATAGATATTTTTTCTAAATGGCTTAAAAGGAAATTATTTGTATTTCATTCTCAAGTCTGTTTTTTGTTTTTGATTATTTTTGTAAAATAATATTAGTAAGAAAAAATAGCTTAAAGCTTTTCATCATAATGCATATCTTGGCCAAGTCTCCTCTGACCCCTACAGCCTTAGATGGCTTTTCTCTTTGTTCCCATTGCTTTCCTTTGTAATGCTTTTTTGCTATCTAGTAAGGTGGCCAACTTTTTTACAATGAAAAGGAGGACAAAAATCAATTGAAGAAAACAATATTGTAAATAAGAAACATTTTATTCATTGCAACAATAATACACTATAATATGATAAATGCATAATAAAACATTTGTAATATTTTATATTGTAATTATGCTTACATGTCTATTAATTTTTAATAATAATTGTAAGAAAAAAGTACTCATTTAGATACAAACACTTCACATCACACGCAATGGATCGACTGCATCTATCGAATACGGACATTTACAGATTAGTCTTCCAATATCAAAAAGGAGGACATGTAGGAGGACACATTTTTTAATTATTTATTTATTTTTTTATTTTTCTGAAGCTAGAAACTGGGACAGTCAGACAGACTCCCATATGCGCCCGACTGGGATCCACCAGGCACGCCCACCAGGGGGCGACGCTCTGCCCACCAGGGGGCAATGCGCTGCCCTTCCGGGGTGTCGCTCTGCCGCAGAGCCACAATAGCGCCTGGGGCAGAGGCTAAGGAGCCATCCCCAGCGCCCGGCCATCTTTGCTCCAATGGAGCCTCGGCTGCGGGAGGGTAAGAGAGAGACAGAGAGGAAAGAGAGGGGGAGGGGTGGAGAAGCAAATGGGCGCTTCTCCTGTGTGCCCTGGCCAGGAATCGAACCCGGGACTTCTACACGCCAGGCCGATGCTCTACCACTGAGCCAACCGGCCAGGGCCAGGAGGACACTTTTGAGGGAGGACGGAACTTAAAAAAGAAGGAATGTCCTCCCTAAAGGAGGATGATTGGTCACCTTATATCTAGCTAACCTCTGCAGTTCTTGTCTTTTTCTCTTGGTAATCTTATTGTGTAACAGTGCCTAGAATGCAGCAGGCAATGAGACATTGTTTATTAAATGAATCATTGCATGATTTAATATACACCATAGAGACACATTTACTAGTAACTGAGTTTGTTGCTTGTAGACTAACTTCTTCCTAACACCCAAAATCTGAGTAGTCAGCTGTTAAAGAAGATTCTGACAAAGGGAGCATGATTGTGATTTGTAGTGCAAATGTCATGTTAATCTTTTTTGTTTTCTGGCTGATAGTTTTTAATCTCATGTCCTATGCATCAAAAATGTCACAGCTAAACAACTTGAGGGATTAAAAGGCTTTCCCTAATTTCTGTGGTGCTAAATAGCATAAAGGTATGACCTAATCACTGTTGTCAGTCTTTGCTGCTGAGTATTCATGGGAAACATTTTTTCTTTTTTTTACCTTTGAAACCTTGGGAACACACTCAAATTACAATTTAAACGTTTGTTCTGGAATATACAAACAAACTATTGCTATTTCATTGTCAGACATTTCAATTATTTTACTAAAATTGTTGCCAACATTAGTCACCTTTTATTTTCATCTGCAATGCTTTATTTGTGAATTTCTTCTATGCTAACTTTTACAAAGTTGATTTTATATATATTTTAATTCTATGGTCTTCCCTCATTATAGCTAATGATGTATGTTGTCAACTTCTCTGAACACTAATAGACACTTAAACATTTTTTGTTTGCTTAGTTATTTATTGCAGCATTTCTAATGATATTATGTAACTTATTTGACCCTCTTCATTTCACTTCACATGAATCATTAAGCCTCGTTTCTTGTCTTGTAACTCCTAGTTTTCAAAAGATAAAATAGTCCATTTACTCTTTTGAAAGACTCATTACTGTACCCAGTTTCAAAGAAAACCATGTGTAGTCATTGTAAAGGGAGGTATGAGATATTTCTTTGTGTCTCTTACAGGTTTATTGAAAAAGAATACTTGAGAATGGATTATAGACAATTACTTCACAAGGAGTTTCTAAAAATCCAATTGCAAGATTTCTAATTTAAGTAAAAAATGCAAAAAAAAAATAATGAGTTCCAGGATCACTTAAATGTAATGTGGTATTTTGCAGAATATCAAGTCCATCTTGGAAGTTTGACTGTGGGAGGACTTTGTAATAGCACTGTCTCCCTATAACACAATTCCATAGATGGCATTATGATGAATCTCCTGTATGTGTTCATTTAATTTCAGGGGTTGCTGCACTAAACAATAAACCAAATTTAAGAGCCTGAATCCAGATATAACTTGTCACTTTCTTTACCGGTCAGTTCAATCAAATGCCATTCTATTCCACTGAATATGGACAGGATGAATTTCAAGTGAGAGAAAATTCAACCTGAGTGACAGATTTCCTCTTAAAGTTACTTTTTTCTTTATTTCATTTTTGTTCTTCTTTGATGTGAAACTACACAATGAAATGGAAATCGGAATGTCAGCTCTACTGCTGCTTGCTGCTTCTGACTTAGGCGTTTGGATCAGTGAAACTAATTGCTTCAGAAGTGCCTTGTGGGGTCCTATAGGCTGTACACTGCACAACTTCAGGGAGCACCATTTACATACATCATACTGTGAATGCCAGTCCCTAGAGTTGTGCAGTCTCCCTCCAGCACACCTGTAAACAGACACTGTTGAGTTTCTGCCTTGTGAAAGAAGTATTTGCCTCCTGCTTTGCTTCAAAGGAATATAGGGAATAAGAGCGACAGAAGTTTTTGATTTATGATTCAGGCACTATATGAAGGCACTCCAGGGAACTGAACCATGAACTGATAAGTTGTGACCCTGGG
Source organism: Saccopteryx bilineata (assembly GCF_036850765.1). Classification (NCBI taxonomy): domain Eukaryota; kingdom Metazoa; phylum Chordata; class Mammalia; order Chiroptera; family Emballonuridae; genus Saccopteryx; species Saccopteryx bilineata. The sequence goes on along the minus strand of NC_089491.1, from coordinate 182,607,031 downwards.
CAAACAAATTGCTAATCTCTTTGAGCCTCAATTTTCTCATCTGTGAAAGATAAATAGACCCTGGCGAGTTGGCTCAGTGATAGAGCATCAACCTGGTGTGTGGATGTCCTGGGTTCGATTTCCAGTTAGGGCACACAGGATAGGCACCCATCTGCTTCTCTACCCCTTCCCCTCTCACTTCTCTCTCTCTCTCTCTCTCTCTCTACCTCCTGCAGCTATGGCTTGATTGGAGCGAGGTGGCCTCGGGTGCTGAGGATGGCGCAATGGCCTCTGCTTCAAGTACTAAGAAGAGCTTGGTTGCTGAGCAACAAAACAATGCCCCATATGGATAGAACATCACCCCCTAGTGAATTTGCTGGGTGGTTCCTAGTTGGGGCACATGTGGAAGTCTGTCTCTGCCTCCCTTTCTCACTGAATTAAAAAAAAAAAGATAAATAATAATATCTTTTTCTTTTTCTCTGTTGCCCAAGACTATGGGAAAGATTAAGGGAAAGACTGGTTCTCTGCAAAGTTGAAACTGCTAGACAGATATGTTCTACTATTGTTACCATTATTAGAATGTGCTGGAGAAGACACAGACACGTGGTGCTTGATGTTTTTGGTGAAATGTACATCACATGTTCTATCAGTGAGAGCTCTAACATTACATTGTTCATTAAAACAAGGTCATATTACACTGTGGTTCTCCTAAGTGTTTTAATACTATTACAAATAGAAACATATTATCTTTTAAACATTTATAGATTTGAGCAAATACTACATTTGTATGGCATTCTTTTTTTTCTTTCATTTTTTGTATTTTTCCGAAGTTAGAAGCCAGGAGGCAGTCAGACAGACTCCCACATGAGCCTGACTGGGATCCACCAGGCATGCCCACCAGGGGGTAATGCTCTGCCCATCTGGGGCGTCACTCTGTTGTGGCTGGAGCCATTCTGGCACCTGAGGCAGAGGCCATGGAGCCATCCTCAGTGCCCAGGCCAACTTTGCTCCAATGGAGCCTTGGCTGCAGGAAGGGAAGAGAGAGATAAAGAGGAAGGAGAGGGGGAAGGGGGGAGAAGCAGATGGGTGCTTCTCCTGTGTGCCCTGGCCGGGAATTGAACTCAGGACTTCCACACACTGCACCGACGCTCTACCGCTGAGTCAACCAGTCAGGGCTGTATGGCATCCTTATAGTATTTTAAGCATTGAATCATATTATATTTGATCTTCTCCTAATTATAAACAAGATTTTTTTTAAGATTTTATTTATTCATTATAGAGAGGAGAGAGAGAGAGAGAGAGAGAAGGGGGGAGGAGCAGGAAGCATCAACTCCCATATGTGCCTTGACCAGGCAAGCCCAGGGTTTTAAACCGGCAACCTCAGCATTTCCAGGTTGATGCTTTATCCACTGCGCCACCACAGGTCAGGCAAGATTTTTTTTTCAAAATCAAATCTTGAAGTCAGTTAGCCTCATTTTAAGACAATTAAAACAGTAACTTGTTTTATTTAAGTATTTCCTTCACAAACATTTATTTGGAGGTGACTATGTGTTATGTATAGTTTTGCCCTTTATAAATTTTAACTTATTTAATCCTCATAGACACTTCATGTAGCAGGTACTGTTATGTCTGCATTTTGCTGATGGGAAACTCAAGCAGCAGCACTTAAGTAATTAGCACAAGTCACTTAACTTGTTAAGAGGTAGAGCAGAATTCATATCCTGGGTATCTGGTTACAGAGTTTGTGCTTCTAAGCACTGACTTGTTAGTCATGGCATTTCCTTTAGCCATGTATAAGAAAACAGCATAAATTGTAACATGCTGAGTTCTTCAGTTAGGATAAACCACCTTTTTGTGCCAAAGTCTAACTGTATGCCAGTGGTTGTGGCCACGCAGGTTCACTCTGGATTTGAGTAGACAGTAAAGGAGCTGGAGGATAGTGGGCCATTCCATTTATTAGAGTCTCTCAACGGCAGACAAGTAAGCAGGCAGGGCAAACTGCTTCCTTCTCTCTCAGGAATCACAAGCAAAACAGGCTGGAGGGGTGGAATTCCTTCACTGGCAAATATTAGCAAACAATGGCCCCTTCCAATGTCAGCATGCAATCTGTAATTTACAGTTTGGTGCTCTGAGGGCAAGCATTTGCAGCCTTACATAGATTATACACATGTGGTGCTGCCTTGTGCTCATGTACCAATCAGGCAAAATACAAATAAGCAATCCTAACACACTCATAACACACTTGTTTGCCCAACACCAGACATTATTATTCTTTCAAGCTTTCAAGATCAGAACTATATTTATCCTCCTTGGTCTTCCAGTACTCTACATTATTCATGATTACTTAATGATTAGCATTCAAGGATTTGGGGCTGTAATCTCTGAATTGTTTTAATAATTCTCAGAAATTGTCCGTGTGAAATAGTCATGAATTCACTTAAAAAATCTTAAATAGCCCTGGACGGTTGGCTCAGTGGTAGAGCGTCGGCCTGGCGTACAGAGGTCCCGGGTTCGATTCCCGGCCAGGGCACACAGGAGAAGCGCCCATTTGCTTCTCCACTCCTCCCCCTCTCCTTCCTCTCTGTCTCTCTCTTCCCCTCCTGCAGCGAGGCTCCATAGGAGCAAAGATGGCCGGGCGCTGGGGATGGCTCCTTGGCCTCTGCCCCAGGCGCTGGAGTGGCTCTGGTCGCGACATAGCGATGCCCAGAGGGACAGAGCATCGCCCCCTGGTGGGCAGAGCGTCGCCCCCTGGTGGGCTTGCCGGGTGGATCCCGGTCGGGCGCATGCGGGAGTCTGTCTGACTGTCTATCCCCGTTTCCAGCTTAAGAAAAACACACACACACAAAAATCTTAAATATGCTTCTGATACCTTATTCTTTATGTTAATTGTCCCTCTGCAGCATAAGAGTGATTCTTTTGGGGAGAGTAGGAAAAATCAAAACAGGAATTAAAGAAGGATATTGTATTTTAAAATAAACCTACTACAATATTGGACCCTTGATTTTTAAAAAATTTTTATTTCATACTACAGTCATGCAAGAATGTGCATAATCACTGTGAATATATAGGGGGTATAGGGTTCTGAATTCAACTATTCCAGGACTATAAACTCGGTATGTGAAAGAGCTGAATGACAAATCTAATCATTCACAAACTCCAAAATATGTATACTTTGCATTATATTTTATAATATTCTTAACAAGCACCATTTAACATATCAGCATCTCACCAAGACAGAGACATTTTGGTTTTCTTATAAGAAAGATTAAAAAGATTATTTTGTTTTACAAAAAATTTCTTGCATGTCTCAGTTCTTGATGTCCACTTCATATTTATACAAATTGATACTACACAAATCTATACTTCAAGTGTCCTCATGTTTTGCACATCTCTCTCTTTTTAAAGTAATTGAAGCTCATTATTGAGCTCTCCGTATAGCTACATAAATATTTCAAGTTAAATTTTTCTTCCCATTTTGAATTGCTTATTTTTGAAACAATTTTTCTTTTAGTCTGTAGCATTGATTTTCTCCCAGTGTGCCATGTCACACTGGTGTGCTGCAAGAATTTTTAAAACATGCAATACCTGACTGTTTAATCAGAGGCACCGACCTCTTTTCCCTTAGACTGTCAAATAGAAAATTGACAAAAGTTAACACAATAATAGCTGCTGGTATGAATGAATCAAAATTATACTTTTTTTTTCTTGTCACATCAACAAAATTTATATTTTTGGTGTGCCACAGAATTTTAGTAGCAAGTTTATGTGTGCCATGAGATGACAAAGGTTGATAATCAGTGGTCTGTAGGGATCCAGCAATATCTTTGACCAAGAATTCTTAAAAACAAGCTTTGATCCATTCCAAAACAGACTTGAATCTTTTTACTACATTCAGAACTAATCCACTAACTCTTGATTTCTTTGAAACACATAAAATGTGAGATTTCATTGAGGTATTGAGTGGTGCCTTTAGGTAGAATCATATTATTGATTTGAAAATTTATGTTTGACCAATAGTATATTTTGTTTATTTTCTGGAGACTATCTTTGAAAGATAATGATCATTTAGAGTCTCCTGAAGCTACTTTAAAAAAAGAAACAAAAAAAAACTGGGTTCTAGTTTTGTAGGTTCAATAAGACACATACAAGATTCTAACCTAAGATCTGCTATCATTTCATTTGGATCATAAGTAATTTCTTAAATAATAAATTTATAAAATAAAATATATTAAAATATTTAATCAAAGATTCATGTTCAATATAATAATTAAATAGAATTATAGGCTTTTTATTTGAGGACTAAAATAAAATTATAAATGAAAGAGAACACATTACAACAGATACTACATAATACATAGGATCATAAGAGACTACTATGAATAATTATATACCAACAAATTGGACACCTAGAAGAAATGGATCAATTTCTAGAAATATACATCTTATCATAATTGACAGGAAAACCTGAGTAGACCAATAACTATAAGACTGAATCAGTAACCGAAAACCTGGCCAAAACCCCAATTTTTAGGACAAGCTGGCTTCCTTTTGAGTTATAACAAACATTAAAAGAACTAATATCAATCCTCAAGTTCTTCTAAAGAAAAGAAGAGGAAGAAATACTTCCAAACTCATTTTACAAGGCCAATGTTACCATCACAAAACCAGAAAAAGACACTACTAGGAAAAAAAAGTTATTAGCCAAAATCTCTGATGAACATAGATGCAAAAAACCTTAACATATATTATAACAAACCAAATTTAAAAACACATTAAAAGGATCATACACCATGATCAAGTGGTATTTATTCCAGGGATATAAGGATGGTTCAACATTCCTAAATCAATCAATGCAACACACCACATTAATAAAATGAATGATAAAAGTTTTGTGATCATCTCAAGAGATATAGAAAAAGCAACTGATAAAATCCAACATTTGGCCTGACCTGTGGTGGTGCAGTGGATAAAACGTCGACCTGGAAATGCTGAGGTTGCCGGTTCAAAACCCTGGGCTTGCCTGGTCAAGGCACATATGGGAGTTGATGCTTCCTGCTCCTCCCCTCTTCTCTCTCTCTTTATCCTCTCTCTCTCTTCCTCTCTTTCTCCTTTCTAAAATGAATAAAAAATAAAAAAACAAAAAAAATAGTACCCTTTAAAATCCAACATTTATTCATGATAAAGATTCTCAGAAAAATGGATATAGAGAAAACAGGTGTACTTCAACATAATAAAAATCATATATGACAAGCCCATAGCTAATATCATAATCACTAGTGAAAAGCTATAAGCTTTTTCTGTAAGACAAGGAATACGGATTCTCACTTTCAGTACTTTTATTTAATTTAATATTAAAAGTCACAGACAGAACAGTATGTCAAGACAAAGAAATAGAAGTCTTTGGAATCAGAAAGAAAGAAGGAAAACTACCTCTATCTGCAGATAACATGACATTATATATTTAAAATCCTAAAGATTCCACTATAATTAATGAACAAGTTCAGCAAATTTGCAGGAGACAAAATATACAAAAATTAGTTGCATATCTATATCCTAAAAACAAACTGTCAGAAAGAGAAATTAAGAAAATATCTTATTTACAATTACAGTACATTAGAACAAATAAACTATTTAGGAATTTAACCTGGAAGATAAAATACCTGTGTATGAAAACTAAAAGTCAGTAATGAAAGAAATTAAAGGCATTAATGTAAAGATATTTATTGCTCATGTACTAGAAGAATGATTATTCTTAAAATATCCATACTACCTGGTTCAGTATAATCCCCATCTAAATTACATTGGCATTTCTCATAGAAACAGAATAAACAATCCTAAAATTTACATGAAATCACAAGACCCCAAATAGCCAAAGCAATCTAGATAAAGAACAAAGCTGAAGGCATCACACTTTCTGATTTCAAACTATATTACAAAGCTATAATACTCAAAGTAGTATGATATTGGCATAAAAACAGACACAAAAATCAATGCAACCACAATAGAGTCTAGCAACAAACTAATGAACATTTGGATAATTAATTTATGACAAAGGAGCTAAGGTGAACCATAAGGACATATAGGGATAGGTGAATCAGGATTGCCTAAGGAACATGCAGGAGACTCTGGACATGATTCTACCTGCACTATAGGTGCTTCATCTTGAGAAGCAGCTGATGTAGAGGGTATAGGATCTGTGCTGGCCTCTCTAGCTCTTTTGTGTGTGTGTGACAGAGACAGAGAGAGGGACATATAGGGACAGACAGACAGGAAGGGAGAGAGATGAGAAGCATGAATTCTTGTTGTAGCTCTTAGTTTTTCATTCATTGCTTTCTCATGTGCTTTGACTGGGGGGCTACAGCAGAGCTAGTGACCCCTTTCTCAAGCCAGCAACCTTGGGCTTCAAGTTAGTGACTATGGGTCATGTCTATGATCCCACACTCAAGCCAGTGACCCCGTCAAGCTAGTGAGTCTGTGCTCAAGCTAGATGAACCTGCACTCCAGCTGGCAACCTCGGTGTTTTGAACCTGGTTCCTCTGTGTTCCAGTCCAATGCTCTATCCACTGAGCCACTGCCTGGTCAGGCAGCCTCTCTAACATCTTAAAGAATTATTCCAAGGTAGCGGGAAGGTTGATGACTTCTTCTCTTCCAAAATCTGGTTATAGCCTTGCAAGACATTCATAACGGCTGAAACACTCACCCCTCATTTTTTTTGTTTGTTTTAATAGGAGTAAGCATTGTAAACTCAAAACTGTCATAACATGAGGACCCCCTGTATAATTTTTGACTTATCAGTCCCTCAATAACTATGAAGGATTTGTTCCAGGCACCTCAACAGATACAAAAATCTGTGAATGTTCGTCTCCTACGTAAAATGGTATATAAATCAATGCATACATTTGGCCTCTGCATGTGTGATTTCTAAACACAGATCAAAAATCCTGTTTGGAAAAAAGTTCACATATAAGTGGACCCACACAGTTCAAATCCATATTATTCAAGGGTAAACTGTATACAATAATGAGTTATATTCAAAATATATAAATAGTTCATAAAATTAATAGCAAAAATAAAGCAATTCAATTTAAAAATTGGAAGAGGAACTGAACAGACACTTTTCCAAAGAAGACTTTCAAATGGCCAACTGTTACATAAAAAGGTTCACAACATAAATAATCAACAGGAAAATGAAAATTAATATCACAATAAAATCTCACCCCATGCTTGTTAAAATGGCTGTCATAAAAATGACGAGAGATAACAAGTGTTTGTGAAGATTTGGATAAATGTCCCCTGTTGATGAGAATGTAATTTGGTGAAGCCACTATGGAAAACAGTAGTTAATTAAAAATAGAATTACCATATAATACAGCAATTCCACTTATGGGTATTTATAAAATCAACTATCTTAAAAAGATAGCTTTTTTAAAAAATAATTTTTAAAATTTATTATGTTAACATGGTTTCAATCAATATAACACCCTCAATCACCCAACAATGTGCCTCCATTTACACCCCTTTTGCTCCCCTTCCCCTGAATGCCTCCCCCACTTTTTTCTGGGATTTGCTTTCCTGTTATCTGTTTTTATGTGTTTATATATATTATATAATTATATATATATATATATATAATTTCACTAATCCCTTCACTTTCTCTGATCCCATCTACTCATCTTCCTTCCCTCTGACAGCTGTCCCTCTGCTCCCTGTGACCCTATCTCTGCCTCTATTCCATTCCTCAGTTCTCTGTATTTATTAGATTTCACATATCAGTGAGATCATATGATATTTTTCTTTCTCTGCCTGGCTTTTTTCACATAGCACAATAATCGCCAGGTCCATACATTCCATTGCAAAAGGTAAGGCTTCCTTCATTTTCGTGGCTGCATAGTATTCCATTCTGTAAATATACCACTGCTTTTTTATTCATTCATCCACTGATGAAGACCTTGGCTATTTCCAGATCTTGGCTATTGTAAACAATACTGCAGTAAACATGGGGTGCATTTCTTCTTTTGAACCAGTAATTTGGGATTCTTAGCATATATTCCTAAAAGTGGGATAGCTGGGTCAAAAGCAGTTCCACTTTTTATTTTTTGAAGTAATGCCATACTGTTTTCCACAGTGGCTGCACAAATCTCCATTCCCACCAACAGTTCTCCACATCCTCATCAGCCCTTGCTGTGTGTTTATTTGTTAATTAGAGCCATTCAGACAGGTGTGAGGTGTTATCTCATTGTGGTTTTAATTTATATTTCTCTGACAATTAGTGACATTGAACATTTTTTCATAAGCCTATTGGCCATCTGTATGTCCTCTTTGGAGAAGTGTCTTTTCAGGTTCTTTGCCCATTTTTAAACTAGATTTGTTTACCTTCCTGGGTGAGTTTTAGAGGTTCTTTATAAATTTTGGTTATTAACCTCTTATCAGACACATCAGTGAATATGTTCTCCCATTGTGTGGGTTGTCTTTTTATTTTGTTAATGGTGTCTTTTGCTGTACAAAAGCATTTTAGTTTGATATAGTCTCATTTGTTTATTTTGTCCTTCTTTTCATTTGCCCATGGAGAGATATTGGCAAAAATATTGCTATGAGAGATGGACAGTTTATTGCCTATGTTTTCTTTCAAGATTTTTGTGATTTTGTGACTTAGATTTAAGTCTTTTATCCATTTTGAGTTTATTTTTGTGAATGGTGTAAGTTGGTGATATAGTTTCATTTTTTTGCATGTACCAGTCGAATTTTTCCAACACCATTTATAAAGACTGTCTTCACTCCATTGTATATTCTTGCCTCCTTTGTCAAATATCAATTGACCATAAAGGCATGAGTTTATTTCTGGGTTCTCTGTTTTGTTTCATTAATCTGTATGCTTGTTCTTATGCCAATACCAAGCTTTTTTGATTATGATGGCCTTGTAGTGTAACTTGATATCAGGAAGTATGATACCTCCCACTTTGTTTTTCATTTTAAAGATTGCTGATTCTTTTTTGATTTCATGTAAATTTTTGGAATATTTGTTCTAGACCTTTGATGTATGCCATTGGAATTTTAATAAAAATTGCATTGAATATATAGATTGCTTTGGGTAGTATAGACATTTTATGATGTTTATTCTTTCTATCCATGAACAAAGTATATGCTTTCACTTGTTTTTATCTTCCTTGATTTCTTTTTTCAATGTCTTATATGTCTTATACTTTTCTGTATACAAAGCTTTTATCTTCCTTGTTAGATTTACTCCTAGGTGCTTTATTTTTTTGATGCAATAGTAAACGATATTGTTTCTTTAATTTCTCTTCTGATAGTTTATTGTTGGTGTATAAAAATGCAACTGATTTCTGAATATTAATTTTATATTCTGCCATATTGCTGAATTTATTTATCAGATCTACTAGTTTTTTAACTAAGACTTTAGGGTTTTCTATGTATCATGTCATCAGCAAATAATGACAGTTCTATGTTATTTTCCAATTTGGATGTTTTATTTCTTCTTCTTGTCTGATTGCTGTGACTAAGACTTCTAAAAATGTGTTGAGTAAAAGTGTTGAAAGGGGGCACCACTGTCTTCTTCCTGATCTTAAGGGGATTGCATTTAATTTTTGCCCATTAAGTGTGATGTTGGCTATTGGTTTGTCATAGATGGCCTTTATCATGTTGAGGTATGTTCCCTGTATTCCCACTTTGCTGAGCGTTTTGATCATAAATGGGTGCTGAATTTTATCAAATATTTCTTCTGCATGTATTGATATAATCATGTGATATATATCCTTCCTTTTGTTTAATGAATCATATTTATTGATTTGTAAATATTGTACCAGCCTTACCTCCCCAGAATAAATCACACTTGATAATGATGTATAATCTTTTTAATGTATTGCAATATCCTGTTTGCTAATATTTTGTTGAGAATTTTAGCATGTATGTCAATCAGGGATATTGGCTTATAGTTTTTTTTTTATTTGTAGTGTCTTTACCCAGTTTTGGAATGAGGATAATGCTTGCTTCATAAAATCAGTTTGGAAGTCAGCTCTCCCTTTGAATTTTTTGGAATAGCTTGAGAAGTATAGGTGTTTGTTAAAATTTGCCTGTGAAGCCATCTGATCTAAGACTTTTTTGATAACTGTTTAAATTTCATTTGTTGTTATCAGCCTGATTTTTCAAGGTTTCTGATTCTTCAAGATTGAGTTTTGGAAGATTGTATGTTTCTATGAATTTATCCATTTTGCCTAGGATATCCAATTTTTTGGCATATAGATCTTTATAGCAATTTCTTACAATCCTTTGTATTTCTGCAGTGTCAGTTGTTATTTCTCCACTTTCATTTCTAATTTTATTTATTTGGGTCCTCTCTCTTTTTTTCTTGATGAATCTGATTAAAGTTTCATCAATCAAGTACCTTTTCAAAAACCAGCTCTTGGTTTCATTGACTTTTGAACTTTTTTTTTAGCTTCTATGTTATTAATTTCTGCTCTACTCATTATTCCCTTCCTTCTACCTATTCTGGACTTTGTTGTTCTTTTGCTAGTTCTTTTAGGTGCAGGGTTATGTTGTTTGTTTAAACTTTTTCTTGCTTCTTTAGGTATGCCTGTGATGCTATGAACTTTCCTCTCAAGACTGCTTTTGCTGTGTCCCATTGATTTTGGTTTGTTGTATGTTCATTTTCACTTGTTTCAAGAAAATTTTTTATTTCTTTCTTGATCTTGTTGTTAACCCATTTGTTATTTAATAACATGATATTTAGCCTCCAAATGTATCAGTGCTTTTCTGTTTTTCTATGTAGTCGATTTCTAGTTTCATGCCATTATAATCAGAGAAGATGCTTGATTTGATTTCAATCTCCTTAAATTTACTGAGACTTGTTTTTGTCCTAACATGTGGTTTATCCTAGAAAATGTATCATGAGCATGTAAAAAGAATGTATTCAGCTGCTTTGGGGTTAAATGTTCTGAAGGTATCAATTAAATCTAGTTAATCTATTGTTTTGTTTAAGATTGCTGTTTCTTTGTTAATTTTCTGTCTGGAGGATCTACTCATTGATGTTAGTGGGGTAATAAAATTTCCTCCTATTATAGTATTGCCTTTGATCTCATCTTTTATGTTCATCAAAACCTGCTTTATATATTTATATGCTTCTATATTAGGTGCATAAATATTTACAATGCTTTCATCTGCCTGTTGGATTGCTCCCTTTATCATTAATTATGTAGTAACCCACTTTGTCATTTACTATATAGCCTTTGTTTTAAAGTCTATTTTGTCAGATATAAGTATTGCTACCCCAGCTTTTTTTAAATTTCCATTTGCATGAAATTTCTTTTTCATCCTTCACTTTCAGTTTATGTGTATCTTTTGTTCTGAGATAGGTCTCTTATAAATAGCATCTGGGTCCTGTTTTCTTATCCATGCAGCTACCCTATGTCTTTTGACTGGAGAATTCAGTCCATTTACATTTAAGTTTATCCTCTATATGTACTTATTTATTGCCATTTTATTTTTTAAATCTACAATCCTCTTTTTCTTGATATTTTTTTCCTTTGCTCTGTTTACAGCAGGCTCCTGAACATTTCTTGCAGTACTGGTTTGGTTGTAATGAAGTCCTTGAGATTTTTGTCTGGGAAGCTTTTTATTTCTCCATCAATTTTAAATGATAGTCTTGCTGGATAAAGTAGTCTTGGTTGTAGGTTCTTGTATCACATCACTTGAATAGTTCCTGGCAATCCTTCCTGGCATCAAGTGTTTCTGTAGAGAAATCAGATGTCATCCTTATGGGGGTTTCTCTGTAGGTAATTAACTGCTTTTCTTTTGCAGCTTTTAGTAGTTTTTGTTTCTTAATTTTGGTATTTTAATCATAATATATCTTGGTGTAGGCCTTCATCTTAGTGTAGGGCTTGAACCCTTGGTGTAGGGTTCAGCTTTAGTAGGACTCTCTGTGCTTCTTGGGCTTGTGTGACTTTTTCCTTTATCAATTTAGAAAATTTTGCAGCTATGATTTCTTTAAATGGGTTCTCTATCCCTTGTTTGTTCTCTTCTTCTTCAGAAACCCCAATGATGTGGATGCTGTTTCTCTTCATATTGTCATAGAGGTCTCTTAGGTTTTCCTCAGTCTTCTTGAGCCTCTTTTGTTTTTGCTGCTCTGCTTCAGTGCTTAAGTTTATCTTGTCCTCTAAATCACTGATTCCATTCTCTGCTTCATCCAGCCTGCTGCTGATTCCTTCTAGTGTAGGCTTCATTTCTGATATTGTATCTGTCATTTCTGACTAATTTATTTTATGATTTTAATGTCCTTTTTAATGATTGCTATATCTTTTTTTAAGTTCTCATTTTAACCATGCCTGTTGCTCTGAAATCCTTGAACATCCTAAAAATTATTATTTTAAACTGCATCTGGTAATTTGATTAATTCTATTTTATTTAGTTCTTTTTCTGGGGATTTCTCTTGTTGATTCATTTGGGTCATATTTCTTTGTCTGCTCATTTTGTCTGTGTATTTGGTAGCTCTGCTCTGATTTGAAATTTGTTGTGGTGTCTTTATGAGGAAGATGGGCTCAGTGGTAATAACCTCCAGGCCACCTGAGTTCCTTGCTGTAGAACTGCACTGCTTTTTGAGGGTAATATTTACCCTCCTGATGTATGTGAGTATTGAATGCAATTGGTGCTTTTATGGGTGCAGTTATCCCTTCAGGCTGCCTCTAAGGTTCAACCTTGATCATGTGTATTAGACCCTGTGCAGGGTCTATCCTTTTGGGTGTATTTATTCTTCACAGTGTCTGGTGCCTGCTGGACTCCTACTTTGGGTATGCTGCTTATGTAGCTAGCTGAGTCTAGCATTGGTACTGTCTGACACCCACTACTGTTTGTATTGTTTCTGGATCTTTTTGGATTATCATCAGCCATTGTTTGTAACCTGCCATGAGCTAGCTGTCTGGAGGTACTGCTCTGTTTGCTCTTTGTGTCTGTATTTTCTGTGCCTGGGTAGTGTCGGAGGGGCCAACCTGTGTGCATGGACCACCTTTCTCCTGCTTAGAGATGACAGCAGCTCCATAATAGCCCCACGTTTCATAAGATTTGCCTCCACTTTTTAGCTTCTCCAACTCTTTTTGTAGCTGTCTTGTCTTTCCAGAGTCTTCTGTAGAAAGACTGTGGAGTTGCCCTCAGACTGGCCTCACCCAACCAACTCATCTACAGGGTTCAAGTTTGATGAGTTAGAGCAGCTGAGGTTGTAAATACAATGTTAGTGGGACCCCCTACTTCAGGGGTCTCTTGGTCAGCAGCTCAGTACAGGGAAAGTGCCCCTACTCCAGAGCCTAATCCCTCAGACACTGCTGGATACTTCACTTCTATTTCTCCCCAGCTAAATAAGTAGAAGGTTCACATTGGGGTCAGCAGTCCTTTCTGCAGGAGTTTTCCAGCTGGTGAGACTCTGGTCTCAGGGAGGAAGACTGAAAATGTCCTCCCCTGGGGCTGACTCTGCTCCCTTAGAAACTTGCTGAGCCCCTCGACTGGACCCACACTTTAAATGCCTATGTTGCAAGCCTCTCTCCCTTCCCCCTATAGAATCTAGCCAAGTGGAGCAGGATATCCAGCATTCAGGCCTGCTGACTGTGAAGCTCCACCCTTTCCAATGTGCATGAGCCACTGTGTTTGTTCTGGCCACAGAAAGTGGAACTCACCTCAGCAGGGCCCTGTGTGATAAGCCCTCTCTTAGAATACTCCACTAGCAATGGTCGTTGGGTTCTAAACTGATGCTCTCCACAGCTGGCCACTGGGATGTGCCAGTCCTGGGCCTCCCTGGCAGTAACCTGGTGCAAACCAGTGAAGAGGGCCTGTGACTGGACCTCAGCAACCTTTTTGGAGCTATGAGCAATCCAGAGTTTGTGGCTGCCTCTGCTGGGCCCAGGTGCACATGGAAATACTAAGCCACACACCTAGGCTGGTTTTACCCACAGTGGGCCTGTGGAAAGGTCCGCTTAAAAGGCCAAGGTTCTCTGAGCTCCACTTCCTACAGCCTGTGTCTGCTGGCTGCTTACTGGGCTCCACCACCAAAAAAACCTTTGATAGAGTCTAGAGCGGTGTTTCCCAACGTGGGGCCTGCGCCCCACAGGGGGGCAATTCGATAGTTAAGGGGGGCAATTTGAAAATGGACTTGACACGACTTTAACTCTTTTGCCCCAGGCCATTTAAATGCAATGCTAGATATCGGTGCCAAATTTAACAAAAAATGCAATTCTTAAATAATTGCGGTAAATAATTATTAAGTATAATTTTGTTTGACGAGACCAAAATATCAACTGGGTGATTGGCGTCGTCAAGTAAACTTCGTCCTGGATTCACCGCGGAGCATGCCGTCTGCCGCTGGGAACCCCGGACGTTTTAAAAACTCACAAAACAACGCAGTTATTCTCACCTAATTGGCCCATTGCAACTTCTGTAGTGTTTCACATCATTCAGTTGGTGTTAATTTGAAATAAGTGTCAGTCAAAACTGTTGTAAAAGCTCGTTGATTTAATAAATATACACATATATATTGTATAGATATAATTGGTAAGTATTTGATTTTATTTTTATCAATATTAAACTCTTTATTAAGTACTTCTTGCATCGGGGCTAGAAAGCACTAATATTTTATAAATATTATTGGGGCTATAATAGTGCATGCACGACAATTTTAATTTTAGAAGCATAACTTTCCAGAAAATTTTCTCAAATGGAAAAAATATAGATACCTTTTGATTTGCAGTGGTAGTGTAGTAAATATGTTATATACATTTAAATAAATATGAATTTTTAGTATACGTTTACTCTATGTCACATTGAATATATTTTAACACATATTTTAATATTAGTTTTTAATTGATCTTATTTTTATTTCTTATAGCCCATAGTAAAATGAGTGGTGCAAGCAAGAAAAAAACTCATCAATATTTAGAGGAATATTTAAAATTTGGGTTCATACCCGCTGTTCACGATGAGCGGATTCCTTTTTGTCTTTTATGCCAGCAATGCTTGACCAACGAATCAATGAAACGAGGTCATCTTGAGGTGCATTTGAAGGCAAAACATAGTGCTCATATTAATTCAGATTTGAGTTACTTTAAAACTTTAAAGAAAATTTTTGAAAAAAGAACAACATTAAAGTCTCTATTTACTGCTCATACTTCAACTAATAATCGTGTTTTTGAGGCTAGTTATCAAATTTCTTTATTCATCGCTAAAACTGGAAAAAATCACACTATAGGAGAGAATTTAATAAAACCGTCAATATCAGCATTTCTTAAAACAGTTCCTGAAAAAGATGACAAAGATGTAAAAGCTATGCCACTCAGTGACAATACTATTAGCAGAAGAATAGATGAAATGAGTGAAGATATTGAAAACAACTTATTGAAAAGCTGAAAACAAGAAAATTCTCCTTGCAAATGAGTGAATCAACTTTGAGAGACAGTGAGGCAGTATTGATAACTTACGTAAGATATATTGATAAAGGACATTTTGCTGAAGAAATAGTTGTTCTGTAAAAGATTAGAAAGCACCACTACCTCCAAAGATATATATAATAAGCTAAAAAGCTACTTAGATGTCAATGATATACCAATGAAAAATATAACATCTTGTGCTGCAGATGGTGCTCCCAATATGATGGGCAAGAAAAATGGCTGCTTAAAATTGATGAAAGATGCGAATCCAGAAATGATTCTTGTGCATTGTGTTATTCATAGGGAAAACTTGGTAGCTAAAAACATCTCGCCTGTTCTGGATGAAGTATTACATACAGTAATAAAGTGTGTTAATGCTATTAAAGCTAGTGCCAAATGTGAGTGTCTTTTCAAGCTATTTTGTGAAGAACAAAATGAAGACCATGTGAGACTTTTACTTCATACTGAAGTAAGATGGCTATCTAAAGGAAACTGTTTGAAAAGATTTATGGAACTGTTTGATACTCTTAGTGATTTTTTAAGTGACAAACCTGAAATGAAGTATCTGTTAACAATAGATGGTAAAGCATTTGTGAGTTATTTAGCCAATATCTTTGAAAAACTAAATATATTAAATAAGCAACTTCAAGGAACAAATAAAACCTTGTCGATGCAAAAGCAAAGATATTTGGTTTCATTACCAATATTGAGTTATGTCAGAAAAATATTAACAACAAAAACTTTAAACAGTTTCATTGGCTCCAAAAATGTGAAGTAACTGATACCGCTTTACTTGTTATTGTCAATCATTTGAATATTCTATTGGCTGATTTAAAAGAAAGATTTTCTGATTTAAAACAAATTGATTTCCCAACATGGATGATGCAGCCAGTGTTAGTGGATTTGTCTGATATATCAAATATGCAGTATCAAGAAGAACTCGCAGAATTGCAAAATGATGAGTCAGTTAAAGCTTTATTTAATATCAAAGGAGCGACGGCATGGCTTTGTGAGGAAACAGAAATCAAATACCCAAATTCAACCAAATGTGCAAGAAAACTATTGCTACCGTTTCCATCTTCATTTTTAGCTGAATGTGGATTTAGTGCTGTAAATGATTTACTGGTAAAAAAAAGAAATCGGCTGGATATAACACAATGTGGAGACTTGAGACTAAAGCTAACCAAATTGGAACCTAATATAAAATCTCTGTGCAGGAAGCATCAAGCTCAAGGATCACACTAAATTAAAATAATAAATTAATATAGAAAAATCTGTATTAAAATTATTTGGAATTTAAATTTCTGTTTTTCATTATATGTTTTGAAATTTTACTTACTGTGTTTTGTTAACAATTTCATAGTGATTTCTTCCTAGAACCTATCATTTATGTTTATTAAGTGAACAAATCAATTTTTTAATGTTAAAAATTATGTATGTTACATAGGGGGGGACATAAAAATTTTAGAAAGGTTAAGGTGGGGCATGGCACAAAAAAGGTTGGGAAACACTGGTCTAGAGCCTGGAGTAATTCAGGGATTAGGAAGCATGGTGGGTGTGGTTTCTGGCCCTCATCCCCAGGTGTCAGTCTGCTCAAACTCTTTTCACAGACCTCAGTAAGGTGTAGCCCTCAGGAGTCCAGTGGGTGTGGCTTTCAAAACTCAGAGATGTGGCCTGCTCACAGTCTGGACAGTTTCTACTGACTCTCCCTCAAGACGAAAGAACCAGTCATAGACTCAGGAATGTGTGAGGAAAAGCTTCAGCCTCAACACCAGAAACCTGAATCACTGATGACCCCCAGCTTCCTGGTTTCTCAGAATGACCCAGTCTCTAGAACATGGGGCAAGAGAGATTCCCAAAGGTGGGGCAACTCCTTTGCTCCATGCTGATACTATACAGTGGGGACTATTGCATCCTTGAAAGATGGCAATTGCCATATTGGAGAATAACTCAGCACAGGGGTTCTGGTGGCTGTGCCCCATGGTGTCTCTACTTGGGCCAGCAGCTTCACACTCTCTATTTCTCCCAGCTCTTCCTCTGCTGAAGTCCAAGGTAAGTGGCTATGAATGAGATTTTCTGTGTGGGGCCTTTCAAATGGAGCCTGTGTCTCTGAGAGCTCCATCATCTTCTCATAGGCAGAAATATTGACTGTTTTCATGCCAAATGCTGTGTGAGTGCCTCTTGTAGGCTCTGGGGCTCTCGGCTGGTACATACCCCACCTCTCAGGATGAACCTCCCCACAGTGAGAATCCTTCCAGACCCTCCACCAAGACTTACTCCTGGGAGCGGGGCAGCCCTTTCTGCATCTCTGCCCTTTCTACCAGTCTCGGTGTGGCTTCTTCTGTGGTCCTTGATTATAGACTCCTCTTCCTTTAGTGCAGGGGTTGGGAAACTTTTTGGATGAGAGAGCCATGAATGCCACATATTTTAAAATGTAATTCTGTGAGAGCCATACAATATGTTTAACACTAAATACAAGTAAATGTGTGCATTTTATGTAAGACCAACACTTTTAAAGTACAATAAGTCTCTGAATTCTTTTTAATAACATTGTTATGCTGTTGCTAACCAATGATGAATAAAGTACTTCTTACCATTAATGCGACTTCTGGTGCTGCATGGTTTTGCTGATGGCTTTGTAGTCTGGTTGATACATGGTGAGCTTAAGCTTCATGCAGGCGTTGAGACTCCTATCCATTAAATGTGATCGTAGGTTGGTCTTAATGTTCTTTAGGTGTGAGAAAGACTGCTCACATGCATACATAGAGCCAAACATTATCAGCACAGCATACTCACATGCTGCAGTGTATGGTATGTGATGAGAAGCGCGTCCTAAATTTTGACAATCAGCTGGTCCGCAGGTTGAAGTTTTTTCATTTCTCTCCACTTGTGTTTGCTCGCCAACTCTGCTTGCTGTTGTGCAAGTCTTTCCAAATCTTCATTAAGTGACTTGAACTTATTCACCCACATGTCTGAGGCCTTCAGGTCAGCAGCTTGTAGCTCAAACTCTCTGACGGAGATACTGAGGATGTAACTCAGGTGGGCGCTGTCCACTGCACACTTGTGTGGATGGGTGATGAACTTAAAAAGATGAGTGCACTCACGAAATTCTCCAAAATGCGCTTTGAATGACTGCAGAAGATTAGATGTGAAGCCTGCTAGCTACTGGAGATCAAGATGTTCAGCAGCGTCACTTGCTGTGCATGCATCTTTAAACTCTCCCAGTTTTTCAAAGTGTAGTAAATGACCTGTTTCAATGTTGGCGATGAAGAGTTCCAGCTTGTTTTCAAATGCAAACACTGCTTACTGAAGGGATAAGACTGTATTTCCAATGCCTTGCATTTTGAACATTGAGCTGGTTCAGATGTTCAGTCATGACCACGAGATAGTAGAACTTCAGGAGCCACTCAGTGTTAGCTAACTCAGAATGCTCGATGTTTTTTATTTCAAGAAAAGTCTGGATTTCGCTCAGACAAACCGCAAAATGGCTGAGCACCTTCCCTCTTGACAACCAATGCACATTGCTGTGCAGAAGCAGACCAGGATAATTATTTCCAACTTCATCCAGCAGTGTTTAAACTGGTGATCATTTAAAGCTCGGGCAACAATAAAGGTTACCACCCGAATGACCAGCGACATTACCTCACCAAGCTGCTTATCACACATCTGAGCACAAAGCACCTCCTGATGTAGGATGCAGTGAAAACTTAGAATGGGTCTCTTTTCATGTTCATGAAGAAGTGCTACGAATCCTCTGTTTTTCCCCACCATGCACGGAGCACCATCAGTACACACTGAAATAAGTTGATCCATCGGTAGATTTTTTTCTTTAGCGAACTCAGTGAAAGACTTGAATAAATCCTCCCCTCTTGTTGTCTCTTTCATAGGCAAAACAGCAAGACTTTCCTCACGTAGTGTGTCACTGACTGACAGCATACCTTGCAATCACACTGAACTGGGATAAATGGCTTATGTCTGTTTACTCATTCAAAGTGAGAGAAAAGAATGGTGCTGCATTTATGTCCTTCACTTATGTTGCCTCAATTTGCTTTGCCATCATGATGGTATGATCGTGAACAGTTCTTGCTGACAGAGGCATGTCTTTTATTTGTTTGATTATCTTGTCTTTATCCAAAAAAAGTTCATTGGCAACATCAAGCATGAATGTTTTGGCATACTCCCCATCTGTGAATAGCTTTCCGTTTCTCACAATTGCTAAAGCACCAGCAAAGCTAGCTGAATTCCAGTCACCTTGTTGGGTCCAAACATGAGTTGTTGCTGATTAGCTTGCACTCTGCACAGTAGCTCTTGACAAGCTTTCTTCCTGCTGTCCTCTGCTAGATATTTCAATGCAAATGTAGTATGGTGTGTGGAAGTGCCGCTTTATATTTGACTGTTTCATCGATGCAATTTTATCATTGCATATTAGACACACTGCAGAACCTGCTCTCTCCACAAAGGCAAACTCCTCTGTCCATTCCTGCTGAAAAGTATGATACTCCTCTTTTTTTCTTTTAGATATCTTCTTTGTCAAAAGGGTTTCTGCAATTAACTAGCTGATTACTTGATTAAAAAGAGGAAAGTTTACTTCCTGACCTCCCCCCCAACAACCCATGCACATTACAAATTATTTTTTTAGACAGATTTATTTATTATTTATTTATTTATTTATTTATTTATTTATTTATTTAACAGAGACAGAGAGAGAGTCAGAGAGAGGGATAGATAGGGACAGACAGATAGGAATGGAGAGAGATGAGAAGCATCAATCATCAGTTTTTCGTGGCGACACCTTAGTTGTTGATTGATTGCTTTCTCATATGTGCTTTGCCTGCAGGCCTTCAGCAGACTGAGGAACCCCTTCCTGGGGCCAGAGACCTTGGGTCCAAGCTGGTGAGCTTTTTGCTCAAACCAGATGAGCCTGCGTTCAAGCTGGCGACCTCGGGGTTTCGAACCTGGGTCCTTCTGCATTCCAGTCTGACACTCTATCTACTGCACCACTGCCTGGTCAGGCACCAATTATCCAATAAAAATTTGGTGTTGTCCCAGAGGACAGCTGTGATTGGTTCCAGTTACCCACAACCATGAACATGAGTGGTAGGAAATGAATGGATTGTAATACAGGAGAATGTTTTATGTTTTTAACGTTATTATTTTTTTATTAAAGATTTGTCTGCAAGCCAGATGCAGCCATCAAAAGAGCCACATCTGGCTCATGAGCCATAGGTTCCCGACCCCTGCTTTAGTCCAAAGTTGGTTTTTCAAGATGATTGTTCTTAAATTAAGTTGTAATCCAATTTGGTCCTGGGAGGTGGCAGTTGGAATGTCCACCTACTCCATTACCAACTTGGAATTATTCAGGATTGCTGAATTCTTATGGTCACTGATGCATTATTTGCAATAGCCAAAACTTGGAAACAACCAATGTCCATGAGTGGATAAATTGATAAAGAAAGTATGATGTAAAATAAGAAAGAACTTTTGCTGATCAGGTAGTGGCATAGTGGATAGAGTGTTGACTTGGAATGCTAAGGACCCAGGTTCAAAACCCCAGGGTCATTGGCTTGAGTGCAGGCTCATATACATGGTCACTGGTTTGAGCCCAAAGGTCACTGGCTTGAGCCCAAAAAGTCTGGCTTGATCACAAGGTTACTGGCTTGAGCAAAACTTCACTGGATCAGCTGGAAGCACCTGATCAAGACATATGAGAAAGCAATCAATGAACAGTTAAAGTGCCATAACTATGAGTTGATACTTCTCATCTCTCTCCCTTTCTATCAGTCTATCCCTGTCTGTCCCCCCCCACCCACTAAAAAAAAAAGGAACTCTTGCCATTTGTGACAACTTACATGAGGCATTCTGCTAAGTGCAAAATATCAGATGGAGAAAGAAACAGTGTATAATAGCTTATGTGTGAAATCTAAAAAAATACATGAACCTATAGCTACAGAGAACATTTTGGTGGTTACTGTTACTATCAGTGGGTATAATGAGTTAAGGTGCTCAATAGGTATAAACTTCCTGTTTTGATATAAATAAGTACTAGGTCTATAATATAGAGCATGGTGCCTATATTTGACAATACGGTGTTGTATATTTGAACACTGCTAAGAGAGTGATCTTAAAAGTTCTCATCACAAGAAACAAATTTATAACTATGTGTGATACATGTTAATTAAACTTATTATGATAAATTTACAATATACACATATATATTAAATCATATTGTGCATCTAAAACTAACAGTTATATGTCAATTATATCTAAATAAACAACAATAACAAAAAAATCACAGTAAAACTCCAATAATTCCAAGTAGAAAATTGAGCAAAGACATGAATAATTTCTCTAAAGAGAATATGACCATGGCAAATAAGTATATGAAAACATGCCAAAATTATTTAGTAACTAAGGAAATTAAAATCACAATGAATATCACTATAAACACAGAAAGAAAATACTAGCTGGGAAAAGTGGGTGAATTGCACCAATGTCAGTATTCTGGTTGTAATATTGACTATAGTTTGTAATACATTATCACTGTGAAAACTTGTTAAGAGGTACAGGGATCTCTCATTTCTTATAACTGCATGTGAATCTACTATTGCTTCAATAAAAAATTCCATCAAAAAGTATTAAAAATATATAAATAACTCCTCTGAGAAAGTCTCTTTAATGGTCTACCAAACTTAATATAATAGAATATATGCCATATATCTTCCTCTAGCTGTTCTCGCTGTCTGAAAAGGTCCTCCTTATACTTGCCTAGTCATCATCTTCCTACATGTGATCTATTTTTCCTCTCAAAGCCTTCCTCTGAAGAGACACCTTTCCTAACTACCGAATCTGAAGTGGGCAACACCCTACTCTGTCCATTCACTCCACCACTTGGCTTTATTTCATTTTCCTTAAAGTTTTATCAAAATATATTATCTAGTTTAATTGCATTGCCTTTCTACCTTTCTCTTTTTTTTTTTTTTTGTATTTTTCTGAAGCTGGAAACAGGGAGAGACAGTCAGACAGACTCCCACATGCATCCGACCAGGATCCACCCGGCAAGCCCACCAGGGGGCAATGCTCTGCCCACCAGAGGGCGATGCTCTGCCCCTCCGGGGCATCGCTCTGTTGCAACCAGAGCCACTCTAGCGCCTGGGGCAGAGGCCAAAGGAGCCATCCCCAGCGCCCAGGCCATCTTTGCTCCAATGGAGCCTCGGCTGAGGGAGGGGAAGAGAGAGACAGAGAGGAAGGAGAGGGGAAGGGGTGCAGAAGCAGATGGGCGCTTCTCCTGTGTGCCCTGGCCAGGAATCGAACCCGGGACTTCTGCATGCCAGGCTGACGCTCCACCACTGAGCCAACCGGCCAGGGCTTATACCTTTTTCTTCCTTTTGATGTAAATGTAAACTAATAAAAGTAAGATTTTATTTTCTTCAGCTTAGTTTCCTCAAACCCTAAAACAGTGTCTGACAAGTAGCAGATCCATATTCCCACTTGTTTAAATGATGAAATGGGAGGGATGGGGGAGAGAAAGATAGGGAGAGAGAGAAGGAACGAAAAGCTGGAATAGCCATTTGCGGGAATAGTTAAATCAAGATACAGGCCCGAATGAAGACTGTGTCAATGGTGTCAAGGGTTAAACACCAAAGAACAAACTGAGGATTGGCATGTAATCAGTAAATTAAATGTATATGTATTGGTAGGCAGCACTGAACACACGGAAGTGTGATGGAAGGCAGTATTGAGTTGCTCAGCCTAGGAATGTGCTCAATAATACTTGTAAATGAGTAAATTGATGAGTGAATATGTGTCTGTGTAGCTGGAGTGTGGGATCAATGGTAAGTGGCACAATCACTACTGTTAAGGCTCTGGAAGGGTAGAGGGTGTGGAGAGTCACTTCTTACTACATTACATCTCTCCACCACCCGTTTCAAAGGTATTAGGGTCCTCTTCATTTGAATGAAGGAAAAGCAGTTATAAACTGGGAAATGTCTTTATTAAACCAAAACTTGTCATTCTGCCAAATTCTCATAAGTATTTTGAGGAGCACACATAAAATACTCAGAAATACAGGAGTTTAAATGGTGTAGAGCTAAATGCACCAAATGCACAAGTTCTAGTGATTCCTTTCATCGAGTCATGGATTGAGCTTAGTGGCAGAGACATGTTTAATAGGCAAAAGAAAGTATGTCCTCAAATTCTGACAGAAATTTTCCCCTTTTTCCACTATCGTTGTCAGACAAAGCTGGAAACAATAGCTTGTAGTTTGCAAATGAGGATGCAGTAGAATTTACAAGCGGGGTTGACAACTGTTGTAGCCTCTACCACCAGGCAACCTTGCTGCTTTGCCTAGAAATCATGGCAAAGTGACTTGAAAACAATGTCTCCATATGCTACTGTGGCTGAAATTATTCCTCAGATAGATTCCCCTGTCATTTTTCACATGTAGGAACTCATTAGACACCCACAGGATGAACATATGGAGAGAAACAATGATACTATTGGTAGAAAATGCTGTATAATACTGTATTTATAATCTAAAAGGCCTGCAAACAGGCCTTACAGCTTTCTAGAAGTAGTAATGGCTGCTCTTTTGTGTAGTAGGTAGTGACATCTTAAACACAAAGCACAAACATATTCTCAGTCTAAGTAAAATATTTACTAGCTTCCTGGCCAGAGGAGTTGTCATTCTAATTTTCTCTTTTAGTATTGAAAGTCTAGTTGGTGAATTTTAGAAATCTTAATTCTTCTGTAAAAGAAAAGATTCTACTGAATTTTCTTTAGCTGTGATCCTGGAAAAAGTATGAAAAGACAGAGGTGATTTAGCTTGTGGTTCAGAGCTTAGAGTCTGAAATCAGAAATACATGGGTTTCAGTAGTTGACATAGGTATTTATGGTCTCTAAGTCCTAATTTACTCATCTATAAAATAAGGGCAATAGTACCCAACTCTGCAGTTGTGAGAATTTAGTAAAACAATTATGTCAAGCAGGTTCTGGCAGATAAATTGTCATTGCTATTATCATCATTGAGCTGTTTCCTAACTAATTTTTTTTATTTAAAAAGTACTTTTATACTGTTAATTAAAAGGTAAAATAGAAGGACATTCAAATAATGAAAACTTCCATTTCTTCACCAGTGACAATAATCAGCATGAACAAATATATATTCAGGTTCAAATTTTCTGTTTTTTCTTTTTTATTAAGTGAGAGTCAGGGAGGCAGAGAGACAGACTCCTGCATGTGCCTTGACCAGGATTCACCCAGCAAGCCCACTACCTGGTGATGCTCTGCCTCTCTGGGGCTGCTGCTCCATTACTCAATAACCGAGCTTTTTTAGCACCTAAGGTGAGGCCATGGAGCCATCTTCAGTGCCCAGGGTCAACTTGTTCAAACCATTTGAGCCATGGCTACAGGAGGAGAAGAGAGAGAAAGGAGAGAGAGAAAGAAAGAAGATAAAGGGGTAGAGAAGCAGATGGTTGCTTCCCCTGTGTGCCTTGAGTGAGAATCACACCTAGGACTCCTATACACCAATCTGATGCTCTACCGCTGAGCCAACAGGCAGGACCTCAAGCTAAAAGTTTTAAAATAGAATTCATTGGTTGTTACTGAGGGTTGACTCTTTAATATTTGTAAGTAAGATTTGTTGGATATTACTGTCATCTATTTATATAGTATGAATCATAATTTCTATCAATTAGTCTACAAGAGACCTATCTTTTTGGAAACTGGCTATTTTAGTAGTCAAAGTCTTTGCAGTGGCACAATTGGTAAAGAAGCCTTACTGCAAATGTGACAGAAGAGCCAATCTGATTTTTGCTGTTTATTAATTCTATTAATTAAAACCCTTAGCTCTCCCTCTGTCACTGATGTTAATGGAAAGTTTTCATAAGAACAATAATCTCAGTTAGAAATGAGAACAGGAAAACAATTCAGATTTGAAAACCAAATATTCATGTAAATGTTTATAACATTTGCAAATGCCAAGTTCCAAGATCACTGTCTTCCTTGACTGACATTGGGCTTTCCCTAGAGTCCCAGTAAATTGGATGGTAAGTTTGGTTTCTGTTTTTTTTTTTTTTTTTTAGAATCTGGTTTTGGGAAGCTGAGGAAAGTAGAAATCTGAGACCCACATATTTAATATCACAAATATAAGTTTAGATAAGGAATGTGAAAAGTGGGTTATCTTCTATGACTATACTTTGATCAGATCAGCTAAGCATCTACCAAATTCCCACTTTTTCAAACCTTTGTAAAGATGGGCTATAAGCAGATATACCAGGAGACAAATCTCACACAGTTTTCCTCCCTGTTGAGCACATTAAAGGAGAATTGTTTCTAGTGACTCACTATATAGATGAGTCTTGAACAATTAAGGTACACAGATTTTTCAATTTGTCTGTCTAGTCTGGAAAAGATACATACTACCATAGGCTTAAATATTAACCTGAAATTTTAAATCAATCCAGAGTAAACTAATAATCACTATGTTTGTTATGTGAAGAAAATGCAATTGGAAGAAAGATTGGGGCTACTTCTCAGGGATCATGAGTCCAAAAAAAAATCATGTAAAGAAAGACAGTTAAGTCCCTGGCCAGTTGGCTCAGTGGTAGAGCTTTGACCTGGCGTGTGGATGTCCCAGGTTTGATTCCTGGTCAGGACACACAAGAGAAGTGACCGTCTGCTTCTCCACCCCTCCTCTGCTCCTTTCTCTCTCTCCCTGTCGCAGTCTTGACTCGATTGATTCGAGCACAGTGCCCCAGGTTCTGAGATGGCTCTGTGGAGCCTCTGCCTCATGTGCTAAAAATAGGTCAGTTGCTAGCATGGCCCCAGATGGGCAGAGCATTGGCCCTAGAGGGAGCTTTCCGGATGGATCCTGGTCTGGGTGCACGCAAGAGTCTGTCTCTCTATTTCCCCTTCTCTCACTTGGAAAAGAAGGAAAAAAAATAAAAGAATCAGAGATATGGTTAAACAGCCACCAATGGCTTATTAACTAACACATGCCAAGTGAAATACAGAATTGAATTAATTATGCAAGTAGTTTTAGCTAAGAAGTAGTTTATTGTAACTTTTGCTTTTCAAGTATAAATCAGTTTGGCAAAGGCAATTTCATAATTATAGAGAATATCAAAACCACTGAGCACTACTTGCCTGAGAATAAAGGGGTTTATAATTTGGTAATATTCAGGTCAATAATGCTAAAGGCTGATTCTCATGTTAAATACCTTTTTTTTTTCATATGAAAGGGTGGTCATACTTAAAATTTATGGCACTGCTTATGGAAACAAAAATGATAATGCAGAGGAGAAAAAAATGTCAAGATAACCATTGGCTTTATCATATAATAGCAGCATAAAGCTGTTTTATGGATTTATCATAATGGGTTTAAAAGGTCATTTAAATATGAAGACAATTGTCAGGTTTGGCCCTTTAAGAATTTGCTTTCAGCAAAATACATTAAGACTTATGTTAATGGAACTTCCAGACCAAAACTAGGCCTATACTTGGATCCGGATCCATTCAATATTTTCACCCTTTTGCTCTGATCTCCTGGTTTGGAGTGACGACTCCAGTTCAGTCTGGCCCTGCTGATATCCTGCCTCCATGCCTCCATGGAAGAAATAACGCCCAGGAAACAATATACCTCATTTTTTAAAGAAAATTCAGATTAAAAAAAAATCCCCCTCTATTTTCTTCATAAGCATACTGGTATGTGTCACACTATACAACATTATTTTCAGTTTTGGTAAATAAAATCACCACTAATATATACTAATAAAAAACATTCAAAATACAGGGGTTGACCAAAGTACATTTATAATTATTCATATGGAAAAAAGACATGCAGGTTATGATTAATAATACAAGAATAAGCTGTACTTTGCATACTCATAACTGCAATCCCACTTTTTTTTACCCCCTATATAGGAAAACACACACACACACACACACACACACGAAAATATATAGAACACAAATTCTAAAATCTCATCTAGACTTTCAGTGCTATAGCAAGAGCCTTAAGGTATTAATTTTTGTTTTCGCTGTGCTTTATATGAAAGAAAGCAGTAAGTCTAAGTAAAAGGATGTGTAAAAAAAGAAAAAAATCCCTATAATCTATCATGTGAGCATGTGTATGTGTGAGAAAGAGAGAGAAGAAGAGAGAGGGAGAGAGAATAACTGGAAAGAAATGGACAGCATCTGTCTATAGGCAATACTGCTCTGTAGAGAACTATGTTAAAGAGGGATTCCTAAAGTCAGTAGGTTCTGGAAAGTGCAATGGGACATGTGCAGTCACTTCTGAGACACCTGGGACAAGCCTGACCGGTGTGCTTAGAGCCAGTGTTCAGGATTTTACATATTGCCAGTTCCATGGGCCCGAATTTACTAAGAGGTCCTGTAGTTGCTTCCACCCAAACAAGTTATTCCGTAACTATTTAATAAAGCAACTCAGCTTGCCTCGTAGGAAGCTCAGAGGGATGACCCCAATGAGTTGACTTCAGCATCTTTCCCTGTATTTCTGTCACTTCCAGAAAAACGTCATGTGGCAAGTAAACAGCACTTGAACTTAGACTTTGAGGCTTGTGCAAGTTTAATTTAATTTAAGCAATAATCACCATGCCATGGAAATGTTAATGCATCAAAGCAGGAACACATTATATTTTATTAAATTTAGGAAAAATCTGTTGGATAGGTGATAAACATTAAGGGTAAGAGTTATAATTTTTATGAAAAGCTCCCTCATTTGCATTGTTGGGTCATATAGCATTTCCTACATGGAATATAAATGTCAATAATATTGAGCCAGCAGCTTAATTTCTGTTCAGATCATTAAAATGGAATTGTTACTTACACTAAATTTTATAAAGCATTCTATATATTTATGACTCAAAGCAGTTTTCTAAAAAATAACTTTTATAATGTAAAGTGCTGCCATTTCCTGGAGTATATGAAAAAATAGTAATGACAATGTTCAAATATGGGACTACATTAGAGATGCCAAATGGTAAGTTGATATAATTATGTGTTTAATTCAGGGGAAAAAAGATGCTTTGCCAATGAACTGTATATTAAAGTGGCATGCTTAATTTTCTGTATTCCTTGTAGTTTTATTTTATTTTTTTGCTATTATCTAATTTGGCTAGTGCAACTCTAAACACCAGAATACTTAATACACCTAGTTTTCTAATACCTATTGTGTGCTATTACACAATAACAAAACCCTCTAAGTAGTCTCAGAATTCTTACAAAGAATCAATAATAAGCATTTCACTACTTCATATTTTAGCGACATTGCAAGAGACCCCAAATAACATCAACAATTTGCATAATACCTAGAGAAACTAGGGTTTAATTTTCTTTATGTTCCTAAGTATGTATATTTGATCATAATTGACAGAGAATTAAAAACTCCAAAAAGAATTTCATTGATTTGTCTAAAAGCTGGAATATACTTCGATATATTTTGTTTGGTGAATAGATATAAAGTCATTCATGTCATTCACAATAAAAGCTCTGGTGCCTTAGCTGCTTCTCCAGTTATAGGATTGTCAAGGTGACTTCTCTTTCTGTTTCAATTACTCAGCTTTGCCATCGTTTAACTGTTACAGTGATGGAAGGCTTGCACTACACTTATTTATAGAGGGTGACATTTCAGGAGAGAGAAATCTCCCTCAGTGAGTATGGAAGAAAATGTTACATTAATGGATGCAAAATGAATGCTATAAAATAGTGGACTGAGTAGATTCTATTTTGAAAGATTTGGAAATCACAAAAACATCAATTATTCCTTTTACGTAATGAATCATTAGTAGACTCTTTTTCTTAGCTCACTTTCCACCATTTTGTTAGGGACATATGCTTTTACTCTGTAAACTGGTGACATTTTCCTCATGCCCTTGAGAATAAGTAAGTAATGGAGCCTCTTAGATCTGTTTTACATGGCGTTTAACTTAAAATACAATAGAGTTGGAGATGACATTTGGAATGGGCTAATAAATTTTGTTAAATGGCACTTTCAATAAGCTCTATAAGCTTCATTACCAGTTTTTGAAGCATACTGAGTCTTGGATATTTGGACCATCAGTCACCACTGAAACATATGGGAAAACATTATTATCTTGAAATGCTATGGAAATACACATATTTACAACCATTTTAAATACTAATGAAAGACGTTGTGGATTGCAGGCCTGGGAAGAGACCACAGCAGTATTTTGCCATAGTTTGAAAAAGTGGTCATTATTCTTTTTTTTTTTCCTGAAGCTGGAAACGGGAAAGACAGTCAGACAGACTCCCGCATGCGCCCGACCGGGATCCACCTGGCACGCCCACCAGGGGGCGATGCTCTGCCCCTCCGGGGCTTCGCTCTGTTGCGACCAGAGCCACTCTAGCGCCTGGGGCAGAGGCCAAGGAGCCATCCCCAGCACCCGGGCCATCCTCGCTCCAATGGAGCCTCGCTGCAGGAGGGGAAGAGAGAGACAGAGAGGAAGGAGAGCGGGAGGGGTGGAGAAGCAAATGGGCGCCTCTCCTGTGTGCCCTGGCCGGGAATTGAACCCGGGACTTCCGCACGCCAGGCCGACGCTCTACCACTGAGCCAACCAGCCAGGGCCAATGGTCATTATTCTTAAACCCCAAATCAATCAAAGGGTAAATAACAGTAACTACAGAATGCTTAGCGATTGTTCATCACATGTCAGACTCTGCTCAAAATGCTTCTCATGTATTCTCTATTTAATTCTCAGACTATGTTATGAAATAAACATGATAGTCCTTTTACAGACAAGGAAACTAAACCCTAGATTCTTTAAACAACTGGATCAAATTCAAAGCTCCTAACCAGTACACGCATATCTACTGGTCCACCTGCAAAGCTCCTTTATTTTCCTTACTGTGTGTGCTGCTTCATGCAAGTCATACTGATATACAAATAAAAACTTTACTGGAAGAAATTTACTTTTATAGGATTGAAGGAACAGTTTTGTACTAGTAAAATGAGATTAAAGCCCTAAGACATACTATAAGAGAAGCTTCTTTTAAAAGGGTATGATCTTGGCCTGACCTGTGGTAGCACAGTGGATCAAATGTCGACCTGGAATGCTGAGGTCGCTGGTTTGAAGTCCTGTGTTTGCCTGGTCAAGACACATATGGGAGTTGATGCTTCCTGCTCCTTCCCCTTTCTCTCTCTCTATCTCTCTCTCTCTGTTTCTCTTCTATAAAAAATGAATAAAAAAAATAAAGACTTTAAAAATAAATTAATAAATAAAAGGGTGTGATCTTGTTTCTGTGCAACTTTCTGCAGATGCTGTCACTCCTTGTAGGTCAGCAGATTTCTAGAAACCTATTTTTGAGAATATTTCATTCCCTTTATTTGGATGTTGCTTAGGTCAACGTGATAGAAAACAAAAGGGTGGTACTGGACTCTATGATTCTCAAATGGTTTAGTACAAAAAACTCACATTAAATACACTCTTTAACCTCTCCTTCCTGAAAGATTGTCTTAAGATTAATGGCATAATCACTCTAGTATCAGATCAGAAAATCCTCAAATTGTCATTTCTAATATCTTATTAGTAAATGAATGGTAAAAGTGAATGGATCAGCGACACAAAAGCAGTTAGGATTCTGGCTTTAAAGTACATGTATATAAGTAAACATCAATCCTTATAACCTCTTACTGCTTTGCTTTTAGCAAGAAGAGCAATTTTTGTGGACAAAATGCTTAGAGCTCATTTTCAAACCTTGCTCTACTCAAATACTAGTCTTAAGTTTATTTCCAGGTAAACATAAAGTCTATTTTTAAATATATTTTATCATTTCTGATTCTTTTTTATGATTTCCATGTCCTTTTTGATGCTTACTATCTCTTCATTTAGGTCAGGGGTCCCCAAACTTTTTACACAGGGGGCCAGTTCACTGTCCCTCAGACCGTTGGAGGGCTGGACTATAAAAAAACTATGAACAAATCCCAATGCACACTGCACATATCTTATTTTAAAGTAAAAAAAAAAACAACCAGGAACAAATACAATATTTAAAATAAAGAACAAGTAAATTTACATCAACAAACTGACCAGTATTTCAATGGGAACTATGCTCCTCTCACTGACCACCAATGAAAGAGGTGCCCCTTCTGGAAGTGCGGTGAGGGCCAGATAAATGGCCTCAGGGGGCCACATGCGGCCTGTGGGCCTTAGTTTGGGGACCCCTGGTTTAGGTGCTCATTATGCTGATCCATTGTTTTTCTGAAATCCTTGAGCATCCTAACAATCATTATTCTAAACTCTGTATCTGGTATCTTGGCTATTTCCTTCTCATTCAGTTCTTTTTCTAGGAATTTCTCTTGTTGATTCATTTGAATTGCATTTCTCTCTCTTCCCATTTTGTCTCTGTACAGACTGCTCCTTTGGATGTGTTGTTTGTGTAGCTAGCTGAGTAGAGGGTTGGTGTTGTCTGCCTCCAGCTTTCACTTGTGTTGTTTCTAGATCTTTTGGGTTGGCCTCACCTATTATTTGTAATCTGCTGTGGGCTACTTGTCTGCTGCTACTGCTTATTTTTGCTATTTGTGTCAGCATTTTCTATGTCTTAGCTGAGTCAAGTGTAAGGAACCTTTCCTTAAGATACCACTTTAACTAGGGTTGTTAGGTCCTGAGCTGATACTCTCTGTATCTGGCCACTGGATGTGCCTGCCCTGGACCTCCCTGGCCAAACCTGGCACAGTCCAGTAGGGGTCACTGCTTATGACTGGCCCTTAGCAACCTTCTTGGAGCTACAGGCAATCTAGAATTTGTGGCCGTCTCTGCTGGGCCCTAATGCCTTTGTAAATATCAGCTGCACTCGTAGGCTGGCTTTTATCTACTCTTGGCTGGTGTGTGTAGCCTCTCTATTCCTGAGGTGTATTCTTTCCACAGGCCCCCCCACTGCAGTAGCCTCCTCAGGCAGTTGGGCACCTACACTGCCAGGCCATGGCCATGGCTGTCCTGCGGGGCTGCCCTACGGCCTTGGGGACTCCTCGCCTCACTGGGCTCTGACCCCTGCTGGTGCATGGGCTGCCTCTCCGGGCTCTGCCCTGCAGGTGAGCAGGATGCCTCTCTATGTTCCTCCCCTTTCCGTCACATTGCGGGCTACCGGGCTCCACCCCTGAGAAAAGAAGATGGGATTGGGAGGACTCTGCAATGCTGATGGCAGGAACAAAGGCCTTTAAATATATTTTAAATAAAAATTATATAAATTTAAGGTTCACACATGGTGGTTGGTAAATATACATATATAGTGAAATGATTACTATAAGTAAGCTAATTAACATATTTTCTCACACAGTTACTATTTTATTTTGTTATGAGAGTACCTGAAATCTATTTTCAGCATATTGCCAATATTCAGTGTTATAAACAAGAGCCATCATGCTGTACGTTAGCTCTCTAGATTTATTCATTCTGCACAACTGCAACTTTATACCCTTGGAGCATGTCTACCCATTTCCCCCAGCTTCTAGTCTCTGGTAAGTGCTATTTTACTCTCTGCTTCTATGATTGATTTTTTTTTTAAGGATCCACATATTGATACTACATATAGTATTGTATTTTACTGGCTATTTCAGTTAGCATAATGTACTCCAGGTTCATCATGTTGTTACAAGTGGTAGGATTGTTTCTTTCTCATGGCTGAATACTATTCATACACACACATAAACACACACACACCCTGCATTATTTTTATCATTTATCAGTTGATGGACACTTGGGTTATTTCCATATCTTGGCTATCATGAATAAGGCTGCAATAAACATGGTAGTGTACATATCTTAATATACTAATTTCATTTTCTTAGGATATATACCTGGAAGTGGGATTGCTAGATCATATGATAGTTCTATTTCTGATTTTTTGAGAAACCTTTATTCTGGTTGAGAAAACTGATGTAATAAGCCACATTAAACTAGCTCACAGATTCTTTGAAGGAAAACTGGTACAGATGAAAATAATGGCTCTTCAAACTTTTATAGCTATATATCACTAAACTGACATTTTTATTTACTATAATTTTTAATGATTCCGTATTATTATTATTTTTGTTTGTTTTATCCAAGCTGAGCCCTAAAGTTTTTGTTGGTTAGATTATGGAAAGGAAAAGTTTAAGTATACCAGCTGGACAACTCAGTATCAGATAAGGTCATGTTTGCATTTTGATTTCAGGCCTTAATGCTCTAATACTCTACTATTAATTAGCAAAATATTCCAGTCTTTTCCTTGTTTTATTTCTTCAGACGTTTTATCTAAACCCCAAAGAGACTCATTAACCTAGGAAAGATTTATCACCTATAGTTGGCCCTGGAAGCCAGTGATTCACTTGATATGGAACTCACCAACGAGAGCTGGCCAGAGGCACCACTGCTGCAATCATGTGACCCTTACTTGTCTCAGAATTTACCGTGCCTACAGGAACATCTAATGCTATGATGCTGCTAGGGAAGTCAGAAGACTACGAAGTGCTAAATAGTCTTCTATGCCCAGGTTTAGCAAACTGAAAGAATGATCCTGAATTCAATCAAAGTATTTCCTGTAGTAATCTTTCCAGTCAACAATGGCGTTCTCTCTCTTTGAGGTTTTGTCCTTTGATGTTACCCTAAGACATCTGGAACATTCTAGAGACTCAGGGCAGCATGGATTCCATTGCCAGACCCCAGTGTCTCCTTCAAACATGCGTGGGTCTAGGTGCTGCAGCCAGGTCATTATTCTAGGCTTCTGTTATGTGGATTTTCTTCTCAGGTAATGGTATTCATTTTGAAGTTTAGTATCAATGGGTTTATTTTGGCCCATCAGAAATATTTTTTGTATTCATAAACCTCAGAGAGAATCTTGATTCCCTTTTTTTCTGGGATACTTTTTAGCCTCCCAAGAAGGGAATACTTGCAAGTACAAACTTTAAAACAAGAAGAACATTCTGCTCTACTTATAAGCATCCAATATTTTAATAAAAATTATCCAGAGATAGGTGATAAAAGTGATAGAACTTTTATCAGAAACAATCCTTTAGAGTCAGAACATAAATGAGAAACTAAAAAGTTTTACCATTCTAAATAACTAGTAAATTTGGGAGAAAATTTATTGAAAAAAGGTTTAATAAAACTTGGCACTTTGAGTTTCTTTCTCTAGTATTATTAAAAGTTATGTGTATATGTCATCATCAATAGGTATTTATGAAATGTTTATTTGAGCATGACAGTGTTGTGAGTGCAGTATGAACTGAATGAGAAATATACTCGAAGTACTTATAACCTTGGAGGAAATTTTTTTATGGGCTAAAATTCACTTAAATCCATAATTTTTTTCGTTAAATCCATAATTTTTATATTCACTTATCTTTATATTCATTCACCAGTCTGGTTACTACAAAAAGTATTAATTCTTTTTCTCTCCAAAGACTTCTCTATATCTTTTCTGTGACTTAGTTGAGAAGAATGACTGAATAGGAACATATTAAATTATTGCATTAATTAAGAATGGTATAGGACACAATTTATAATCATGGGCAATTTACCATCATGTATGTAAATTACCATTACCATAGTATATCTTACTTTGCAAAAGCAAAGTTATTTTTCTCAGTGAAATCTATATTTGTGAACATAGGATAGAAAATAGAAAAGACAGAATTTATGATTTTATAGCAACAAAGGTAAGTTAAGGCAACTGTTGATTGAAATGTGATTGGGAATAGTGCTGTAATTTCTGTGGCTATGCAGGTACGGTGAAATGTATCTGGTGACATTTCAGAAGCTTTGAAACTATCCTGAGACAGTACATTTCCATATTAAAGAGGAGAGACATGTCCATCTTACCAAGACTGGTTGAAATGTGGCCTCTCCTACTGTTTTTTCTCTGCTGCTTCATGGTGGCTATGTCATTACAGAAAGATTTTTGGTAGTTACAATGTTTTCTATTTTTATAAAGTGAGTTTCAAGGACAGCCCAAAATTGTGCTGTAATCACAGAATCTTTGAGGGAAAAACACCAACTATTTTAGGATAAAGAAGTGTTTTCCTCTTAGTGGTTAAAGAAAATGTCAATTTATATATGGTTTGTATAATGAACTTGAATGAATTAGTGAGCTGGCAAATAACATAAAATGAACTCTTTAAAAAATGATTTTCACATCACACTTTAAGCAAAATATTTTGTCCAATTGTATATTCTTCACAGGTTTTCTTAAAAAAGGAAATGACAGAAAGTCACTGTGAGTTCAAGCTAGGTCTAACAGAGTTGTACTGTATTGTTTGTGAGTGAAATATCTCCTTGGTGTTGATCCTACCAATGTCTCCCTTCTCTGAGGACTAGTGTTCTTTGCTTATGCAATCAGTTCCTCACCTCTGCCCTTCCAAATGGTCTTTCATGCTCTAGTTTTCTCTTTTGACTGCTCTTTCCTTCCAAGACCCATGCAAATCTATTCTTATCTTGTCAGAGTGAAAGTTAATGGAATAATCTGCTACAAAAGTGGGCCTACCCTATGGTGTAACTGATACAAGAAATTTGCATGTTTTTTCTTTGAAAGCATTTGTATAAGCCAAAGGAATAATTTCTAATGGTGGAAAAAGACATCTACAGTAGGCCTGTTAGAGATTTTAGTCAAGAAGGTTTATTTCTCTTCAACTTGGACTGGCTCTGTTGATTGTATGTACGAATAGGATGATCAATGTCTATAGTACTTTTTCTTTTAGTTTGTAAGAACTTTTTAATGTGCAAGGCCTTAACCTTCACAATAGACCTTTAACTTAAATATTATGAAACTTATGTTACTGATGATGACACTAAAAAATAATGAGGTTTAGAGGTTTGTTTATACACAGGAGGGATTGGATGCAAAGCCAGTTATACAGATTCCTAAGGTTATATTTTTTCTATTATATCACTCACTATCTTAATACTATTCTCACTGCTATTCATATTAAAAAAACAAAAATTTTGACAATCAAACCTATTTTTATTACTAATGACTTTTAATTACTGAGTGGCTGGCATATGCTTGGCATTTTCCTAAGTGTCTTGCACATTTGTTACTTACAACTCCATGCCCTCATTCCAATTGTTTGAAGAGAGAACAGAGGCCAGAGACCTATGGGTAATGAATTTGTCTATGCTGCCAAGGAGATGTAATCCATAATAAGTATGTTCAACATCCGTGGTTCCCATTTTTTTCCCCTAACTCTTTTATTCTTTGATCCCTAATTCAGATACATTACTACTGGTCAAAGTCTTAGCAGAATGTTTAGGGAACTGCAGAAATCTTTGGAATTGTTCATCTGCTGAGGATAAATTTCCAAATCTTGGAAGAGGTAGATTGGAGGAGGGTAGATTGAATATGTAGAATAAAGAGAATAAAGTAATATAAGTACAGTGGTATCTTGAGATAGAAATTTAATTCATTCTATAACTGAGCTCATAAGTCAGTCAACTTGTATATCAAACTGACGATACTGGACCCGTGTGCAAATGCACCAACTAGCAGCAGCTTCCCGAATCACGACTCATATCTCGGAATTTTGCTTAGATCTTGAACAAAAATATGGACCAAGTCGCAGCTCATATCTTAAAAAAATTCTTATGTTGGTCTCTCATATCTCAAGGTACCACTGTACATGGAAAGCTAATGCCTTGGGTCACCCTTTCTGAGATTCTCTCCCCTCTTATTCTTTCTTTTGACATATTTTTGTTGAGCTACTGGATACTTAATACATAGTTGTTTGAGATATTTACTTGTTTATGCCAACTGGACTTTCTCAGGCAATGCAAAGCAAATAAGGAAGGGCTTTGACTTCACTTCATCACTCAATTTCAATCACTGTAGGGACATTTTCTATTGTTAAACTCACTCTTGAAAAGCTTCTAATTTCTTGTATTATACAGAACTTTGAACTGAATGGTGTAAAAACATATAATTAGTAATTGTGAATGCAGCTGGCATTTGCAAGAAACACATCTGGATCCATTTTGGTAAAATTATTCGTTTTGTACTTGGAAGCCTTGTGTGTGTGTGTGTGTGTGTGTGTGTGTGTGTGTGTGTGTGTGTGTAATTATGCTCAAACTGTAGCCATCCATATATAGCTTGGGAATACCTGCATATAAGTTGAGTGTAATTACAGGTCATAGAGAAGAGAACAATAGTGGAATAGTAAGAATATCTCTAGCATTTTGTTGTTATTATTATTAAAAGTCAAATTTGAGTCCCTGTTTAGCCATTTATGAACCTTATAAGTTACAAGCTTTGGAAAATAACTTAATGCTCTAACCTCCTTTTATACATTTGTAAAGCAGGAACCAAAGTAGCTATAAAATCAAATGCTTTAAATTACATTACAGTTCTTGAATACAACAAAATATAATCCAAGTATATTTTTTCATTGTTTGATCTTGACAGGATAAATATGTGTTACTCATGTCCACACTATTCTACTAGTTCTAGCAAACATTACTAATTGACTATGGTAGTCTTTTCAAGGACTGTGTATGTATTTATGTGCATATCTATCTGTCTATCAATCTTTAGAGACCTTCTCAATATTTCCCCTCCCCATTTGGTCACTACCAATTATCCGGAGGTGCACACTAAGTACACTTTATTCTTTATTTGGTCTAATTGATAAAATTTTATTTGTATTCAGAGAAATGATAAGTAATTCAATGAGTCAGAAAACATTTATCAAGTACTTGGAAAGGTACTGGATGCTGATGACAGAAATATGAATAGAGTATATTTATGATGTTCTGGAATCTCTTAGTCTGATTGAAGACCTGGTGGAAAAGTTAGTCACTATTAAAGTAAGGTACAGGTTGAAGAAATATTTGATAGTGAAAGGTAATAGGCTAGTGACAGTGAGAAGAAAGAGATTAAAAATCAAACCAGCAGGCCCCAGATGGGCAGAGCATCGTCTCTAGATGGGGATTACAGATGAATCCCAGTCGGGGCATGTGCAGGAGTCTCTCTTTCTATCTCCTTTCCTCTCAACTTGAAAAAGAAGAAAAACAAAACAAAACAACAACAACAACAAAAAACTACCATAAAAATGACAAATTGTAAAAGGACACTCAAATGACTGTAGATTCTGGTCAGCATAATTATTTTTTCCAACAAATTAATAAAAAAAATAAGGTTATTAAAGACATAGGGTTCATCTACATCTGTAAGAAGATGTCTTTTTGGCCCTGACCAGGTGGCTTAGTGCATAAAGTGCCATTCTAATGCACTGAGGTCATAGGTTTGATCCCTGGTCATGGCATGTA
Source organism: Saccopteryx bilineata (assembly GCF_036850765.1). Taxonomy (NCBI): domain Eukaryota; kingdom Metazoa; phylum Chordata; class Mammalia; order Chiroptera; family Emballonuridae; genus Saccopteryx; species Saccopteryx bilineata. The sequence continues at coordinate 182,568,369 of NC_089491.1, read as the reverse complement.
CAAGAAGCAATCAATAAGTACACAATTAAATGGAACAACTAAGTGGAAGAACAAGTTGATGGTTCTCTTTCTCTCTCCCCTTTCTCCCCTCTCTTGCCTATCTTCCTCCCCCTTCACCTTCTCCTCTCCCCTTTCCTTACCCTCTTTTTCTCTATCAATTAAGGGAAAATAATTTTTTTAAAAAAAGACCTCTTCTTTTAAATAGAATATTACACAATAGCTGTGTCTGTTCTAACATTAATTTGCAATGGGAGGGGTGCCCCCTTTCACCACTCTTATTCAACATAGTTCTGGAAGTCCTAGTCACAGCAATCAGACAAGAAAAAGAAATAAAAGGCATCCAAATTGGAAAAGAAGAAGTAAAACTATAAATATTTGCAGATGATATGATATTGTACATAGAAAATGCTGAAGTCACAGTCAAAAAACTACTAGACCTGATAAATGAATTCAGCAAGGTGGCAGGATATAAAATTAATACTCAGAAATCAGAGGCATTTTTATATACTAACAATGAACTACCAGAAAGAGAAATTAAGGAATCAATCCCCTTTACCATTGCAAACAAAAAAATAAAGTACCTAGGAATAAGTTTAACCAGGGAGATTAAAGACTTGTACTCAGAAAATTATAAAACATTGATAAAAAAACCCAGGGAAGATATAATCAAGTGGAAGCATATACCATGCTCATGGTTAGAAAGAATAAACATCATTAAAATGTCTATATTACCCAAAGCAATTTATAAATTCAATGCAATACCAATTAAAATACCAATGACTTACTTCAAAGATATAGAACACATATTCCAAAAATTTATATGAAACCAAAAGAGAACACAAATAGCCTCAGCAATCTTGAAAAGGAAGAATAAAGTGGGAGGTATCACACTTCCAGATATCAAGTTATACTATAAGGTCATTGTACTCAAAACAGCCTGGTACTGGCATAAGAACAGGCTTATAGATCAATAGAACAGAACAGAGAACCCAGAAATAAACCCACACCTTTATGGACAACTGACATTTGACAAAGGAGGTAAGAGCATACAATGGAGTAAAGACAGCCTCTTCAACAAATGGTGTTGGGAAAATTGGACAGCTACCTGCAAAAAAATGAAACTAGACCACCAACTTACACCATTCACAAAAATAAACTCAAAATGGAGAAAAGACTTTAATGTAAGCCATGAAACCATAAGCATCTTAGAAGAAAACATAGGCAGTAAGCTCTCTGACATCTCTCACAGCAATATATTTGCTGATTTGTCTCCACAGGCAAGTGAAATAAAAGACAGGATAAACAAATGGGACTATATCAAACTAAAAAGCTTCTGTACAGCTAAAGACAATAAGAACAGAATAAGAAGACAAACTACACAATAGGAGAATATTTTTGACAATGCATCTCATAAGGGGTTAATAACCAAAATTTACAAAGAACTTGTAAAACTTAATACCAGGAAGACAAACAATTCAATCCAAAAATGGGCAAAAGAGATGAATAGACACTTCTCCAAAGAGGACATACAGATGGCCAATAGGCATATGAAAAAATGCTCAACATCACTAATCATTAGACAAATGCAAATTAAAACCACAATGAGATATCACCTCACACCAGTCAGGATGGCGCTCATCAACAAAACAACACAGAATAAGTGCTGGCGAGGATGTGGAGAAAAGGGAACCCTCCTGCACTGCTGGTGGGAATGCAGACTGGTACAGCCACTGTAGAAAACAGTATGGAGATTCCTCAAAAAATTAAAAATTGAACTGCCTTTTGACCCAGCTATCCCACTGTTAGGAATATACCTCAAGAACACCATAGCGCTGTATGAAAAGAAGAAATGCACCCCCATGTTTATGGAAGCATTGTTCACAATAGCGGAGATCTGGAAACAGCCCAAGTGTCCAGCAGAGGATGAGTGGATTAAAAGGCTTTGGTACATATATACTATGGAATACTACTCAGCCATAAGAAATGATGATATCGGATCATTTACAACAACATGGATGAACCTTGATAACATTATACTGAGCGAAATAAGTAAATCAGAAAAAACTAAGAAGTATATGATTTCATACATAGGTGAGACATAAAAATGAGACTCAGAGACATGGACAAGAGTGTTGGGGTTACAGGGTGGGGGGGAGGAGAGGGAGGGTGTGGGGGAGAGGAGGTGCACATAGAAAACCAGTTAGAAGATGATGAAAGACAATTGGACTTTGGGTGATGGGAATGCAGCATAAGCAAATGTCAAAATAACCTAGAGCTGTTTTCTCTGAACATATGTACCCTGATTTATCAATGTCACCCCATTAACATTAATAAAAAAAAGAGAATTTGTCTCAGGGCTAATTCAGGCAGTTAGAAGAATAGTATAAGGATGCTAATTCTGCTTCTCAGACCACAGCCTGCAAAAGGGGCCCTAAGAAAATTGGTGATTTGGCTCCTCTGATTTTGTCAATTGGATTTAAAAAAATAGGTTAGGAATGCCCTGAAATGGAACTAATAATACAACAGCATAAATTTAAAGGACTTATAGATACTGGAGCTAATGTATCTGTTATTGCTAAGCTACATTGGCCTCCTTCCTGGCCCACTCATGCAGCAGTCACAGAATTACAAGGTATAGGGCAGAGTAAATCCCTCAACAAAGTTTTAATTTTTTACATTGGGAAGATTAAGAAGGTCATTCTGGATTTTTTAAGCCTTATGCGCTCCCTGGATGGCCAGTTAATTTGTGGGGTAGAGATATTTTGAAAAATACAGAGCATTGCTTGTCAGTCCTAATGGTTTAGTCAGTACTCAGATGCAAGATCGGGGATTTTTGCCCACTAAGGGACTAGGGAAAGAACAGCTAGGAATTCTCACCCTCATAGAAATGGCATCCAATACCAGAAGGTGTGGATTAGGATATCAAAATTTAGCATAGGGGCCTTGGTAGCTCCTGCCACCTCAATAATGCATTGTGCAGACCCAATTACTTGGAAATCAGATAATCCTGTATGGGTAGACCAATGGCCCCTTTCTCAGGAGAAACTTAGGGCAGCTGCTCGATTGGTACAAGAGCAGCTACAGGTTGGGCACATTGAACCATCTAATAGCCCATGGAATACACTTCCATATTTTGATCTTGTTGCCTCCTTGATTATCAAGGGGCATCATAGGTGACCCTTATAGCTTATAGGTTTTGAGCCTCAAAATTATGCTTGGTCCTTTTTTCAAAGGATTAACAACAATGGCTCTGGGAAATTTCCACTAAATGGCAAATCCCTTTTGCAAATCAATGGACAACTTTATACTGAAACAGTCAACTTACAATCAGCTCAAAGACTAGAATTATATGCCATTATCATGGCTTTTCAGCATTTGCCATATTCCTCCTTTAATCTATATACAGACAGCAAATATTTACTTATGGTTGTTTCCACTATAGAGACTGCTATCTTAGGGACAACTGCGGATGAACTATTTCAGCAGTTCCTCCTTCTTCAAAGACTTGTATGTCGACATAGAGCTCCGTGTTTTATAGGACATACTCGAGCTCACTCCATGCTCCCTGGAGCTTTAGCACAAGGGAATGCCCTTGTTGATCAAGCTACCCAAAAGAAAATTATTTGGAGCAACCATGACAGATAGAACAATTCAGTCTCATACTATTCATCACCAGAACGCTGCAGCCCTGTGTAAACAGCTTCAACTTTCTCGGGAAGCAGCACGGCAGATTGGTAAATCCTGTCCAAGGTGTCCTATACTACAATCTGTCCCTTCATTTGGAGTTAACCCTCAAGGACTCCTACCAGGACAACTTTGGCAAATGGAGGTTACTCATATACCTTCAGTTGGCAAACAGCACTATGTCCACGTTACAGTGGATACTTATTCTGAATTTATATACATAGTGACCTCTGCCAGAACAGGAGAGGCTGCTAAGCATGTTATAGCTCATTGTCTGTATCCATTGTTCTATTATTGGATTTCCTAAACTGGCTAAACTGAATATGCTCCTGCATATGGAGCAAAAGCATTTACTGTATTTTGTCATACTTACAATCTTTAAAGTTAAGGTGTTATTAAAGTGTACTCAGCAAACATTTTAAGGTCAATTTAAAAAAAAAAATTAAGAGGGGGTAGTCATATCCTGGAACTCTTACAGGTCTACCATATCATGTTTTTTACTTAAAAAAAATTTACATTTCTTTGGAATGCTGATGAACAGGAGACACCAAATCTTTTTCACCTGCAAACTACTACCTTCTTTATTTGATCCAGCTAATAACACTGTTTTGCCTTTTTCCAAATAGCTCCAGATATATGGAAAAGATTTATATAGGCGGATGGGGATCCTCAAACCCCTCAGTGAGATCTTCTGAGCATGGTTTTTAAGATACCTAGAGGCAGAAAAAGCCCAATAGAGATCAGGGGAACTACCAGATTTTAGGATACACCCTTAAAGGCTCCAACGCCCCAAAGGGGTCTCATAGGATGCCATCTGGGTCCAGCTTCAATAGTGGAAAGGAAGGTCATTGAGCTAAAGCCTGCCAGGCTTACATGCCTCTGCTGTGAGGAAACAGGGACACTGGAAGGTAGGCTTCCCCCTCGCTCCTCTAAGGGAGGGTTCAGTCTCTTCCAGCCCTGCTCCAGCCACCTATGACTTAACGTTGCCCAGAAAGCTGGGATTTGCCACTGAAGGCTGAAGGTGCCCAGGGCCATCTGCCCCATCTACGACACTGTGGACGAGCCTAGGGTATTTCTTCCAAGAAGCAGGTAAACTGATCTCATTTTCACAAGGGCCACTTAACTATGTCTTGCCTGAATAGTCAGGTATTTTATTCTTCCCTCAAAGATCTCTGTTGTGGGTGTTGATAGTCCTATTTTCTGCTGCTTTGTTTAATATATAGTGTTTCCTTTATTCCTCCTACCTCAATGCTCCACTCATATTTCAGGCTGGAACCTACTCCTAATTTAGAGCTCTCTTTCCCCCTTTTGCCAACTTCTATTGTGAATTTAACTTTGCCACCCAGCTTAGTGTATCCCAAGCTTCTCTTTACCACGCCACAGTTGCAGAGCTCCAGGGAAAAGCACCCTGGTCTCATCTCTCCAGGCAGAGAACAGAGGCTCCATTTCCACACATGCTGCATATGGCTTTTCCAGTCTACCCAAATCATTAACAGCTAGAAGCAGTGGTCATTGGGACTTGGACATGAGCTGCAAAGTATAGAATTGTAACAACAATTCCAATGCCATGCGGACTGTTCCTGGATGTGAATTTTTTTCTGGACTCCTGCTCCTTGTGATAGCTCCTAATGAACTGGGGTTGAGTTGCATTCACAGGGATTTGGAATGGTGTTGGTGCCAACTTGGACTTGGTGAACATGTTAAGGACACTACTCTTTTATGGATTTTTGTTGTATTGGCCAAGAGTTTGCTTAAAGGCTTTAATCACTGTAAAAAAAATAATATATATATATATATATATATATATATATATATATATATATATGACTGGATAAAGAAGATGTGGCACATATACACTAGGGTATAATACTCAGCCATAAGAAATGATGACATCGGATCATTTACAACAAAATGGTGGGATCTTGATAACATTATACAGAGTAAAATAAGTAAATCAGAAAAAACCAAGAACTGCATGATTCCATACATTGGTGGTACATAAAAATGAGACTGAGAGACATGGACAAGAGTGTGTGGTTATGGGGTGGGGAGGGAAGGAGGGAGAGGGGAAGGAGAGGAGGAGTGGCACAAAGAAAACTAGATAGAAAGTGACGGAGGACAATCTGACTTTGGGTGATGGGTATGCAACATAATTGAATGACAAGATAACCTGGACATGTTTTCTTTGAATATATGTACCCTGATTTATTGATGTGACCCCATTAAAATTAATAAAAATTAAAAAAAATTGCAATGGGAATATAGAACTTGACAAAAGTTCTTCAGTTGTTAACACCAAAAAGAACAAATTAAGCCCAAAGTTAGCAGAAGAAAGAAAACATTAAACATAAGTGTGGAAATAAATATAATAGAAACCAGAAAAATAATAAAAAGATAAAAAATAAGAGCTGTTTTTTGAGGAAGTAAAGAAGATTAGCAAACTTTTAGCTAGAGTAAAAAAAACCCACAAAAACTAAAATGACTCAAATAAATAAAAATAGAAATGAAGAGAGGAAGTTATAAATGATACCACAAAAATACAGAGGACCATAAGAGACCACTATAAACAATTATATGGCAAGAAATTGGATAATATAAAATAAATGGATGATTTGCTAGAAATAACCTACCAAAACTGAATCATGAGGAAATAGAAAATCTGAACAGACCAATAATTAGTAAGGAGATTGAATCAGTAATCAAAAATCTCCCAAGTCCAGGACCAAATGGCTTCACTGGAGTATTGTACCAAACATTTAAAAAAAAATTAACTCTGATCCTTTTCAAAATCATCCAAAAAATTGAAGAACAATAAACAAATCCAAACTCATTGCATTAGGTCTGCATTACTTTGATAACAAATTCAGATAAGAATACTATAAGAAAAAATTATAGACCAATATTCTTTATAAATATAGAGGCAAAAATTATCAACAAAATATTAGTAAACCAAATTCAACAACATATGAAATGGCCCAGAAACCATAACCTAGTTAGATTTATCCCTGGGATGAAAAGACATCTCAAAATATATAAATCAATAAATGTGATACACTGCATTAATAGAGCAAAAGATAAGAATCATATTGCCGTGTTAATAGATGCAGAAAAACTTCAACAAAATGCAACATCCTTTTATTAAAAAGCTCTCAATAAATTGGCTATATAAGAAAGATAGCTCAACATAAAAAAGGTTGCTATTATAACCCCCCCCCCCCAAAAAAAAATAATTATATTCAATGGTGAATGGTTGAAGCTGTTCCTCAGAGCTTGGGAACAAGACAAGGGTTCCTACTCTCATGACTCTTATTCAACATATACTGAAAGTCCTAACTAAAACAGTTAAGAAAAAGAAATAAAAGTCATTAAAATAAAAAAGGAGACTTGATTTGAGGTAGTGACTATACAATACAATATACAGATGATAAAAGAAAGTAAAATTGTTGCAGTTTCTAGATGATATAATCTCATATATTGGGTTGTTGAGTTATATATGTATATATCTCCTGCCATTTGCAACAACATGGATGAACCTTGAGGGCATTATGCTTAGTGAGATAAACCAGACAGAGAAAATCAAATATTGTATGATATTACATATGTGGAATAATAAAAGCTAAACTTAAAAAAAGTAGAATGGTGATTGCCCAAGTCTAGGGGATGGTGAATTTAGAGAGATGTTATTAAATGCTACAAACCTGCAACTAGTAGATAAATAAGTTCTGAAGATCTAATGCACAAGATAGTTATTTTAGTCAATGACATTATTATTTAGTTCAAAATTGCTAAGACCCTAGACCTTAAATGTTCTCATCACACAAAAGAAATAATTATATGCCATCAGAGAAGTGTTAGTTATAAAGCTACTGTGGTAATCATGGAGCAATATGTAAATATATCAAATCAAAATGTCATATACCTTTAAACTTATATAATGTATGTTAATTTTTTTTTAATTTTTATAACAGAGACAGAGAGAGAAACAGAGAGAGGGACAGACAGACAGGAAGGGAGAGAGATAAGCATCAATTCTTCATTGCAGCTCCTTAGTTGTTCATTGATTGTTTTCTCATATGTGCCTTAACAGGGGTGGGGGTGGGCAGGCTACAGCAGAAAGAGTGACCCCTTGTTCAAGCTAGTGACCTTGGGCTCAAGACAGTGACCTTGGGCTTCAAGCCATCAACCTTTGGGCTCAAGCCAGTGACCATGGGGTCATGTCTATGATACCATACTCAAGCCAGCAACCTTGCACTCAAGCTGGTAAGCCCATACTCAAATGGGATGAGCCTGCACTCAAGCCAGTGACCTCGGAGTTTTGAACCTGGGTCCTCTGCATCCCAGTCTGACACTCTATCCACTGCACCACCACCTGGTCAGGCCAATGCATGTTAATTATATACCAATAAAAATAATATCTATCAGATAGTAGTATATTCTAAACATTAAGGATATAAATATGAGTTAAACAATCCCTTTGATGTTAGTGCATTTACTGAAGAGAGATGTTTAAAACAATAAACTTTTGTTAATTTCCAAAATTCATTGTAGTAGATATTGAGTGAGAATTTTTCACTGTGATTCTTTTCTTTTTTTAAATTAATTTTAATTTATTGTGTTTACATAGATTCAAGTGTCCCACCGAATACATCCTCCCCACCCCTGTGTTTCCCTCAACATTCCCCTTGCACCCCTCCTCCAAAGCCCTCCCCTCTTCCCTCCAGGATTTGCTTTCCTGCTCTCTATAACACTCTGTTGTGTATATATAATTTCACCAATCTCTTTCCCTTCTCTGATCCCATCTTCTCATCCCCCTTCCCTCTGTCCACTTTCCTTCTGGTCCCTTTGATCCTTCCTCTGCCTCTATTCCATTCCTCAGTTCATTGAATTCCTCAAATGAGTGAGGTCATATGATATTTTTCTTTCTCTGCCTGGCTTATTTCACTTAGCTGGTGGGAATGCAAACTGGTGCAGCCACCGTGGAAAACAGTATGGATATTCCTCAAAAAATTAAAAATGGAATTGCCTTTTGACCCAGCCATCCAACTTTTAGGAATATATCCTAAGAACACCAAATCACTGATTCAAAATAAGAAATGCACCCCCTATGTTTATGGCAGCATTGTTTACAATAGCCAAGATCTGGAAATCTTGTGTCCGTCAGCCCAAGTGTCCATCAGTGGATGAGTAGACTAAAAAGCAGTGGTACATATATACAATGGAATACTATGCGGCCATGAAAAGGAAGGAAATCTTACCTTTTGTGACAACATGGATGGACCTGGAAACTATTATCCACTGTGATTCTTATGTATTCTTGTGCCTCCTCCCTTTCATAGCTGTTCTGTGCCACCCTCTTTTGCATAAGAAATTTGTCTCTGACTTTGTGATAAACCCCTCATCCTCATTCTCTGTCAGTAAAGTCAAAATTGCCCAACCATTGCTAACACACACACACACACACACACACACACACACACACACACACACACACATTTCTTGATTTTGGGAGAACTTCTTTTGACCAATTGTTGTTAGAGAAATAATAAAAAAGAAAACCTTCTAACTCCCAAAACCTCTTCACAAGGATAATTTCTTTAAAGTTTTATTATAAGCATTAAGCCTGAATGTGATATGTACCAAAGACAATGTGCTAAGAGATTGCAAATAGAGAAAGAAATCTTATCCTTATATATAGGCAAGCAGATACAACCATTGCATGCATGTCCTAAAGATGATAACTAGGCCTCATGTAAGAGTACTTGGCAACACCATTTGTCACATATAGTTAGTTCATTCAAATTAACCAGGTATTGGGGTGACCATCTGTATTTGTTAATTGCTTTTATACAAAGTGAAAATAAACATTTCATAATTTCATAACAGGGCTACTTTTGGAACTTGGAGTCAGGCACTTGCTAAAATGTTCGGCCCCCTATAGTCCCACAGAAACTGGGCAGCAGGGGTGCTAGCTCTCCGGATATTTACATTTCACAGAGATGATTTCAGGTCCTTGAAAAAGACATTCCTGGGTCATAAAGCTAGCAAGATGCTTAATAACCTCTAAAAAGATTGAGATGCACTTCAAAGAGAGAGAAATAATTTACAAGTTTTCTAAAATCAATGTTCTAAAGAAAGGGAAAGCAGAGAAGTCTCTTTATTTTCAAGGAGAATTAAGCCTTTTACATTTAATTTATACTTGCCCTTACGCTAGTCTTAAAATAAGCTGAAAATTATGCAGACCTTCCTGCTAATATTCTATAAAATTACTGCCCTTATTAGGATTCTTTGAAGCCTTCTCCTGCTAAGCATTTTTTGAAGTCTTATTTTAATTGTACCATGATTGATTTTCCTCTTTCTAGCTATCATGTGGAGTCACGGTTCTTAAAGTATAGCTCACATTGACTTAACATGTTTTCCATAGATGGTGGTCAATGCCTAGAAATGTATTTCAGCTGTTTCTACATTCTCATGAGTATACTGTACTTGATTTTACTTCCATAGTTAGTGGAGTTTAGGGATTCTCTTAGAGATCCATCCTCAATGTTCCTGCTATGTACCCAGGCATCCCAAATATGGATTCTGTCCCCAGGTGCAGAACATATATTTGATATTTGGAATGATTAACAAATCAGCATTATATCAATGAAATCAGCTTAATATTAATCTTAAAATAATTCTGTTTCTAAGTCCCTCAGCAATATTCAAAATTTTAGCTGAAATCTTCTATATATTGTATTTTTTCTCCCCCTCCTCTCTTCTTTTCTCTTTACTTCCTACCAAAAAATTTCTCTTCATTGTTAATGAAGAGCAATTTGAGGATCGCTTTTGTTGTCTTGAAGGCTGCCAACACATGCCCATAGGAGCCTACCTTTTCTTCATGGCTTAAAAATGTGCTTCCTAATTATTTTCTCTACAAGTATTTCGATACTAGCTTTCAAAGTTAATACTGCTATATTTCTTTATTTGAAAAATGTATTTCCATACCACGACAAAGTAAAACAAATTAAGCAAAGGAATGAGGCTATGAGGGCACGTGAGTTATCCTAAGCTGGAAACAATTAAAGTATAAGGTTACTGTACAAAATGCATAGTCTGTGGTCCTTTTGGTTTCTTGGATGAGGATCAAATGGTTTTGTTCTGCAGACACTTTTCATGCTGTAGCCAAGGGAGAGGTGTGCACATGTAGTAGAAAAGTAAGTGACGAACTAGGGGGGTCAATCAGCACAGGTAAGGCAGAAATGCTGGTTCCTCTCATTGGGCAAACAATATTTGAGCTTATCAGGTGCAGAGCCTGAGATAGCACTTCCAGGCGAAGGCTTGCCCATAGTCCTGCTGCATAGGTTCAAGGAGCATCAGATAGACCAGACACACTTTGGAAGGCGTGGTGGTGGTTGGTTGAGTGGGGAGTGAGCAATAAGGTCAGCAAACAAACAGGCCTGATCATGAAGGGCCATGGGTGCATAGTAAGGTGCTTAGTATTTATCTTGAAGTCAGTGGGGGGATTACTGAAGACTTTTTAAGCAGGGGAGAGACGTAAACAGATCTATACTTGAAAAATTTTCTTTCTAATAATTTACAAAATATGAGTCCTTGTCTATAAATTATTTTTGAATTTCTTTTCTTAATTCATAAGCACAATTCTCTATACAGAAAAAGTAAAGAAATGTGTGTGTTCATTTGTGTATATGTGTGTAACTCTAAGCAAGAATTGTAGTTATAATTTAATTTAAACAGACAACATTCACTTTTAGTTAGAGTTAAGCTTTCTTGGTTATCAACAAAACATGGACCCCAAAAATTATTTTTAGTTTAATTCTGATATAAAAACCAAAAAGTACAGGGTAAAAATGTCAGGTACTTATTTTGAAAGCCTAGGTAACATGAGTTTAAAACATTTAAGTTGTTGGAGCTAGGTTTTGACAATTCATTCAAAAATGATTGTATTCTTATTTTCTGGGCTTCTATAAGAATATCTCTTTTCTTTACTATGAGACAAAGCTGCTAAATTACTAAATATTGTTAACATAGCAGGCTGAAAGCTTATAGCCATAAAAAAGATTATTAGCATTTTCTAAATAACATATTTGAAAATTCTACAATCTCTTCCAAACAATCCAGTTTTACTAAAAACTGAAAGTATTTAAAGATTCTGTTATTAAAAATGATTCTTTTCAGCATCTTGAATAAAGTTAATCGAAGCGGTGTTATTCATGGTAACAGAAAATACTGCAAGATGTTAACAATTATCACATTCAAGCAAGAAATAGGTTGCATCTGATTATTTGATCTATTCATATTTTATAGAAATTCTAGACTAGCTAGAGAAATGAGCTAGCCAAGAGCAAAGTAAAATTATTTCATTCAAAAGGGTTTAAAACTTATTTATGATGGTGTCATCGGGGTTGGAAAGTGTTATTTGCAGAGACCAAAATCCAACTGGGGAAAAGATAGGCTCAAAAGTGACACAGACACAGAAGGAAACACTCATACTGACACAGTAATAGTATGTCTAAAAATCATATTTTTACTTCCTGACATTTAATGCAAAATATGAGCTAACATATCATTAAGAATGTTGGTTTTGTTAGGTAAAGTGAATTATAACAGTATGGAAAGGTAAGGACTAATGGTGCACTAGAAAAGAACATGATTATATCATAATTCACTTTTACTTACTGGTTTCTGTTGATGAGGAGAAAAATATTAAGGGAAAGATCCTAGCCATTTGTGTCCTCTTAAGAAGTAATTGTTTCTTTAATTATCTTCAGTAATAATTTGGGTAATGTTTGGATTAATCTTTTTATAATGTCAAAAATATTAGAAACATGAAGCTAAATTATGCTTATATGGATGGGTGAATTTCATTGTAAATGCCTGCTTTTATTAACATATTATTAGAGGTGCTGCCTACCCCATCTTGGTGCAAATGGAATAAACTCAGGAGGCCCCTGAAGCCCACGTGTAAGGCTAAGTAGATATTCTCCGTCAGAGTCTGTAATACACTAGTGTGTGTTGCTGGTGTGCTGAAGTAATTATCCCTTGGCTCTTGTGGCCTGGGGGTATTTCAGACAGATAAATCCCCAGAATACGAGCAAATAACACCTATCTTTGTCTACAGCTGAACAAATTTCACTATGTTTAAAGGTTTGAGATGCCCTGGAAATACACTTATGGTGAACATAAGAAAATCTGAGGTGGGACTGCCTGTTCTAGCAAAGACTATCAATGAATAGAAACGAACTCAGCTTGGGTCTTGATTCACTTTCATTTGTGAAACCTCAGTTTTTTCACCTGCGAGATGGTGCACAACTTTTTTATTTACCTCAGAGTTCATTTTGAAAATGAGAAGAATGTCTGAAAACTCCTTTCTAAGTATAAATACAGGCAGCCTGAAACTCTTTTCAGGTCCAATACCTGATCAGAGCAAAACAGCAGTTGCAGGAGTATTCACCAATGGTTCACAGGTGAATAGGTATGCATGCCTGTTATTAAAATTCAAGTGGTTGCATGGAAAGGTGTATTTGCAGTGGAATAAACTTAATTTTAGATGTTGGTTCTGTAAAATGTCATAAGTTTCTGAACACTGAGAAAAAGCAGACAATTAAAATATAATTTGTAGCATTATTTATAATGTTTAGAATGGTCTCATTTATATTGAGAGGGACACTTGAATTCATGTTAACATAATAAATTAAAATTAAAAATTAAAAAAGAAAGAAAATGAATAAAAGGTCTCTTTACCATCTACTATATATCTATCTGTGCATTCACACACAATGCTTTTTTTGTGTGTTAATATAAGTACTAATAATTACATGACAAGATTATTGTGATAGTAAACATTAGAAATAAGAGATATAATAATTAAGTACCCGTGTTACCTGCTCTTGGCCTCTTTCCCTGTATGTGCTAAAATGAGCAGGATGATGACGAGATCTTTTCAAGGACAGCACGTTGATACTTTAGGATGAACACTTCTTTCTTGTGAATGGCTTTCCTATGCACTATAGTATGTACAATATCTCCAGACATTACCAAATGTCCTCTAGTGTCAAATCGCCTTCTATTAAGAATTACTGTTCTAGACATTTCCAGGAAAAGAAACCAACCCCAAATGGGACATATTTAACAGCCACTTTGTATCAGCCCTAAGGAGCTGCAAAGGATAAAGATCTCAAAAGAGGATTAAAAGAGGACTCTCCAAAGAGATGCTATATTCCCTGCCAGAAAAAGGCCAAAAGTATGTGCCATGGAGAAGCAGTGGTTTTATTATTATTATTACTATTATTATCATTATTTTTAGTGAGACAGAGAAAGAGAGAGGGACAGATAGGGACAAACAGACAGGAAGGAAGAGAGATGAGAAGCATTAATTCTTCATTGTAGCACCTTAGTTGTTCATTGATTGCTTTCTTATATGTGCCATGACCGGGGGGCTATAGCCAAGTCAGTGACCCCTTTCTCAAGTGAGTATCTTGGTCTCATGCCAGTGACCATGGGGTCATGACTATGATCCTGCACTCAAGCTGGCAACCCCATGCTCAAGTTGGATGAGCCTGCACTCAGGCCAGCAACCTTGGGGTTTCAAACCTGGGTCCTCAGCATCCCAGGCTGACGCTCTATCCCCTACACCACCATCTGGTCAGGTGAGAAGCAGTGATTTTAATTGTTTTCCTATGAGTCAAAAATCTGACTTGGCATCATTACCAAATAATGTCCTTGTATTTCACCTATTCCCATCACTGTTATTCTTCAGGTAGAAAACAATAGATGATAATTAAACTCTTTTATTAGTGTAAGACTGATAACTGGACTCTAACACTTTCATTATCATATTATCATCATTATCATTTTAATTACATTGGGTAAATTGAATTAATGTTTTGATTATCTGATTAATTGATCTCTGAAATTAACTCCATTAAAGACGACCATGTGTGTAAGACTAAAAATAAATTACAATAGCCTTTGATCATACAGAGCTGAAGATGTAATACTGTGGCATATTTTGCTATTTTGGAATAGAATAGTCCTAGCTATCATGAATTGGGTCTAGTTCTCCTTGCTATCTATGTCTAGCACTGTGATGCTGATTATGCAGCAACAAGAACATTGGCAATCAATCCCCTACTGTGCAGTATTGGCTTCTAAAACAGAATCAGGACTGTCCCCTCCCTTGTACCCATTAATACATTCTTACATCGTTTGGAGCCTATATCTACTAGGAAACAACAGAACAGGAAGTAGAAGATGGTGCTTAGTGGGATACAGAATTCTGATATATATGATTTTCTTATATTAAGCACTGTAGATGATAGGGGCGAACAAAAGATGTATATGTTTAGCATATACTTGAAGATGTCTTTTATGTACTAAATCTATGTAAGAAAGAGATACAGACTGTGTTGGTGAAATAATTTATTTTTGTTTCTGATAGAGAATAAAAGAATTAGGGAGAGATATACCTTTGTTCAGCAAGGTCATACCAGATAAATCCCAATGGATCAGCACAGGTGGGCTATGTATTTCTTACTATATCTGTTTACTTTAAGATTGACAGTGGTCATTTTACAATAACCTAATAACCGAGGAGCAGAATAATGGGTAATCTGTATTCTCTTTCTACTGACAATCCTGAGCCAGGCTATTTTTTTTCTTATTAAAAAGAAACAATATGGTGATGTCCTCAAGATGGCAGAATAGCTGGTTCTTGACATCAGTTCCACTCACAGAAAAACCAACTAGCAACTATCCATATACCAGACACCTTTGTGAAAATCCCAGAACCCAGAGGTTAGGCAGTGGCTCCTTCTTGGACAACATAGACTGGGAAGAACCATATTAGAAGGGTAAAAAGAGTGGTTCCACTTTGACCTCATTGTTCCTCCCTCAAGGCAGCACAGCAACACACCGAGAGGCCACACTTCAGCTGACTGTTTCTCTAGTGGGTAAAGAGTCCAAGGTGGACATCCTGCTTCCCAACAGTGTGGAATGCTCTTGGAGGACCACTGGTTCTTGCCTCATGGGGATTATTGGGTGTAACCCTACCACCAAGGATCAGATAGGGATGCTAAAGGGGGATTTGCCTTACAGCAACCAGTGGGTAGACAATGGAAGACCATATTCCTGCTTGAGGTGGTGCTCAAGCTCAGATCCCAACTGAGGGCTTCATGTTGCCCAGGAACTTATTTGGCAGTTCTGCCTTGGCTGAGTCCAAAGCCAATGGTCATATCAGCTGTGAAACTCATTCTTCAGCCCCACATGACCAAGAAAGCATGTCAACAGCCCTGTCCATCTGCTGAATATAGCCTCCAGTCATGCCCAACCAGGAAGTTGGGCATAGATGCCATGCAACTGTAGAACACATTCCATGGCATGCCTAGGCAGAGAAGCAAGTCAATGTGCCCACCCAACTGCTGAACATAACTTCCTCCCCTATCTGACAGGAAGCCCAAATAGTAATCTAAGAAAACTTTGAAGCCCAACCTAACGTACTGCCTGGCCTTAGAGTTCAGCTTACAGCTCTACTTGACAGTACAGCCCAAACATGGCCTTGTCCAATCATTATTCATAGCCTATGTATCCTCTCCACCATGGAGTTTTGATAACAACCCCACACAGCCACAGCCTCTAGCCCCACCCAATTTCAGGGCACAATCTGAAGCCCTGATGGATCATGTTGATCTATCTTCATCCCCACCTGATTGCAGAGTCCAGACATGGGGAGCATAGCCTGTGGCCTCAGGTGACCAGGAGTAATTCAGGACCTCAGCTTGCAGCACCGACTAACTGCAGATTTCAATCAGTGATATCATCCTGTCAGAGAATACAGCCTGTGACATCATCCATCTAGAGATGACTGTCAAACACACCTATTTGACCAATTTAATATAGATTGTTATATTTTATGTAGCCTCATGACAAGCACAAAGGAAAACCCTGTAGACTAAATAAAAAACTAAGCTAAAGGAATCAAAAGAAACTACAACAAAGTTATATCACAAAGGAAGATAGCAGGGAAAGAAAAAATGAAACTAAAAATAATAAAAATAGTTAATGTTAATTGTAGGTTCATATCTATCAATAATTACTTTAAATGCAAATAGCTTAAAATTTTCAATCAAAAGACAAGGTAGCTGGGCCCTGGCTGGTTGGCTCAATGGTAGAGCATCGGCCTGGCGTGCAGGAGTCCCAGGTTCGATTCCCGGCCAGGGCACACAGGAGAAGCGCCCATCTGCTTCTCCACCCCTCCCCCTCTCCTTCCTTTCTGTCTCTCTCTTCCCCTCCCACAGCCAAGGCTCCATTGGAGCAAAGTTGGCCCGGGCACTGAGGATGGCTCTGTGCCTCTGCCTCAGGTGCTAGAATGGCTCTGGTAGCAACAGAGCAATGCCCCAGATGGGCAGAGCATCGCCCCCTGTTAGGCATTCCAGGTAGATCCTGGTCGGGCACATGCGGGAGTCTGTCTGACTGCCTCCCTGTTTCCAACTTCAGAAAAATACAAAAAAAAAAGACAAGGTAGCTGAATAAGGGTAAAGAAAAATACAATGATGTACTGCTTACAAGAGACTCAATTTAGCCTTAAAAACATACACAGACTGAAATTAAGAATATAAAAAAAGATATTCCAAGCAAATGCTAACCAAAAGAGACTAGCAGTAACTACACTTATATCAGAAAAATAGAATTTAAGCTAAAAGTGGTCACAAGAGACAAAATGTCATTAGATGATGATAAAGAAGTTAATTCATCAAGAAAATATAAGAATTGTAAATATTCATTCTACCAATATTGGGTCACCTAAACATGCAAAGCAAATGCTAACATAACTAAAAGGAGAAATAAAAGCAATATAATAATAGCAGAAAACTTTAATACACCACTCTCAACAATGTATAGACAGAAAATCAATCTGGAAATAGATGAACAACACCATAAAACAAATGTGCCTAACAGACATATACAGAACATTTCATCCTATAGTATTTAAATAGATAGTATTTTCAAGTAAAGTTAGAATATTCTTCAGGATAAATAATATGTTTGGCCATAATTGTAACAAATTTGAAAAGATAGAAATTATAGTAAGTATCTATTATTGTGAACACATGATATAGAATAGAAATCAATAACAGAAAGAAAATGGAAAATTTACAGATATGTGGAAATTAAACAACACACTCCTAAAAAACCAATGCTTCAAAGAAAAAAATCAAAAAAGAAATAAAACATAGTAAAACATACCAAAGTAAAACATACCAAAACTTATAGGAAAAAGAGGGAAGTTCACAGCTATAAAGACTACATTAAGAAAAAACAAGCCTGACTAGGTGGTGGTGCAGTGAATAGAGTGTTGGCCTGGAATGCAGAGGACCCAGGTTCGAAATGCTGTGGTCACTAGCTTGAGCATAGTCTCATTTGGCTTCAGCGCAGGGTTACTGGCTTGAGTGTGGGATCATAGACATGACCCCATGGTTACTGGCTTAAGCCCAAAGGTCGCTGGCTCAACTGGAGCTCCCCAGTCAAAGCACATATGAGAAAGGAATCAATAAACAACTAATGTTCCGTAATGAAGAATTGATGCTTCTCATTTTTCTCCCTTCCTGTCTGTTTCTGTCTGTCCCTCTCTGTCTTTCTATTTGTCTCTCTCACTAAAACAAACAAACAAACAAAAAAAAAACCTCTAATAAACAACTTAACATCACACCTGAATGAACTAGAAAAAACTAAGAACTAAGCCAAAAGTTAATAGAAATAAAAATATCAGAGTAGATAAATGAAATATAGAGTAAAAATTAGAAAATTAAAACCTTGTTTTCTGACAGAAAACACAATAAACAAAATAGAAAAAACCCTTTTAGGTAAATTCACCGAGAAAGAAGGCTCAAATAAATAAAATTAGAAATGAAAGAGTAGACATTACAACTGAGCCACAGAAATATAAAGGATAATGAGAGACTTTTTTGCAAAACTATATGCCAACAAACTGGAAGATCTAGAATGAGTAAATTCCTACAAGTATACAATCTACCAAAACTGAATCATGAACTAAAAAAACCTGAATAGACTAATAACTAGTAAGGGGACTGAATCAGTAATCAAAAACCTCCCAACAAGATGACTTCTGGTAAAAAATGGTGGAGTAGGTAAACATTGTGTTCATCTCCTTCCAAGCCACATCAAAATTACAAATAAATGATAGGAGTCACCTGAAGACTAGCTGAACAGAAGTCCTATAACTAAGAATAGAGAGAAGAAGCCATGTCAAACTGGTAGAAGGGCTGGAGGGCTGCTGGAGCCCCAGACACTGTACATCTTAAAGGGCCTGCATACAGACTTACCTACACACAAAATCCAAAGCACAAAATAAAAAACTCACTCAATTTTGTAGGTAGAGTGCAGAACACATTCCTAACAACTGTGGCTGATGTAATGCTGTGAGAACACTCCAGCACCTGAACCCTCCTAGGCACACCCAGGGGGAGCTCACCCGCTGTAAGGAAGTAACTCAGCACCAACCAGGCAGCTCCCTGACCTTTTCAGCCATTGGCTTTGAAGAACATGCTGTAACACCCTATAGGCTGAACCTGTGTATATAAGCTAGCTTACTTCCTGAATAAAGCAAATCTGCATCCAGACCACTGAACCTGGTCTCCAGAGTCGGGTCTCTGTGTCTCCATCATCCTCACCCCCAGTGGGCCTTGTCCACATTCTGGCACCCGGGCAGGGACCTAACTGGCATCCAAGGGATGGGTGAGTGACCCTCTGCAATGAGAAACCTTCTCCCTTACTCCCAAGCCCCGCAAGCTCGAACCCTCTATGTCCTATGCAGAGTAGGCAAGTTAAGTTAGTGAAAAGGATCTTTGTACCTACTGGGAAATCCTCTCAGTAGGTACAAATCCCCTTGGCTCTGGGTTGTGTCTCTTTGGGACCCTGATACTTGGGCCTGAGCTTTCTGGCGCGTCCTTTCAGCCGATGTGCATGAAGGACAAACCTTCCCTCTCGGCCTCATTCCTGCCCTGCTAGCGATATATGCCTGTCTGACCAGTGCTCCTGCTGGGGACCCTCCACCGGTGCCAAAAATATTATAGGCTACCCCTCTCTCTGGGTCTCTACCTTCCTATTTGCCCCTCTCCACTGAGGAGGAAAGTAGTTTAGCCTTTGAGTTTAACAAAAATCACGGCTGAGCATATAGAAATGAAACCAACTGAATTGCTAACTGTGCCATCAGCTCCACCACCTGAAAAAGTGGAAGCCCCCACTTCCACAGTACCTGTTGGGGCTCAAGGCCCCCACCCCAATTCCTCAGACTATAAACCTAACCTGTGTTCTTGCTGTAGACCCATGGGCCAGCCTATACGCACCCGTGTGTCTTTTTTCTTTTCCCCCCTCATTTGTCTGTCTTGTCTATTTTTTTGTATCTCTCGCTCTCTTTCTCTCCCTCTCCCCTCTCTCTGAAATGATGCTGGAAGGACCCAGCCATGGCACAGAGCGGGGACCACACCCTCTTCTAACTCGATTGAAAGGTTATGCTTGTGTTTTTCAGCCAATTTGGATCCCAGGAACCCCCTAACGTGCTTGACAGGGTTTCTTGGGCACCAACTAAGTGGTTCAGTCTTCACCCATCCAAAGCCACAGCCCTGGCCTCCTCCACACCGACCTCACCCAAGGGGAGGAGGTCCTTAGCGCTCCAGAAGACCTTGCAGCCCGTGTGCACGCCCCATCACCTGGGGGGATATGAAGGCTTTGGCTGGGTGGGCCCAGAGTACCAGGCCCTGGTGCTCTGTTCCTGTTTATGTGTGCTATATATAATAACTGCTGCTTTTCCCCACCCTGGCATTATCCTGCCCATAGAGACAACTACAGCAAGGTGTCATTCATCAAGTCCAACTGGCCCTAATTAATAGAGAAGGGGGAAATGTGGTAGAGCACAGAGCACATTCCTAATAGCTGTGGGTGATGCAATGCTGTGAGACTACTCCAGCACCTGAAACCCTCCTAGGCACACCCAGGAGGGAGCTCACCTGCTATAAGGAACTGACTCAGCGCCAACCAGGCAGCTCCCTCATCTTTTTAGCCATTGGCTTTGAAGAACATGCTGTAACACCCTATAGGCTGAACCTGTGTAAATAAGCTAGCTTACTTCCTGAATAAAGCAAATCTACATCTACTGAACCTGGTCTCCAGAGTCGGGTCTCTGCGTCTTCATTGTCCTCACCCCCAGTGGGCCTTGTCCACACACTTTGGCTTCCAGAGCAGATGCAACAGCTTGAAAAGTGCCAGGCACATAGTAACAGGAACTAATATGACTAGCTTTGCTGGAGGGGTGTAGGGAATCACTCATCTTATATTGAACCCTCTAAGACTTGGATTGGGGAACTTTAGTTAAAAACCCTTGGATGCAAACACCAAGAAGCTGTGTGAATGAGTGGCCTTTGTGCAGACACAAAGGAATGCATGTGAATGGGCTTTAGAAAATTAGCCTAGAGGCTCTATTTATTTTTCCTTTTTAATTTTTTAAAAAATTCACTCTTTTCCATTTTATTTTAGATTTTATTTATTTTTGGAGAAAAAGGAGAGAGAGAGTGAGAGAAAGGGGGAGGAGCAGGAAGCATTAACTCCCATATGTGCCTTGACCAGGCAAGCCCAGGGCTTTGAACCAGCAACCTCAGTGTTTCAGATCAACAATTTATCCACTGTGCCACCACAGGCCAAGTAGCCTAGAGGTTCTAGATTGCCCCTTCCTTTGTTCTTGTTAATTAGCAAAAGAAAAGGAATGTCCTGAACCAAATTAGCCCTTTCTCCATGTCAGCAAGTGGCTATTAGTTATTCTTTCTTCTTATCACCTGGCCTCTCTCCCTTGTAATACTGTTACCTCTGTTCTGTTTTTCTGATCATTAAAAGCTAAAGGAAAAAGAAATTCAGGAAATCTTCTTTGCCTCCCTTGGCAGGACCCCCCTCTTCCTCTTGATATAAGTTTGTGTCTTGAGTAGGTTTCTTCCACGTGACACTGGTAGTTCCCAGTGGGCTGGAATTAGTACAGAGGGGTCAAGAGAGCCCACCCTGGGATGAATGTGCTGGGAAGTGCCATTGTTCATTTCTAGAGTCCTCCCACCACCCAGCTTTCCAACCACCTGGGTGCCAAATCTGAGCTCTCCTTTAATCTGCTAACAAAGTGTGCTTTGCACTGACAGAAGAATCAACAAGGAAACAATGGCCCTAAGTTACACATTAGATAGATGCATTTAATTAATATTTTTAAGACACTTTAACCCAAAGCAACTGAATATAAATTCTTTTCATAGGATATAAAACTAAAAATCAACTATAAGAAAACAACTGAGAAACCCATAAACACATGGAGGCTAAATAACATGTTACTAAGCAATGCATGGGTTACAATGAGATCAAGGAAGAAATGAAAAGCTACGTTGAGACAAATAAAAATGTAAAACAATAATTCAACACCTAAAATCTTAGGACACAGCCAGCCAAGCAGTCCTAAAAGAATTCATAGAAATTTAGGCTAACTCAAGAGAAAAGAAATATCTCAAATAATCTAATTTTATGCCTAAAGGAACTAAAAAAAGAATAAACAAAGGCCAAACTGAGTAGAATGAAGGAAATAATAAAGAGGAAAAATTAACAAAAGAGTTTAAAAAGTAGAGATCAATAAAACTAAGAGTTGTTCTTAGAAAAGATAAACAAAATAAGTAAATACTTAAGGCTCATTCAGAATAAAAAGAGAGGGCCCCAAAAAATTAGAAATAAAAGAAAAGTGAGAATCAATACTACAGAAATACAAATGATTTTAAGAAAATACTAAGAATAATTGTATGCCAATAAATTGAACTTTTTTGAAGGAATTTCTAGAAACATACAATCTTCTAAAATTAAATCATGAAGAAACAGAAAATAGAAATGGACAGTTAGTTCTAACAAAATTAAATCAGCCACCAAAAAATTTTCAACAAACAAAAGTCTTGAACCAGATGGCTTCACAGATGAATTTTACTAAACATTCAAAGAAAAATTAATACCTATTTTTCTCATTATTCCAAAAAAGTTAAGAGGATGTAAGCCTTCCAGACTCATTTTATGAGATTCTCATTACCCTGATACCAAAACTAGATAAAGATAGTACAAAAAATAAATTATAGGCCAATACCCCTTATGACAAAGTATGCAAAAATGCTCAAAAAAATAATAACAGGCCAAATTCAGCAATATATTTTTTAAAATCATATATCATGATCAAGTGGGATTTATTTCTGGGAGTCAAGGTTGGTTCAAAATCAGCAAATCAATAAATGTGATACACCACCATGAACATAAAGGATAAAAATCATATGATCATATCAATAGATATTCAGAAAGCATTTGACAAATCCAGTGTCTATTTATGATAAAAATCCCCAGCAAAGTGGGGATAGAAGGAACAAACCTCAACATAATAAAGGCCATATATGGCAAACTCACAGCTAACATCATATACTTAACGTTGAAAAGCTGAAAGTTATTCTTTAAAATCAGAAACAAGACAAGGATGACCACATTTACCACTTTTATTCAACACAGTACCAGAAGTCCTCGCCACAGTATCAGACCAGAAAAAGAAAAGATGGGAAAGAAAGAAGTAAAATTGACATTATTTGCAGAGGAAAAATACTGTATATAGAAAACCTTAAAGATCACACCAAAGAACATTCAGAACTAATAAATGAACTCAGCAAAGTAGTAGGATATAAAATTAATATTTAGAAATCAGTCACATTTTTATATACCAATGATGAAGTATCAGAAAGAAATTATTGAAACAATCCCATTTACAATTGCATCCAAAGAATAACATAGGAAAGAATTTAGCCTAGGATATAAAAAATCCTGTATTTGAAAAAAAACTATAAGGCGATAAAGAAATAAATTAAAGAAGATGCAAATAAATGGAAGCATCCATAGTGCAGATAGATAGAAAGAATTAAAATTGTTAAAATATTCAAAGAAATCTACAGATTTGATATAATCCCTATCAAAATACCAATGGCATTTTCCACAGAACTAGAACAAATAATCCTGAAATCTATATGGAACCACAAAGGACCCTGAATAACCAAAAACAATATTGAGAAAGAAGACCAGAGTTGAAGGTATTGCACCACCTTACATGAAAGTATTCTACAAGATTATAGTAATATAAACAACATGGTACTGGAATAAAAAAAGATGCAGAAATCAATGATAATGAATAGAGAGCCTAGATATTAACCCACAAGTATATGGTCAATTAATATACAAAGCAGGCAAGCATATAAGAGGGTAAAGACAGTCTCTTTACTAAGTGATGGGGAAACTGGACAGATACATGCAAAAAAGTTAAACTATATCACTTTATTATACCATATATAAGAATAAACTCAAAATTGATTTAAGCAGTGATTTTCAACTGCCAGTTCATGGACTGCTGTCAGTCTTCCAAATTTTGTTCCAGTTCATGAAAGAGTTAACCACTCTGATTAAAGACTTAAATCTAAGACTCAAAACCATAATTATCTTAGAAGAAAACATAGGCAGTAAACTCTGACATCACCCTATTTTTTCTTTTCTTCTTTTTTTTTTTGATATGTCTCCTCAGGCAAAAGAAACATCATCAACAACAAAAATAATGGGATTACATCAAACTAAAAGGAGTCTGAGTCCTGGCTGTTTGGCTCAGTGGTAGAGTGTTGGCCTGGCATGTGTAAGTCCCAGGTTTGATTTCCGGTCAGGACACATAAGAGAAGCGATCATCTGCTTCTTCACTCTGCCCACTTCTTTCTCTCTCTCTTTCTCTTCCCTTCCACAGCCTTCCCATGGCTCAATTGGCTCCAGTTAGTTGGCCTCGAGCACTGAGGATGACTCCATGGCCTCTGTGTCAGGTGCTAAAAAAATGGGTCAGGTTGCAATGGAGCAAAAAAAGGCCCCAATTGGGCAGAGCATCACCCCCTAGTGGCCTTTCCAGGTCTATCCTGGTCAGGGTGCATGCAGGAGTATTGTTTCTGCCTCCCTTCCCCTCACTAAAAATAAATAAATAAATAATAATAAAAGTGTCTGCACAGTGAAGCAAACCGTCAACAAACAAAAGGGCTGCCTACTGTATGAGAGAAAATATTCACCAATGACATACCTGATAAGAAGTTAATAGCCAGAAAATATATGAAACTCATACAATTTAACACCAGAAAAAGAAACAATCTAATTTAAAAAATGGGTAGAGAACCTGAACAGTCATTTTTCTAAAGAGGATATATATCTATCTATCTAATAGATATATGAAAAGATGCTAAACATCACTAATCATCCAGAACTTGGGAGTAATACATTTTGTTCCTAAAAATTTCCTGATGCTTTTATGAAGTACGTCATGCCATCAAAATAAAACTCACAATGGCTGTCTAGCCAGAACTTTGGGTGCTGTGAAAAAATGTCTCTTGGGGCTTGTTGTGAGTAATGGAGACTGCAATAGCATTTGTATCAATACTGGGAGTGACACAAGTGGCATAGCTGGCAGGATTGCATGATCACACTCCCAGTCGGACAAAGGGAATGCCCTTTGGCTGTAACTGGCTTCCTAACCCACTAGCCCAGGTGAGTAACACCATTTGAGAAAGCAGCATCACTTGCTATGTGCTGCTGCATATTGCTTCAGTCATGTGCGGCCTGTGGTATCCATCAGAAGTGTCTCTCTTGCTATAACAATTCAAAATAGTATGATCAAATCCATATGGTCTAATGAGACAGTTAAACCAATAGACATGAGGCCTTAATTGACTACTTACATAGTCATGAATCCTCCATGCCTTGGGTCAGGGAGAGTTAACTAGAGTAGATTGGATCACAAGGCTATTGTCACTGCCCAAGGTAAGCCTTTGGGCTAAAGCAGAAGAAAAAGATATTCTTTCAGGGAAGGAGGAGGCAGATATTTACCTGCAATCACTGAGTTGGTGGGTTGTGCTAGGTCCCTCTATTCTAACCCTATGTGGCCATCTCACTGGCTGCTGTCACTCTTTATCCCCCTACCCAGTTGGATATCATGGGTTCAATCCTAGTGTGATGTTTCCAAAAAACTAATGGAAAAATATAAATATCCTGAACATCCTGGGCCAGTGCTTTCTAAAAGCCACAAGGAGCTTCACTAGCATCTTGATAAATGCAAAACCCCTGTGGAATCTTTTTGAGTGTGGCTTAGTACTTTAGCATACTAACATGCCAAGGCTCTGGTATCACAGTCTGAAGCACTAGGGGATTTTGCCAAAAGCGTGTATCGCATTATTCTGATCTTGGAGAGATCCATTGGAAAGGGAGGTGGCTGCATATGCAGAGAGCTCATGATACATTGCCAACAAATTTTCCCAGTAACAACATGTAAGATCAAGGTAACAGGAGAAAATCAGAAAATACAAACTGTTATCAGAAATTATACCTTAAGTGAAATTCAAACTGTCTTTAGAGATTTTGTGCAACAGGAAGGAGAGAAGGGAGTGAATGGGCTATTGCATGTTTTTAGACTTGGTTCTAGATTATTACTCATGGCACACACCGACTGACAGGTATCTGTAAAGACCCTGAAATCCATAATGTGCTTAAAGATCCATCTGGACTGGAGGATTCCAAAATGGCAACAGAGTAGATGGATGTTCCAACTGCCATCTCCCGGGACCAAGTTGGATTACAACATACTTTAAGAACATTCATCTTGAAAAACCAATTTTGGACTAAATGAAGAGGAGTCCATAACCAAGGATTGCAGAAAAAGCCACAATGAGGCTCATAAGAAGGGTGGAGATGCACATAGGGCTGCCCTGCTCCCAGAAGTGAGCAGTGACTGAGGTTCCAAAGGGACTTTCACTGTGGGGAGGTTCATCTTGTGAGGTGAGGGTCATAAGCCCAAGCCTGGGCACCCCACCCTAGAGCCTAGAAGAGGTGCCCACACAGCATTTGGCAGTGAAAAAAACTGGGTTTCTGTCTGTGTGAAAGAGACGGAGCTCTTGGAGACACAAGCTTGTCTTAAAGGGCCCAAGAAAAAAATTTTGTTCACAGCCATGGCTCCAGAGTTGGGAGGCTGAGAGGCGTAGAGTTGTGTGGGGATAGTGTAAAGTTGGTGGCCCAGGGAGAGACACCATGGAGGACAGGCACTGGAGCCCCTGTGCTGAGTCATTCTCCAGTACTGCAGTCACCATCTTTCTTGGGTGGAGTGTCCCTTTTGTGAGGCATCAGCCTGTGGGAAGTAACTGGCCCACCCTTGGGCATCTCTTCTGTCTGTCCCTATAAAGACTGGGCTGCAGTGGTGGGATTCAGATGGATTGCATCTGTTTGGCAGAACCAATACCTAATTTTATGTTGAGTTTGTGAACCAGGTTGTTAAAATGGCACTTGTAATCAGGGTTCTTTCTAAGTTGGGCACCTGGGCAGCCACCAATGTGGAAATTACAAATTTACATTCCTAACTTTTCTAACATTCATCTGTGCAACAGCATATTCTAAGTGGCCATATAAATGTTCATTCTCTCTATAGGTGAAAAAAGTTTGACAGAACTATGATTGTAATATTTATTTATTTCATTCTATTTCATAGAACTCATTATACTTTGATAAAATACTACATTTTAATTCCTTCGTATTTGTTATTTTAGTAAACAAACATATAATGCAAACATTAATGTAAAGAGAAAAATTGCCAAACTACCAGGGTGTGATAGGCTGTCATTGGATATATCTTAACAAACAGTTTTATTGTTTTTGTCAGGTATTATTTAATATTTTTATTAATATTAATATTTTAAAACTCTTTCTTATAATCTAGTTTTGTGTGCCTTTTTATTGTTCTTATTTAAGTATTAATTGCTTGAAATAATAAACTACCTTTCAGTATGTCATTATGACAGAGAACTGGTTGTTAAATTATTTGAATCCCACTACTGCTGAGCCATTCTGAGAAGCCAGAAAGCAAGGGTGCATTAGTGACTCAGTTTTTTGGTGTTGAGGCTGGAGCTTCCCTCCCAACCCCTGCACTCTCCCCAGACTATCACTGGTGCTTTCACCTCATGGGAGATTTAGTAGAAACTGTCTGGACTGTGGGCAGACCAAATCTCTGGGTCAGAGAGGCCACCCAAACTGGACAACTGGTGGCCACACCCATCAGACTCCTGGTGGTAACACCCTCCTGAAGTCTGTAAAAAAGTCTGGACAGATTGACAGCTGGTGCCAAGGGGTGGGAGCCATAACTATACTCTTCCTAATCCCTGAATTGTCCCAGGCTCTAGACTCTACCAGAGGTTTTATTTCAGTGGCTGAGCCCAACAAACAGCCAGTAGACAGAGGCTGCAAGAGGCAGTGTTAGGGAATCTTGGCCTTTCCTGACCTTCCCCTAGGCCCAGTGTGGGTAAAAGCCAGGCTAGGTGTGTGGCTTGGTATTTCCATGTGCACCTGGGCCCAGCAGAGAAAGTCACAAACTCTGGATTGCTTGTAGCTCCAAGAAGGTTGCTGAGGGCCAGTCATGGCAGTGTGTCCCACTGGTCTGCACCCGGTTCCTTCCAGGGAGGCCAAGGGCTGGCACACTTAGAGGCCAGCTACAGAGAGCATCAGTTCAGGAAATAATGACCTTTGCTGGTGACATGTGCTATGGGAAAGATCATCGAACATTGGGCACAACTGAGGTAAGTTTCAATTTCTGTGGGCAGCAGTGGCAGAACAGGTTGCATGCACTGGGTAGTTGGCTGGCCCCAGCTGGATATCCTGCCATGCTGGGCTAGGTTCCACAGGGGTAAGGAAAAGAGGCTTGGAGCACAAATATTCATGGTGTGGGTCCCCTCAAGCCACTGGTTTTGGTCTGGTCGAGGGGCTTAGCCACTTTCTAGGTGGGGCACAGTCAGCCTCAGGACAGGAATCTCTCAGTCTTACTTCCTAAGACCAGGGGCTCACCAGCTGAAAGAGCTTCTGCAGAGGGAACTACTAGCACCATGCAATTTGAACCTGTTACTCACCTACCTTGGGAGAAATAGAATTGGAGTATCCGGCAGTGTCTGAGGAATTAGGTTCTGGAGTAGGGGCCACTTTCCTAGTACTGAGCTCCTAACCAAGAGACCCTGAAGTCGGGGGCACCACTAGCATTGTATTTCCAACCTCAGCTGCCCAAAGCCACCAAGCTTGCAACCTGTAGAGGGGTTGGTGGGGTGAGGCCAGTCTGAGCTCACACAAGTCTTTCTATAGAAGATAGGAAAGACCACACAGCTGAAAGAGAAGGTGGAACAGCTGAAAATTGGAGGCAAATCTTATGGAGCTTGGGGCTTTCATAGAGCTGCTATCATTTCTAAGCAGGAGGAAGCTGATCCTCTTATATAGGTTGACATCTTCTACAGTACCCAGGCACATAAACAGTAAACAGAACAATAGCTTCACACAGGTAGCCCATATGGGTTACAAACAATGGCTCTGGTCAACCCAAGAAGACTCAGAACCAACACAACCAGTAGTGGGTGGCAGACAGCACCAACACTAGACTTAGCTAGCTACACAACCAGCATGCCCAAAGGAGGAGACCAGCAGGCAGCAGACATTGTTGAGAATAAATACACCCAACAGGACAGACAATGAACAATGCCTAATACACATGACCAAGGTTGATCCTTAGAGCCAGCTGGCCTGGAAGGATAACTCGACCCATGAAAAGACCAAATGAATTTTAATACTCACATACAACATAGGGAAATATTACCCTCAAGAAGCATTCCTAGAGCAAGGAACTCAGGTGGCTTGGAGGTCACTACCACTGAACCCATCTTTCTCATAAAGATGCCCCAACAAATTTCAAAGTCAGACAGAGCACCTAAAACAGAGACAAAATGAGAAGACAAAGAAATATGACCCAAATGAGTCAACAAGAAAAATTCCCAGAAAAAGAACCAAATGAAATGAAAGTAACCAAACTACCAGACAGAGTTTAAAATAATGATTATTAAGATGCTCAAGGATCCTAGAACAACAATAAATGACCACAATAAGAACTTAAAGAGACCTGACCTGTGGTGGCACAATGGTTTAAAGTGTTGACCTGGAACTCTGAGGTCACCGGTTCGAAACCCGGGGCTTGCCTGGTCAAGGCACATATGGAAGTTGATGCTTCCTATTCCTCCTCCACTCCTTCTTTCTCTCTCTACTCTCTAAAATAAAAAAAGAACTTAAAGAGATAAAAAGCTTCAAGAGGGACATTGAAATCATTAGAAAAAACAAGTTAGAAATGACAACTACAATATCAGAAATGAAGTCTGCACTAGAAGGAATCAACATCAGGGTGGATGAAGTGGAGGATTGAATCAACAATTTCAAGGAAAAGATAAACATAAGCACAAAAGCAGAGCAGCAAAATGAAAAGAGGATCAAAAAGACTGAAGAAACTCTAAGAGACCTCTGTGACAATATGAAGAGAAACACCATTTGCATCATAGGGGTTCCTGAAGGAGAAGAGAATGAACAAGGAACAGAGAACCAGTTTGAAGAAATCCTAGCTGAAAACTTCCCTAAACTGATGAAGAAAAAAGTCACACAAGTTCAAGAAGCACAGAGAGTCTTATTAAGAGAAACCCAAGGAGGTCTACACCAAGATACATTATAACTAAAGTGCCAAAGTTAAGAGACAAAGAAAGAATACTAAAAGCTGCAAGAGAAAAGCACTTAATTACCTACAGAGGAGCCCCCATAAGGATAATGTTCGACTTATCAACAGAAAGGCTTGAGGCCAGAAGGGATTGGCAAGAACTATTCAAAGTGATGCAAAACAAGAACTCACAACCAAGACTTCTTTATCCAGCAAGGCTATCATTTAAAATAGAAAAAATAAATAAAAAGCTTCCCAGACAAAAAAAACAACTCAAGAAATTCATTCAACCAAACCGGTACTGGAAGAAATGTTAAAGGGCAGATTGTAAAAAGAGAAAAGAAGAAAATAAATTGAGAGAAAGAGAATTGTAAATTTAAAAAATAAAATGGCAATATATAAGTATATCTCAATAATAACCTTAAATGTAAATGAATTAAATGCTCCAATCAAAAGACATCGTGTAGGTGCATGAATAAGAAAACAGGACCCATACATATGCTGTCTACAAGAAACCCACCAAGATACACATAGACTGAAAGTAAAGGGATGGAAAAAGATATTATATGCAAATGGAAATGAATAAAAAGATCAGGTAGCAATACTTGTATCTGACCAAATAGCCTTTAAAACAAAGGCTATATAGTAAGGGACAAAGAAGGTCCCTACATAATGATAAAGGGAGCAATTCAACAGGAGGATAAAAGCATTGTTAATATTTATGCACCCAATATAAGAGCACCTAAATATATAAAGTAGATTTTGATGAACATAAAGCGTGAAACTGACAGCAGTACTATAATAGTAGGGGATTTTAATACCCCACTAACATCAATGGATAGATCCTCCAGACAGAAAATTACCAAAGAAACAGCAGCCTTAAACGAACACTAAATCGACTGGATTTAACTGATATCTTCAGCATATTTCATCCCTAAGCAGCAGATTATACATTCTTTTCCAGTGCTCATAGTACGTTTTCTAAGATAGAACATGTTAGGACACAAAGCAAGTCTCAGTAAATTTAAGAAGATTGAAATTATATCAAGCATTTTCTCTGATTACAATGGCAGAAAACTAGAAATTAACTATAATAGAAAAACTGAAAAACATTCAAACACATGGAGGCTAAATAGCATGTTATAAAATAATAAATGGGTTAACAATGAGATCAAGGAAGAAGTAAAAAATTTTTTTTGAAGGAAAGAAAAATGAATATACAATAACCCAAAATCTGTGGACACAGCAAAAGCAAAAGGGAAGTTCATAGCATTACAGCCATATCTTAAGAAGCCAGGAAAAGCTCAAATAAACAATGAAACCCTGCACCTAAAATAACTAGAAAAAGAACAACAAAGTCCAGTGAAGGTGGAAGAAAGAAAATAATAAAGATCAGAGTGTAAGTAAATGTCATATGGTCTAAAAAAAAACAAAACAAAAAATCCCCCAAAACACCAAACAATAGAAAAGATCAATGAGACCCAGACCAGGTTCTTTATTTAGAAAGGTAAACAATGTTGACGAATGTTTAACGAGACTCATCAAGAACAGAAGGGAGAGGTTCAAATAAATAAAATTAGAAATGAAAGTGGAGAAGTAACAACTGACAAAACTGAAATACAAAGAATTTTAAGAATATACTGTGAAGATCTATATGCCAAAAAATTGGACAACCTAGGCAAAATGGATAAATTTCTAGAAACATACAGTTTTTAAAACTTAATCTGGAAGAATCAGAAAACCTAAACAGACCTATTACAACAAATGAAATTAAAACAGTTGTCAAAAAACTCCCAATAAACAAAAATCCTAAACCAGGTCATTTCACAAGTTAATTGCACAAGACATTCAAAGAAGAACTAACACCTATTCTTCTCAAGCTATTTCAAACAATTCAAGAGGAGGAAAAACTTTCAAACTCACTTTATGAGGAAAGTATTATCTTCATTCTAAAACCAGATAAAGACACTACAAAGAAATTAGCAAAACCAGATCCAGCAATACATTAAAAAAACTAATATATCATAATCAAGTGGGATTTATTCCATGAAGGCAGGGCTGGAACAATAAACATGGTTTATCACATTAAAAAAATGAGGGATAAAAATACATAATTATATCAATAGATGCAGAAAAAGCATTTGATAATATTCAGCACCCATTTATGGTTAAAACTGAGCAAAGTGGGGATATAGGAAACATATCTCAACATAGTAAAGGCTGTATATGACAAACTGACAGCCAACATCATACTCAATGGGCAAAAATTAAAAGCAATCTCTTTAAGAGGAAATAAAACTATCCAAATAGGAAAAGAAGAAGTAAAACTATCATTATTTGCTGGTGACATGATACTATACATAGAAAACCCTAAAGTCTTAATCAAAAACAAAACAAGCCCTGGCCGGTTGGCTCAGTGGTAGAGCATTGGCCTGGCATGCAGGAGTCCTGGGTTCGATTCCCAGCCAGGGCACACAGGAGAAGTGCCCATCTGCTTCTCCACCCCTCTCCCCTCCTTCCTCTCTGTCTCTCTCTTCCCCTCCCACAGCCAAGGCTCCATTGGAGCAAAGTTTGCCCGGAGCTGAGGATGGCTCTGTGGCCTCTGCCTCAGGCGCTAGAATGGCTCTGATTGCAGCAGAGCGACGCCCCAAGATGGGCAGAGCATCGCCCTCTGGTGGGCATGCTGGGTGGATCCCGGTCAGGCGCATGTGGGAGTCTGTCTGACTGCCTCCCCGTTTCCAGCTTCGGAAAAATACAAAAAAAAAAAAAAAAAAACCCAAAAAACAAAAACAAAATAAAATAAAACAAAAAACTACTAGACCTGATAAATGAATTTGGCAAGGTGGCCGGATATAAAATCAATATTCAGAAATCAGTTGCATTTTTATATACCAATAATAATCTATCAGAAAGAGAAATTAAGGAAGCAATACCCTTCACCATTGCAACAACAAAAAAATAAAGTACCTAGAAATAAATTTAACCAAAGAGGTAAAAGAGTTGTACTTGGAAAATTATCAGACATTGAAAAAAGAAATTAAGGAAGATACAAAGAGAAGTGGAAGCATATAATGTTTTCATGAATAAAAAGAATTAACATCTTTAAAATGTGATTTATTGATGTCGCCCCATTAAAAATAAAATTATTAAAAAAAATGTGCATACTACCCAAAGCAATCTATACATTCAATGCAATTCCTATGAAAATACCAATGGCATACTTCACAGATCTAGAATAAATATATATTTCAAAAATTTATATGGAACTAAAAAGGAACCTGAAGAGCCTCGGCGATCTTGAAAATGAAGAACAAAGTGGGTGGTATCACACTTCCTGATATCAAGTTATACTACAAGGCCCTTGTAATCAAAACAGTTTGGTATTGGCATAAGAATAGGCATATGGATCAATGAAACAGAACACAGAGACCAGAAATAAACCCATGCCTTTATGGTCAATTGATATTTGACAAAGGAGGCAAGAATATACAGTGGAGTAAAGACAGTCTTTTTAATAAATGGTGTTGGGAAAATTGGACAAGTTCGTGCAAAAAAATGAAACTAGATTTCCAACTTACACCATTTACAAAAACAAACTCAGAATGGATAAGACTTAAATTTAAGTCACGAAACCATAAAAATCTTGGAAAACGCAAACAATAAAGACTTCGATATTTCTTATAGCAATATTTTTGCTGTTATATCTTCACGGCCAGGTGAAATAAGGGACAAAATAAACAGACAGGACTATAGAAAACTAAAAAGCTTTTGCACAGCAATAGACA
Source organism: Saccopteryx bilineata (assembly GCF_036850765.1). Lineage (NCBI taxonomy): Eukaryota > Metazoa > Chordata > Mammalia > Chiroptera > Emballonuridae > Saccopteryx > Saccopteryx bilineata. Next base: position 182,534,274 of record NC_089491.1, on the reverse strand, counting down.
ACATTAACAAAATAAAGGACAACCCACTCATTGGGAGAACATATTTGCCAATACGTCTGATAAGGTGTTAATAATCAAAATTTATAAAGAACTTCTAAAACTCAACACCAAAAGGTAACTATCCAAATAAAAAATGGGCAAAGGGCTCTGGCTGGTTTGCTCAGTGGTAGAGCGTCAGCCTGGCGTGCAGAAGTCCCGGGTTCGATTCCCAGTCAGGGCACACAGGAGAAGCGCCCATCTGCTTCTCCACCCCTCCCCCTCTCCTTCCTCTCTGTCTCTCTCTTCCCCTCCCGCAGCTGAGGCTCCATTGGAACAAAGATGGCCCGGGCGCTGGGGATGGCTCCTTGGCCTCTGCCCCAGGTGCTAGAGCGGCTCTGGTCGCAATAGAGCCATGCCCTGGAGGGGCAGAGCATCGCCCCCTGGTGGGCAGAGTGTCACCCCCGCGGGCCGGGTGGATCCTGGTAGGGCGCATGCGGGAGTCTATCTGACTGTCTCTCCTCGTTTCCAGCTTCAGAAAAATACAACAACAACAACAACAACAAAAAATGGGCAAAGGACCTGAATAGACACTTATCCAAAGAGGACATACAGGTGGCCAATAGGCATTTTTCATGTTTAACATGAAAAAATGTTAAACATCACTAATATCAGAGAAGTGCAAATTAAAATCACAGTAAGATATCACCTCTCACCTGTCAAAATGGCTCTCATTAAGAAATTAACATGCCTGACCAGGCAGTGGCGCAGTAAATAAAGCATCAGACAGGGATGTGGAGGACCCAGGTTCGAAACCCTGAGGTCACCAGCTTGAGTGCGGGTTCATCTTGTTTGAGCACAGCTCACCAGCTTAAACCCAAGGTTGCTGGATTGAGCAAGGGGTCACGGGGTCTACTGTAGCCCCCTGGTCAAGGCACACATGAGAAAGCAATCAATGAACAACTAAGATGCTGCCACAAAGAATTGATGTTTCTCATCTCTCTCCCTTTCTGTCTGACTGTTCCTCTCTCTGTCTCTGTCACACATACACACAAAAAGAAATAAACACATAGCAAGTGCTGGTGAGGGTGTAAAGAAAAGCAAACTATTCTGCACTGCTGGTGGGAATGCAGACTTGTGCAGCCACTGTGGAAAACCATATGGCATTTATGCAAATTATTAAAAATGAAATTGCCTTTTGACTCAGCTATTCCACTTTTATCAATATAACTAAGAATACCAAACACTTATTCAAAAGAAGATATACACCCCCATATTTTTGAAGCATTTTTTATAATAACCAAGATCTGGAAACAGCTCAAGTGTTCATCAGAGGATGAGTGGATAAAAAAGTGGTGGTACATTTACACAATGGAATATTACATGGCCATGAAAAAGAAAGATTGCATGGATAGATTGGAGATTATCATACTAAGTGAAATAAACCAGGCAGAGAATGAAAAATATCATATGATCTCACTTATATGTAGAATCTAATGAACATGGTAAACTGATGAATGGAGTAGAGACAGACGCTGGGTCATGGGAAGCAGAGGGACAGCTGTCAGAGGGTCTAAGAGGGATGAGGGGACAAGATCAGAGAAGGTGAGGGGATTAGCTAATTTATATATACATAACACTTAGATACAGGTCATAGGACAGCAATTTAGAGGGAAGGTGGGAGGTAGCAGGTGGAGGGTAAAGGTGTTATATTGGGGCATGTTGTTGGGTGTTAAGGGTGTTATATTGAATGGGACACTTGAATCCACGCTAACACAATAAATTAAACAATTTAATAAAATAATTAAACAATATTAAAAAAAGATATCCGTCTGGATTACCTCTCTGTTTCTTCTGAGCTGCCACAGATCTTGAGCCACTTCAGGTTTTACCTCAATGGGGCAGGACAGAGAAATTCACTACACAAGGCTCCCTGGCCACCAGGGGAAAAGTTGACAGGGTAGTCGATGTCTCTAATGAGAATGAAAGAGAAGAAAAGGCCAAGTTCTCAAGTTTTCATGTTCTGGAGGCAGTACGTCCCTCATTCTCACTAACTCTTCGCTCTATACATGCACTCACACACAAGTCTACACCTTCCCCTGGGATGAGACCCAACAATGAGCTTCAGAAACTGCCCAATAGGCAGTTCAGTATGCACTATTAATCTCACCTGGCTCCACATTTCAAGTGGAGTCCTTGGCCACACATGACTATGCCTCTTGGAGTCTCTTGATGAAACATGAGTCAACCTAGCTTTTTTATGGTGTTTTGAACTAAAGTGCCTATCCCCAGTGGCAGTCCAAGAGACTCCTCTCGAGTGCCAATTTTTGTCATTCTGTTGGGTTTTTTAGAAATCAAGGCCCTAACTGGCCCCTACCCTATAATACTCTGTACCTACCTTCTTATAATGCCCTGGGTTAGAGGTGCCTCCCAGCATATTTATCTACAGAAAGTAGTTGGACTCACCTATATAATAACAATAAAATATCTGAAAAACAACTAAAGAATACTATCCTATTCACAATATCATCAGAAATAATAAAGTACTTAGGAATAAATTCAACCAAGAAGTTAAAAGATCTGTACACTAAAAACTATAAGACTTTGATGAAAGAAATAAAAAAAGTCACAAACAAATGGAAAGGTATCCCAAGTTCATGGACTGAAAGAATATTGTTAAATGTTTATATTACTCAAAGCTATCTATATATGCATTGCAAGCACTATAAAAATTCCAATGATATTTTTCACAGAAATAGAAAAAAACAGTTCTAAAATTTGTATAATGTTACAAAATCCTTGAATAGCCAAAGCAGTCCTGAGAAAGAACAAAGTTGGGGCCATAACATTTTCTATTTTGGAATTATACTACAAAGCTATCATGATGAAACAGTATGGGACTGGCATAGAAATAGACACATTTACCAATGAAACAGAAATAAGAGCCCAGAAATAAAGTCTTGCTTTTATGGTCAGCTAATATTTGACAAGGCAGTCAAGAACACTTAATGGGGAAAAGATTGGCTCTTCAATAAATAGTACTAAAAAAAATTAAGTAACCACATGCAGAAAAATGAAATTACACCCTTATTTTATGCCACTTATTGAAATGAATTAAGCACTTAAACATAAGATCTGAAATCATAAAACTTCTAGAAAAAAATATAGAATGAACTCCCTGACATTGGTCTTGGCAATGTATTTTTGGATAGGACACCAAAAACACAAGAATAGTAAAAGACAAAAGGAACAACATCAAAGTAAAAAGCTCTGCACAGCAAGGGAAACAATAAAAAACCCAAACAATAACTTGAGAAATCAGAAAAAATATTTGCTAATCACATATCAGATAGAGGATTACTATGTAAAATATAAAAGAAAACTCATATACCTCAACCAAAACAAACAATATGGTTATAAAATGGTCAGAGGAACTGAATGACATGGATGACATGCAAACGGCTAGAAAATACATGAAAATGTGCTGAACATAACTAATCATCAGGAAAATACAAATTAAGACCACAATGATTTTTCACCTCACACATATTGGAATGGTTGTTATTAAAAAGACAAGCTTGAACAAGTGTAGGCGTCAATGTAGAGAAAAGAGAACCCTAGTGTGCTGTTGATAAATATGTAAATTGGTGAAGCCACTATAAAAAACAGTATGGAGATTTCTCAAAAAGTTAAAAATAGAAGTACCATATAACCTAGTAATCCCACTCTGGGCATATACCCATGGGAATGAAAACAGGATATCACAGATACAAGTGCACTCCCCTGTTCTTTGCAGCATTATTCACAACAGCCAAGACATGAAAACAACCTGTGTCTGTCAGTGGATTAATGGATGAAAGTAGATATTAACACATTAATAATATGATATATATTTACAGTGGACTATTATTCAACCATAAAGAAGACAAGTGCCATTTGTAACAACATAGATGGGTCACGGGGAACTTTATATTAAGTGAATTAAGTAGAGAAAGACAAATACTGTATGGTCTAACTTCTATGTGGAATCGAAAAAACTGAACTCACAGAAACCGAGAGTAGATTGAGTAGATTGATGTCTACCAGAGGCTACGGCTGGGGGTGTGAGAAATAGGTGAAGGTTGTCAAAAGGTACTAATAACCAGTTGTAAGATAATTAACTTCTGAGGCTGTAAGGTACAGCATGGTCACTATACTTAACAATATGAAATCCTATATTTAGGACTTGCTGAGAGAATAGGTCTTAAAAGTTCTCATCAAAAAAAAAAAAAAAAGTTCTCACAGAAAAAAATTTAACTATGTGAGAAAATGTATGTCAACTAAACTTATTGTGGCAATTTTACAATATATACATCCATCAAAGCATTATGTTGTACAACTTAACTATACAATATTATATATCAATTATTTCAATAAAGCTGGAAAAATTAAATGCTATATGACAGTTATTTAAAAATATTATATAGCCATTAAAATAATTTCTATGAAAAGTTTTTAATATGTTAGCAAATGTGTTAAATAAAAATGTTGGCTGCATAAAAAATATGTTAGTCATGTATACACACAAGCACTAATGAATTCACAACATATGTAAATATATTCCAAAATATTAGTGATGGTTCTATCCAAGTGGTGACATAATGACCACATTTATTTTTGTTTGATCTCTTGTTATTTTTCTATATTTAAAAAATGTACACATGTGATATTTAAAATCAGATATTTTTATAGGAAATGAATGCCTCTTTTTCTTGTATAATTCAAATGGATTTTGCCCTTTGTTTAGTGTACGACTTGTGATATGTAAAAAGTCATGGTCACATTTTCACTTCTTTGATATAAAATAATGTCAGGGAAGCATCAAAAGTGGAAGTTCATTCAGAGCAGCTGAGAGCAGTTCTTGGCATGGTGTGGTGATATTTGCTTTGAATGTGTTTATGTTTTAACACCAAAATGAGAAATCTAAACACTAAACTGCTACATCTGGACTTAAACAGAGGATTGTAAAGAGAAAAACTGTACCAAGAGAGAATAATAACAACACCCTTCTCACACCATGGACTGAACTTCACCCATAATGTGGGAGGGGGTGCTTATGATGACCACTTCTCTATTACTGCCTGTCACCTTGTATAAGCACTAACAATGATTAGGGTGGTAGTAAAGCGTGGCTAAGCACTGAACTGCACTAGAGCATTGGGGACTATATCCACATGTATTCTCCTAACTTTTTCCATAGGGTTGTTTACAATGAGTGTGTGAGTCCATATGTTCACCATATTGTGTGCTTTGGGTTTATACTACACTCTCTAACTCTTGTAGTTAGAGTTGGACGGCAGTTCAATAGTTCCAAAGCTGTATTTTTTGCGTTTTTGAACTTTCTGTATATTTGAATGTTAAGAGTTATTCAAACTCAAGGGATAGATACAGGATGCATAGCACAATGCTGCTTCAGGAAAAATCAAATTGAATTTCTTCTCAGGATCAACTGAAGGTTCTATTTTTTTTTTTTAGGGGCATAAATTCAGACCTACATTTTAAGGCATATGAACTACAGGAGCAGGAGTTAGAATTGTGAATGGCTTGGAGACTTGTTCTCACTATTATTGACCAAGTCCATGAGGTTGTTCTTATAGCAGAAATGTCTTGAGAATCAATCCCATTTTCCTCAAAAGGTTGATTTCTAAGTCAATTTTATCTCTCATTTTATAGCATTTTTTCTGGTTGACACATATATGCATATACACATATATAGATGAGGAATACTGTCTTTCTTCTCTTTATCATCTCCTTATTTTCTGTGGCAAATTTTAGTTATAGTTTTCCATTAGTCTTGTTTTTCTTGACATAAAAACAAAATATCTGATATATTAAGGTATTATTATTGTTGTTATTCACTACTCTAGTATTTCTCAGTGCATTTCGGTTTGGAATATATACTCTTTTGAAATCAAACAAATCATTTCATTCCTTGAATAATCCTATCAATGTCACAATAGAATGGTCAATATAAGCATTGCCTTGAATATCAATATTTATGAGAAATAGAGCAGTAAAGTGATCTTGATTTGAAAGTCAAAGTATTCAGCTTTTAGTATTAATTTATTTTTAATTATGACAATATCAATTAACTTCATGGTTTTTTTTATCTATTCCTACTCTAAAAAGTTTCCAAAGCTGTAAAAAGATACACAAAATAATCATTTATTTTTCAACCTCACTGACATTGAAGTTGGTTGCTTTTCAATCACCAATAAAATTTTAGCATTGTGCAGGTCTTACTATATTTACTTTGTTATCAGCTGATAAGAGAAAACTTTAAGGGGTATAAGAAATGAGAGCCCCCTTCTTTCTGACATGGCTATCACTTAAAATACTTAGAATTTTATACTTATATTCACTTAAACCTAAACCACTTATTATAATTTTGTTGGCTAACAAAAACTTCATAGATACCTCCAATTATACCAGATGGTAATATATATAATCCACATCTATCTATCTTTAGGGATATATATGGATATGCATGTATATATGTATATACACACAAATATATTTATATATATATAACCTGCTTTGACACAAAAAAATATATACAAATATATAGTATATATTACAAATATAATACAATAATACAAGTTTTCGTGACCTTGTAACCTTTTCTCTCTCTCTCTCTCTCTCTCTCTGTGTGTGTGTGTGTGTGTGTATTCAAATACCTTTATAGTATTTGATAGTAATGTAAAAATAACCTTTGCACATGGAGTCACAAAACATCTAAATCAAATCAAACTCTTCCTTTATAAAATGCATGGTTTTGGAGAAACTTTTGCATAAATAGTTTATGATCCCTAATGACTAAGTTTTAATTAACTACTCAGAAAGAGTTGTCAATATAGTAACAGAAAGTCAGGTCAGTTGCAAAGATTTTCTGATAACTGCATTCAGTATTCTTTTTAGAATTTGATATTTTAAACATTCCAAGTAATGTTTTCACATAGTATCAGGAATAAGAAATATCTGTCACTGAAATTACTCTGATTTTCAAGATTCTGCCTGCAGTCTCCTGCAGCTCACTCACATTATTGATTTCCCAAATTTTTACTCCTCTCATTACTTTTTTGAGTGTGATTTGATGAATATACCTTCAATCTCATCTCTGAAAATAAGAGCAAATGTGTCAATTGGCCCTGCTGACTTATTCCAGTGTGAGTAGGAGTGTATACCCTGAACTAATTTCCGTGACTTAGAATGTGAGGCAGATATTAGTAATGGTTTGAGAAGGAGATCTGAGTATGCTCTGAGAAAAGGAAAAAACAAACAAAAACTAACACACAGACAAAACTTTTGACCTTTTTCTAATTGCCTGAAAGAATTTAGAGGAGACCTGCTCTGGGAAGGAAGCTATTATCATAGGTAACTATGGTTTAATATGAACTAGGTGTGATTGGGAGGAAACTGGTAAAACCCACTTAATCCAGATCTTCTTTGTCTCACTGTTAGATGGCCCAGCAAATGTTTATTTACTGAACATTTGCATTTCCATCCTCATGTGAATTGTCCTGTTGCCCTTTGAAATCCCAAACCACTACCTTTTCTTAGTCCAAGGTTTATAAACCTTAACTGCCCAATTTGTCCTCTGGTCCCCCTTACAGACCACATATGAATACACATGTAATGGATTTGACTGTTATTTTGACTCATGTTAATTTAATTTAGTCCATCCAGAAGAATTTAGACGGTTATAGAACAGGGATCGGGACACTTTTTGGTTGAGAAAGCCATGAATGCCACATATTTTAAAATGTAATTCTGTGAGAGCCATACAACAACCCGTGTACGTTAAGCATTATCCAATAAAAATTTGGTGTTGTCCTGGAGGACAGCTGTGATTGGCTCCAGCCACCTGCAACCATGAACATGAGCAGTAGGAAATGAATGGATTGTAATACAGAAGAATGTTTTATATTTCTAACGTTATTATTTTTTTTTAAAGATTTGTCTGCAAGCCAGATGCAGCCATCAAAAGAGCCATATCTGACTCGCGAGCCATAGGTTTCCGACCCCTGTTATAGAAGGAACATTATTTTTTCCCCACACACTTGCTAGAAAAAATGCAGGTAAACACATCACAATCCACATTTTTTGTGACTTACAGGACATGGAATGTGAGTATTTTAAATATCATGTTTCTTAGTTTCTTCAAACTGCTAATGATGTTAAACAGGACTTTTTTTTCAGTTTGATAACCATTAGAAGAGTGTGATTTCTGGCAGGAAATCAGAACATACTTTCCCTATTTCTCTCTTCCAACATATTTGATACACTTAAAGCTCCAACAAGGGCAGGAGATAATCCTGCTCTGTTCACAGCTAGAGCCAAACACAGTGACTTACATACAAGCAGATGCTTAACACAAATTTGTTGAGTAGAATTTCTGAGGGAAAGAGGTTTGGGGACTAATTCCCAGTTTAAAGGGTTTTTTCTTATATTATGTAAATATCACTTATTTTTTAAATGATCTTGATAGACCCAGCCACAGTGCATACTGGAACTTAGCAACATGGACCCATGGGAAGAAGAGGTATGAGAAGCAAGCATTAATGGACAAACAAAATAAAAACAAATTAATAAATACAGAGAATATTTTGATCATTGTCAGATGGGAGAGGGTTGGAGTGATGGGTAAAAAGGAGGGGAGATTCATATGTACAAAATGTCAGTTATAAAAAGAGTCATAGGAATATAAAGTATATTGTAGGGAACATAGTTAATAATATTATAACAACTATGTATGGTGTCAAATGTGTACTAGATTTATCTGGGTGACCACTTCTCAAGTTATATAAATGTCCAATTACTATGTTGTACACCTGAAACTAATATGATGCTGTATGACAACTGTAATTGAAAAATTAAAAAATCACATAATCTCATAAAAGAAGTAAGAACTAGCCTGAATTTGAAGGCAAGTAACAGACCTGACTATAGTTTCTTAACTCTAATAGTATATTGCAAGAAGTTAAATTAGAGTTGTTAGAAGATGTAGGCTTGATTCAGGCAGGTAAATGCAGTTACATAGTTTTGGGATATAAGAACCAATCTGGAATATATTAGATGCTCAGCAAGTACTTGTTGAATCAAAGAATGAGTGAATCTGATAAACAAGCCATAGTAAGATGAGTCCAGGTGACAAAATATATTAACATATATATTGAATACTGAAGTATATTTATAGCCAGGTCAAGTTATGTATAAGATTTATCCTCAAGGGACAATTTCCAACAAGATCTAGATTAACAATCAAAATAGTAAAGCTCAGAGCAGGAGGATTATGCAGACATCCGAGGCAGAAGTCCAGCCATTATACACAGAGCAAAGATAAGGTTATATTCCACTATGGAAAACATTGTAGAAGCTCTTCAAAAAATTAAAAATAAATTGCCATATGACCCAGCAATTCTGCTTCTGGGAATATATCCGAAGAAACCCAAAACACTAATATGAAAGAATATTTGTATCCCTATGTTCATTGCAGCATTATTTAGAACAATTGAGATATGGAAGTAATTCAAGTGTCCATCAACAGATGAGTAAATAAAAAAAATAACTATGGTACATACACAAGGGAATACAACCCAGCCTTAAAAAACAATAAGATCTTACCTTTCGTGAAGCCTGGATGGACTTAGAGGGTATTATACTAAGTGAAATAGAACAAACAGAGACAGACAAATAGCATATGTCTCCACTTATATGTGGAATCTAGTGAACAAAATAAACAAGCGAAATAAATAGAAACAGACTCATAGATACAGAGAACAGACTGAGAGTTGTTGGAGGGTAGTGGGGTTGAAAGTTTGGGTGGAAAAGGTAAAAGGACTTAAGCAATTCAATATGGTAGTTACAAAATAGCCACAGAGATGTGGATTACAGGGTCAAGAATATAGTCAATAATATTAAAATAACTAACTATGGGGACAGGTGGGTAATTTAAGTAACTGGGGACCACTCTGTAAAGTACATGATTTTTTAAACCACTTTTCTGTATAACTGAAATTAATACAGAATAATATTGAATGTAAACTATTATTGAAAAATAAAAATATATCCAAAGCAACAATCTATATCTAAAATTAAAAAAAATGAAAGATGAAAAAACTAAAGTTGGGTTTTCAAGTTACTGAAGTTCATGTCAGACATGGGATCTTAAAAGAGACATGATTTTTTTTCCTTATTAATGTCAAGCCTACTTTGGTCAGGAATTACTCAAGAATCAGATACAATCAATTCTGAAATTAAAGTCTCATTTATAGTATCTGTGAAGGACTGTTAAATTCTCTTTTAGTTTCTAAGCTGTAAACACCATGCGAATATATGACAAATGTTTTATATTCTATAACATTTATAACAATACCTAGTGTTAAACATCCATTAATGTTAATTTCTTTAGATTTTGAAAATAGAAGTTGATTCCATCTACATGTGAAAACAAGCTAGAATATCCGGAAGATACAGTTCTAAGAATAAAAAAAACACCAGATCTAATATTGTCTATAAATGAGAGGAGTGCTTCCTGAGAGCATTATCACTTTAGACAACAAAGGTTCTTTCCTCCCATCCAGATAGTTGAGAACGGAGTTAACTCTTTTGGATAATAATCTACCCAGATCATCCAAAATATATGTGGTGCTACTACTGGAACCTGGTTATACCCTGAATTGCATATGCCAACCATTGTTTACAAATTCACATCCAACATAAAATAATACATGATTATACTGGTTTCTCTTCTCAAGTTTCATCTGTTAATGGGCCACTATTCATCTTCTTTGTTAGTTTTATTCATTTTTGGCCTTTTCCCATCTTTATATCCTTATCTGTTCCAGTTGTAGTCATTCCCTTAAGTTCTCTCTCAAGTCTGCATGTTATGTGCGTTCATAAACCACTTGCCTAAACTCTTACAGCCAACTCCTAGCTTAATCTCCTGATTTTGGTCTCTCCACCACCAGAATCTGCTGAATGCTTTGTATGTGTGTGTTTAAATTTTAGCTCAAAGTTAAAAAATATATATTTCCCAATTCCAGAGCTAATATCATGACTGAAAGGTTGAAAGCTATTCTTCTGAGATCAGAAATCAATTAAAGCTGCCCACTCTCACCACTCTACTCAATAGAAACTGGAAGTCATAGCTGGAGAAACCAGGCAAGAAAAAGAAATAAAAGGCCTCAAAATTAGAAAGAAAGTAAAATGATCTCTAATTGCAGATGACATGATTATTATATAAAAAAATCGAGAAAACTCTACCAAAACGGTTAGATCTGATCAACTAATTAAAGTTGCAAGATACAAAATTAACATTCAAAAGTCAGTAATGTTTTTATACACTAACAACTTATATAAAAAACAAATAAAGGAAAGCATCCCATTTAAAATAGTATTAAAAACAGCAAAAACTTATGAATAAACTTAACCAAGGAGGTGAAAGATTTCCAAATTGAAAACTACTAGACATTGATGAAAGAAACTGAAGAAGATAAATGAAAAATAAATGAAAACATATCCTGTATTCATGGATCAGAAAAATTAATACTGTTAAAATATCTATACTACCCAAAGCCACCTATAGATTTAACACAATTCCTACCAAGGTTTTCATGACATTTTTAAATTTTTTACAGAAGTAGAAAAATCAATCCTAAAGTTCATATGGAACCACAAAAGACTCCAAATAATCAAAGTAATTCTAAGAAAGACAAAGCTGGAGGTATTATATGTACTAATTTCAAAACCTACTTCAAAGCTATAGTAATCAAAACAATATGATACTGGCATAAAAAAAACAGACCCTAGACCAATGGAATAGAATCAAGGGTCCCAAAATAAACCATGAATATTTGGCAAACTAATATTAGACAAGGGATGCAAGAATACTCTGGATAAAAGACAGTATATTTAACAAGTAGTGCTGGGAAAATTGAATATTCACATGCAAAAGAATGAAACCAGACATCTATCTTTTACCACTAGCAAAAACTAATGTAAAATGAATTAGAAATATAAGTGTAAGACCTGAAACCATAAATATCCTGGAAGAGAATATCAGGAAAAGCTCCTTGATATGGGTCTTAGCAATGATTTTTTTAGATATGACACCAAAAGTAAAGACAACAAAATAGAAAACAAATAAGTGAGACCACATCAAACTAAAAGTCTTTTGTACAGCAAAGGAAACAATCAACAAAATGAAAAGACAATCTATGCAATGAGAGAAAGTATTTGTAAACCACATATTCAATAAAGGGTTAATATAAAAAATATACCAGGGGTCCTCAGGTTATGACAGTCTCAACATATGACGTTTTGAGCTTACAACACTCACTCCCATAAAAACTTAAAGAAAAGGAGACGTGAGTGTTTCAACTTATGCCATTAGCATTGTACTTATGGACAACATGGGCATATAAGTTTGGTTGTGTGTGGCAGAAGAGTATGAATTATTATTTTTCTGTGGCTTAGTTGTGTTTTTATATTCTAGATTATGATTTTACAAGTGTGTTAGGATAGGTAGGTGACTTAGGCTAGGGTGTATTTCAACTAACACCAATATTCAGGTTATGTAACTGTCTTAAGAAGAGAGCTGTCTTGTAACCCGAGGGTCCCTGTATAAGGAACTGTTATAGCTCAATAGGAAAAACTACAAATAACCAATTTAAAAATAGGCAAAGGACCTAAATAAATAATTTTCCACAGAGTATATTCAAATTACCATTAGATACATGAAAAGGCACTCAGCATCATTAATCATTTGGAAAATGAAAATCAAAACCATAATTAGATACTAACACACTACTGCTAGGATGGCTGTTAACAAAAACAAAAAAGATAACAAATGATAGCAAGGATGTGGAGCAAAGGTAACCCTTGTGCACTGCTGGTGGGAATGTAAATTACTGCAACCAATATGTAAAATAATATGAATGTTCCTCAAAAAATATTAAAAATAGAATTACAATACAACCCAACAATTCCACTTCTGGGTGTCTATCCAAAGAAAATGACCTCAACATCACAAAGAGGTATCTGTTCCCCCACATTAATTCATTAATTGAAGCATTATTTACAATAGCTAAATCATGGGAACAGACTGTCCATCAAAAGATGAAGAATATGATATATAATATATATAACATATATATATTATATATATATAAGGTCTAATGGAAAGTTCTGTTCGTTTCTATCACAAGTTTTGACATGTAAGCACATGTTTATTTGGCGCATGTGTGCCTCTCTATTTTTATCACTTAATGTATACATACTGATGTAGCAAATTAACTAAAACAAAGTTGATTCACGTTAGTCTTATGTGTGAAGCGATAGTGTACCCATGGCTACTGATAAAGTTCATTTATGCCACTGTAATTTTTATGAATTTCAACAAGGAAGAAATGCTACAGAAGCATGTAGAAATTTATTGAAAGTGTTTGGTGAAGGAATAATACTGACTATCACTTGTTTTTGTCCTTACAAAATTTTTTGAAGGGCAAAAAATTCAAAAATGAAGAAGATAATAAACAAGCACTGGTTCAATTTTTCACATAAAAAGATAAAATATTTTTCAAAAATGGGATATACAAATTGTCCTCATGCTGGCAAGAAATCATTAATAATAATGGCAATTATATTATTTAATAAAGTTTATTGACGGTAAAAAAAATTTGTATTTTGTTTTATTCCAAAAATGGACAGAACTTTCCACTAGACCATATATATATATAATATATATATATTATATATATACACTCTAGACATACATACACACACATATATATAATTGAATACTATTCAAATATAAAAAGAGGAATATCCTGCCATTAATGACAATCTGGATGGACTTTAAGGACAGTATATGAAGTAAAATAAATCACACAGAGTAAGGACAGTATATGAAGTAAAATAAATCATACAGAATAAATACTGTATCACCTCACTTTTATGTGGATTCTTAAAAAAAAACAAACACAACTCATGGAATGAGATCAGATTTGTAATCAGCAGAGGCATGGGTGGGGATGGGGTAATGACTGAAGATGGGTGATGGAAGGTGAGTGGATGGAGGTGGTTAATAGGTATTCACTACCAGTTATAGGTCCTGGGCCTGTCAGCATGGTGACGATAGCTACAATTCTGTTTTGCATGTTTGCGTGCTTCTAAAAAAGCAGATCTTCAATATTCTTATCACAGGTGAAAAAACATGATGGATGTCAACTACGCTTATTGTGGTAATCTTTTCACAATACAAATATATATATATGAAATCATTATATTTTATACCTTAAAGTTATACCATGTTATATGTTAACTACATCTCAATAAAACTAGAAAACAGCTTCAAAAAATTTTCTCAAATATATTATACGGGAATTTTTACTAAGAAGCATTTCAGAGCCTGACCTGTGGTGGCGCAGTGGATAAAGTGTCGACCTGGAAATGCTGAGGTCGCCGGTTCGAGGCCCTGGGCTTGCCCGGTCAAGGCACATATGGGAGTTGATGCTTCCAGCTCCTCCCCCCTTCTCTCTCTCTGTCTTTCTCTCCTCTCTCTCCTCTCTAAAAATGAATAAATAAAAAAAATAAAATTAAATTAAAAAAAAGAAGCATTGCAGATCATTTAAAAATTCATTTCTATCCATCAAAGTTAATTTTTCTGAGAGTAAGAAGGGATTTAATAGGACCTATGGTTTATTGGAGAAAGAGAATTTCAGGCAGAGCCCAACCCACTGCCTCAAAATATGCGTCTTGACAAGATCTCCAAGTGGCACTTGTGCATATTGCAGTATGATAAGTACCGCATGTGGTCTGAGTCTTAGTTTGACTCACATCGGAAGTAGTTGGTGTGTCTTAATAAATAGTGATGCCTGTGTTCTGTCTCTAACAAATTTACTGTATCTCTTTTCTCCAGGTTTATTGATACATAATTGACATAAAACATTATGTAGTTAAAGTTTACAATATGGTGATTTGAGACATATATATTATGAAATGATTGATATAAGGTTAGTTAACACCTCCCTCACCTCGCATAATTATCTTTTTTAGTGGTGAGAACTTTTAAGATTTACTCTCTTAGCTATTGTATTTTTGAGTATAGAATACAGTATTGTTAACTAATTTGTAGATTTTGACCCAAATCTCTCCATTTGCCCCACCCTCCAGCCCATGGCAATCATGATTCTACTCTCTATTTCTAGTTTAGCTGTTTTTTAGATTCCATGTAGAATTGAGAACATAAAAGTATTTGTCTTTGCCAGACTTATCTCACTTCTGCTGAGTATTTCTTGACTATATGCCTTAAAACTACTTTTATGCTGCCGTTCTCCACATTACAGGATACATATGTGCCCTACTCGTGACTTCATCAAATCTAAGCTGCTTTATTTGACTTTGAGAGTTTTCAATACTTTAATTCTTTCCATCTATCTTCATTTTCATCTACCCCTGAACTCAATCCTCAGTGTGTGTAAAAACATCTTATATCTGTGTAGCATCTTAAAGTTTAGAGAAAGCTTCAGAAATATATACTTTTCAAAATAAAGTGGGCACGATTATGTCCACTTCATAGAGACCCCAAAAGGCAATGCAATGTTGCCAGGGTCACAGGAAACAGCAAATGGCAGAACCCCTTTCGCTGCACTATCGTATCATAGAGCTCCTGATGTCTGTCTTTCCTATGCTATGTTTCTACTCTACCTTTCCAACCACTGCTTCTTTCTTTATGTGGATCTCCATAAACCATCTTAACCCACATTCATCCCTTTGGCGAATTAGTTGAATTAGGTAATTTTTGTGTATTTTATTTTTGAAGCCATCACATTTTACAAGCAACAATTATGTCTTATTTAGGGCTCTGAAATCATTAAAATATCTTTTACAGTATTGAGCCATAATTTGTGATCAATAATTTTGGTTAAGTTGCAGTGAACCAAAGACCTACCATGTACATGGCTACATGCTGAACAAAGCAGCTAATGAAAAGGTGATACCTGCCCTTGAGGAAATTTTGCCTTTGGGGTTTGGGGAAATACAAGAATTACAAAAAAAAAAAAAGCTCTAAGTAAAAGGGAGCAAAATAAAGTGAATAGTAGATTTGAAGTTTAAAACAACTGTTAACATAAAATTGTATTAAACACATAGTATAAGTTGGAAATGAAGAGCTCAAGTCATTGAAACAAAATTGAAAATGTTTAGTAATTATTCATTCAACAAGAATTTGTAAAACCAAAAATATGTTCCCAACCTTTAGGGAAGCAAAGATCATGAGAGCGGACACTTCATCCAAAGAAATAAGTATAATACGTGGAAGAAAAGACTAGAATTGCAGTGTGTACAAAGCATTGTAGGAGTACTATGGTGAAAGCCATTATCTCTATGTTTCAATCACTTAACACTAAAGTTATAGTGAAAACTAGATAGAACTGGTAGTGCAGCCATGTTGGTTTATTTGTATTTCAACTCTCAGATTGCTGGTTTAAGTGTTCTGAGCAAGTGGAGTTCACCAGGCAGACAGGTTGACATATTGCACTCCTTTATTTTGCTAGCGTCGCATATTCTCCCTTAAAGTGGAGCAGGAATTGAGTTCATAGCTCAGCAGAGCTGTTATCTTAGGCTTGTTAACTTCTTGGATGTAGCCCATGAACAGTTATGTTCGTGAGAGAGAGGTTATGAAAATATCTGTAAGTGAATTAAATCAGTGGGGGTTTTCACTGAGAAAAGATGACTTTGGAAACAGGCATTTACTAAAAGGGTCTCCAGTGAAAAATGCTGTAGCGCTGACTGATTTTATTTGGAAGTACAAGCCGTGAGTTTAATAAAAGAATATAATTATTGAACAATTTTGTCATTTTCTGTTAATTTAACTGGGGTAATGGAATTCAAATGAAGCTCTACTGATTTTATTTTTCTGGCAGGTATGTAATATCTGTTTTATATAAATATATGGTAAACTCAGCAAGACACTGCAAAATTCTTATTGGTTCTATTATTAACTGGCTTCTGTGTCCTTATTGGATATGTAAGCAATCTCAGCCCTGTTTCTTCCTTACCTGTAAGCAGTTTATTAAATAGACTGGACTAGTGAAACCATCTTGCATTCCAATTTAACCCCCACATAATCAAATATAGTCAAAGATGTACTGGGGGAAAAGAAGTCCTGTTACAGAGTCAGCACCTGTGTTAGCAACCACTCTCCCAAGAGGATCCCTGCAGACTTACACCTTTCTTACTGCTCTTTTGCCAGTGACAGCAACTTGTTCCTTTATGTGTAGTTAGAGGTGGGTCTGGACTGGAACTAGTGATGTGAGTGTGAAAGCCTCGGCACAAGTGCCCTTGTTCACCATGACCTCAGTATGTTCTTCATTCAGCCAACTGACTGCTCCCCTGAGACTTTGAAATGACCCAAGATAGGAATGAGGTTACAACATGTGAAAACACTTTAGGAATACCGCCCCAGTACTTAGTATTTCTTGTCGAAGTAGCTCAATGAGATATCTGCTCCCCACCCCCTTCCTTCTGGTATTATGGAGGTGGAAGCAAGATTGCTATGAGAAAAAAAGCTTACGTAGACTTTGGTTTCACACCGCTGGCTTGTTAAAAGAAAGGGCTGTAGCCTGTGTTCTTTCTCAGTGTTAATGAGCTGGTATGTTGACAGTCAGTGGAGAGAAAGGTTCAAAATGTACCTGTTAAGTTATATTAGCAAGTTATTAGCTATTTGAAATGACTGCAAGGAGTATGTTGAGGAAAGATCAATGGGATGATACTGTTAGTGTGAAGCTTTTATATGAAAAGCAATTCTGAAACATAATTCCTAATAGAAGATCTATTAATGCTGTAAAATAAACCAATAGGTTCATTCCAGGGAGTAGTAAGTAGGTGATATTTGGAAATGGAAAAGTTTAAATGCAATTAGGAACCCTACCAATGATCCCTGCCTGCCCTGTAGGACACCTCATATTACATATGCTCAGAAATAAATTGCAAGTTAAAAAAATATATATATATTTTTTGTATTTTTCTGAAGCTGGAAACGGGGAGAGACAGTCAGACGGACTCCCGCATGCGCCCGACCTGGATCCACCCAGCACGCCCACCAGGGGCAACGCTCTGCCCACCAGGGGGCGATACTCTGCCCCTCCGGGGCGTCGCTCTGCCGCGACCAGAGTCACTCTAGCGCCTGGGGCAGAGGCCAAGAAGCCAACCCCAGCGCCCGGGCCATCTTTGCTCCAATGGAGCCTTGGCTGTGGGAGGGGAAGAGAGAGACAGAGAAGAAGGGAGGGGGTGGAGAAGCAAATGGGCGCTTCTCCTGTGTGCCCTGGCCGGGAATCAAACCCGGGTCCCCCGCACGCCAGGCCGACGCTCTACCGCTGAGCCAACCAGCCAGGGCCTAAAAATATTTTTTAAAGAAAATTTAAATCAAGGGTTTTATTTTTTTTCCTTTTCATATGTACCACAGACAGTATAATTTCAGAAACCCCTCCAGAAGCCAGCAAAAGAAAATACTGGGGAGAGAGAAATGAGTAGAGTGTATAGGATATTTGTGTTAGTGTGTGTGTGTGTCAGTGTGTGTCTACATCCAGGGAATATGAGTGTACACACACACACACACATACACACACCTGGGTGTGTGGAGGGAGGGGCTTTGCAGCAGCATGATTTCTGTCTCACCTCACACTACTTGCTTTTAGATCTTTTTTGTATCTGGTTTCTTTGAAAACATGACAGGACTTCCCAGTTTGCCTAATGGCTTGGCAGGCCTTGTAGAGTACCAGCATTCTAGGAATATGATTTTAAGCTCACAACTTCTCAATGGGTTTCACCTTTTCATGTCTCTCATCTTCCTGCCCTGTGGAATTTACCTTAGGCGAAAAAAAGAAAAAAAGAAAAGAAAGAAAGTAAATGGAAAAATGTAAAGCAAAAAAAGCACTACAAAATGACTGATTTTGCTAACTTTAAACACTTGAAGGTTTAATACAGATATTAAATTTAAAACAAGTGCTTGCTAATTGGCAATAAAAGATTCCCCTTCAAACATGTTCTGTCATGACTTCTTTTATTTCCTCTTTGAGGTTTCTGATCTTTCAACTTCCTCCTAGTCTCTGCTCCTGGAATGTGTCTTGGAGTTCCACAGCCAGAGATCTGAAGATAGAATTCTCCTCAGAACTGTCCATATGCCCCTGTTGGAGTTACATTTACTCACATCTCACATCGAGCATAATGATTAAATATATATATTTATTCCTGAACAAGCCAACTAGAATTTTCTAAAGATTATCAGTGTTTAAAATATAAATACTATCTATGAATATGTGACTATAGAAACAATCTCCTTTAATCTAATTAACAACTGTGAGAAATGTATACAACTTCTCATTTTTTAGATGAGAAAGCCTCAGAAAGTTCAGATAACTTGTTCAAGGTCACCAAGCTAGTAAGCAGCAGAATCAGGCCTTTAACTTGAGTTTTATTTGGCTTCTTGATTCAGTGTATTACCTCTGTGCCTTTGGACACGTTCCTTACTTCTCATTCCCTTGACTGCTCATATGTTAAAAAAAAGTGTTGATGAGAAAATAAATTGCTTGCCTGTACTGGTCACATGTGCTGAATTGGCATTATAATTAGTCTGCCTCTATAGTTTGTTCTCCATTTCAGGGCTTGTCCAACTTTAATGAGTGTTGAAATCATCTGGAATCCTTATGACACTGCATGTGAGATCTAGTACGTCCATCTAGGAAGAATCTGAGATCATCTCTGAAAGCCAGTCTACAGGTCACCCAACACTTTGTCAAGGAGAGTTACACTTGAATTGTTCACAAGGAAATGTGGAGGCCAAAGTCCCATTTCTCCTTTGGAAGAATGATTTAGTTATGCCATTTTGGTAGGATACTTGTTGAGATGGTGAGATCTCAGTTTTGCTTTCTGTTTCTGCACCTATATTGTCTCCACCCTTATTCCCTTCAAGAAAGTAGCCTGACCCTTTAATTCTCCTTGTTTTGATGGCCTTTTCAGGGTAGGAGGCAAAATAGTATTGGTGATTTCCTTCTTATTAGAATGATATCAATAGCATTCCATTTCCTCTGAAAGTCTGATAAAATTAATTGCTTGACTATACTGGACACTCATTAAAAAGATTGTCTTCCAGGAAGAACAGTGAATAATTGTCATTAAAGAGAAGAAGGAGGAGAGATGAGAAGCAGGAAAGAGGAGAGAGAGAGAGTGGAGAGGGAGAGAGGGAGGAAAGGGAGGAGAGGGAGAGAGGCAGAGAGATAGAGAGGTAGAGAATGAGAGAGTGAGAGAGGGAGAGAGGGAAAAAGAGGAGTGAGAGAAAAAGAAGGAGGGGAAGAGGAAGGAGGGAGGAGAGGAAGGAGAGAGGAGAAGAAGAAAAGAAGAAAAGGAGGAGGAGGAGGAGGAAAGGAGAAAGGGAAGAGAAGAAACGAGAAGAAAAAGGAAAGAGAAGAAAAGAGAAAGAGAAAAGGAGAAATGAGAAAGGGAAGGAGGAGGAAGAGAAAGATGTCCCGAGTAGGAGAGTGTAGAGCTTGGTGAATGCCCAAGTAAAGAAGTTTTGTGCCCCACTTTTTTTTTTCTATAGAACTGAAACAGGTAGCAGACCTACAAAGATCTATAAACCTGTTGAAGGATCAGAGACAGGACTAAGCATAAACTCTGTATAGCAGCAGAAAGGTATTGAAAAACATTTATTGAAAATTATAGGCAAATGTAAACTAATTTTATCCTGATACTATTGCCAACAACAGAAGAGAGAGCACAACAAATCTGAATGTGCAGCTAGGAGGAAATGAAGCCGGAGGTGGGGAGTAGTTGTTTTTTTTGTTTGTTTGTTTTGTTTTGTTTTTGTTTTTTTTTTTGTTTTGTTTTGTTTTTCTGAAGCTGGAAACGGGGAGAGACAGTCAGACAGACTCCCGCATGCGCCTGACTGGGATCCACCCGGCACGCCCACCAGGGGCCACGCTCTGCCCACCAGGGAGCAATACTCTGCCCCTCTGGGGCATTGCTCTGCCGCGACCAGAGCCACTCTAGTGCCTGGGGCAGAGGCCAAGGAGCCATCCCCAGTGCCCGGGCCATCTTTGCTCCAATGGAGCCTTGGCTGCAGGAGGGGAAGAGAGAGACAGAGAGGAAGGAGATGGGGGGGTGGAGAAGCAAATGGGCACTTCTCCTATGTGCCTTGGCCGGAATCGAACCTGGGTCCCCCGCACGCCAGGCCGACGCTCTACCGCTGAGCCAACCAGCCAGGGCCAGGGAGTAGTTTTTAAGAGCAAGTTCTAGTAGTGAGAATCTATATGCCAGTAATTGGCCTTACCCAAAAGAAACAAACTTTAACAGGGGTGATTTTACCAGATGGAACAAGGCTCCTACCCTCCCACTGAGACTGGGAGACAGGGACTCTATTTTCCTTGATGTTGCATTTCACAGGGATGGCTCCCATGTCCTTGAGGAAAATATTCCTGGGTTATAAAACTGGTGAGATTTACATCTTAAAAAGGAAGAGAAAAAATTTACAATTACAAGTATTCCAAGGTGAACGCTCTATAAAAGGGGGAGGGGGAATCAGGAGCCTATAGTAAGGACAAAACCTGTGTAGGGTTTAGTCAAGCCAAGAAAATATAAAGACTGTCTGGGTCAAAGGTTGCTGGACTTGATGCGGTCCCTTTATTTCCTGTCTGGAGTTACCTAACACTCTACCAGCTCTTTTCTCTCTCAAGACCTAATTTATATGTTATAAGAATCTCCAAATATCTCTTTCATATGTCCTAATTCAGCACGTCCAATCCACTGACCAAATGTTTTAGTGACATTGTCCTAGGCTGTTGGAAAGATTCTATGAGGCATTTGTTGAAGTCTTCAGGGAGACAAATCTGTATGCCAAGAATATTTTTTTAAGAAGTCAAGGAAATACATGTCAAACTGCTGTAGAACAGGTGGACCAGCATAGGTTGTCAGATATGTTAGTGAGCTTCCTGAAGAAGAGAGTGACAGTTTAATCTTGTCTAAAGATCCTCTCAGTGCCCATCTTTAATATGTGTTTCTTTGTTGTTGTTTTTTTAAATTCTATTACATAAATGAAATTAACCTCATTCTAATAGGATCATACCACTTCCTTTCAGAATCCATTTTGTTTCCATTACTTAACCTCTTTGTCCAGGTTTCTCATCATCTTATTTAAATGATAATAATTATTTTGACTGCTTTTTCTTAAGTGAGTCTCTTTATTCTCCTCTAGGCAGTCTATAATGTTGAAGACAAGTGTTATTACCAAATGGATAGAGCAACATTGTGAACACAGAGAAAAGACTGCTTTGAACATAGGGAGTAGCGTCAGAAAGGAGAAAACTAAATAAGCACTATGCTTAAATTCCTTTATTTAAGAGTGTGTTTTTTTTTTACCTGAAGATTTCAAACTATTAATATACTCTAGTTTCATTTACACCACATATGGAAGTACATATAGTTCATTTATATTATGATTTAGATCTTTTGAGTAGTTTCAGTCAGCAGAATTTGATTCTATCAGCAATTAATAACAATAATAATAATAATAGCTCTGTACTTTAAGGAAAAGGTGATTTCTCTATTTTTTTTAAAATAAATTTTGTTTATTGATTTCTAGCAAGAGAGTAAGGGAGGGGAGAGAAAGAGGATGAGAGAGAGAAAGAGAGAGAGGACAGTAACATCAATCTGTTCCTGTGTGTGATCCAGCTGAGGATCGATCCAACAACCTCTGCACTTTGGGATGATGCTCTAACCCAGTGGTAGTCAACCTGGCCCCTACCGCCCACTAGTGGGTGTTTCAGCTTTCGTGGTGGGTGGTAGTGGAGCAACCAAAGTATAAATAGATAGATTTAACCATAGTAAGTTGTTTTATAAAAATTTATTCTGCCAAACTTAGTATAAATCTGACATAAAGTACTTGGTAAGTAATTATTATTATATGCTTTAACTTGCTGTTACTCTGCTTTATAAATTTTATAAAGTTACTTCCCTACTTTATAAATCACCATTACTGTGGAACTGGTGGGAGGTTAGAAAATTTTACTACTAACAGAGATACAAAAGGTGAGCGGTAGGTATAAAAAGGTTGACTACCTCTGCTCTAACCAATTGAGCTATCCAGCTAGAGCTGATTTCTCTATTTTAAAATAAAAGAAGGCCCTGGCTGGTTGGCTCAGCGGTAGAGCGTCGGCCTGGCGTGCGGGGGACCCGGGTTCCATTCCAGCCAGGGTACATAGGAGAAGCGCCCATTTGCTTCTCCACCCCCCATCCTTCCTCTCTGTCTCTCTCTTCCCCTCCCGCAGCCAAGGCTCCATTGGAGCAAAGATGGCCCTGGCACTGGGGATGGCTTCTTGGCCTCTGCCCCAGGCGCTAGAGTGGCTCTGGTCATGGCAGAGCAACGCCCCGGAGGGGCAGAGCATCGCCCCCTGGTGGGCAGAGCGTCACCCCTGGTGGGCGTGCCAGGTGGACCCCGGTTGGGCGCATGCGGGAGTCTGTCTGACTGTCTCTCCCCGTTTTCAGCTTTAGAAAAATACAAAAATAGTAATAATAATAATAAAATAAAATAAAATAAAATAAAATAAATTTGGAGCTAATAGAGGAGGTCTTTCTAAATACGAGGTTACATGTAGATTCAGAAAAATGGCTCTTTTAAGTCAGAGGATATCCAGGATCCAGGGGGTGATGGTATTATTAGCATTAACTTGAAAATCTTGCCAACATTTATTCCACTCCTACTTTGTTCTAAGTAGTGCTGGGTAGCAGCTATTAATGTTATCATTCAATATGAAGAAGATTAAGACAGTAAAATATGATTAGTACTAACAGAAGCATAAACCTAATCTCATGGAAAGAGATTAGATATATGAGAGGGGCCAACCAGGATGATTAAACAAGAATGAATTGAGTCTGCTCTGCAGGGTGGAGTTACTTAATTGTCTTTGAGATAAACTACATTTCAAAACTCTTTATTTCACAGAAGTATGAAATATCCCAATAAGGCCAGCAAGTTTTAAATATACTCAAATTCAGCATGCTAATGTGTGGAGGCTGATTTCAGTTCCATACCAACAGAAAGGGCTTAGCAAAAGCTTTGTTGGAGGGGTGTACCTTGCAAATCATAGGAGTTTGCCCAAATTTGCAATTCTTTAAATTTGGTTTTGTGCTCTCAAGTAGCATAATGATTTGCAGGCTCTGTGGAGATTGCCCAGTTGTGCTACCATGCCTCTTAGGATATTCTGAGCCAACATTGGATAATGTTGGAAAACCGGTGGATTTGGTAGTAGCCCTACTGTTTCACAAAACTCGATACATTTTTTTTTCCTTTTCAGATATAAGATTAAGATTCATTATCATACAGTTGTCATTAGTCATTATCATACAGCTGGCATTGATAAGAGATCAAACCCCTCATCTAACGAATTTATTTTTATTCAAATAGGAGGTGGCACTACTGGAAGGCAAAAATCTGAAAATCTAATACATATTGGAAATTGGGGTCAAGGGCTGAGTGCAAATGATGGTCTTCCTGTGTTTTCCTTTCTTTTTAGAAAATTAATTTTAATGGGGTGACATTGATAAATCGGGGTACATATATGTTCAGAACATATATCTCTAGGTTATTTTGACATTTGATTATGCTGCATTCCCATCACCCAAAGTCCAATTGTCTTCCGTCACCTTCTAACTAGTTTTGTTGTGCCCTTCCCCTCCCCCAACAACCTTCATTTCCTTCCCCACACCCCATAACCCCCACACTCTTGTCCATGTCCCTGAGTCTCATTTTTATGTCTCACCTATGTATGGAATCATACAGTTCTTAGTTTTTTCTGATTTACTTATTTTGCTCAGTATAATGTTATCAAGGTCCATCCATATTGTTGTAAAGGACCGATGTCATCATTTCTTATGGCTGAGTAGTATTCCATAGTATATATGTACCAAAACTTTCTAATCCACTTGTCCATTGACGGACACTTGGGCTGTTTCCAGATCTTCGCTATTGTAAACAGTGCTGCCATAAACATGGGGGTGCATTTCTTCTTTTGAAACAGTGCTATGGTGTTCTTGGGGTATATTCCTAACAGTGGGATAGCTGGGTCAAAAGGCAGTTCAATTTTTAATTTTTTGAGGAATCTCCATACTGTTCTCCATAGTGGCTGAACCAGTCTGCATTCCCGCCAGCAGTGCAGGAGGGTTCCCTTTTCTCTACATGCTTGCCAGCACTTATTTTGTGTTGTTCTGTTGATGAGCGCCATTCTGACTGGTGTGAGATATCTCATTGTGGTTTTAATTTGCATTTGTCTAATGATTAGTGATGTTGAGCGTTTTTTTATATGCCTATTGGCCATCTATATGTACTCTTTGAAGAAGTGTCTATTCATTTCTTTCACCCATTTTTTGATTGGATTGTCTGTCTTCCTGGTATTGAGTTTTACAAGTTCTTTATAAATTTTGGTTATTAACTCCTTATCAGACGTATTAATAGTCAAATATGTTCTCCCATTGTGTAGTTTGTCTTTTTATTCTGTTCTAATTGTCTTTAGCTGTGCAAAAGCTTTTTAGTTTAATATAGTGCCATTTGTTTATCCTGTCTTTTATTTCATTTGCTTGTGGAGATAAATCGGCAAATATATTGCTGCAAGAGATGTTGGAGAGCTTACTGCTTATGTTTTCTTCTAAGATGCTTACTTATGGTTTCACGAATGGTTCTTTTCTCCATTTTGAGTTTATTTTTGTGAATGGTGTAAGTTCGTGGTCTACTTTCATGTTTTTGCAGGTAGCTGTTCAATTTTCCCAACACCATTTGTTGAAGAGGCTGTCTTTACTACAATGTATGTTCTTACCTCCTTTGTCAAACATCAGTTGTCCATAAAAGTGTGATTTATTTCTGGGTTCTCTGTTCTGTTCCATTGATCTATAAGCCTGTTCTTATGCCAGTACCAGGCTGTATTGAGTATAATGGCCTTGTAGTATAACTCGATATCCGGAAGTGTGATACCTCCCACTTTATTCTTCTTTTTCAAGATTGCTGAGGCTATTTGTGTTCTCTTTTGGTTCCGTATAAATTTTTGGCATATATGTTCTATATCTTTGAAGTAAGTCATTGATATTTTAATTGATATTGTATTAAATTTATAAATTGCTTTGGGTAATATAGACATTTTAATGATGTTTATTCTTCCTAACCATGAGCATGGTATATGCTTCCACTTGTTTGTATCTTCCCTGATTTCTTTTATCAATGTTTTATAATATGCTCAGTACAAGTCTTTAGTCTCCCTGGTTAAATTTATTCCTAGGTACTTTATTTTTTTGGTTGCAATGGTGAAGGGGATTGATTTCTTAATTTCTCTTTTTGACAGTTCATTGTTAGTATATAAAAATGCCTCTGATTTCTAGTATTAATTTTATATCCTGCCACCTTGCTGAATTCATTTATCAGTTCCAGTAGTTTTTTGACTGAATGTTTTGAAATAGCTTGAGAAGGATAGGAGTTAGTTCTTGTGTGAATATGTGGTAGAATTTACTTGTGAAGCTATCAGGCCAAGGAATTTTTTTGTTGGAAATTTTTTGATAACTGTTTTGATCTCATTTGTTGTAATTGGTCTGTTTAGGTTTTCTGATTCTTGCAGATTGATATTTGGAAGATTGTATGTTTCAAAGAATTTGTCCATTTCATCTAAGTTGTTTAGTTTTTTGGTATACAGTTCTTCATAATAATTTCTTACAATATTTTGTATTTCTGTTGTGTCAGTTGTTATTTCTCCACTCTCATTTCTAATTTTATATATTTGAGTCCTCTCTCTTTTTTCTTCTTGAGTCTAGTTAAAGGTTCATACATCTTGTTTACTTTTTCAAAGAACCAGCTCCTGGTTTCGTTGATCCACTGTAATTTTTTTTAGCCTCTATGTCATTTATTTCCTCTCTGATCTTTATAATTCCCTTCATTCTACTACATCTGGGCTTTACTTGCTGTTCCTTTTCTAGTTATTTTAGAAGCAGGTTTAAATTGTTTATTTGAGCTTTTTCTAGCTTTTAAGGTATGCCTGTAATGTTATGAACTTCCCTTTCAAGACTGCTTTTGCTGTGTCCCATAAATTTTGAGTTGTTGTATACTCATTATCATTCGTTTCTAGAAAATTTTTTATTTCTTCGTTGATCTCATTGTTAATCCCTTTGTTATTTAACAACATGCTATTTAGTTTCCATGTGTTTGAGAATTTTTGAGTTTTTTTGTTGTGGTTGATTTCTAGTTTCATGCCATTGTGATCAGAGAAAGTGCTCGATATGATTTCAATCTTCTTAAATTTGTTGAGACCACTTTTGTTCCCTAACATGAGCACTTATAAAGAATGTATATTCTGCTCCTTTAGGGTGAAAGTTTCTGAAGATTTCTATTAAATTGAGTTAATCTATTATGTCCTTTAAGTCTGCTGTTCTTTTGTTAATTTTCTTTCTTGATAATTTATCTAGTGATGTTAGTGGGGTATTGAAATCCCCTACTATTATAGTATTGCTGTTGATCTCGCCCTTTAAATCCATCAAAGTCTGCTTTATATATTTAGGTGCTTCTTATTTAGGTCTGTAGATATTTATAACGGTTATATCTTCCTGTTGAATTGCTCCCTTTATCATTATGTAGTGACCTTCTTTATCTCTTACTATAGCCTTCATTTTAAAGTTCATTTTGTCTGATATAAGTATTGCTACCCCAGCTTCTTTTTCATTTCCATTTGTGTGAAATATTTTTTTCTATCCTTTTATTGTCAGTCTATGTGCATCTTTTGTTTTAAGGTGTGTCTCTTGTAGACAGCATATGTATGGGTCCTGTTTTCTTATCCATGCAGCTACTCTATGTCTTTTGATCGTATCATTTAATCCATTTACATTTAAGGTTATTATTGATATGTAGTTGTTTATTGCCATTTTATTCTTTAAAACTGTATTCCTCTTTTGCTATATTATTTTCTCCTTTGATCTGTTTACAACAGGCCCCTTAGCATTTATTGCTGCATTTGTTTGGTTGTAGTGAATTTCTTGAGTTTTTGTTTTGTCTGTAAAGCTCTTTATTTCTCCTTCAATTTTAAATGATAGCCTTGCTGGATAAAGTAGTCTTGGTTGTAGGCTCTTGTTCCGCATTACTTTGAATATTTCTTGCCATTCCCTTCTGGCCTCAAGTGTTTCTGTTGAGAAGTCGGAAGTCATCCTTATGGGGGCTCCTTTGTAGGTGATAGTCTTTTTTTCTCTAGCAGCTCTTAATATTTTCTCTTTATCGCTTAGCTTTGGTATTTTAATTATGATGTGTCTTGGTGTAGATTTCTTTGGGTTTCTCTTTAATGGAGTTCTCTGTGCTTCTTGAACTTGTGAGATGTTTTCTTGCCTTAACTGAGGGAAGTTTTCAGCTATGATATGTTTGAACAAAGTCTCTATCCTTTGTTCTTTCTTTTCTTCTTTAGGAACCTCTATGATGCGGATGTTATATCTCTTCATGTTGTACAGAGCTCTCTTAGAGTTTCCTTAGACTTTTTGAGTCTTCTTTTCTTTTTTCTGCTATGTTTTCATGCCTTCATTTATCTTGTCCTCTAACTCACTGATTGGATTCTCAGCTTCATCCATCCTGCTTTAAATTTCTTCCATTGTGTTCTTTATTTCTGATATTGTATTTGTCATTTCTCACTGATTCTTTTCTATTATTTCAATGTCCTTTTTTATATTTGCTATCATTTATTTAGGTGTTCGTTATGACCATCTGTTGTAGTTCTAATATCTTTGAGCATCCTAACAATTGTTATTTTAAACTCTGAATCTGGTCATTTGGTTATATCTGACTCATTTAGGTCCTTTTCTGGGGATTTCTCTTGATTCATTTGTGTTGCATTTCTCTTCCTTTTCATTTTGTCTGTGTAAAAGAAGGTTTTAGCCACTGAAGTCCACTGGGTGTGGCCTCTGTGTTTCCTAGGTGTGGTCTGTCTGCAGGCCCTCCACCCCCTCTGCTGTTGCTGCCTAGGGCGTTTGGATATGTGTGTTACTGGTGCTAGCCCACTGGGGCTGTTGCTGTGGTTTCTGCCTCTTCTTTACGGGAATGGCTGTGATCATGTGCTCAGGTGTACAAGCCTCAGTGGCCTTGGCCTTTGCCTGGCCCCTGCGGGTGGCATTATGCTCAGCCCTGAGGGCAGGGGTGAGCACTTTTTTTCAGCTGTGGGTCTCCATCTGATTCCGGGCTTTTGCCCCACCCCTGCAGTAGGAGCCCGCTCGTGGACAGCTACAAGCCTTGGCTCCACAGGCCGGGCAGGACTGTGTGCCCACATTCAGTAGCGGGACTCTGCCTCTTCTGGGCTTTTGGCTCCACCCTTGCAGGAGGAGCCAGCTCCCAAGTCAGGCCACAAGCCTCAGTTCTGGACAGGGCAGGGCTGTGCTCCTGAGCCCTTGCTCAAGGGCAGTTCTCCACCCCTTCTGGGGTTCCCACCCGTCCCCCCAGAGGCTGGTTTGCAGGCTGCCTGCAGCTGGGCTTGACCACTTTTGCATGTCCCCTCCTCACCAGCCGGGCAAGACTGAGCTCACACCTGGGCCTCAGTGGTGGCCAACTGGCTTCTGTCCTTGCCGACAGAACTGCGCTTCTGCATGCTGCCGCCACCTGCCCTCGGGCGAGCCCTCAGCCATGTGGGTGGGGACACTGCAGCTCAGACCCTAGCACTCACTATTGTAGTCCTGAAAGCTCCCTCCTTCTAAGTGACTGCTCTGAGTGCCACGGGAGAGCTTTTTTGGCTGGTATCCTGCTTCCCTTTGCTGGTATTCCTGTTTCCAGGGGAAACATTCACTTCAGATTTGGGGAGTGACTTGTTTCAGGGGTTAGGGTGGCTGTCTCTCAAAGTGTTTCTCCCTGTGCCTCCTAGATTACACTCTCTTCCTGCTACTCTGGTCCTTTCCTCTCTCCCCATCCCCCAGAGCCCCAGGTGAGTGGTTGTGAGAGAAGTTTTCTGTGAGGTCCCTTTAAGAAGAATCCTGGGTCTGAGAAATCAGTCTCTTCTCACAAATAGTATCCTGTCTTGTTTCCAGCTAAATACTGTCCATATGCCTCTTCTGGGTTCTGAGGCTGCAGTCTGGGGCTTTGTTCCTGGGGCTCAGGCCCCACCCATCTCTGCTAAACTCACTTCCTGCCATGCGAGTCACTCCCAGCTGCCATTTGCTCCAGGGAGTTGGGCAACCCTCTCCACATTTCCACTTTTCCTACCAGTCTCAGTGTGGTTTCTTCGGTGTTCCTTGGTCGAAGAGTCCTGTTAGTTTATTCCAAAGTTGGTTTTTCCAGATGATGGTTCTTAAAATTAGTTTGTAATCCACTTTGGTTCTGGGAGGTGGAAGTTGGTATGTCCACCTACTCCATCGCTATCTTGTCTCTCTCCCATAATATTTTTTATTTATTTAAATATATGGTTAATATGTCTCTGTGTTTTTCTCTTAAGACCAAACTTTGATATGATAAATTTTATAGCTATAAGTACTGCATTTGGAAGTTAACATAATTAATATATGTGACTTACAAATTGTTTTGCAAACAAATTTTCACCATCAAAGCCATGTATTTGATTAGAAAGGATATCCTTTTTATAATTTTTCCTTTAGCTTGAAAATATGGAATGAGAAATACTAAAAGGCATTGAGATAATGGCTCTGAGCTAGAGAATTTTAAATAGGCTTCCAACTTATTAAAGCTGACTTTTCCTCTTCGTGATAGATAGGCAGCTTTGTGACACAGAATGAAGAGAAAATGCTCTGTCATAAACACTCCCTAAGGAACCTGTGTCCATAAAAAGATGATTCCTTAGGGAAATTCAAAATTTCTGAGTAATAGGTTGCTCTGGGTGGACACATCAGTAACATATAAAAGCACATAGGCTGTTTGTCCACTGCATGGAGGATCATTATCACTAGGGCTTCCATCACTTTCATGAGAGTAAGATGAGCTGGTGTGTTTTCTTTTAGGTTCAACAACAGACATGAATTCACAGACCTACTGTGTTTTACTTGGCTGAGGGCTCCAAGAAACTGATATGTTAACATACTATTAAACCAGTTCTGTAGGAGAGTGTAATAAAATGATAATACAGTGAGTCACTATAAACTCTGCCAACGATATGTGAATATTTCCTGGTCAGTGGAAACAGAACTACTCAATTACAAAGTCAAGTAATTGAACTTTTACAAAGTTTCAATTTCTATCAAACATAATTTTTTATTTGAAGTCTCACTAGAAACCCTTGCCTTTACTTTTAACTTATTCTCTTACTTTCTTGCTTTTACTTTTTATTTCTGTACTAAGAGCTCTCCCACATTTTCCTCAATTATCTATCTCATATGAACCATTGCCCACCAAATCAATCCCTCTCTCAATAAAGCCTGGTTTGGTCAATGACATAACCCCTTAATCAGCTGTTCACACCCCAAACTTTGGTGTCATCATGAACTCTGCTTACATTATTACTTCAGGAATCACATCCATTAGCCAATTCTTTCAGTTCTTTTGCAAATTATATTTTGAATCCATCCACCTTGACCACCATACCTGTTTCCACGTATCCAAGTCACCATATTTCTTACTTTGATTATTGCTAATTGCCTTTTAACTGTTATCCTTGTTTCTGATATAATTTCCTAGAGTCTCTTCTCAAAACAGTGGCGAGAGCCTTTTAAAACACAAATCAGACCATGCTACTCTAGTGCTCAAAACCAGATGGTTTCTATGATATTTAGAATAAAATTCAAAGGTTTACTGTGGCCTACACAATAACTTCTTTGTCCTGATCTCCTTCCACTTCTCTCTTGGCTCAGGCCCCACTGTCCTTCCTTGCTGGTTCTCCAACATGTTACCACCTCCCTCCGACTAAGGCAGTTATGCTAACAGCTGCCTTTTCCTGCAGGCACTCCCTTAACAGACACCTCCATAGGTCATTTCGCATTTCCTTTGGGTCTTGATCAAAGTCATCTCCTCTGACATTTCTCTATGCTCATTGTACCTATACTATCGCTGCTGCCCACCACCCTCTCAGTCCCTTACATCTATTCTGCTTTCTTCCTGATACACGTCTCTGCCTATCATGCTATGGTATAGTAATTTGTTTATCCTTTTATATGTCTCTTTCACTTTAAGGCAGACTCCTTGAAAGTGGAGAAATATTCTTTTTGATTCCCTATTTTATACCTAAGCTACTAGAAGCAGTGTCTAGTACATAGTATAAGAGTCTAAGAGAGAATCTTGAAGAAATGTTACTTTCCACAATGCTTTTATATTTTTGAAATTTATTTCCCCTGATTGCTGATAAATTACATCTTTTTTTTTTTAATAAATTTTTATTAATGGTAATGGGATGACATTAATAAATCAGGGTACATATATTCAAAGAAAGCATGTCTAGGTTATTTTGTCATCAAATTATTTTGCAAACCCCTCGCCCAAAGTCAGATTGTCCTCCGTCACCCTCTATCTAGTTCTCTGTGCCCATCCCCCTCCCCCTAACTCGCTCCCTTCCTCCCTCCCATGTCCTCCCTCCCCCCCCACCCTTGGTAACCACCACACTCTTGTCCATGTCTCTTAGTCTCATTTTTATGTTCCACCAAGGTATGGAATCATGTAGTTCTTGTTTTTTTCTGATTTACTTATTTCCCTCCTTATAATGTTATCAAGATCCCACCATTTTGCTGTAAATGATCCCGTGTCATCATTTCTTATGGCTGAGTAGTATTCCATAGTGTATATGTGCCACATCTTCTTTATCCAGTCTTCTATTGAAGGGCTTTTTGGTTGTTTCCATGTCTTGGCCACTGTGAACAGTGCTGCAATGAACATGGGGCTACATGTGTCTTCACGTATCAATGTTTCTGAGGTTTTGGGGTATATACCCATTAGAGGGATTGCTGGGTCATAAGGTAGTTCTATTTGTAGTTTTTTGAGGAACCACCATACTTTCCTCCATAATGGTTGTACTACTTTACAGTCCCACCAACAGTGAATGAGGGTTCCTTTTTCTCCACAGCCTCTCCAACATTTGCTATTACCCGTCTTGTTGATAATAGCTAATCTAACAGGAGTGAGGTGGTATCTCATTGTAGTTTTGATTTGCATTTCTCTAATAACTAATGAAGCTGAGCATCTTTTCATATATCTGTTGGCCATTTGTATCTCTTCCTGGGAGAAGTGTCTGTTCATGTCCTCTTCCCATTTTTTTCTTGGATTGTTTGTTTGTTTGTTGTTGAGTTTTATGAGTTCTTTGTAAATTTTGGATATTAGGCCCTTATCTGAGCTGTCGTGTGAAAATATCAGTTCACATATAGTTGGCTGTCTGTTTATTTTGATATCAGTTTCTCTTGCTGAGCAAAAACTTTTAATTCTGATGTAGTCCCATTCATTAATTTTTGCCTTCACTTCTCTTGCCATTGGAGTCAAGTTCATAAAATGTTCTTTAAAACCCAGGTCCATGATTTTAGTACCTATGTCTTCTTCTATGTACTTTATTGTTTCAGGTCTTATATTTAGGTCTTTGATACATTTTGAATTAATTTTAGTACACGGGGACAGGCTGTAGTCGAGTTTCATTCTTTTGCATGTGGCTTTCCAGTTTTCCCAACACCATTTGTTGAAGAGGCTTTCTTTTCTCCATTGTGTGTTGTTGGCCCCTTTATCAAAGA
The DNA here is from genome assembly GCF_036850765.1 of Saccopteryx bilineata. Lineage (NCBI taxonomy): Eukaryota > Metazoa > Chordata > Mammalia > Chiroptera > Emballonuridae > Saccopteryx > Saccopteryx bilineata. The sequence continues at coordinate 182,500,560 of NC_089491.1, read as the reverse complement.
TTATTTGACCATATATATGTGGTTTTATTTCTGGGCTTTCTATTCTGTTCCATTGGTCTGAGTGTCTATTTTTTTGACAATATCATGCTGTTTTGATTATCGTGGCCCTATAATATAGTTTAAAGTCAGGTATTGTAATGCCCCCAGCTTCATTCTTTTTCCTTAGGATTGTTTTGGCTATTCGGGGTTTTTTATAGTTCCATATAAATCTGATGATTTTTTGTTCCATTTCTTTAAAAAATCTCATAGGGATTTTGATGGGAATTGCATTAAATTTGTATATTGCTTTGGGTAATATGGCCATTTTGATTATATTTATTCTTCCTATCCAAGAACAAGGAATATTTTTCCATCTCATTGTATCTTTTTCGATTTCCCTTAACAATGCTTTGTAATTTTCATTATATAGGTCCTTTACGTTCTTTGTTATGTTTATTCCTAGGTATTTTATTTTTTTGTTGCAATCGTGAAAGGGATTATTTTTTTGAGTTCGTTTTCTAATATTTCATTGTTGGCATATAGAAAGGCTATGGACTTTTGTATGTTAATTTTGTATCCTGTGACCTTACTGTATTGGTTTATTGTTTCTAATAATCTTTTTGTGGAGTCCTTCGGGTTTTCGATGTATAGGATCATATCATCAGCAAAAAGTGATAGCTTTACTTCTTCTTTTCCGATATGGATGCCTTTTATTTCTTTGTCTTGTCTGATTGCTCTGGCCAGAACTTCTAGCACCACGTTGAATAAGAGTGGAGAGAGTGGACAACCCTGTCTTGTTCCTGATTTAAGGTAGAAAGTCCTCAGTTTTATGCCATTTAATAGGATGTTGGCTGATGGTTTATCATATATGGCCTTTATCATGTTGAGATATTTTCTTTCTATACCCATTTTGTTGAGAGTCTTAAACATAAAATTGTGTTGTATTTTATCAAAAGCCTTTTCTGCATCTATTGATAAGATCATGTGGTTTTTGTTCTTTGTTTTGTTGATATGGTGTATTACGTTAACCGTTTTGCGTATGTTGAACCATCCTTGAGATGCTGGGATGAATCCCACTTGATCATGATGTATTATTTTTTTAATATGTTGTTGTATTCGGTTTGCCAGTATTTTGTTTAGTATTTTAGCATCTGTATTCATTAGAGATATTGGTCTGTAGTTTTCTTTCTTTGTGCCATCCTTGCCAGGTTTTGGTATGAGGGTTATGTTGGCCTCATAAAATGTGTTTGGAAGTATTGCTTCTTCTTCAATTTTTTGGAAGACTTTGAGTAGAATAGGAACCAAGTCTTCTTTGAATGTTTGATAGAATTCACTAGTATAACCGTCTGGACCTGGACTTTTATTTTTGGGGAGATTTTTAATAATTTTTTCTATTTTCGCCCTGCTGATTGGTCTGTTTAGGCTTTCTGCTTCTTCATGACTCAGTCTAGGAAGGTTGTATTGTTCTAGGAATTTATCCATTTCTTCTAGATTGTTGTATTTGGTGGCATATAATTTTTCATAGTATTCTACAATAATTCTTTGTATATCTATGGTGTCTGTGGTGATCTCTCCTCTTTCATTTTGGATTTTATTTATTTGAGTCCTGTGTCTTTTTTCCTTGGTGAGTCTTGCCAAGGGTTTGTCAATTTTGTTGATCTTTTCAAAGAACCAGCTCCTTGTTTTATTGATTTTTTCTATAGTTTTTCTGTTCTCTATTTCATTTATTTCTGCTCTGATTTTTATTATCTCCTTTCTTCGGCTGGTTTTGGGTTGTCTTTGTTCTTCTTTTTCTAGTTCCTTAAGGTGTGAAGTTAAGTGGTTTACTTCGGCTCTCTCTTGTTTGTTCATATAGGCCTGAAGTGATATGAACTTTCCTCTTATTACTGCTTTTGCTGCATCCCAGAGATTCTGATATGTCGTATTTTCATTTTCATTTGTCTGTATATATCTTTTGATTTCTGCGCTTATTTCTTCTTTGACCCATTCATTTTTTAGAAGTATGTTGTTTAGTTTCCACATTTTTGTGGGTTTTTCCCCCTCTTTTTTGCAGTTGAATTCTAGTTTCAAGGCTTTATGATCAGAAAACAAGCTTGGTACAATTTCAATTTTTCTAAATTTGCTGATATTGTCTTTGTGGCCCAACATATGGTCAATTCTTGAGAATGTTCCATGTACACTAGAGAAAAATGTATACTCTGTCGCTTTGGGATGAAGTGTCCTGTAGATGTCTATCATATCCAGGTGTTCTAGTATTTCGTTTAAGGCCACTATATCTTTATAGATTCTCTGTTTGGATGACCGATCTAGAGCCGTCAGCGGTATATTGAGGTCTCCAAGTATGATTGTATTTTTGTCAGTTTTTGTTTTAAGGTCAATAAGTAGCTGTCTTATATATTTTGGTGCTCCTTGGTTTGGTGCATATATATTAAGGATTGTTATGTCTTCTTGATTCAACTTCCCCTTAATCATTATGAAATGACCATTTTTGTCTCTGAGTACTTTTCCTGTCTTGTAGTCAGCATTATTAGATATGAGTATTGCTACGCCTGCTTTTTTTTGGGTGTTGTTTGCTTGGAGTATTGTTTTCCAGCCTTTCACTTTGAATTTGTTTTTATCCTTGTTGCTTAGATGTGTTTCTTGTAGGCAGCATATAGTTGGATTTTCTTTTTTAATCCATTCTGCTACTCTGTGTCTTTTTATTGGTAAGTTTAATCCATTTACATTTAGTGTAATTATTGACACTTGTGGGTTCCCTACTGCCATTTTATAAATTGCTTTCTGTTAGTTTTGTATCTAGTTTGATTCTTCTCTTTTGTTTTTCTATCATTTGTTTTTGTTTGTTTGTGTTCCATACTTCTTTCCTCTGTTGCTACCTTTTTTAAGTCAAGTGTTTTTGTGGTGGTTTTTTTAAGGGTGGTTACCATTAAGTAATGAAAAGGGTACCTACCATATTCATTGTAGTACCCTATCTTATAAGTATTTCTGCACTTCATCATCCTTTGCTACTGTTAATCTCCATCCTCTCCCCCCTTTTTTTCCTATGTTGTCACAGTTTAAGTTTGGTTTTATTGTGTTCTTGGTGGAGCTGTTACTTGTGGTTAGGTTTTCTTTTGTTCTTTGAATCTGGTTGGAAAACCCCCTTTAGTATTTCCTGGAGTGGGGGCTTTCTGTTGATAAATTCTCTCATCTTTTCTGTATTTGTGAATGTTTTTATATCTCCTTCATACTTGAAGGATAGCTTTGATGGGTATAGTATTCTTGGCTGAAAGTTCCTCTCTTTCAGGGCTTTAAATATTGGGGTCCACTCTCTTCTAGCTTGTAGAGTTTCTGCTGAGAAATCTGATGATAATCTAATAGGCCTTCCTTTATATGTTGTACTCTTCTTTTCCCTGGCTGCCTTGAGAATTTTTTCTTTGTCATTGGTTTGTGTCATCTTTATTATGATGTGCCTTGGAGTGGGTTTGTTGGGGTTAAGAAAACTCGGTGTTCTGTTTGCTTCTTGAATTTGAGGCTTTAGTTCCTTCCACAGGCTTGGGAAGTTCTCGTCTATTATTTGTTTGAGTATATTCTCCATTCCATTTTCTTTCTCTTCTCCCTCTGATATACCTATTATTCTTATGTTATTCTTTCTGATGGAGTCAGACAATTCCTGTAGGGCTTTCTCGTTTTTTATTATTTTTGAGTCTCTTTCTTCTTCTCTCTGTTGTGCCTCAAGTTGTTTGTCTTCTATTTCACTAATCCTATCTTCAATCTGGGCTGTTCTGTTAGCTAAGCTTGTTACCTCGTTTTTCAGCTCGTGAATTGAGTTTTTCATTTCTGTTTGATTTGTTTTTATAGTTTCAATTTCCTTGGTAATATATTCTTTGTGTTCATTGAGTTGTTTTCTGATCTCCCTATATTGCCTTTCTGTGTTTTCTTGTATATCTCTGAGTATTTTTAAGATTTCTATTTTAAATTCTCTGTCATTTAGCTCCAAGACTTCCAATATGTTAAGTCTTTTCTCCATAGATTTTTCCACATCTATTTGTGTTACCTCTCTTTCTTTTGTATCCATGATATTCGATTTCCTCTTTCTTATCGGCATCTGAGGGTGGTCTTATTGATAGCACTAATTAGAATTAATAAAGAGTAAAAAGGAAAAAAAAAAAAGGTAAAACACCCCACAAAAAAAAAAAAAAACAGTAATAATTTATTATTTCCTCCTTTTTTTCTCTCTTCTCTTTCCCTCCTCTCTTCTCCTCAGGGAAATATCGTGCCTATAATGGAGGGCCTGATTTGGGGTGAAGAGTTCAGGGGGCAAAAAAAGGGAGTAGGGACCTACTAAATGCAAAAAAAAAAAAAAAAAAAAAGGAAGAAAATCTTAGACAAGCATAAGATGATTTGCTTGTAAGTGATGGTCAACCAAGAGATATAATGAGAGGGATAAGACGAACCAGAAAAAAGGACCAAAAAAGAATAATAAAGAAGAAAAAAATAAAAATAATAAGTAAAAATCTGTTGTATTAAGTGGAGCGAAGACTAAATACAATGGAGACCTTGGGTTGGGAGGACCCGAAATGCCACAAAAATAAACAAACAAGAAAAAAAAATAAAAACAAAAGCAAAAAAGAGAAATAAAGCCAAAAAAAAGCCTTGAGTCCCAAATTAACTAATTTGTTCGTGATTGAGGATTATGTATTAGGAAAATAAAATGAGAAAAGAAAAAACGAATAGAAAGGAAAAAATAAGAAAAAGAGAAAAACGAAGGAAGAAATAAAATAGGAAGAGAAAAAAACAAAATAAAGCAAGACAAAAAAAAAAAACAAAAGAGGAGAGAGTGAGAGTTAAGTGTTTTGGAGTATAACCTTAAAGGAGGGTGAGGATGAAGAAGAGAAATAAAATGCAACACTCATGGGTAGTGTAGTTCAAGAAAGGGGAAGCATAAGATGGGCAGAGAATAGAAGGACCGAGGTGGAGGAAATAAAGGCAAAAAGAAGAAACAAACAACAACAACAACAACAAAAATATTAGTGGATCAAGTTGTAAAGTCTGTGGGTTTTTCTTGATTTTGAGAGGTTAACTTCTTCCTTTTTCTTTTCTCTCCCTCTTCCTGGTCGGTGACTCTGTACCCCAGGCTCTGCCCCTGTGTCACTCTTAGGTAGGGATTTGCAGTTGATGGGATTCTATGGCAATGTCATATAATTGGCTTTAGTCTTGCTGGAAGTAAAGGCTTGTTGGCGTTTGCAGGGTCCAACGATGAGAGAGTTTGCTTTCCTGGATTCTCTCTCCTAGTCCCCCCTTTCTGAATTAGCAGCCTGGTGATCCAGCTATAAGGCTGCAACTGCTTCTGCCTGGGGAGTAAGAGGCTCAAAGAGCTGGGAAATCCCCACTCTATCCCCACTCAGTGCAAGGCTTTGGGAAAGGAACTGACAGTCAGGGCCTCCCGTGTAATCAGGCGGGGGTGGGAGTCAATTGTTGTCAAGGTGACTGTTCAGCGCCTAGCATTCAGTTGGACCTCTCAACCCAGGCTTTCCACACTTTGTAGCCTGTTTTTGCAGGGAAGAAGAGGCACTAGTCTCTGCTTACGACTAGTGTAGTATAGACCTTATTATCTGCCAAGTCCTTCTTGTTAGCGTTTATCCCTGAATATGGAGGCTCTATCAATCAGAAGTTGCCCCCGCCCCTTTAGCGAGAGGCACTAAAAAATATCATGCCTCTTGTTTTGGATCGCTGAACTGAGAGAGATCTTATCAATTAGAACCGAGGGTGCGCAGATTTTATGGGTTAAGCTAATTTCAGTGATTGGGTCGCAGCTGTGCTTCCGAAGGTATTTTAGGCTGTCTGCGCGTGCCCCTCCCCCAACGCTTGATTGTTAGCTTGAATGGCTGGGCGAGGTGCCCCGCCCACGGAGAGAATCTCCCAAGCCTCTCCCGCTCGCCCCGCCGCTGGCGGCTGGACCGCACCAGGCGCAGGATAATGGAGCACTTGGGTGTGCGGGCGAGCAGGGTGCCCTGGGTGCGTGGAATGCCCAAGGCACGTGCGCGAATGGGCGCTCCGGGCACCGGTGGCTGGCGACCCCCACTCGCAGTGTGCGGGCCGCTGGGAACGTCAGCGGTGCTCAACAGGACCGGGCGCGCTCGCGGCTGCTCGCAGCGGCTCGCGGCGGCTGCTCGTGGTGATCGCTCGCGGTGGCAGTTCGTGGGTCTCGCGGCGGCTCGCGTCGGCTGCTCGCGTCGGCTTGCAGTTCCCAAGTATATGGGCTGACTCACCACAGGCGCACTTCCTTGCGGTTTGAAAGAACGTCCCTGTAGTCGATTCCTCCACACCCTCGTCTCTCAGATTCAAGTGATAACAGTCCTTTCGCTATCAGTTTGTGTGGAACTCCGGAATGCTCCGAGGATAAATTTTTCTGTTTCTAGTTGATAAATTTGTTGTGATTTAGGGGAGAGCTGTGGGACGCGCTGCTCACGGCGCCATTTCCGTGACGTCACCACATCATTCTTTTTTTTAAATAATATTGTTTTTAATGGGGCAACATCAATAAATCAGGATACATATATTCAAAGATAACAACTCCAGGTTATCTTGTCGTTCACTTATGTTGCATACCCATCACCCAAAGTCAGATTGTCCTCTGTCACCTTCTATCTAATTTTCTTTGTGCCACTCGCCCTCCCCTTTTCCTTCTCCCTCTCGCCCCTCCCCCGTAACCACCACACTCTCATCAATGTCTCTTAGTTTCACTTTTATGTCCCACCTACGTATGGAATTATGCAGTTCCTGTTTTTTTCTGATTTATTTATTTCACTTCGTATCATGATATCAAGATCCCACCATTTTGCTGTAAATGATCCGATGTCATTATTTCTTATGGCTGAGTGTATTCCGTAGTGTATATGTGCCACATCTTCTTTATCCAGTTATCTATTGATGGGCTTTTTGGTTGTTTCCATGTCCTGGCCACTGTGAACAATGCTGTAATGAACATGGGGCTGCATGTGTCTTTACGTATCAATGTTTCTGAGTTTTGGGGGTATATACCCAGTAGAGGGATTGCTGGGTCATAAGGTAATTCTATTTTCAGTTTTTTGAGGAACCACCATACTTTCTTCCATAATGGTTGTACTACTTTACATTCCCACCAACAGTGTATAAGGGTTCCTTTTTCTCCACAGCCTCTCCAACATTTGCTATTACCTGTCTTGTTAATAATAGCTAACCTAACAGGTGTGAGGTTAGCTATCATTGTAATTTTGATTTGCATTTCTCTAATAACTAACGAAGATGAGCATCTTTTTATATATCTGTTGGCCATTTGTATTTCTTCCTGGGAGAATTGTCTGTTTATGTCCTCTTCCCATTTTTTATTGGATTGTTTGTTTGTTTGTTGTTGAGTTTTATAAGTTCTTTGTATATTTTGGATATTAGGCCCTTATCTGGGCTGTTGTTTGAAAATATCATTTCCCATTTAGTTGGCTGTCTGTTTATTTTGTTATCAGTTTCTCTTGCTGAGCAAAAACTTCTTATGTAGTCCCATTCATTAATTTTTGCCTTCACTTCTCTTGCCATTGGAGTCAAATTCATAAAATGCTCTTTAAAACCCAGGTCCATGAGTTTAGTACCTATGTCTTCTTCTATGTACTTAATTGTTTCAGGTCTTATGTTTAGATCTTTGATCCATTTTGAGTTAATTTTAGTACAGGAGGACAAACTATAGTCCAGTTTCATTCTTTTGCATGTGGCTTTCCAGTTTTCCCAGCACCATTTATTGAAGAGGCTTTCTTTTCTCCATTGTGTGTTGTTGGTCCCTTTATCAAAAATTATTTGACTATAAATATGTAGTTTTATTTCCGGGTTTTCTAATCTGACCCATTGGTCTGAGTGTCTATTTTTCTGCCAATACCATGCTGTTTTGATTGTCGTGGCCCTATATTATAGTTTGAAGTCAGGTATTGTAATGCCCTCAGCTTCATTCTTTTTCTTTAGGATTGCATTGGCTATTCGGGGCTTTTTATAGTTCCATATAAATCTGATGATTTTTTGCTCCATTTCTTTAAAAAATGTCATTGGAATTTTGATGGGAATTGCATTAAATTTGTATATAGCTTTGGGTAATATGGCCATCTTGATTATATTTATTCTTCCTAACCAAGAACAAGGTATATTCTTCCATCTCATTATATCTTTTTTGATTTCCCTTAACAATGGTTTATACTTTTCAATATATAAGTCCTTTACATTCTTTGTTATGTTTATTCCTAAGTATTTTATTTTTCTTGTTGCAATCTTGAAGGGGATTATTTTTTTTTTAGAATTTTTTTAATTAATTAATTTATTTATTCATTTTAGAGAGGAGAGGGAGAGTGAGAGGAGAAACAGAGAGAGAGAAGGGGGAAGGAGCTGGAAGCATCAACTCCCATATGTGCCTTGATCAGGCAAGCCCAGGGTTTCAAACCGGCGACCTCAGCATTTCCAGGTCGACGCTTTATCCACTGCGCTACCACAGGTCAGGCAAGGGGATTATTATTTTGAGTTCGTTCTCAATTGTTTCATTGTTGGCATATAGAAAGGATATTGACTTCTGTATGTTAATTTTGTATCCTGTGACCTTACTCTATTGGCTTATTGTTTCTAGTAGTCTTTTTGTGGAGTCTTTGGGGTTTTCGATGTATAGGATCATATCATCTGCAAAAAGTGATACCTTTACTTCTTCTTTTCTGGTATGGATGCCTTTTATTTCTTTGTCTTGTCTGATTGCTCTGGGTAGAACCTCTAGTACCACATTAAATAAGAGTGGAGAGAGTGGACAACCCTGTCTTGTTCCTGATTTAAGGGGGAAAGCCTTCAGTTTAGTGCCATTTAATATGATGTTAGCTGATGGTTTATTGTATATGGCCTTTATTATGTTGAGATATTTTCCTTCTATACCCATTTTGTTGAGAGTCTTAAACATAAAATTGTGTTGCATTTTATCGAAAGCCTTTTCTGCGTCTATTGATAAGATCATGTAGTTTTTGTTCTTTGTTTTGTTGATATGATGTATTATGTTAACCGTTTTACATATGTTGAACCATCCTTGAGATTCTGGGATGAATCCCACTTGATCATGATGTATTATTTTTTTAATATGTTGTTGTATTCGATTTGCTAGTATTTTGTTTAGTATTTTATTATCTGTATTCATTAGAGATATTGGTCTGTAGTTTTCTTTTTTTGTGCCATCCTTGCCTGGTTTTGGTATGAGGGTTATGTTGGCCTCATAAAATGTGTTTGGAAGTATTGCTTCTTCTTCAATTTTTTTGAAGACTTTGAGTAGAATAGGAACCAAGTCTTCTTTGAATGTTTGATAAAATTCGCTGGTATAGCCATCAGGGCCTGGACTTTTATTTTTGGGGAGGTTTTTAATGGTTTTTTCTATTTCTTCTCTACTAATAGGCCTGTTTAGGCTTTCTGCTTCTTCTTGACTCAGTTTAGGAAGGTTGTATTCTTCTAGGAATTTATTCATTTCTTCAAGGTTGTTGAGTTTAGTGGCATAAAGTCTTTCATAGTATTCTACAATAATTCTTTGTATATCTTCATTGTCCGTGGTGATTTCTCCTCTTTCATTTTGGATTTTGTTTATATGAGTTCTCTCTCTTTTTTCCTTGGTAAGTCTTTCCAAGGGTTTGCCAATTTTGTTGATCTTTTCAAAGAACCAGCTCCTTGTTCTATTAATTTTTTCTATAGTTTTTCTTTTCTCTATTTCATTTATTTTTGCTCTGATTTTTATTATCTCCTTTCTTCGGCTGGTTTTGGGTTGTCTTTGTTCTTCTTTTTCTAGTTCCTTAAAGTGTGAAGTTAAGTGGTTCACTTGGGCTCTCTCTTGTTTGTTCATATAGGCCTGAAGTGATTTGAACTTCCCTCTTATCACTACTTTTGCTGCATCCCATAGATTGATATGTCATATTGTCATTTTCATTTGTTTGTATATATCTTTTGATCTCTGCACTTATTTCTCCTTTGACCCATTCATTTTTTAGAAGTATGTTGTTTAGTTTCCACATTTTTGTGGATTATTTTTCCTCTTTTTTGCAGTTGAATTCTAGTTTCAAGGCTTTATGATCAGAAAATATGCTTGGTACAACTTCGATTTTTCTGAATTTGCTGATGTTGTTTTTGTGGCCCAACATATGGTCAATTCTTGAGAATGATCCATGTACACTGGAGAAAAATGTATACTAAGTCACTTTGGGATGAAATATCCTGTAGATGTCTGTCATATCCAGGTGCTCTAGTGTTTAGTTTAAGGCCACTCTATCTTTGTTGATTCTCTGTTTGGATGTCCGATCTAGATCCGTCAGCAGTGTATTGTGGTCTCCAAGTATGATTGTATTTTTGTCAGTTTTTGTTTTAAGGTCAATAAGTAGCTGTCTTATATATTTTGGTGCTCCTTAGTTTGGTGCATATATATTAAGAATTGTTATGTCTTCTTGATTCAGTGTCCCCTTAGCCATTATGAAATGGCCATTTTTGCCTCTGAGTACTTTTGCTGTCTTGTAGTCAGCATTATCAGATATGGGTATTGCTACACCTGCTTTTTTTTTTGGATGTTATTTGCTTGGAGTATTGTTTTCCAGCCTTTTACTTTGAATTTTTTTTTATCCTTGTTTCTTAGATGAGTTTCCTGTAGGCAGCATACAGTTGGATTTTCTTTTTTAATCCATTCTGCTACTCTATGCCTTTTTATTGGTGAGTTTAATCCATTTACATTTAGTGTAATTATTGACATTTGTGAGTTCTCTATTGCCATTTTCTAGATTATTTCTGTTAGTTTTGTGTCTTGTTTGATCCTTCTCTTTCGTTTTTCTATCTTTTGTTTTTATATGGTTGTATTCCATACATCTTTCCTATGTTGCTATCTTTTTTATCTCATGTGGTTCTGTGGTGGTTTTTTCAATGGTGGTTACCTTTAAGTAATGAAAAGGGTTCCTACCCTGTTTATTGTAGAGCACTATTTTTTGAGTACTTTTGCACTCCATCGTCCTTTGCTACTGTTAATCTTCATACTCTCCCCCCTTTTTGTTGTTGTCACAGTTTAAATTTGGTTTTATTGTGTTCTTCTTGGAGCTTTTACTTGTGGCTTTGTTTTTTTTTTATTGTTGTTGTTCTTCTTTGTATCTGATTGGAGAACCTCCTTTAGTAATTCCTGGAGTGGGGGTTTTCTGATGATAAATTCCCTCATCTTTTCTGTTTCTGTGAATATTTTTATTTCTCCTTCATATTTGAAGGATAGCTTTGATGGGTATAGTATTCATGGCTGAAAGTTCCTCTCTTTCAGGACTTTTAATATTGGGGTCCACTCTCTTCTAGCTTGTAGAGTTTTTGCTGAAAAATCTGATGATAATCTAATGGGCCTTCCTTTATATGTTGTATTCTTCTTTTCCCTGGCTGCCTTGATAATTTTTTCTTTGCCATTGGTTTGTGCCAATTTTATTATGATATGCCTTGGAGTAGGTTTGTTGGGGTTAAGAAAACTCGGAGTTCTGTTTGCTTTTTATATTTGAGGCTTTAGTTCTTTCCACAGGCTTGGGAAGTTCTCATCTATTATTTGTTTGAGTATGTGAGTATGTTCTCCATTCCATTTTCTCTCTCTTCTCCCTCTGATATACCTATTATTCTTATGTTATTCTTTTTGATGGAGTCAGATAATTCTTGTAGGGCTATCTCTTTTTTAATTTTTGAGTCTCTTTCTTCTTCTCTCTGTTGTTCCTCAAGTTGCTTATCTTCTATTTCACTAATCCTCTCTTCTATCTGGCCTGTTATATTAGCTAAGCTTGTTACCTCGTTTTTCAGCTCGTGAATTGAGTTTTTCATCTCTGATTTGTTTTTATAGTTTCAATTTCCTTGGAAATATATTCTTTGTGTTTGTTGAGTTGTTTGATAAATTATATCTTTCAAAATATTCCTCCAAAAAACAAATTTACAAACAGGTTGTGACATTTGTTATTTTTAAAATACTGCATTCTAAGTGTCCAAAAATCAAAACAAATAATCACAGAATGAAACACAACTTGATTAGGTTAAAAATGGAATGGCTGTGTCAAAATGCACATTCATTTTTAATTTTTTGAGGAATCTCCATACTCTTTTCCACAGTGGCTGTACCAGTCTGCATTCCCACCAGCAGTGCAGGAAAGTTCCCTTTTCTCCACATCCTCACCATCACCTATCATGTGTTGTTTTGTTGATGAGCGCCATTCTGACTGGTGTGACGTGATATCTCATTGTGGTTTAATTTGCATTTCTCTAATGATTAGTGATGAACATTTTTTTCATAAGCCTATTGGCCATCTGTATGTCCTCTTTGGAGAAGTGTCTATTCATTTCTTTTACCATTTTTTGATTGGATTGTTTGTCTTCCTGGTGTTGAGTTTTATTAGTTCTTTATAAATTTTGTCTATTAACCGCTTGTCAGACATATTGTCGAATATGTTCTCCCATTGTGTAATTTGTCTTTTTATTTGTTCATATTTTTTTTAGCTGTAAAAAATCTTTTTAGTTTGATATAGTCCCATTTGTTTATCCTGTCTTTATATCACTTGCCTGTGAGGATAAATCAGTAAATATATTGCTGCGAGAGATGTCGGAGAGCTTACTGCCTATGTTTTCTTCTAAGATGCTTATGGTTTTATGGCTTACATTTAAATCTTTCATCCATTTTGAGTTTATTTTTGTGAATGGTGTAAGTTGGTGGTCTATTTTCCTTTCTTTGCAGGTAGCTGTCCAATTTTTCCAACACCATTTGTTAAAGAGACTGTCTTTACTTTATCATATGCTCTTACCTCCTTTTTCAAATATCAGTTGTCCGTAAAGGTGTGGGTTTATTTCTGGGTTCTCTGTTCTGTTCCATTGATCTATAAGCCTGTTCTTATGCCAGTACCAGGCTGTATTGAGTGTAATGGCCATGTAGTATAACTTGATATCAGGAAGTGTGATACCTCCAACTTTATTCTACTTTTTCAAGGTTGCTGAGGCTATTCGTGTTCCTTTTTGGTTCCATATAAATTTTTGGAATATGTGTTCTATATCTTTGAAGTATGTCATTGGTACTTTAATTGGTATTGCATTGATTTTATAAATTGCTTTGGGTAATATAAACATTTTAATGATATTTATTCTTCCTAACCACGAACCTGATCTATGCTTCCACTTGTTTGTATCTTCCTTGATTTCATTTATTAATGTTTTATAATTTTCCAAGTACAAGTCTTTAACCTCCTTGGTTAAATTTTCTCATAGGTACTTTATTTTTATATATATTTTTGCAATAGTGAAGGGTATTGTTTCCTTAATTTTTATTTCTGACAGTTCATTGTTAGTGTATAAAAATGCCTCTGATGTCTGTGTATTAATTTTATATCCTGCCTCTTTGCTGAACTCATTTATCAGGTCTAGTAGTTTTTTGACTGAGATTTAGGGTTTTTCAGATACAGTATCATATCATCTGCAAATAACGATAGTTTTACTTCTTCTTTTTAAATTTGCATGTCTTTTATTTCTTCTTCTTGTCTGCTTGCTGTAACTAGAACTTCCAGGACTATGTTGAATAAGAATGGTGAAAGGGGGTACCACTGTCTTATTCCTGATTTTATGGGGATTGCTTTTAATTTTTGCCCATTAATTAAGATGTTGGCAGTGGGTTTGTCATAGATGGCCTTTATCATGTTGATGTATGTTTTCTGTATTCCCACTTTCCTGAGGGTTTTGATCATAAATGGGTGCTAGATTTTATCAAATGCTTTTTCTGCATCTACTGAAATTATCTTGTGGTTTTTCTCGTCCTTATTTTTTTTTGTGATGAATCACATTAATTGATTTACAAATATTGTACCATTCTTGCCTCCCCAGAATGAATCCCAGTTGATCATTATGTATAATTTTTTTCATGTATTGCTGGATTCGGTTTGCTAATATGTTGTTGAGGATTTTAGCATCTAAGTTCATCAGGATTATTGACCAATAATTTTCTTTCTTTGTGTTGTTTTTTCCTGGTTTTGGAATCAGAATAATGCTTGCCTCATAAAAGGAGCTAGGAAGTCTTCCTTCCTCTTGAATTTTTTGAAATAGTTTGAGAAGAATAGGAGTTAGTTCTTCTTTAAATATTTGGTAGAATTCTTCTGTGAAGCCATTGAGCCCAGGGCTTTTGTTTTTTGGGAGTTTTTGATAACTGTTTTGATCTCATTTGTTGTAATCGGTCTATTTAGTTTTTCTGATTCTTCCAGATTGATTTTTGAAAGATTATATGTTTCAAGGAATTTCTCCATTTAACCTAGATTCTCTAAGTTTTTGGCATACAGTTCTTCCTAGTATTTTCTTACAATATTTTGTATTTCTGTTGTGTCGGTTGTTATTTCTCCACTCTCATTTCTAATTTTATTTATTTGAATTCTCTCTCTTTTTTTCTTGGTGAGTCTGTTTAAGGGTTCATCGATCTTGTTTACCCTTTCAAAGAACGAGCTCTTGGTTTCATTGATCCTCTGTATTGTTTCTTTAGCCTCTATGTCATTTATTTTCACTCTCATCTTTATTATTTTCTTCCTTCTACTTCCTCCAGGCTTTACTTGCTGTTATTTTTTTAGTTCTTTTAGATACAGGGATAAGTTGTTTATTTGAGCTTTTTCTAGCTTCTTAAAGTATGCTTGTAGTGCTATGAACTACTGTCTCAGTACTGCTTTTGCTGTGTCCCATAAATTTTGAGTTGTTGTATGTTCAGTGTAATTTGTTTCTAGGAATTTTTTTATTTCTCTTTGGTCTCATTGTTAATCCATTTGTTATTTAATAATCTGCTATTTAGTTTCCATGTGTTTGAGAATTTTTGAGATTTTCTGTCATGGTTGATTTTTAGTTCATGCCATTGTGATCAGAGAAAATGTTTGATGTGATTTCCATCTTCTTAAATATGTTGAGACTGCTTTTATGCCCTAATATGTGGTATATACTACAGACTGTACCATGAGCACTTGAAAAGAATGTATATTTTGTTGCTTTAGGGCAGGTGTCCCCAGATTATGGCCTGTGGGCCACATGCAGCCCCCTGAGGCCATTTATCTGGCCCCCATCACACTTCCGGGAGGGGCACTTCTTTCCTTGGTGGTCAGTGAGAGGAGGACTCTATGTGGTGGCCCTCCAATGGTCTGAGGGACAATGAACTGGCCCCCTGTGTAAAAAGTTTGGGGACCCCTGATTTAGTGTGAAAGGTTCTGAAGATATCTATTTAATCCAGTTGATCTAGTGTGTCTTTTAACTCTGCTGTTTCTTTGTTAATTTTCTTTCTTGAAGATCTATCTAATGATTTTAGTGGGGTATTAAAATCCCCTACTATTATAGTATTGCTGTTGATCTCTCCCTTTAAATTCATTTAAGTCTGCTTTATATATTTAGGTACTCCTATATTAGGTGTGTAGATATTTATAATAGTTCTATCTTTCTATTGGATTGCTCCCTTTATCATTATGTAGTGACCTTCTTTATCTCTTACTGCTAAAACAAGAAGTGGAGAGGAGGGGCTGAAGTCAGTAAACAAGACTATCACCATGTTAAGAAAACAAATAAGTTAAAAACTTCAAATTGGCTCCACTAGAAAAGCAAAATCCAACAAAGAATTACATATAACAGCTGATGCCAATGCAAGAAAACCTAGAAATAACACAACTGAAAAGTGGAGGCAGACAACACCAAGCCTAGACTCAGCCAGCTCTACAAACAACACACCAAAACACACAGATAATAATGAGAAAACAGATAAATACAATCCAAATGAAACCATAAGAGAAACCTCAAGGAAATGAACTGAGTGATATGGAAATAACCAAACTTCCAGATGCAGAGTTTAAAATAATGATTGTTAGGATGCTTAGGGATCTTAGAACTACAATAGATGATCATTACAAACACCTAAATAAAGAGATAGCAAGTATAAAAAAGGACATTGAAATACTAAAAAAGAATCAATTGAAGATGACAAATACAATATCAGAAATGAAGACCACAATGGAAGGGATTAAAAGCAGAATGGATGAAGCTGAGGATCAAATCAGCGAGTTACAGCACAAGATAAATAAAGGCACGGAAGCAGAGCAGAAAAGAAAAAGAGACTCAAAATGTCTGAGGAAACTCTAAGAGAGCTCTGTGACAACATGAAGAGAAATAACATTTGCATCATAGAGGTTCCTGAAGAAGAAAAGAAAGAACAGGGGATAGAAACTTCTTTCAATCAAATCATAGCTGAAAACTACCCCTATGCCTTTGATTGGATCATTTAATCCATTTACATTTAAGGTTATTATTGATATGTAGTTGTTTATTGCCGTTTTATTCTTTAAAGCTGTATTCCTTTTTAACTATATTCTTTTCCCACTTTGATCTGTTTACAGTAGGCCCCTTAGCTTTCCTGCAGCATTGGTTTGGTTGTAATAAATTCCTTGAGTTTTTTTTTTTGTTTGAGAAGCTTTTTATTTCTCCTTCAATTATAAATGATAGCCTTGCTGGATAAAGTAGTCTTAGTTTTAGGCTCTTGTTCTGCATTACTTTGAATATTTCTTGCCATTCCCTTCTGGCCTCAAGTGTCTTGTGCTGATTGGAGCTGGAGAGATGTCTGGAGATGGGTCACCTGGAACCGCTTTAGTCTTGTATTGTGTGGAAGGATCAACCCCTCCCCCAGCAATGGCCGCCTCCAGCATTGCATGAGTTAGCTTCTCAGGTCATCCCATGAATTCCTCTCCTTGTTACCATCTGTGTCTCTCTTCCCCTTTCCTTTTGAAAGACAAGATAGCCTTTTCAACACACCTTGTTCCTAGGTCCCCAGGCAAGTGGCTGTGAGCAATATTTTCTGCTCTTTTCCTTGGAATGAGAGCCTTTCTGGGCTCTCAGCCTCACCCTCACTTTGTTCCTGTAAGCAGGGGGGACCCACCATTCCTCGGCGCTCCCTACCAGGCTCGGTGTGGCTTCTTCTTTGCTCCTTGGTTTTTGAGAGCTGTTATTGTAATCCAGAGTTGGTTTTTCATGCTGATTATTCTTAAAGTAATTTGTAATCCAGTTTGGTGGTGTGAGCTGGGAGTCTGTGCACGTGCCTACTCTGTTGCCATCTTCAGGTCTCAGATTTGTCTGTTTTATGATGTTTTTTTTTTTTCAGAAATAATCAGGGTAAAAAGAATAAATGTTTACAAAATTTAATTTTCTTCACTGCCTATTTTTGTGCATTTTTTTTTAGAACACTGTAGAAAAAATTTTAAAACTATTTTGGAAAAGATAGAGCAGCCATCTTTAAAATGTGCTATGCCTTTTTCTGGCAGGAGTGAGGAATTATAGTGAGGTGATTAATTTGAGCTTAACTTTTCTATTTCCTAAGGTATAAGGGGATTTGGAGAGAACTACTTTATTTTAATAGTCTTGATTCAGAACAAATAAAAACTCATCTGGAGCTCATCTTTACAGAGATTTTTACAGTTACTGTTTCTTGAAGCTTCAGGATGCTGACTCTTCTTTCAGTCTTAAACTGAGATCAGTTGCTTAAAGCTCTAATACTTCCTTTAGTAACACTTTATGATAAGAATTGTTTCTTTTGTTGAGGACATAAATGAAGAATTGGAGAAAATAGAATTAGGATAGTTGCTTGCTTACTGTATATTATAATGAGTGTGATAGCCATTACTTCTTATTATATTTAAAGTGAGGACTAATTTAGCATTTGGCTTTCTAACACCTTTCCTCTTTATCATATGATTTATCATTTTCTTACCTCTAATCTGGTTATGTTCTTTCCTAGGACAAGAAACATTTTTTACAAATTGTTTTTGAAATGTTCTTTAGGATCCAGCACAATGTTGAAAACAGGTAATAGAAGTATTAAAGTAGTAGCTCTAACAATAATAGTGATGATGATGAATTAGCCAAATGAATAAATGAATGAATGAATGACTAAAAGGCTTAAGATAAGGTGTCATTTTTAGCCTATAAGAAAAAGAAAGATCATGGTCTTGAACTTCAAAACATTATTATTATTATTTTTGGATAGGGT
The DNA here is from genome assembly GCF_036850765.1 of Saccopteryx bilineata. Taxonomy (NCBI): domain Eukaryota; kingdom Metazoa; phylum Chordata; class Mammalia; order Chiroptera; family Emballonuridae; genus Saccopteryx; species Saccopteryx bilineata. The sequence continues at coordinate 182,482,544 of NC_089491.1, read as the reverse complement.
ACTGTCAGGGCCTGAACTTGTACTTGTGAATCATGATGCTTAAGATTTTAGAACCTAGTAAAATAATATTATCTGTACCTCAGCATTTATTTTTTAGGGTTAGCTCCATGAAGCAAGTTGGCTAGGTCTCTGTTCCCTGTTCTCTGGGTTTGCCAATGAACACTCAATAAAATTGTCTCATTCCAGTTGTGCAGAGAAAGAATGATCTCAACTTGGATTGATTGCAAGATATAAATTTTATGTCCAGGAATAAATTTGTTTATGCTTTCATTCATTCATTCACAGAAAAGTGGTAATGGGCAATCAAGTGACATCACACTAAGTTAGGCCCCTGTCACCACCACAGTGAATGTAATACTGTACCTCTTTTTTTTTTTTACAGAGATGGAGAGAGAGTCAGAGAGAGGAATAGACAGGGACAGACAGACAAAAATGGAGAGATGAGAAGCATCAATCATTAGTTTTTTGTTGTGCATTGTGACACCTTAGTTGTTCATTGATTGCTTTCTCATATGTGCCTTGACCACGGGCCTTCAGCAGACCAAGTAACCCTTTGCTCGAGCCAGCGACCTTGGGTCCAAGCTGGTGAGTTTTTGCTCACACCAGATGAGCTCATGCTCAAGCTGGCGATCTCGGGGTCTCGAACCTAGGTCCTCGGCATCCCAGTCCAATGCTCTATCCACTGTGCCACTGCCTGGTCAGGCTACTGTACCTCTTCTTAAAGAATTTGTTGTTTCTTGAGAAAAACACTCATAAACAAATAAAGATCACTTAAATTTGTAGGTATGGAGTTTTTGGATTAAGCCTCCAGGTAAAAGAGCTTTGGCTTTGGAGAGAGAAAAAACAAATTTTGGAAACTGATTCTAACAATTGTTAGTCCGTGTAATGAAGTAAATTATATAATCTCTTTGAATTCCTGTGTCCTGACTGACATTTTTAAGAATGTTGTGAGAAGTATGACATTATGTAAATCATCAGGCACAAAGAAGATGGTTAATTTTAGCCTTTGCTGAGCCCTCCTTATCTGTCCCTCTCTAAGTTGAGATGTGTGTGTGTGTGCGGGTTCGCATGGGAAGAAGAGTGTTAAAAAAACGTAAGGGAAGGAAGTAAAAAGGATGTGGCTTCCTTTGAAATATATAGTATATTCACTAATTTAACCTACCTTTTTTTGTGGTTAAATGAATAATCACTTAAAGTAAAAATTCCATGGATCTGGGGACAAGTTCTTGGATGTTCAAGATTTACTGTTGAGGCCTGACCAGGCAGTGGTGCAATGGTGATAGAGCATCTACCTGGGATGCCGAGGATCCCGGTTCAAAACCCTGAGGTCACTGGCTTGAGCATGAGCTCATCTGGCTTGAGTGTGGGCTCATCAGCTTGAGCACTGGATCGCTAACTTGAGCAAAGGCTCACTAACTCAGCTGGAGTCCCCCAGTCAAGGCACGTATGAGAAAGCAATCAATGAACAACTAAGGTGCCACAACTAGGAGATGATACTTTTTATCTCTCTCCCTTCCTGTCTTTCTCTCTCTCTCTCTCTCTCACACACACACACAAAGAAGAAGATAAAATGAGTTTACTGCTGAGGACAGTACTGTTTGGAAAGTACTGTTTGACATAAAATTACAATCTCTATATTTACATTTGTAAACATATTTGCTGCAGATGAAGGCCAAATGCACTATGAATGTACTATATGAAAATTTTGATGTAACTCAGAGACCACCAGCTGGAAATTGAGTTATCATAATAAAGTAGTATAGGCCCTCCAAATGCAAAGAACCTGTGTGGAAATCATACTATATATAAATGTGATCAGAGATATTATAGTAAATTAATTTGAATAGACCAATTATAATGTTTTATTAGCAGTAACTATGGTAGTAAATATCAAATGAATGATGCTTATTTCCCAATTTTATCAACTATTGAATTATAATTCAGCTTAATGCTAATTTAAATGAGAAAGTTTTCAGGCCTATAAACTGACTATTCATATTGGCTTTGAAAATAGGCTTGATGGCCATCATTTATAAGGGGTAATTATATCAATTTTTTGATACAGCAAACAAAAATGGGAATTATTAAAGTACTCTTACCAAATAGTGTTGCAAAAATCTATTTTCTGAATATTATGAAGTCAAAACTGATAAATATATTATATATAGAAGTAGAACTGAAGCTCCATCTTTTAACTATTAAATTTCAATTTTTGAAATTTAATTCCAGTGACATCATCAATCACAGTAAATAAAGTTTTCTGGTTTTGTAGGTGTTTTAGTGTTTAATATTTCAACTTCAGTTTTATAGTTATTAAGATATAAATATAAGATGAATTTATGCCTACTTTTATGTGTGTATAAGTTTTAAATCACTTTACCAAAAATTAAAATTTAATACTAATAGTCTTTAAGGTTTTTTAAAAAAATTTTAAGTTTTTTCATTGATTTGAGAAAGAGAGAGAAAAAGAGAGAGAGAAGCATCAACTTCTTGCTCTATTTTTTTGTGTACTCATTGATTGCTTCTCATACATTCCCTGGCCATGGTGAACCCATAACCTCTGGTACTCCAGGTCAATGCTTTATCTACTGATCCACCTTTCCAGGGTCAAGACAATAGGTAATAAGTGTTGAGGAGGTTGTGGAGAAAAGGAATCTTTATTCACTGCTGGTGGGAATGTAAACTGGTACAGCCATTATGGAAAACAGTGCGGCAGTTTCTCGAAAATTAAGAATAGAGTTACCATATGACCCAGCAATCCCTCTACTGGGTTATCTACCCCCAAAACTCAAAATCATTTGTATGCAAAGATATGCACCCCCATATTCAATGCAGCATTATTCACATTGGTCAAGACATGGAAACAACCAAAGTGTCCCTTGATATAGGACTGGATAAAGTAGATGTGGTACATATATTCAAAATACTACTTAGTCATGAGAAATGATGAAATATTGTCATTTGTGACAACATGGATAGACCTTGAGAATATTATGCTAAGAAAAATAAATAAATCAGAAAAAGCTAAGAACTATATGATTTCATATTCGGTGTGATATAAAACTGAGACTCATATACATCGAAAAAGTGAACTCGTTACCAGAAGTAGGGAGGTGGTTGGAGGGGAATAAAGAGGGCCAAATAAAGGTGACAGAAAGTGGTCTGACTTTAGGTGATGGGAACACAACTCAATGAATAGTTCACATGCTATGGAAATGTACACCTGAACCTATGTTTTCCTATGAACCAGTGTTATCTCATTAAATTTAATTTCTAAAAAACATAAAATTGTTTTTTCCATTGATTTGAGAGAGAGAGGAGCATCAACTAATTGCTCCACTTATTGTTCCATTTAGTTGTGTACTCATTCATTGCTTCTCCTATGTGCACTGTCCAGGGGTCAAACACGACCTCTGGTGTGCCAGGGGACACCTTATCAACTGAGTATGTCACCCAGCAAGGGCCAAGACATTTTGTTTATTGAAAGTGCTTTGTACATTCCTTTAAGTTTTAGAAACACTGGAAAAATCAACAATAATCAATAGCTAAAAGAATGCAATAATCACCTTACTTTATAAAAATAGGAAAAGAAAGATGTTTTAAGCAAAGTAAATTATCTAATGCTACCTTAATTACTTTACATAAAGATCTTCAAAGGAAACAGCCAACATCATTTAGGCTATCAGAAGTCCTTTAAAGTAATAACCCACTGAAGAGACAGTATTAAAACCCCTGGTTGAACCTGCAAAAGTAACTGAATCAGAAACACAAGGATTAACTTCTTAGCCCGAGAATCCAGTACTTTGAAATATAAGCCCCAGAAGCTTGGTTTAATCACATGTCACTTCTACAACAGTAGCCACGATAATCATGAGGCCCAGATGCCTTATCAAGCTCTGTCTATAAAAGGAGGAGTTAGGCTCAATGCAATAAAGTGTTTAAAGGAGAAATTATCTCTTGTCTCTGTAATTATTGAGCATCTTCACTTCTGTTAATATATTTCTGTTGGAGAATATGAACTATGGGGATTTAAACACTGTCATTGAAGAATATCACTACCTTTGCTTCAGATACATGATTCCTTGGATTTTTCTAAATCTGCTACTAGATACATTAGTTGAGATTTATCTTCAAACCACCAGCAAATGATCAGAAGATATTGATAGCAAGTTAAAAACCATCTTTTTATAATACAAGGAAGACAACTATTTTAAAATCATGTCCTTTAAATCACCTGTAATGTTATAGAGATTAATGAGTCATTTTACAGCTATATTCATTTACAAAATGAAGGTTTCTACTTAGACAGCTGAGGGCAGCAGCATTTTTTGTATTTGAGATGATAAGTGACAGAATATGAAAATTAGAAATTACCCAAATAGATTTGAAAACCAAATTACATTTCTCAGGCTGTAAGTTTATATTATTAAAGTATTAGGCAATTAATTTTTGATGTAAACAAGTCCTAACTTGTCTATTGATGCATTTCTTTCAACTAGCCAATAGAAAACACTATACCCTGTGTAGCTATAGTTATTTAATTGCTTCTTAATCTGCTTTATAAAAATTATTATTTGATAGTTTAAGTACAGAAACTTCTTTTATATTTTATTTAATTTTAAAAATGTTGAATAGTGCTTTAAAGTTTTAATTTTCAAAATCCCTCTACTTGATGGTGGCAAAGGTTTCATGATATGAAAACAGAGGTACTTGGCGAGGCATGCGTCTTCATTACCTAGCCTTTCTTTACTTCTATAGATCCAAGCTGTTTAACAATTATTTGTCTACCTTTTCCAGGTGTGGTTCTAGGCTTTGGAGATATAGGCATTCATAAGAAAGATTTCTGCTCCTGTGAATTAATATTCCAGTGCAGAGAGATAGAAAAAATAAAATAAAGAAAATGTCAGACACTGAGTGACATTATAAAGAAAATAACAGTGCCTCCTATAAGTGGTAGAGGAGGACGGTTTACTTCCTAGATCAGGTGACATTTGAGATGTGTCCCTAACTAAAAAGGAGCTGATTTAGCAGAAATCTCCACCTAAGCCGGAGCCCTTGCTCTGCTTGGCGGAGAGCTGGACTGTGGGCAAGTTCTTTCCAAACCCAGAGACCCGAAAGAGCAGGGAGAGGCTGCGCCTTCTGCACCCATTTCCTCTCCCAAATTACTGATCTAGTAATTGAACCTACTTCTGTGGAAAGGATTTTAAAATGAAAGAAAACCCTAAGAAATTTTTGGTATAACGTTTCATGAAACCAGAGAAGTTGAACAGATATGTTCTTCCTCCTCTTAAAGATACAAACAATAGAAAAAAGTGTGAATTTTATTCCAAGGGCAAAGAGAAGCAAGCCACTACAAAAATTGAGTCAAGAGAATAACATGATTTGCATTTTTAAAGGCTCATTCTGGCTATAGTATGAGCATTAGATTAGAGCAGGGCAAAGAGTAGTAGTAGGGAGACTGGTTAGAAACTATTGGAATAAACCAAGTGGAAGATGAGGTGGCAAAGTAAGGGTGGTGACAATGGATGTGCTAAGAGGTGGCTGAAGTCTTTGCTAGCCATTTTATGGGTGTCATGACCTCATTGAAGCCCTAGGGGCTCCAGTCTAAACCTTTGAAACAGAAACAGAGAATAAATATTAGAGATTCCAAGTTAACTCAAGTAGGGTAGAGATGGAGAGAAGCAGAAAGGTTTTGTTCTAGAAGCTAAATTGAAAGCATTAATACCCATGTTGTGGGGTGAGAGAAAAAGCATTCAGGGCTCCACACACCCCTTGTGAACTGGCCACCACACTGACATCTCCATCATTTCAGATTCTGCTATGCTTTCTCCTGTTTCCAAGGCTTGTGCGTGTTATTCTGGCAGCCCGGATCAAGCCTTCTCTAACTTTCTGCCTGGTTAATATCCACTGATCCTACAAGTTGTGATTAAAATGTCACTTGCTCTCTGAAACCTCTCCAATCTAAATGAGATACTCCTCTTTGACCTTTGAAAGACTTCATGCATATACTTCTCTGAAAGTGATTACCATACTGAATTACAATGTTGGTTTACGTTCCAGACTCCCCTAAACAGCCCAGTGTGGGAGTGTGTGATAGGGAACAAGCAGTGTGCCTTTCTCCCCTATACCTCTGTTTTCTTACATTTTACCTCTACTATGCTAGAAACAACATATTGGTTATGCAATTTAATAGACAAATTAATTTATGGGTACTGTCTTCAAATCCACAAGGCTCATAACTTTGTTGTGGTGGTGGCTGTTATTTTTACTCGAAAAATTGCTCCCTTCTTAGTACTTTTTAAATTTTTTAACTGTGGACAATTTTTTATCCTTTTAGTAATAAATTACATAACTGGATGTTTGTCTATTATCAAAGCAAATATTGCATTGGATAAAATTAAACAGGCTAGGAAGCTTTATTCAAGATCATTGCAGGAAAGAGGACAGAACACAATCTGAGCTCAACTCAGCTGAAACAGGGCTACAGGGTGTTTACAAACTGAGATTAGAGGAATCTTAGGCCACTGCTGTTTGCTAATTAGCCTTACCAAAAAGTAAACTTTCACCTATCTTCATGAAGGAAGTAGTTTTACCACTTAGAAACAGGTAACTACAGAAGTTAGGCTCCTGTCTTCATATAGAGACCAGGAAATAGGGGCTCTATCTTCCTTAATAACTTCATTTTAAAGGGATGGGTCTGAGGTCCTTTAGAACAACATTTCTAAGTTGCAACACTAAGAAGTTTTAAGAAGCTTTACACCTTCAGTAGATGAAAGGAATAACTCACAATGCAAGTTTTCTAAGGTAAATTCTATAGTAAAAGAGAATTCAGGGTCTAGAGTCAAGAACAAGTCCACTTTCAACTTTTAATCAAGCAACTTTAATCCAGAGAAACATTAGGCTGCCTTAATTAATATTTTTAAAATTCTGTTATTGTTATGTTATCAGAACACAAAGATTGTTAGATTATCATTTTGTTAAGATGCAATTGTTAGTGCACATACTTTATATCCATTATCGGAGATCAGGACATATAATAGCCATTTACTGTTCAAGTGGGCATTACAGACTTCTGGGTGCTGCAGAGAAATATGATGATGGTTTTATTGTCTGTGAATTGAGCAGACCATCTGATTTACAGTTCTCAAAATGATGCATACTTGGTAGATTTGTTCCTGATGTTTCTAAAACCAAGATGCCACAAAACTGAAAGTAAAGACCACCTTTATGACTGCTGGGAGTTGTAGCAACCTTGATTTAAATTTCATGCATTTCAAAATGTCCAGAAAAGACAATAACCACTGGATTCAAAGAGTCTATTCTATTGACAAGGCCTTTGGTGAAAATTTTGTTTAAGGTGGTTTCAGGATCAGTCTTACTAAATCTGCAAAAAGTGAAAGCTCTCAAAATTCAGAGCACACCTTCCTGTGATGTTAATAAATAGACTTGTTATTTATCACGATGGTGTGCCTCTCCATTTTTTGTTGCAGTGTTTGTAAAGAGAGTGGTTTGGGAAATGCTGTATATTTGCTTTGAATGTAAAAAATGTGACAGAGTTGAAAGAATATTTGTTGAATCCCCCTATCTCTCATTCCCATATTTACTTGTTGGAGACTCAGCACTTTGCAGGCTCATTCTGAAAACATTTCTTCTCATTACCACAGCACTGCTGTGTCATCATTTTGATACTGGAGGGCCAGATTGTGTGACCGATGGGTGGTCAAGGACTGCAGTAGCTAGATTGGAAGGCATGGTTTCTCATCTCATTTCACAAGGAAGAGTGCTTAAATGAAGGATTCAGATCGGATCTTTGGTCCTAGAGTATTTTAAACTCACCTACCCAGCGGGTCTAAAGGGAAACCCAGAGAAGCCCCAGACATCAACAAAAGAGAGGGGGCCTGGAGAACATGGAAAACTATGTTCACTTGTTTGGCTGGACTCATATGCCTTTCTGGCATCCCTCTCCCTTATTAAAAAAAAAAAAGGAAAATTGTTATTTTTAATGATAGTATTGTTGTTGAAGGTGAAAAGCTAAATGTTTGCTAGGAGGTATCCACTAGCCTTGCCACTCAGTGTGGTCTTCAGACCAGCAAGCATTGGCATCACCTGGGAGCTCATTAGAAATAGTCTTGGCCCCACCCTGGACCTACTAAATCAGAAACCTTAGACATTTTATGCACATTGCAGTTTGAGAAACACTGCACTGTGGAATAGACTTCTTTGCCTTATTAGTAAAATACAATAAACAGATCATTAAAAATAGCAACAACAACCATGTTGCATCAAGATTTCACTTAGGTTTGAGCAACAGAAAAGCTGGAAAAACAAATGTTTAAGCAAATATTGGTTGTGAAAACAAATGAAGACTACCCAAAGGAGAACAAACAGCTAGTATTAATTTAGAATTTTATTGCAAGGGAGTTGAACACCATTGTTTGCACTTGGCAAGGACTCCAGTGCAATTAGAGAAGTGGGAAAGCTCTATCGTAGAAAAATTACAGGTTTTCAGATTGGAGGTTGTTGGTGTGAGGAAGCTGGAGGTGAGTAACTAGAAGTAGGGCCTCTTATGTGAAAATATAGGCTTTCTCTGGTTGGGCCTGAGTTGCAAAGAGAAGAGGAAGCAAAAACAGTTGTCAGTGACCTTTGACAAAGTCCTAGCATTCTGGGCCTATTGCTGCAGATTGTGGTTTGCCTTCCTGGGCTTTGCATGTGGGTCAGAGTTCTACTGTCACATATAGTCTGGTCTTGTCTATATAGTCAGCCTCACAGGGTTAGTGTTTCTCACATAACAAGAAGTCTAGAGTGGGCATCAATGTCTTCTATAGCCATACAATGAAAGTCTTCATGGAACCTGGGTCTTTCCATTGTCTTTCTCTACTATTCTTAATTAAGTAAGTGGTTCTGAATCTTATTGAATACAATTGCTTCTACACTCACAGGCATTACATCTGAATTCTGGGCATGGAAATTCAGCAAAGGGTTAAATAACACACATCCTAAGCTTTCCCTCTTATAAGGATTTGTCTTTTTATTTGGGAAGGGAAGCCCTCTCAGAAATTTCTGCACCATAGTCATAAGCCAGAAATTAGTCTCCTCATCATTTCTGGTTGCTAAAAATCTTAGAACCCTTGTATTCATCACTCAAACTTATATTTGGGGCAAGACACATATTTGGGGAAGAAAAATAATAATTGGTATCTTCCACACAGATATATAAAAACCTCTCTAGCCTGACCAGGCAGTGGCACAGTGGCTAGAGCATTGGCCTGGGATGCAGAGGACCCAGGTTTGAAACCCTGAGGTCACAGGCTTGAGTGCAGGCTCATCTGGCTTGAGCAGGGGCTCACCAGCTTGAGTACAGAGTTACTGGCTTGAGCATGGGATCATAGACATGACACTGTGGTCACTGACTTGAAGCCCAAGATCACTGGCTTGAACAAGGTATCACTTGCTCAGCTGTAGCCTCCCAGTCAAGGCACATATGAAAAACCAATCAATGAACAACTAAGGTGCCATAACAAAGAATTGATGCTTCTCATCTCTCTCCCTTCCTGCCTGTCTGTTCCTTTCTCTGTCTCTGTCTCTCTTGCTAAAAAAAACAAAACACACACACAAAAAAAAACAAAACAAAACAAAATCCTCTCTTTTTTTTTTAATAAATTTTTATTAATGTTAATGGGATGACATTAATAATTCAGGGTACATATATTCAAAGAAAACATGTCTAGGCTATCTTGTCATTAAATTATGTTGCATACCCCTCGCCCAGAGTCAGATTGTCCTCCGTCACCCTCTATCTAGTTTTCTCTGTGCCCCTCCCCCTCCCCCTAACTCTCTCTCTCTCCCTCCCTCCTGCGTCCTCCCTCCCCCCACCCCTGGTAACCACCACACTCTTGTCCATGTCTCTTAGTCTCATTTTTATGTTCCACCAATGTATGGAATCATGTAGTTATTGTTTTTTTCTGATTTACTTATTTCACTCCGTATAATGTTATCAAGATCCCACCATTTTGCTGTAAATGATCTAATGTCATCATTTCTTATGGCTGAGTAGTATTCCATAGTGTATATGAGCCACATCTTCTTTATCCAATCTTCTATTGAAGGGCTTTTTGGTTGTTTCCATGTCTTGGCCACTGTGAACAGTGCTGCTATGAACATGGGGCTACATGTGTCTTTACGTATCAATGATTCTGAGGTTTTGGGGTATATACCCAGTAGAGGGATTGCTGGGTCATACGGAAGTTCTATTTGCAGTTTTTTGAGGAACCACCATACTTTCCTCCATAGTGGTTGTACTACTTTACATTCCCACCAACAGTGTATGAGGGTTCCTTTTTCTCCACAGCCTCTCCAACCCATCTTGTTGATAATAGCTAATCTAACAGGGGTGAGGTGGTATCTCATTGTAGTTTTGATTTGCATTTCTCTAATAACTAACGAAGATGAGCATCTTTTCATATATCTGTTGGCCATTTGTATTTCTTCCTGGGAGAAGTGTCTGTTCATGTCCTCTTCCCATTTTTTTATTGGATTGTTTGTTTGTTTGTTGTTGAGTTTTATGAGTTCTTTGTAAATTTTGGATATTAGGCCCTTATCTGAGCTGTTGTTTGAAAATATCAGTTCCCATTTAGTTGGCTGTCTGTTTATTTTGGTGTCCGTTTCTCTTGCTGAGCAAACACTTTTTATTCTGATGTAGTCCCATTCATTTATCTTTGCCTTCACTTCTCTTGCCATTGGAGTCAAGTTCATAAAATGTTCTTTAAAACCCAGATCCATGAGTTTAGTACCTATGTCTTCTTCTATTTTATTGTTTCAGGTCTTATATTTAGGTCTTTAATCCATTTTGAATTAATTTTAGTACACGGGGACAGGCTGTAGTCGAGTTTCATTCTTTTGCATGTGGCTTTCCAGTTTTCCCAACACCATTTGTTGAAGAGGCTTTCTTTTCTCCATTGTGTGTTGTTGGCCCCTTTATCAAAGATTATTTGACCATATATATGTGGTTTTATTTCTGGGCTTTCTATTCTGTTCCATTGGTCTGAGTGTCTATTTTTCTGCCAATACCATGCAGTTTTGATTATTGTGGCCCTATAATATAGTTTAAAGTCAGGTATTGTAATGCCCCCAGCTTCATTCTTATTCCTTAGGATTGTTTTGGCTATTCGGGGTTTTTTATAGTTCCATATAAATCTGATGATTTTTTGTTCCATTTCTTTAAAAAATGTCGTAGGAATTTTGATGGGAATTGCATTAAATTTATATATTACTTTGGGTAATATGGCCATTTTAATTATATTTATTGTACCTATCCAAGAACAAAGAATATTTTTCTATCTCATTGTGTCTTTTTCTATTTCTCTTAGCAATGTCTTGTAGTTTTCTTTATATATGTCCTTTACATTCTTTGTTATGTTTATTCCTAGGTATTTTATTTTTTTGGTTGCAATCGTGAAGGGGATTATTTTTTTGAGTTCGTTTTCTAATATTTCATTGTTGGCATATAGAAAGGCTATGGACTTTTGTAAATTTTGTATCTTGCGACCTTACTGTATTGGTTTATTGTTTCTAGTAATCTTTTTGTAGAGTCCTTTGGGTTTTTGATGTATAGGATCATATCATCAGCAAAAAGTGATAGCTTTACTTCTTCTTTTCCGATATGGATGCCTTTTATTTCTTTGTCTTGTCTGATTACTCCGGCCAGAACTTCTAGCTCCACGTTAAATAAGAGTGGAAAGAGTGGACAACCCTGTCGTGTTCCTGATTTAAGGTGGAAAGTCCTCAGTTTTACGCCATTTAATATGATGTTGGCTGATGGTTTATCATATATGGCCTTTATCATGTTGAGATATTTTCCTTCTATACTCATTTTGTTGAGAGTCTTAAACATAAAATTGTGTTGTATTTTATCGAAAGCCTTTTCTGCATCTATTGATAAGATCATGTGGTTTTTGTTCTTTGTTTTGTTGATATGGTGTATTACGTTAACCGTTTTGCGTATGTTGAACCATCCTTGAGATTCTGGGATGAATCCCACTTGATCATGATGTATTATTTTTTTAATATGTTGTTGTATTCAATTTGCCAGTATTTTGTTTAGTATTTTAGCATCTGTATTCATTAGAGATACTGGTCTGTAGTTTTCTTTTTTTGTGCCATCCTTGCCAGGTTTTGGTATGAGGGTTATGTTGGCCTCATAAAATGTGTTTGGAAGTATTGCTTTTTCTTCAATTTTTTGGAAGACTTTGAGTAGAATAGGAACCAAGTCTTCTTTGAATGTTTGATAGAATTCACTAGTATAACCATCTGGGCCTGGACTTTTATTTTTGGGGAGGTTTTTAATAGTTTTTTCTATTTCCTCCCTGTTACTTGGTCTGTTTAGGCTTTCTGTTTCTTCATGACTCAGTTTAGGAAGGTTGTATTGTTCTAGGAATTTATTCATTTCTTCTAAATTGTTGTATTTGGAGGCATATAGTTTTTCATAGTATTCTACAATAATTCTTTGTATATCTATGGTGTCTGTGGTGATCTCTCCTCTTTCATTTTGGATTTTATTTATTTGAGTCTTGTGCCTTTTTTCCTTGGTGAGTCTTGCCAAGGGTTTGTCAATTTTGTTGATCTTTTCAAAGAACCAGCTCCTTGTTTTATTGATTTTTTCTATAGTTTTTCTGTTCTCTATTTCATTTATTTCTGCTCTGATTTTTATTATCTCCTTTCTTTGGCTGGTTTTGGGTTGTCTTTGTTCTTCTTTTTCTAGCTCCTTAAGGTGTGAAGTTAAGTGGTTTACTTTGCTCTCTCTTGTTTGTTCATATAGGCCTGAAGTGATATGAACTTTCCTCTTATTACTGCTTTTGCTGCATCCCAGAGATTCTGCTATGTCGTATTTTCATTTTTATTTGTCTGTATATATCTTTTGATCTCTGCGCTTATTTCTTCTTTGACCCATTCATTTTTTAGAAGTATGTTGTTTAGTTTCCACAATTTTGTGGGTTTTTCCCCCTCTTTGTTACAGTTGAATTCTAGTTTCAAGGCTTTATGATCAGAGAATATGCTTGGCACAATTTCAATTTTTCTAAATTTGCTGATATTGTCTTTATGGCCCAACATATGGTCAATTCTTGAGAATGTTCCATGTACACTAGAGAAAAATGTATACTCTGTCGCTTTGGGATGAAGTGTCCTGTAGATGTCTATCATGTCCAGGTGTTCTAGTATTTCATTTAAGGCCACTATATCTTTATTGATTCTCTGTTTGGATGACCGATCTAAAGCCGTCAGCGGTGTATTGAGGTCTCCAAGTATGATTGTATTTTTGTCAGTTTTTGTTTTAGGGTCAATAAGTAGCTGTCTTATATATTTTGGTGCTCCTTGGTTTGGTGCATATATATTAAGGATTGTTATGTCTTCTTGATTCAACTTCCCCTTAATCATTATGAAATGACCATTTTTGTCTCTGAGTACTTTTTCTGTCTTGTAGTCAACATTATTAGATATGAGTATTGCTACACCTGCTTTTTTTTTTTGGATGTTATTTGCTTGGAGTATTGTTTTCCAGCCTTTCACTTTGAATTTGTTTTTATCCTTGTTGCTTAGATGAGTTTCTTGTAGGCAGCATACAGTTGGATTTTCTTTTTTAATCCATTCTGCTACTCTGTGTCTTTTTATTGGTAAGTTTAATCCATTTACATTTAGTGTAATTATTGACACTTGTGGGTTCCCTATTGCCATTTTATAAATTGCTTTCTGTTAGTTTTGTATCTTGTTTGATTCTTCTCTTTTGTTTTTCTATCATTTGTTTTTGTTTGTTTGTATTCCATACTTCTTTCCTCTGTTGCTACCTTTTTTAAGTCAAGTGTTTTTGTGGTGGTTTTTTCAAGGGTGGTTACCATTAAGTAATGAAAAGGGTACCTACCATATTCATTGTAGTACCCTTTCTTATGAGTATTTCTGCGCTTCATCGTCCTTTGCTACTGTTAATCTTCATCCTTTCTCCCCTTTTTTTTCTTTTGTAGTCACAGTTTAAGTTTGGTTTTATTGTTTTCTTGGTGGAGCTGTTACTTGTGGTTAGGTTTTCTTTTGTTCTTTGAATCTGGTTGGAAAACCCCCTTTAGTATTTCCTGGAGTGGGGGCTTTCTGCTGATAAATTCTCTCATCTTTTCTGTATTTGTGAATGTTTTTATATCTCCTTTGAACTTGAAGGATAGCTTTGATGGGTATAGTATTCTTGGCTGGAAGTTCCTCTCTTTCAGGACTTTAAATATTAGGGTCCACTCTCTTCTAGCTTGTAGAGTTTCTGCTGAGAAATCTGATGATAATCTAATAGGCCTTCCTTTATATGTTGTATTCTTTTCTCTGGCTGCCTTGAGAATTTTTTCTTTGTCATTGGTTTGTGCCATCTTCATTATGATGTGCCTTGGAGTGGGTTTGTTGGGGTTAAGAAAACTCGGTGTTCTGTTTGCTTCTTGAATTTGAGGCTTTAGTTCTTTCCACAGGCTTGGGAAGTTCTCATCTATTATTTGTTTGAGTATATTCTCCATTCCATTTTCTTTCTCTTCTCCCTCTGATATACCTATTATTCTTATGTTATTCTTTCTGACGGAGTCAGACAATTCCTGTAGGGCTTTCTCGTTTTTTATTATTTTTGAGTCTCTTTCTTCTTCCCTCTGTTGTGCCTCAAGTTGCTTGTCTTCTGTTTCACTGATCCTATCTTCTATCTGGGCTGTTCTGTTAGATAAGCTTGTTACCTCGTTTTTCAGCTCTTGAATTGAGTTTTTCATTTCTGTTTGATTTGTTTTTATAGTTTCAATTTCCTTGGTAATATATTCTTTGTGATCATTGAGTTGTTTTCTGACTTCCCTAAATTTCCTTTCTGTGTTTTCTTGTATATCTCTGAGTATTTTTAAGATTTCTATTTTAAATTTTCTGTCATTTGGCTCCAAGTCTTCCAATATGTTAAATTTTTTCTCCATAAATTTTTCCACATCTATTTGTGTTACCTCTCTATCTTTTGTATCCATAATGTTTGATTTCCTTTTTCTTATTGGCATCTGAAGGTGGTCTTGTTGATAGTGTTAATTAGAATTAATAAAAAATAAAAAGGAAAAAAAGAAAAAAGAAAAAAAAAAGGAAAACACTCCACAAAAATAAAAAGTAATAATTTATTATTTCCCCCTTTTTTCTTTCTTCTCTTCCTCTCCTCTCACCTCCTTAGGGAAATATCATGATAACCTGTGAATTATATTATGCTAAATGGAACAAAAACTGCCTATAATGGAGGGCCTGATTTGGGGTGAAGAGTTCAAGGGGCAGAAAAGAAAGTAGGGACCTACTAAATACAAAAAAAAAAAAGAGAAAATCTTAGACAAGCATAAAATGATTTGCTTGTAAGTGATGGTCAATTAAGAGATATTATGAGAGGGATAAGAGGGAAACAGAAAAAAGGAGAGAAAAAATAATAATTAAAGAAGAAAAAAAATAATAAGTAAAATTCTGTTGTATTAAGTGGAGCGAAGACTAAATACAATGGAGACTTTGGGTCGGGAGGAATGCTACTGAGTTAAAAAGCAATGTAAAAAGTGCCCAAAAATGCCACAAAAGCAAACAAATAAAGGAAACCAAGAACAAAAGCAGAAGTAAAAAAAATCCAAAAAAAACACCAAAAAAACTTGAATCCCAAATTAAATAATTTGTTCGTGATTGATGCTTAAATGGGAGGAAAAGTAAAAGGAGAAAAGAAGAAATGAATAGAAAGGAAAAAATAAGAAAAAGAGAGAAATGAAGGAAGAAAAAAAGGAAAGGAAAAAAAAACAAAAAAAACAAAAGGGGAGAGAGTGAGAGTTAAGGGTTTTAGAGTGTAACCCTAAAGGAGAGTTAGGATGAAGAAAAGAAATAAAATGTAACACTCATGGGTAGTGTAGTTCAAGAAAAGGGTAGTATAAGATGGGCAGAGAGTAAAAGGACCGAGGTGGAAGAAATAGAAATAATAATAAAAGCAATAAGATAAAAGAAAGAAACAACAACAACAAAGAATTAGTGGAACAAGTTATAAAGTCTGTGGATTTTTCTTGATTTTGAGAGGTTAACTTCTTCCTTTTTTCTTTTCTCTCCCTCTTCCTGGTCGGTGACTCTGTACCCCAGGTTCTGCCCCTGTGTCACTCTTAGGTAGGAATTTGCAGTTGATGGGATTCTATGGCAATGTCATATAATTGGCTTTAGTCTCGCTGGTAGTCAAGGCTTGTTGGCGTTTGCAGAGTCCAACAATGAGAGAGTTTGCTTTCCTGGAGTCTCTTTCCTAGTCTCCCCTTCCTGAATTAGCAGCCTGGTGATCCTCCTATGAGGCTGCCACTGCTTCTGTCTGGGGAGTAAGAGGCTCAAAGAGCTGGGAAATCCCCACTCTATCTTCACTCCGCACAAGGCTCTGGGTAAGGCTCTGGCAGTCAGAGCCTCCAGCGTAATCAGGTGGGGCTGGGAGTCAATTGTTGTCAAGGTGACTGTTCAGCGCCTATCATTCGGTTGGACCACTCAACCCAGGCTTTCCACACTTTGTAGCCTGTTTTGGCTGGGAAGAAGAAGCACTAGTCGCTGCTTGCTGTATAGATCTTAATATCTGCCAAGTCCCTCTTGTTAGGTATATCCCTGAATATGGAGGTTCTGTCAATCAGAAGTTGCCCCCGCCCCTTTAGCGAAAGGCACTGAAAAATATCACGCCTCTTGTCTTGGATTGCTGAACTGGGAGAGATCTTATCAATTAGAGCCCCGTGGGTGCGTAGATTTTGTGGGTTAAGCTAATTTCAGTGATTGGATCCACAGCTGTGCTCCAGAAAGTATTTCAGGCTGCCTGCATGCCCCTCCCCCCAACGCTTGATTGTTAGCTTGAATGGCTGGGTGAGGTGCCCCGCCCATGGAGAGAATCTCCTGACTAGGAAAGACAGCCTTGGTGCCCCTCCCGGACCGGGGCACGGGGCGCGCGCACGATTTTTCTGCATGCCAGTGGCCAGGGACTCTCTGGACCGCGGCATGGGGCGCGCGCGGTTTCTCGTCACGCCAGTGGCCGGGGACTCTCCGGACCGCGGCACGGGGGGCGCATACGCGGTTTCAGTGCCCAGGCTGCTGCTCCCCGAGTGTGGGCGGGCAGCTGCACGTGTGGGTTGACTCACCACAGGTGTACTCCCTCCTCAGCAACAGTCCTTTTGCTTTCAGTGTGTGTGTGGAACTCCGGAATGCTCCTAGGATAAATTTTTCTGTTTCTAGTTGATAAATTTGTTGAGATTTTGAGGAGATCTGTCGGATGCGCTGCTCACGGCGCCATTTCCATGACGTCACTCTCAAAATCCTCTCTAAAGAAACATAATTTAACCAAAAATGCAAAGGTACTGCAAATAATCTGCAATTTAAAATAAAATAAGCCCCAGATTTCATAACACCGAAGTTTTAGTTTTCACTCAGAGTTGACAAAATTCTGCCCACAAATTTCTTTCTGAATCATGTGTCATAACATGTATCAGCTATATTCATTTACATGCCTCTACATTTTGACACATTCATATATATATATATTCATATATATATATATATGAATATATATATATTTGTATTTTTCTGAAGTGAGAAGCAGGGAGGCAGTCAGAGAGACTCCCGCATGTGCCCAACTGGGATCTACCTGGCATGCCCCCCCAGGGGGCGATGGTCTGCTCATCTAGGCATTGCTCTACTGTGGCAGAAGCCATTCTAGCACCTGAGGCAGAGGCCATGGAGACATCCTCAGTGCCCGGGCCAACTTTGCTCCATTGTAGCCTTAGCTACGGGAGGGGAAGAGAGATACAGCGAGAAAGGAGAGGGAAAAGGGTGAAGAAGCAGATGGGCAGTTCTCCTGTGTGCCCTGGCTGGGAATTGAACCCAGGACTTCTACACTCTGGGCCGACGCTCTACCGCTGAGCCAACCGGCCATGGCAACACATTCATATTTTTATTCCCACAACAACCTTATCAGGTATGTACTACAGTTATCCTACTTAAAAGATTAAGAAACTGAGGGTAGTCAAACAATTTGTTCAAGGTCACAAAACTAGGAAGTTGCAAGTCAGGATTTAAACCTAGTTGGTCTGGCTTTGGAGCCCATGTTTTTAATCACACTGCTATGCTTCCTTTCATTAAATATATAGTTGTATATATGACGAATGGAAATAAATAAGTTCTATGATGGAAAAGTATAGAAGGCCATGAGTGTATATAATGGGGAGCATAGACTAAGTTGAGGTGGTGGAGGGAAAGCGTTTCTCAGAAAGCTATGCTTAGCTGACAGCTGAAGGATAGGGTAGAACAGAACAGACAGAGAAGTGGAAGAATTCCTGATAGAGGGGAAAGCGCCAGTGAAAGGCATGAGAATGAAAATGCTGGGAATGAAAAGACATGTGCAGTGACCAGTCCTACGGCTGCCAACTATGCTGTATGGCTTCAGGAGGCACCATTTCCTAGACGCCAGTGGTACCTGGTCTGGGCACAATGATGAAGGCGTGATGCAGAGCTAGTATCCTAGAGATTCTGAATATGAACTCATTACGCAGGGAAATCAGAGCTGGAGATGAGAAATTCAAGAGCTGAGATCTGAGGTTCCTCATCATTGAGAGTTTGAAAATAAAACAGGAAACCCAGAAGAGACGGAAATGAAACAGCCAGAGAGATATAAAGAAAACCAAGCAAGTCTGGAGAGGCAGAGACAGCTTATTTCCTCCAAATCTGTTTAGCCTTCTTTCTCACAGCAAAAGAGCCCTCAATTTTCACCCAATCCATGGTTTTCCTGGGAAAAAACTAAGCAAATCAAAACATGCTGTATTTCTCAGCTCTCCTAGTAGGAGTGTGTTGTCAGTTGAATAGTATCATCTCCAAAATTTACATCTGTGACCTTAATTGGAATAGGCAGTGATGGGAATCAACCAGTTAGCACTAGTTTGGCAAAACCAATACCTAATTTTTGTTGAGTTTGGCAAACCAGTTGTAAAAATGGCACTTGTAGTCAGGGTTCTCTCTAAGGTGGGCGCATGGGCAGCCGCCTAATGTGGAAATCACAAATTTACATTTCTTACTCTTTTTTAATGTTCATCTGCACAGCAGCATATTCTAAGCACCAGTAGTAATGTTCAATACACCCACAGGTAAAAAAAAATTCAAGTGGGGACACCAATCAAAAAGCAATATGGAAATATCTTAAATAACAGTTTTACTGTTTTTTTGTCAGGCATTATTTAATATTTTTCATGAATATTTTAAAACTCTTATAATCTAGTTTTGTGTACCTCTCTTATTGTTCTTAAGAATTAGATGCATGAAATAATAAACTACCTTTTGGTATATTGGTTTTATATACTTAAAATGGTCATTAAGATAGAGAACCAGTTGTTTTCAACCTCACCGCTGGAAATAGGGTCATTGCAGATGTAATAAGTATCTCAACATGAAGGTCGGGGTGAGTGTAGGGTGTGTGTGGCCTAAATCCAACAACTGGTGTCCTTATAAGAGAATTGCAGGAACAGAAATGTGCAACAGAAAAGAGGGCAGTGTAAAAATGAAGGAAGAGATTGGAATTATTCTCACAAATCAAAAATGCCGAGAGCCATCACAAGCTAGGAGAATCCATGGCTTTCCTGGTGGGGGAGAGGGGAGAGGAAAGGCTTCCTTCTTGGAGCCTTCAGTGAAAGCATGGCCCTGCTGTTCATTTGATTTCTGAATTCTGGCCTCCAGACTTGTAAGAGAATAAAGTTCTAAATTTTTCCTCTCTTCTAGAGTCACTCATTAGACGATCTCTTCCAGGAATATGTATGTACTTCACTTTTATGTTTGGATATATAATATAGCCACAAAAAGTAACATTTACAACACACAAAAGAATATACACTAAAAGTTTCTCTCTAGCCATTATTCCCAGCCACAGAAATTTCATCCCAGGAGGTGATTGATATGTTACTTCTGCAGATAGTTTGTGTATTTATAAGCAAATGCATGCCTATATATGTGTGTGATGGGTTATGCACATTTGTATATGTGCACCTAATTTTTTAAATAAATATCAGTTCAGACCTATATGGACTGTCCTGCATGCTGGTTTTTCAATTAAAAATATATTAATCAAATTATTTCATGGTATTTTGCCTCATTATTTTCCCTTATTGCTCAGTATCCCATTTTATAAATCTGCAAAAATTCACATTTATTGCATCAATTCCAACTAATGGGCATTTAGATCATTTCCTTGTTTTAAATTTATTAAAAATTGAAATAATATTATTTAATAAGTTAGTTTTGAACTTATGTGAGAATGTCCATAGGCTAAATTCTTAAGAAGAATTATTGTTTCAAAAGGTATATGGATGATTTTGATAATCATTACCAAGTGGCCTTAATTTATTGAAGGTTGTACCAATGTTGACTCCCAATAGCAACACCTGAGAAAACCTGTTTCACCACCTCATTTCAATTTCAGCATATTTTTCATCATTCTATATGTGTTATCACACATTGATATAACTAATACACTGATAAATATTTTATCTTTGGCAATTGGACAGGTGAGACAAGTTATTACTCAGCATATTAAGTTTATGAGTTATTTGCATTTCTCTATAGTGAAAGCTGTTTATTTTTCTCATTTTTTCTATTGAAGTTTTGGTATCTTTCTTGTTGATACATGGGAGATTTTTACTTTAGGGGAATTAGCTATTATCTATGATATGAATAATATGTTTTTTCTTGTATTTTCTTTTGACTTTACCAGTTTTATGATGCATACATTTAAAATTATAGCTCACTTATACCAATCTTCCCTGTATGGTTTCTGAGTTTTAAATCATTCTTAGAAATGCCATATTCCTATTATACGTACTCCTGATACTAAGAATTTGTAATTAGAAAGGAGGAATTAAACATTTTTCTGGACTTGTTAAAAATCTAGAAGAATAACAAAGAGACCCAGCTAATGAAAGAAAGGAAGGAGGGAAAGAAGGTTGGTTTATAGTTGTCAACTGTGAACTGTTCTTTCCAAAATATTTAACCTAAGACTTTAGACCTAACATTTCACATAAAATATAAAGGAAAAATAAATTAAGTCATGGGGAAATAATTAGATAAGCCCAGAAATAACCTAAGACAGTCAGACAACTTGATTTTTAAAAAAAATCAGTGTAATTAAAATATATGTGCTCTTCCTAATAAAAGGTTTGAGACATAACAACCAAATGTAATCTGTCATATTTGATTTGATCCTATTCCAAAATAAAGAAAAGCTGTATTTATGGCTTGCTGAAAAAGAGCATATATAAATTTAGAATTCTGTTATGCTCAGATTGTTTCCTAATATATACATTAATTGTATTAAAACAAATTCATGTTTTCAGAATAAACTTTTGAACATAACTGATTTTATTTTCAATTTTCTTTATTGTGATAATCACAATAAGAAAAATTGTGGTTGTATAGGAGAGTATACTTGTTTTTGGAGAGGCACGAGCAAGTATTTAATGGTGAAGTCAGCTCTACAATTCACTTTGAGATGATTGAGCAAAACACAACATAAACAATATGACATTTAGAATTGTTGCATCTAAGCAGTGGGTATATTGATGTTCATGAAAAAGAACTTTCTACTTTTTTAAAAAAAATATGAATTAGTTTTCTATTGCTCTGTAACTTATTATCCCACAGTAAGTGAGTCAGAAGACCAGGTACGAGGTTTGGGAGAGTAAATTTTCTTCCAAGGGCATTCTGGTTTGTCGCCAGATTCATTACTTGCTGCTACAAAACTGAGCTCCCGGTTTCCTAGCTGGCTGTTAATTGGGCCCCCGTCTTTCCTGCTGCCACAGCCCTTTTCCTGCTTCCCTGTGGCCTCCTTCAGCAAAAGTGGACCGAAGCTTTCTCACACTTTTAATCTCCCCATCTTGTTCTGCCACGTTAACTCCAGCCAGAGAAAGTTCTCTGCTTTTAAGGCTTGTGTGATTAGACTGGTTCCTTGTGTAATCCAGTGTACTCTCCTTATCTTTAAATGCATTCCCTTGATTCTATCTGCCAAGTCCCTTTTGCTCTGTAAAACAATATAATCATAGGATCCCGGGATTAATGTGTAGACATCTTTGGGGACTATTCTGCCCACCACACAATATATATGAAAATGTTTGTAATGAAAAGGTGGAAACATACAAATGCTTCTTCACTACAGAATAACCATTCCCACCATGATAACATTCTATGTTGTTACTGTCAGAACTTTTACTTTTTTTTTTTAACATGAAAAGTGTTTGATCCGTTTCTCACGCATTCCTCTTCCTCTTGCATGGGCTTCAGGGAGAGGAGTGACACATGCTCTCAGCAGCGTCACATTACCCGTTTCTCTTAGCGGGAGGCTGTCATGTTGCTCTGGCCACTCTTTAGCATAACACTTTATTTTCTTGCAGGTTCTTACACTGGGGTTTCAGCTTCAATTAAAGCAGAAAAAGACATTGCCCATCTTATGAAGAAATCCCTTCTGCTGGTGCTTAGTTCAGTTCAAAAAAGATGAACACTTTAATATTTCTTCCCTGTACCTGCATTGATTGACTTAAAAATTTTTTTTTTTTAAATCCAAACCTGCCTGTTTTTTTGTAAACTGAATTCTTAGGATATATTGTAAAGGCAATTGGGCATGAGGCCTCCTTGGATCCTGGCTTGCTCTTTATTTCCTTAATTAGATCTTGCTGGGAATTTAGAGCACAGGAGGGGAAATTCTGGGTGACAGGAAGGTCTGTGAATTACCCATGATGCTCTGACAGCACGAGCACGGCGGCAGTTGGAGCGTCGAATGAGTGGTATGGAGGAGAAATAAAATATGAAAGGAGGACATAGATATTAATAGAGAAGGAAGATTTATGGGAGACCAAGATCCCTGTGGATTAGTGTGTCAGCAGAAATAAAGGACTTTTATAAACATGGTAGTGAGCATTGACATATTTCTGGTAAATGAGAGTATTCAACTGGAAAAGGTTCTGGAAAAGAAAGAAGGCTTTCTCAAGACAGTGCACGTGGGGTTGGTGGCATATTTAGTTAGATCAGGGCTGAGATCCAACCAGGTCAATTACCATGACTCCTTGCTCTTACCAAGCTGGAGAGTTACATCATCTACATGTTAACTAGTACATGTTCAAATGCCACATTTTTAAAATCTAACCTTTGGCTTTAAAATGTGTAAACCCCAACTTTCCACATGCCCATAAGCCTCCCCACCCCTAATAATCCCACCGAGGGTTTACAATAAATGCAGGGGATTTCCATATACTGTTGGAGTTTCCAACCCGTGGGACTGACTATAGCTTCTGGCAAGATGAGACATGCCTTACATCACTCACAGCTTTGCTAATGGTTGGCCCTAGAGAAGAGGTAAGGAAATTTGGTTAGTGGGTTTTAAAATATATTGATTTGGAATTCAGGATATGGAAAATACATAGTTTTTAGCAGACTCAGAGATTTTATTACAGAAAAAAAAAACTGAAACAGAGACTATAGAGGCAAGCATTTTTGATTAAAAATGGAATTGTAAGTGTGAGCCAAATTTAGAACAAAAGAAAAATTACTGGTGCACGTGTGTTTCGAAAGACATAATAGCATTGGCATAGTCAGGGAAAAAACTGCTACTACACTGTAGAACAGCTGTGGCTTTTTATCAGGCCGCTTCATGATATTCTTTTCTTAGCTTGACAGGCCTCTTTGTGTTCCATTGTAATATGAAAAGCATTAAAATTCTTGACCAGGCTGCTGACCTCAATAAAAGTATATACCAAAGTCTCATTTTTTTCTCCTCATTTTTATGTTTTCTTATTCCCTTCTACCCTTCTGTATTTTTCTTTTATTTCTCCTCCCCATATCACCTTACTTTCATTGTTTTAGTTTTTGATAAAATTGAAAAATAGACTTTTACATATGCCTTAGAAACATATTATGATAACGAACAATACCTCTGTACCTGAAATTAAACATCTGTCAAACACTACAGGCAACATGTTTTTTTTTGTACCATGATTCGATTTTGTTTTAAAATCCAAATCTGACTGTTTTTTATGAGTGGTACTCAGACCACTCAATGTGTTGTTAATTTATTACCGCAACAATAGAGAACCATCACAAACTTAATGGCTTAACTAAGTAACATAAACTGAGTACTTTATACGTCAATGGGCAAAAATTAAAAGCAATCCCCTTAAGATCAGGAACAAGGCAGGGGTGCCCCCTTTCACCACTCTTATTCAACATAGTTCTAGAAGTCCTAGCCACAGCAATCAGACAAGAAGAAGAAATAAAAGGCATTCAAATTGGAAAAGAATAAGTAAAACTATCATTATTTGCAGATGATATAATACTGTATATAGAAAACTCTAAAGTCTCAATAAAACAACTACTGGACCTAATAAATGAATTCAGCAAGGTGGCAGGATATAAAATCAATACTCAGAAATCAGAGGTATTTTTATACACCAACAATGAACTGTCAAAAAGAGAAATTAAGGAAACAATCCCCCTCACTACTGGAACCAAAAAAATAAAGTACCTAGGAGTAAATTTAAACCAGGAGATTAAAAACTTGTACTCGGAAAATTATAAAACATTGATAAAAGAAATCAAGGAAGATACAAACAAGTGGAAGCATATAGCGTGCTCATGGTTAGGAAGAATAAATATCATTAAAATGTTTATATTACCCAAAGCAATTTATAAATTCAATGCAATACCAATTAAAATACCAATGACATACTTCAAATATATAGAAATATATTACACAAATTTGTATAGAACCAAAAAAGAACACAAATAGCTCCAGCAATCTTGAAAAGAAAGAATAAAGTGGGAGGTATCAAACTTCCTGATATCAAATTATACTACAAGGCCATTGTACTCAAAACAGCCTGGTACTGGCATAAGAACAGGCATATAGATCAATGGAACAGAACAGAGTACCCAGAAATAAACCCACACCTTTATGGACAACTGATATTTGACAAAGAAGTTAAGAGCATACAATGAAGTAAAGACAGCCTCTTTAACAAATGGTGTTGGAAAAATTGGACATCTATCTGCAAAAAAAAATAAAACTAGAACACCAACTTAAACCATTCACAAAAATAAACTCAAAATGGATAAAAGACTTAAATGTAAGCCATAAAACCATAAGCATCTTAGAAGAAAACATAGGCAGTAAGCTCTCCGACATCTCTCGCAGCAATATATTTGCCGATTTATCTCCAAGGGCAAGTGAAATAAAAGACAGGATAAACAAATGGGATTATATCAAACTAAAAAGCTTTTGCAAAGCTAAGGACATTAGGAACAGAATAAAAAGACAAACTACACAATGGGAGAACATATTCGACAATACGTCGAATAAGGGGTTAATAATCAAAATTTATAAAGAACATGTAAAACTCAATACCAGGAAGACAAACAATTCAATCAAAAATTAGGCGAAAGAAATGAATAGACACTTCTCCAAAGAGGACATACAGATGGCCAATAGGCTTATGAAAAAATGCTCAACATCACTAATCATTAGAGAAATGCAAATTAAAACCACAATTAGATATCACCTCACACCAGTAAATGGCGCTCATCAACAAAACAACACAGAATAAGTGCTGGTGAGGATGTGGAGAAAAGGGAACCCTCCTGCACTGCTGGTGGGAATGCAGACTGGTGCAGCCACTATGGAAAACAGTATGAAGATTCTCAAAAAATTAAAAATTAAACTGCCTTTTGACCCAGCTCTCCCACTTTTAGGAATGTATCCCAAGAACACCATAGTACTATTTTAAAAGGAGAAATGCACCCCCATGTTTATGGCAGCATTGTTTACAATAGCGAAGATCTGGAAACAGCCCAAGTGTCTGTCAGAGGACGAGTGGATTAAAAAGCTTTGGTACATATATACTATGGTATACTACTCAGCCATAAGAAATGATGACATCGGTCATTTACAACAACATGGATGGACCTAGATAACATTACACTGAGTGAAATAAGTAAATCAGAAAAAACTAAAAACTATATGAATCCATATATAGATGGGACATAAAAATGAGACTCAGAGACATGGGCAAGAAGGTGATGGTAACGGGGGTGGGGTGTGTGTGTGTGTGTGGGGTGGATGGGGCGAGGAAGGAGAGAGGGGGTGGGGGGAGGGGAAGGGCACAAAGAAAACCAGATAGAAGGTGACGGAAGACAATTTGTCTTTGGGTGATGGGTATGCAACATAATCAAATGTCAAAATAACCTGGAGATATTTTCTCTGAACATATGAACCCTGATTTATCAATATCAAGCCATTAAAATTAATAATAAATAAAAAACAAACAAAAGAACCCTTTTTTTCCTTCACTGAGGCATTTATTCACTGATACTTTATTTAACGAGACATTTATTTTATTTCTAGGTTTCAGTTTGACCTCTTGGGGTTTTCTTTGAAAATGCAAACATTCTTTTTGTCTCTTTTTTAAAAAAATTTTTATTAAGTGAGAGGTGGAGAGACAGGAAGACAGACACCCGCATGTGCCCTGACCGGGATCCACCTGGCAAACCCACTACGGGGCCATGGAGCCATCCTCAGTGCCTGGGACCAAATTGTTGGAACCATACAAATTGCTCAAACCATTCAAGCCATGGCTATAGGAGGGGAAGAGAGAGAAATGGAGAGAGAGAAAGAGAGAGAGAGAAAGGAGAGGGGGAAGGATGGAGAAGCAGATGGGTGCTTCTCCTGTGTGCCCTGGCCAGGAACCAAACCGGGACTTCCACATGCTGGGTCAATGCTCTACCGCTGAGCCCACCAGCCAGGGCTGGGAAAATGCAACATTCTTTGGAGAGATACTACACTGAACATTTATACAGTAGAAAACTATGGGGTGGACAAAAGTAGGTTTATAGTTGTGAATACCCAGAACACAGTTTATTCTTGTATGGTTGCATATTTATTAATTATTGTATCACTTATTTTCATTATTTTTCTTCTTATTATTACTATTATTCTTACTTTGTATCCTTACTTATTTATCTTTTAGGTAATGATGGCTGGTAATTGGACCTACTTTTGCCCACTTCTGAGTATTTGTCTATTCCTCCAGGTTAAGAGAGCCTGGGAGAAAACAAGGAATTGTTATAAGAATGAGAGGAACACAGAAAATGGAAGCTGGGCATTCCTAAAAGCTACTTCACATTTTTGCCTGTGATCCCAGAACAAGATTCTGTACACAGGCCAAAAGTTCAATGGGAGATATCATCCCTCAGTATCCATTTTCCACTTTCTGAAAAGTAAGGCACATGCCTCCCAAATGTTCCTTTGTATCCTCATGTGGCCATGTGACTATGTTCTTTGAATCTAAGAGGAAGTGATGTGTGCTCAGAGAAAGACAAACCTGTGTCCTTCCTTTTCATTCTCTTAGCTCCAACATGCAGATATGCTGGGCTGGCCCAGGTGGCTTGGCTGAGGGTGGAATCTTCCTTTCAAGAATGAGAGAGCAAAGAACAGAAGGAGCCTGAATTATCCAAAACTCTGAACTGCCTGATTTACATGAGTGAGAACTAATTTTTTTTCTCTATTAAACCACTATTAATTTGCATTTTCTGACACTGGTAGCTAAGCTAAATATTCATTAAACAGATACCTTAATAACTCAAAATTCTTTTTAGTATTGGTTTAGGATCAAACACTACCTGAAAAAAAATAGTGTCAGGTGAGTCAGAAGCAGTGGGTGAGCATGCTAAATGAAATGAAGGTAACTAGAGGCAGCCCTCAGGTTATAAACGAGATAGGTTCTGTAGGTTTGAAAATGCTTAAGCATTATATGCACAGAAAAATAAAAATAAATACCATATTAAGACAAATATCTGTCTAACTTGCATTTAATATGTACATGTACCTGTTCCAACTTACATACAAATTTGACTTAGGTACAAACCTATAGTATCTATTTCGTTTGTAACCTGGGGACTACTAGTATTTCATTTGTCCTGTTTTCCTTCTTTGTTTTAGCCATCCATTATCCCTGCTTCTCTCCACTATTTTCCTGCATTCCACTTACTCTTACAAGTCTCTTTATGTTCCTGCTCATACATAGGGAGTCATTTGTTTATATACCATTTGTTGAACAACTATTGAGTTTCATAGCATTGGATAATATGAAAGGTACACAGACAAGTTTCACAATAAGGCATACATGTTACCTAGGTAGCCTTCACATTTCTTCAAATTATAGGGCTGTAACTGATGTTAGAAACCAAGAGGGGGTGACGTCACGGAAATGGCGCCGTGAGCAGCGCGTCCGACAGATCTCCCCTAAATCACAACAAATTTATCAACTAGAAACAGAAAAATTTATCCTCGGAGCATTCCGGAGTTCCACACAAACTGAAAGCGAAAGGACTGTTATCACTTGAATCTGAGAGACGAGGGTGTGGAGGAAGCTACCGCAGGGACGTTCATTCAAGCCGCGAGGGAGTGCGCCTGTGGTGAGTAAGCCCACACTCGGGAGCCGCGAGCAGCCACAGGCGTGCCTGGTCCGGTTGCAGAGCGAGCACTGCCCACACTCTGGAGCGGCAAGCAGCCGCTGGCGCACACCCGGTACGGTTGCAGAGCGAGCACCGCCCACACTCGGGAGCAGCGAGCAGCCGCCGGCACGCACCCGGTCCGGTTGCAGAGCGAACACCGCTAACGTTCCCAGCGGCCCGCGCACTGCGAGTGAGAGTCGCCAGCCACCGGTGCCCGGAGCACCCCATTCGAGCGCATGCCCTGGGCATTCCATGTGCCCAGAGTGCCCTACTGGCCCACACACCCAGGGTGCCCCATTATCCTGCGCCTGGTGCGATCCAGCCGCCAGTGGCAGGGCGAGCGGGAGAGGCACCAGGGTGGTCTTCCCTACTTGGGAGATTCTCTCTGTGGGCGGGGCACCTCACCCAGCCATTCAAGCTAACAATCAAGCATTGGGGGAGGGGCGCACGCAGGCAGCCTAAAATGCCTTCGGAAGCACAGCTGCGACCCAATCACTGAAATCAGCTTAACTCATAAAATCTGCGCACCCTCGGTTCTAATTGATAAGATCTCTCTCAGTTCAGCGATCCAAGACAAGAGGCGTGATATTTTTTAGTGCCTCTCGCTAAAGGGGCAGGGGCAACTTCTGATTGATAGAGCCTCCATATTCAGGGATAAACGCTAACAAGAAGGACTTGGCAGATAATAAGATCTATACTACACTAGTCGCAAGCAGAGACTAGTGCCTCTTCTTCCCAGCCAAAACAGGCTACAAAGAGTGGAAAGCCTGGTTTGAGAGGTCCAACTGAATGCTAGGTGCTGAACAGTCACCTTGACAACAATTGACTCCCACCCCCGCCTGATTACACTGGAGGCCCTGACTGCCAGAGCCTTTCCCAAAGCCTTGCACTGAGTGGGGATAGAGTGGGGATTTCCCAGCTCTTTGAGCCTCTTACTCCCCAGGCAGAAGCAGTTGCAGCCTTATAGCTGGATCACCAGGCTGCTAATTCAGGAAGGGGGGACTAGGAGAGAGAATCCAGGAAAGCAAACTCTCTCATCGTTGGACCCTGCAAACGCCAACAAGCCTTGACTACCAGCAAGACTAAAGCCAATTATATGACATTGCCATAGAATCCCATCAACTGCAAATCCCTACCTAAGTGTGACACAGAGGCAGAGCCTGGGGTACAGAGTCACCGACCAGGAAGAGGGAGAGAAAAGAAAAAGGAAGAAGTTAACCTCTCAAAATCAAGAAAAATCCACAGACTTTACAACTTGTTCCACTAATTTTTTTTTGTTGTTGTTTGTTTCTTCTATCTTATTGCTTTTATTTCCTCCACCTCGGTCCTTCTATTCTCTGCCCATCTTATGCTTCCCTTTTCCTGAACTACACTACCCATGAGTGTTACATTTTATTTCTCTTCTTCATCCTCACCCTCCTTTAAGGTTATACTCCAAAACACTTAACTCTCACTCTCTCCTCTTTTTTTTTTTTTTGCTTTATTTTGTTTTTTTCTCTTCCTTTTTTATTTCTTCCTTCATTTTTCTCTTTTTCTTATTTTTTCCTTTCTATTCGTTTTCTCTTTTCTCGTTTTACTTTCCTCCCATTTAATCCTCAATCACGAACAAATTAGTTAATTTGGGACTCAAGACTTTTTTTGGCTTTATTTTTCTTTTTTGCTTTTGTTTTTGTTTTTTTCTTGTTTGTTTATTTTTGTGGCATTTTGGGTTCTGCCAACCCAAGGTCTCCATTGTATTTAGTCTTTGCTCCACTTAATACAACAGATTTTTACTTATTATTTTTATTTTTTTCTTCTTTATTATTCCTTTTTTGGTCCTTTTTTCTGGTTCCCTCTTATCCCTCTCATTATATCTCTTAGTTGACCATCACTTACAAGCAAATCATCTTATGCTTGTCTAAAATTTTCTTCCTTTTTTTTTTTTTTTTTGCATTTAGTAGGTCCCTACTCCCTTTTTTTGCCCCTTGAACTCTTCACCCCAAATCGGGCCCTCCATTATAGGCATGATATTTCCCTGAGGAGGGGAGAGGAGGGAAAGAGAAGAAAGAAAAAAGGGGGAAAAAATAAATTATTACTGTTTTTTTTTTGTGGGGTGTTTTACCTTTTTTTTTTTTTTTTTTACTTTTTACTCTTTATTAATTCTAATTAGTGCTATCAATAAGACCACCCTCAGATGCCGATAAGAAAGAGGAAATCGAATATCATGGATACAAAAGAAAGAGAGGTAACACAAATAGATGTGGAAAAATCTATGGAGAAAAGACTTAACATATTGGAAGCCTTGGAGCTAAATGACAGAGAATTTAAAATAGAAATCTTAAAAATACTCAGAGATATACAAGAAAACACAGAAAGGCAATATAGGGAGATCAGAAAACAACTCAATGAACACAAAGAATATATTACCAAGGAAATTGAAACTATTAAAACAAATCAAACAGAAATGAAAAACTCAATTCACGAGCTGAAAAACGAGGTAACAAGCTTAGCTAACAGAACAGCCCAGATTGAAGATAGGATTAGTGAAATAGAAGACAAACAACTTGAGGCACAACAGAGAGAAGAAGAAAGAGACTCAAAAATAATAAAAAACGAGAAAGCCCTACAGGAATTGTCTGACTCCGTCAGAAAGAATAACATAAGAATAATAGGTATATCAGAGGGAGAAGAGAAAGAAAATGGAATGGAGAATATACTCAAACAAATAATAGACGAGAACTTCCCAAGCCTGTGGAAGGAACTAAAGCCTCAAATTCAAGAAGCAAACAGAACACCGAGTTTTCTTAACCCCAACAAACCCACTCCAAGGCACATCATAATAAAGATGACACAAACCAATGACAAAGAAAAAATTCTCAAGGCAGCCAGGGAAAAGAAGAGCACAACATATAAAGGAAGGCCTATTAGATTATCATCAGATTTCTCAGCAGAAACTTTACAAGCTAGAAGAGAGTGGACCCCAATATTTAAAGCCCTGAAAGAGAGGAACTTTCAGCCAAGAATACTATACCCATCAAAGCTATCCTTCAAGTATGAAGGAGATATAAAAACATTCACAAATACAGAAAAGATGAGAGAATTTATCAACAGAAAGCCCCCACTCCAGGAAATACTAAAGGGGGTTTTCCAACCAGATTCAAAGAACAAAAGAAAACCTAACCACAAGTAACAGCTCCACCAAGAACACAATAAAACCAAACTTAAACTGTGACAACAAAGGAAAAAAGGGGGGAGAGGATCGAGATTAACAGTAGCAAAGGACGATGAAGTGCAGAAATACTTATAAGATAGGGTACTACAATGAATATGGTAGGTACCCTTTTCATTACTTAATGGTAACCACCCTTGAAAAAACCACCACAAAAACACTTGACTTAAAAAAGGTAGCAACAGAGGAAAGAAGTATGGAACACAAACAAAGAAAAACAAATGATAGAAAAACAAAAGAGAAGAATCAAACTAGATACAAAACTAACAGAAAGCAATTTATAAAGTGCCAGTAGGGAACCCACAAGTGTCAATAATTACACTAAATGTAAATGGATTAAACTTACCAATAAAAAGACACAGAGTAGCAGAATGGATTAAAAAAGAAAATCCAACTATATGCTGCCTACAAGAAACACATCTAAGCAACAAGGATAAAAACAAATTCAAAGTGAAAGGCTGGAAAACAATACTCCAAGCAAACAACACCCAAAAAAAAGCAGGCGTAGCAATACTCATATCTAATAATGCTGACTACAAGACAGAAAAAGTACTCAGAGACAAAAATGGTCATTTCATAATGATTAAGGGGAAGTTGAATCAAGAAGACATAACAATCCTTAATATATATGCACCAAACCAAGGAGCACCAAAATATATAAGACAGCTACTTATTGACCTTAAAACAAAAACTAACAAAAATACAATCATACTTGGAGAACTCAATATACCGCTGACGGCTCTAGATCGGTCATCCAAACAGAGAATCAATAAAGATATAGTGGCCTTAAACGAAATACTAGAACACCTGGATATGATAGACATCTACAGGACACTTCATCCCAAAGCGACAGAGTATACATTTTTCTCTAGTGTACATGGAACATTCTCAAGAATTGACCATATGTTGGGCCACAAAGACAATATCAGCAAATTTAGAAAAATTGAAATTGTACCAAGCATATTTTCTGATCATAAAGCCTTGAAACTAGAATTCAACTGCAAAAAAGAGGGGGGAAAACCCACAAAAATGTGGAAACTAAACAACATACTTCTAAAAAATGAATGGGTCAAAGAAGAAATAAGCGCAGAAATCAAAAGATATATACAGACAAATGAAAATGAAAATACGACATATCAGAATCTATGGGATGCAGCAAAAGCAGTAATAAGAGGAAAGTTCATAT
Organism: Saccopteryx bilineata; assembly: GCF_036850765.1. NCBI lineage: Eukaryota > Metazoa > Chordata > Mammalia > Chiroptera > Emballonuridae > Saccopteryx > Saccopteryx bilineata. The sequence continues at coordinate 182,449,605 of NC_089491.1, read as the reverse complement.
CACTTCAGGCCTATATGAACAAACAAGAGAGAGCCAAAGTAAACCACTTAACTTCACACCTTAAGGAACTAGAAAAAGAAGAACAAAGACAACCCAAAACCAGCCGAAGAAAGGAGATAATAAAAATCAGAGCAGAAATAAATGAAATAGAGAACAGAAAACTATAGAAAAAATCAATAAAACAAGGAGCTGGTTCTTTGAAAAGATCAACAAAATTGACAAACCCTTGGCAAGACTCACCAAGGAAAAAAGACACAGGACTCAAATAAATAAAATCCAAAATGAAAGAGGAGAGATCACCACAGACATCATAGATATACAAAGAATTATTGTAGAATACTATGAAAAATTATATGCCTCCAAATACAACAATCTAGAAGAAATGGATAAATTCCTAGAACAATACAACCTTCCTAGACTGAGTCATGAAGAAGCAGAAAGCCTAAACAGACCAATCAGCAGGGAGGAAATAGAAAAAACTATTAAAAATCTCCCCAAATATAAAAGTCCAGGCCCAGACGGTTATACTAGTGAATTCTATCAAACATTCAAAGAAGACTTGGTTCCTATTCTACTCAAAGTCTTCCAAAAAATTGAAGAAGAAGCAATACTTCCAAACACATTTTATGAGGCCAACATAACCCTCATACCAAAACCTGGCAAGGATGGCACAAAGAAAGAAAACTACAGACCAATATCTCTAATAAATACAGATGCTAAAATACTAAACAAAATACTGGCAAACCAAATACAACAACATATTAAAAAAATAATACATCATGATCAAGTGGGATTCATCCCAGCATCTCAAGGATGGTTCAACATACGCAAAACGGTTAACGTAATACACCATATCAACAAAACAAAGAACAAAAACCACATGATCTTATCAATAGATGCAGAAAAGGCTTTTGATAAAATACAACACAATTTTATGTTTAAGACTCTCAACAAAATGGGTATAGAAGGAAAATATCTCAACATGATAAAGGCCATATATGATAAACCATCAGCCAACATCCTATTAAATGGCATAAAACTTAGGACTTTCTACCTTAAATCAGGAACAAGACAGGGTTTTCCACTCTCTCCACTCTTATTCAACGTGGTGCTAGAAGTTCTGGCCAGAGCAATCAGACAAGACAAAGAAATAAAAGGCATCCATATCGGAAAAGAAGAAGTAAAGCTATCACTTTTTGCTGATGATATGATCCTATACATTGAAAACCCGAAGGACTCCACAAAAAGATTATTAGAAACAATAAACCAATACAGTAAGGTCACAGAATACAAAATTAACATACAAAAGTCCATAGCCTTTTTACATGCCAACAATGAAATATTAGAAAACGAACTCAAAAAAATAATCCCCTTCATGATTGCAACAAAAAAAATAAAATACCTAGGAATAAACATAACAAAGAACGTAAAGGACCTATATAATGAAAATTACAAAGCATTGTTAAGGGAAATCGAAAAAGATACAATGAGATGGAAAAATATTCCTTGTTCTTGGATAGGAAGAATAAATATAATCAAAATGGCCATATTACCCAAAGCAATATACAAATTTAATGCAATTCCCATCAAAATCCCTATGAGATTTTTTAAAGAAATGGAACAAAAAATCATCAGATTTATATGGAACTATAAAAAACCCCGAATAGCCAAAACAATCCTAAGGAAAAAGAATGAAGCTGGGGGCATTACAATACCTGACTTTAAACTATATTATAGGGCCACGATAATCAAAACAGCATGGTATTGTCAAAAAAATAGACACTCAGACCAATGGAACAGAATAGAAAGCCCAGAAATAAAACCACATATATATGGTCAAATAATCTTTGATAAAGGGGCCAACAACACACAATGGAGAAAAGAAAGCCTCTTCAACAAATGGTGTTGGGAAAACTGGAAAGCCACATGCAAAAGAATGAAACTCGACTACAGCCTGTCCCCGTGTACTAAAATTAATTCAAAATGGATCAAAGACCTAAATATAAGATCTGAAACAATAAAGTACATAGAAGAAGACATAGGTACTAAAATCATGGACCTGGGTTTTAAAGAACATTTTATGAACTTGACTCCAATGGCAAGAGAAGTGAAGGCAAAGATAAATGAATGGGACTACATCAGAATAAAAAGTTTTTGCTCAGCAAGATAAACTGATATCAAAATAAACAGACAGCCAACTAAATGGGAAATGATATTTTCAAACGACAGCTCAGATAAGGGCCTAATATCCAAAATTTACAAAGAACTCATAAAACTCAACAACAAACAAACAAACAATCCAATAAAAAAATGGGAAGAGGACATGAACAGACACTTCTCCCAGGAAGAGATACAAATGGCCAACAGATATATGAAAAGATGCTCAGCTTCATTAGTTATTAGAGAAATGCAAATCAAAACTACAATGAAATACCACCTCACTCCTGTTAGATTAGCTATTATCAACAAGACAGGTAATAGCAAATTTTGGAGAGGCTGTGGAGAAAAAGGAACCCTCATTCACTGTTGGTGGGACTGTAAAGTAGTACAACCATTATGGAGGAAAGTATGGTGGTTCCTCAAAAAACTACAAATAGAACTACCTTATGACCTAGCAATCCCTCTACTGGGTATATACCCCAAAACCTCAGAAACATTGATACATGAAGACACATGTAGCCCCATGTTCATTGCAGCACTGTTCACAGTGGCCAAGACATGGAAACAACCCAAAAGCCCTTCAATAGAAGACTGGATAAAGAAGATGTGGCACATATACACTATGGAATACTACTCAGCCATAAGAAATGATGACATCAGATCATTTACAGCAAAATGGTGGGATCTTGATAACATTATACGGAGTGAAATAAGTAAATCAGAAAAAAACAAGAACTACATGATTCCATACATTGGTGGAACATAAAAATGAGACTAAGAGACATGGACAAGAGTGTGGTGGTTACCAAGGGTGGGGGGGGAGGGAGGACATGGGAGGGAGGGAGGGAGAGAGTTAGGGGGACGGGGAGGGGCACAGAGAACTAGATAGAGGGTGACGGAGGACAATCTGACTTTGGGCAAGGGGTTTGCAAAATAATTTGATGACAAAATAACCTAGACATGTTTTCTTTGAATATATGTACCCTGATTTATTAATGTCATCCCATTACCATTAATAAAAATTTATTAAAAAAAATAAATAAAAAAAAAGATATATACAGACAAATGAAAATGAAAATACGACATAGCAGAAACTCTGGGATGCAGCAAATGCAGTAATAAGAGGAAAGTTCATATCACTTCAGGCGTATATGAACAAACAAGAGAGAGCGAAGTAAACCACTTAACTTCACACCTTAAGGAGCTAGAAAAAGAAGAACAAAGACAACCCAAAACCAGCCGAAGAAAGGAGATAATCAAAATCAGAGCAGAAATAAATGAAATAGAGAACAGAAAAACTATAGAAAAAATCAATAAAACAAGGAGCTGGTTCTTTGAAAAGATCAACAAAATTGACAAACCCTTGGCAAGACTCACCAAGGAAAAAAGGCACAAGACTCAAATAAATAAAATCCAAAATGAAAGAGGAGAGATCACCACAGACATCATAGATATACAAAGAATTATTGTAGAATACTATGAAAAATTATATGCCACCAAATACAACAATCTAGAAGAAATGGATAAATTCCTAGAACAATACAACCTTCCTAGACTGAGTCATGAAGAAGCAGAAAGCCTAAACAGACCAATCAGCAGGGAGGAAATAGAAAAAACTATTAAAAACCTCCCCAAAAATAAAAGTCCAGGCCCAGACGGTTATACTAGTGAATTCTATCAAACATTCAAAGAAGACTTGGTTCCTATTCTACTCAAAGTCTTCCAAAAAATTGAAGAAGAAGCAATACTTCCAAACACATTTTATGAGGCCAACATAACCCTCATACCAAAACCTGGCAAGGATGGCACAAAGAAAGAAAACTACAGACCAATATCTCTAATGAATACAGATGCTAAAATACTAAACAAAATACTGGCAAACCGAGTACAACAACATATTAAAAAAATAATACATCATGATCAAGTGGGATTCATCCCAGGATCTCAAGGATGGTTCAACATATGCAAAACGGTTAACGTAATACACCATATCAACAAAACAAAGAACAAAAACCACATGATCTTATCAATAGATGCAGAAAAGGCTTTTGATAAAATACAACACAATTTTATGTTTAAGACTCTCAACAAAATGGGTATAGAAGGAAAATATCTCAACATGATAAAGGCCATATATGATAAACCATCAGCCAACATCATATTAAATGGCATAAAACTGAGGACTTTCTACCTTAAATCAGGAACAAGACAGGGTTGTCCACTCTCTTCACTCTTATTTAACGTGGTGCTAGAAGTTCTGGCCAGAGCAATCAGACAAGACAAAGAAATAAAAGGCATCCATATTGGAAAAGAAGAAGTAAAGGTATCACTTTTTGCTGATGATATGATCCTATACATCGAAAACCCGAAGGACTCCACAAAAAGATTATTAGAAACAATAAACCAATACAGTAAGGTCGCAGGATACAAAATTAACATACAATAGTCCATAGCCTTTCTATATGCCAACAATGAAATATTAGAAAACGAACTCAAAAAAATAATCCCCTTCACGATTGCAACAACAACAACAAAAATACCTAGGAATAAACATAACAAAGAACGTAAAGGACCTATATAATGAAAATTACAAAGCATTGTTAAGGGAAATCGAAAAAGATACAATGAGATGGAAAAATATTCCTTGTTCTTGGATAGGAAGAATAAATATAATCAAAATGGCCATATTACCCAAAGCAATATACAAATTTAATGCAATTCCCATCAAAATCCCTATGAGAATTTTTAAAGAAATGGAACAAAAAATCATCAGATTTATATGGAACTATAAAAAACCCCGAATAGCCAAAACAATCCTAAGGAAAAAGAATGAAGCTGGGGGCATTACAATACCTGACTTTAAACTATATAATAGGGCCACGATAATCAAAAACAGTATGGTATTGGCAGAAAAATAGACACTCAGACCAATGGAACATAATAGAAAGCCCAGAAATAAAACCACATATATATGGTCAAATAATCTTTGATAAAGGGGCCAACAACACACAATGGAGAAAAGAAAGCCTCTTCAACAAATGGTGTTGGGAAAACTGGAAAGCCACATGCAAAAGAATGAAACTCGACTACAACCTGTCCCCATGTACTAAAATTAATTCAAAATGGATCAAAGACCTAAATATAAGACCTGAAACAATAAAGTACATAGAAGAAGACATAGGTACTAAAATCATGGACCTGGGTTTTAAAGAACATTTTATGAACTTGACTCCAATGGCAAGAGAAGTGAAGGCAAAGATAAATGAATGGGACTACATCAGAATAAAAAGTTTTTGCTCAGCAAGAGAAACTGATATAAAAATAAACAGACAGCCAACTAAATGGGAAATGATATTTTCAAACGACAGCTCAGATAAGGGCCTAATATCCAAAATTTACAAAGAACTCATAAAACTCAACAACAAACAATCAAACAATCCAATAAAAAAATGGGAAGAGGACATGAACAGACACTTCTCCCAGGAAGAGATACAAATGGCCAACAGATATATGAAAAGATGCTCAGCTTCATTAGTTATTAGAGAAATGCAAATCAAAACTACAATGAGATACCACCTCACCCCTGTTAGATTAGCTATTATCAACAAGACGGGTAATAGCAAATTTTGGAGAGGCTGTGGAGAAAAAGGAACCCTCATTCACTGTTGGTGGGACTGTAAATTAGTACAACCATTATGGAGGAAAGTATGGTGGTTCCTCAAAAACTGCAAATAGAACTACCTTATGACCCAGCAATCCCTCTACTGGGTATATACCCCAAAACCTCAGAAACATTGATACGTGAAGACACATGTAGCCCCATGTTCATTGCAGCACTGTTCACAGTGGCCAAGACATGGAAACAACCAAAAAGCCCTTCAATAGAAGACTGGATAAAGAAGATGTGGCACATATACACTATGGAATACTACTCAGCCATAAGAAATGATGACATCAGATCATTTACAGCAAAATGGTGGGATCTTGATAACATTATAAGGAGTGAAATAAGTAAATCAGAAAAAAACAAGAACTACATGAATCCATACATTGGTGGAACATAAAAATGAGACTAAGAGACTTGGACAAGAGTGTGGTGGTTACCAGGTGTGTGGGAAGGGAGGACATGGGAGGGAGGGAGGGAGAGAGTTAGGGAAAGGGGGAGGGGCACAGAAAACTAGATAGAGGGTGATGGAGGACAATCTGACTTTGGGCGAGGGGTACGCAACATAATTTAATGACAAAATAACCTAGACATGTTTTCTTTGAATATATGTACCCCGATTTATTAATGTCATCCCATTACCATTAATAAAAATTTATTAAAAAAAAAAAAAAAAGAAACCAAGAGGTAGAATGCCCTTGTTTCACCGCTGAGGAAACTGTGACTCAGAGATACTCTATGTCGCACAGCCAGTGGTGGGAGACTTGCTGAATCCTGAGGGTCTCACGTTTGTGACCAGCATTCTTGCCACTGGACCACAGTTTTATTTCAAGGGTTTTCATGGAAAGAGGACTGTCTCTATTTTTGAGGTGACATTTAATCATATTTAATTAAGTATAAAGAACAGTGCTCTAAATTTTGCCTTCAGCCAAGTCTAGTTAAGAACTCCACATAAACTCTGCCCGCTGTAATTATACATTGCTTCCCAATCGTGTGCAGGTGTGTGGGGTGATGGCCGTTTTGGAGCCCTACATTTCAAGAAATATGGCAATACTCTATCATCCTAATAGCAGTGATTTTAATTGGATTTGTGCAATGGTGTATGGAAAACTTAACAATGTCGATGTAGGTTGGTTAAAAATTGAGTTGCCAAACTGGAAAGTACATAGCTTCTAATTTTCCTGCCTGTAGAGCTGAAAGGAATCATTCAAAGTGGTAGAAACACCCTGGATTAATTGGGAGGTTTGAATACAGAAATCAGAGCAGAAACAGCTCTTTTTCACATCCTGTGGCTGTAATTTTCCTATTCACCTTCCCCCTGCAGTGAGGTTTTAATGAATTGTTATGAAGGGGGAAGTGGTTTGAATTTCAGGAAAGATAAAACCATTGGGCTTCAAGAAAAACTACACAGATGGCATGCCTTAAAATTTTTGCTTTCATATTTCAATTATTCAAAAATACCTTCTGTAAAGCTGGTGTCTGTTTTGTAAAGGGCGTTTGCACAGTAAGGAAGTTGCTAAATGAGTTGGGAAAAGCAGATTAGACTGCTGAAGGCATTTTATTTTTATTACAACAGAAAATACTTTAATTAGTTATTTACAGTGTTTCTGACTTAGAAATGGCTTTAGGTGGCAGAAAACACTCAACCTCCCTCAGTAAATATGGGCTGATTTCTATCATGTTTTCCTATTTTGGATGCTATTTTATTTTATTTTTAAATTTTTTAAATTGAATCTACTGGGGTGACTGATTCACAAAACCAGTGGTTTCAAGTGTATAACTCAATACATCATCTGCACAACTTATTCAAATATTTAATTACAGTTTAAAATTCTATTGGATTTTTAGAGTAACAAATTTTATTCACAATTTTTAATATACTTTATATATACTTACTAAATACCTGTACCGGGCCCACAAGCAATTCTGAGCATCTTTGCATTCTGTATAATGATCTGTGTTAGATTATGAGAATAAGGGTTTCATGATCTCAGGAAACTTAGTCTCATGGGGAAGACATGAACTACTAGAAGAGAAAGGGAGAGGGACTAACTTTCTGTAGGAACAGAGAGCTTATAAAAGAGTGAAGAGCTGAAGGATCACGGATTTACAAGGCAGACAAAATGGGTTTGGAGAGAATAGTCTAGACAGAGAAAAAGCAACAATAAAATCATTAAACCTGAGTGAGTATATGGCATATTTAGATTTAAACATTTTAGGGTGGTTGGAGAACAGAATACTTGGAGGAAACTGGAAGAAAATACATAAAATAGCATGGCCAGTGAAAGACTTTTCTTCCACATAGGAACTATTTAATATCTTTACCAAGCTTCCATCCCACCTTCTTGAGGCTCAGTTCATAACCTTGCTTCACATTACAATGAGAAAGTAGAAGTAGTCTGATAGGCACTTCATCTTTCCATCAACAAATCAATAAATATACCTCAGCCAGTCTACATCATCTCCTTTTATAACACTGATGCAACAGGCAAAATGTCAGAGGTCAGTTTTTTCCCATGTGTTTTGGAGTTTATCCTCTTTGCCTTCTCATGGAATTTTGTCTTCCAAGATTTCCCTTCTCTGCTGCTTCTACTTCTCTCTTCCTCTTTCTCCTTCCCAGACTATTCTCATCAGATAAAAAAATGTGTTCTAATATCTCCTATCTTATAAACAGACGAAAATAAATATTGACCTTGACCACACATGCTGCTTCAATGTTTGTGGTAAAGTAGTATGTGTGCACCAATTATTTCAAGTGCTCCCTTAAATTTCCAAACTGTTCTAGGCCATCAGATTAGTTCTTGCCCATGGATTGTGAGTAAAAGTAATATGAAACTCTTGGAGTTGCTGCACTTTCTCCATAGATCCTTTCTCTCACTGTGAACTTTAAGGCCACGTGATCCAGATGGTATAACTACAGAATGGGGGGAGTGTAGGGAGGTCATCAGTGAAAATTGATGAGATATAAATATTTATTGTGTAAAGCCATTTGGTTTGTCTGTTAGGAGCAATTAGCATAAATACCCGGATTAACAGAGCTACTACACTATTCCTTCACCTCTTTCTACTAAGTTCTGTAAATACTTTTGAAAAAACTTTTTTCTTTACATGCATGGCCCTTCAAATTCACTATTCTCTTGCTAGGGTTACTGATGACTCCCACAATACAGATAAATAGTTTTTATATTTGTCTTACTAGATTGAGCAGAGTATAATATTGTTGATCACTTCTCTTTAAAGCTGACTTTTCTGTCGTCTTGTATTGGTCTTTCTACTCTTTTGGCTTCTTTTTTTTCCATCTCCTTTGGTGACTTTGACTCCTTTCCCATATTCTTAATAGCAGAGTTCCTAAATAATTGGTCTTAGATCCTCTTAAATTCCATTTCTGTACTCTTTTCCTAGGTTGTTTAAGACATGGCTTATAATGCAATTTATGTAGTGGTAACTCCCAAATTGCTCTAACTCAGACATTTGCTCTGAGTTCTCCACTCCTCACTGATAACAGTAAAATATCTGCCATTTCCTTTTTTTTCTTTTTTCTTTTTTTTTTTACAGAGACAGAAAGATAGGGACAGACAGACAGGAATGGAGAGAGATGAGAAGCATCAATCATCAGATTTTTGTTGTGACACCTTAGTTGTTCATTGATTGCTTTCCCATATGTCCTTGACCATGGGCCTTTAGCAGACCGAGTGACCCCTTGCTTGAGCCAGTGACCTTGGGTCCAAGCTGGTGAGCTTTGCTCAAACTAGATGAGCCTGTGCTCAAGCTGGCTACCTTGGGGTCTCGAACCTGGGTCCTTCGCATCCCAGTCCAATGCTCTATCTACTGCGCAACTGCCTGGTCAGGCATATTTGCCATTTTCACTAGCACTTTTCAAACTTAGTACACACAAACAAACTCTTTATTTATCCCTGTATCCCAAACTCTTTGTTTTATCTTTCCACACAAGAAAGTTCCACCACATTGATAAAATTTCTCCAGTCAAGAATAGCAGTCATTCTTGACAACTATTACCACACACTTTCAGTTTATTCATGGTTCCTTGTCTGTTAAATTCAAGCAAATTTAAGGTCAAAGTTCTGATTTTATAATGTATTCCTCCAAGTTCTATGTACTAATTAATTTTTCATTCTATAGTTAGACTTTTAATTTTTTTAAATTTCTGTTTAGGACAATTTCATCTATTTGAGGAGAATATGTAAATACAAATAACTACTATAAGAAGATTATTTTAAATAAACCAATAACAATAAAGGTAATGTGAAGAAATTATATGACTAGGATGGTCAGAAAATACACATTAAAATTTTATTTAAAGCACCACCAATATGTCACAGTATTAGTATAAAGATAGAAATTTATTATTTCTCCTAGACTATTACTTTTGTATACAAGTAAAATAAATTATATTGTATCTTGCTCAGTTAACAAATTTCCATCTAAATATCACAAATTATAGCAATAAAAATGGGATCTTTTGATTTGACAGTGAGGTATACTTAGCTTTGTATATTCCAGATATTGAGTAACACAAGTTATTCAACATGAGTTATCTAACAGCATTGAATGCCAATTGCCATTTGGGTAATTTAATAATGCCCATTAGTACGGAACCTAACAAAAATAGAATTTAATTCATTTTATAGATTATGGTCCAATTAGTTTTGGTAGACTATAACATTTTAGTGTTATGCCTAAGTAATAATTCTGCACTTTCTGAGGGTCACAATTCTTTAAATATATTCCCCAGAAAAGTGAACATTCTCACAGATACATGTTTTTTTATCAGTTTTGTTGCTCTTTTTAAAGACTGTTGTAGTACCAAATAGTCATTTTTGCACAGAGTAGATTTCAAAGAGAATGTGTGTGTGGTGTGTGTGGTATGCTAGACTAGTGAGAATATACTTATAAATGTACACTATCCCTTTTACTGAAATGACATTTGTGACTCTGAATTTTTCTTATTTGTAAAGAGATATTCTTTTCAATAGTTTTAGAAATTTAAGTCTATTTAAAAACTAGAGTGATATATCACCTCATATTGCTAGAATAGCTATTAACAAAAAGATAAGAGAGAACAAGTGCTGGCATGGGTGTAAAGAGAAGCCCTTGGGCACTATTTGTGAGAATGCAAATTGGTGCAGCCACTATAGAAAAGATTATGGAGGTTTCTCAAAAAATTAAATACAGAACTACAGTAAACCTTTGAATAATATAGGTTTAAACTGCATGGTGTCCACTTATATGTCTTTTTTTTTTTCAATAAATACCGGCACTGCTTTTGATACATAGTTGGGAGTGTGTGGATGCAAAAGGCTAATTGCATATATTGATTTATATCATTTTATATAGGGTATTTGAGCATCTGCAAATTTTGATATTTGGGAGAGTCTTGGAACCAAAGCCCCCAGATACAGAGGTGCAACTTAAGATTTTGGGGAGTCAAAGACATATGTGAATTTTCAACTGCATGGGGGTTTGGTGACTCTAGGCCTCATGTTGTACAAAGGTCAGCAGTTGCATATGATTCAGCAATTCCACTTCTCATTATATATCCCAAAAAACCCCAAACAGCTATCTCAAAGATACATCTCCATCCCTATGTTCGTTGCAGAATTATTTATAATATAGTATATAATAGCCAAGACATCGAAACAACCTAAGTGTCATTGACTGATGAATGAATAAAGAAAATGTGATATATATCAATAATGGAATATTATTTAGCTACATGAAAGAAGAAAATCTGCCATTTGTAATAACATGGATGGAGCTTGAGGGCATTATGCTAAGTGAAATAAATCAGACAGAGAAAGACAAGTACTATATGATCTCAGATTTTTTTTGTGAAATCTAAAAAAGCCTGAACTCATAGATATAAAGACTTGTGGTTGCCAGAAGATAGAGGTGGGTGGTGGGAAAAATGGGTGAATGTGGTCAAAAGATACAAACTTCCTGTAATAAAATAAATAACTTCTGGAGAAAATGACTATAACTGACAATACTATATTGCGTATTTGAAAGTTACCAAGAGAGTAGCTCTTAAAAGTTCTCTTATCAGAAGAAAAAAAATTGTGACTATGTGAGGTGATTGATATTAACTAAACTTATTGTGGTAATGATGTTACAATATATACATATATCATATTATTATAGTGTACATCTTGGACTAATTTGATGTTCTATGTCAATTATATCTCAATAAAACTGGAAAGCAACAGGATTTAAGTCTTTTGCACAACAGCAAAAAGAAAGAACTCTACAATGTAGACCTCCAGATGCATTTTCAAAGAAAAACATCACTAATAAAGGGGGCTGTATCTGTGGTCTCTTCCACAGCTTGTGCAAGAACAGACCTTGGAAACTGAATAAAAAATAAAATTAAAATTGTCTTTAGGACTCTCTCAAGCACTAGGGCCGCAAATGCTGCCATCTCATTTTCTCTCCTTTAGCCAGAATCTATTTCTGGATTTTTGTTTTAGGAATATAAATGTAGTAATAGACTTTCTTACTCTGAATGGTTCAGGCTGATTATACTTATCAGCTACTTAAATTCATTGTCATATATTTCAGTTTTACTGCAATGTTCCAAAACAACTGATCTTGTTGGGTTTTTCTACATTGTTTTCCTGGAATTTCAACCACTCAAGTGGTTCTGAGATGAAGTATTGGTGTAATGGAGAAGAAAGAAATTAAATTCATCCACCACGACTAAGAGACAGCTGGATGGTCATGATATATACAATGAACTTGTTGTCAGAATATCTAAATATAAATTATGGTTTATGTCATTTCTAATCATCGCAAGATTATTTTTTTACAGTCTCTGACATTCTGTTTTTACCTTAAATATGTAAAATAGAAACAATAATATCTACTTCGTAAAACTGTTGAGATGATAAAATGTCTAATTTGGGAAAAATAATTAGCATGATATCTTCTATTCAGTGGGTTCTCAAAATATTTTACCAAATCTGGATCAAAATTCACATTATTGATACTAATTACAATTTATGTTCATTGCATTGTGGAGTTAGATAAAAATCTCATGTACTTTTTACCAATTCACTTATTTTGTAGAAAATCAAAGCCAGTTGAATTGACGTGCTTTGATGACACAGATATGGTCAGTTTTAGGATTGAAGTCCTGGTTTCCTGTGTGGAGCCCTGTGGGCTTTTTATTGATGGATCCTGTTGTGAGAAAAGTGACATTTGTCACTGGGTATGACCAAACATTGTGTGTTGTGCAGAATGCATTTTTCTTAAAAGAAGAAGAACATTTAGCAATTTTATAGCAGTGGTGTACAGAGGCTTAAGTTCAAAATGGGTCTTCTGTTTGCTAACAATGATTTCTGGTAAGTCACTTCTTAACTCTGAGCAACAATCTTCATAATATTATTCTTACATAACTGTTGCATCAGTTAGATTGGGAAAAGTTATGTGAATGTACCTAGCACAAGGTTTTAAATACACAGTGCTCAATAAATAAATATTTGTAAAATTTATGCCCATTTTGTAAATTCATTAAATGTATTCTACCACTATAATTTAGATGAAAATTGTTTCCCTCAAATGATCTTTTCCCCAAGTTACAATTCTTTGAACTCTCTGGTTCTCAATGCTTATGGAAGCATAGCCATGATAAATTATAATAATAGTTAATTTCCTAAGGTCACACTTTAGCAACAGAAATTGAATTACAACATCCAAGTAGTTGTCATGAGCTTCCTTAAGTAATCTATTTGTGATATGAAACTTAATTTGATTCATTTCATTCTAGTTACTCATTCTACTGAAAAGCTATTGAAGGCTAGAGCAATTTTTTCCCCCCAAACCTTAGTCATAAGATAGGCAGATCTGCCTGCCTTATTTTAAGGCCAAAGTGACCTTCACAAGGGGACTGCTTTTAATTGGATCTATTTATATTCTTTTTCATTTTGGCTGGAGCATTGACCCATGCCAGGAACACTTCTTCCCAGTGGCCTGCCCCAAATTGACATGATACTTGACTTGTTACACTCCATTTCCAGAGCTACAATCCTGATAGACTCTATTTCCATAACCCTCAGAACCCTCACATGACTGGGATGACATAATTTTTCTTTAACAATTGTCTTCCCTAAAGCTAGCTTTCAATATACTACTCTATTATGAGCAATATATTTTTCGTTAGCTATAAAATCATTTTATGTTCCACAGCTACATGACTGTGGAGTATTTCCTTATCAAAGTCCTTTAAATTGGGGTTGTCATATTACCTTTAGACCTGTGCAGTGGTGAGTGACTCCAGCTGGAATTTTGCTTTCCTTCTTCCAATTGGTAGGCATTATAGTAATTTTTTTCCCGTGGTCTTTGGTAACTTATTAAATAGAAAGATTAGTAGAAATTCAGTGAAATCTTGAGCAATACTCAGTTTCCATGATGGTCATATGATTTTATAAATGGTTGCTAGTTTAAAAACAGATTCCTCTGCTCTTAAATGGATTGTGGTAGACCCATAGGCCACAGGAAAATGTACAATTCATATTGCTCTGTTGTAAAGTGAAAAGAAATTAAAACAACATGCTCAGAAAAAACTCACATTTGATATATACATACAGTATATCAGTATAGATTAAAATACAAATGAAGAGAGAGAAAAAGACCTGGAAAATAATGCAGATAGTGTTAACAGTAGTTATTTCCATGGTATGCAATTAAGGAGGGTGTTCCCTATTTTATGTATTTCATAATAGTTTGAATATTTGCAATGAATTACTCTTTTAATAACTTTCTGAAATAAGAATGCGTTTTTAGACATTAAAAATTAACAAAAGAACTGGGAGATGGTAAGCAATCACACTGTTCCAGAGGGATGCTTTACTCTTCTTAGTGGCCCTATGGGGAGGAAGAGGCATGTTAATGTTCCTTATAGATATTTCTGAACATTAAAATTTTGTTGCTAAACTAAGTTTATCTACTATGGGCTCTCCCATCCATCTATTATAAAAAATAATTATTTTTGAACACATGTTTATACAATTTAAAATATTTAGGATTGTTTAGTTGGTCCTATTTAATGTAAATATTTTAGTCTCCTCCAACATTAAATAGTTTATCTACATGTACAGGGGGAATAGTAGTGGTTAAATATATGTTATGTTTTAGCTAAATATATAACATACAAAGTTTTGCATTGTAGACTTCTTATTTGGATGGTTTGTAATATATTTTATATAGTTCCATAATGTAGTATTGTTTCATTATGTTTGCCAAAACCAATATTTTAGATACTATCACGTAATCTTTTTTTTTTTTTTTTTAATGGATAGGTGTAAGCAGAAGCTTTCTGCAAGTTAGAGTCTGTGAACAAAAATTTTTGCTTTGGACAGTTGTTAAAAAGAACAAGATAGATTTTATTCAAACTGCTTCAGTAGGAGAAAGATTCTTCAATATAGAATTGAGGTCAGCTCTGCATACAAAAACAAACAAACAAACAAACTAGCTGAAAATTTATAGTCAATAAGCAGAGTAAAGCAGTATGTGGACAGAAGTTTTTACAAAGTGGAACTTGATTAGATATCAAGAGTAAGGGGATTTTTGCTAAAATGGCTTAACAAGATTCTCGCTAAAGGCAGACCACAATAATTAGCTTTCAAGGGTAGTGGATTGCTTGATAAAACCGATTTAGCAAGCTTCTTGACTAAAAGTGGGCTGGCAGGCAAAAGTTGGGGCCTGGTCAAGTAAGTAGGGGGCTCAGAGAAACCTGACTAAAGTCTGGTCGAGGTGTGAGTCTTTGTCAGGTCTCATAACTGATATGTGTTTATCAGGATGTGACCTATTACTGCAGCTCCAGAAACGAAGATTTTTCTACTAAGAGGTTCGTCATGGTATGTTGAGGGGATCCAGTTTTCTAACTAAGATTGTTAGTTTCCTGCATACTTAAGTGAATTTCTACATCATTGCACTGGCTTATGAGAGGAAAGTCATATGTGCACTTCCTTGGCCTATGAGAGAAGTGCACAGAACTGATTCATTCAAGTGCTCCAAGCAAGCCACTCTTCTGTGGACAAGAGAGTATGTCTCAGAGTGCCGGCTCTGCAGCCAGGCTTCCTGGACTCCCTTGCATCTCAGCTCTAACCCCTTGATAGCTCTATGACCTTGTATGTACAATTTCTAGGCCTCTGTTATTTGGTAGGTAAATAGGGATAATAGTGGTAACTATCTCATTAGAGTTCAACTGTGTAAAATACCCAAGTCCACAGTAAATCATCACAAGAATTAGATATGTTTACAGAAATAGGTGCTTTCAATATTATCTTGCCTATAGTAAGTGTTCAAAAAGTATTTCCTCTTGAATATATAATGCTAGTTTTCTTCCTAGTGAGTTTTACTTAGACTCTATTTGGCATTTTCCTTACTAGATCTATATCTATATACCCTACTTCACAAGTCTAAGATTATTCTCTCCACCATTTCTAGAAGTAGATCTTATTTATTTTCTGTTTGGTGGCATATAGAGAGTTTTTTACAATGGCTAAACTATTTCATTATGCTGGGCAATGGGTATGAGAGAACTAGGGTCACTATTTAATTATGGGAAGTTGGGTTCCCATAGCACATATACTTGATTATTTCCATTTCTTTATAGAATATATATGCAAATTGAATCACATCAGTCCCCTACTTTAAATCCTCTGATGCATCTTATTGTTTGTACTTAAGATTAAACTCTATAGCCTATAATGTCCTGCATGATTTGAACTTTCCATTTTGCACATTAAACCTTCTAATCACGTGCCACATTAGGGCTTTTTATGGTTCGTTAAATTTGCACATGTCATTTGGCCTTGGAGCCTTTGCATGAGCTGTTCTCTCTGCCTGGGGTACATTTCCTTCAGTTCTTTGTGTGGAAGGCTCCCCTCAGACCTTCTGTCTTATTTAATATATTACCTTCTCATAGAGACTGACCCTAACCACCCTCGATTATTCTCTGTAGCATTTCCTTTTTCTGTGTTTTACATGAGACTTTCATTTAAAAATATTTATTGGTTTGTTCAACTGTTTGTTTTCTGTATCCGTCACTAGAATGTAATGTGTATGGTTCAAAGTATGCATTTTAAAATGATTATTGATGACTTTCTCATTTTTTATTTTTCTATTTTCTTAGACATAATGGAAAGTATTACTTCAACTTTCATTTTGCAGATGAATTTCATAAACTTTAATAATATTGGAGGGAAAGCTATTATTAATTTTTAAAACCTGTGAAGATCGTTTTCATTGAATCAACAAATTCCCTGCCTTGTCATGAACCCATGAAAAATCTATGCTGTGATCAAGAAGCAAAACTGACTGCTTAGAAAATTTCAATGAACTTGTCTATTTTCATCTTCTAGTTTGAGTTAAAAAGGGGAAAGTGTTAAATCAAAGTAAACAGAATATTTACTCTGCTTTCAGTTTTAATAATTAAATGTATTCCCAGTTAAGAAATTTTACTAATACACACTTTCCTTCCCTGTTTTTCCATGATCCTGCATATAATTTTTTTTTTTATTTTCCCCTACACCTCCTTATATCTCCCTCACCTTTAAATAAATAAATCTATATAATATATATATATATTTTTTGTATTTTTCTGAAGCTGGAAACGGGGAGAGACAGACAGACTCCCACATGCGCCTGACCGGGATCCACCTGGCACGCCCACCAGGGGGCGATGCTCTGCCTCTCCGGGGGGTCGCTCTGTTGCGACCAGAGCCACTCTAACGCCTGGGGCAGAGGCCAAGGAGCCATCCCCAGTGCCCAGGCCATCTTTTTTTTAAATCTTTTTTTTTAATAATTTTATTTTTAGTGGGGCGACATCAATAAATCAGGATACATATATTCAAAGATAACAACTCCAGGTTATCTTGTTGTTCACTTATGTTGCATACCCATCACCCAAAGTCAGATTGTCCTCTGTCACCTTCTATCTAGTTTTCTTTGTGCCCCTCCCCCTCCCCCTTTCCCTCTCCTTCTCCCCCCTCCCCCCATAACCACCACACTCTTATCAATGTCTCTTAGTTTCACTTTTATGTCCCACCTACGTATGGAATAATGCAGTTCCTGGTTTTTTCTGATTTACTTATTTCACTTCATATAATCTTATCAAGATCCCACCATTTTGCTGTAAATGATCCGATGTCATCATTTCTTATGGCTGAGTAGTATTCCATAGTGTATATGTGCCACATCTTCTTTATCTAGTCGTCTATTGACGGGCTTTTTGGTTGTTTCCATGTCCTGGCCACTGTGAACAATGCTGCAATGAACATGGGGCTGCATGTGTCTTTATGTATCAATGTTTCTGAGTTTTGGGGGTATATACCCAGTAGAGGGATTGCTGGGTCATAAGGTAGTTCTATTTGTAGTTTTTTGAGGAACCACCATACTTTCTTCCATAATGGTTGTACTACTTTACATTCCCACCAACAGTGTATAAGGGTTCCTTTTTCTCCACAGCCTCGCCAACATTTGTTATTACCTGTCTTGTTAATAATAGCTAATCTAACAGGTGTGAGGTGGTATCTCATTGCAGTTTTGATTTGCATTTCTCTAATAACTAACGAAGATGAGCATCTTTTCATACATCTGTTGGCCATTTGTATTTCTTCCTGGGAGAAGTGTCTGTTCATGTCCTCTTCCCATTTTTTTATTGGATTGTTTGTTTGTTTGTTGTTGAGTTTTATGAGTTCTTTGTATATTTTGGATATTAGGCCCTTATCTGACCTGTTGTTTAAAAATATCATTTCCCATTTAGTTGGCTGTCTGTTTATTTTGTTATCAGTTTCTCTTGCTGAGCAAAAACTTCTTAGTCTGATGTAGTCCCATTTATTAATTTTTGCCTTCACTTCTCTTGCCACTGGAGTCAAATTCATAAAATGCTCTTTAAAACCCAGGTCCGTGAGTTTAGTACCTATGTCTTCTTCTATGCACTTAATTGTATCAGGTCTTATGTTTAGATCTTTGACATTGTAGTCCAGTTTCATTCTTTTGCATGTGGCTTTCCAGTTTTCCCAGCACCATTTATTGAAGAGGCTTTCTTTTCTCCATTGTGTGTTCTTGGTCCCTTTATCAAAAATTATTTGACTATATATATGTGGTTTTATTTCTGTGTTTTCTATTCTGTTCCATTGGTCTGAGTGTCTATTTTTCTGCCAATACCATGCTGTTTTGATTGTTGTGGCCCTATAATATAGTTTGAAGTCAGGTATTGTAATGCACCCAGCTTCATTCTTTTTCTTTAGGATTGCTTTGGCTATTCGGGGTTTTTTATAGTTCCATATAAATCTAATGATTTTTTGCTCTATTTCTTTAAAAAATGTCACTGGAATTTTGATGGGAATTGCATTAAATTTGTATATTGCTTTGGGTAATATGGCCATCTTGATTATATTTATTCTTCCTAACCAAGAACAAGGTATATTCTTCCATCTCATTATATCTTTTTCGATTTCCCTTAACAATGGTTTATAGTTTTCATTATATACGTCCTTTACATTCTTTGTTATGTTTATTCCTAAGTATTTTATTTTTTTTGTTGCAATCTTGAAGGGGATTATTCTTTTGAGTTCGTTCTCAATTGTTTCATTGTTGGCATATAGAAAGGCTATTGACTTCTGTATGTTAATTTTGTATCCTGCGACCTTACTGTATTGGCTTATTGTTTCTAGTAGTCTTTTTGTGAAGTCTTTGGGGTTTTCGATGTATAGGATCATATCATCTGCAAAAAGGGATACCTTTACTTCTTCTTTTCTGGTATGGATGCCTTTTATTTATTTGTCTTGTCTGATTGCTCTGGCTAGAACCTCTAGTACCACATTAAATAAGAGTGGACAACCCTGTCTTGTTCCTGATTTAAGGGGGAAAGCCTTCGGTTTAGTGCCATTTAATATGATGTTCGCTGATGGTTTATCATATATGGCCGGGCCATCTTTTGCTCCAATGGAGCCTCGCTGCGGGAGGGGAAGAGAGAGACAGAGAGGAAGGAGAGGGGGATGGGTGGAGAAGCAGATGGGCGCTTCTCCTGTGTGCCCTGGCTGGGAATCGAACCCAGGACTTCTGACGCCAGGCTGACGCTCTACCACTGAGCCAACCGGCCAGGGCCAAATCTGTATAATATTTTTACACATTTAATTGCACTTTCCTCCACAAAGTCTATTTGTTGATGTATATTTAGACTCACTTACAATTTATATTTGGGTCTTAATTCTATTGTTTATATTTGAAAACAAATTATACATTTTGTGGTGTTATATGGTTATATTTGCTTAAAATTTCAATAACAAATTAGCAAATGTGTCCTAAATATCTCCCATGGCCAAAGCACTGTGCTAAGTGCAGGGTATATGTTGGTGAATCAAAAAGATACACGTTTTGGATAAATTCACACCAGTATTCTTCTAAGTTAAAGTGACCTTCACCACTGAAAGGCCATATATTAGGTACTTCAAAAGCTAATTTACTTTCTCTGTCTGATCACAGGGCAAAGAAGAGTGGTCACCAAGGCTCTTCTGATGGTGTAATGGAGATCAGCATTTTTACCTGTCCAGCCTTCCTTTTTATGATATAAGAGAACTCATTATTATTTTTTGTAGTTCATATTGTTTTATTGTGACTGATGTGGCCTTCTGAAATGGACACATATCCATATCCTTGACAAAGAGAATAGAATAATCTAAAGACATAATGTGCAGGTTAAAAGTAGATATGTGTAATCCAGGAAGTCAATGTTAGTCCCAGAATTGTGCTAGAACTAGAAAATGAGTGCTCTTTGGCCACTGTTTCACTTTTCTGGTAGAATGTAGGAGAGCTGCTACCAGAGAATAAAGCCAAAACAGGGTCAAGTGTAATGTATAGGTTCCTGACGGCATGGTTAGCAGCCTTGAATCAGGCCTGAAGAAAGATTTTCCCTTGATCTTGCCACTTATTTGAACTGATACATTCTCTTTTTAATTTAAGCAAGTTTCTTTTCAAATTTTATAATTAAAAGAGCTTAGAAAAATATACATAATAACTACTGACTTCACATTGAACCATTATCTATAGAGAAATGCAAATAAATTGGGAATGTGCTCAGAAAAGTTATAACTACAGTTGACCCTTGAACAGCACAGTCTGAACTGCATAGGTCCACTTATATGTGGATTTTCATTACTAAATATACAGTAAGTCCTCCACATCCCTGGGTTCTGTGTCCACAGATGCAACCAACTGCATATGGAAAACAATATTTTCAATCCAAGGTTGGGTATCCATGGATATGGAAGGCCAACAGGTAGATATCCATATCATTTTATATGGGAAACTTGAGCATCTGTGGGTTTGGTATCCTCAGGGGTCCTGGTGGGATCAATACCTGCAGATGCTGAGGAGTGACTATAGGTAAGTTTTGGGGGTGTCAAAAGTTATACATGGGTTTTAGACTGCATGGAAGTCAATACCCTAACCCCAGCAATGTTCAAATATCAGCTGTATTTCCTATGATGATTGCTTGTAGGAACTGAATGATCAGCTTAGAGAGAAAGATGGAGAGAGAATTAAATGATAACAACTGGAGTAAATAGCTGTGGAAGACCTAGAGAACATTATACCAACAGCTACTCACAGCCTCATTTTCATTGACCATTTGGAAGCAAACTCAAATGTAAAATAAGAGTGTTTTGGTTTTAAATTCTTAATAAAGATACATTTTAACAGATACATAATAATGTCCAATAATACAACTATATTGAAGAGGAACCAGCCTTTCTCTGCGTGCGTTAAATAAGACAGTTGGGACCAATGACTGGGAGCCACAGAAAAAGACTGGTTTGAAAAGAAGAAGAATTTTCTTTCTTTTTTTTTAGAATGTTTTATTCATTTTTTGGAGAGAGATGAGAGAGGGAGAGAGAGAGAGAGAGAGAGAGAGAGAGTAAGAGAGAAGGGGAAAGGCACTGGGAGCATGAACTCCCATATATGCCTGGACCAGGCAAGCCCAGGGTTTCAAACCTGTAAGCTCAGAGTTCCAGATTGATGTTTTATCCAGTGTGACATCACAGGTCAGGCAAAAGGAAGAATTTTCTAACCGAGTTTTCTGAAGAGTAATTGATTCTCTTTTTTTAAGTGTGAGAGATAGATGGACAGACAGGGACAGACAGGAAGGGAGAGAGATAAGAATCATCAATTCCTTTTTGTGGCACCTTAGGTGTTCATTGATTGCTTTCTAATGTGTGCCTTGACTGGAGAGCTCTAGCCAAGCCACTGACCTCACTGGAGAGCTCTAGCCAAGCCCAGTTGACCCTGGGTTTATACTAGTGGCCTTAGGCTTCATTTATATATCAGATAACCACTAGGTATGATGTTGATAGGCAATAGAAGCACATAAAAGTAAGCAGGATATGAATCCCTTTCCTAATCTGTCAAATCCTTAGATGAAAGTTTAATAAAATAGTGGTCCAGATTGATTTGGAAGTTGTTCTACCTAGATCATTGAAACACCTATTCTTCCAGGAAGAAGACATTCAATTAACTATAAATTGCATCTCTCTCCCTCTTTCTATTGAGCTATGCTAAGATACAGAAACATGGCCCTCAGAGACATAATGTCATAATAAAGTTTCATTTTATTTTATTTTTTAACTGAACTTATTGAGGTGACATTGGTTTATTAAAATCACATTGGTTTCAGGTGTACCATAATCAGTACAAACAAAATAACAACCACAAAAAGAACATTTGAAAAACTTTCTATCTAGATTTCAAAAAGGAGTGGAAATCAGGCCATCTTCCAACTAGTTGGGTCAATTGAGAAGCTAGATTATAAGATTCAAGTAATTAAGTGCTTTGGATTTTTAAATCAATAAAATTAATCTTGCAACTAACAAATCCTCACATTCTATCATGTGGATCATTGCTTTTTAGTTGCACTGTAGCTTTTAATATGTGAAACTATTTTATAATTAAAATTCTGTTTAATTATTAAAAGTAATAAGAACATGCTCTTTTAACTGTATAACAGAATCAATGTAGGATTCTTGGCTTGAATACATGCTTCTATTTTGTGGAGAGAGCATGAGGGCATATCATAAGATTATAGTTCAGAGAGTAGATTTTAAAGTAAGACAGCCTTTGGTTCAAATCTTTGAATAGTAGTTTTATAGGTAAGTGACTATGGGTAGGTTATTAATTTTCCTCAGCCTCAGTTTCACAGTAAAATGGGAATAATTTGCTCACAAAATCTATCTATATTCTAGTTTTCTAATGTCAATTCATTTTAACTCTCTAGATACCTTAGTGTTTTTTGTTTTTTTTTTTTGTATTTTTCTGAAGCTGGAAACGGTTAGAGACAATCAGACAGCCCGCATGCTCCTGACCGGGATCCACCCGGCATGCCCACCAGGGGGCGACGCTCTGCCAACCAGGGGGCAATGCTCTGCCCCTCTGGGGCATCGCCCTGTTGCGACCAGAGCCATTACAGCGCCTGGGGCAGAGACCAAGGAGCCATCCCCAGCGCCTGGGCCATCTTTGCTCCAATGGAGCCTCGGCTGCAGGAGGGGAAGAGAGAGACAGAGAGGAAGGAGAGGGGGAGGGGTGGAAAAGCAGATGGGCACTTCTCCTGTGTGCCCTGGCTGGGAATCGAACCCGGGACTCCTGCATGCCAGGCCGACGTCAGGGCTAGATACCTTAGTTTTATATTGTGTCTTTACTTCTTATCTTTCATCTCTTCTTTAAGTCCTGTTCATTATTTAGGGCTTTGCCTAACTATCTCCTTACCCATAATCTTGGTCTCTGTCATATCCATCACACCAACTTCAACCGTCTTTACAGTAATTACTTTAATTGTAATTTAACCTATTTTCTTATTATGATTTTAATGTCTCACTTTTTGTATTTTTTTCTGTAAATCATTTTCTCACATCATGCCTAGTACATAGTGGTAAATAAATATTAGCAAAAGAATAAAGGATTTTTACAAAAATTCAATGAGCACCCTGAAAACATTTTTTTTATTGTATCAAACTATCATAAATTAAAGCTTTGTACTTTGGCTCCTTTATTCCCAGAATCTTCAATATATAAATAATATATAATAATATATAGTATATATAAATAGTAACTATCAGTTAATTCCAATATATATTCATGAAAATTCTTTCACAGAAGTTACAAAAGTCATATTTTTAGAGGTACATGTTTATATTATTCAGCTGTCTCTGTCTGCCACTAGATTTTAAATTCCTTGAAAATTGGGTCTATGTCTGCCTTATTCTTTGTTGTACTACTGGTTCATTTTACAGTGCTATGTCACGGAATTTAAGATTTATTCTAAGGTCAATGAATCTCTTAAAGTATTTCAAAGAGGGGACTAACTGTATCAGACTTGATAACTTAGTAATTAGTCTATCTACTGGATAGAGACTAGATTAATGTGGGTCAAAGTATATGTGGATAGAGCAGCTATGCAGCTATTACAGATTTTGTGAAAGACATTTGAGTGGTTCAGAATTGGGTGGGTGCTAGTGGATATACAAAGACATAGACTCAAATTAAGTTTAGATTGTCAGTAGCACATATGTACCATGAAGGAAGAGGTTATCAGAGTATAAATGATAAAATACCTCCCTGTAACAACATCAGAAAAGTGAATATAATTAGCAGCTGGTTTGTAAGTTAGATTTTTGGCATTTTTTAAAATTTATTTATTAAATTTAATGCAGTGACATTGATAAATCAGGGTACATATGTTGAGATAAAACATCTCTAGATTATTTTGACATTTGATTGTGCTGTATACCCCTCCCCCAAAGTTAAATTGTCTTCTGTCACCTTTTATCTGGTTTTCTTTGTGCCCCTCCCCTCCCCCAACCCCTCTCTCCTTCTTCACCCCATCCCCCCTTCCCTCAACCCCCACCCGCACCCTTGTTGCCATCACATTCTTGTTCATGTCTCTGAGTCTCATTTTTATGTCCCTTCTATGTATGGATTCATGTAGTTCTTATTTTTTTTCTGATTTACTTATTTCACTCCATATAACGTTATCAAGGTCCATCCATGTTATTGTAAAGGATCCGATGTCATCATTTCTTATGGCTGAGTAGTACTCCATAGTATATATGTACCAAAGCTTTTTAATCCACTCGTCCTCTGACGGACACTTGGGTTGTTTCCAGATCTTCGCTATTGTGAACAATGCTGCCACAAACATGGGGGTGCATTTCTCCTTTTGGAGCCTTTCTATGGTGTCCTTGGGGTATATTCCTAAAAGTGGGATAGCTGGGTCAAAAGGCAGTTCGATTTTCAGTTTTTTGAGGAATCTCCATACTGTTTTCCAAAGAGGCTGCACCAGTCTGCATTCCCACCAGCAGTGCAGGAGGATTCCCTTTTCTCCACATCCTCGCCAGCACTTATTCTGTGTTGTTTTGTTGATGAGCGCCATTCTGACTGGTGTGAGGTGATATCTCATTGTGGTTTTAATTTGCATTTCTCTAATGATTAGTGATGTTGAGCATTTTTTCATATGCCTGTTGGCCATCTGCATGTCCTCTTTGGAGAAGTGTCTATTCATCTCTTTTGCCCATTTTTGGATTGGATTGTTTGTCTTCCTGGTTTTGAGATTTACGAGTTCTTTATAAATTTTGGTTATTAACCCCTAATCAGACGTATTGTCAAATATGTTCTCCCATTGTGTAGTTTGTCTTTTTTATTCTGTTCTTGTTGTCTTTAGCTGTGCAAAAGCTTTTTAGTTTGATATAGTCCCATTTGTTTATCCTGTCTTTTATTTCACTTCCCCATGGAGATAAATCATCAAATATATCGCTGCGAGAGATGTCGGAGAGCTTACTGCCTATGTTTTCTTCTAAGATGCTTATGGTTTCACGGCCTACATTCAAGTCTTTTATCCATTTTGAGTTTATTTTTGTGAGTGATATAAGCTGGTGATCTAGTTTCAATTTTTTGCAGGTAGCTGTCCAATTTTCCCAACACCATTTGTTAAAGAGGCTGTCTTTACTCCATTGTATTTCCTTGCCTCCTTTGTCAAATATCAGTTGTCCATGGAACTGTGGGTTTATTTCTGGGTTCTCTGTTCTGTTCCATTGATCTATAAGCCTGTTCTTATGCCAGTACCAGGCTGTTTTGAGTACAATGGCCTTGTAGTATAACTTAATATCAGGAAGTGTGATACCTCCCACTTTATTCTTCTTTTTTAAGATTGCTGAGGCTATTCGTGTTCTCTTTTGGTTCCATATAAATTTTTGGAATATGTGTTCTATTTCTTTGAAGTATGTCATTGGTATTTTAATTGGTATTGCATTGAATTTATAGATTGCTTTGGGTAATATAGACATTTTAATAATGTTTATTCTTCCTAACCATGAGCACGGTATATGCTTCCACTTGTTTGTATCTTCCTTGATTTCTTTTATCAATGCTTTGTAATTTTCCGAGTACAAGTCTTTAGTCTCCTTGGTTAAGTTTATTCCTAGGTACTTTATTTTTTTTTTTGTAATTGTGAAGGGGATTGTTTCCTTAATTTCTCTTTTTGACAGTTCATTGTTGGTGTATAAAAATGCCTCTGATTTCTGAGTATTGATTTTATATCCTGCCACTTTGCTGAATTCATTTATCAGGTCCAGTAGCTTTTTGACTGAGACTTTAGGGTTTTCTATATACAATATCATATCATCTGCAAATAATGATAGTTTTACTTCTTCTTTTCCCACTTGAATGCCTTCTATTTCTTCTTCTTGTCTGATTGCTGTGGCTAGGACTTCCAGGATCATGTTAAATAAGAGTGGTGAAAGGGGGCTCCCCTGCCTTGTTCCTGATCTTAAGGGTATTGCTTTTAATTTTTGCCCATTGAGTATGATGTTGGCTGTGGGTTTCTCATAGATGGCTTTTTATCATGTTGAGGTATGTTCCCTGTATTCCCACTTTGCTGAGAGTTTTGATCATGAATGGGTGCTGGATTTTATCAAATGCTTTTTCTGCATCTATTGAAATTATCATATGGTTTTTCTCCTTCTTTTTGTTTATGTGATGAATCACATTGATTGATTTACAAATATTGTACCAGCCTTGCCTCCCCAGAATAAATCCCACTTGATCATGGTGTATGATTTTTTCCATATATTGTTGGATCCGGTTTGCTAATATTTTGTTGAAGATTTTAGCATCTATATTCATCAGAGATATTGGCCTATAATTTTCTTTCTTTGTGTTGTCTTTGCCTGGTTTTGGAATCAGAATTATGCTCGCCTCATAGAAGGAGCTTGGAAGTCTTCCTTCCTCTTGAATTTTTTGAAATAGTTTGAGAAGGATAGGAGTTAATTCTTCCTTGAATATTTGGTAGAATTCTGTTGTGAAGCCATCGGGCACTGGACTTTTCTTTGTTGGGAGTTTTTTGATAACTGTTTCAATCTCCTTTGTTGTAATCGGTCTGTTTAGGTTTTCTGATTCTTCCAGATTGATTTTTGGAAGATTGTATGTTTCAGGGAATTTGTCCATTTCATCTAGTTTGTCTAGTTTTTTGGCATACAGTTCTTCATAGTATTTTCTTATAATATTTTGTATTTCTGTTATGTCAGTTGTTATTTCTCCTCTCTCATTTCTAATTTTATTTATTTGAGTCCTCTCTCTTTTTCTTGGTGAGTCTGCTTAAAGGTTCATTGATCTTGTTTACCTTTTCAAAGAACCAGCTCCTAGTTTCATTGATCTTCTGTATTGTTTCTTTAGCCTCTATGTCATTTATTTCTGCTCTGCTCTTTATTATTTCCTTCCTTCTACTACATTTGGGCTTTACTTGCTGTTCTTTTTCTAATTCTTTTAGATGCAGGGTTAAGTTGTTTATTTGAGCTTTTTCTAGCTTCTGAAAGTGTGCCTGTAGTGCTATGAACTTCCCTCTCAGCACTGCTTTTGCTGCGTCCCATAAATTTTGAGTTGTTGTATGCTCATTGTCATTCGTTTCTAGGAATTTTTTTATTTCTTCTTTGATCTCATTCTTAATCCATTCATTATTTAACAACCTGCTATTTAGTTTCCATGTGTTTGAGAATTTTTGAGCTTTTCTGCTGTGATTCATTTCTAGTTTCATGCCGTTGTGATTGGAGAAAGTGCTTGATATGATTTCATTCTTCTTAAATTTGTTGAGAGCACTTTTGTGCCCTAACATGTGGTCTATCCTAGAGAATGTACCATGAGCACTTGAAAAGAATGTATATTCTGCTGCTTTAGGGTGAAAGGTTCTGAAGATATCTATTAAATCGAGTTGATCTAGTGTTTCCAATAAGTCTGCTGTTTCTTTGTTAATTTTCTTTCTTGAGGATCTATCTAATGATGTTAGTGGGGTATTGAAATCCCCTACTATTATAGTATTGCTGTTGATCTCACCCTTTAAATCCATCAAAGTCTGCTTTATATATTTAGGTGCTCCTATATTAGGTGCATAGATATTTATAATAGTTATATCTTCCTGTTGGATTACTCCCTTTATTATTATGTAGTGGCCTTCTTTATCTCTTACTATATCCTTTTTTTAAAGTCCAATTTGTCTGATATAAGTATTGCTACCCCAGCTTTTTTTTTCATTTCCGTTTGCATGAAACGTTTTTTTTTCCATCCTTTTACCTTCAATCTATGTGTGTCTTTTGTTCTAAGGTGTGTCTCTTGTAGACAACATATGTATGGGTCCTGTTTTCTTATCCACGCAGCTACCCTATGTCTTTTGATTGGATCATTTAATCCATTTACATTTAAGGTTATTATTGATATGTAGTTGTTTATTGCCATTTTCTTCTTTAAAGGTGTTTTCCTTTTTTTTTTTTTTTTTTTTTTTTGCTGTATTCTTTTTCCAATTTGATCTGTTTACACCAGGCCCCTTAATATTTCCTGCAGCATTGGTTTGGTTGTAATGAATTCCTTGAGTTGTTTTTTGTCTGGGAAGCTTTTTATTTCTCCTTCGATTTTAAACGATAGCCTTGCTGGATAAAGTAGCCTTAGTTGTAGGTTCTTGTTCTGCATTACTTTGAATATTTCTTGCCATTCCCTTCTGGCCTCAAGTGTTTCTGTTGAGACATCAGATGTCATCCTTATGGGGGCTCCTTTGTAGGTGATAACTTTTTTTTCTCTTGCAGCTTTTAATATTTTCTCTTTATCACTTAGCTTTGGTATTTTAATTATGATGTGTCTTGGTGTAGGTTTCTTTGGGTTTCTCTTTAATGGAGTCCTCTGTGCTTCTTGGATTTGTGAGAGTTTCTCTTGCATTAATTTCTCTTGAAGTTTTCAGCTATGATATGATTGAACAAAGTCTCTATCCCTTATTCTTTTTCTTCTTCTTCAGGAACCCCTATGATGCAGATGTTATTTCTCTTCATGTTGTCACAGAGCTCTCTAAGAGTTTCCTCTGACTTTTTGAGTCTTTTTTCTCTTTTCTTCTCTGCTTTCATGCCTTCATTCCAGTTATCCTCTAACTCGCTGATTCGATCCTCTGCTCTATCTATCCTGTTTTTAATTCCTTCCATTGTGGTTTTTATTTCTGATATTGTGTTTGTCGTCTCCATCTGATTCTTTTTTATACATGCTATTTCTTTATTTAGGTTTTCATACTGCCCCTCCATTGTTGTTCTAAGATCCCTAAGCATCCTTACAATAATTATTTTGAACTCCGCATCTGGAAGTTTGATTATTTCCATATCACTCAGTTCATCTCTTGAAGGTGTCTCTTGTGGTTTCATTTGGATTGCACTTCTTTGTCTTCTCATCCTCTTTTTTTGTTTTATTTGTAGAGTTGGTTGATTCTAGGCTTGGTGTTGTCTGCCTCCAGTTTTCAGTTGTGTTATTTCTAGGTCTTCTTGGGTTGGTATCAGCTGTTATCTTGATTTTTGGAATTTTTTAAAATCTCATCCAATATCAGGGTAGGAGAAAAGCTTCAAATTAAAAAAAAAGGCAATATTAAGGGCAAAGTCACATTGCCCCCAACTTCACTGAGGTATTTAAAGTGAAACCTGTAAGATGACATCAGAGTAATGGCAATGTGAGAGGTACACCTGATCTCTCCCCTTAAAATTTCAACAAATAGAACAACCATAACACAGCAAAGAAACCCCAGCTGGGCTTGCAGGCAGGCCTGAAAGATCCACATACTGAATGGACTAAAATGGAACAAGGTGAAAAAGGGGGTGGAAGATAAAACAAATTGCCAGTGGGCTTTGGAGAGGAAAGGAGACAAATCTGGAGTGACTGGGTATTTTTTCTCTGCTGAACTACCAGGAGGAGGGAAGCTCAGGCTGTCTGGATTTTGTCTAAGAGGTATGAACAGGGGAACATGGAGTGATTGTGTTTCTTTTTTCCAGGAGGAGTGGTGAAACACAGGGTCACAGAGGGAGATAAACCAAACCAGCCAGAGCATGAGGTCATAACCAGTGTCCCCGAGGTCTGCCTGCAGCCTGCACTTAGAAGCAACATTTCGGCAGTGGACAGCCCAGGAATTTCACAGAGCTAAAAGTTGTAATATAGCATGCCTACTGGCAGAAACTAAACTGCCTATTTTCTTTTCTTCCTTTTTGCTTTTTCTCTTTAGAATTTCTTCTTCTTTAAATTTTATATTCTTTTATTCTTCTTCTTTGTGATGTTTTGTTTTTTATTTTTTGTTTGCTTCTGATATTTTTCCAGTGGTTTTTCTTGTCATAATTTTATAAATTTTAACTGTATTTTTCATTGTAATTTTTTATTTCTTTAGTTGTTATCTTTTTTTAGAGTTCTTAACAATATCACTCTTAAATGCCATGACAAAGAAATATCAAATTCCATGGCTGCACAAGACCGAGATGTAGTTCAGAAAGAAAATAAAAAATCTCCAGAAAAAAATCTCAATCACATAAAAGTGTTGGAAGTAAATGGTAGAGAATTCAAAACTGATTTTCTGAAAATACTCAATGAGATGCGAGAAGATACCAATAGGCAACTTAATGAACTCAGAAAACAAATTAATGAATTAAACAAATACCTCACCAAGGAGATTGAAACTTTCAAAACAGAGATGAAGAATGCAATACATAAATTGAAGACTGAAGTAGCAAGTTTAGCTAGTAGAACAAGCCAGATAGAGGAAAGAATCAGTGACATTGAAGAAAGGCAACTAGAGATGCTACAGAGATAAGAAAAGAGAGACTCACAAATTAAAATAACTCAGAGAGCCCTCTAAGAATTGTCAGACTCCATCATAAAGAACTATATAAGAATAAAGAATAATGAGTATATCAAAAGAAGAAGAGAGGGAGAAGAGAATGGAGAGCTTATTCAAACAAATAATTAATGAGAACTTCTCAAGCCTATGGAAAGAGTTAGTTTTATTTCTAAGAACCAAACAAAAGTCAAGTTATTGCAGCCCCAAAAGATCTACTTCTTATCATCAGACTTCTCAGCAGAAGCTCAACAAGCCAAAAGAAAGTGGATCCCAACATTCAAAATACTGAAAAAAAAGAATTACCAACTGAGAATACTATATCCATCCAAGTTATCCTTCAAATATGAAGGAGAAATAAAAACTTTTACAGACATACAAAAGCTGAGGGAATTTACTACCTGAAAACTCTCACTGTAGGAAATATTCAAGGGGCTTATTTGACCAGATACAAAGAACAAAACAAATCAAAAGTACAAGTAAAAGCTCCAACTAAGTCACAATAAAAACAAGGATAATCTGTGAGAACAATAACATAAAAGGGGAGAGGATAAAGAGCTACTGTAGCAAAAGAGAATGGAGTGCAAAAGCACACATAAGACAGAGGTCTTTTGTATATGGGAGCATTTTTCTTTTAATAACCTAATGGTAACCACCCACGAAATAGCCACTAATGAAACACACAGCTGAAAATAAGAAGAAACTGGAGAAAGAAGTATGGAATATCACTAAACAAAAACAACTGACAAACAAAAAAGAGAAGACACAGAGCTACCAGAGAACAAAACATAAAATGGCTATAGGAAATCTTCAAGTGTCAATAATTACCCTAAATGTAAATGAACTGAACTCACCAATAAAGAGGCACAGAAAAGCAGAATGGATCAAAAAGCAAAACCCAACCATATGCTGCCTTTAAGAGACACATCTGAGCTGAAAGGACAAAAGTTGATTCAAAGTGAAGGTTGTAAAATGATTTGCTAAGCAAAAAATATCCAAAAGACAGCAGGTATAGCTGACAGTGCTGACTTCAAGACAAGAAAGGTAACCAGAAACAAAGATGGACATTTCATAATGATAAAGGGGACATTGTATCAAGAACACATAACACCTCTTAATACATATGCACCAAACCAGGGAGCACCAGAATATATGACATTTACTAAATTATCCAGAAATAGCAGACAAAAACACAATCATACTTGGAGATTTTGATACAACATTGATAGCTTAAGACAGATCATTTAAACAGAAAATCAATAAAGAATATTGGCCTTATATGACACACTGGATCAAATGGACATAATAAACATTTACAGGACATTTTATCACAATACATCAAATTATATATTTTTCTCCAGTGTGCATGAAACATTCTCAAGGATAGACTATATGTTGGCTAGAAAACTAACATCAACAAACTCAGGAAGATTGAAATTATACCAAGTATATTTTCTGACCATAATGCTTTGAAATTAGAATTGAACAGTAAAAAGGAAGTAAAGAAAAACACAAAAGTATGGAAATTAAACAACATACTTCTAAAAAATGAATGAGTCAAAGAAGAAATAAAAACAGAGATCAAAAGACATATACAGAGAAATGAAAATGATAACATGACAAAACAAAATTTCTAGGACGCAACAAAAGCAGTAATAAGATGGAAGTTTATATAATTACAGGAAACAAGAAAGATCCAAGTAAATGACCTCACATCACACCTTAAAGAACTAGAAAAAGAAGAACAAGGCAACCCAAAGTCAGCAGTAGAAAAAAAATAGTAAAAATTAGAGCATAACTAAATGAAATAGAGAAGAAAAAAACTATACAAAAATAATACAACAAAGAGCAGGTTCTTTGAAAAGATCAATAAAATTGACAAATCACTCGCTAGAATTACTAAGGAAAAAAGGACACATATAAACAAAATCCAATATAAAAAGGAAGTATTACCACAGAAATCATAGATTTACAAAGGATCATTGTAAAATATTATGAACGATTATATGCCACCAAATTCATCAATCTAGAGAAAATGGATAAATTTCTAAAACTATACAATCTTTCTAATCTGAATCACAAAGAAGTGAAAAACATAAATAGACCTAAAACAGGTAGGAAATAGAAACAACTATTAAAACCCTCCTAAAAAACTCAAGTCCAGGACCAGATGGCTATTCTGGTGAATTCTACCAAACACTCAAAGATTTGGTACCTATCCTTCTCAAAATCTTCCAAAAACTAGAAGAAGAAGCAGTGCTCCCTAACACATTTTTCTGAGGCCAACATAACCCTCATACCAAAACCTGACAAGGACAGCACACACAAAAAGAGAAGTATAGATCAATATCTTTAATGAATACAGATACAGAAATTCTCAACAAAATACTAGCAGATCAAATACAACAACACATTAATAAAATAATACATCACGACCAATTGGGATTCATTTCAGGAGCACAAGGATGGTTCAACCTATGGAAATTGATCTACATAATATACCACATCAACAAAACAAAGAACAAAAATCATATGATCTTATCAATAGATGCAGAAAAGGCATTTGATAAGATATATTATCCCTTTATATTTAAAACACTCAATAAAATTGGAATAGACAAAAAGTACCTCAACATATTAAAGGCCCTATATGACAAATTATCAGCTAATATCATACTAAATGATGAAAAAATGAGGCGTTTCCTCTAAAATCAGTAACAAGACAAAATTTCCCATTCTTTCCTTTTTTATTCAACATAGTTTTGGAATTCTTAGCCACAGCAATAAGGCAAGAGAAAGAAATAAAAGGCATCCATATCAGGAAAGAAGAAGTAACGGTATTACTTTTTGCATATGACATGTTCTTATATTTAGAAAACGCAAAAGATTCCACCCAAAAACTATTAGAAACAATAAAGCAATAGACTATTGTTTTTAAAACAGTAACTATTAAAAACAATAAAGTCACAGGTTACAAAATCAATATACAAAATTTTACTGCTTTTCTATATACCAACAATAAAACATTGGAAAATAAACTTGAGAAAACAATTCCATTCACAATTGCAACAAAAATTAAAAAAATTAGGAATAAACTTAAAAAAGGTTTGAAGGGCCTATATACTGAAAACTACAAAACATTATCGAAAGAAATTGAAAAAGACACAATGAAATGGAAATATATTTCATGTTCATGGATTGGAAGACTCAATGTAAAAAGGCCATATTACCCAAGCAATATACAAACTTAATGCAATCCCCATAAAAATCCCAATGTCACTTTTTAAAGAAATAGAACAAAAAATTACCAAGTTTGTATGGAACTATAAAAAGTCCCAAATAGCCAAAGCAATCCTGAGGAAAAAGAATGAAGCCGGAGGTATCACACTACCTGACTTCAAATTATACTATAGAACCACAATAATCAAAACAGCATGATACTGGTAGAAAAACAGACATACAGATCAATGGAACAGAATCAAGAACCCAGAAATAAAACCACATATATATGGACAAATCATCTTCAGCAAAGAAGCCAAAAACACACAATGGAGAAAAGAAAGCCTCTTCAATAAATGGTGCTGGGAAAATTGGAAAGCCACATGAAAAAGAATGAAACTTGACTATAGTTTGTCTTCCTGCACAAAAATTAATTCAAAGTGGATAAAAGACCTAGATATAAGATCTGAAACAATAAATTAAATAGGAGAAAACATAGGTACTAAGCTCATTGACATTGGCTGTAGAGAAAATTTTTACGAATTTGACCCCAAAGAAAAAGGGAAGTAAAGCTTAAAATAAATGAATGAAACTATATCAAACTAAAAAGTTTCTGCATTGGAAAGAAACTGATAACAAAACAAATAGGCAGCCAACTAAATGGGAGATGATATTTTCAAACAACATCTCCCATATGGGGTAAATATTCAAAATATATGTATATAAAGAACTCACAAAGCTCAGCAACAAAGAAGCAAACACTCCAATTACAAAATGGGAGGAGAATCTGAACAGACACTTCTCCCAAGAGGGCATACAAATGGCCAACAGATATATGAAAGGGATGTTTATTTTCACTAGCTATTTGAGAAATGCAAATAAAAATACAATGATATACCACCTCACATGTGTTAGATTGGCTATCATCAGCAAGACATAAGTCAAGTATGAAGAGGCTGTGGAGAAAAAGAAACCCTCATTCACTGCTGGTGGGAATGCAGTTAGAATAATCATTATGAAAGAAAGAATGGTGGCACCTCAAAAAATTAAGAATAGAACTACTTCATGACCCAGCATTCTCTCTACTGGTTATCTACCCCCCAAACTTCAAAACATTGGTAAATTAAGACACCCATGTTCATTGTAGCATTATTCACAGTAGCCAAGACATGGAAATAATCAGTGTCCCTCGATAGAGGATTGGATAAAGAAGATGTGGTACATATACAATGGTATACTACTCAGCCATAAGAAATGATGACATAGAGCCATTTATGACAACATGGATGGTCCTTGAGAACATTATACTGAGTAAAATAAGTAAATCAGAAAAAGCTAAGAATTA
The DNA here is from genome assembly GCF_036850765.1 of Saccopteryx bilineata. Taxonomy (NCBI): domain Eukaryota; kingdom Metazoa; phylum Chordata; class Mammalia; order Chiroptera; family Emballonuridae; genus Saccopteryx; species Saccopteryx bilineata. Next base: position 182,414,034 of record NC_089491.1, on the reverse strand, counting down.
TATGATTTTACACATACGTGGGATAATAAACTGAGACTCATGGACATAGATAAAAGTGCAGTGGTTACTATGCAGAGGAGGATGTGGAAGGGGGTGTGGGGAGAAGTTTATAAAGAGGTATAAATATAAGGTGACATAAAGTAATTTGACTTTAGGTGATGGGTAGAAAACATAATCAATAGTTCAAATGCTATAGAATGTTTACCTGAAATCTAGGTACTCTCATTGATCAATGTCACCATGTTAAAATTAGTTTTCTAAATAAAATTAAAAAAAAAATTTAAATAGTTGTTTGTAACCTAAACCACTAGGCCATCTTCTTATTTCTTTCACTGCGCATAAACACCTGAGACAAGGTTTGGTCCAGCAGATGTACTTGTGGCCTGCACGGTTTGAATGACTGGCATGGCCAGAGAACAATGAGACCATGGAGTTAATTGACATTTATAAGATAGGCAGCACTTATACAAAGAAAATACAACTTGGCAAAAAGGCAATGGTAAAGAAAGAGAAAGGAAGAAGCTATGTGTGAGAGTGAGCTCAATGCAGTGAACACAGCATAAGAGAAACTAAGATCAGTAAAAGTGATATGAACAGCATTGGGAGGAACATAAACTGAGTGGAGCATGGGGGAAGACGAGGGGAGGACTGGCAGCGATGGAGCCCCTCCTCTGTGGTGGGTGCTGCGCCAGGTGTTTGTGTAGCTATCATGTTTAGTCCTTGTTATAACCCTGTAAGATGCATTTCATTTCTATTTCCATTTTTCAGAAAAAGAACACATTGAGCCAGTTTTGTCATTTGCCTATGCTCGTGCATTAGTCAGTGACAGAGGCTGGATTACTTCCCAGGTTTGTCTAACTTCAAAGCTTTCTTTCTTTCTTTCTTTCTTTCTTTCTTTCTTTCTTTCTTTCTTTCTTTCTTTCTTTCTTTCTTTCTTTCTTTCTTTCTTTCTTTCTTTCTCTTTCTTCTTTCCTCCTTTCTTTCTCTCTTTCTTTCTTTTTCTCTTCTTCTTTTTCTTCTTTAAAATAAACACATTATGGTACAGTTCCCAAGTCAAAATCTTTCAGGGCCAGGCTGGTAATAGAAATGAGTAAAATTGGCTGGGGTGTGAGGTGTGAGACACTGGAGTGGAGGACGCTTTGGCAAAGCAGACAGTATATTCTCCATTTAAAGGAGGTAGCATCCATTTGGCCCCAGGATGATACTGCCACATATGGATATGTTCATGGTGTTGTCAGATCTTCAAACTTTGTAAGACAAACTGAGAAGTTATATTTTTATGTGAAATATCTTAATTTGTAGGTGCCACTTATGTATTCAATATTTCAGAAAACTTTTGGCTAGTAAAACAAAATTCTGAAGGCTGAATTCAGCCTGATGACTGTGGGTCGGTGACCTTTCTGTTACACCCTACTGTTTGGGGCTCACTTGGCAGTTAGCACAATAAAATCTTTTGTGACATAATGACCGATGGAGATTGTCTAAATACATAGGCAATCAAAAGACTCTAGTCACATGGAACCAAAACAGGTAATAAATGGGAAAACAAGAACAGGACAGAGGTAACCTCTGCCCCGTCACTGTAGGGATTCTGGTTGGGACCAGCATGAAGGACAGTATACGTAGAGGTTTTTGTGGGGTTGGCTCATGCCCACTAACAAGAGCCAAATGTTAAACATTCAGGAATTGTACTAACTAGTGTTAAAACAAAGCCTGAAATTCTCACAGTTGTGGGAGAATTTACACCACAGAAAGGGGCAAACGCTAAAAATCAGAGCTCTCCCCCTTCCCCGAGTCAGATTGCCAGTATATCAGTGCCTGTACTTTACAAAAATATTTGATTATTTACTACAAAAATACACTGAAAATTTATTTATACTATTTGATAAACTTGGAGGGGATATTTCTGATTGAATCAGCCTGCACACAGATTTATCAACAAGTACAAGAGGTAATAATAGTTGAGCACCAAGCACAGTTCCTGTATCACATGGGTAATATAAATAAAATTTCATTCCTTTTTCTTTCTGAAGGATAAAAACATTTTACAAAATCATTACCTGAACAGAATTGCCAAGTTACATCTCCACACACTTAATGTATCTTAATGCAAAATAAAAATGAAACAAATTGTTCAAATTTACATAACAGCAAACATTCAGTTATTTGGAAACAATTGGAAAGTTCCTCTTTTTTCCAATAAGATCTTTTTTTTTTTTTTTCTGAAGCTGGAAATGGGGAGAGACAGTCAGACAGACTCCTGCATACGCCCGACCGGGATCTACCTGGCACGCCCACCAGGGGGCGATGCTCTGCCCCTCTGGGGTGTCGCTCTGCCACGTCCAGAGCCAGTCTAGCGTCTGGGGCAGAGGCCAAGGAGCCATCCCCAGCGCCCGGGCATCTTTGCTCCAATGGAGCCTTGGCTGCTGGAGGGGAAGAGAGAGACAGAGAGGAAGGAGAGGCGGAGGGATGGAGAGGCAGATGGGCGCCTCTCCTGTGTGCCCTGGCCGGGAATCGAGCCTGGGACCTCTGCACGCCAGGCCGATGCTCTACCACTGAGCCAACTGGCCAGGGCAATAAGATCTCTTTTTACTAATGTTATAATTTGAAATCCAACTCTAAAACCTTACAATAATTTTCCTATAATTTCCTCCATTCCTTTTAAAGAGAAAGTAAATTATATAAATTACCTCTGTGCATAAATTTATATGGTGAGCCATACAATATCAAGTATTATAAAGCCCATATTTTTTATGGTTTACTAATGCAGTTATTTATTAACCACTGAGATGAGAGCACACTCAATTGTTGTAGGGATTCTGAGAGATAATTTTTTTTACTTATGCATGTGTGTTGTAGACATTCTTCTGAAAAACTTTTATATCACATTGCTTTAGACAGAGTTTTAATTTCTCAGTGTCTCTGAACATAAACTTCTTTTATACTGATTTACAAAAATGGTCATAAATACGGTATTAATTTTGCACTTACCAAAATTAATTTGAGGCCAAGAAAAGAATATTTGCTTTCGTAATTTGTCAACTATCCAAAGGCCTTATTTTCTTTTTTAAAAAAATTATTATTCCACACTAAATAGTAAATTTGATTTGATTATGTCATTTCTGTAATCAGGGCTCACAGATTAACCTATATAAAAGGAATTAATCAGTCCCTTTATTAAATGGAATGACACTTGTGAAGTGCATTGTTGCAATGTAAATGATCTATATCTACTGAATGCTATTAAAAGAAAATACCAGAATGCCCTATATCTTTCAAGGAGGCTTTGGAAGTAAGATTAAAAAATAATTGAAGGAGTGACATCATAGAAATGGCGCCGTGAGGACACGGACCGAAAAATCTCCCCAAAATTTCAACAAGTTCAACAACCAGAGACAGAAAAATTTATCCTTGGAGCATCCACGAGTTTCACACCCTGAAGGTGAAGTGCTATCAACAATACCACTTTCAGATGCCATTAAGAAAAAGGAAATCAAATATCATGGATACAAAAGAAAAAGAAGTAACACAGATAGATGTGGAAAAATCTATGGAGAAAAATTTAATATATTGGAAACCTTGGAGCTAAATGACAGAGAATTTAAAATAGAAATCCTAAAAATATTCAGAGATATACAAGAAAACACAGAAAGGCAATTTAGGGAGCTCAGAAAAAAACTCAATGAACACAAAGAATATATTACCAAGAAAACTGAAACTATAAAAACAAATCAAACAGAGATGAAAAACTCAATTCATGAACTGAAAAACGAGGTAACAAGCTTAGCTAATAGAACAGGCCAGATAGAAGGTAGGATTAGTGACATAGAAGACAAGCAACTTGAAGCACAACAGAGAGAAGAAGAGAGAGACTCAAAAATATAAAAAATGAGAAAGCCCTACAGGAATTGTCTGACTCCATCAAAAAGAATAACATAAGAATAATAGGTATATCAGAGGGAGAAGAGAGAGAAAATGGAATGGAGAATTTATTCAAACAAATAATAGACGAGAACTTCCCAAGCCTGTGGAAAGAACTAAAGCCTCAAATTCAAGAAGCAAACAGAACATCAAGTTTTCTTAACCACAACAAACCTACTCCAAGACACATCATAATGAAGATGGCACAAACCAATGACAAAGAAAAAATTCTTAAGGCAGCCAGGGAAAAGAAGAATGCAACATATAAAGGAAGGCCTATTAGATTATCATCAGATTTTTCAGCAGAAACTCTACAAGCTAGAAGAGAGTGGACCCCAATATTTAAAGTCATGAAAGAGAGGAACTTTCACCAAGAATACTATACCCATCAAAGCTATCCTCCAAGTATGAAGGAGAAATAAAAATATTCACAAATACAGAAAAGATGAGGGAATTTATTATCAGAAAACCCCCACTCCAGGAAATATTAAAGGGGGTTTTCCAACCAGATCCAAAGAACAAAACAAAACAAAACCACAAGTAAAAGCTCCACCAAGAACACAATAAAACCAAATTTAAACTGTGACAAGAAAAGCAAAAAAAAAAGGGGGGGGGGGAGAGGGCAGAGATTAACAGTAGCAAAAGACGATGAAGTGCAGAAACACTCACAAGATAGGGTACTACAATGAATATGGTAGGTACCCTTTTCATTACTTAATGATACCCACCCTTGAAAAAACCACCACAAATGCACATGACTTAAAAAGGTAGCAACAGAGGAAAGAAGTGTGGAATACAAACAAACAAAAACAAATGATAGAAAAACAAAAGAGAAGAATTAAACAAGATACAAAACTAACAGAAAGCAATTTATAAAATGGCAATAGGGAATCCACAAGTGTCAATAATTACACTAAATGTAAATGGATTAAACTCACCAATGAAAAGAAACAGAGTAGCAGAATGGATTAAAAAAGAAAATCCAACTTTATGCTGCCTACAAGAAACACATCTAAGCAACAAGGATAAAAACAAATTCAAAGTGAAAGGCTGGAAAACAATACTCCAAGCAAATAACATCCAAAAAAAGCAGGCGTAGCAATACTCATATCTAATAATGCTGACTACAAGACAGCAAAAGTACTCAGAGACAAAAATGGTCATTTCATAATGATTAAGGGGATGCTGAATCAACAAGACATAACAATCCTTAATATATATGTGGACTCTGATTAGGAACATACGGCTCTAACCTCTGGATAGCCAAGGGAGGCTCTGTTTTCTTTTCCAAGATATGAATGATTCTTGAATTATAAGCACATAGACCATCTGAGCAAGATTATTTATCTTTTCTTAAAGTTGTAGTCTTAAAAGAATAATGAGAGAACCAGAGCTGCAACCTAATAATTGATTCATTCAAAATGTATTAAGCATCTTAGATGTGCCAGATATTTTTCTATGTACTGAGACATGAAATAGAGCAAACCATATTCTTTATCTTTAAGGAGTTCCCCATTAAGTGAAATAATAGAACAGGTAAAAAAATTATTAGCATACTTTGATATATGTGTTAATATGTGTTTTGATCAAAGAGACATATGGGTATGGAGAGAGGAGTGACTCATTTTGAACAAGATGAACTGGGTGTCTTTAAAAAGGAATTGATATTTAAATTTGACAAAGGGTGTTGCTGAGAGAGAGAGAGAGAGAGAGAGAGAGAGAGAAGAGAGTGCATAAGAATATGAAATCAAAGGCAAGAAGACCCTTTGCCCTAGGAGCAAACTACTGAGCATGGGCCAGGCAGAGATACAAAATAATAGTGTGTGTGTGTGCACACACTCACAGGCATTTGTGTTGGACTAAGTGCTGAGGAGGGTTGTAGAGAAAGGCTTGCAATGGTGTTGTGCTTTCTTATGATAACCTGCTTGGCCCTGAAGGCTTGAGTTAGATGAGAGCTGGAAGTGAATTAGAGGTTGGACACTTCTGCTACATGCTTCTAATCATAAAAGCAATTTATTTGTCTCATGTTGGAAAGAAATGCTGTCAGTGGTGTTATTTTCTTCATTGAACTTGAGATTGACTTTATGCTGTTCAGTTACAAGCATCGTAAACTCTCCTGTGACCTTGTGCTCTAGTTGCATGCAAACCTACTTGGCTGCAATCTGAATATTATTGACAATGCATAATGCATTGCTAAGTCATTGAAAATATGCCACAAGGCTCTGCTCCAAAGAAGTACATTATATTACACTATAGATGACCTTGCACTGATCAGACTACACTGGGAGATTTGAGCTGCCCTACTCTTTCCCCATACCCAGAGGGGTAACAGTTCTGAGACCCTAGGGACCATCCTTCTGGTATCTTTGAGAAAGCAAATAAATATGCAGAATTTCTACTATAGACCCTCAATGCTATGTGGAGAAACTATGCCACATGTGATGCTGACCTGATAATTCACACATATATTTTTTAAAAAAGAAATTATTTAATGCTCACTGCATGAAATAACCAGGCACTTTGCTTAGTGTTAGGAAATCAAAGTTGGATAAGTTTCAATGTCTGCACTGAGGATCTTAGGGTAAAATGAAAATATATATAGTATAGTAAGATATTTAGCATAATGGATCTGCACAAAATGTTCATGGGGATGGAAGTAGGAATACTTGAACAAGTCAACCTTGGGGAGTCAGAGAAGACTTCTAAGAGGAGATGATACTTAAGTTGAGACAGAGAAGCCAGATGAGTTTGGGAAACTGGTGCATGGGAAGCTGCTAAGATTGAGACTGGAAGGAATACAGGTATGAGATAGTAGAGGGCTTTATGTGGTCAAGGGATTAAATTATTTATATATAAGAGAATCATAACATAGAAAAGTTTAATTTATTAGGGAAGAAATAAAGTCAAATTGGATTTTAGGAAGATCATCCTAGCTACAGAGTAGAGGCTGGGATAAAGAGTGGCATGAAGGACAACAGACTGGGAAATATTAGAATAACTTATATAACACTTCTCGGTATTAATTTCTGAATCGATTCTCATTAGCCCTGAAGAGTCAGATTTAATTCATGTACTTATTCCTAGTGGGTAAATTAGGACAACATGTTTTGTGTGGCTTCTCTGCATTTCCTTTTCTGCCTTTATGGATCTAGTTTTCACAGGCAGTGAAACAGCAATGCTCAGTTGTTGATGGAGAAAGAGGAAGAGTTGGGAAAGAGGAAGAAACTGAGGAATAGAAGGGGAAGTGAACAAAGAGGGGAAGGGGAGAGAGGGAGAAAGAGGAGAGGGAAGGATTTTTTAGTGCTTGGGCTTCCATGGTTGAAAACCACTCAGAAGTAAAAAGTTAACAAATTTCAGTATGGGAAAGAAGGCGATGGTGAATGATTACTTTTGGAGTGAGGTTAATTTAAGTTGTAAAGACCAGCCCACGGGTCATCTTGTGGGTTATTTATTTGAAGCTCAGAAGATAAACTGGTATAAGAAGTAAGAAGGTAAAAGTTGAAAACATAGGGTGTAAAAGAGAAATGAGGTGGCCTTTTTGTTTAGTTTTTACAATGAGAAATATGAGCAAAAAAGGGCAAAAACCTGAAGAATGATAATGCTTCAAAGATCGAGTAGAGAAATAGAAAATTGTGGTTAGAAAATTTAAGTCAAAAGAGGATATAAACCCTATTTAGAAAATTGTGAAAGATATAAATAAGTTAGGAACACAATTTCAGACTTTGTGGAATACTGTATTTTTGAAAAATCTTTATTATAACTGGTAACACTTAAGAAAAGTAATACTGGTCTCTAGCATTGTGCAAATAGAACTTGTTCTTAAAAAATAAGCATACAAATCTGACCAAGCAGTGGCGCAGTGGATAGAATGTCGGATTGGGATTCAGCGAACTCAGGTTCAAAACCTCGAGGTCGCCTCCTTGAACATGGGCTCATCTGGCTTGAGCATGGGCTCACTAGCTTGAGTGTGGGGTTGCTGGCTTGAGTGTGGGATTATAGACAGGATCCCCTGGTAGCTAGGTTAAGCCCAAAGGTCTCTGGCTTGAAGCACAAGGCTTGAGCAAAAGGTCTCTGGCTTGAGCAAGGGGTCACTCTCTCTGCTATAACCCCCGTCAAGGCACATATGAGAAAGCAATTAATGAACAACTGAGGTGACTGAGGTGCCTCAACAAAGAATTGATGCTTCTCATTTCTCTCCCTTCCTGTCTGTCCCTATTTGTTCCTCTCTCTGACTCTCTCTCTCTGTCTCTGTTAAAAAAAATTTAGGCATATAACTACTTTATTATAGTCTTTGTAAAAGGTAGAACTCTTTATCACCAGGGGAAGAAAAACCTGGCTCAAATAGATTGATGGAAACAGGAAAATTTATTAGCTCAAATAAGAAAAAAACAATACACACACATATGTATATGTATGTATATATATTCTGTTAGTCCAAACCACAGGTGCTGGTTTAGGTTAGTTTACCTTGGAAAAACATAGAAGCAGATCTAGCAGTAGACACAGATTTGAGTGCACACTGTTTGTGGCATGATCTCTGGAGGACCATTAGAGTAGTGGGGAATAAGGTAGGCAAAAAGATGCAAAAACAAGCATGTTATCATTGTGGGCAACACAGACAACCTCTGGGACACAGCTAGACTATGCCTGAGGATGTTCTACCTAAGAAGTAAAGATGGTAGGATATTCCTGTCCAACATATTCTGTCATTGGTTGAGGGTTCACAGGCATATTGACCTTCAGGCACTTCTGTCTGGCACAAGTACAGGCTGAAAATGCTTTTATGACCAGAGGGAACTCACAGACAGTCCCAGGTTCCTGCAGTTGGAAGTCCTAAGCATGAACGGAGATGTTGATGGCAAAGGGCATATAAAATGGGGGAGCACTGAACCTCACCTACAGCTCACTCTTGCACTACTTAGACCTACCCTTTCCCCATGATAACAAGCAGCTGGCTATAATTTGTGAAAAAAAGAAAGAAAGAAAGAAAGAGACATAAAGAAGTTAGTGAGATTAGTAGCAGTCACCCTGCTTAGTGAGTTTCAACTTTCTATACTTGAAGATTGGTGAAAATAAGAGAATTATTATTTTGGGGACTTCTAAGGCAGTAATCACCTTGAGCATAAGTGAACTTGAGTAAGATCATTGCATCTATAATCTTCCTACATCAAGGCAACTAATTCCTTCATGGATTGGCACAAAATTTTTGGTGGAGTTGTACATGGATCAGTAGCTTAAAAACACTAATCTAGGTGAAGTGATATTCCCAAGTGTGTCTAGACTATCTCCAAATTCAGAGTCTACCAAACATGGACATATGGAACCTCTTTCTATTTTTTGGGGGGGGGGTATTTTTCTGAAATGAGAAGTAGGGAGGCAGACAGACAGACTGGGATCCACCCGGCACGCCCACTAGGAGGTAATTCTCTGCCCATTGGGGCATTGCTCCGTTTCAACCAGAGACATTCTAGCACCTGAGAAGGAGACCATGGAACCATCCTCAGTGCCTGGGCCAACTTTGCTCCAATGGAGCCTTGGCTGTGGGAGGGGAAGAGAGAGATAGAGAGAAAGGAGAGAGGGAAGGATAGAGAAGCAGATGAGTGCTTCTCCTGTGTGCCCTGGCCGGGAATTGAACACAGAACTTCCACACATCAGGCCAGCACTCTACCACTGAGCCAACCAACCAGGGCCTTGAAACCTTTTTCTTAATGAGAGGAAATAGAAGGTACAGGGTGCATTAGCATCCTTTAACTTGTGAGTGGGTGTAAGGTATTTTTCCCCGCCGAGAAGGAAGGAACAGGTCTCGGAGCCACCGAGTGTGGTAAGTTCAAAAGGCTTTATTCAGTACAAAGCGTTCCCCGGACGAGACTCACTGGCATGCAAGATGGAGGGTCAGGAAAAAATCGCACATGGAGAGACCGCGCGCGTATATTTAAAAAAGAGTCCCTCTAGGGCAGTCGGGCTAATATGACGTAGAGAAATCTTACTAGCTGACAGTCAATCGCCTTTGTTTCCAAGGAGTCCTAGGAAGTTTCTTTTTGGCGCACTTGACTGTGGGCGGTCCTAGCCAAAGTTCCCGGAATCTAAGTTCCCACGTGACTAGCCCTCTATCCACCGACCTTACAGTGGGTCTTAATATGTTCTAGAACTCATTATCCCTAAATATGTATTGATGCAATAGGTTCCTTAATCTTTGTAGGTTTCATCATCTACCCTTCCTTTCACATGTGTGAAGGAATTACCAGGGCATACAGAGTGCTTGTAAGTTTCCTGTTTAGCAGTCTGATTAACTTAATATGAGTACTCAACTATACCAGCATGCTTATTTTTGGAATATCAAAATAAATATGTCTAAAATGATCAAAATACCTTTATTCTATGCAGGGAAGAAGAGCAGGAGAGTTAACATAGTCCTGGAATAAGACTATGAATCTATGCATTTCATGTGAATGAGTTCCCATTGGGTTTGAAAAGATTTCAACTGCCAGACTGGTTTTTGTAGGAACCATAGTGGCATAGTATATGATAATTGGAAAAGCCATATCATCATTTTAGTCTTTGTATCAGTCTAAGATTCTGCACTGCATTTGAATTTCTATCTTGTTTGAGTGGGGAATAGTTTTAGAGGCTTCTACTTGGCCTTTACTACCATAATTAATCTGAATCTATAAGTCCAAAACCTGGTGAGGGTTTTACAAAATTCTGAGTATATCTATCTTGTTTCAATATCTAAGAAAATGAACAGAGTGGATGTGTGAACACAGTAGACCCAACCTACTGTGAGATAAACTTGGACAAGGACTCCATTAATTGTCTGGCCTTTATATATCCCCACCCTAAGTGAAGGCCATTATATCATTTTGGTATCGATAATAGCTACTACTCATCATCCAATAACTCTCAAACGGCTTAGATATTCATCTATTCTCATAGTCATTCACTAATAAATATTTTTAGATCATGTTAGGAAAGAATTAGACAAACCACTTTATATAGATTTCCTTTAATATATCAGGGTCCTTCTTCAAAAGGAACTGCCTGCTCTTATATTGAATGCTCTGTGTTTAAAAACGGACTCAGGTCTGGAAACTGGATAAAGAATAAGATTTTTTCTTTATTATAGCTTACATCAAAGTTCTGCTTGCCTGATCTTGATCTTTTTTGATTAGTCAAGTAATACTCCCACTGGCTGAGCATCTATTTTGCCCCTAAGGACATCAAAGTTCAGTTAACATAACAACAGGTTCCTGTGAGTGAAGGCAATTTGTTGTCATTTAGAATATACTGGCTCTTTATAACAGTTACATTCAGCACGACTCAGAGGGTTATGTCTAATCCCCTGACCTTTGATATTTCAGAATCCTACCATCACCACCAACATTAGGGAGCCCAGTTCCAGAGCTCCACCTCCTACTATTTTCCCTTGTCTATGGAAGGCACAATTCTCTGAGACCATCAGTGATTCTCGTGACCCCTCACTAGTGCATTATTAAACTAGTAAAGAAACATCCTTTAGATCTTCCTGGGGTAAAGAATCAATTGTGGAATAAATACATTAAATAAATTTTTAAAAACCATTTTGAAATGACCACTTCCCTGCATTTTTAAAAATTGTGGTAAGAAACTTAACATAAGGTCTACCATCTTAACATATTTTGAAGTGTACAATATTATATTATTCACTATAGGTGTTATGTTGTGTAACAGAACTTTATCATGCATAACTAAAATTTCATATTTATTGAGCAACTCCCCCTTTCTCTTACCAGCCCCTTGTAACTACCATTCTGTTCTGCTTCTGTGAATTTTGTTATTATAGATACCCCATATAAATGGAATCATGCAGTACTCGTCCTTCTGTAACTGGCTTATTTCACATAGCATCATATGCTCAAGATTCATCCATGTTGTCACTCCAGGATTTTCTTTTCTTAAGGCTGAATAAAATTGCACTGTATGTTACACCACATTTTCTTAACCCATTAAGCAGTCAATGGACATTTAGGTTGTTTCCATATATTAGGTATTGTGCAAAATGAGAAGTTTCTGCACAGAAAAGAAAGCAATCGAATGAAAAAACAACATACAAAATGGAAGATAACATTTGCAAATTCTATGTCTGATAATGAGTTACTATCCAGTATACATAAGGAACTCCTATAAAAATGGCAAAAGAAAAAAAAAACCCAAGTTAAAAAGTATGCAAAAGAATCAAATAGACATTTTTTTAAAAGACATTTCTTCAAAGAAGGCATACAAATGACCAACAGATAAATGAAAATGTGCTCAACAACACTGATTATCAGAGAAATGCAAACTAAAACTACAATGTGTCATCACCTCACACCACTATAAAAATATAACCATATAGGATGTGGAAAAATTGGAATTCCTGTACTCTGTTGGTGGGAATGTTAATGGTATAACTACTGTGTAAAACAGTATGGAGGTTTCCCAGAAAATTAAAAATAGAACTACCATGTAATACAGCAACTCCACTTCTGGGTATATGTTCAAAAGAATTAAGATCCGGATCTTAAAGATGTATCTACATTCCAGGTTCACTGCAGCATTCCATTTTGACCCCCTTTCCTCAATCTTCCACCAAGGCAGTTCTCCTCTTACGCTCTCCACTTCTCTATTGAAGATCATTGTTGTTTCCAAGCTTTAGAGAACCATTTTTGCAGAAAATTAGAATTAGTTATAGCCATTCTTTCCTGAAGTTAAGTCTTCAGTTATGGGCATATGCTTTCACCTAAATAAACTCTTCTTCATCTGGCTTTATATTATAATCTCCCTAGATTTTATTTTCTTTTGCTGAAATAGAAAAATACCACAAATTAAACCAATGCAAATTTATATTACAGTCCTGAATGCCAGGAGTCTAAATTATGTCCACAGGGCTGCATTCCTTTTGGAGGCCCTAGAGGGAACTCATTTCCTTACCTTTATCCAGGTTATTAAGGACACCTATATCCCACAGTTTGTGTATGCATCCTCCAGTCTCAAAAATAACAGGGGAGTATCTTCTCTCCTCTCCCTAATTTTTCTTTCTCCTCTTCTTCTCCTTCTCCTTCTCCTTCTCCTTCTCCTTCTCCTCCTCCTCCTCCTTCTCCTCCTTCTCCTCCTTCTCCTCCTCCTCCTCCTCCTTCTTCTTCTCCTTCTTCTTCTTCTTCTTCTTCTTCTTCTTCTTCTTCTTCTTCTTCTTCTTCTTCTTCTTCTTCTTCTTCTTCTCCTTCTTCTTCTTCTTCTTCTCCTTCTTCTTCTTCATCTTCTTTTTTTCTTTTCTTTTTTTTTGTGCCAGAGATACAAAGAGAGACAGATAGGAACAGATAGACAGGAAGGGAGAGAGATGAGAAGCATCAATTCTTCGTTGCAGTTCCTTAATCTCCTTAGTTGTTCATTGATTGCTTTCTCATATGTTCCTTGACCAGGGGTCTGCAGCTGAGTGAGTGACCCCTTGCTCAAGCCAGCAACCTTGGGCTCAAGCCAGTGACCTTAGGCTTCAAGCCAGGGACCTTTGGGCACAAGCCAGCAACCATAGGGTCATGTCTATGATTCCAAGCTCAAGCCAGTAACCCCATGCTCAAGCTGGTAAACCCATACTCAAGCTAGCGGCCTCAGGGTCTCAAGCCTGGGTCCTCTGTATCCCAGTCCGATGATCTATCCACTGTGCCACCACCTGGTCAGGTTCTGTCCCCTTCTTTACTTCTATCCTCTCTCTGTGACTGAACATTGTGCCTCACTTTTAATTTTTATTTATTGATTTTTAGCAAGAGATAAAGAGAAAGAAAGAGAGACAGAGATAGAGGGGAACATCTCAACTCTTCTCTATGTGCTCTGACAGGGGATTGAATTAGCAACCTCTGCACTTTGGGAGGACGCTCTAACTAACTGAATATCCGGCCAGGGTAGTACCTCCTTTTCATAAGGACCCTTGTAATCACACTGGGCTCTCTTGGATGATCCAGGATAATTTCAATTTAAACTCTTTACTTCCCCTACCTCCCTTTTCCTTGTGTAATCACCATACTGTTGTCTGTGTCTATGAATTTTTACCTCCTGTGTTCAATAAAAAAGATATTAAGAAAAAAAATAAATGAACAGTTAAAAGATATACCACATAAATACGAATATCACATAAAATAAGAAAACTGGAATTACTACATTATAATGAGAAAAAGTGGGCTTCCAAATAAAAACTACTAATAGAGCTGACGATATCTATTTCAAGTAAAAAAACGTCAATTCATCAAGAAAATATAACATTCCTAAAAGAAAATATATCTTATAACTGAGCTTCAAAATATATAAAACAAAAAAAGCCAACAGAAGTACAAGAAATGATAAGCCCACAACTATAGATGAAAATTCTAATATTCATTTCTTCTTTCAGTAATTAACAAATAGAAAAAAATTATTAAGGATATAGAAGGCTTAAATTTTAAATCAGTTTATTTTTTATTTTTATATTTTTGTGACAGAGACAGAGAGAGGGACAGATAGGGACAGACAGACCAGAAGGGAAAGTGATGAGAAGCATCAATTCTTTGTTGGGGCACCTTAGTTGTTCATTGATTGCTTTCTCATATGTGCCTTGACCAAGGGGCTACAGAAGACCGAGTGACCCCTTGCTCGAGTTAGTGAGCTTGGGTCCAAGCTGGTGAGCTTTTTGCTCAAGCCAGATGAGCCCGCACTCAAGCTGGTGAACTCAGGGTTTTGAACCTGGGTCCTCCACATCCCAGTCTGACGATCTGTCCACTGCGCCACAGCCTGGTCAGGCTTAAATCAGTTTATTTTATTGACATTTATAAAGGACTAGACCTCCCAAAGTAAAGAATGCATTCTTTTCAGTGTACTTAGGACATTCTTAAAGACAGATCATATGCTTGACATTAAATTTCATGAAATGTAAAAGCACTGAATAATACATTATATGTTTTCTTGTTTTAGTTTATTGATTGATTTTTAAAGAGAGGAGAGAGAGAGAGAAAGAAGGAGAAGTACTAAGTATCCACTCATAGTAGTTGCTTTCTGTATTTGCCTTGACAAGGCAAGCCCAGGGTTTCTAATTGACAACCTCACTGTCCCAGGTCAACACTTTATCCACTGCACTTGCACAAGTATCTTTTCTGATAAAATTAATATTTAAGGAAGAAAAACAGGGCCCCGGCTGGTGGTTCAGTGGATAGAGCATTGGCCTGGTATATGGATGTCCCAGTTTCAATTCCCAGTCACAACACACAAGAGAAGGGACAATCTGCTTCTCTCTCCCTTCCTCTGCCCCTTCTCTCCCTCTCCTTCCCATAGTCAGTATCTTGATTGGTTTGAGTGTGGCCCTGGGTGCCAAGGATAGTTCCACTGGAGCGCATGAGCCTCATGTGCTAAAAATAGCTCAGTTCTCAAGCATCTGGCCTCAGATGGGATTGCTGGGTAGATCTCAGTTGGAGCACATGCAGGAGTCTGTCTCATTATTTTTCCTCCTCTCACTAAAAAAAAAAGAAAGAAAAAAATAGTAACAGAAACATATCTGGAAATTAAGTATTATATATATTTATATGAAATACAAATATTTAGAAATACTTAGAAATTAAACCACATACTTATAAATAATTATGGATCAAAAGAAAAATCACAGAAAGACTATTTTGAACTAAGTGAAAGTTTAAAAAAAACCCAGTATATCAAAATTTTGGAAAAAA
Source organism: Saccopteryx bilineata (assembly GCF_036850765.1). Classification (NCBI taxonomy): domain Eukaryota; kingdom Metazoa; phylum Chordata; class Mammalia; order Chiroptera; family Emballonuridae; genus Saccopteryx; species Saccopteryx bilineata. Next base: position 182,398,411 of record NC_089491.1, on the reverse strand, counting down.
TAAAAAGAATTGGAGATGCAGTGAAAAAATAAAAAATCTTAATAATACAGTATCTATTTTCTAAAAACTGAATTCATATATTCAAAAATTTTCCACAAAGAAAATGTATCCACAAATAGCTACATGGATGAATTCTGTGAATCATTTAAGGAAGAAATACTACTAATCTTTTTTTAAAAAATACACAATTTTTTTTTTGAACGGAGGAAGGAATCCCTTCCAACTCATGTCAGTTTTGGTCATTTGAGAGTGTTTGTGTATCAAGAATTTGTACAGCTTATCTGAATTACTTATTATTTTCTTCCTTCAACTTTCTGGGAGTTTAAGGTACTCTGAATAATAATGAATAGAAATAAAATTTTGGGATGAAGCTAGAGCTGTTCTTGGAGGTAAATCATTTATATTATCAAATGATTACAGTAAACATATCTCAAGGCAAGATACTAAATGCTGATGAAAATTTGTAATAATAATAATAATAACTTTCATATACTGCTAGATAAAAGCTGGAATTGTCTAGTAAAACTTAACATGCTTCTCATCCCTACTACCCAGCAATTTCTCTTTTGATGTGATAGGCAGACTTTTAATATGGTCCCTAATGATCTTTACTACCTAGTATGAGTACCCAGAGGTAATTCCCTTCCATTAAGTGACTTGCTTCTAGAAACAGAATAGAACAAAAGTGTAGGTATACAACCTCTTTTGATACTTGAGACTAGGTATCAAAAGGACTGACTTCTGCCTAACTCTTATTTTGTCTCTTCTTGGTGACTTGGTAATAGCAAATTGCTGAAATAAGCTGCCCTATGGAGAGATCCACATGGCAAGGAATTGAGGGCAGCCTCCAGCCAACCACCAGTGGGGAAGTGAGGCCTTCACCTTAACAGCCTTGGAGAAACTAACTCCTGCTTATAGTTGGCTTATTTTCTTTTGACTAATCACAGCAGCCTAGCAACTCTATACTGATTGTAATTTAACACTCTCATGTCTTTCAAAAGCTAGAATATTGCATAAGCCTGTGCACTGCTTTCCTTTTGTACCCCATCCCAATTTACCATAGATAAGATTTTTAATAATCTCAATCCTATTTTATGTCAGGGATTCTACTGCACAATCCAGCTGTGGAGGCCTTGTTGTCAGTTAGCCACTGAGTAAACCAATTCAAGAATTCCACCCTGAGAGCTTGCTTCCCAGGACTACTCAGACATCAATTGTCAGAAGTTGGATTCTCCCAGAAGCAGAGTCCAAGAGAAGGGTTTCTGTACTTTTGTACTTCCTGTTGGAAGTCATCTCATTAAGAATTGGTAGCAGAATGGAAAGGTGAGAGAGGAAAGAAAGGAAGACAAAGATGTGCTAACCGTTTATCTCTGTGGAAATCTAAGGCTTAATCCACTTGAAAATGTTGCAAGACAGATGCAGAGTTATCACAACTCCAAGAATTGAGGTAGTTGGGCTATTTTTCTCCAATTCAATTATGGTTGTTCCTGGCGGCAGAGGTGGATTAAAATTGGTTGAGGTCCTGAGATCAGAAGAAAATATTGAGCCTCTGTCATTTAAAAAAAAAGCGTAAAGATGGGGTTTTGCAGGGCCCTCAAAAATCGGGACCCAAGGCACAAGCCAGGTACGCCCACTGTTAAATCCACCTCTGCTTGGGGGCTATACCTTCCAAGCACCTCTGACCTCCTCTGCTCTCAAGTGGAGTATGCTCCTGCACCCAGAGACAGACTTCAGATAGAGAATTGCAGGTGCTGGCAGTAGGAAGTCACAGGTGTACATGACAACCAGAGTTGACAAAAAAATAACAATAATAAAAATAAAAATAAATAAGGGCAAGGCAACAATAATATCTATCACACATATTTTTAAATTTAGGGCTTAAATTATAAACAAGAAAACATATTTGGTTCTATTATCTCTGTCTGGGATGGTTTCATTCCTAAGCTTTCTATGGGGGCCACCCACAGCTTCAGACTTACATTTTTAGTATACTTGGTATAATAAGAGAGCTTTCCAGAGAACTTAAAACAGGTTTCATTGTCTCTGAATGGTCAGACTCAGGACAAGTATTGTCTCTGAGAGATCCAGTGTGACCAAATGGGTGGAATGTATTGCATGATTTAGCCTAGCTCATATATTCCATTCCTCAGACTTGAGAAGGTATTTATGGTACCTCATCCTAAAGGCACAGCATAAAAGCAGGACAGGATCCCATAAAGCAAAATTTCTAAGAAAAGAGGTCATGGGAGCTTAGTAGCAAAAGCAACAGTCCACTACAACCTTGTTTAATGATCTCTTGACATCATCTGTAGGTTTTATTTATTTACTCTTCTTTGAGCTTACCTAAGTAAAGTTGTCAGTCCACTACTTGTCTTATCTGCTTCAAAATTTCTATTATACATTTTAGATGCCATATTATTATCAATCCTGTCACTTATTTTGGCATAGGACAGTTTTTAGTAAGAATGTTTCTATTATCAGTGAAGGGTGACATACAACATTCTTAACATGGATTAGATAATCAGATAAACTAATCCGAGCAAGGGCCCCATAGTTTGGGATATCTTGAGGAAGTAAAAGAAAATGAACATTTATCAAGCACATGCTGTTTTCTAGGCTCTGCACCAGGAATTTCGCATATATACTCTTTCATCCTTACAACAATCACAGGAGGAGATCAATAATAGCCATTTGCAGATGAGAAAAAGAAGCTCATGGTGGCTGAGCAACGTCATAAAGCTCCTTCAATCAGTGTAAGGACACTGATTCCAAACCTGTGATCCCCATGCACAGGCATGCTGTAACATGGACAGGAGGTGAGCAACTGTTAGACTCAACAGCCTGTGAGCCATAAATACAGTATGCATGTAACTAATAATATTTATTTTAGTAGGCAGCAGGTGCCTTTAAGGGAACTCTAATGTTACCATCTTATGGAGAATGAACTAATGACCTTCAAAATGAAAGAGATAGACTTTGGAAGTTATTTCCATTTCTTGGCTACTATGAGAATGCATGTTTAGTGCCCTCCAGTCCCATGTCAGAAAAAGATTCAATATTTTCTTTTAAGAAAAAAAATGTAATAAACATTTCCTCCCAGAGAGCGTCTGTTGATTTAAGAAATACCTTCCCCAAATACTCTCAGCACATACACATTCACGCACTTTGAAGCATGTAATGCTTATTCTCTACTAACAACACCCAAAACGTTATTTGCATCACTGACCTCTATAGACCTCTATACTACTTTAGAAGATATTGGGGGGGGTATGGTACATATTTTAAGAGTTGTGCTGCATCATTCATAATTTTAGTGCACATTTGATGCAAATTTATTAGCTCTTATATTGGAGTGCTTTTTATTTCTATTTACTCATTTATTTACTTATTTTTACTGTAATAATTTATACCATTTCTATCTTCTCACCTGTAGTATTTTTGGATGAGTAGGAAGATCACTGAAATGTGACACCAGAACTAGGTTGTCCTCCTGGCTGATACAAATAGTAGTAGTACACCAATCTCAATCATAAAAATACAAAAGCTCTACTATGTGAAAGAATTTTCATTATTAATTCCACAAAATATTTATTGTGTACCCAAAATGTAACAGGTATCCAGGCAGTTTCCTATTCACTGGGTATATAGCAAAACCAAAACAGATACAAATTTCTGTTGCTGTGGCCTACAGTGTTGTCTGTGTGTGTGCATATGTACATGTGTGTATATGTGTGTGAGGGATGAGGAAGCAGACAATATACAAAATAATTAAAACATAGAGTAAATCAGATGGTGAAAAGTATTTGCAGACAAACAATAGGTAGAGGCTGGGGAGTACAGGGAGCCATGGAAGGTTTAAAGTCTAAAATTGGGTGGCTAGATAAGTTGCCAAGATGGTGCTTGAGCAGAGAACTCAAGAAGGTAAAAATGCTAACCAGACAAATACCTATGGTGGGAGGTGCTGTCTAGTCAGAGAAGGACTATGCAAAAGTCTGTGTGGCTGACTGGTTGGTGCCCTTTCTTACAGCAACGAGGCCAATGTAGCAAGGGCAGATAAGTGAAGGAAAAATAATTTCAGATACAGTAAAAGATGAAATAAAGGACCAGATCAGATAGAGTTTTTATAGGATACTGTCAGGACTTTGGTTTTGACTCTGAGTAAGATGAGATTCCATTGGAGAATTTGAGTTGCTGAATGATATAATTAAATCTTTTTAAAAACATATATAATTTGTATGGCTTGGCAAACCATGTCATTCCAATAAATAAAAAATAAAATTTAAAAATAAAGTAAATAAATAAAAATATCATGAGCTGTTGTGTGAAAATAAATGATAAACTCTAGGGGGAACCAATTAAGAGCCTATTGGAATAATCTAGATGAGAGAGAATCATGACTTGGCCAGGTCTTGGTATGCAGGAGTGAGAAGTATAGTGCTCTGCTAAGCATTTAATAGATTTATTATGAACTTGCTGAAATAATTTAACAAGTCTGAGGGTCATTTTCTCATCTTTCAGATGAGAACATAGAATGGGTTCTATTTCTTAATATTATCTTAAGGACGAACAGTTATAGTTCCAAAAAGAAACATCATCGAGTTGAATCTGCTGACTAAACTATGGGGGATGTAGCAGAATAGAAAGCACTGGAAAAGAGCAGTTCCTTGGTAAAAGGTGTGGCTGAAAGGGAAAGTTTTGTGAGAGCCTGTGGGGTCCTGTGAAATTATGTCCAGGTCAAATAAAGAGAAACAATCTCACAAACTGAAGATGAGATTAGACGGAGAGAACAAAAACTAAAGCAGCCTCAGTGTGACAGAACTGCAGAGCAACATAACTGACTGGTGGACCCAGAGAAACATTTTATAGCCTTTTAGGATCAGAGCTATAGATGAAAGAAAAAAAGCTTACTATATACCCTTGTTATGACACTTCTCACAAAAAAATTGGCAAATTGCTTGTTGCAACAAACCAGCATAGTTCATTCCACAGCAATAACATAGAAAGAAAAGTAATGTTGACACCAGACACTAATATTTTTTTCTGGAAGGTCTGCACTGCCTCATTGATGAGGAAAAATAAGAATCCATAAGAGGAGCAAGAAACAGTTCCCCAGACATCACAAAGTTCATACCCTCTACTGACTGTGTTTTCTATCTTCACAGAATCTGACTGGAGTCCCACAGAGGTAGGGTTTCATTCACAGTTTTTTGGGACCTAGCTGGTGGGGTGAAACTGTGAAATACAGGATGTATGGTAAAATTTAACCCTGTCTGTGTCCCCATATATCTGTAGAGAGGATTGGTATTATTAAATGAATGACTTGAAACATATAAGCACTTTATACATAAGTGGTATAATAATAATTAAATCTATAATCAGAACCAAATTGTGAAGATAGGAAGATACAAGTATCTTGTACCTTCATCCCATATGCCATCTTTTGACCTCCTTGCTGCCCAGAGACCTCACTAAATGCCTCCATACAGTACAGCCACCGTTTGCCAAACCCCTCACTCTTCTTTCAAAATTTATCTCATGTAATGCCTATTTTCTCCAGTGTTGATCCTTACCACATCTTAACAATGCCTTGCTTTTTAAATCCATCCTTGTAGTGTTGTAGTCAATTGTTTTTCTGGACAACAAGCACTCAGTTTTTTCTACAATTCTGGCTGTTACTATGACATTTCCTTTATGTACTCCTGGTTTTCTGTTTGTCATATCATGGTCCCGATATATATATTTTTTATTACTTATATATTTAGTTTAAAATGCCTATAAGAAATATGTAAGACATGTCAAACAGGTTATGGAATATATGGGTCAATGGGTCTAAGACTCAGTCTGAGCTGGAGAAGTACATTTAAGAATCGTAAAAGAATAGACACTGCCCTGGCTGGTTGGCTCAGCGGTAGAGCGTCGGCCTGGCGTGCGGGAGACCCGGGTTTGATTCCCGGCCAGGGCACATAGGAGAAGCGCCCATTTGCTTCTCCACCCCCCCCTCCTTCCTCTCTGTCTCTCTCTTCCCCTCCCCCAGCCAAGGCTCCATTGGAGCAAAGATGGCCCAGGCACTGGGGATGGCTCCTTGGCCTCTGCCCCAGGCGCTAGAGTGGCTCTGGTCGCGGCAGAGCGAGGCCCCGGAGGGGCAGAGCATTGCCCCTGGTGGGCAGAGCGTCGCCCCTTGCGGGCGTGCCGGGTGGATCCCGGTCGGGCGCATGTGGGAGTCTGTCTGACTGTCTCTCCCCATTTCCAGTTTCAGAAAAATACGGAAAAAAAAAAAAAAAGAATAGACACTTAGTGGAGCCATGGAAACAGATGCATCATCATGCAGACAGTAGCCTTGGAAGAGAAACATGCTTTGCAGAGACCCCTGGGCATAACTACTTTAAAGAGGAGACTCAGCCAACAAAGGACACTGGAAAGGTGTACCTTCAGAAGTAGAAGGTAACTTCTGAGAACATGTGTCACAGCAAGCAAAGAGAGAGAATGTATCAAGAAGTAGGAATAGTTGCCTGACCTGGTGGTGGCGCAGTGGATAGAGCGTCGGACTGGGATGTAGAAGGACCCAGGTTTGAGACCCTGAGCTCGCCAGCTTGAGTGCAGGCTCATTTGGTTTGAGCGAGGCTCACCAGTTTGGACCCAAGGTCGCTGGCTCCAGCAAGGGGTTGTTCAGTCTGCTGAAGGCCCGCGGTCAAGGCACATGAGAGAAAGCAATCAATGAACAACTAAGGTGTTGCAATGCGCACTGAAAAACTAATGATTGATGCTTCTCATCTCTCTCCGTCCCTTTCTATCCCTCTCTCTGACTCACTCTCTGTCTCTGTAAAAAATAAATAAATAAAATTAAAAAAAAAAAAAGAAGTAGGAATAGTCATCTAGTCAATGCTAATAAGTCAACTGAATAATGTCTATTGGATTTTATGATATTGAATTCTCAGGGAACATGTAGAGACACTTTTAATGAAGCTGGTGTAGGGCAGAAGCTAGGTGACGCTGTGAGGACTAAAAGAGAGAAGAGTATAAACAACTGGAAGTCTGTGTCAGACCAATAGTTATGCGGAAGTACAAGTTGAAAGAGGTGCAAATTTAGCAGCATATTTAAATGCTGATAGATTTTTGTTGAGGGGAGATAAATTGTTCACACATGCTCACCTCCACTTCTTACAGAAAACCAACTACAATGAGATTAAAGGGATTTAGAAAAATGCGTATCCACGATGGTGATAATGAAAAAGCAACACACTTTTGAAAACTGGAAAGCAGATAGAGAAATATTAAGTCATTTAGAGAGCATATAAATTTAGAAACTAGGCTATTGCAAAGGGAGGTACTTAATTTAAATACTCTCAAGTGAGTCACCCCTCCCCTCCAGCTTCAGGTCTGGCGATGACTTTAAAATGGAAAGGAAACTGCAAGTACAGAAATTAAGAAATGAAGGAGCATTTGTGGTTGCTGACCCATTGTCCTATCTGCATAACCAGGAAAATCACCTTCTCACAGCAATCCAGGGAACCTTTTCAGAAATTAAACCAAAAAGGCTAAGGCTAAAGACACCTGGCACAATAGGAGAAGTGTGTGTGTGTGTGTGTGTGTGTGTGTGTGTGTGTGTAGGTGGTGTAGTACAGGACTAAAAACAAAGGAACTGAGTAAAAGTTCACATTCTGATGAGTGGGTATCCCAGTTGGTATTACTCACCCTGCTCTTCAAATGCAGTAAGGCATAAACAAACATTCCTGGGAGGGCATTTAGAGGTATTATTTAGCTTGGTAGGGCTTCTATAACAGTGTACCACAAACTGGGTGGCTTCCACAATGTAATTTTATTCTCACAGTTCTGGAGGATAGGCATCCAAGACTAACATGTCAGCAGAGTTTATTCCTTCTGAGGCCTGAAAGGGAAAGTGTGCTCCATGTTGCTCTCTGGTTTTCAGTGGTTTCCTTGCACTCTTTGGCCTTCCTTGACTTCTATTGCATGGCTCCAGTCTTTGCTTAATCTTCACATCATGTTCTCCTTGTGTATGTCACTGTGTTCAAATATGCCCCCTCCTTTTTTAAATTAGGACACCAGTTATATTGGATTAAGGGTCCACCCTATGTTAGTTTGGCCTTAATTACCTCTGTGACAATTAAGTTCATATTCTGAAGTACTGGGGGTTTGGCTTCTAACATATAAATTTGTGGGAACTAAAATTCAACCCATAACTGTTGTCAAATTTGAACCAACTCAAATATATTTTTAGAATCCCCAAACAGAAAACTCAGATCACTGTGCTCAGAAGTCAAATACTTTCTGGAAACCTCTTTCCAAGACCCAATGAATCCATTAGGCCCCCAGTGCATTAAGAATGACTCTGTAACCAAAGAAAAAACAATGTACTTTAGGAACCTCAATCATTAAATAGTTCAAAATAAACAAAGAGATGAGAGGATCATGGATATAATAGAGATAATAAGAAAACAAAAGTAATCTTCAGAATACTATAATGAATGCCCTTTCAGATTTAAGAAACATTTTCTTATGCCTTAAACAAGAAAAAAATAAAACTAAAAAAGAACTATCAGGATCAAGAAATATCTCTTGGCCTGACCAGGTGGTGGCGCAGTGGGTAGAGTGTCAGACTGAGACGCGGAGGACCCAGGTTTGAAACCCAGAGGTTGCCAGCTTGAGCGAGGGCTCATCTGGTTTGAGCAAAGCTCACCAGCTTGGACTCAAGGTCACTGGCTTGAGCAAGGGGTTTCTCGGTCTGCTGCAGCCTCATGGTCAAAGCACATATGAGAAAGCAATCAATGAACAACTATGGTGCAATGAAAAACTATGATTGATGCTTCTCATCTCTCTCTGTTCCTGTCTGTCTATCCCTATCTATCCCTCTCTCTGACTCTCTCTGTCACTGTACAAAAAAAAGAAATATCTCTTGGTTGTTAAAAATATACCAACAAAATCAATAATAAAATGTTTGGAATATAAACACAATTGATTTCTTAGAAATTGGAATGTGAGGGTTTAGATGCAGAAGGGAGAAAGTATAATAATCAGAGTAAGATTTCTGACAAGATCCGGTCAGGAAATAGGAATCTGGAGATAAATAGGTAGATTGTTCTAACTGGAGTTTGGAGAAAAGGATTAGGGCACATGCTTACATTTAGATTTCCTGGTGGGACATGGAGAGAATATCTGTAAAACAGTGTTCATATATTTTTATGTGAAGTAGAACAAATAAGAGCAGATTCTATTGAACCAGAGCTGTTTGGATTTGAATCCTGTTTCTGCCTCTTATTAGCTGTGTGACCTTGGGAAGTTGCATATCTTTTTGTGCCTCAGTTTGTTATCTGTAAAATATCACTAAAAATGCATACATCATATAGTAACTGAGTTTTTGTTACTAGCGTAACACTTGGAGCAGTGCCTGGCTTAGAAGTGTTGAGATATATATATTTATATATATATATTATTTAATATGTATTTATATTAATATCAATATATGTATGTGCACACACACACGTGCGCGCACACACACACACAAGCTGTCCCGAGTACAGGCCTAGAGAAAGGCATGACGATTGGATTCATACAAGTTGTTGCTATGGTTGGTGCTGATAATGTTTGAGTTTCAGGTGTTCTTAGAGAAAATCAAAGAGACAAGGAAGTTAAGCGCATTGACAAGTAGTAGAAGAGAAGGCCCATGCATTTAAACTGAGCAGGGCAGAAAGTGAACATACATACACAGGGTGATTTTTGATAGGGAGAAGGTTGAGGTGCCAACGGACAAGAGTATTAGCTGGGATTAATAAATAGGTGAAGAAATTGAAAAACTAAGCTGGAAAACATAAGTTTGTTGTCAGAAGGGGGATGTTGACTATTGTGATAATGGAGGTAGAGCTATTTGGGAGGCTGCCACTGTCAATGTGACTGAAGGAAACTGTTGGGGAAGGTATATGGACATGTTGCATTATTTTAGTTAAAATTTTTTTGTGTGTAATTCCAGCCAAAGAATAAAGAAAACTTACTGGATTATTACATAGTGATAATTCATGGAACAAATTCAAGGGTAGCCTGGAACTAAGCCATGCTATAAAAGTAATTATAACACATTAATAATTCAAGTGATATTCTGTGGCTTTTTTGCTTCTGCTTCAATATTCTCTCTCTAGATTTCACTGTTTGGCATATACAAAAACAAATGAAGCCACTTCACAGTTGCAGAGTTTAAACATTTTCTCTAATCAGTTGATGAACACAACTCTAAATTCTTGGGAGAGAGAATCTGATGGGCACAGTTTTGGTCAAGTATCTTTTCCAACTTAATCAACTATATTCATCAAATATTTTACATACCACTAACATCACTTCCAGGGGTTATATCCCTGCACATAAGGATCAGTTCTTAGAGAAAGGGTATCAAGACAAGAGTAGAAGATCTCTGTAGAAATGTCCATTGGACACCTTCAGGGAACTGAGATGACAACATGTGGATGGGGCACTCAGTTTGCTCCAGGATGATGGTAGGATTTGAAGGAGAGAGACACTGTGAGAAAGGTGTCCACTTATCACTGAGTGAGTGAGCTTGTCCAGGATACTGTGGTAGTTAACATAATGCAAACTTATTCATTCATTCACTCATTTTATCATTTAGCCTAACAAGGGCTAAGCATTGCCATAGTCATTGAAGATAAAAAAAGCAGTATTGCAAATTGGTGAAGATTGAGAACTTTGGAGGCAGACTTAGGTTCAAATCACTGCTCCACTGTTTACTTGTTGTATAGCCTTAAACAAATCTTTTTAAAGAATGCTTTCCCTTTTGAAAATTAGACAAAAAATATCTATCTCTGACTTCTAAGAATTAAATGGTGCAATGAGGTCTGGTTCTTGGCATGGAAACAGATATAGAAAGAGCTCTTAAAATAGTATCACACTAATAAATCAATGAGTCAAATCGCTCGAGGAGAATAGATTAGTAAGTGAACAGTGAAAAGTTACTATAGATTTGTGCACAGTAGGTATTTGGGACACAAATGTGAGAGAGAATTGGGGGGAGGGACCTGGGAAAACTTCCAGGAGATTCTATGCTTGAGTAGTTTTGAAGATTGTGTTGGATGGAGTTAGCTTTACAAACAAAGAGAAAGAACATTCAAAGGTACAGATATAAGAAACCATGTGCTCATTCACAGAACTTTAACTGGTGTAATATGACTGCAGCAACAGGCTTTTGTTTGTTTTGTTGTTGTTGGAGAGGAAGGAGAGGAGGCTGGGCTAAAGAGATGGGTATATATTGAAGATAACCTATGGTTTAATGATGTTTAATGTTATCCTGATAAATTAGGACTACATGAAGGTCTTTGGCACAAGGACAGTAGAAGCCCAATTATTAGGCATATGATAGACAGGGAGGGGTGGGCCTAGGGCACGTGGGCCTGTAGCAAGTTGGCCTTGTTACCATATCTAGTGCACAAGATCACATTGGTCTAAGTAGCAAAGTACTTGCTGCTGAACCTAGAAAATTGAGCTTGGAGAGCTCAAACCTTAGATATTTTCCTAGGTCTAGTGTTAAAATACTGTGTAGTTCAAGTGGTTCAGTAATCCTAATGGTGAAGGGGGACATGGAGATAGGGTGCTTAAGCTTATGATAAAGAGAAATGAAATCTGACTTGTCTATTCCACCTGCAGCCACTCCTTGTAACAAGGAGGGCGTGCCTGGCGCAGTGTTGTGGTCAATGCAGGAAGAAGCCCTCTGCAGGCAGGGCCCCCTCAGCTTGAGACTGCAAAGCTGGATGTGCTGATGGTGTCAGGTTGCATGGCCAGTCTATCTAATGAGCATCCTCAAACCATGAAAGCACAGAACCCACAACAGTGGCTACTCCATGTATTTTTTTTTTATCATTTTTTATTAAATTTAATGCAGTGACATGATAAATCAGGGTACATATGTTGAGAGAAAACATCTCCAGATTATTTTGACATTTGATTAGGCTATATACTCCTCACCCAAAGTCAAATTGTCTTCCGTCACCTTCTATCTGGTTTTCCTTGTGCCCCTCCCCTCCCCCCACTCCCCTCTCTCCTTCCTCGCCCCATCCCCCCTCCCCCCCAACTCCCCACCCTCATTACCATCACATTCTTGTTCATGTCTCTGAGTCTCATTTTTATGTCCCATCTATGTATGGATTCATATAGTTCTTAGTTTTTTCTAATTTACTTATTTCACTCCGTATAATGTTATCAAGGTCGGATCATTTACTCCATGGAATTTTTTTTTTTTTTCCGAAGCTGGAAACGGGGAGGCAGTCAGACAGACTCCCGCATGCGCCCGACCAGGGTCCACCTGGAATGCCCACCAGGGGGCGATGCTCTGCCCCTCCGGGGCGTTGCTCTGCCGCGACCAGAGCCACTCTAGTGCCTGGGGCAGAGGCCAAGGAGCCATCCTCAGCGCCTGGGCCATCTTTGCTCCAATGGAGCCTCGGCTGCGGGAGGGGAAGAGAGAGACAGAGAGGAAGGAGAGGGGGAGGGGTGGAGAAGCAGATGGGTGCTTCTCCTGTGTGCCTTGGCCGGGAATCGAACCCAGGACTCCTGCACACCAGGCCGACACTCTACCACTGAGTCAACCGGCCAGGGCCCTCCATGGATTTTTGCTGAACGAATATTTGGTTTATTCAAGTCTTTCAGGAATATTTCAAGGGGAAATAAATGCAGCCTTCAACGAGGTTTCTTTTCGCCTTTGCAAAAAGAGTTTCTTAATGACTAAACCTTAGGCACGTTAGAGGCTTTACTATGGAAACCAGAAAACAGGTGAAACAATTTAAGTAATAAATGTAGTGGGGTAAGGATGTATAAAAATATATTTTAGCACAGAGTGTCCTATGTAAGAACTAATTATTTACAGGAGACCTCATGACAGCCTTCATTCTTTTCTTAAAATAAACCATTTCTTAATTTGTTCGTTTAGCTTGAGGTAACATCTTGCAGCTACAAAGACTGTAGCTATGGTAAAATTTATTGTGGCTTAAGTGTTTGGAGAGGTATAAATTGCTAATTTTTTCTCTCCCCCTTTCTGGGTCCTCATCCCCATATCTCTGAAATTTGGTCTCAACTTAGAATCAGGTCTTTTCTTTTATGTTCTTTACTTGTTTGCACTCAGTCAGGTCACATTCTACATAAACTTTTACAGAAAAAGAAGTTCCATTTCCTGATTGTCTGAGGACACTTAGAATTTAAAAGTGCTGATTACCAGTTCTCTGATTTTTCTCTGGGGTGTTAAAAAAACCTAAACATTGAAAAATATTTTGAGGTTGGTTTTTTTGTTTTTGGAGTTTTTGAAAATACACTAGAATTTGAAAGTTATATTTGAGAGACTTTTAATCTATTTTTCTCTTAAGACCTAAATTCTTATTTACAAAGCCCAGTTTAGTTTTGTCCTCAAAAGGATTGTGATTTGGAGGAAGTATTTTCTTATTCCCTCATATACTGCAGCTACTTTTAAAAAAAGGCATCTGAAATGTTCCTTTTCTTTATTTTTTCATTTTTGATTCATGCTGTTGTGTCACATCTTTTTCCTTTTCTTCTTTTCTCCCCTTTATGGCCACCGGCTCTCCCCAAATCATGTCTGGAACAAGAGTATTATATCATGTAATCTCCTTTTATGAGGTTTTCTTGTCAGAGGCGTCAGTGGAAGTTGGGCGTGCAGAGCAGTGATTTACCACCATGCAGTGCTGAGTGATTTAACGTATTCATATGTCTTGAAGAGCACGGCTATTAGACAAATGTAAAAATACCAGGGAATGAGAATAGTTGGCCCACTCACTAATCATGGATGGCATGGCAATTTGGCTGAGGAGGTAAATGAATGGAGCTCACTTAGTCACATGAACAGTTTTGGGAATTTTGGTAGGATGTCATCATATTTGCTGCAGTGTTAGAGCACTGTAGAAGGTACTGTCACCTGTACAGTGAGGACTGACTCACAGTAGTTAGTGTGAGAGCTCCGCGTACAGAATTGAACAAAGGAAACGTTAAGTGACAGATAATGAGAAAAAACTGGCTTTGCTCTTTAGCAATTCCGAGATAGCAAAGCAGGGTAAACACACACACACAGTATATTATAGAGCTGAATAAAAAACATATCTTACTACTCAAATATTTGTTTCATTTTTTACTAAAAGCTCATTCACTGAGCTTAAATGTGAGTTAATCTTTTTCATTAAATATTCTTGATCACAAGACCATCACTTACAATTTTATCTTAGACCGGAGGTGATTGCAGAACGTGGTTTTTGCCCTCTAGGGTGAAGAAATCCCTTTCCTGTGGAGATTTGGTACGCTCCAGAAAACTGGGCCTTTCTTTTCTGTAATGCAGTTTGAGTCAGAACTTGATTCCTTTTTTCCTAGCAGTTCCAGGATTGCCCTTCTGTATTTCCAAGTAACTGCCTCAGCTTTCTTAGAACATTTTTAAACATGTAGTCAGTTAGTGTATCAACTGGGTCAGCCACAGGAGTGCTTGGGAGCTATATTTTTGAGCACTGCTCTAGAGCTGTGTGTTAAAACTACCGTGAAGTAGAGACTAGGAACCTATATGACAAACACCCCAGGAGATTTTTATATACACTAAAATCCTGAGCCAACTCTTAGAGAAAGAGGAAGAAAAAGAGAACCACATTTGATGAGCACTTGTATTCTTGTCATTTTTCCATGTTCTTTTTGTATATTAACTTTTTAGTCCTTATATATGATGTAAATCAGGCATTATGCCACCAGGTAAAAATGTGGTGAAGCTCCCTTTCTGAAGGTCACAAAGCCAGGAAGTTCAGTACCTCAGTGCAGAACCAGCTTAATTGAGTCTAGCCTTTGAACCTATGTTCTTTTTTGTAAAGCACTGATCTCTTCATCATCAAAGGTGAGCCAGGTCCCTGGAAGTTTTCCAGGTTGTATTGCCATCTAGGCTCTCTGTGCTGAAGATAAATCGACACTTGTCTTGGCTTTGTCTAATCCTAAATCAGAGCATCTCCTTTTGGGATACCACCAGGTGTCTCTTCCAGTGCTTTCATATATAGTTCAAACTAAAAACAAACTCAAGGTGGTGGTTCGACACTAGTAATATGCGGCTACGCTGCTCTGCCTACCCAACCATGTGATTGCTGAATGCCTTTACAGCAAATAGCGCAACACTACATTGACCTACTGACTCCTGATGTGTTTCAGTTCATAAGATTTGATTCTCTCATTTCAGGTCTCAGATGGCTAAACCCTGTGATGACCAATGTTATTCTTGAGGCTCTATCTGGTTTACAGACTCAGACACTATCTCTTAACAAAATGTTTTTTATTCATACAACGTACTCACAGTCAGTTAAATGTAACATTTGAGGTCGGGCATTTAAAATGTTGAATACCAATCTCTTGTTCAGACCACAATTTCCTTTCATAAAAATATTTGGGAAATTTGACTTAAACGATATTATTTTGACTTTTAATGTTCTGAGAACTGTCATTCTGAAATTTTATGAGCAATAAGGTGGAAAGATTAAGGGAAAACATACATTAGGTTGCTGAATTGTAAAGTATATTAAATATATTAACTAATATATTTATGTACATTTATCCACATAAATATGCAAGTTATGAACCTCTAACTTAGGCTTTCAAAAAATCCTTTCTCCTTTCTGTGTTCTTTCCTTATTGAAGTCACTAAATTCTGGGAGACCACTAAAAACTTGGTTGAAAAGGGGCTTCTGTGACCAGGTGGTGGCCCAGTGGATAAAGCATTGGCCTGAGACGCTGAGAACACAGGTTAGAAACCCCGAGGTGCCAGCTTGAGAAGAGAGACTCACCAGCTGGAGCACAGCGTTGCTGGCTTGAGCGTGGGATCATAGACATGACCTCATGGTTGCTGGCTTGAGCTCAGAGGTTGCTGGCTTGAAGCCCAAGGTCTTTGGCTTGGTTGGAGCCCCTGGGTCAAGGCACATATGAGAAAGCAATGGATGAACAACTCAGGTGCCACAGCTAGGAGTTGATGCTTCTTATCTCTCTCCCTTCATGTCTATCTGTCCCTCCCTGCTGTCTCTCTATCACTAAAAAGAAAGACAAAAAACAAACAAACAAAAAAACCAAGAAACAACAGCAAAAAAATGGGCTTCTAAATTCTAAGTATTGCTTATATCCATCCTCTCCTTTCTCACTCCTCAGTCTTAGTGCCAACCTTCAGATTTTCTTCCTGTATTTTTTTTAACTGAGAGGAGGGAAGATAGAAAGGCAAACTCCTGCATGCTCCTCAACTGGAATTCATCCAGCAACCCCAGTCTGGGGCCGATGCTTGAATCAACTGAGCTATCCTCAGTGCTGGAAACTGACTCTTGGACCAACCCAGCTGCTGTCTGTGAGAGGGGGTAATGCCAGTGGCTGAGGCCAGGCAGGTTCATATTGGACTCAGACAGATGGTAGAGAAACTGCAGAGCCAGAAAGAATAGGGTCATTCCCATTTAATAGAGTCTTGCAACAGCCAGACGAGCAAACCAGCAAGGAGAAAACTGCTTTTCATGGCAGCAAGTGAACAAACAGCAAAATACAGCCCCTCACACTGGCGGGCAGGCAATCTGCAATCTGCCATCTGCTCTAAGGGCAAGCACCCATAGCCTTACTTAGACTATCCACATGTAGCGCTGCCACTTGCTCACATACAATCAAGCAAAGTACAAGGGAGCAAGCCTCACACAGCTATTTTCCCAACAGAGGTGAAGAGAGAAAAGGGGGATAAGGGGGGAAGAGAAGCAGATGGTCATTTCTCATGTGTGTTCTGATAGGGGTATCAATGCTCTATTCACTGAGCAAACTGGCCAGGGCCTCTTTCTATAATTTTGCTGAACCTCTTAACTGTTCTCACTTTGGGCTTGCCATCTTCAATTTATCATATATGCGTCTAAAAGAACAACCTTACCTTTTTGCTTCCCTGTTTGAAATCCTTTAGTGATTTCCAGTGCCCATGTACCAGGCCCTCTATCACTCTACCATCCTGTCTTCATCGAGTTTAATAGTTTCTTAACTGGACAGTATCAGCACTGGCTTTAGTCCAGACCTTATGTCATACTAAAGCTAGTGTAATATTTTTTAAATCTGATCCTGTTAATGCTTCTGTAACACATATTAATGTTCTTAAGACCAACACACAGTTTCTTAGTATGGCCTCTGGTCAGACAGGGTCTGGTGCCTGTCTCAATACCTACCTTCATCTGATACCATGTGGCTGCTTGCTCTCTGCTCTTTCATAATACCAGCCTTCTCTCCATGAGTCTTTCCTATCATGCTCTGTCTCATCACAGTGCCTTTACACATGCTGCCTTTTTTTTCTTTTTTTGTCTAAAAAGTTTTTCTCTCTCTACTAGTTAACGTCTATTCCTGAAAATATTTTTATTATTACTGGCTGATTAGGAGTTTGTCTGACTAGAAATTAACTCTGTTGAAACTTCTCAGTAGTCTTAGCAGCAGGAGAATTAGTCCTGTGTCAATTGACTTGTGAGTTCAGGACTCCTCTTCAACTTCTGGCTTCTGAGCCAGCCCTAAGATTTTGGGCTTGGCTAAAAACTCACATTGGGTGCCCTATTTCATTTACAGTTTAGATCCTGAGGAGTGCTCATTTTTATATCATTCATTCTTATTCTTTTTAGAGAATAGAATATATATATATATTATATTCAACTCAACTGAGCTTTTTATATATTATATATGAATCATAATATATATAATTGTAAAATTAAAAATAGATATGTATAAATATTAAAACAGTTGTAAAATTTCTTATTTTTATTTTTAATTGAATTTATTAAGGAGATGTTAGTTAATAAGTTATATGGGTTTAAGATGTACCATCTATAATACATAATCTGTACATTGCAGTGTATATCTATTACCACAAGCCGGGTCTCCTTTCATTACCATCTACCCCTCCCCCTTAACCCTTCTTTACCTCCCCCCATCCCATTTCCCTTCCATATCACCACACTGTTGTCTGTCTACGATTTCTTATTTTTGGTTAACCCCTTCACCTTTTTTACGCATCCCTCAACCCCCTTTCTTTCTGACAGCTGTCAGTCTGTTCTCTAGCTATGAGTCTCTTTCTATTTTGTTAGTTCATTTTGTTCATTACATTCCACAGATAAGGGAAATCATATGGTACTTGTCTTTCTCTGACTGGTGCAGCTCCCTTTTTAAGTGAACTCTGTTCTTCCACATATGAGGCAGAATGGACCCATACAAAAGCATGGATTTTCAGGTGGATGGAGCAGCTTCCTCATTTAGACCTTGATAAAGTTAAGGACCATGTAGTCCTGGGAAGGTGACAAGAAAGTTAATTTTTTTTTTTTTGTATTTTTCTGAAGCTGGAAACAGGGAGGCAGTCAGACAAACTCCCGCATGCGTCCGACCGGGATCCACCTAGCACGCCCACCAGGGGGCGATGTTCTGCCCATCCGGGGCGTCGCTCTGTCGTGACCAGAGCCACTCAAGCGCCTGGGGCAGAGGCTAAGGAGCCATCCCCAGCGTCCGGGCCATCTTTTGCTCCAATAGAGCCTCAGCTGAGGGAGGGGAAGAGAGAGACAGAGAGGAAGGAGAGGGGGAGGGGTGGAGAAGCAGATGGGCACCTCTCCTGTGTGCCCTGGCCGGGAATCGAACCCGGGACTCCTGCATGCCAGGCCGACGCTCTACCACTGAGCCAACCGGCCAGGGCCAAGAAAGTTAATTTTGAAGATAGCGGACTTCTTTAAAAAGTTGCTAGGTGGTATAAAATGCTGGATTAAAAACAGATTTGACTGTTCAGCCCCCCTCTGAGAATGATAGCGTTAGTAAACCAGTGTGAGAAGAGGAGGAAAGAATGGGAAAGCAATACTAATAGGCCGGGGGGGGGTAAAGAATGTGGAACAAATAGTAGTTAAGCCAATGCCGTCATAGGCTCCATGGTAGATATGTTGCTAGCTTCCTGGAGGGCTCTTTTCTGTGCACTCATCCACAAGATTAAGAACTCCCAAAGAGTCTAAACTAAACAACTACACATCTCTTTAAAACATATTAAGCATAACTTTGTGAATTCAAAATCTAATTGAATTCAAATCTAAGTGACAAAAATACCTTTGTACACAATTTCTACTTATCCTCACTATCCTCTCCCTTGAAGGACAAAACTGAGCTAAGTTTGGGAACTCTTTGAATTGTATCTTGTATCGGTTGTTGTGTCCAGTGTCTACACCCTGCCTACCCTCACCCCAGACATGAAGATTTAGCCACACACTAGAGTTTTGATGTAACTAAAGTTGTCATGCTCTCTCTCTCTGCCTCTAGTAATGAAAACAGGAAGAATCTAACTATTGCCCGACACCTTGCTGAAGGACTGGTTGTACTTTAGCGTGAATGAGTTTAACATAGTTAGCTTTGACATCTTTTATAAAGTTTAAGTCTATCACCTTTTGTTATAAAATAAATATCTTGTTTCTTTCTCAGAAAATATAAGATTCAGCAAGTAGATAAGTCTTTTTTTTTTTCATAATTTAGACAGAAGTGTCCTAAATAATATGGAATATACCACATTGAAATAACATGCCTTATGGACTTGTTATTCTTCCCTGGTAGATTCTTCCTTCCTTCAGGAAACTGGCCATGGGCTTTTGCACAGGATGATACTGAGTCCTGCAGGCTCATTGGAAGGTCAGTTGTTTATCAGCCTTCCTGCTTTCTCCTCCCCACTTCCCCTCTTCTCTTGTTCTTTCTCATCTCTACCCTTTCTTTTAGCATTTCTTTCTCTGCCACTGTTCAAAATAAAATTTGTATTTCATTTTAAACATATAACACATAATTTTAGCCAATATTTAATATAATTATACTGCCTTTCTAATGAAATATTAAATATCACAAGGTATGTGTATGTGTATATATAAAATATTATGTGTGTGTGTATATATATATATATATATGATCTATATTTACTCTCATTTGTTAAGTCATTATGTGCCAGGCACTATATACTTTACATGTCTTTTCTCATGTAATTTAATGAAGTATATACCATCACACCTCTTTTAGTTGAGGAAATTTAAGTATAGAGCAGTTAACAAACTTAGTACGCAGATGGGATCCAATGATGAAAAAAACAAATTTAAGTTTGATTCTTGCCTTGGTAAATAATTTAATTAGAGAAATAGGCAACTCAATAGGCAATAGGTAAAGATTCAATATATTGTGATCAGTTCTTTGCTAGAGAATCATATATAAAGAAGGTTCATCTAAACAAGACTTGGGAGAGAATGGGTGCCTTCCCAATTATGTGATGTGTAAGCAGCAACCCTGAATCAATAGAAGTTAACCAGCAAGGGCAAGGTGTAGACCAAAGTAGAAGAGTAGAGCTCAAAGAGAATATTGTTTTGTAGGGAGTGATAGTAGTTTATAAAACTGGTGTATGAGTTTCAAGGGGAAAACAGTTATCAAGGGTCTTTTGAGCCATTGATAAGTTAAATTATATACTCAAAATAATGAGAAAACACTGTTAGGTTTAGTCATGGAGAATGATAAAATTAAATTTATCTTTCAGGAGGATCAGGTTTATGGTACTGGAGTGAATAGTAGAGAAAGAAGATTGAAGATAAAAGTCTAATTAGGAGGCTGTTTCACGAATAAAGGTAAGAGAAGGTGGTGGGACTTGATTAATATTGATAATAGAAAGAAATGAAAGACTTAAGGGATTTTTTAAATTGAAATACAGGACTGGATATTTAATCTAAGGGAGAGTATAGTCTTTATTATTTATGTGACCTGGGAACAGAGGTTTTGGGATCAAAGTCTACCTCTACCATTTATCATCTATATTGCCTTGGTAAAGTCAGCAAACTGTTAAACTGTTAGATACCTCAGTTTCCTCTTTTGTAAAATGTATGGTAGCAAGGGTCACCTAAACAAATGTATGTAAAGCACTTACAATAGTATGTATGCAACAACAGCGGGCCCTTAAACATGTTAGCTATTGCTTTTTGTCCCACAGTCTAGCCCTCTGACATAAAAGCTCATTCATTCACCAAGTCTGTATTTAGTGCCTACTGTGTACCAGGGGCTCATTCACTCTTTCATCTTCAGTTTTCTCATCGAGGAAGTGATTGCCTTGGAGAAGCGGTCTAGGTTACCTCCAGCTGAAATTTGATTGGACTAATGCACTGAGACTACCATGCTGATTCAGTTGCAGTTAAGGGAAAATGGACTCATTTCACTAACCAGGCCTCTGTCTATCATTTGTCAATTCTTTTCTGTAGAGGGAGGCAAGGGAGCAGGAACATAAATAACCCCACAATTCTTAATGACTCCCTGTTAAACTGCAGGGCAAGAGGATGTTTTTAAGGACTCGGCAAGATTGTGATACAGGAAAAGAAAGTTTATCTGTGCTCACACAAGTTTCCTTCCTGAGATGTCATGACAGCACTCTACACAAAGTGGTGCACGAGTGGGACAGAATGTGAGAAGTATAACCAGTCCCTGTGTTGGTGCCAGAGCCTCACAGGAGCAATGCAAGGCAGCTCTCCTGCTGCTGGGATCACTTGTGCAGTTAAACAGTGGAGCTGGGGAACGTCAGAGCGTTAACGGGGTTTGCATGGATTTTCCGCTGAGCTAAATAATGCCAGCTGCAGCTTTATAGTGTTAAACATATGTTTCTTGTTCTCCAGAGGTTGGGAAAAGCATGATTAAAAAGTAAAAACTTTACAACAAGGTGGAATATTAGTTCTCATGTGTTTAGCATTTTCTACAAATCACATTTTGTTGCTTCACATTTATATTTAATCAAAGCCCTTATATCAGTCTTTCAAATTTAAATTATTATACTTAATTTTTGGATGAGTAAACCAAGGTTCAAAAAGCTTATGTAATTTAATGAACTCAGGCAGCTAACAGTGGGACACAAGATTAACAGTCAAGATGATACGCCTCTAATGTACTCACTCTTTCCACTACTATGCATTGTGTTTAAATCATCAATTCCTTCATTCAACTCTTCTATTTTCACTGACAGTGAGGCTATTTTGTTTATTAAAAAAGAGAAAACATAAAAATATCTATGAAAATCAAATTTCTGATCATTCCAACACTTGATTTAATTACTGATAATTCTGAGGCATTTCTTTCTAGGTCACGTTTTTCTTTAAAAAAAAAACACTATTGACATATGTATGATTTGTAGAAAGTTGTACATATTTAATGCCTAAAATTCCATTTGTTTGAGATTACTACATACCTCTGGAACCATCACCACTATCAACACCACAAGCATATTCATCGCCTCCCAAAATTTCCACCCTCTCTTTTTATTATTTATTTATTTTAACAAGAACACTTAACATTTATTTATCCTCTTAGAAAATTTAAAGTATAAAAACCAGTTAGTGGTATAGTGTGCTCTGTAGTGGGTATCTAAGGGTACTTATCTTGCATAACTGTAACTTTGAACCCTTTGGCAATCACTTGCTCATTTCATCATCCCTTAGTCCCCAGCAACTGTGATTCTACTCTCTGCTTCTATGAATTTGGTTATTTTAGATTCCACATATAAATGAAATAATGCAGCATTTGTCTTTCTGCATCTGGTCTTTTTTCAGTTAGCATAATGTTCTCCAAGTTTAGCCATGTTGTAGCAATTCTTTATGTACAGATATTTTAAATGTTATAATTTTATTTGACTTTTTCCATTATATTTAATGACAGAAATTCTCTCTTAAATATATCTATTTTCATACACACACACACACACACACACACGAATATCCTGAATTATTCCTTTCTTAAAATGAAAGGAGGAATTAGGAAAAATAAGAACAAACTGGATGGGTGATAATTTTCTTAGCAGAATGGTGCTCAGAAGTTATTTCTTTCTGTCTCAAACAAGGGAGAACATGAGAGTCCAAAAACTGGTACCTGGCAGGAAGCTGTGATAGTGAGATTGAACTACCAATGAAACAAGAAGTTGTGGCCACCTGAGGAACCTAAAGGAAAGAAGATAGGGTCCAACATAAGGTCCTGGGACTAGGGCAGAATTCTCTTTGTTTAAGGAATGTGACCAGGGATATCACTTCCGTTAGAGCACTGGTAAATTTAAGACTGTACCTAAAGAAAACTCAGTCCTGAAAAACATGATAAAAAGCAAATAAGGTTTAATTAACAAAAAATAGAGATACTGAAACTTTTGAAAATTAATATAGAATGACAAAAAATAAAAGGCTGGTTTCTTGAGCAGACACCAAGATGTGTCTGTCTGTTATATAAATGCGTACACATGCTAATGCAGATCCCAAAATAGGCAAAAGTTAAGAGTAACTGTCGTAGAATGCTAACAGAGCTTTAAGTAGAAATCTTTATCTATTAAAATCAAGGATTTATGATGAACGCCATTGTCAGCATAATTTTTGAGATTATTTTTATTAGTGACCAACGAAGTCAGTTTAAATTAAGCAGCTAGGCTTCACGACTAGGGCACTGCTAAGGAGCACTAGGATCAAAAATGTAACTCAGTTGCTGGTAATAATGAAAATGGTATCACTGCTGTGACAATAGTATGGCAATTATTTAAAAATTATTACAGAATTGCCATATGGTCTAGCAATTTCACTCATGTGTATATACCCAAAAGAACTGAAAATAGGGACTCAGATATTTGTATACCAATGTTTATAGCAGAATAATTCATAATAGCCAAAAGATGGAAGCAACCCAAGATGTATCTATTGACAGATGAATGTAAAACAAAATGTGATACATACACACAGTGAAATATTATTCAGCCTTAAAAAGGAAATTCTGACACATGTTACAACACAGATGAAAGTTAAGGGCATTTGGCTCAGTGAAATAAAGCAGTCGCAAAAGGAAAAATAATGTATGACTCCACTTAGATGAGGTTCCCAGGGTGGTGAAATGCACAGAGTCAGAAAGTAGAATGGCAGTTGGGGTGGGGGGGAAGATGGGCAGTTGTTTGTTTAATGGACACACAGTTTCAGTTTGGGAAGATGGAAAAGTTCTGGAGATGATGGTGGTGATGGTTGCTCAACAATGTGAATGTACTTAATGCCACAGATCTATAGCACTTAAAAAATGGCTCCAGTGGTAAATTTTATGTATGTTTTCCCACAGTAAAAAAGTGGATGTACATATTTTGAACTCAGAGCTTTCATCATAGAAATATAGTATGTATTATACATACATTGAACATATATTTTGTTTAGTAAAATATCACAACTAGTTCAATGATGCAAAATTAGAAATTATTGGTTTGATATTTTTATAGTTTTTGTTTTATACATTTAGAATAGCTATTTATATATACAGTTTATGACTTCATATAGGTGATATATTTGTATAACAAAATAGTTAAAAGTTTGTATAGCAAAATAATTTAAGTTAAAAAATGTAACTTGGCACTTGTAAGAAAAAGTAAATTGGGAGCCTAAAAATGTGTTAAAGTAGAATTTTGTTTTGTTACTATTTTATTATTCCTATACATATAATACTTGTTTATATGCTAACTTTCTTAATTACTCTTGACTATTTTTACAGTAATTTTAGGTTTACAACAAAATTAAGAGGATCTTTGTTAACTATTTGCTGTTTTACTAATTTATATTGTTAACCAGGGAAGATCTAAGGCTGTAAGAAAAAAATTAAACATTATTTTGGTGTCTTAAAGGATTTAAATTCAGGACACACATATTCAGGCAGCAACCAAAACTACTCTGGAAGAAAACAAAGAAAGGCAGATGTATAAAGGCAAAAACCCCGAAGTGTAATTCTTTTATGCGAATGAAGGATTGCTGACTAGGTTGACAGGGATTGGTTAATTCCTATATGCAAACAGTGTGGTGGGGACAACTATGGGGAAGTCCATATAAATCCTTGTAGCAGTTGTTGTTCCAGGATGTTTAGGGCTGGGCCTTGAGCTGAGTTTAGCAACATGTTTTAGCAATTTATTATCATAGTAGCTCTGAGAACTGAGGCACCCGGTGAGCATAGGCCCCACTTCCCTCATAGCCTCCAACTATTGCATGTGATTCTCTTTATTTCATATTTTTTTCCATTATCAATATTTAGTTCATCAATTATTATGTTTGGGTCATCTTAATTATGTCCTTTATCTCCCAAATTATCCTTAGGGAATTAAGTTGAAATGCCTGATATTTTAGATACAATACTTCTTGATTATAGGTTTGCTTGGGAAGGTACTAACCACAACTGAATCAGCCAAGTCCCCACTGATACTGAGCAGGCCCTAGCTACCCTAATGGCTGTTCATCAGAAGTTGTCCCACCCATGGGGAACCCATCTTGCAAAAGTTTCCATGACCAGTGCTTGTGACTGACTGATTCGGCTACCCAGATTGGTTCTTACAAAAGACCCCTGCAGGTTGCACATAGAATTCTGATGGAGGCAAAGCATAATTGCTTCCCTAATTATTTTCACTCTTGCAACCTGACCACAGAGCATAAGGAGGGGTAAACTTATTCAAGTATGTAGGCAACTGTGAGCACTATAAAGTTTTAGAAAAACCTTGCGGCTAACCAACAAGAAGTGATTGAAGCCCTTATTTATTAATAATTTTTTTAGATAGGTTAGTAAAAATGTTGCATTTTTCTTTAATGGCTTTATTTTCACTGATGACATTGAGTAATCCCTGCATTCCAGAAATTATTCAAAAATATAATGAAAAAAAAGTTTAAGACACTTACTGGTCACTGATTTTTCAATCAAGATAGGGAGGTTGACAACTTTAAATGTAAAAGGAAAACTAAGTATTGGCTTTCAAAAAAGTTAATTTATAATATTAATGATTCAAATGTGTGCTATTCTTCACCATAGCACTTACCCATTGTATCTGGTTCAAGATAGCATGTATTTTGGGTGAGTTTTTATGCTGTGATCAATAGCTATAACCATGTAGTTTCAAAACCAAATAAATATTGACCCTCGAATATTCAAAAATTGATTTATAAAATCAGGTTACTCACAAGTCCATTTAGATGATCAGTATGTTTCACATTTATAACTCAAAATAGGTTTAAATCTTTAATATGTCTTTATATACTTAAAGTCAAATGTTTATTTCTTCTACTTACTTCTGCAGCTACTTATAACTAGATCTCTGTAAGATGTTTATTCAGCACAGTGCTTTTTTTTTTTCTTCATATTGTGCTGGTTTCTGGATCATACAAGATAGGCATAACAATCTATTTTTAAAATATAAAGTATCTTAAGAGTATTCTGTCCCTGTGCATATTAGTGGTTTGGCCCTGTTAGGTTGGCAGAATCACATAGTTGAAGACCTCAGGAATGGCATTAGGCACACACACTGCTCCAGTGTAGAGAAGCGAGATGGCAAGCGATTTGTTTTCCTCAGAGCTGCCTTACCTTAGCTGTGGACTAAGTACAAACAGTTTATGTTAACACTTGTTTTCACCAAATCTAATGACTATTAATAAGAGAGTGTGTTAGCCACTTGCAGGAGAGGGCTACGGAAACAAAACTTTTCTGTTGTGCGAATCATTCAGCAGAAGTAAAAGTATATTAATGCTTTATTACCTACTATGAGCTTACCTTTATTAAACCATGAAACCCAGTGATAGTGCATGATAACTTTTCAGTTTAATACATTTTCTCTTTCCCTCCCTTTCCCTATCCCTCCTTTTTTTCCTACTTTCTCTTTTTTCTTTCTTTTAATTAGAGCAGATAAATCTTTTAAAACCACATTGTCGCTTTGGCTAGGACACTAGTACTTTGTATTGTTGTACAAACTGGGACTAAAGACAGAAGGGAATGGTATGAAAAGAATCAGCTTAGTAGTTAGAGGACCATTATGTATCAGTAAGACCTTGATAATGTCATCTACTCTTTCTGAGCCTACATGTCATTATCTATAAAATAAAAGTATTTGTCAGTATTAATAGAAGCATCTGTAAGAATTTCAAAAGTTATAGTAAGTAGCAACCATTTAACAAATATTTACTGTGTGCTCTGTGTTTTTCTGGGTACATTGCAGCGATTAACTCATTTAACTTTCACAACACCGTTTTCATTTAAGTCCTTTGAAAAAATTAAAGAAGAGGTTTTTCTAAATGATAATATTATATGATTAAGATTGCCACAAAAAACAGAATGCCTAGTTAAGTTTTAATTTCAGCTAAACAATGAATACCTTTTGGCATATTTATGTCTCAAATATTGCACACAACATACTTATAATAAAATTATAATGAAAAATAAATATTGTTTATCTAAAATTTAATTTTAAACAGGTAATTTCATATTTTTATATACTAAATCAAGAAACCCCCTATATGGTGATGAAAAATTTTCAGGTAATCTGGACAAGACTGGTGTTTAGTCTCAAACACTAATTTCAATTAGTGACAAGAGAGTCAGAAAAAGTAGATATAGTAGAGAGAAGGGAGAGCATCACCAAAAGGAAGGGGGATCAAGATTAGGATCAAGACACCATTCCAAAGATAGTTATTTTTCCTGCTTTATAGTTGCGTAAAATAAGACAGAGTTAAGTTGTTAAAGATCATACAGCTAAAAAAATAGAATCATAGAGCTTATAAGTGAACAAAGCTTGGAATTGAATCTTTGACCCTTAAACCATAGTATGCTTTTTAATTGCCACGAAGTTTTTTTCCTTTCAAAGGCTAATGGAGAGGAAGAATGATTTTTCCTCTGATAGATGGAGAAGAGTAAGAAGCTTATTGAGATGTTGAAAAAATTTGGGGTGAACACGTAGAAAGATGAGGTAGTCATAACAGAACTTTTTCATTAAATTATAAGGTTGTTATCATCACAGAAAGTGAAGATGATAGAATTGGAAATCAGGACTTAAAGAAAAATAGAAAATGCCTTGAAAATAGCCATGTGGATACTATGTAGACACCAATTGAGATATTTCATGATCAATTTGTTTTGTGAAAGGGCTAGTTGAAAGGCAATTCTTAACTTTTCAGTTGGAGTGAATGACTACTTGTGATTCTGTGATATAAAGCTCAGAAGAAAAGCATATGAGATTTATGAGAAGAAATATATGCAATATGTTTTATAGATCTATGGTCATAAAGTCATCCATGTGGAGACATTCAGGAGGCAGATTTAGAATTAAATAAGAAAGAACAGTGTTATAGAAAGACAACTATAAAAAAAAAAAGGAAACAAGAAGTAAAATAATAAAGTGATAATTTATTCAGTATATACTATGTACAGGTATTCTCTATATGTCTCTTATCATTGAATAACCCTATAAGCAGGCGTTGTGATCATTTGGGAAATACAATCATGCCAAACAATTTGACCAATAATATATAATTTTTGATTGCCAGAGACAGAATTGAAACTTGAGTGCCTCTGTGTGCCAAGCCAGTGCCCTTTGAAACAGTATATAGAGGAGAAACAGATCATATGCTGAAAAAAAGAATGTTTATACAAAGTTAATAAAGCTATTGTAGTAATGATAACTGTATGCCTTTCCATACAAACAACTGTAAACCTACTTTTACCCACCCCTGTATTTAAGGGATCATCAGTAAAAGATGGGACAAGAAAAGAAATCAGGAATCTAAAGCAAATTAAAAGAGACCACTAACCTAGATATATTTATTAGCTTGAGTGGGGTGATTTTTTTCACAATATATATGTATATCAAATCTTCAAATTATATACTCTAAAATAAATACATATAATTCTGTATTGTTAAATATACCCAATGTAAGAGAGAGGGAAGAGGGAGAAAAAGAGAGAGGAATAATTCAAAGATGTGGAGAAGAGACCATTCAAGAAGGAATGTTGGGAAAGTTGGTCAGTAGAGTCAGTTAATATGTCTGTATTTCATGTGTAGGAAATGAGAAGTAGAGATATGATGATATGATTTCTCCACTAACAAGTCATTTGATGGCCTTTTAGAGATCAGTTTCAGAAGGCCTGTGTTAGATGTCATACTACAGAAAGTTGTAGATTAAAATGTGTGAAGAGGATGAAGTTTCAGGTTTAGATTACTCTTTCAAGGTAACAGAAAAATATGTGTATGTGTTGGGACATGGCATGCATAAGTCTGCTGCTTTAAGATGCCAGGTTACAACAGACAGACCGTGTATTAGTTTCATACTGCTGTTATAACAGATTACCACAAATTTAGTGGCTCAAAGCAACACAAATCTATTATGTTATCATTCTGGGGATCAGGGGTTTAAAATGAGTTTCACTAGGCTAAAATTAAGGTGTCAGAATGGCTGAGCTTCTTCTGGAGGTTTGAAGAGAATATTTCCCTTGCTTTTTCCACCTTTGGGAAGCACACCATATTTCTTAGCTTATGATCCTTTCTTCCAGCTTCAAAGTCAACAGCATAGCATCATTTCTCTTTCTGACTCTCACCCTCTTGCCTCCTCCTTTGTTTTATAAGATCTGTGACTATATTAGGTTATCCGAGATAGTCGACCCACTTCAACACCCTTAATTACATATCAAGAGTTCTTTTTATAATATAATATTCACAGGTTTCTGGGATTAGATGATTAGGACATGGACATATTGGAGGCTATTATCCTACCACAGTCTGTCCGTCTGGTGACAATTCTCCTGGGAGTAGCTCTCCTTCTGGAAATAGCCCTTTTCTTAATTCCATTCAAATAAGCATTAAGGAAAATGTTATATTCTTACATGAATCTGTTGCCTTGATTACACTTATTGGGCACCCAATCCAAGCTAAGTCACTGCCTTGGAATGTAGCGAGACAGTCCAATGAATTGCTTAATGCCAAAGCACTCAAACACCTACCTTGAGGGTTATTGGAAACCATATGTTTTGCCTTGTGCACACATTATAAGTCCATAATGAGAGAGAACTTGTATGCAGAAGTAAGCAGGGCTGAGGCCTGGGGATCATCCTGCAGTGGCCTGATCTCTCACTCCTCAGCTTTCTGTGCTCCAGCCCTCACCACAGAAGTTCATTTACTCATTTGGTCTTGTTCAACTCTTTTGTGAGGAACTGGAGTCTTCCTTTTTGCTTAACCTCTTTTGAACTGGGTTTCTTTGTAATCAACAAATTCCTTTTAAATTCTAGAGCCTGAGTTATTAAGGTCTTTTACAATGGGGATTTTGTTTATAAGATAATTAAGAGTCACTAGAAAGATTCCTTTTTAATTAAATAAATCAAACATCTTTGTATTGTCTCAACCACATTTCTGATTTTCTTATTTAAATCAATTTGCTTTGTCATTGAATTTATTGGGGTCATGCTGGTTAACATAGTTATACAGGTTTCAGGAGCCCAATTCTACAACACACCTCTGTACAGTCTATTGTGTTCACCCCCCACACCAAGTCATGTCTTCATCCATCACTATATCGCCCTATACCCTCCTCTACCTCCCCTACCCTGGTAATTACCATACTTTTATCCAGGGGTCCCCAAACTATGGCCCATGGGCTGCATGCGGCCCCCTGAGGCCATTTATCCAGCCCCCGCTGCACTTCCGGAAGGGGCACCTCTTTCATTGGTGGTCAGTGAGAGGAGCACAGGATGTGGATGCTCCTGGAGCACTGTATGTGGTGGTGCCACAAAGCCCGGCATCGCTCACGTACAGTACTACTTCCAGTGACGTGGGATGCACACGTCACGGCTTCGAAAGCACGTCATGTCATTTGTTATGGCTAGCAGTGACAGATATGGAACTGGACATTGACCATCTCATTAGCCAAAAGCAGGATCATAGTTCCTATTGAAATACTGGTCAGTTTGTTGATTTAAATTTACTTGTTCTTTATTTTAAATATTGTATTTGTTTCTGTTTTGTTTTTTTACATTAAAACAAGATATGTGCAGTGTGCATAGGGATTTGTTCATAGTTTTTTTATAGTCCAGCCCTCGAACGGTCTGAGGGACAGTGAACTGGTCCCCTGTGTAAAAAGTTTGGGGACTCCTGCTTTTATCCATGTCTCTGAGGTTTTTTTGTTTGTTTGTTTGTTTGTTTTTGGGTCTTTTATTAACAGTAAATGAGTTTTTCTTTATTATAGCCCTCAGGTTTTTTCTTCTGTTCTTCTGGTACAAAAATAGGGCAAAATTACCTTAAATGCTTCAAAGGTGGTCACTTTTTTTTTTTAATGAGTAAAGGGCATCAGTAAGTATCATACCTGTTAGGGTCTAATTTTAAATGGAAAGCAAAGCCAGATTTGAGGTTATCTGCCACTCTAATGCCAATAAAGAGAGATGAAGACTGAGTAGGTATAAGGTCTGTCATCAAATTGCAGCAACTTGATAAGGCAGATGAATCCTGTCCAAGAGCACTGACTTAGGACTCTGCTAGTGCTGGTGGTTTATATAGGGTTTAGGAGAAAAAAGGGGGAAAAAAAGGAAAAAAGTCCGTGCAATTAGTCACATAAAAATATGCTAGAGGTAGAGGTTCAGCTGCAGAAACATCTTTGCTTCAAGTTCTTTTGATGTAACACAAGGCCAATCAGAACAGTCCTATCTGGTATCCTCAGTAAATCTTCAAGAGAGCTGAGATGAGGTGTCTCTTAGGAACAGCGGGATTTGGCGCCTCTGGGACCTTCTGCCCCTGGAAATTATCTGTGAAAAGACTGTTTTCTTAAGAAATATTTAAATATTTCTTAGTAAATATATATTTAAGATTGGTGAACTGAGTTTCTGATTAATTTATAAGCCTTGCCTTTACACAGTAAATCGTGTGGCTAGGCTTTTATAAACAACTATTGTGATTTAAACTCCCCTAATTGTCAGGGTCTATCCCCAATGTAATCATCTCCTTACATTTCTTCAAAGGTAAACTTTTTACTACATTTCAAAGTAAAAGCCAGAAACCAATTAAGAGAGACTGGCAAACAGATTAACTATTTCCTAATCCTTACATTTCTCTTATTCATTACAACTGACAGTTACTATTATTGAGGCCAAATTTCTAACTTTTGGGCTTCCCTACCATTATTCTGGGGTTTTTCTCTTTGCCTCCAGAATCTCCTTATAAGTAAAATAGGTTTCTTTTTCCAATTCTTTCTTCTTAAAGATTTCTGAAGCTCAAAGATTTTATAACTTTTTTTAATAAGCAAGAACAAAATGGCCTATTGTGAATTAAAAAGATTTAAAAATTTTAAGAATTCCTTTAAAAATCTTATTTTAAATTATTTAGTTTAATTGTTGTGTAGATAATCAAGATCCCATATGATGTTTATCATGCTCATAGAATATATCAGGAACTGTCAAAAGGTCCTGAGTCCTCAGTAAATGCTTATATGGATATGATAATAATGACAGAATTTTATTAAGTATCTACTACCCAATTTATAGAAACAGAAAGGTCAGTTATTATCTCAACAAATATTACTGTCTACATTGCCTCTAAAAGTCTTGGTGTTCAGATAAACTGGGTCCTAGGCTTTCTAGCATTCCTGGCTCAGATCAGCTCTCTGACTTAATAAACTTTTCATATCATATTAACTCATGTATTCATTTTTAAAATATTTAGTAAGGACATACTATGTGCTGAATGATGGAGATATATTGATGACAGATTTATGGTTACTCTTGCTGTGGAATTATGATTGAGCTGGACAGGCCAAAAACAGGTGCCAGAGAAAAGTTGGTATGATCCCTCCTAAGATTTCAAAATGTTCAAGAGCTTCAGAAACATGGAGGGAGCCAAAGATTTGTAATCACTGAGCTGGGGGTAAAGGATCCAAGAAAGACTTGGAAAAGCAGATACAATGAAACACTGCATTCTTGGTTATCATGACTCTCATAGACTTAGCCCCTAAGGATCCTGGTTCTTGAGCACACGCTCAATTTTCTACTTCATCTTACTGTGTTATCATCTGGAATGATTAGTGTGTGTGTGTGTGTGTGTGTGTGTGTGTGTGTGTGTTGGAGGGGGTGCAGCAGGAGAGTATAATACAGATGGACAAGCTGTGGCAAGTTGCATGAGCAATGTTAATCAACAAAATGGTGAGCTCTATCGGAGACATACTACTTGCTGTGGGATCTTTGGAAATTGACTAAATCTTTCCGTTCTCATTCCACTAACTTATGTATGAGAAAATTAATTCTCTGTTTATAACCAGAGACACTTATAGCTCCAAGAGGACCTATCCTTAGCTTTTTGGCAGTATTTCCTGCACTAAACCTATCTCAAAAGCTGGCCCTGATAAAAGGGGGATAGAAATGCACAACAGTAAGTATATATCCTTTTCCAACTCCACTCTATTTTGAGAATTGCAAGTACTATAATAAAAAGAAAATCTGGTTAGCATTACCTAACAAGGTGTTTCCCAAATTTAGTAGGCCAATAAGTCTTTTCCTTTCCTACTTAGAACAATCCTTGTCAAAATAAAAGGAGTTGAATTTCTAGAGATCACAATTTAGGGTCTCCATTGACAGGAAAGAACAGACATAAACTGAATATGTATCATGTGGCAGCACTCTGATAGCAGATGAGAACACTAAAATGGAAGTATGGATCTCTGCCTTCATAAAATTTATAATTCTCTGAGGGAGATTCATATCATAAATGTCAAAAATGCATTTTCAATGACAATTTGGATAAAATTCTAATGCAGTAAGTTTTGTCTTACTGTATTTTTGCCCACCGCTGTATACGTGCAGAAATATATATAGGTGTGTTTGAACCAATATGGGTTTATGTCTTTATGTATGATCTGATTTAAGCCTCAGAGTGTTATTAGGGGGTAGAGTTTATTATCTGTGTACGCTGTCCATGGAGCTCAACTCAATACTCACATTTACGGGACTATCATAGGTCAATTCTGATACTGGAATATCCAGAAGGATATGCAGAACAGGGGCACAGAATGCCAACAGGGAAGCACATATACTTTCCTCCTGTGGGAGACCATGCAGCAGGCCAGCATACAGCTCACATGTTAGGAGATGTGATTCAGCAGAAGGATGAAAGATGGATCTCACTTGGAAGCCTTATGTTCCACAGAAGTCAATAGCCCTTGAACAACTCCGAAAGCACCGTTTTCAGGGTTTTTGTAAGAAAGATGACAGTTTTTACATTTAGGAAAGTTCATAATATGACTTCCCCATAAGGTGTTCATAGTATGTTTATAGTTCCCCCCGTCCAGATGCAGCTTACTACACAGGAGTCATTTGGCTAGAGTTAAACAAGGGGCAAATTTCCATGCTATAGCGAAAACAGTTTTACAAACTGTACCTACAGGTGCAAGCTGACTGAGTCATTTCCCTAAGGTCACATCTCAAGGAATTAGAAAGCAATGAGTTATGAAGTTCTGAACACAGGTCTGTTAGTCCTGAAAGTAAATCTTTTTCAACTCTTTGCAGTGCCTTCCATTAGAGAAAGACTTCTCTAAAAATAGATAAAAGCATACTTAAGATAGAACCATTAAGCATGAAAAAGGCTAGAAATAATTTCTCTTTTGAAACAGGAGGGAAAGAGGAGATGAGAAACTAAGTTTTAGATCATTAAAAATTGATAATGTTATTTTCAAGACTTATTAGTTTTAGAGTGACAGGCTTCAAAACATCCTAGGATCAGTTTTATTGATAGGTAGAAGAATAAATACCTCAATGTAATGCATTTATTTCTAATTAAATTTAGGGAAAAGTTAGTTTTCCCATTAGAGGTATAAGTGTGCACTAACTTAAAATTAGAGGTTATAAACCTCATTACGTAAACTGTAGTTTAACAGTTCCAATTTTTTTGTTTCTTTCTTGTATGAATGGATACCACAATCCCTTCATATTACCAGTTGCATACGGTTGGTAATAAACTACCCACAACATATATCCTTTAGATATTCAATATAATTTACAAGGTCACTGGACACAAAATATTTGCGCTAACTCAAGTCATTTGGTTTAGAGCCAAGGAGAAAGAAAGTATGTAAACAAAATGTGCCTTTAAAAAGTGGTAATATTATGTAGTCATCTTGAGTTAGTGTACTGGAATCCATTCATTTAAGGAAGTAAGAATGTATTTTGTCAGATTTGGTAGTTTTCTGAGCACTGAGATAGAACATGCCTCACAAATACTTTAACGGTTGTCATGGATTGCCAGGAGTGCTTGTGCTTTTTCCTGTATTGGTTCTATTCAATTACAGAAGTTAAATGTATGCAGTGGTTTTGTGGGAAACAGAGGTGTTTAAAAATGCTGAAATGTGTGTATTCAAACATTGCTTGGTTTAAAATGAAACTGCAGCAGTTTTCAAAATGACATTCTTACTCTATTAAAATGCAAATAAACAACGTCTGTTTTTCCCCCCTGCCATCTTCCCAGACATTCCAGCCTAGTTATAAAATAGCTGAGAAATACATTAGATCTTGTCAACTTACGAATTTTTTTGTGTGCTGAAATTTATTAACAAATTATAAAAATATCACCTTCCTTTTTTTTTTCTTTGTTTGTAGAAGGAAACTGGTCAGATAATGTTTAAAGACTGATTTTGTTTCTAAATTACAAATAAATAGAGGAGATTCCGAGAAGAAATAGTAACTCCGGGTAAGTGAGAAAGAAGTAAAGCCTCCGACATCTAAAAAGTTGACTTTCTCCCAGATGACAGGTCTCAGTGTGCTGTTAGATTAGGCTTTCAGGTGAGTCCTTTTTTTATTTTACTGTATCTCAACTCCCCCAAATTAAGTGAAAAAGTGAAACTCCTCTTTGCTGATTCTACAACTTCATAGATGTAAGCAACTAAAAATTTCCATTCCCAGGCTAGTTTTTAAAAAAAATTCCATATCCTATTTGTATACTGCTCACAAAAATTAGGGGCTATTTGATAGCTTCATATTTATTTTGAAATAGCCCCTAATTTCTGTGAGAAGTATGTATATGTGGTGGTGTTCAGTTCATAGCAGGTGTTTTATTCTTGTTTCCAGATGGCTAGATAAACTGAATTGGTCTTAGAAAACTGTAACTGAGAGTGTGTTACTTCTCTGAGTCTAGATTTCACTCACCTTCAACCCTCCTGAGCTTTCTACCTGAGTCCTAAATTGATGCTGGGGATGGTACTGCTGCTGCCAGTGTGGCTACTCTGTTTCCTTGTGAGCAATCATCCATGTTAACATATACATTTTATTGCTTGGTTACATTTTAATACCTTTGCTAACAGACTCTAAAACTGCAATGTACTGGAATCATTTCCGAAATGATTATTCAATAATGTGCTAGAGGCACTTTCCAAAATATAATCCCTAATATTGGCATATCCTTTATCAGAGGGAATGATAAGTAGATAAATCCACAGCATGGTGCAATTTTTTTCCTGGACTCTTCTATTGCTATGTATTCAGATGGACACTTTGGAGTCTCTTTTTCTCTCCTTTCTCTCCTCTTCTCTGCATGTTTCTTTTTGTAGTTTCCACCATTAGATTGTCTTAAAATCCAGACTGCTTTATTTAAGGGATAGGCAAAGTTCTTCAGCTTTTCTGCGTTATTGAGGCAGAAGAGGCAACAGATCGTCCAGGTTCTTACACTGAGTATGATGGGGAAATCTATATCTTTTGCTTTTTCCAGAGGGAAACACTTACAAAAACAACAATATTTTATCTTGTTTCTTTTGACTGCCTCTCTTAGTTAGCTCTTTTGTATCCATTATAAAGCAAATAGGGTCTCTCTTATTTTTCTTATCAAAGCCTTCTTGGTAGGGTAGGAAGTGGAAATAAAACCAAGACCCTGACATGCCTTATTTCAAAATTATCCATTGTATCTGTTATCTATTACTTGTAATCCCAAACTTAAAGGCACAAAACCATTGTTTTCTTGGGTTCGCAGATTCTGTGAACCAGAAGTCTAGAAAGGGCGCAGTGTGGATAGTTTGACTCTATAGTGTCTGGGGCATAGCTGGGAAGACCCACAAGGCTGTGTGTGACTTGAATGACTGGGGATTGGAATTATCTGGAGATATCTTCACTAGTATCTCTGGATGGTTCTCCTGGTGGCTTTAGGTTACTTTACAACATGGAGACTTCAAGGGAGTCAGACATGAAACTTGAGGCTTCAAAAGTGAGTGTTCCAGTAAAAAAAAAAAGGCAGATTCTGAATATTTTATGAACTATCCCCATAAATCATATGACGTTATGTATATCATACTCTATAACTATCAGTCACAACTCTACCCAGATTCAAAGGGGAGGGGCCTATCTCTTAATAGATGGGGTGTTGAATAATTGGTGTCCATATTTAAAAATTATACTCATATTTTTTGGTATATTTATTTCTTTTTTTTTCCAGATCAATGAATCTCTTCTGAGCAACCAGGCAAGGTTTAATACCTCCATTAAACTATATATACAATCATCTATTCTCTCAACTTCCATCTAATTTTTTGGGCCAACTTTGAGTACCTTGAACATATCTCCCTCTATACTACTTGAAATATTAAAAGGGAAAATATTATTAAGCAGCAGCTTGGGGAAATTTTTCCTGTGAATTGGTTGTCTGTCCCACTTGTTCAGTCATAATATCTCTCCTAAGAACCCAGAGAGACAGGTCTAAATTGACAAGACACTATTATGTAGGGTCTGGCTCTATCTAGTAACTTTGTGTCTATTAAATGAAAATTTATAGAATTAATCCCAATAAACATGAAAAAATGTGAAATTTTAGTTAAATTATGAGAACTATTGCAAACCCAAGCTATTATGGATAGCTGTGTTCCTATATCAGTTGAGAAAAAAATCTCTTTGCTCACTTTTTTAGACTGAGCAGTGACTGATATTGTAACTAACATTTATTTAGTACATTGTAATTAACAATTATTTAGTAATTTGATTTATATATAGAATGGCAAACATTATAGTATTATCTTTTTTCATTTACTTTTTTAAATTACAGTAATAAAAATATGTGAGCTCACAAATTTTGGGATTATTTTCCATATAAAGTTGTATTTAGTAAGACAGCAAGAGGAAATTTTAATTAGACTATGCTAGATAAATATTGTGAATCATGGAATGTCACTACTATATAAAATGACTAAATTTTTCAAAATAAAAACCTTGACTTGACAATATTTAACATTTGGATTGACCTGGAAATTTTGGATTGTATGGTCTATATAGCTATGTAGGAGAATCACATAATTATTTAAATATATCTTCAGGCATAACTCAGGCTAAGCTAAATTTAATGTAAAACTGCATTGACTCTGAACATAGCTAGTGATTAATAATAATACTTAACTGTATTCAGCAGCTTTTTAATGACAATTCAAAATTATTCCAGCCCAATACTATTAGTTTCTATTACCTAGAGAGATAAATGAAAAGAATAATTATACTTGACTATAAAAGGTAGTCATACAGATATGTGCTATATAAATCTTTTTTAACCATAAATAAAAAATTTGGATCAAAAAAATATGCAAATTTTTTATCTGCTCTAAGTCTAAAATCTTGTACTTCAAAAAAAAATACTAGTCCATCTAATATTTTTACTCTTTTACTATATTATTTCAAGAAAGAGGGTGACGCTCTACCCTAGGGTGTTCTCAACTATTAAGGATCCCCTTTGTGAACAGAAGTAATGAAACTTTTAATCCTGTTTTTCTATCACCAATAAACATAATGTGTTATTGTACTTTTTATGTTTTATATATTAAAAACTATCTATAAAGCCTATGCAAAACATAATAAAATTATCTGATGCATTTTCTCTTGGCTTGTCTCTTGGTTGTAGGTAGATGTCTCTTGGGCCACCTGACCAGATTGCCAATTGGATTGATTGTTAAATTGGCCATTCATCCTGTGCTGGATCCGAATCCATTAATTTGGCCATGGAGAGACATAGAGTAGGAATGACTGGTACTTATTTCACAGATTTCTTGCTTAGGTTCAAATTGCCAAACATAGGGCAAAGTTATCTGTGGGTCAAATAAAAGAAGAAGATTCTTAAAGCACTCTAGTATAAATGGTGATTTTACCCATGTTCTATTCAGTTCCAAGATTTGTGAGTTGCAGAATGGAATGAACTCCATGAGATATTTGTTTGAGGGCAAAAGTATAGTTCCTAGGGATATACCCATCACGTTATGTATTATTATTTAGAGGAAACAAAGGAGAAATTTGTTGCATATAAAATAGTTAAATCTTTTCTTGAATTAGGATTTGGAATTGTTTGTACATGACACTGGGGAGAGGCTGCTTGTAGATGTCTTCTCTTTCACGGTGTTAGAAATTGAAGTGAAGCTGGAGTGTGAGTGTGAGTGTGAGTGTGTCTGTGTGTTATGTTAAGTTGTCTGTATGTGGAGAGTGTGCCTCATAAAAGGAAAAAGAAGATAAATTTAATAAGAAAATCAAGGATTTTCTGTGATTTAAAAATTGTTTTACAATTTTATATATTGTAATGGTGGTCCTATATACAAGTATTTTATAGAAACAACATGTTATAAGTTCCATTTATTAATGATCATATATTCAAATTAGTTTCTAAATTAATAGACAAAACTATACATTATAGATATATTTTGTTATTTAATTTATTGATTGATTTTAGAGAAAAAGGAAAGAGAGAACAAGAGAAACACTAATTTGTTGTTTTATTTATTTATGCATTCATTGATTGCTTCTTGTATGTGCCCTAACCAGGGATCAAACTGGTGACTTTGGCATATCAGGACAGTGTTCTAACCAACTGAGCTAGTGGGCCAGAGCCTGTTTTTCTATTTTTTAATTATAGTTTTGTGCCAGAATTAATTGACTAATTTAGGCTGGTGTGTTTTAATTAAATATGTCCCAACCCTTTGACATCTGCACCAATTGTAATCAATCACATTTAAATTATTAAAATAAGAGTTTTTTAAAATAATATTTGTTTTAGGAGTATGTATTGCCAGTAATATTAATGTGTGATTTTGATATGTCTATAGGGAAAATAAAAAACAAGATATGAAAGGAATCATGTAAAAATGTAAATCAATTATAAGAAAACATGTTTATTAATCAGCTACCCCGAGGACCTAAAATAAAGATATCTGATGAATTGTCATCATCTTTTTTTATATCTTTAATCAATTCTCTATTAACTAGTGCTATCTTTTATATATTAAATTTAAGTCAATCAACTTTGTTTTCCACTTTATTTTTACCTTCGCTAGCCAGAAAATAATGCTATTTGCTTTTGGTGGATGAAGATTTTTTAATGTAGAGTCTACATAAAATCCTCATTAATCACAAAATTCATTTCATGTTATAAAATTTCATCAAGGTAATAAATGGAATAATTGAAGCCTTTTCAATTTTCACTTTCAATTCAGCAGAATGGGCCAAAGAGCCGATAGCACTGGGCTCTGCATTTTTCATTTGCATCGAGTAATAGCCTCTACAGAGGAACTTTAGAGTCTATCTTTCCATTAACATTCTCTACAATTTCAAGCTTTATCAGAGAGCCGTCTTTGAATAGGCAGTGTGTGACAGATGCACTCATCACTCAGCCAGGTAACCGGGGCATATTTCTGTCTCCTAGCTTGTGTATGATTTAAGAAAAGAAAATAATAGTAATCAGTGATTTCAGTTTCTGATATTTTATAATAAATAACATTGCTTAAGATAATTTAAATTTATTTTTCCACATGATGAAATAATCTTATTCACCATTCCTTTCCAAATCAAAGCTAATACACAGTCAAAGGTGTGAGTTTTGCTAGTTGACGGAGAGCCAGGTTTTTGTTGGCTTAGTAAATTTACACAGAAAGTTTCATGGGATCAACAAGTTTGCTCAAAAAAAAAATACATACATTTATAAAATACATAAGTATAGAATACATATTTATATTTATAAGTACAGGTAATTTTAAAAATAAAATAATGATTAATCAGTGATCTAATTTTAATGTGCATCAAGCAAAACAAATGCTAAGAATACAATAAAAATCTTTGTGCACATCAAAAAAATTTATTTCCCTTATGGCTTCCTCAAATTTGAGTGTACAGCATGGGACAAAAGTAGGTTTATAGTTGTGCATATGCAACACTGAGTTTATTCTTTTATTATATATTAATTGTATTATTTTCCATATGAATAACTGTATTTTTCCATATGAATAACTGTATACCTACTT
Organism: Saccopteryx bilineata; assembly: GCF_036850765.1. Classification (NCBI taxonomy): domain Eukaryota; kingdom Metazoa; phylum Chordata; class Mammalia; order Chiroptera; family Emballonuridae; genus Saccopteryx; species Saccopteryx bilineata. The sequence continues at coordinate 182,357,339 of NC_089491.1, read as the reverse complement.
TTGCCCCACCTTGTATAATGGTACATCTGGAGTTTGCTTAAGAATTGAATGTAGGTTTTTTATTTAGTAAGATAAAGTTGAATAATTCTATTTAACTTATAGAAATTTGTAGAGTGGTTGCATTGTATAAGTTATTTGATAATTTCAGAAATTACTTATAGAATATAGGCAGGAGGAGAAATGTTTCACTTTTTAGCATATCTTATATGCTTAAATTATCCACTATGTTCTTTGGATATTAGTACTGGTTGAGGCATTTGGATCAGCTATAAGTGTCATGGACAGACACAATGTTTCAAAAGAGGATAAACTCAGATGACTCAGTGTGAAGATGTTCTGCTCCAGATTCTGTGATGAAGCTGCATGCTTAGTAGGTTTGATGGCCTGATACTGAAGTGGCTACAGCTTTTCTGTCAGACACTTTTCTACAGTAGAGATTATGCTGCCATCATATCTCCACTGAAGTAATGTCTTAGTGATGGTTTTCTGCTATAAACCCCACAGCAGCAACCAAGGAGACATGAAATAAAATCTCCATTTAACCAGAATTCTATTTAATTGAAAAATAGAATAGATAAATTGCTAGCCTGGCAGTATTCATTAGCCTTGCTGAAACCACGCTTTACAAAATAAATACACCTACTCCCAATTTAATGCCTTTAATTTTTTTCCTCCAAAAAGATGAGGTGAAGAAGACATTTCCTAAAATAACTCTTACTGTAAAGCACATTCAGTTAAAAAGTGCTGCTTGTATCAAATTCAAACTTAAAAGTAAACCTTTCTCACCACACAAGGAAAATGGTTGCTCTGGTTGCTACTCTTCACTGTCTCATTTTCTTCTGCTCAGCTTTTCTGAAACCTTTCCAAAGAGGGCATTTCTCTGCACTCTCTCAGAAGCACTACATCCCTTTTTAAAAAAAAAAAATTGGGGGACTATTTTCATGGCAGATGGCAAAAATAATATTTGATGTAGAACAACTCACAAATACACAACCTCAAATATGTTTACACGAGTAAGCTCAGAGTGAAGAAGACAATGCTTGTGAGCTGATGCTGAATTCTAGTACTACGGGGAGTTTCTCTGCAGAAGGACAAGTCTGGCTAGGCACAATATTGGGATTGGATTTAGAGTTTAGGATTTATTTCTGTTTTGCTATTGAGAAAATTTTTTGAATGGGCACAGGGTGTAATGATTCAGAAGTGCTATTCCAAAAATATCAGTGCTTGTTAAAAGAGGAAAATTTATAGAGATCAATCAATGTCTATGTACAAATCAGACAACTTTTTTTCACTAATAATTGCTTTTCATTGTTTTACATAGTCATTTCAACTTCTGGTTAAAAACAGCAAGTTGAACACACATTTACTTTTATTCTACATATTTACTTTTATTCTCTGTAAAATCCTATTAGAATAGTAGAGATTTATAACAAGATATAAAACCACTTCTTTTGAGAGCATTAGACCTGGAAATCTGTGGTTAAATGGTTATAATTTATCAAATTAGAAAAAGGATTCTCAAAGCAGTGATAGGAAAATTTGAGAACTAACGTAAATTAAGAAATTTGTTTAAAAGTAAGTTTGACACCCAGATCTTCTCCCTAATTTATCTCCTCCCTTCCAGACTGAAGAATGAAGTTTATTTCCAGAAAGCATAAAGCAGAGTGGTGGATGAAAATAGTTTATGAAAGCTCTTTAGTAAAAATTTAAACTGAAGGTTAAAATTCCCAGCCATCTTCTCTGGTTAGTCAGATATGCATGTACTTTTCAGGCAAGAGATCTGACAAATTCAAAATATAAAAACGCCATTCAGAGTTCCCGATGAAATGGCCTACAGTGAAGTATGCAAATAGGAAAACCCTTGGCATGCATAGAATTTCCAGTCAACTTTTTGGTGCTTCAAAAGTAGATTTGAGCACACAGTTGGAGATCACCAGATATTTTAAAAAAATAGTTTATGAATGGCAAAGTCTAAAACTAAAAGTGGAGAAAACAAATATATAATCAGCTTCTCATGTAACAAAACATATGGGGCTAAACATATCAAGAATTGTTGTAAGCACTTTATAGGTATTAGTCTATAGTATTCAGAACAACTCTATCATGTATAATTTTTATAGATAAAGAAACTGAGGCATTGAAAGGTTAACTAATCTTTCCAAACTTATACAACTTATAACTAGTAAAGTGGGACTTGAATAGAAGCACTACATTTCTGGAATCCATGGCAATAATCACTATATTATATTGTCTCTCAATTTAAAATAAAAAGGGACTTTTAAGGGAGAAGAAAATATTTAAAATAATAATATTTTCAGAGCAATAAGGAAATATATTATATTCATAATATAAAGAAGATATGCTACAAAAGGAACATTTAGCTATAAAAGTGAGCTCCTGATTATTGAACATATTCTAGAAATGAAAACAAACAAGAGGAAAAAGATAAGATTTTGAAACTCTAGAAAACAGACAAACAGAAAAAGATATAAAAAGTTAGAAAGAAATAAGAAGATTAAAGGGCAGGTCCAGGTTGGCCAACATCAGAAGAGTGTGAGTGCCAGAAAGAGAAAACAGTACAAGAGAATAGAAAATCATCAAAGCAACAACTCAAGAAAAATACATAGACATGAACATCAGATCCCAGAATGAAAATTCCTCAACCAGGGTTATAGCTCATTGGATAAAACTGACCCATTGGAATGCCACCCACTCTAAAATTTCCAAATAATACTAACAGGTGTATCAAAAATTTCAACAATCAGATTGGAATTAGATAATCTCCACAGACACACTGGAAATTGAAAGATAATAGAGCAATGGCAGCTTTATAATCTGATAAAAAATCATTTTCTATACATTCAATCTTAACCATAAGGCTGAGAAATGATAAAAATTATTTTCTATATAGATTTTGTTTTTATTTCCAACTAGGGCAAGAGCTGGAATGAAAAATGCGGGGTTCCAAAACTGAAGAGAAGCAAAGGAGATGCACAAGATATCAATGAGAAAAGTTTCTGAAAAAAATAACAATGTATCAGGTTCAGAGGATAACTAGCCTAATGCAGGGTAAGCAGTTCTGAAATGATTTATTTTCAAAATGAAAGTCATACAATAATTAATTGTTTCAGTGTGTTCAGGAAAGGGTCACACATCTGGAGAAGATTTAGGGCATTAAATCAATGGTAAGTGCATATAAACTAATAGAATGAGGGAAAATTAACTATAGGAAAAACAAAATATTGTTTAGGAAATCAAAAACAATCATGGCAGAAAACAGAGTTTAGCTGTGACTATCATGAATCTATTAAAGTAAAACCAAGAATATTTATCTTAACCAAATTTAGAGGTTAGAAGGTTGGGAAATGTGAGTGTGTGTGTGTGTGTGTGTGTGCGCGCGCAGAAATTTTCTACTTATTTTATTATAGTCCTTAAAAATAGGGGAAAATTAAAGTATTATTATGAGAAATAATTTAGGGATTAGAAAGTAAATATGCAGAAATTTAGCTAAAATTATCTAGAGAAAGGAAATGCACAAAAAGTGCTGTTTTTTAAAATTCTTATAGAATTTTGTGTTTCTTTAAGTTATGTGTATACTTATCTTTATAAAAAACAGCAGATTAATAAGGTTTTACTCTCATGTTGTGATGTCTAAAAGGGAAGATACAGTTGAATATTTTTATCATGAATTCATAAGAAATAAGAAATCTTTTGGCGATCTACAGTTCAGTAACTTGTTTGTTTTTCTTGAAATGAATGTAGCTATTTCTTCCAACTTGTTTTCAAAATCCTTCTTATTTTAAAGGTGTCTCTGGAGCTTTAGGTCATTGCAACAGCAAAAGTTTTTGTAGTTCCTGGTATAGGGTCCTTAGTTACCTTAGCTTAGAGGATCACTTGTGACTGTTTTCTTTGGCATGCGGATAATCTAATAATTTCGAACATGTTCCAGCTCCCTTGTCTCCATGATTGATTGTGCCTTTTATATAGTTAAGTGAGCAGAGAGAAACTCTGCATTTTAGGGTGTTGATGACAGTTTTGGTTTCCTTAAATGGAAAGAAACCTCAATTTTATTTCTAGATATTTCCAAGATTATTCCCTCTCTGTACATCAAAATTTTAACAGGGTTTATTGTGAACTAAAATTTGTAGGCATTTATTTTCATTGCAAGCAAAACTTTTATAATTTTCTTATGACAAGGCTGTTAATGACAAATAATTTACCTACTCAACACAAATCTCTGAGAAAACTAAGTAGCTTTTGTCAAATCATAAGAGCAATGAAGTATTGGAAATATGTTAGAAAAACAGACTATTTATAATTCCAGTCTTCTAACATAATTTTAAATTTCACAAACTAACTGACAGTCATTTGAACTGTATGAAATATGTAATTACAGTCACAGTGTAAATTCCTTTATTTATTTTGATTTTTATTCTTTTTTTATTTACACCATAAACTTCCTCTATGTTTTTACATAATTGTCAAAATTATGATTTTAATACTTGCATAATATTTCTTTCAGGGTCTAAGCTGTGAGTTACTAAAAAAAATAGAAAGTGTGTACGTGTGTGGATATGTGTTCCTGTGTCTGGTTAATACTTGACAATCTGTGCTGACCTTTCTATCTACAAATCTTCTTTTTTTCATTTAATTATCTTTTTGAATCTATTGAGATAGCACTGGTTAACAAAACTGATACAGTTTTCAGGTGCATAATTTTACAACACAGTATCTGTACACTGTATTGATGTTCATAATACAAAAAAAAAAAAAGTCAGGTCTCTCTCTATCAACATTTATGCACTCTATTCTCTCCTCCATCTCCCCCACCCTTGGCAATGATACACTGTTGTCTGTGTCCATGAATCCCTCCTCTTTTTTTTGCTCAATCCCTCTACTCCACACCCAAACCCAACACCTGACAGCTTTTAGTCTGCTCTATCTATGAGTCTGTTTCTATTTTGCTTGTTAGTTCATTTTGTTCATTAGAGTCCACATATGAATGAAATCATATGGTACTTGTCTTTCTCTGACTGGATTATTTCACTTAGCATAATGCTTCTCAGGTCTATTCATGCTGTCACAAAGGGTAAGATTTCCTTCTTTTTAACTGCCAGTAGTATTCCATTGTGTAAATGTACCACAGCTTTTTTACCCACTCACCTATTGATGGGCACTTGGGCTGCCTCCAAATCTTGGCTATTGTAAATAACACTGCAGTGAACATAGGGATGCATATACAGTTTTGAATCAGTGTTTCAGATTTCTTTGGATGTATTCCTAGAATTGTAATCTCTGGATCATAAGGTAGTTTTACTTTTAATTTTTTGAGGAAACTCCATTTTGTTTTCCACAGTGGCTGCACCATCTGCATTCTCACCAGTAGTGTAAAAGTGTTTCCTTTTCTCCACATCCTTACCAACACTTGTTTGCTGATTTATTGATAATCATTCTAACAGGTGGAGTTGATCTCTCATTGTGGTTTTAATTTGCATTTATGTGATTTTTAGTAACACTAAGCATCTTTCTATATGTCTATGGCCAACTGAACATTCCCTTTGGAAAAGTGTCTGTTCAGGTCCTTTGTCCACTTTTTAACCGGATTATTTTTTTGGTGTTGAAATGTATAAGTTCTTCATAAATTTTATATATTAATCCTTTATCAGATGTACCACTGGTGAATATGTTGCACCACTGATGAATATGTTCTCTTATTCAGTGGATTGCCTTTTTATTTTCTTGATGGTTTCCTTTGCTGTGCAAAACTTTTATTGTGATGGAGTCCCACTGGTTGATTTATTCTTTTGTTTTTCTTGCCTGTGGAGGTACATCAGAAAGCATATTGCTGTGCAAAATGTTCAAGATTTTACTGCTTATATTTTCGTCTAGGAATTTTATGGTTTCAAGTCTAACATTTAAGTCTTTAATCCATTTTGAGTTTATTGTTTTATATGGTGTAAGAAGATGGGCTAGTTTCACTTTTTCATATTTGTCCAATTTTTCCAACAACATTTATGTTTTTTGCCTCCTTTGTCAAATATTAATTGACTATAAAGGCATGGGTTTATTTCTGGGCTCTTTATTCTGTTCATTTGTTTTATATGTATATTTTTATGCCAGAATCATGCTGTTTTGATTACTATGTCCTTGTCATATTATTTGATTTCAGGTAGTGTAATTCCTCCAATTTTGTTCTTCTTTGTCAAGAATGCTGTTGCTATTCAGAATCTTTTGTGGTTCTATATAATTTTTTGAAGTATTTGTTCTGGTTCTGCAAAATAAACTATTGGTATCTTGATAGGAATTGCATTGAATCTATAGAATGCTTTGGATAGTAAGAACATTTTAATGATGTTTACTCCTATCCATGAACATAGTATATGCTTCCACCTATTTGTATCTTCTTCACTTTCTTTAGTGCCTTATAATTTTCTAAGTACAGCCTTTTTACATTCTTGGTTAAGTTTATTCCTAGGTATTTGAATCTTTATGAAGCAATTGCAAATAGGACTTTTTAATTATTATATATTGTTTAATTTTAAAGAGAGAGAGAGGACAAAAGAGAGGTAGAAACATTGATTTATTGTTCCACCATTCATTCACTCGTTCGTTGATTCTTATACGCCTTGACCAGGGATTGAACCTGCAACCTTGTCATATCAGGTGGGATTGTTTTCTTAGTTTCCCTTTCTGATAGTTCATTACTGATGTTCAAAATGCAACTAGGTTTTGGATATTTATTTTGCATATCGCTATCTTACTGTATTTATTTATCAGTTCTAGTAATTTTTTGGTGGAATCTTTAGGATTGACTGTAGTATCAAGTCATCAGCAAATAATGACAGTTCTACTTCTGCCTTTCCTATTTGGATGGTTTTTATTTCTTCTTCTTGTCTGACTGCTGTGGCTAGGACTTTCAGTACTATGTTGATTAAGAGAGTGGTGAAAGCATACATCCCTATTTTGTTCTTGATCTAAAGGAAAAGACTTGTAGTTTTTGCCATTGAGTATAATGTTGGCTGTAGGTTTGTCATATATAATCTTTATTACATTTAGGTATGTTCAGTCTATTCTCACTTTGCTCAAAGTTTTTATCATAAATGAGTACTGGATTTTATTGTTATTTTTCTGTATTCATTCATATGAGCATGGGATTTTTCTCCTTTATGTTGTTTATTTTGTGTTTCTAGGAATTTATCCATTTTGTTCAGATTGTCTAATATTTTGACATAGAGTTGTTGGTAAGGTTTCCGTGTAATCCTTTGTATTTCTTTGATGTCAATTGTTACTCCTCCTACTTATGATTTTATTTCTTTTATTCTGATTTTATTTATTAAAGAGTGAGAGTCTTTACTCTTTTTTATGATGAGATGCTTAAAGTTGTCAATCTTTAATTTTTTCAAGACATAGCTCTTGGTTGCATAATCTTTTGTAGTTTTTTTAGACTATTTTGTTTAGTTTTGTGCTAATCTTTATTATTTCCTTCATTCTACTCACTTTGGGCTATGTTATTTTTTCAAGTTCATTTAAGTATAAAGTTAGATTGTTTATTTATTTTTTTGCTTCTTTAGATAGACATAATACTATGACTTTCTCTCTTAAGAGTGCTTTCACTGTGTCCCATAGATTTTGGGTTATTGTGTTTTCATTTTCATTTGTTTAATGACATCTTGTGATTTGTTCTTTGATATGATTGTTAAGCCATTTATTGTGTAGTAACATGTTGTTTTACTTCTGTGTCCTTGTATGTTTCTCAGTTTTTTTTCTTGTAATTCATTTCTATATTCATACCATTATGGTCATAGAAGATGCTTCATACAATTTCATCTTCTTAAATTTATTGAGACTTGTTTTATGGTCTAACATGTGATTTATCCTAGAAAATGTCCCATGTGCACCTGAAAAGAATGTATATTCTGCTGCTTTGAGGTGAAATGCTCTGAAGATATCAATTAAATCCATCTGTTCTGGTCTGTCATTTAAGGCTGTCCTATCTTTGTTGATTTTTTGGGGAAGATCTGTCCATGGATATCAGTGGGGTGATAAAAATATCCTACTATGACTGTATCACTGTCAATTTCTCCCTTAGGTCCATCAAGATTTGCTTTACATATTCAGTTGCTCCTATGTTGGATGCATAAATATTTATAAGGGTTATATCCTCTTGTTGGATTGCTCCCTTTATCATTATGTAATGTCTTTCTTTGTTTCTTACTATAGTTTTTCTTTTAAAGTCCATTTTGTTAGACATAAGTATTGCTACCCTAGCTTTTTGTTAAATTTCCATTTCATAAAATATTTTTCCCATACCTTTACTTTTGTCTGTATTTTTTGTTTTGAGGTAGATCTCTTGTAGACAGTATATATATATATTAGTATAATATATATATTAGTCTTGCTTTCTTATTCCTTAAGCTACCCTATGTCTTTTGATTGATACATTTGATCCATTTACATTTGAAGTGATTATTGATAGGTAGATATTTATTTTTTCTTCTTTTCCAAGTGGGAGGAAGGGAGATACAGAGACAAACTTCCGCATGTACCCCTACAAGGACTGACCTGGAAACACCCGTCTGGGGCTGATGCTTTACCCATCTGGGGCCATGCTCGCAACTGAGTTATTTTTAGCACCTGAGGCAGAGGCTCCACAAAGCTATCTTCAGCACCTGGGGCTGATGTGCTAAAACCAATTGAGCCATGGGTGCAAGAAGGAAAAAAAGAGAGGGAGATAGACAGAAGGGGGATGGAGAGCAGTGGAGAAACAGATGGTCACTTCGTCTGTGTGCCCTGACTGTGAATCAAACCTGGAACATCCACATGCTGGGCTAACACTCTACCACTGAGCCAACGGGGCAGGGCCGATAGGTACGTTTTTATTTCCTTTTTTTTTTTTTTTTTACTGTGTTTCTCTTTTCTTCCTCTTCCTCTCCTTCCACCTTCTCCTTTTCCACATTTCTGGTAATACTGATTTGGTAGTAACAAAGTCTCTTACCTTTTTCTTGTCTGGGAAGCTCTTTATTTCTCTTTCCAATTTAAATTATAGCCTTGTTGCGTAAAGTAGTCTTGGGTGTAGGCCCTTGTTTTCATCACTTTGAATATCTCGTGCCAATAACTTTTTATTTATTTATTTATTTTTAGCAAAAGAGACAGAAGGAGAGAGATAGAGAGAAGGACAGACAGAGATAGACAGACAGAAATGGAGAGAGATGAGAAGCATCAATTCTTCATTGCAGCACCTTAGTTTATTGATTGCTTTCTCATATGTGCCTTCACCCCTTGCTCAAACCAGAGACCTTTGGGCTTAAACCAGTGACCATGGGGTCATGTCTATGATCGCACACTTAAGCCAGTGACTCCAGACTCAAGCTTACGAGCCCTTACACAAGCCAGATGAGCCTGTGCTGAAGCCAGCGACCTTGGGGTTTCAAACCTGGATTTTCAGCATCCCAGTTTGATGCTCTATCCACTGTGCCACTGCCTGGTCAAGCTCAGTTGACATTCTAATAGGAGCTTTCTCTTGTGGCATTTAAGATTCTTTCTGTCTTTAATCTTTGTCATTTTATTATGCTGTATGTAGTGGAGGCTTCTTTGGGTCTTTTTTTTTTTTAATACTCTGAGCTTCCTATATGTGTGTGTCTTTTTCCTTCAACAGATTAAGGAACCTTTTAGTCATTATTTCTTCAAATAGGTTCTTGATATTTCTCTCTCTCTCTCTCTCTCTCTCTCTCTCTCTCTCTCTCTCTCTTCTTTATCTGGAACCCCTATGGTGCAAATGTCATGTTTCAGGCCATGCTTAAGAAACCACTGGTTCCTTATACCAGTGTTTTTCAAGCTTTTTACACTTGAGGGATCATTCTGTGGACCAAACATTAAAAAAAAACTCAAAAAAACATTTTCTTTCACTATCCTCATTGTTCTTAATTCTTTTTTCCTTTTTCTGCTATGATTAGGTGTTTTTCTTCTACCTTGTCAACCAAATCACTGATTTGATCCTGCTTTAGCCAACCTACTGTTTATTCCTTCCAGTCTCTTCTTCATTTCTATTTTTTATGGTTTCTGTATCCTTTTTAAGCTGTTGAGCATCCTTATAACCATTACTTTGAGTTCTATGTTTCATAAGTTACTTGTTTCCATTTCATTTAGCTCTTTCTCTGGAGATTTACCCTGTTCTTTCATTTAGAACCTATTTCTTTGTCTCCTTATTTTGGCTGCCTCTTTATGTTTTTATGTATTATATGGAATTGTTATAACTCCCAGTCTTGGTATAGTGGCCTTATGCAGTAGGTATCCTATGGGTTGGAATGGTGCAGTCTTCTTCATCACCTGAGCTGGGTGTTCCAGGAATGTCCCTTGTATGGTTTATGTGGGCCTTCCTGTTGTAATTTGGTCTAGATTGCTATTGGCCCATTTATACATTGAATTGACCTTCAGACTGGCTGACTGTGAAGCTTAACCTTGACCAAGACATGCAAGACATTGTGCAGGTGCTGACCACATGAAGTGGAATCTGTCTCAGCAAGGTTTGGTTCCTGCTGAGATCTCCCTTTGTACATGCTACTGTAATGCTTATTGGATCCTGCTCTGATGTTGTTTAAAGCTGGCCACCTGTTCAATTATCTTTATAATTAATTCTCAGAGGTAATAGTTCTGGGACAAAATGAACATTTTTTATACTTATTATAGTCTGTTATATTACTTGCCTAAAGAGTTTTGCCAACTCAAATTCAAAAAGCATTGTATTACATATCTGATTACTACATAAATAGCTTAGTAGAATACCCCTCCCCACAAATTAGAAGAGTTGAAATGGTATTTTAATTGATTTTATATGCATGTTTATCAATGAGGATAAATTATTTTCACCTTTACAGTATTTGTATTTTCTTGGTTATTGATGATCTAATCATAATTCTTGCCTATATATCTGTTGAGTGTCTTAATATTTTTCTCATAAATCCAAATGTAATCTAAGCATAATACAAGCTTGGGCAAAAGTAAGTTCATAGATATTCAGATGAAAATAATTTAATAATTAATAAGTAAGAACATAACAATATGCTCTGTGTTTTACATACAATTAAAAACCTACTTTTACACCCACCTCCCGTATAATCATTAATTCTTTGCCATCCATAAAAATCTACATATTTTAGGATTTTCCTTTCCGTTATTACCCAGTTTGTCTGGTCTTCATGATAAAGTTACATCTGAAGTTTTGAAACTGCCAATGATTCACAACTTTTAAAATTTTTTTCCAAAGATGAGAAAATTATTACTAATCTCCAGGTCTGAAAAATATTTTACTGTATTGTTCTGCCAACTTTCCTATACTTTGTACTTGTATTTTAACATTTTAATACATTAACAACCACTTTTGGAATATAACCAGTAAAAATTGGAGTGCTAGGTTCCTTATATCCTGAAAATGAGGGAGTGGGCACTACCAGGATATTGCTGAGAAAGAAAGCATCACTACAGCTGACTGGGGAGGGGGCAGACTATTCCTTATCTCAACTGCAGGTAAGGCGAGTGTTATGATATACATCAAGTGACACCAATGTTTGTTCAGGTGTGGAAAGAACTTTTCAAACTACTCTCAGTGAAGATATCTGACCCGCCCAATTATTAAGGGAATGGATGGCTTCGGCCCAAATGAGAGACAAGGGCAAATCGAAAATCCTGGTAAAGTAAGTGATAATTTGAGATAATGGGAGATGTTGACTGTCGAGTAGGGTGAACAGAGAAGAAGTAGAACACACCTAGCCTAACTGCTCTACCATGGGAGATTCAAGGATACAAAATCTGCGTACCAAGGAGCATGGATGACTTGTGCATTTGCAGAACTCGGTGGCCATTGGCATTCCTTTGGCATTTAAAAACATTTTTCTTTAAAGCACTCACTGAAGAACACACATTATATATAGAATTATTTCAAATAATTAAGTAATTTTCTGTGCTTTCCATTTTCTAATATAAACAAATTAAAATTAAAGCAGAGATAATCAAGACTTAAAAAAATATTTACAGTTGTTTAAAACTAGATCAGTTTTTTGAAAGATAAACATTTTCTGCAATGATGCACTCTTAAATTAAGGAGTGTTTAGTCACAGATTGTGCCAGTTACCAGTTTATAAACCCTCAGCTCCAAACTCATGCTGTTCTTCCCTGCACTGTGACACAGAAGCTGGACTTTGTTCACAGTGCTTCTCTATTCCCAGTGAGCACCACATTTGCTTTATCAGGGTAAAGGGTGCTGGAAGAACCATGCAAGTGGCAGAACCCGCTTTCTCTTTTCATGTTTTTGCTGTATGTCTTGGTCATATGGCATGGCTGCCTGAAACCCAACTGCCAGGTGTGGCTTCACTGCTAATGATAGGCAAGCTCAGTGGTACATAGTTTAGCTTCATTCGTATCCCAGCTAGCTGTTTTCAGCTCTCCAGCCCCACTCTGTAACCTTTAGCAGTCTTCACTGACATCCCCTGGACCTCAGCCCCCTCCCTCTCTTCAAAGAGGTCTAGATCTCAGGCTGGAAGAGTGGGACTCCTACAGATTTGTTCCTTCTTCGTGAGTTCTCCTTCAGCCTACAGTTCGTATTTTATTTTCTTACCTTGATGTTCCTGTTTTGGTACACCTTATTAGTTAATGTCTTATGTTTATTTAACAACTCATTATGTTACTTTCCTTTTTAAATAACTGCTTATTAACTCAGTTACAGGTTTTTAAACTTTGTGTATTGGTTTTTGTCTTTGTAGATAGAATAAATGAGAATTTTATAACACTCTTCTGAAAATTAAGTAGAAAAATGCACATAAAACACTTCTTGCCTGACCTGTGGTGGCGCAGTGGATAAAGCATCGACCTGGAAATGCTGAGGTCGCCGGTTCGAAACCCTGGGCTTGCCTGGTCAAGGCACATATGGGAGTTGATGCTTCCAGCTCCTCCCCCCTATCTCTCTCTCCTCTCTGTCTCTCTCTGTCTCTCTCTCCTCTCTAAAATGAATAAATAAATAAAGAATTAAAAAAATGAATAAATAAAAACAAAACAAAAAAAAAAAAACACTTCTTGTAGTTCTTTAGTATAAACTCAGCAGACCTTAATAGTTGTGGTGATTATTGTGGTGATTATAATTGTTGGTGATAAGTACCTCAAGAACCCTTTGGATTAAGATCTTCAGAGTAATCAGTTCATTCCAATGCATTTCTTCCTTCCCCTTTTTCTCCATCCCAACCTCATTTTTAAAAATAAGATCTATTATCTATATATTTGAGAAATTGTAAGCTATATTCTCATCTATCCCTTTTTTAATGTTTTCACCTCCTTTTGTTATTTAGGGTGAAATTATATTGACATTTGCCATGACAGTTTTATGGTTACTTTCAATGACCATAAAACTCACCTGTCTTGCCATCAATCCCTAAAATAGTATAAAAAAAACTACTGTGAGAACTTGATTGTAATTTTAATCTCTTAGTTTTTTTACGAACTCTTCTGTGTACCAGATTATGGACATTTAAAAGGACTCTCTCTAATGTTGGCAGAGTGAAGAAGAGTATAATCTTTCACTCATGGCCATCTTAGTTGTGAAGGGTTTTCTCAAATCTTCAAGGATCATCACAGTTAAGATAAAAATTTAAGCATTCTATTGTTTCAAATTATTTTCTCTTTTTTTAAGGAGTGTTCCTTATGATCATCAATTATTTAATATATAAACTATGCCCTAAAACTTGACTTAAATCCTTTTTTCTTCTCTTAACCAGATGGTAATACATAATGATAGTTTCACTCTTTACCAAGTTGATAAAATGTCAAAGAAAATTTGAATTCACTGAATATTTTTGAGTTGCAAGGAGCCACAAACATACTAGAAGAAATGTCTTAGAAATGTTTACACCTTACTGACTGATTAATCAATCAACGGTGGTCCTTCAGGGAGAGGAATAATTAATGCAAGTCTGTAGGAATCAGTTTTTTCAATGGAAACAATCAGGGTGACCCAATGTCATGTCTGGAAGCGGTTTAGTCATTCTTCTGCTAAATTGACCCATTCCTTGTTTTTTCAGAATCTTTTCCTGTCTTACAGTTTATGTTCCCTCATTTACTTTTGTTTTCTTTTTATTATTTTTTGTAAGTTTGTTTATTTTATGCCTTCCTTATTAACTATTCAGAGTTTTGCAAGTTGCTGTAGAGTTTTTGTTCTTTTTATGCTGAATTTTGCATTTAAGACTGTCTCATGTGCAAAATATAAAAGAATCTCTACCAAGGAGAGAAAAATTCATTATTAATGATACACAGAGGAAATAGATATTTAGAACAGTTTTTAAAAAGTATAGAAACTGGCTGTGCTTCAGATGCCAGCACTATGGTCCCAGACCTAAGAACATTAAAGCAGTTTGCCCTTTCAAGGAGTGTGTTTTAAAAATACTTGAAGTTCTTGAAATGTAAAACAAATAACTTGTAATGAAAAGTTAATAACCAGGTTAATTTATAATGTGACACATTATTTTTCTCTCTCCTTTTTAAATATATTTATTATCTCTTTTTTTTTTAGATTTTATTTTATTGATTTAGAGAGAAGGGACAGAGAGAAAGAAAAAAGCAGAGAGAAGGAGGAATGGGAAACACCAATTCAAGTTGCTTCTTATATGTGCTTTGACCAGGCAAGCCACGGGTCTTGAACCGGCAACCTCAGCATTTCAGGTTGACACTTTATTTACTGTGCTACCACAGGTTAAGCTCTTTCTCCTTCTTTCTCTCTGTTTTCCTGCCTATCTCTCTCCTTCAACTTTCTACTCTCTTTTCTCTTTTTTTTCCTATGTATGTTATGAATACTAATATAGGAAAAAGAGAAATCAATGATATAAAGTCACTAATTGGGGTCAACTGGCATATTTCCAGAAAGTAGATGTTTCCTTTGAAATATAGTTATTACTGCTTATTAGTAGAAAAATAAGGGAAAGGAAATATACTTTCTTCTATTTCTTAGCCATAGACTATCTTTAATGTTAACTTTACATACTAATAGTATTAGGGACACATGGAGTCAAAATAAACAAAGTCTACTCAGATTTTTAGAAATAATGCATAATTTATCTTTAGATGTAGGCATTCAACACATGTCTGTACCCAATTTTAACTACATTTCATAGTATTTTGGTTATGTACTTTGGGTAATTTGAGTGATCACTGAATAATTCATTTTGATTTCAATTATTTGCTTTTATGAATTTTTACTTTTATCTTTATTTTCCATTTTGGTTCCTTTGACTCACTGTTCTGTTTTGGACTCTTCTTTTCCCCTTGGCATGTACTAAGAGTTCATTCACTTTATTACACTTTTCTCTCCTTGTTCCTATTCTCTTTCCCTTGGGATTTTTTAGTGAATGAGCATGCCTCATGCTCTATAATAATATTTCATTGCAAATTTAATTATATCTATCTGTGAAGACTGAGCCAAAAAAGCAAAAATCCTGATAGACTTGTCGATGTGGAATTGGTCTTAATGTAGTATTTTCATATCAGATCTTTTTTAATTATAAGAATCAATAGCTCCTGATTTTGGTGTGCTAAGTAGAGATGTAGTGATGGGAGTTCTGATTTTAATCAGATCTCCTTCATCTCTACTTTAGATGATAGACATTCTTTGTTTCACTTCAAGGTTATTTTCTTTTGGCTAAAAGAATTATAAGACTGCCTGACCAGGTGGTGGTGCAGTGGATAGAGCGTCGGACTGGGATGTGGAGGACCCAGGTCGGACCCTGAGGTCGCCAGCTTGAGCACGAGGTTATCTGGTTTAAGCAAAGCTCACCAGTTTGAGCCCAAGGTCACTGGCTCAAGCAAAGGGTCACTTGGTCTGCTGTAGGCCCCCAGTCAAGGCATATATGAGAAATCAACCAATGAATAACTAAGGAACCACAACAAAGAGTTGATGTTTCTCATCTCTCTTCCTTCCTGTCTGTCCCTATCCGTCCCTCTCTCTGTCTCTTCCACACACAAAATAATAATAATAATAATAATTGTAAGACTACTTCATCTTTCTTCATCTTTCCAGGGCAGATTAAAATATATATATATATATATATATATATATATATATATATATATATATATATATAGAAAAGAAAGAAAATTATAAGAAAGGCCACAATTAATTTCTTGTTTAGAGAATATGTAACACATAATGTTAGAAGATTTGGGGTTAGTTTACTCACTATTTTAGGAAATTATAAATATTCTGAAAACAAAAGAATAAAGGTTTTTTTTGTTTTGTCTTCCTCTGATATGCTTACTTTTAAATTTATTTCATGCTCATTTAAGAGGGGAGAACATTTCTATCATTAATACAACAATCAGAATTTTGAGTGTCCTGAAATTTTTTCCAAACTTGTCATGGGCTGTGAGTTCTATGACTTTCCTAAGACACCCTGAGAAAGAAGAGCATAGTCTGGACAAACGCAGCTAGACAAATGTTGACAAAAATAGCCCGAATGTCTGTGCTTGTCTTCTTATCAGCACCTGCCAGCCCTGCTCTCTCTTTGTTCCTTTGGGACTCTTATTAGTCCCTTCTCAGATTGGCTTCTATATTTAAGTGTGACTTTCAGTGAGTCTAGGCCTCTGATTTTACTCCAAACCATAGACTTGAGCATGCCAGCTCTTTTTACTCAAGTATCTGAGATATATCAGATTGCTTTAGGCTCCACTACTGTAGTATGGGCTCAGAAAATTGTGAGGGAGCCCAGTTAAAGATCTGGTCTAAAACAAGAAGGGATACGTTGTTCAATTTAGTACATCACTTCCTTTCTGTGTAAACCTATGGGAAACATTGCTTATACAAGACTGCTCTGCTGTCCAAATATTATACATTTTTAATAATATAGTTCTTAATAAAAACACCCTGTTTTTTTCCATTCTAGAATCCTCTTTTATTTATTAAATATTTAATAAGTTTTTAGTAAATATCATGCACTGTGCAAAGTAATATGTACACAGCGGTGAACTAAACAGCTAAATTTTTTACTTCATTAGTGCTTTTGCATCCCCTTTGTGAAATCTTCCTTCTAATCTAATTAATTATAGTTGGAGATTTATTGAATATATAGAGCTTTTCTCTGGTTCACAACTCTGGTCACAATTATAATTAAGTCATTATATATTCAGTAGTTTCACATCTTTGTCTTCTGGTAGAATATTGAGTTTGTGTAAATAACACTACATCAGTCTTTATTTCCTCTTTATCCCCACTTGCTAGCCCATAGCCTTGAAAACAGTAGTATTCAACAAATATGTGGTGAATGATTAGATGGCTCCTTCAGCCTGTGGTTAGTGAGGCTTAAATTCATGATCAGTATAAATACTTGCTAAAGTATTGCTGCTGTCCAACCTAATGTACAGAAATAGAATTTTCTCAATCTCAATCTCTAGGCAGGATACACTTTAATTTGGTGACCAAAGAGTAAAATCTTGGCCAATACTCAGTTATTAAAATTGTTAAAATTGGCCTGACCTGCGGTGGCGCAGTGGGTAAAGGCATCGACCTGGAACACTGAGGTCGTGGGTTTGAAACCCCGGGCTTCCCTGGTCAAGGCACATATGGGAGTTGATGCTTTCTGCTCCTCCCTCCCTTCTCTCTCTGTCTCTGTCTCTCTCTCTCTAAAATGAATAAATAAAATCTAAAAAAAAATTTAATAAAAAAAATTGTTAAAATTGAGTTCCAAAAAGACAGTGGAAACAGGTTCTATTAACCCAGCGCACCTTATCTCACACAAGAAAGATTCAACAAATGAACCTCTTGTGGAGGGAAGCATCCCCAACTTAAGAGAAACTAGATGTTCACACTAGTCTCCACACCATTCATGTATATTCTGTGGCAGAGAGGGTGTTGAATCTTATTTCCACGCTTTGTAGGACCCTGAAAAACTGTTTCTGTCCTGTTCAATCAAAGGAAGAAAGACATTTAATTAGCATTGTGGTAGAGATAATTGTCCACCAAAGACATCTATGTTCCAAACCCTAAAACATTTTTATATGTAGGATTACATGGTAAAGAGGAGATAAGGTGTAATTAAGGTTGTAGGATATAATTATGGTTGCTAATCAGCTGACCTGTAGATGAAAAGATTATTCTGGATTATCCAGGTATGTTAAATGTAATCATAAGTATCCTCATTAGTGGAAGAGGGAGGCAGAAGAAAGAGAACCAGGGACGTGGGAGTGTGACAAGCACTGAGATTATTGCTGTTTTTGAAGAAAGAGAGACGGGTCTATGAGCTAAAGAATATGGGTAGTCTCTAGTGGTTAGAAAGGTTAGGAAACAGATTCTCACTTAGGGCCACCAGAATAAAAATAGAATATGATTAAACCAGTGACTCTAGTCTCTGTCCTCTTAATGGCATTTCCTGAATATGTTTAATATAGCACTTTTCATTTGAATTTTTTCCATGTGTCTTTCTAATTAAACTGTGAGCAACTTGAGAGAAAGCATAATTTCTTATTTATTACTGCTTCCCTGGCACTTAGTATAGTGCCTGGCACAGTGTAGGTCCTACTTAGTCACTGTTTGAGAAACGATGCTAAACTCCATGTTGGCACTTCAGATAATGGGAAAATTGATATGGGTTAGAATGCTAACAGAAGCTTCTTGAAGAAAAGGAAGAGTTAGAGACGGCTCCTGAGGGAAGTGGGTAAACACTTCAGCCATCAAACCTATATGGATGAAGGAAAGAAGGCAGCATGAGTTTAGCTATTTGCAGGGAAGACATAAATGACAAAAGTGTAATGAGAATAGAAAGTTTATGTTGACAATATAAGGTTTTGCTATAGTATTGATACCATTTGAATTACTTAATATTTATTGTGCAAAAAGACTATTCTGTTTCTCCTTTCTGACCCTTTTGAAGTCTTGGTGTTTACTTTTCTGCAAGTTCCACCTATTAAATATTTTAGTGCATGCTCAAATTATGTATATAAATCCCATTTCAGCTATTTCATTTGGGAGAACATATTCCTTGTTGAAAGCTAACTTACTCAGTTATTCAACTGTGGCCATATCTCGTTAGTTGTTTTTAGGTGAATTCTTAAAATTTTTGGTAAAATATAATCTGTAAATGCTTTAAGGAAAAAAAATAAAGTTAATTATAAACCAATAATGTTTTGAGGTTCATATACTAGCCTTTAAAACTTTTTATATGTTAAGAATTAAGATGTAACTATAGCTATTCTGTTCTGTCAATAGGCATTTTATTAGTGAATACTGAAGATCAACTTTTTAAAACATTTTCAAGTATTATGTGTACAGTGGGGTATTATTAATTTTTTTTTTTACCATTTCCTGGATTAAAAAAGTAACAAAACAAAGCAAGTTGAAACATACATCTTCCTTGGTGTAGTGTTTATAGATGTCTTTCTTACACTGTGGCATCTGCCAGAACTGTTTCTTTCTCTTCTACACACTAACTCCATTCTTCCTTTGATTCTCACACTAGCCATCACTTTCTCCATAGAAGCCTTCTCTGAAAGGCCACATTCCCTCTCACCAAAAGCTTGCATGGCCAAGGAGACTGTCTGTCATGAACCCTGAGTTTATGACTATAGGAGCAAATGTTACATCCTTTGTTGAATTGCTGGTTAACTTGTACATAGACTCAAATGACATTCATTTTTATGTCATCAACATCTACCTCGTACATTATCTGAAACACATTAAGCATTCAAAACTATTGTTGAATGAATAACACAGTATTGATTGAGCAAATTTTGGGAACAGTAAAAAAGAATTCTGACTAAATTATTGGTCATGATGCAAGTTACAATAAAGAATAAGAATAAAAACAAAGAACTTAGCATAAAATATTATTTATTATTTGTAATTTTTTTTTTGGTATTTTTTTTTTTTTCTGAAGCTGGAAACAGGGAGAGACAGTCAGACAGACTCCCGCATGCGCCCGACCGGGATCCACCCGGCACGCCCACCATGGGGCGATGCTCTGCCCACCAGGGGGCGATGCTCTGCCCATCCTGGGCGTCGCCATGTTGCGACCAGAGCCACTCTAGCGCCTGAGGCAGAGGCCACAGAGCCATCCCCAGCGCCCGGGCCATCTTTGCTCCAATGGAGCCTTGGCTGCGGGAGGGGAAGAGAGAGACAGAGAGGAAAGCGCGGCGGAGGGGTGGAGAAGCAAATGGGCACTTCTCCTGTGTGCCCTGGCCGGGAATTGAACCCGGGTCCTCCGCACGCTAGGCCAACGCTCTTCCGCTGAGCCAACCGGCCAGGGCTTTTTTTGGTATTTTTATGAAGCTAGAAACGGGGAGAGACAGTCAGACAGACTACCTACCGCATGTGCCCGACCGGGATCCACCCGGCATGCCCACCAGGGGGCGACGCTCTGCCCACCAGGGGGCGATGCTCTGCCCCTCCGGGGCATCCCTCTGCCGCGACCGGAGCCATTCTAGCGCCTGGGGCAGAGGCCAAGGAGCCATCCCCAGCGCCCGGGCCATCTTTGCTCCAATGGAGCCTCGGCTGCGGGAGGGGAAGAGAGAGACAGAGAGGAAGGAGAGAGGGAGGGGTGGAGAAGCAGATGGGCGCTTCTCCTGTGTGCCCTGGCTGGGAATCGAACCCGGGACTTCTGCACGCCAGGCCGATGCTCTACCACTTAGCCAACCGGCCAGGGCCATTATTTATAAATTTTAAGGACATGGACTACATTTGGGATTAAGGATCATCTCCAGCCATTGTATGTTTCCAGCTGCTGAAGCACATTTGGCAGTTTCTTGAATTATTCAGGTTGTAAGTTAGTATACTTAGTTAAGTTTTGTTTAACTAAGTCTGAATCAGATATTACTTTTTATACCTACATAACTTATTCTCAAATAAAAAGTGTGCAGAACTGATAGGAAGAAAATAACTTTTCTGATGTTCTGAGAGACTACTCGAATATAAAATACACCTTTTTTTTTGGAAATAAATATTAAATCTAGTAATATATCAATTTTCTCTAAACAAAACTGTAAATTAAATGTAATCCTATTCAGCTCTGGCCAGATAGCTCAATTGGTTAGAAAGTTGTTCTGAACTGCAGAGGTTGCTAGTTCAATCCTTGGTCAGAGCACAGTACAGAAACAGATTGATGTTCCTATCTCTCCTTCTCTCTCTTTTCTTCTCTCACTAATGTTAATAATAAAATTTTTTTTTAGAAAATGTAATCCTAATCAAATATCTTTTAGAATTTTTTGGTATTTGAAAAAATGCTTATATGACCAAATCCATATGTGATGGTATTTAAGAAAATTATGATAAAGAGTGATGACAGAGTTGTTTTTTTTAATTATAGAATATATTGTCTCATAAAGCTACAGAAAAGAAAGCAGTGTGGTAGTAGTACACATGGAGATGAAACAATATGGGGATATCATGAGAAAGATAACATTTTAAATAAATGGTTGAAAATATGCAACATTTAATAAATAATGCTTAGACAACTAACTAATTTTTGGGAAAATAAACTAAGATTTGAGTCCAACCTCCATTCTTACAACTTTAAAATAAATACCAGGTAGTGAAATGCTATGTTTATTAATTTTTTATATTTACTGTATTAAATATTGTTCTCAAATTGCACATGGATTTTTTCACTATCTTACCCTTGTCTGCAAAAGAACCATTTTTAATGGCCTGATCCATGCACAATTTTCTCATGCTTATATAAATATGCACTAACCCTTATAAATGGTGCTTTGATTTTTGCAATTGTTGGTTTTTATTAAAATAAGACCATTTAGTACACATTATATTGAAATTTTTTGTCTTCTTAACAGTATATATTGGATATTCTTCCATGTGAATAGCTATTGATTAGACACATATTTAATAACTGTTCGATATCTCATTGAGTAAAAGCTACACCATTGATTCAATTATTTGCCTACACTTGTCTATTTTGTCTTTTTTCTGTATTAATTTTTCTGGATGATTCTGCCACACATATCCATATTTGTGTGTTCACACGTGTGTGCTTGTTTTTTTAAATATTAATTCTTGTATTTCTGTGGGAATGCATCCTAAACTTGGCAAATTTAAAACTTCCATTCACTATTAATACATATTTCCAGACTAGTCTCTAAAATATTTGTAGCAACGTGACCTTTGGTTAATAATGAATTAGGAGGTATATTTATCCATGTTCCTACTAGCACTGACTGTTGTATCTTAACTTTTTGCCAGTCTGATGGTTTAAAAACAAACCTTATTGTTCCTTTTATTTTCATTTTCCCCAGGCTCTGAATGAATTTAGGATTTCACAGATTATTTAGATTTCTACTTCTATGACATAGTTATTCACACCATTTATTGATTTTTATTTACTTTTTGGCTTTTTCTTCTCAATTTATAGTCATTTGGTGGTGGTAGGATATATTGACCATTTATATGTCCCATACTTTGCCAGTATTTTTCTAATTTTATCATGTCTTTTAACTTTGTTTATAACATATTTATTATACCCATTTTATTTCTTTGTATTACAAATATATCTGTATTTTATGTTTATACATTTTGGGTTTATTATCTTTGTAGAAAATTTTTGACATTGAAAATTTACACTAATAATCTAACTTTTCTTCTAACATAGAGCACCTCAGTAAAACAAATAGTGGCTTTCACAATTAAATTACTGCCTCACTCCTTCAATTAACAAAAAACCTAACATACTAACTAGTCAATTAATTAGAAATTCAATATATTTGCATACTTTAAAACATCTATATTAATGATACTATAATTTGAGCATAATTCTGTTCTAATAAATGTTTATAACCATTCCTCAAAACAAAATAGAATCTTATTCTTTAAGCCTGAGAAAATAATGTTTTCAATAACACTCAGGCTTTCTTTCATTTAATTAATTGTTAAGATGACCAATTCTCAAATGCTAATGCACTAACATCAACAACAAATTTATAGAGATATAAACATAGAGATGCAAAGAAATATAGAAGAAATTGTAGGATTTTGTTTAAAAGACCAAGTTTGAATTTCTGTTACCCATTTCTCTGAATATGAAAGAAAGTTCTTTAATTTTATGCTGTGGATATTTAAATACAGTTTCTCTGAGATATACTATTGAGGATTTTCACAGGATTTATTTCACATTTGAGAGCAACACTGTTATAGCTCTTCTAGATCTAGGCCACAGCTGTTCACTCAGCTATAGTTTGGCACTTTCTTTAATTTTTATGTTGTGCTTTTCTTAATTCTTGAACCACTATCTGCTTTATTTATTTATTTTTTGGGGGGGGCTATAATTGTTTATTTTTGAAAACCATTTCTTTCTTATCAGCTGATTTAGTCATACAGAATTTTCTATAAAATTAACATAAAGCCAAAAATGCCATGTGTAGTTGAATGCATTTATGCTTACATTTTTTTATAAATAAATTTTTATTTTAATGGGGTGACATAAATAAATCAGGGTACATATATTCAAAGAAAACATTTCCAGGTTATCTTGTCATTTAGTTCTGTTGCATACCCATCACCCAAAGAGAGATCGTCCTACATCACCCTCTATCCAGTTTTTTTTGTACCCCCACTCCCCCTCCCCCTCTCTCTCCTTCCCTCCCCCCACTCCCTGTAACCACCACACTCTTGTCCATGTCTCTTAGTCTCGCTTTTAGGTCCCACCAATGTATGGAATCCTGCAGTTCTTGTTTTTTTCTGACTCACTTATTTCACTCCACATAATGTTATCAAGATTCCACCATTCTGCTGTAAGTGATCCGATGTCATCATTTCTTCTAGCTGAATAGTATACCATCGTGTATATGTGTCCCATCTTCTTTATCCAGTCTTCTATTTTTTTTGTACAGTGATTAAAAGCCTTTAAGCAAACTCTTGGCCATACAGCAAGAATCCATAAAAGAGTAGTGTCCTTAACATGTTCACCAAGTCCAAGTTGACCTCATCACCATGCCAAATCCCTGAAAAATGCAACCCAACCACATTTCAGTCTGTTAGGAGCTGTCACAGGGAGAAGGAGTCCAGGAAAAGTCCACATCCAGGAAAAATCCACATGGTACTGGAATTGTTGTCACCATTCTATACTTTGCAGCTCATGTCCAAGTCCCAATGACTGCTGCTTCTAGCTGGTTATGGTTCAGGTAGACTGGAAAAGCCATTTGCAACATGCGTGGATATGGAGCTCTGTTCTTCTCTGCCTGGAGAGATGAGACCAGGTTGCTTTTCCCTGGAGCTCTGTGACTGTGCCATGGTAAAGTGAACCTTGGGATACACTAAGCTGGGTGGCAAAGGTAGATTCATAATAGAAGTTGGCAAAAGGGGGAAAGAGAGCTCTAAATTAGGAGTAGGTTCCAGCCTAAAATATGAGTGGGGCATTGAGGTAGGAGGAATAAAGGAAACACTATATATTAAGCAAAGCAGCATAAAATAGGACTATCAACACCCACAACAGAGATCTTTGAGGGAAGAATAAAAAACCTGACTATTCAGGCAAAACATAGTTAAGTGGCCCTTGTGCAAATGAGATCAGTTTACCTGCTTCTTGGAAGAAATACCCTAGGCTCGTCCACAGTGTCATAGATGGGGCCGACAGCCCTGAGCACCTTCAGCCTTCAGCGGCAAACCCCAGCTTTCTGGGCAAGGTTAGGTCATATGTGGCTGGAGCAGGGCTGGAAGAGACTGAACCCTCCCTTAGAGGAGCAAAGGGGAAGCCTACCTTCCAGTGTCCCTGTTTCTTCACAGTAGAGGCATGTAAGCCTGGCAGGCATTAGCTCAATGACCTTCCTTTCCACTATTGAAGGAGGACCCAGATGGCATCCTATGAGACCCCTTTGGGGTGTTGGAGCCTTTAAGGGTGTATCCTAAAAGCTGGTAGTTCCCCTGATCTCTATTGGGCTTTTTCTGCCTCTAGGTATCTTAAAAGTCATGCTCAGAAGATCTTGCTGAGGGGTTTGAGGATCCCCATCCGCCTATATAAATCTTTTCCATATATCTGGAGCTATTTGGAAAAAGGCAAAACAGTGTTATTAGCTGGATCAAATAAAGAAGGTAGTAGTTTGCAGGTGAAAAAGATTTGGTGTCTCCTGTTCATCAGCATTCCAAAGAAATGTAAAATTTTTTTTAAGTAAAAAACATGATATGGTAGACCCGTAGGATTTCCAGGATATGGCTACCCCCTCTTAATTTTTTTTTTAAATTGATCTTAAAATGTTTGCTGAGTACACTTTAATAATACCTTAACTTTAAAGATTGTAAGCATGACAAAATACAGTAAATGCTTTTACTCCATATGCAGGAGCATATTCAGTTTAGCCAGTTTAGGAAATCCAATAATAGAACAATGCATACAGACAATGAGCTATAACATGTTTAGCAGCCTCTCCTGTTCTGACAGAGGTTACTATAGATCCGGAATATGTATCCACTGTAATGTGGACATACGACTGTTTACCAAATGAAGGTATATGAGTAACATCCATCTGCCAAAGTTGTCCTGGTAGGGGTCCTTGAGGGTTAACTCCAAATGAAGGGGCAATATAGGACCCCTTGGACAGGATTTCCCAATCTGCCGTGCTGCTTCCCGAGAATGTTGAAACTGTTTACACCAGGTTGCAGTTTTCTGGTGATAAATAGTATGAGACTGACTTGCTCGGTCTGTCATGGTTGCTCCACATAATTTTTTTTTTCAGTAACTTGATCAACAAGGTCATTCCTAGGCCCTGGCTGGTTGGCTCAGTGGTAGAGCATTGGCCTTGTGTGCAGGATTCCCGGGTTTGATTCCCAGTCAGAGCACACAGAAGAAGCGCCCATCTACTTCTCTACCCCTCCCCCTCTCCTTCCTCTCTGTCTCTCTCTTCCCCTCCCGCAGCCAAGGCTCCACCGGAGCAAAGCCATCCCGGGCAATAAGGATGGCCCCATGGCCTCTGCCTCAGGTGCTAGAATGGCTCTGGTTGCAACAGAGCAACACCCCAGATGGGCAGAGCATTCCCCCCTGGTAGGCATGCCAAGTGGATTCCGGTCAGGCACATGAGGGAGTCTGTCTGACTGCCTCCCCATTTCCATCTTCAGAAAAATACAAAAAATAAGTAAATAAAAGAAAAAATACAACCAAAAAAAGAAAAAAAAAAGAAGAAGAAAAAAAGGGCATTCCCTTTGCTAAAGCTCCAGGGAGCATGGAGTGAACTTGAGTATGTCCTATGAAACATGGAGCTCTATGTTGACATATAAGTTTTTGAAGAAGGAGGAACTGCTGAAATAGTTCATCAGCATTTTTCCCTAAGACAGCAGTCTTTATAGTGGAAAAACCATACGTAAATATTTACTGTCTGTCTATAGATTAAAGGGGGAATATGGCAAATGCTGAAAAGCCATGGTCTTTGTGCCTCTCCCCTCCCCAACCCCCTCCCTCTCCTCCCCCCACCCTGTAACCCCAACACTGTTGTCCATGTCTCTGAGTCTCATCCCACTGTCTGCTTTTAACTGACACAGGCAGTGTTAAGCATAAAGTACTTAACGGAGAGCTTCTGTTCAACTTCTAAAGACTATGGAGAATGTTATTTTCTGCTAAGTTAAAAAAATTAGTATATCTGAGGATATTCAGAACTCACTGAAAGGTGGTTGACACAGCAGAAAATTAGTTGCAGTGGGTTCTGTTTACACTGATAAGATGCTCACATTTGGTTTGCAGAGGCAGAGACTAGGGTTTCAGGTTGTGGTAATGGATTGAGAGCTGGAGGATTAGAACCCGTAGGCAGGGCTGAGTGAATGCATTTCTTTTTTTTTTTTTTTTTTTTTTTTTTTTTTTCGAAGCTGGAAATGGGGAGAGACAGTCAGACAGACTCCCGTATGCGCCTGACCAGGATCCACCTGGCACGCCCACCAGGGGCTACGCTCTGCCCACCAGGGGGTGATGCTCTGCCCCTCCGGAGCGTCGCTCTGCCGGGACCAGAGCCACTCTAGCACCTGGGGCAGAGGCCAAGAAGCCATCCCCAGCGCCCGGGCCATCTTTGCTCCAATGGAGCTTTGGCTGCGGGAGGGGAAGAGAGAGACAGAGAGGAAGGAGGGGGTGGGGGTAGAGAAGCAAATGGGCGCTTCTCCTATATGCCCTGGCCAGGAATCAAACCCGGGTCCCCCGCACGCCAGGCCGATGCTCTACCGCTGAGCCAACCGGCCAGGGCGAATGCATTTCTAAGACTCAAGGTTCAGTAAAGTCTAGAGTCACAAGAGAGAAGTCATCTAAAAGAAAATTGAGAAATCATTAAGTTGAAAATCCTCCAAATAATAGAAAAGCTTAAAATATAAGTGCCTAAAGTTAGAGTAGAAATCTAATTTGCACAATGCTTAAAATAAACAAAAACAAATAAAAAACAAAACCGCAACCCTAGGATCCGGGGATACACTACCAATGACAGAGATTGCAAATAGGGCCACTAGGATGGATCAGAGGCAAATATTTAGAATATTTGTCCAGGCTCTGGCTTTATAGCTTGTTTCAGTGGTTCTCAAACTTTTTGAAGTCAGGGTGCACACTATATACAAATTTCTGAGAAATATGTCATAATAATTAAGTCAAATATTAAAAATATGTATATAAAGTCCAAGTGTGCTTTTATGGTAATTAAACAAAATAAATATGACAATTAAATTTATTCTGACATTAAAAAACATTTTTATGTTATATGTTTTGAGTTATGCTTCTTAGAATTCATTTTAAAAGGGTTAAAAATTAAAAATGACAAAAAGGTTATCTTTATATATATGTAGATACATTCTTAGTAAGATTTAGTAAATTCAGCAGGTCCTGGCACAAATGTGTTAAGTTTTTTCATTCTTGTGTTTATGAGAAACATGAGCCTGATGTGTCCTAGTGACTTCTTCAATGTTTGGGCATATATTTGAGAGGCAAACTCTTATTTCTTCATCAATAGATTGAAGAATTCCTCTTTCTTTACTCTTAATTGTGTTGAGTGCAGAAAACCCCACCATACATATTATCTTAACTTTACACCACACAAAGGATAGAAGAAACTTGCCTCCAGTCTTTCCAGTGAACATGGGGAGTAGTGTAAACAATCGAGCACACAGCTTAACAGCCTTTTGCAACCTAATCAGGCAAGTGAGGTGGGGGGTTGGGCAGACTCTCCATTTACAGCCAATTCCCACACCTCTGTCCCCAAAAAATCTAAACTCCAAAAACTGTTGGATTTTTGGTTCCCAACAGGCACATATTTCTCTGAAATACCATAGGGCGCACCTGGAAATCTTCTAGGGCACACCAGTGTGTCCTGGTGTATACTTCAAGAACCACTGGATTGTTTTAGTGGTTTAAGGATGATGAGGCAAGGTTGTCATTTCTTCTTTTCCTTCCTGAAAATTTCCCAAAAGCAATAAGAAATTACAAATACAAAATTAACAAATCAACTTTTGTGAAGCTAAGAGACAACTCAGCTCTCAAAATAGAACTGGATGGGAGGGTTGACCAAGCCTGTAAGGACTGAGCAGGAGACCCTGTAGGCAGAGGAGGAGAAGGCCACCATCTCTGTGACCTCGGGAAGAGGGGGCACTCATGATCAGGAACCAGGGCTGCTCCCTGAGACGCCAAACCCTAATTTTTTGTCTACAACAGCATGAGCAAGTTGCTTGCCTGTTCTTGTAGTTGAAATGCTCCTCAATCAAGTTCAATGCTTAAAAGCAGATGAGAAAGGGCTTTTGGAGAAATTATACAAGCTATATCTGGAGAGTTCCCTCTGTCTCTTTGGCAACAGGGAAGCAGAGTATTTGAGCACTGCACACAACTCCAGGGCAGCTGTTGCACACACACAAAAACCTAGGTCAGAGAAAAAATTTTGCTTGCTGGAAGCATAACCTTCACCCATCTCCAAATATTTAGCTGGGGCCAATTAAGTGCTTTATAACTAGAGAGAATGAAATAAGAGTTTACAATATTCTATAGACTCAATCATGATTTTAAACAATCCAAATACCAAAATATCTAAAATTACTGTAATTATAACCTTTAATCTGGTATTTGTCACAATATGAATATACTTTCAGTTCAAAATGTTTTAATATCTTCAAGTGAATATAAATATTCTCACAATATTATTGAATATGGATTTTTCCATAATAAAGAAAACTTTATATTTGTGTGTGTGTGTGTTTGTGTATACTCTTTGAAAATACCTAGTTAAAAATCCAAGCAAATATGATTTTATAAAGCATCTATTATTATTTATGGATAAAAAGACAAATTAAATGAAAAATAAAAAAAATGCTTTCTTTGATAGCTCAAGTCTCCATGATCATGTCTCCATTCAAAAATATTTAAGTGCCTATCCTACATATGTTCGAGGAAATAGAAAAATGCAATACTATCCTTGGCTTCAAATAGCTCACAACTTGAGAAATTAAGGTGTTTGTATACATATATATACATTCTTGAAAAGGATGATGTTTAAATATCAATGTAAGATCTCTCATACAGTGGTATAAGAAAAGGGATTAAGGTATACTCATAATTTTAACCACCATGTTCTTCACTCCAGGCAGTTTAGTGTACTTATTTTCTTTTCTTTTTAAAAATGTTATTTGAGTCAAGCAAATTAGAATGATCATGTTTCATTGAAGCTAAGATGTCATTCTTTTGTGGTAACAGGTACCACAGTGTCAGAGATGGTAAAATGTGGGGGAAAATGTTCATCTAGAAATACAGCATTAAGGTTCTTGCACCTGAAACTTTCCTTATGCTGGCACAGTGTATAGCCAATAGTGGAGTCTTGGACCATTTGTTGACTGAAGTGATTAACTGCTTTCTTATCTGGTCCAGTTCACACAACTGCACTGCCTTTAAATGTATCAGGTATTGTTAACATTTCACAGTAGTCACTCAGCCTGTATGAAATGGAGGACTGACTATAACCAATGTTTTCTTGACACAGTGATGGAACAGAGACCACGTTGTTTCTGAACAAGAAATAACTTGTTAAATATAGAGTTTCTTTTTAAAACACACATATATTTGCTGAATGTGCTTTTAAAATTATGAGTAATAAACAGCCAAACTCTCATTTCACAAATTTTTGATAGTGTATGCAATTTCTGTGGCTTCCTATTGTCTTGAAATATTAAATAATTTAACATTTTCCATTAAGTGTGTGGTTCAAGGAGATATAATTTATAGTTACTACTAGGAACTAATGCAAAAGAAAAAAATTTGTAAGGCTTCTTTTTAAAAGGTTATAACAAATGGAAAAAATCATACTAGTTTTAAATCATTTTGTAGTTAGATTTATATAAAATCCCTAGTAGGTAAATATTTGTTTATTATATTTGAAGGCCAACTTGTTCAATAGTACTATTTATGTATTTAAACTGACAGCTTGGTAACACCTTTCTTATTAAATAGTTCAAAACCCAGAATAACTAATAATGCGTTATAATCCAGTTGCTTTCTACAATTTGTATATGTAGCTTAATAATATAAAAATAGATTTTTTTTGGACTGTGATTGAATTAAATAACTCAGTTCTCTATCACTTCACGATGAGTGTGTGGGCTTTCTTACAAAAGTGTCAATTGTTGGTAATATGCTGTTAGGTTACAAACATGATATCTGAGTATTTATACTTTAAAATTCTGCAGCAAAACTAAATGGAGCAAGTAAAAAACACAAATATATATATTTAAAGATAAAGAAACTTATAATTTGATACTGGCTGTGATTTTATTTCAAAATATGTTTCTTTTTAAAAAATTTTATTTAGAAAATTAAATTTAACGGGGTGACATTGATCAATAAAAGTACATAGGTTTCAGGTAAACATTTCTATGGCATTTGAATTGTTCATTATGTTGTATACCCTACGCCTAATTATTTTTTGTCACCTTATATTTGTCTCTCTTTACACCTTACACCATCCTCTCTCTCACCCTCTCCATGTGCCCCTTCCCCCTGGTAACTACTTCACTTTTCTCTGTGTCCTTGAGTCTCAATTTTATATCCCACCTATGTGTGAAATTGTACAGTTTTTAGCTTTCTCTGATTTATTTATTTCACTCAGTATAATGTTCTCAAGGTCCATCCATGTTGTTGTAAATGTCACTATGTCATTATTTCTTATTGCTCAATAGTATTCCATTCTATATATGTACCACATCTTCTTTATCCAGTCATCTATTGTGGGACATTTGGGTTGTTTCCATGTCTTGGCTACTGTGAATAATGCTATGATGAACATTGGGGTGTATATGTCTTTACTTACCAATGTTTTCTAATTATGGGGGTAGATACCCAGTAGAGGGATTGCTGGGTCACATGGCAGTTCACTTTTTAGTTTTTTCAGAAACAACCATACTTTCTTCCATAATGGTTGTACTAATTTGTATTCCCACCAGCAGTGAATGAGGGTTTCTTTTTCTCCACAGCCTCTCCAACACTTGTTAATACCTGTCTTGTTGATAACAGCCAATCTAACAGGTATGAGCTGGTATTTCATTGTAGTTTTGATTTGCATTTCTCGAATACATAGCTAGTGAAGATGAACATCTTTTCATACACTTGTTGGCCATTTATATGTCCTCTTGGAAGAAGTGTCTGTTCAGGTTATTTCCATTTTGTAATTGGATTATTTGCTTGTTTGTTTGTGAGCTTTGTGAGTTCTTTATATATTTTGTATATTAACCCCTTATCAGAGCTGTTGTTTGCAAATATCATCTCTCATTTAGTTGGCTTCCTTTTGTTGTGTTGTCAGTTTATTTTGCTGTGCAGAAGGGTTTTGTTGTTGTTACATGGACAGAGAGAGACAGAGAAAGAAACAGACAGACTGGGAGAGATAGAGATGATAAGTATCAATTTTTCGTTGTGGCATCTTAGTTTCTCATTGATTGCTTTCTCATATGTGCCTTGACTGGGGAGCTACATCAGACTGAGTGACCCCTTTCTCAATCCAGTGACTTTGGACTCAAGCTGGTGATTCTTGCTCCAACTAGATGAGCCCGCACTCAGGCTGGAAACATCGGGGTTTTGAACTTGGGTCCTCTGTGTCCCATTCCAACACTCTATCCATTGTACCACTGCCTGGTCAGGCTAGTTTGATATAGTCCAATTTATTATTTTTGCTTTTACTTCCCTTGCCTTTGGAGTAAAATTCATAAACTGTTCTCTATGTCCAAGGTCCAAGAGTTTAGTACCTATATTTTATTCTATGTAATTTATTGTTTCAGATCTTATATTCAGATGTTTGATCCATTTTGAATTAATTTTGGGGCATGGGAACAAACTGCAGTAAAATTTCATTCTTTTGCATGTGGCTTTCCAATTTTCACAGTACCATTTATTTAAGAGGCTTTCTTTTCCCCATTGTGTATATTTGGCTCCTTTGTCAAGGATGATTTGTCCATTTATATATGGTTTTATTTCTGGGCTCTCAATTCTGTTTCATTGGTATGTATGTCTGTTTTTCTGCCAATACTATGTTATTTTGATTATTGTGGTTCTATTGCATAATTTGAAGTCATGTAGTGTAATACCTCTGACTTCATTCTTTTCCCTCAGGATTGCTTTGGCTATTCAGAGCTTTTTATGGTTTCATACAAACCTAGTAATTTTTTGTTCTATTTCTTTAAAAAATGACATTGGGATTCAATGAGGATTGCATTAAATTTGTTTATTGCTTTGGGTGATATGACAACTTTAACAATGTTGATTCTTCCAATCCATGAACATGGAATATTTCTTCATTTTCTTCTGTCTTTTTCAATTTCTCTCAATAATGTTTTGTAATATTCAGTGTATAGGCCTTTCAGCTTCTTTAAGTTAATTTTTAGATATTGTTATTTTTTTGTTGTTTGCAATTGCGAAAGGAATTCGTTTTATGAGTTCATTTTCTGAAGTTTTATCACTCTTATAGAAAAGTCATAAACTTTTGTATGTTTACTTTGTATTCTGTGACTTTACTGTATAGGTTTAGCTTTTCTTTTTTTAATTATACTTTTATTTTTTTAATGGGGTGACATCAATAAATCAGATTACATATACTCAAAGATTAACAAGTCCAGGTTAACTTGTCTTTCAATTATGTTGCATACCCATCACCCAAAGTCAGATTGTCCTCTGTCACCTTCTATCTAGTTTTCTTTGTGACCCTCCCCCTCCCCCTTCCCTCTCCCTTTCCCCTCTCCCCCTGTAACCACCACACTCTTATCAATGTCTCTTAGTTTCACTTTTATGTCCCACCTACGTATGGAATAATGCAGTTTCTGTTTTTTTCTGATTTACTTATTTCACTTCGTATAATGTTATCAAGATCCCACCATTTTGCTGTAAATGATCCGATGTCATCATTTCTTATGGCTGAGTAGTATTCCTAGTGTATATGTGCCACATCTTCTTTATCCAGTCATCTATTGACGGGCTTCTTGGTTGTTTCCATGTCCTGGCCACTGTGAACAATGCTGCAATGAACATGGGGCTGCATGTGTCTTTATGTATCAATATTTCTGAGTTTTTGGGGTATATACCCAGTAGAGGGATTGCTGGGTCATAAGGTAGTTCTATTTTCAGTTTTTTGAGGAACCACCA
This sequence comes from Saccopteryx bilineata, assembly GCF_036850765.1. NCBI lineage: Eukaryota > Metazoa > Chordata > Mammalia > Chiroptera > Emballonuridae > Saccopteryx > Saccopteryx bilineata. The sequence goes on along the minus strand of NC_089491.1, from coordinate 182,323,755 downwards.
TACTATCTTCCATAATGGTTGTACTACTTTACATTCCCACCAACAGTGTATGAGGATTCCTTTTTCTCCACAGCCTCTCCAACATTTGCTATTACCTCTCTTGTTAATAATAGCTAATCTAACAGGTGTGAGGTGGTATCTCATTGCAGTTTTGATTTGCATTTCTCTAATAACTAACGAAGATGAGCATCTTTTCATATATCTGTTGGCCATTTGTACATCCTCCTGGGAGAAGTGTCTGTTCATGTCCTCTTCCCATTTTTTTATTGGATTGTTTGTTTGTTTGTTGTTGAGTTTTAGGAGTTCTTTATATCTTTTGGATATTAGGCCCTTATCTGAGCTGTTGTTTGAAAAGATCATTTCCCATTTAGTTGGCTGTCTGTTTATTTTGTTATCAGTTTCTCTTGCTGAGCAAAAACTTCTTAGTCTGATGTAGTCCCATTCATTAATTTTATTTTGCCTTCACTTCTCTAGCCATTGGAGTCAAATTCATAAAATGCTCTTTAAAACCCAGGTCCATGAGTTTAGTACCTATGTCTTCTTCTATGTACTTTATTGTTTCAGGTCTTATGTTAGATCTTTGATCCATTTTGAGTTAATTTTAGTACAGGGGGACAAACTGTAGTCCAGTTTCATTCTTTTGCATGTGGCTTTCCAGTTTTCCCAGCACCATTTGTTGAAGAGGCTTTCTTTTCTCCATTGTATGTTCTTGGCCCCTTTATCAAAAATTATTTGACTATATATATGTGGTTTTATTTCTGGACTTTCTATTCGGTTCCATTGGTCTGAGTGTCTATTTTTCTGCCAATACCATGCTATTTTGATTGTCGTGGCCCTATAATATAGTTTGAAGTCAGGTATTGTAATGCCCCCAGCTTCATTCTTTTTCATTAGGATTGCTTTGGCTATTCAGGGTTTTTTATAGTTCCATATAAATCTGATGATTTCTTGCTCTATTTCTTTAAAAAATGTCATTGAAATTTTGATGGGAATTGCATTAAATTTGTATATTGCTTTGGGTAATATAGCCATCTTGATTATATTTATTCTTCCTAACCAAGAACAAGGTATATTCTTCCATCTCATTAATTCTTTCTCGATTTCTCTTAACAATGGTTTCTAGTTTTCATTATATAAGTCCTTTACATTCTTTGTTATTTTTATTCCTAAGTATTTTTTTTGTTGTTGCAATTGTGAAGGGGATTATTCTTTTGAATTTGTTCTCAGTTGTTTCATTGTTGGCATATAGAAAGGCTATTGACTTCTGTATGTTAATTTTGTATCCTGTGACCTTACTTTATTGGCTTATTGTTTCTAGTAGTCTTTTTGTGGATTCTTTGGGGTTTTCGATGTATAGGATCATATCATCTGCAAAAAGTGATACCTTTACTTCTTCTTTTCCAATATGGATGCCTTTTATTTCTTTGTCTTGTCTGATTGCTCTGGCTAGAACCTCTAGTACCACATTAAATAAGAGTGGAGAGAGTGGACAACCCTGTCTTGTACCTGATTTAAGGGGGAAAGCCTTCAGTTTAGTGCCATTTAATATGATGTTAACTGATGGTTTATCATATATGGCTTTTATCATGTTGAGTTATTTTCCTTCTATACCCATTTTGTTGAGAGTCTTAAACATAAAGTTGTGTTGTATTTTATCGAAAGCCTTTTCTGCATCTATTGATAAGATCATGTGGTTTTTGTTCTTTGTTTTGTTGATATGGTGTATTACATTAAAAGTTTTACGTATGTTGAACCATCCTTGAGATTCTGGGATGAATCCCACTTGATCATGATGTATTATTTTTTTAATATGTTGTTGTATTCGATTTGCTAGTATTTTGTTTAGTATTTTAGCATCTGTATTCATTAGAGATAATTTGTCTGTAGTTTTCTTTTTTTGTGCCATCCTTGCCTGGTTTTGGTATGAGGGTTATGTTGGCCTCATAAAATGTGTTTGGAAGTATTGCTTCTTCTACAATTTTTTGAAGACTTTGAATAGAATAGGAACCAAGTCTTCTTTGAATGTTTGATAAAATTCGCTGTTATGGCCGTCAGGGCCTGGACTTTTATTTTTGGGGAGGTTTTTAATGGTTTTTTTTATTTCTTCTCTACTGATAGGTCTGTTTAGGCTTTCTGCTTCTTCTTGACTCAGTCTAGGCAGGTTGTATTGTTCTAGGAATTTATCCATTTCTTCTAGGTTGTTGAATTTAGTGGCATAAAGTTTTTCATAGTATTCTACAATAATTCTTTGTATATCTATGGTGTCCATGGTGATTTCTCCTCTTTCATTTTGGATTTTGTGTATATGAGTTCTTTCTCTTTTTTCCTTGGTAAGTCTTGCCAAGGGTTTGTCAATTTTGTTGATCTTTTCAAAGAACCCGCTCTTTATTCTATTAATTTTTTCTATAGTTTTACTGTTCTCTATTTCATTTATTTCTGCTCTGATTTTTATTATCTCCTTTCTTCAGTTGGTTTTGGGTTGTCTTTGTTCTTCTTTTTCCAGTTCCTTAAGGTGTGAAGTTAAGTGGTTCACTTGGGCTCTCTCTTGTTTGTTCATATATGCCTGAAGTGATATGAACTTCCCTCTTATCACTGCTTTTGCTGCATCCCATAGATTCTGATATGTTGTATTGTCATTTTCATTTGTCTGTATATATCTTTTGATCTCTGCACTTATTTCTTCTTTGACCCATTTATTTTTTAAAAGTATATTCCTTAGTTTCCACATTTTTGTGGGATTATTTTCCTTCTTTTTGCAGTTGAATTCTAGTTTCAAGGCTTTATGATCAGAAAATTTGCTTGGCACAACTTCGATTTTTCTGAATTTGCTGATGTTGTTTTTGTGGCCCAACATATGTTCAATTCTTGAGAATGATCCATGTACACTGGAGAAAAATGTATACTCAGTCACTTTGGGATGAAATGTCCTGTAGATGTCTATCATATCCAGGTGCTCTAGTGTTTTGTTTAAGGCCACTATGTCTTTGTTGATTCTCTGTTTGGATGACCGATCTAGAGTCGTCAGCGGTGTATTGAGGTCTCCAAGTATGATTGTATTTTTGTCAGTTTTTGTTTTAAGATCAATAAGTAGCTGTCTCATATATTTTGGTGCTCCTTGGTTTGGTGCATATATATTAAGAATTGTTATGTCTTCTTGATTCAGCGTCCCCTTAGCCATTACGAAATGGCCATTTTTGTCTCTGAGTACTTTTGCTGTCTTGTAGTCAGCATTATCAGATATGAGTATTGCTATGCCTGCTTTTTTTTGGATGTTATTTGCTTAGAGTATTGTTTTCCAGCCTTTCACTTTGAATTTGTTTTTATCCTTGTTACTTAGATGAGTTTCCTGTAGGCAGCATACAGTTGGATTTTTTTTTAATCCATTCTGCTACTCTGTGTCTTTTTATTGGTGAGTTTAATCCGTTTACATTTAGTGTAATAATTGACACTTTTGAGTTCCCTATTGCCATTTTATAGATTGCTTTCTGTTAGTTTTGTGTCTTGTTTGATCCTTCTCTTTCGTTTTTCTATCTTCTGTTTTTATTTGGTTGTATTCCATACATCTTTCCACTGTTGCTATCTTTTTTATCTCATGTGCTTCTGTGGTGGTTTTTTTAATAGTGGTTACCTTTAAGTAATGAAAATGTTCCTACCCTGTTCATTGTAGCGCAGTATTTTGTGAGTACTTTTGCACTCCATCGTCCTTTGCTACTGTTAATCTCCCCCCTCCCCCCTTTCTTTTTGTTGTTGTCACAGTTTAAATTTGGTTTTATTGTGTTCTTCTTGGAGCTTTTACTTGTGGCTTTATTTTTTCTTTGTTCTTTGTATCTGACTGGAGAACCCCCTTTAGTAATTCCCGGAGTGGGGGTTTTCTGATGGTAAATTCCCTCATCTTTTCTGTATCTGTGAATGTTTTTATATCTCCTTCATATTTAAAGAATAGCTTTGATGGGTATAGTATTCGTGGCTGAAAGTTCCTCTCTTTCAGGACTTTAAATATTGGGGTCCACTCTCTTCTAGCTTGTAGAGTTTCTGCTGAGAAATCTGATGATAATCTAATGGGCTTTCCTTTATATGTTGTATTCTTCTTTTCCCTGGCTGCCTTGAGAATTTTTTCTTTGCCGTTGGTTTGTGCCAATTTCATTATGATGTGCCTTGGAGTAGGTTTGTTGGGATTAATAAAACTCGGAGTTCTGTTTGCTTCATGAATTTGAGGCTTTAGTTCTTTCCACAGGCTTGGGAAGTTCTCACCTATTATTTGTTTGAGTATGTTCTCCATTCCATTTTCTCTCTCTTCTCCCTCTGATATACCTATTATTCTTATGTTATTCTTTCTGATGGAGTCAGATAATTCTTGTAGGGCTATCTCATTTTTTTTAATTTTTGAGTCTCTTTCTTCTTCTCTCTGTTGTGCCTCAAGTTGCTTGTCTTCTATTTCACTAATCCTCTCTTCTATCTGGCCTGTTCTATTAGCTAAGCTTGTTACCTCATTTTTCAGCTCTTGAATTGAGTTTTTCATCTCTGTTTGATTTGTTTTTATAGTTTCAATTTCCTTGGCCATATATTCTTTGTGTTCATTGAGTTTTTTTCTGAGTTCCCTGAATTGCCTTTTTGTGTTTTCTTGTATATCTCTGAGTATTTTTAGGATTTCTATCTTGAATTCTCTGTCATTAAACTCCAAGGTTTCCAATATATTAAATTTTTTCTCCATAGATTTTTCCTCATCTATCTGTGTTACCTCTCTTTCTTTTGTATCCATGATATTCTATTTTCTCTTCCTTAATGGCATCTGCGGGTGGTTTTTTTGATAGTATTAATGAGATTTCATAAAAAATAAAAAGTTAAAAAAATAAAAAATCAAAAAAAGTTGTGTTTTTTTAAATTAATAATGAAATAAAGAAAAATAAAGTAAAATAAATATTTTAAAAAAGGAAATTATTCCCCCCCTCCTTTTTTCCTGTGCTCTCCTCTCCCCTCTTTCTTGAGAAAATCTTGTGGTGAGCTGTGAATTATATTGTATTTAATAGAACAAACAATGCTTGTAATGGAGGGCCTGAATTGGGGAAAAGTAATAAAGGGGCAAGAAAAAAAAATAAAATAAAAAAAAAAAAGGTGGGGGGTATGGACGCACAAAAAGCAAATAAGGAAAAAATTTGGATCAAGAATAAAATGATTTGCGTTTAGGTGTTGGTTGACTAAGAGTTATGATGAGAGGAGTAAGAGGGAAACAGGAAAATGGGGGGACAAATTAAAAAATTACTATTGTATTTAGTGGAACAAGAGCTTGATAAAATGGAGAGCCAGGGATGGGAGCACTGCTAGTGAGTTAAAAAGGTGAAGTAAAAACCCCCCAAAATGCCACAAACGTAAGTTTGAGTCCCAGATAAAATAATTTGTTCGTTATTGAGGTTTGAATGAGAGGAGACGTAAAGGAGAAAGGAAGAAACTAATATAGAGGGAGAAAAGAAATAGAGAGAGAGAAAAAAGAGGGAACCACTAAAAGAAGAAAAAAGAGGAAAGAGAGAGCGAGAGAGAGAGAGAGTTAAGGCATTTGGAGTGCAACACTCATAGAGAGAAAAGTAGAGGAAAGAAAAGATAATGGGAGATGTAACACTTATGGGTAGTGTAGTTCATGGAGAGGAGAGAGTAAGACCGGTAGAGAGTTAAACGACCAAATTGGAGGAGGAAAAAAAAGTATCAAGAATGAAGATAAGAGAAACAAACAAACAAATATAAGAAAATGGGATAGGTTATAAAGTCTGCAGATTATTCTTGATTTTGAGAGGTTATCTTCTTGCTTTTTCTTTTCTCTCCCTCTTCTTGGTCAGTGACTCTGTACCCCGGGTTCTGCCCCTTTGGCACACTCAGATAGAGGTTTGCAGGTGATAAGTCTCTATGGCGATGTCATGTATTGTGCTTCAGTCTCGAAGGCAGTCGAGGCTCATTAGCATTTATAGGCTCCTACAGTGAGAGAGTCTGTGTTCCTGGAGCCTCTCTCCTAGTCTTTCCTTCCTCAATTAGTAGCCTGAGAATCCAGCTATGGGGTTGCTGCTGCCTCTGTCTGGATAGTAAGAGGCTCAAAGAGCTGGCAACTCCCCACTCTATTCCTACTCAGCACAGGGCTCTGGGTAAGGCTCAGTCAGTCAGAGCTGCTAGCATAATCAGGCGGGGCTTCCGCCCACTCAAAGACCAATGGCTCTGCCACTCTGTCTGGTAACACAGGCGGGCGCCCGCTCCCAGGGCACTTGGAGGAAACTCTCGCTCACTATATGCGCACACAGACCAGGATATCCAGCCGGCAGTCTCACGCTCTGAATGAAACCCCCAACCGCATGGAAAAGTTCCAGCGTTGGAATTGGCTCTTGCTCTGTCCCCATGAGCGGCTTTTTCAAGGCGCTGGGGCGGCCTGAGACTCTGCCCTTGGCCCACACAAAGGCCCCCGACTCTGCCCCTCCATGGGACAACACGGGCTCCCACTCCCGAGGTGCTGGGTGGAGTCTCCTGCCCACTCTCTATGCACACAGACCAGGATGTGAGGCCGGAGTCTTGCCCTCTGAGTGAATCCTCCCGTCCTCACTGAAAAGTTCCAGTGTTGGAATTAGCTCTCGCTCCCTCCCCATGTGCGGCTCTCCCAGGGCGCTGGGGCGGCCCGGAGGCTTTCGGCCCACACAAAGGCCTCTGACTCTGCCTCTCTGTGGAGTAACACGGGCGCACCCTCCCGAGGCTTTGGAAGGTATCTCTCGCCCACTATTTGCGCCTGCCGACCAGGAGATCAGGTAAAATGGCTGCCCCGCTTGTCTTTCTTTGTCTGGGTTTGGTGCGAGTGTTAGCTTGTATTGCCCGGGTTGTCACAGGATCAGTTGTTCCTCAGCTTGGATCTCCGTGCCACAGCCTGGTTCAGCCGTTTGTGCCCCGGCCTGGATCTATTCACCCCCTTTGCCCGCCTTAGTTTCTATATTCTTAGTTTCCAGTGAAAACCGCCCTGTTTAGGTTAGTGAGGAAGGCGGAGCATTTCTTACTCCCTATTTCTTTTGGGGTTTGGTTATATATTTAGCCAATTTTTCGCTCAATCATAACTTTGGGTGTTTTGCGAAACATCTGGAGGCTCCAAGGATAGGTTTTTCTGTTTCTGGTTGAAGATCTTGTTAAGTTTTGGGGGAGATTTATCGGTATCGCTTCCTACCCCGCCATTACTCTGACGTCATCCACCAGCTTACGATGATTCTTCTGAGAGGCTGGGTGACGTGCCGAGGTCTCACAACTCGCAAGGGCAATGCTGGGGTGTGGACCTGAGTGCGTCCGTCCACCCACCAGCCCACAGCGCCTCCCCAGCCTCGCCTCGGTTTAGCTTTTCTAATAGTTCTTTTGGTGAAGTCTTTGGGGTTTTCTATAAAGTAGATCATGTTATCTGCAAAAAATACCTTTACTTCTTCTTTCACGATTTGGATGCCTTTTATTTCTTTCTTTTGACTGATTACTGTGGCTAAAACTTCTAGAACTATGTTCAATAAGGATGGAGAGAGTGGGCATGCTTGTCTTGTCCTTGATTTTAGAGAAAAAAGCCTTCATTTTTCACCATTTATAATGATATTACATAATGGTTTGTAATATACAGTCTTTATTATATTGAAATAATATCCATACATTCGGATTTTATTGTTTTAAACATAAAGGGATGTTATACTTATCAAATGTCTTTTCTGCACATATTAATTGGATCATATGATTTTTTGTTCTTTTTTTATGTGGTTTATTATATTGATTGATTTTTGTATGTTGAACTATTCTTGAGCTCCTGGAATAAATCCCATTTGATCATAATGTATTATTTTTTTAATGTGTTGTTGTATTTGATTTGCTAGCATTATGTTTGAGATTTTTGTGTCTGTATTCATTAGAGATTTTGGGCTGTAGTTTTCTTTTTTTGTGTTGTTCTGAGGGTTATGTTGGCCTCAAAAAATGTGTTAGGGAGTACTGCTTCTTCTATTTTTTGGAAGACTTTGAGAAGAATTGGTACCAAATCTTCTTTGAATGTTTGTTATCATTCACTAGTGTAGTCATCTGGTCTTGGACTTTGTTTTGGGGGAGGTTTTAGATAGCTGTTTTAATTTTCTTCCTACTTATAGGTCTATTTAAGTTTTTCACTTCTTTGTCACTGAGTCTAGGAAGATTGTATAGGTCTAAGAATTTGTCCATTTATTCTAGGTTGTTGAATTTCATGGCATATAATCTTTCATAGTATTCTACTATGTTCCTTTGTGTATCTATGTGTCTGTGGTAATTTCTCCTCTCACGTTTTGGATTTTGTTTATATGAGTTCTTCCTCTTTTTTCTTAGTGGGTCTGGTGAGTGGTTTGTCTATTTAATGGTCTTCCCAAAGAATCTGCTCTTTGTTGCATTAATTTTTTATACTTTTTTTTGGTTCTCTTTTTCATTTAGTTCTACTCTAATTTTTACTATTTCCTTTCTTCTGATGAATTTGTGTTGCCATTGTTCTTCTTTTTCAAGTTCCTTAAGCTGTGATGTTAGGTTCTTTACCTAGGATCTCTTTTGTTTCCTGATGTAAGCCTGTAATAATATATAACTTCCTCTTATTGCTTTCACTGTATCCCAGAAATTTTGATTTGTCATTTTCCTTTGCCTGTATACATCATTTGACCTCTGCTCTTATTTCTCCTTTGACCTAGTCATTTTTTAGAATTATATTGTTTAATTTCCACATTTTGTAGCTTTCTTTACTTTCTTTTTGCAGTTGAATTTTATTTCAAAACCTTATGGAAATAAAAAATGGCAGGTATAAGTTCAATCTTCCTGAATTAGTTGATGTTAGTTTGGGGCCCACCATATGATTTATCCTCAATAATGTTCCATACACACTGGTGAAGAATGTATTATCTGATGTTTTGGGATAAAATGTCCTGTAAATACCTATTATGTCCACTTAGTTCAGTGTGTAATTTAAGTTCAATATTTCTTTATTGATTTTCTGTTTAAATGATCTATCTATCAAAATTCATCAATGGTGTGTTTAGATCTCCAAGTATGATTGTGTTTTTGTGTGCTTCTATTTTTAGATCAGTTAATAAATCACCTCTATATTTTGGTGTTCCCTGGTTCAGTGCATATATATTAAGAAATGTTGTCTTCTTGATACAATGTCCCCTTTATCATTATGAAATGTTCATCTCTGGTTACTTTTGTTGTATTGAAGTCATCATTGTCAGGTATGAATAGGGGATGGTGTCAGAGTTATGGCAGCATGAGAGATACTCCTGATCTCTCCCCTTGAAATTTCAACAAGTTGAACAACTGTAACATAGCAAATGAATCTCAGCTGGGCTTGCAGGTGTACCTGAAAGATCTATGTACCAAATGGACTAAAGGTGGGATGGATTGAAAAAGGGGGCAGAAGATTACATGCACAAACCCCGAGTGACTGGTTGTTTGTTTGTTTTTTCTCTGCTGTACTGTGAGGAAGAGGGAAGCTCAGGCTGTTTGGATTTTGTCTGAGGTATAAAGAGGGAAAACAGAGTGACTGGGTTTCCTTCTTCTAGAAAAAGTGGTGAGTCAGATGGTTAGAGGGTAAGAAACTAATGGTCAGAATGCAGGGTCATGGCCAGTGGTCCCATAGTCTTCCTGTAGCTTGCACTACTCAGACACAGAGAAAACCAAAGTGTGGACTTCCAGCCCTCCAGATTTCACCTCCCTCAGCTCACTGTATGGACAGTGGCAGAGATAGACCCCACAGCTATCTCTCCATAGCCACTCTCAACCCTGAAGAACAGAGGTGGTTTATGTCTGGTCACCAGGTCTGTTGAGACATGGGAAGGAGCACCTAGAGGCCTGAGATTGCCATGTCTAGAGCCATAAAGCCATAAAGCTAAGCCATAAAGCCCTCAAAAAACACCCCACCCACCAATGTGACTGTGGCCATGCCTACATCATTGCAACAACAACACCTGGGTAGAGGACAGCCCAGAAGTTTCACAGAAATAAATATTGTAATACAGTGACACCTACTGAAGAAGCTTCTCAACATTGGAATTTATTTATTTACTTTTTAATTTTCTCCATATTCCTTTTTTTTCTTATTTTTTTGTTTTCTCTTTTGAATTTTACTTTCTTTAATTTTTCTATTTTATATTTTTAATTTTTGTGGTTGTTTTATTTTTGTTTTCTGTAATTTTTCTCTTTTATGTGTCATAATTTTTTAAATTCTTGTATTTTTATTATATTTTTATTTCAATTTTTTATTTTTAGTTGTTTTTTGTTAGGGTTCTTAACAATACTACTCTAAAATGCTATAAAAGAAGAATAAATCAAATACTATGGCTATATAAGACAGAGATGTAGCTCAGAGAGAAAAAAAAAATCTCCAGAAAAAAATCTCCATCACATGGAAACCTTGGAATTAAACAATAGAGAATTCAAAATTGAAGTTCTAAAAATACTCAACAAGATGCAAGATAACACTAATAGGCAACACAATGAGCTCAGAAAGAAGATTGAAAATTTAAAAACAGAGATGAAGAACTCAACACATGAAATAAAGACTGAGGTAGCAAATTTAACTTATTGGACAAACCAGAGAGAGGAATGAACCAGTAACATTGAAAACAAGCAACTAGAGATACTACAGAGAGAAAAAGAGAGAGACTCATGAATTAAAAAACTGAGAGGGCCCTGGCCGGTTGGCTCAGCGGTAGAGCGTCGGCCTGGCGTGCGGGGGACCCGGGTTTGATTCCCGGCCAGGGCACATAGGAGAAGCGCCCATCTGCTTCTCCACCCCACCCCCTCCTTCCTCTCTGTCTCTCTCTTCCTCTCCCGCAGCCGAGGCTTCATTGGAGCAAAGATGGCCCGGGCGCTGGGGATGGCTCCTTGGCCTCTGCCCCAGGCGCTAGAGTGGCTCTGGTCGCAGCACAGCGACACCTCAGAGGGGCAGAGCATCGCCCCCTGGTGGGCAGAGCATCGTCCCTGGTGGGCGTGCTGGGTGGATCCCGGTCGGGCGCATGCGGGAGTCTGTCTGACTGCCTCTCCCCATTTCCAGCTTCAGAAAGAAAAAAAAATAAAAAAATAAAAAAAATAAAAAAAACTGAGAGAGCTCTACAAGCATTGTCTGACCCCATCTGAAAGAGCAATAATGGATATATCAGAAGAAGAGAGGTAGAAGGGAATGGAGAACCTATTCAAACAAATAATAGATGAGAAGTTCCAAAGCCTAAGGAAAGAGTTAGAGACTCGAATCCAAGAAGCAAATGGAACACCAAGTTACCTCAACCTAAACAGACATACTCCAAGACACATCATAATAAAATTTTCAAAAATCATTAACAAAGAAAGAATCGTCAAGGTAGGTAAGGTAAAGAAGAACATAAACTATAAAGGAAAACCCATTAGGATATCATCAAACTTCTCAGCAGAAACTCTACAATGCAGAAGAGAATGAACCCAAACATTCAAAGTACTGAAAGAGAGGAATTACCAGCAAAGAATACTATATCCATCAAAGTTACCCTTCAAATATGAAGGGGAATTAAAAAATTTTGCGCACTTACAGAAGCTGAGGGAATTTATAACCTGAAAACCCCCACTGCAGGAAATACTCGTGGGGGTTATACAACCAGACTCAAAGAAATAAACAAATCAAAAGTACAAGTAAAAGTTCTAAGGCCACAATAAAAACAAAGATAATTTGTTACACAATAACATACAAGGGGAGAGGATAAAGACCTGCAGTAGCAAAGAAGAATGGAGTGCAAAAGCACTCATAAGACAAAAGACTCTTGTACATATGAACACTTTTCTCTCAATAACTTAATGGTAACCACTCACAAAAAAGCCAATCCTGAAATATACAGCTTAAATTATGAAGAAACAGGGGAAAGAAGTATGAAATACCACCACAGAAAAACAACTAACAGAAACACAAAGGAGGAGTACGAAACAAGACACACAGCTACCAGAAAACAAAACATAAAATAACTGTAAGAAATCCTCATGTCAATAATCACCCTAAGTGTCAATGGACTGAACTCACCAATAAAGAGGCACAGAGTAGCAGATTAGATCAAAAAGCACAACGCAAATATATGCTGCCTTCAAGAGACATATCTAAGCTGTAAGGACAAAAGTAGGCTCAAAATATTTTTCATTTGGAGCAAATACCTGAATTTAATTCCTATAATAGCACCTTGGGAAAATCAACTCTTTTTTTTTAATTTTTTTAGTTTCTACTGATTGCTCTGTCACACAAAGGATCAGAGATGAATAAAATCTAATCAACCTGATTATCACCATGGAGGACTGAGAAATTGTAAAAGGCAGCTAGTCTTTAATAGGTGCTTATATATGAGAAGTGATACAAATAACAAATGACATTTTCTACAGCATACATGATCAGTTTTGACCTGAACACTCCTGTAAATGAATTTAGATGGGCAGAAATTCATATCCTAATTCTATCACCAGAAAAATTGAGATTAAGAGAAGTTCTTATTTGCATGAGGTCAAGGTATTAAACTAAACTTAGAACATTTACCTCAGAATAAATTTAAGTAATGGTAGAAGAGTTCTAAACAATAATATTTTAATCCTTGAACTTTATTCTGAAATGTATGATGTCAGATGTTAAAAATAAACAGAAGGTAATTAGAGAAAATTTGGGAGGTGAAGTAGAGTTAATATCTGTCTTCTGTCCCCATTTGTAGAAGCCAAAGAGAGCCAGGTGCAACAACAATCAGAGAGATGAACATCAAATATCACTTTCATAACAGATACCTTAAACTTGGCCTGACTTTCAAAATGTATCCAGAATCTAAGCACTCTCACATGTCTTCTACTAAGGCACTAGTTCAAGCCACTAGCATCTCTTCCTTATGATATTGTAACAGTCTTGTAACTGTTCCCCCTGCTTCTCCTTTACTCTCTCGCTGAACATAACAGCATGAGCAAGAACAAGGCTTTTTTTAGGATGTCATCAGTGGCTTCCTTTCTCACTTAGAGGAAGAGCACCATATTCGTTCAGTGTCCTGGTTCCTCTCTACTACTTTTTATTCACTGTTCAGTCACCTTAACATTTTTCAAGATCATACCAGGTATGTTCTTACTTCAGAATATTTGTATTTGCTGTTACCATTGCCTGAATATCTGTTATCCACATAGCTTCATCATTCACCTCTCTGGGATTTCTACTCAACTGTCACTTTTCGTGTTAAGCTTTTCTGTTATCCTAACACTGTAGCCCTGCTTTCTCCTATTTCCATGTTTTTTCTCCTTAGCATTTACCACCATTTAACATGCTATTTCACTAGTTCATTTTCTTTGTTATAATTCTCCTGCTTAACAGAAATCTTAAAAGAAACAGAAAGTTTTGTTTATTTTATTCAGTTCTGTATCCTCAGAGCCTAAACAGTACCTGCTATACATAAGTTGCTCAACTATGTTAGTTGCAAAAAATATTTTAATGGGGAGTCATTAAAGCTGTATCAATACAAAAATCCATGGCAGAAGAATTGGATGGAAGTTCAAAAATAATTGGGTGTTCCAGCATGGTATATTTGAAAATTGGCATTACTGCTTCCCCATCTTCATTCAGCAAAAGTCTCAATGCCCTGTGACACTTTTTATAGTCAGTCAAACCTCCCAAATCACCATCCTACTCACTAAATCTTACCGTCTAGCTGACTTTTTCAGAGTCAACTAGAAATTGCCTCAATTTTTTTTCCTAAAGAAAATAATGACCTGTAACATGACTTGAGCACTTATCATGCAATTAATCATTTGATATATATTATCTCAATTAATCCCATTTCACTCTATTTTTCCAAATAAGAAACAAGATTGAATGAACCTAAGTAGTTTTCCCAAGCAATGTGACTGAAATTAGAATTACATTGTCTCTCTTCAGAACCCTGACTTATAACAATATTCTTCTTCTGTATAATAGAGAACATTAAACATAAACTCCCAAATGACTCTCCATAATTTTTCCTGTCTTTCTTTCCTTCCATCTTAGACCAAAATGTTGTCCTTTTTCTTATTTATTTATTTTATTTATTTTTATTTTTAAAATTAATTTTAATGGGGTGACATTGCTCAATCAAGGTACATAGGTTCAGAGAAAACATCTCCAGGTTATTTTGACATTTGATTATGTTGCATACCCATCACCCAAAGTCAAATTGTCTTCTGTCACCTTCTATCTGATTTTCTTTGTGCCCCTCCCATCCCCCACCCTTTTCCTTTGCCCCCTCCCCCTCTTCTGCCCCCCCCCCATAACTACCACACTCTTGTCCATGTCCCTGAGTCTCATTTTTATGTCCCACCTATGTATGGAATAATATAGTTCTTAGTTTTTTTCTGATTTACTTATTTCACTCCGTATAATGTTATCAAGATTCATCATGTTGTTGTAAATGAACTGATGTCATCATTTCTTGTGGCTGAGTAGTATTCCATAGTATATATGTACCATATCTTCTTTATCCAATCATCTATTGAAGGGCTTTTTGGTCGTTTCCATGTCTTGGCCACTGTGAACGATGCTGCAATGAACATGGGCTGCATGTGTTTTTACGTATCAGTGTTTTTGAGTTATGGGGGTATTTTCCCAGTAGAGGGATTGCTGGGTCATAAGGTAGTTCTATTTTTAATTTTTTGAGGAAACACCATACTTTCTTCCATAATGGCTGTACTACTTTACATTTCCACCAACAGTGGATTCCAGGCTGATCACACCACCCATATTTTAGAAGCCCATTCTTCTTCTAACAATATTTTACATTATTATGAACTTTCAACCTGATCTGTATACAGATGCCTTTGAAGCAGAATACAGACCTAAGGGTCTACCACCTAAAATTGAAACAAGAGAAAACAAAAGTACACAAAAACCTGTTTCATCCTGCACCTATGCCTACCTCCCCAGCTTTCTTCATCATTCTGTGGTTACAGATTTTATTTTGTACCTTTTTTTTATGTCAAGTATGAACTATACATCCAAACCATGACTAATCTATATATCTCCATTGTCACTGCCATTTTTTTTAAATCAATTTACTCTTATTTAGCCTTGCATATTCTGTGCCCAAAATCCTTCTTAAACTATTCATACTTTCTAATTAGAAATGACTGTCACTATATTATGTATTTTTTCTGAGATCTTATCCTCCCTTATATAACTAAGTCCTCAGTCTCTCCTATACCCTTTTATCCCTTTTGGACAGTTCAGTCTTCCTTCTTCCAGGCATACTCTGCCACCACTTGCCCCTTTCATATCAGGATAACCGGGGCTCAATCCTCAGCTTGAAACTGCCCTCTTCTTATCTAAAATTCTTTCCATTCCTTGTGACCCCATAGCTTGAAGTTCAAATTTTATGACTCTGATTAATGTTTCCAATATCCCTCATTCAGACCTCTCCATTCAGGCCCACATCTATATTTCTCACTGCTTATTAGGCATCATAAACTAGATGGCAATAAACTTCTCAAAATCAACATGTGCAACAATAAAAAAAAAAGATCTATCCTGTCACTATTTCTCCAATCAAAAAAAATATAGTCTTTCTCCATTTTTCCTGAATCTGAGAATGTCCACCTTACCTTTAGTTGCACAACTCAGAAATAGGAGATTCACCAAAGATTCTTTTTTTATTCACATCCACATTAAGTTGGTCCCCATAAAAAACTCCACCTCTCAAATATTTATTTAATCTCTCATTTCCTCTTTATTCTTCACTTTTAAAATTGTGGTAAGTATAAGATGGATTATTTTAACCATCTTAAGTATACACTTTAGTAGTGTAAAATGCTTTTATATTGTTATGCAACCATTGCCACTGTTTGACTCCATAACTCTTCATCTTATTCTCATTTTCTCTTAATGCTGTCAGTAGTGCTTAACTGAAGCACAGGTTAACTCTTGATTCAATTATTGCAATATCCAAGACATCCTCACTGGTTGGATTAATTTTATTTAAATCTCTTCCAAATTCATCTTTTATTCAGGTGTTAAATTTTTCAGAAAATTTAACATCGTTCCTCTAGACCAGTGGTAGTCAACCTGGGTCCTACTGCCCACTAGTGGGCGTTCCAGCTTTCATGGTGGGCGGTAGCGGAGTAAACAAGTATAAATACAAAGATAGATTTAACTATAATAAGTTGTTTTATAAAGATTTATTCTGCCAAACAGTGAAAATCTGACATAAAGTACTTGGTAAGTAATTATTATATGCTTTAACTTGCTGTAACTCTGCTTTATAAATTTTATAAAGTAAAGTTACTTCCCTACTTTATAAATCACCATTACTGTGGAACTGGTGGGTGGTTAGAAAATTTTACTACTAACAGAGATACAAAAGTGGGCAGTAGGTATAAAAAGGTTAACTACCCCTGCTCTAGACTGACTCTTGACTGGCCTCTATGTAATCTTCAGGATAAAGTTCAAATTCCTTAATTGGCCAGGTAAAGCCAGTTTAATAGGTCTCTTCCCTTCTTATCTCTGTAGCTTCATGTTTTATGACTTCCCTACTTTCCCCCAATGCACACAGCACAAACCTCACACAAAAAATGTGTGCATGCATATGTACAATTTTATATTCTATCCATACTTAAGTTAAACAGTTTTCAGATGTATCAGATTCTGTTTCTTGGCTGCATATATTTCTATTAAGCCTCTTCAAATCCTAAACACACAAATATACAAACACAATCTAAAGATAAAAATTTACTATTATAAATTCTTAGGTTGTGATACCACTCTGATGTTTTCTCTAGAAAGAATGAGCATTTGCATTCACAATAGACTGATTTTTAGCCCAACTTGATATTGGTAATGTGTCTCAGCAAATGATCACAAAGCTGTATTGTTTTTATGATTCCTTTTTTTTTCCAGAAAATATTAACATAGTTTTTTATCATCTCCTTTAGAATGTCAACAAATTTTGCAATGGATGTCTCAATTCCAGACTTTACTAGGTATTATTAATTCTGTTGGTACCTGAACTCACCATCCCATTTTTGCTTGTCAGTAATGGGAGGAGGAGAGAATTTATTATGCAGTAAGTGAAGCAAGGACATTTTGAGTGTCTACCTTCCACTTCTGTAGAAACCTTGATACTACTTCAAATAAATAAACAGTAAGAGACATTAGGATCAGAAATAATAGATGACTCATGTGTTACCTCACTGTAAACTCACCAGTTTGTGAAGGGTCAGATAGAAGACCTTAAATATCTCACAGCAATGTCAATGACAGAGCAAGACCTGACAGTCTGTTAAGCTTGCCAAAGAAGAAATAGCTTTTTCCTCTTCTTCTTTAATGCATGCATGATATTCTTTTGTAACAGGTGTTTTATTAGTGAGATGTGGCATTGGTAACATATAAATGTAAATCTTTTTAAAGAAAGAAATAGAGAGAGACAGACAGGAAGAAAGGGAGATGAAAGACATCAATTCTTCATCGTGGCACCTTAATTGTTCATTGATTGCTTTCTCATACGTGTCTTGACCAGGAGGCTCCATCTGAGTCAGTGACCCTTGCTCAAGCCAACGATCTTGGTCTCAAGCCAGCGACCATGAAGTCATGTCTATGAGCCCACACTCAAGCCACTGACCTCATGCTCAAGCTGGATGATCTTGGGGTTTCAAACCTGGGTTCTCAGCATCCCAGGCCAGTGCTCTATCCATTGCACCACTGCTTGGTCAGGTTGTAAATTCTTAATAAGAAACAAACATTATGAGTTACATTGGCATTAGGCAAGCCTGAAAGAGAATAATTTAACTCACTTGATGGTTACAAGTTGGAATAAAGCAAATAACATTTTTTGCTATGGGCTACAGGCAAATGTACCCTCCCCCTCCATATCTACTTAAATAGACTTCTTTCTACAAAAGCTCAGGTTCCATATTATAATCACTTCCAAAGATCCTTCTCTGACTTTTTTATCTGAATTAAAAGATGCCGTTGTGCATATCTATCATATGTTTAGCATACTGTGCCATACTTTTAGTTAACTTTTCTGTTTATCAGAATATCATAAAGAAAATATATTTTATTCAACTTATGCTCTCAGGGTCAAACAGTATACCTGAGCAAAGTGTATAATTATTAATAAAATAAAAGTGCAAATGATGTTAGAAAGTGGAGAGGAAAAGAAGAGAGGGAAAACAGAAAATAAAAAATAAGAGGTAAGGAAGTTAAGAAAATAGATTTATGAATGTATTTATTATTAATAGTATTATTTTAGGTGAGAAGAGGAGAGATAGTGAGGCAGACTCCCACATGTTCCCCCACCAGGATCCACATGTCAACCCCATCTTGGGCTGTTGTTCAAGTACCAAGCTATTTTTAGCAACTTAGGCTAACATGCTTGGACCAACCAAACTATCGACAGCACCTAGGCTATGCTTGAACCAATTGAACCACTGGTTATGGGAGGAGAAAAGGGAGAGAAAGAAGTGAAGGAGGAGGGGAGAAGCAGATGGTCAACTCTCTTTTGTGCCCTGACTGAGAGTAGAATCCAGGACATCCATACGCCTGGCCAACACTCTATCCACTGAGCCACTGTCCAAGGCCATAAATAGATTTAATTCATTGAGGATTCAGTAACCCTACACTTTAGCTTCCAAGCCATCTTGACAGGTAAATTTATTCCTATCATGATATCTTGATGTCACACTGTTGAAAAATGAGAAGTTTTCTTGCCTGACCAGGCAGTAGCGCAGTGGATAGAGTGTCGGACTGGTATGCGGAAGAACCCACGTTCTAGACCCCGAGGTCGCCAGCTTGAGCACGGGCTCATCTGGTTTGAGCAAAAGCTCACCAGCTTGGACCCAAGGTCGCTGGCTCGAGCAAGGGGTTACTTGGTCTGCTGTAGCCCGCAGTTAAGGCACATGTGAGAAAGCAATCAATGAACAACTAAGGTGTTGCAATGAAAAACTGATGATTGATGCTTTTCTCTCTCTTTGTTCCTGTCTGTCTGTCCCTATTTATCCCTCTTTCTGACTCTCCCTCTGTCTCTGTAAAAAAAAAAAAAAAAAGACATAGGGCAAGAGTGAACTGTTAGTTCTGCTATCCAGTCGATAACTGTAGTAATGATTACTTACTTTTCTGTAACAGTTCAAAGAACTAGTGATTATAGATTAATGAAAGTCTTTAAGTAGATATCAGATGATATAACTATAACTCTACCAAAGAAACTTTTACAGTCAATTAGGTGAATAATTGTTGCTTTAAAAAGTTATTAAGTAGTTTAATGATGGACATTAATAACTTCTTTAGAGCTATTAGATGGATCAATAATTCATATTTTAAAAATATTCAAAGTACATATTTTTTACATTAGATTATTATGGTTTCTTCAGTTAATATCTTCTGAGAAATAGATTTACATAGTTGTCAGTTTTTTAAGTAGTTCAATATATTTTTATGTCAATCAAATAAACTATGATAATTATAATTAAACAACTCACTCCTTTTCAACCTCTCTGTTTAGTTGTAGAAATAACAAATATGTAGAAACTGAAAATGTTAAAAATTATTGTTTTAGCCTGATCAGATGGTGGTGCAGTGGATAGAACATCGGACTGTGATGCAGAAGACCCAGGTTTGAGACCCCAAGGTCTCCAGCTTGAGCGCAGGCTCATCTGGTTTGAGCAAAAGCTCACCAGCTTGAGCCCAAAGTTGCTGGCTCGAGCAAAGGGTTACTGGGTCTGCTGAAGGCCCGCAGTCAAGGCACATATGAGAAAGCAATCAATGAACAACTAAGGTGTTGCAACGTGCAATGAAAAACTAATGATTGATGCTTCTCATCTCTCCGTTCCTATCTGTCTGTCCTGTCTATCCCTCTCTCTCACAATCCTCTCTGTTTCTGAAAAAAAAATTGTTTTATAAATAATTTTCAATATTTCATACATTTAACTAAATCATAAAAATTTATAATATTGCTGGTTGTTAGCCAATTTTTCTTTAAATAGACATTTTAAACCACTTAACAAAGTTGTAAAATCCCTTTGACTCCTTACTTAATTGCCCTTGGCTTGCAGAGTTTATTTTGGGATTATTTTTGTGTTTCTAAGAATCATAATCTTTTTCAATTTAGGAAACATTTATAAATTGCTTACTATGAGGAAGCCATTGTGCAAATCTTTTTTTTCATTCATAACTTACAAACATAACCAAGTAAATAACCAAGAATGTTTTATAGTGTTAGTTTTTTAAATTTCCCACTGAAAAAAATGTGGTTCAGAGGACTTTCAATGACTCTCATTATCACTTATACCAGAACTTGGATTTAAGTCATCTGATCCAGGTTGAGAGTTTTCTCACTGCTCTGGAGCTGCCTATAATTATCCTTCACTACATCAGGAACATAGTATCAGTGCCAAGTGCATTAAGAACTCGGGACTCTGAATTACTGAAAGCTCCTTTTTCTTTTCAATTCAAACAATAGCATTAAAGCAAAAGGTAGACTTTATTAAAGATTTTTCAGATCTGTCTATTGCACACCTTAATACAGACCATTTAAAAGCTCCCATTTCTTCTCCCTTTCAAATATCCTCATCACCTGTCACTCAAGCCAATTCTACTTTTCTTTTTTAACACCTCTCATTTCCCCTTAAACCTACAATTCTTGCCTTTTGTGAGTGTTTACATATCTCTTGATTGCATTATTTTCTCATGTGCTTGATTTAATCATGTATTGTTTTGTGCAGTAAGCTGCCAAATGAGCTTGTAGCCTAGGGGCAATAAGCTATACTATATAGATTAGGTGTGTAGTAGCCTATTCCATCTAGGTTTTTCTAAATATACTATATGATGTTCACATAACAAAATAACCTAAGAATGCATTTCTCAGAAGGTTCCTCATCATTAAGTGGTGTATCACTGTACTGGGAATGTTTTTCTATAATTTTCTTTTTTCTTTTTTTATTATGGTTTTAAAAAGAAGCTATATAGGGCCCATTTCCTTTTTGGTAACACGTGTGTGTGTGTTATGCATAGAACAAACCTCAGAGAAATATTACCTGGAGTTATCTTGGAAATGATACTCCAGATGCACTTTATTTTCTATTTTGTGTATCTCTCAATGCCTGAATTTGTCTACAGTGTTTGTATGATTCTTCAGAATTAGCAAAAATCTATAAATGCTCAAATAACAAAATAATTACTTAATTGGTAAAAAAGTATAAATCTAAGAGACTCTTTTTAGTAAGTGAAAGAAGATTCAATCTACAGAGACATAAGTCTATGCCACAGACAGGAGCCCCTAAAACCAATGCCTGAATAAAATATTATCTTTATATAGTGTTTTGCAAAGTGATCCCCAAGGAATAAATGGTGAGGGACAGTGGGACTGAATAGAAAAGGAGAGATAACAATGATGCTTATCATGTTGTCCACCATGACTGGTGCTCAATCCCTTAGCTCCCTCTAAAGAGCAACAGAAAATATGTCTAAGAACTATCTGGAAAGAGGATGAATGGATGAGATTTATTCATCTGTCCTCAATTCTTACAGACAAAGTGGGCCTTATTATTTTGAACTTATGGCCTGTGTGAGAGCTGACATGGTGACCCTGGGGTTTCTGTGCTTGCACATCAGAGAAGACCCAGGATGAAAGGTAGAGCACAGACTGAGGTGAGGTGTGGGATCTATACTACACAAGCCAGATGATGCCCACACAAACCTGCTCAGCCCTCATCTGTAAAAGGGAGCCCAGTAGAACATGAAATGATACTTATGTCCTTTATAAAATCCTAGATATCACTGGGTCCTGTGGACAAGGCCCACTGGGGGTGAGGATGACAGAGATGCAGAGACCCAACTCCAGGGACCAGGTTTAGTGACACAGATCCACTTTATTCAGAAAGTAAACTAGCTTATATACATGGGTTCAGCCTATAAGGTGTTACAGCGTGTCCTTCATAGCCAATGGCTGAAAGGATCAGGGAGCTGCGTGGTTGGTGCTGAGTCACTTCCTTACAGCAGGCGAGCTCCCTCCTGGGTATGCCTAGGAGGGTTTCAGGTGCTGGAGTATTCTCACATCACTGCATCAGCCACAGCTTCTAGGAATGTGCTCTGCGCTCCACCTACAGTTTCCCTTCCTCTTTTAATTAGGACTTGAGGAATGACAGCTTGCTGTTGTTATCTCTATGGGCAGGATATTGCCAGGGTGGGGAAAAGCATCCCAGACGTGGGGATCCACCCACGTTTGGGAGTCAGTGGTCACTATAGCACACACAAGCAAGAACAGAGCACCAGGGCCTGTGGGCCTGTCAGGGGCCATTCTCTGGGCCCGCCCCACCAAAGCCTCCACATCACCCCAGGTGATGGAGTGTGTACGCCGGCTATGAGGTCTTCTTCTGGAGCACTAGGGACCTCCACCTCTCAGGCGTATCAGTGTGGAGAAGGCCAGGGTTGTGGCTTTGGACGGGTGAAGACTGAACCACTTAGTGGGTGCCCAAGAAACCCTGTCAAGCAGGTTGGGGAGTTCCTGGGATCCAAATTGGCTGAAAAACACAAGCATAACCTCTCCCTTGTGTTAGAAGAGGGTGTGATCCTCGCCACTGTGCCATGGCTGGGTCCTTCCAGTATTATTTCAGAGACAAGGGAAGAGGAGAGAGAGATTAAGAGATACAGAAAAATAGACAAAACAGACAGACAGACAAACAAGGGGGGAAAAGAAAAATGACACATAGGGGCATATAGGCTGGCCCATGGGTATACAGTGGGAACACATGTTGGAGTTAAAGCTGGGGTAGAAAATGGTGTCTGAGAGGCTGGGGTGCAGCATTGAGCCCCGTCAGGGAATGTGGAAGTAGTGACTTCTGCTTCTTTGGGTGGCAGAGCTGATGGTGCGGTTTCTAATATATCTAGTTTTGTCCTCAGTAGGAGCACTGGTCAGGCAAGCATGTATTGCTAACAGGGCAGGAATGAGGCCAAGAGGGAAGATTTGTCTTTCATGTACTTTGGCTGAACAGATGCGTGGAAAGCTCAGGCTCAAGTATCGGGGTCCCAAAGAGGCATGTCCTGGAGGCAAGGGTTGAAACCTGAGAGGTACAAAGATCCTTTTCACTAACTTAACTCCCCTACTCTGCAATAGGGTATAGAGGGCTCGAGCTTGCGGGGCTCAGGAGTAAGGGAGAAGGTTTCCCATTACAGAAGGTCACTCACCCATCCCTTGGATGCCAGTTAGGTCCTTGTTTGAGGTGCCAGTATGTGGAAAAGGCCCACCAGAAGTGAGGACGATGGAGACACAGAGACCCGACCCTGGATACCAGGTTCAGTGATGCAGATCCACTTTATTCAGGAATAAACTAGCATATATACATGGGTTCAGCCAATAGGATGTTACAGCATGTCCTTCATAGCCAATGGCTGAAAAGATCAGGGAGCTGTGTGGTTGACGCTAAGTCACTTCCTTAAAGCGGGCGAGCTCCCTTCCTGTGTGTGTTCAGGAGTGTTCTGGGAGCTGGAGTGTTCTCACAGCATTGCATCAGCCACAGCTGTTAGGAATGCACTCTGTGCTCCACCCACAGGGTCCTCTTTAACTTGTGCCAACCATAAACTCTCTAAGGACTTAATATAAGAAGTTTATTGGAAGAACAGTTTCCTCTGATACAGAGACTATAAATAATATAATTCATTTTCCTTCTCCATTAGTTGTTTCAGATATTCTTCACCATTGACTGGCACATTGTCTTGTTTAAATGTTTGCCTCGTAGGATAATCTCAACTAACCTGAGGAAGAAAATATTATGTGAATATCGTGACAACAGATAAAGCATTCCTTATGTTCTGTTACTGCTGGCAGAAGAACTGTGGGCAGGGAAGGTAATACATGTCCATGGTACGTGTCAGTTTTCATAAAGATATATCAATGCCTCTTCTTGGGTATAAGGGGGTCCAGGCAATAAACCTGCTCCCAAGATGCTGAGTAATCAATCACCTTAAGGAAGGACAGTGTATTGAAGGCTCATTGCTAATCTTCACGGTGAGACTTGTGATTTTATTAGTGGCAGTAGCTTGATCAGCTTTGATAAAACAGAGCCAATTCTGATGGGCTCATGCATAGCCTCTTTCTCTGCCACTAATGTCAGTCTATTAACAGGCCAATAGTGCCAGTGCTGGAGTGGCTGAGGAAGGAAGATGGCTGAGTCATTTTGCCATGTACAGGGTTTTGTACTGCCTCCTCTGTGTTGTTTGTTCTCTGGTGATACTGACATGCTACGCAAAGATCCTAACACTCGGACCTTCTCTCAAATGTCTTAGTACATGCCTGTTTCACAAATTTCCTATCTTAGATCTCCTAATCTTGCTCTTTTAGTCCTCTTAACCAGACAATCCTTTTGGTACTATCCAGAGGTTTTTATCTTATTTCAGGCCACTTCTCCCAAATTGAATGATCAGATGTGCTTCCCTCAGTTCTTCCAATGGAGGGGAGCAGGGGATGGAATTTCCATGCTCCACTGCCCTTAGGCCCACTTCCGGGAGGGCTCTAGTGTGGCTGCATTTCATTGAGGCAATGACCACACATTGTGTTGATCTCTCTGGGAACCAGATAGGCATTCTCTAAATTCTGGTGCTCTTGGCAGATGAATTGTGGGAAGGGAAGATAAATACATATGCATGGTGGTGTCAGTTTTGATAAAAACTTTTTTCCTCTCCTCTATCTTTTGGAAATAAAAAATACCCCATGTGGCCAGTGACCAAATTGAAAAAGTTGTCAGGGCAGCAGGGATGGTGACATGGAAATACGAGCTACTTGTTCATGTGATTTATTCAAAATTTCTGTGCTTACCAGGACCTAATTTTAAGTGTACAGTTTCAACTGTACAAAGAATTGCTGCTGACCCTGGCTGGTGGGCTCAGTGGTAGAGCATCGGCCTGGTGTGCAGGAGTCCTGGGTTCGATTGCTGGCCAGGGCACACAGGAGAAGCGCCCATCTGCTTCTCCACCCCACCCCCATTCCTTCCTCTCTGTCTCTCTCTTCCCCTCCCGCAGCCAAGGCTCCATTGGAGCAGAGTTTGCCCGGGCGCTGAGGATGGCTCCGTGGCCTCTGCCTCAGGCACTAGAATGGCTCTGATTGCGGCAGAGCGACGCCCCAGATGGACAGAGCATTGTCCCCTGGTGGGCATGCTGGGTGGATCCCAGTTGGGAGCATGTGGGTGTCTGTCTGACTGCATCCCTGTTTCCAACTTCAGAAAAATACAAAAAAACAACAACAAAGAATTGCTGCTCAGTCCATCTACTGTTATGACTTGGAATCATATATTGCGGTATTATAATAACCAGTTCCTAATGTTTTTCTTTTTGTCACATGATCAGATGTCTCAGTACCAGAGACTGTCTTTACTAGTGATTACTAGCACTGTTTAAATTACTGGAACAGTTTTTAAAAAATGTGAACTGTTCTTTAAAGGAAAGCATGGTCTTCCTCCAAAATCCTAGAAGTATGTTGTAAAATTTTCCTATTCATGCTTGTCAGAAACTCCACAGTATCCTATGGCTGCCCATATATATTATCACTACCAGACATTGGCCACATTGCTCAAATGACAAGACAGCAGGCAGCACAGATGAAACTGCTATAGGACCTTATCTTCTCTAGACCCCAGTCAACATTGGCAGTCTTGTAGTTCACCTAAAAATTGATAGAGCACTATTCCAAAGTGTGATATGTTCTGCTTCTAGAATTCAAGGAGATTTACCAAGTGTCTTTTTCTTAGAATCTGGGTTATACTAGTTGAAACACTTTGTATTTTTGTATGCTCCAGATTCTTGCAAGCCTTAGTATCTCATCAGTATGGTTATTTCTGAGTATATTTAAGATTTATCTTCTACGCACGGGCATGCATATGTTTTATTAGAGCATCTATAGTAATTCCATATTTGCTCAACAAGTCCTGTTAGCATGATGCTATCAATTTAAGAACAGCATGATATTCTGTGTAATATCAAGATAATTAAGGAGTTTATTGTGGCAGAGCAGATGAATATGATGATGGAGCAAAGGGAGTGTTTTTCTATGAGGAACAACTGCTTTTGATTCTCATTGTTGATACAGATTTAGAAAAGTAGATTGACCAGATCAATAACTATGCACCTAGGACCTTAAGCTCTATTATTCTGTTCAGTGAAAATAACTTATTTGGCATAGAAGTTGTGATTGGGGCCATCACTTGGCAAGAATAATAGAGCTCAACATCATCTGCCATTATCCATGCAGTATTTGTAGGGTCCAATTACTCTCTTATTTGAGAATATAATGGGTATTGCCATTCCTAAATCTTTGATGATGACATTAATCACTACATTTCCTTTTGGGATGTATTATTGCTTTTGATTTAGTATATTGATGGGTGAGGGAAGTTTCAGGAACTTCATAAGAACAGTTTTATAGTCTTTTCAATTCCAAGTTGCTGCATCCATGGTTATAATGGAACAACAGAATATTGATAGTCACCCAATTAGATCACTTATGTTTGATTTATATGCTTCCTACCCAGTGGTGGGATCAAATAATTTAACAACCAGTCTCTGCCCTAATGACTGTTTTAAGTATAAAAAAATGATATACCAAAAGGTAGTTTATTATTTCATGCATTTAATACTTAAAAAAGAACAATGAGGCCCACAAAACTAGATTATAAGAAAGTTTTAAAATATTAATGAAAAAATGTTAAGTAATACCTGACAAAAAACAATAAAGCTATTATTTAAGATATTTTCATACTATTTTCATACTGCTTCTTGATTGGCATCCTATGGACAGAATGAACATTATTATAAGTCCTTAGCATATGCTGTTGCACAAATGAACATTAAAAAAGAGTAAGGAATGTAAATTTGTGATTTCCACATTGGGTGGCAGCCCAGGCTCCCACCTTAGAGAGAACCCTGATTACAGGTGCCATTTTAACAACTGGTTTGCCAAACTCAACAAAAAATTAGGTGTCGATTCTACTAAACTGATGCAAACTGGTTGAATCCCACCACTGTTTCTCACTGAATTGTGTGAAAACAATACTGTGTCATCTTGATTATTAGGGTAAATTATTCCCCCAAAGAAGGGGGAATAATCACTTCTCCTGTATGTTCGTTCCCAGACAGAAAGAATACCTAGTATCTTGGTGGACACCATAGTTCTTTCAATGAGAACTTTTTGTGTACCCTGGCAAAATTGTACCTTCTTTGGACACCAGGATCTCTAATCCCACAAGGCCCAGAGTTGTGGGAATCACAAATATTAAGTTCCTCAGTAGATCTTTAAAAATAAAAACACACTCCTGCTTCTATCCTTTTGTTCCTGGGTTCATGGTGTCTTTGTATTGGAGAAATAGCATACATGTCTCTGATTTAATGCATATCTTGAAGCATGGCATGATGTTCTTCCAGAATATGCTTTTGGACTGGCACTCTTGGGGTGCTTTTGGAAGGACAGTGAGGTGTTCTGTAAGGCTAGCTTCTTCTGGATGGTTCCATATGTGATATAGCTGCTTGATTTTATGGTAAGGGGCTTACTCTCATACTCTCTTTGCTGTGAAACACATCCCTACCTTAGATGTTGTGTTGTTCGGATTACATATTTGTGGATTAGGTATTTCAATAGCCCCCAGATGTGGTGTTGTCTAAGTCTCTGGAGACAGGAAATGCCAGGGCATACCTGAAATAGGTAGTTATCTCTATGAGGATAAAATAGCCCTTTCATACATAAGAAGACCACTTTTATCTACCTGCCACTACAACAAGGGCTCAGTGAGTGTTTCTACCCTTGACAGGTTGGACAGAGAGGCATCAGCATTGGATAGACCATGACAAAATGCAGTTTCTGCTGTCGGGCCCATGCTTAGCCTCCACATCTGCCACTGAGTATACTCTACTCATCTATCCTCTATGCCAGTTCTAGGGTGCTTATGATGAAAGCAGACTAATCATCTTATCTATCTGGTTGTTTAGTGCTTCCTCGATGATGGCTGCTTTCCAGTTACACAGACACCTTCACGTGTTTTACCAACTCCTATTTGTTCATTTGAATTTCTCTACCCAGACTTCCTTATTGCTGGTCTTCCAAGTTTTTCCTTTCAAGCACCTGCTCAGATGACCAGAACACAGGCCATTTCCCAGGATGATTTATATTCCCACTTCAGGTCTCCACTTTTTTCATACAAACTCTCCTTTCACATGTGTGAGCGCCAAGAGGGTTTTCATGGGTATATTACAATGAAGCATTCTAGAGCTTGAGAACAGAAAATGATAAATGCTTGATGCATAGCTGAGGAAAGAATATCTAGATTTCATCTGATTGAAGATTGCTAAATTTCATGGAACTTGTAACTGCTCAAGTGGCTGGAATAAAAGCAGAGCTGGGAGGGTCTGAAGTCATACACGAGATGTGTCCTGCTCTATCATGTGGAACAGACCACACCTAAATTGAACTGAAATTCTGTAATGCAAACGTCTTTCTGAAAGATTAAAATGTTTGCCATTGTTAACTTAAATTAACCACTGGCATGGCTAGTTTAGTTTTCTTTGAACAAGGCTCTATTAGTGAAATCTAGGGAAGACCCATGGAGAGAGAATTAGAGCAGTAGTATGGATAAAAGGGGTATATGCTGGGAAGAAAAAAGTAATGTTCTTCACCAATATTAGGACCATCCTGGCAGATTTATCTGTCACTGATGCCATCATATTTTTTATGATTTACTTATTGTTTGGGTACTGATGTTGTTATGGGGATTTGATGATAATATAAGTATGAAAATCTTTGGAAGAGTTCTAATTGCAATTAATGTTTTTATCCAAGGAGCATTTTTTTTTAAATGTAACATTTTAAAAATGTAACAAGAGAGACAGGTAAAGCCTGCAGGACCTAGTTAATTCATAAACTAACCCTTGAATAGTCCAGAATAGCTTGCATTTATTTCCGCCTTATTTTGATGATCATATAATCCATGTGGGGATGTCAGGGTTTTCAGAAAGTTTGAGGTGATTGGTCTTGACAATGACTTCCAATCTTCCCACGCTGTAAATGGGATGAGGTAAGTGTAATGACAGTTTGCACTGGGTTGGAGAGAAGCTTTCCATCATTTAGCTCTGCCCTGGGACATCATAATTGCCATATCATTTAGGTCTCACTGCTTCACAGAAACTCATTTAATTAATTGTGATTTGAGCACTTACTATAATTTGCATTTTTTTGGCATTTAGAAGACAATATCACTAATGGTAAATGAGTACACTGGGCTTTGTAAAAAGAGAATGAAAATCTCAGAAGAACTCAGAATTCCAATTGAGGCTTACCCATACTGGTTATACATTAATGTTCCTTTATCAAGCAAACTTCCCAATTGAAGTACTGTCAGGGGTTTTCATAGTGTGTTTGAAAGGAATAAGTTCTCAGTAAAGATGGTATAGCAAATGTTTCTCTGAGACAAGTAGTCCCTTAAGATAGCTGAGTGAATACAGGACTTTTGATGTCCTTTCCTCTTTGTATAAGCAGTTTACAGAAGTTTGGCACAACCACCAAAAGAAAAAATAACTGATCTGACTTCTAGGAGGTGGCCTTTATTGCTAGGTCTAGCTTTTACACCGTGCAGCATTATTGACACTGCACTGAACCTGCTCACAGGCCGCTGGAGCTGTGCTTTTATCTGAAGGCTGGTGTTACACAGAAGCATGATGCTTTATGGGGGCTCCAAACAGTGGGGATTCTCCTTTCTCCAGCTTTTTTTTAGGTCTCTTACTTTTTGTACCATTAATAGGAATCTGGATTCTATGATTACTCCAGTTATGGTCTGAATGAGATAGTCTACTAATGCACTTTGCATTTCGTGAGGAAATACTCTGTAAATATCCAAAGTCTTGTTTGTTGTAGATTCAGCACTCACTACTTTTTTTTTCACTCTTTTGTACACACATCACACAGAGCCAAACAACCTGAAAACATAGTGAATGATTATATTAAGTGCAAATAAATAATCTGTGTATTTTACAGTACATTTATAGACATGTTTATGTTGAAATTTCTTTGCAAATATGACAGATTCCAGTACTTTGGGTCATTATAGATTCCATTATCCACTCAAATACTGAGCAAGGAAATAATTCTCTTTTATCAAGTGGGCCAATTGTAAAACAACCGGTGTCAGTAGGTTCATTTGTTCAAATGCATTTGATGAGTAAGGTGTTAAATTGAGTTCAATGGAAAGATAACTAGAAAGATTGGTTCTTTATTGTGACCTGGGGAATGTTTGCTTTTAAGTGTCTTGCTCTGGCAGAATTGTGAGAAAGTTGTATATTTCTGTATAGCTAGCTATTCGTACTTAAGTAATATCAAAGACTTCTAGAAGGCATTTCTTTCTTCAGTTATTGAATATTCCAAATAAACAGCATCACAACCAAAATTTTGAAATCAAATATATATATATATATTTTTCATAAAGGCAGATGATTTTTATCTTTAAACATTATTTTATTCATTTATTTTTTAAACAGCATTAAAATCAACTATTGCCTTAAGAATATTTCTCCAAATATTTCAGATGGGAAATAAAGATGATCTTAATGAATTAGATTATTTTAAGTTCACATGGATTTATTAAAAATGAAAGTAAATTAATTCTATACTACTTAGTTATACATTTGAAGTGGCTTTGGTAGATGAGAAAAATGCATTACTGATATTAATTTTACTACTTAATAATGCACTGATATTTATATTTATATTATAATGGGATTACTAAATATATATTATTTTATTTTCAAAGTATCCAATAAGTATTCACCATAAATAGGTTATTGCCCTGATATTCTTAGGAGGCTGCTGATGTTCTAGGTAGGCTCTGTAATTCATTAGGAACTGATCTTGAAAAAGAAATAAATTGCTAGATATAGATCATTTTGTAATAAACTTATATAAAGACTAGCCATGAAAGACCTTATAACACAATCATCAGTTATTAAAAATACAGTACTCCTAACGTTTGGTAGTTTGACAAGAAAAGTGTTAGAGACAGAGACAAGGTGCCAGTTATCAGATTATGGACTCTCAGCTCTAAAAGGCCCTTCTGTGACACTGACAAGTCTCCTGGGCCAGCTTGCCCAGTGTTAAGCTTTGCCCATGGAGGGTATGGGAGGGACGCTGCAGGAGGAAGGGAGTTTCCCAACTCTCTACTGTGCTCCTCTTCTTACCAGCTCTGTGGTGCTCGGCTGGCATGTAGAGCACTTCTGGAGCAGCTTTCCTGCAGGTTCCTCAGGACCACACCTGGTTTCCTGTCCAGCACTCCACACGGGCATCGTTTTTGAGTTCCTCAGGGCCCCATACCCAAGTTCTCACTCAGACATAACTTCTAGAAGCTCCCCATCCAGCTTTCAGATGAGTTGAGCAGCATCTTCTCATTCCCTCTTATCTCCACAGCAGTTTCTACAGGAGTCCAACCAGCTTCCCAGTGAGCGGAATTGCTCCCAACTAATGACTTCCCAGTGGCTGCCATTGGCATCATCAGGGAGTTCTTCACCTACCAGCCTCAGATCACTGACAACGGTCTAACTACAGTGACGTGGTGAGGAATGCAGTGAGTATTTCCATCTTCAGTCTTTTCAACCTAACTTTGTGCATCAACTAAACTCCACCCTTGGGAAGAGCCCCCTCTCCAAGATTGTTTCATTCTTGGTACTCTTTTTCAGCTCCTGTGGATTTTTTAGAATATTCATTTTCTTTTTATCCTCTGGAGTAGCTAATCCATATAAGTAGTTTATATTTCTTTATATTAAAATTTGCTGGTTCAAATTACTGTCTTCTGATTGGACTCTGACAAATATGAGGGTTGGAGAAAATTACTGAAAATTTTACTAAGGATGTGATTTTTTATTTTATTTAGAGAATTCTTCAATTTCTTTGCTCTAATGGAATAGATGACTATATTTTTGAAAGTTTTTTAAAAACTAGGGGCAGCTAGTTATATTTAAACTAGTAAATGTGGTTATTTTACTATGATTGAAATTTTATTTTTCAAATTTTATTTTCTTATTAGCGTACAGTTCATTACTATATCTTCCTGTTAACCCCCTTCTAATATTTGGTGTAAATCTTGTTTATATTTTATGAATACTTTGTATATTTAGGTATCACTTGTCTTTAAATATAACAAATACTCTCCAATGCATGCATCATTACTCCATACTTCTTGGATATTCCCATTTCCAGAAGTAAATATTTGATACTATGAAATACTATTCCCTAATATACATGCTTTGAAACATGAGTTTTTCTTCTATGTAATGATATTAAAAAATTATTCTTAATTTGCAGTCAGTTTCCTACTTAAAATTATTTTGACATAAAAATGTGAGTAGTTTTTGTAGTTCATTTTAGTAATACCTGTTTTAATGTCCAATTATTTAGACTGATTGTAAATAATAAAATCCAAAGAGTAAAGTTGGGCTTAACAGTCTTTTTAATAAAGTAAAATTTTATTTCCAAACACATGTGCGCCATGTAGCCATAACAATGAAATGGTAATTTTTGGTTTAGTTTTTCCCCTTTTACTGCTACATTTTATGTTCAAAGCTGTCTACATCAGAGAGTAGACTAAGGTGATGATGTAGTAGGTTACATCCATAACTGAAGCTGCAGATGTGATGACGCCCACACCACGGCACTCAGGATAACTCCAGCTTCAGGTCCCATTTTCCTTTTTAAACCTATATGTTTGATTTTCTTGACTGTCCCCTCATTACCTTATCTTGTCACTTTAAACCTGGTTTTCACTTCTCTGTCCAGCCTCAGATTGAAATTTGTTTTCAAGTATTTGATCACTTCTTGTCCAGGAGTTGATTTCAGAAACACTCTTTCACACTCTGCAACCTGCAGTCCAGACCTTATGCTACCCCCTCATAGCTGACACTTGATCTTAGAGAGCCAGCTAAAAAAGAACTAGAATGTTATTTTTTTAAAATACTTTAAAATTCATATCACTATGGCAAACCAAACAAATGTCATGGCACTTAAATAAATTATTAAGTTATTCAACTGTGTGGGTCTCTCTGAATAAGTCCAAAAGCATGTTTCAAATACTTATTGTGTATTCTCTCTCTCTCTCTCTCTCTCTCTCTCTCTCTCTTTGTCTCTCTCTCTCTCTCCTTCACACACACACATGCACACATACAATACACACACACTTAGATTCACACTAATACACATTCAGATACACACATACTGACACATACTCACAGACATGTGCTGCTAATATAAATGCCTATAATCAAAAGTCTTCCCTGCTCCTTGTCTGAGAGTGTTGATTTTTGAAGCCAATAACGATGTCATAGCTACGGAAAATGAAGAGACACCTCAACAAAAATCAAAGAGTGGGAGTGAACTGTTCTTCTATATCAGTGATTCTCATCCCTGGCTGCACAGTGGCATCACCTGGGGAATTTTTTTTTATTCAGTAGCAGAGATAGACACCCACATGTGACCTGATGGGGATCCACCCAGCAAGCCCACTAGGGGGTGATGCTCTGTCCATCTGGGGCATTGCTCCATTGTTCAGCAACCAAGCTCTTCTTAGAGCCTGAGGAGGACATGGAACCATCTTCAGCACCTGGGCCAACTTGCTTCAATTGAGCAATGGCTTCAAGAAAGGAGGAGGAGGAGGAGGAGGAGGAGGAGGAGGAGAGAGAGAGAGAGAGAGAGAGAGAGAGAGAGAGAGAGAGAAGAGAGAAAAATGATATGGGGAGAGGTGGAAAAGCAGATGGGAGCATCTCCTGTGTGCCCTGACTGGGAATTGGACTTGGGACATCCACATGCCAGGCAGATGCTTAAGCACAAAGCCAACTGGGCCCACCTTGGTAATTTTAAAAAGTTAATGTCTAGACCCAACTCTAGACCAATTAAATTATATTCTCTGGTGGCAGGGTCTAGGTATTAGCAGTGTTTTACTTAAGAGTTCTATAAGTACGAACTACTACTAGTTTGTAGCCAGGGTTGAAGACTGTTGTGCTACTCTCCTATAATTTTAATTCTGTTGCCTCCAATTTTAACACTAGCTAGGCTTGCAGCATCAGCAATCACTTCCTTTTTTGGCTGTTGTATGGATAAATTCACCATTGCATTCTTGCTTGCTAACTGTTGGTCAGCAAATATTAGTGAGCACATTCTGAGCACCTACATGTTTGGGCTTCTGAGGATACAGAAGGGAATGAAACAAGGACCCAGCACTTTTGAGCAATGGGTAAATGCAGACAATAAACAAACATGCAAATGCACATTTAGTGTGCAAGTACTAATAAGTGCTATGAAGAAAAATCAAGTAAAATAAAGGGATAAAATGATGAGAAGAGAGAGTAGGTAAACTATTTTATACAGTGTGTCATAAAAAGTGTCTTTCATAAGATGGATTTCAACATAGGTCTCAAAAAAGTGGCTGCATGAATTTTGTTTTATTTTGGGCAAGAGCACAGTAGGAAAAAAAAATTAAAGATCCCAAGGGAACAGACTATTTTAAGTGGTTGTCTAAAAAATGTTTAAATGGTATATTCGCTAAGAATGTAGGTTGTCTTTGTAGAAACCTTGTTAATTAAATATTTAAAAAATCTTTTTTAACATTATTGAGTTATAATTTACATTCATGAAATAAACATAAGTGTATATTTTGATAAATTTTGACAAGTGTATTTGCCCATTTAATTATGACCAAAACACAGTATTAGAAAATTTTCCTGTTACCTTTTTTACACAAATTCCCACCCCTATCTAGGTCAGCACCATCTTGATTCTATCATTATAGATTCATTTAGTCTGTCTTAAAGAGTCATTGAAATAAAATTATACAATATTTACACTCTAATGTGTATGATTTCTTTCAGTAAGCATATTTATTCTGAAATTCATCTACCGCAATGCATGTATAAATAGTTGTGTCTTCATACTGCTGAGCAGGATATCATTGTACAAGTACAACACTGTTTAACTACATATTGATGAACATTTGTGTTCTTTTTGTATTTGGCTATTATAAATAAAGCTGATATAGACATTGATGGATAAGTTGTTTTGAGAACATAAGTTTTCATTTCTTTTGGATAAATACGCAATAGTAGAATTGCTGTGTCATATGGTAAATATATATTTAATTTGATAATAAATGTCAAACTTCTGTTAGAATAGTTGTATTAAATCTGATTACAACACCAATATATTAGTATTGCAGTTTCTTTGTCAACAATTGGTATTTTCAGTGTTCTGAAATGTAACCATTGTAATGGATATAAAGTTATATATTATTGTGAGGTTTTCTATACTTGTAGAAACCTTAATTGGACTTAAACCTCTATTGGTGACAGCAACAGGTTTATCTCTAATACATAGTAGTATGATGATCTTGTTTACATTGATTGAATTAAGAATGATATCATCTTTAATTAGAATTGTACAGCAGTGTCAAAAAGAAGGTTAATAACAGTCACAAGTGTTTCTGAGCATTCAAGATGAGATGAAGTCTCATTCAGGCTCTCCTACTTACTAGATGTTAAGCCCCAGGAAAGTCACTTAATGTTTTTGAGCTTCATTTTTCTAACATGCATAATTGATTTAGTAAATAGTAACAACGACTTTTTTGTTCATATTTTTTGTAATGTATATTGTATTTTCCCATGTATAAGATGCTCCCATGTATAAGACGCACCTTAATTTTGGGGCCTGAAATTTGAAAAAAAGACAATAAGCATGAAAAAGTGGGAAATGCAAATAAAAAAATCTACAACCACTGTATAAGATGCATCAAGTTTTTAGATCCCAAATTTTTTAAAAAAAGGGTGCATCTTATACATGGGGAAATACAGTAAAGCTCACATCTATTGAATGATTTCTGTAAAATAGGCATTGTACAAAGCATTTAAAGTATATTATCTTATGTCATTCTCTAAACACCTCTGAGTATGGTGTATGATTATCTTTGCTTTCAGATGATGAAACTAATGAACCAAGAGTGGCCTGATTAAAGTCATTTAATGTTCAAGTAGCAAGAAGAGATCAGAATTGAAACCCAGAAGTCTAAGTCAATCACCTGAGTACTTAAACATAATGTTTACTATATCAACATCTAAACCAATCATTTTATTTAGAAAAACAACTGTCTTTGTTTAGAAAAGTAAAGGCTAGAGAAACAAAGTGAAGGCTGAAAAACAAAATCTGCAAAGAAAAGGTCTGAATCATCATGCAAAAATTTGGGAGAGTATTGTTGTTTTTATTGTTGTCTTTATTGTTTTATTAAATAGGAGGAGAAGAGTCAGAGGAAGGAAAAAGGATGGCTGCAAGTATGAAGTGATTAATTGGAGCTTTACTGGGACTCGTTGAATGAAGGGCCATTGAAACTCCACTGAACAGGATTGCTGAAAGACATGTTGAAAGCAATAATGCCTATTTTCTCACCTGAAATTATTTACATTGCTATTAAATACACTCTTGCATATCCTCCCTTATTTTGTGCACTGTAACAAGCTAAGGGCCAGGTAAGATTCAGAGGACTGTATCTTTATTAATAAAAGCTTACATGACTTTTGCTGCTAACTAAGTGTGAACAGTGACCAGATTTACTCTTCCACCGGAAATGGCTAAAAACTTGGAAAATAATATATATATGAGACCTCTATTTTTAGACATTGGTAGCCTTCCTAAATTGAAGAGATTGAGTTCAGAGTCCAAGAGGGGCAAAGTAGTTGGAATTCATGTAGCAAAGGACAGTGTCTTATAAAGAGAGAAACGAAAGAGAAAGTGAGTTTCAAAGAACTTCAGAAAATATTCTTAGGGTCTTCAGCTGAGCAATAATTAGCATTTGCATGTGAGGAAATTACATAAAGCAAGGGAATGAACCATATGAAAAGAGAAGAAATAATCCCTATAAACTCACAACAGCCAAGGTGCAGCCTCTGTGGAAAACAGTATGGAGATTCCTCAAAAAATTAAAAATGGAACTGCCTTTTGACCCAGCTATCCCACTTTTAGGAATATACCTTAAGAACACCATAGAACTGTTCCAAAAGGAGAAATGCACTCCCATGTTTATGGCAGCATTGTTCACAATAGCAAAGATCTGGAAACAGCCCAAGTGTCCATCAGTGGAGAAGTGGATTAAAAAGCTTTGGTACATATATACTATGGAATACTACTCAGCCATAAGAAATGATGACATCAGATCATTTACAATAACATGGATGAACCTTGATAACATTATATGGAGTGAAATAAGTAAATCAGAAAAAACTAAGAACTATATGAATCCATACATAGGTGGGACATAAAAATAAGACTCAGAGACATGGACAAGAATGTGATGGTAATGGGGGTGGGGGGTGAGGGATGCGGAGGGGGTGAGGAAGGAGAGAGAGGGAGTGGGGGAAGGGGAGAGACACAAAGAAAACCAGATAGAAGGTGATGGAAGACAATTTGACTTTGGGTGAGGGGTATGCAGCACAACCAAATGTCAAAATAATCTGGAGATGTTTTCTTGGAACATATATACCCTGATTTATCAATGTTACTGCATTAAAATTAATAAAAATAACATAAAAAAAAGAAACGCTATGAGAGAATTCTTACCCAAGGTTCAAAACCAGTTTTTGAAAGAAATCAAATCAGAGCCCATCCATCACTCCCCTCCCCAAGCATTTATTGAAGACTGACATGAGGTGGACCAGCAACACTCAACATTCTTCATGAAAACATTTATATTAATGGCATTGCATTTCTAGGAAGAAAAATATTGTCCCGTGTAATAAAATCATGCTCTCCTATGGTGTTCTGTTTGTGCAGAGCTGAGAGTTCCTTCATGAAAATGCACAACTTCCTGAGGGCAGAAACCTATCATGTTCAACAACGTATGAGCCAGTATCTAGCAGGGTGCTTGGCAAATAATAGATGTTTGTAAAATAGTGATCGAGTAAATGAATAAATCTCAGAGCTCTCATATATCCTTTAAAAAAAAAAAGTCCCTCCTCCAGCACACATTAGTATAACCAAGCCCTTTCTAAGCAAGAAGGTAATTAACTAATCACATGAGAGCATCATCATGTGAGCAGCGGCCATTTTTAACAATAAGAGTGAGCAAACCCAGAAAATATAAATTATACAAACTCACTTGTCCAACAATACCCAAAATGGAATTTCCTGGCATATGGTATGTGCACCTTTCACTTTGCTCGACAATGCCAAAATATTTTCCAATGTTATTGTATGAAGTCTCCTCCTCCAGGGGTGTGTAACAATTTCTGCTGATCCATATTCTCCACAAAACTTAGTACTTTTATACTTGTTCACTTTTTTCTGTGTTGTGAGTGTACAATATTATCTAATTACAGTTTTTATTTGCAGGTTGTATTTTCTTACACTCATTTTCTCAGATGCTAGAACAGTTCCACTGAAATTCAGCTGGTAATCATTGGGTCTTTTTTGTTGACTGGACAAATAAAATTCAGGATTCAGTACTGGTTGATAGAGAGAATGTTGAGTCTGTTAATAGAAATAAAGAAAGGCAAAGAAATATGAGAAAATTGTTTCTGTGAAAGATAAGATTTAAAAATGAAAAATAAGACTGGAAACTTTATTGTCAATTGAAAACCTCACTGGCCAGGTTAATTGGAAAAAGTCATATATTATTGCTGGTTTTTCTTTGTATTATTGGCTCACAAAATTAAGTCATAAAAGAATACAATTATTTGCTACAACTTATTTTAAGACTAATTATGTTCTTCACAGTATACAGTATATGAAGATTATCATCTTATATTACTTTAATATTTTAAAATCTGTTGAGAAAACACATGTGAGTTGTGTGTGTGTCTTTTTAGCCGTCATTGGTATTGTCATTGAGTTTTCTTTTTCTGATTAAGACTGCATACTGAGTTAAATGAGACCTTTGTAAGAAACCTGTCCTGATGATGAATCACCACTGTTTCAAAGAGAAGACAGAAGCATTGCTAATGCATACTTCAATGTAAGCACTGTTTCACTGTTTTAAAAAAGAAAAAAAAATGCCCTTAGAAGTTAGAAAAAATAAAACAAAAATCCTGAAGCCAGAGCATGGGTTTAGTTGTTATAGCTTATAAAGCTAAGCAGAGTTTTATGATTATCAGCGGATTAATACATGCTCATATAATTGGATATCTTAATTCACTTAATATATTTATACTGACTATGTGATGAGCTCTTTATTCAATGAATAATTACTTAGAGTTTCACTTTAATTTGGTTATGCTTGCCTGAGTAATCTAGCATTTCAGCATGTCATTCAGATTGTCGTCACACAGACATACATGTTTTCCTATGAAAATAATGGTTTGAGTGATTTACTATTGTGCTTTTCAAAGTTGAAAAAGGAGGAATTCTCTAAATATATTATATTAAGGTTTGTATAATCTTAAACCAAAATTGTAAACCCTTTTGATATTTAGATGAGAACTAGAGTTCTGTAGGGAATGAAGTTTGTGGTTGGCAAATAAAAAAAGCAGCTTTATAAAAGATCTTAAGTATTTGTATTTGTTCATTTGTGTATTTGCATAGCTGGCTTATTAAAGTCATTAGTGTTGGCAAAGTAAATCTGACTTTCAGAGGATAAGCCATAGGATTGAAAAAAAAAAGAAAAAAGAAAGAAGAAAAGGGAAACTAGTAGCATTCATAGTTTATACACTCATTCACATATTTCTTCATTCACTTTTAATGTCTCTCTTATAAATTTACTAAGTTTATATTATATTCAATGTTCTATGTTAGTGTTATGGGTTGAATCGTGACCCTCCTACCCCACCCCACCCCACATTATGTATACTGAAGTCTTAACCCTTAGTAACTCTGCATGTGACCTTATTTGGAAATAGGGTCATTGCAGGTGTAATTTATTAAACTAGAAAGAGCTCATACTGAGTAGAGTGGTGCTGTAACCCAATATCAGTGGTGTCTTTCTAAGATGAAGAAAATTTTGGCACAGACCTATACATAGGGACCTGTACCTTATAAAGAAAGATTGGAGTTATGGTGCCACAAGCCAAGAAATTACCATGTGAGAATAGAGGCCTGTAACAGATCCTTCCCTAGCAACTTCAGAGGAAGTACAACCCTACTGACACTTTGATTTCAGACTACTGGCTCCAGAACTCTGAGACAGGAAGTTCTGTTGTTTTAAGTAACCCAGCTGGTTGTTCCTTGTTATGGCAGCCCCAACAAACTAATATAGCTGCCGGCTGCTGCATTGTAAAGAAGTATTTATCTCATTTAAGGAGATACATATATAAAATTAATTGCAGCTAAATATAGCACAAATAAATTGCTTAACAGAGTGGTACAGAGAAAGAAAGCATATACTGTATCGAAATGACTTCACCTCCACAGTACCCAGTTATACTGGATGGTACTGAGATGCTTGTTTGAACTTAGAAATAATTTTGCTTTTTCTGAGAAATAACTTGATTTTATTTTCCAGATTTTTTTTTTACATTTTTACTCTGCTAGAACCAAATTTGTGCCCACCTGTAGCATGCTTAAGGGCCTTTGCAGTATACATTTTTGTATTTCCTAACAGTTTTAGATTCCCTGCCATTTTATTTTTCTGTCTTGCTTTTCAGCTTCATGTTCATTTTACCTTGATGATGTTTATGTGTCCTTAAAAGATACCCTTAAATTCACTCCAAAATAGGGGGTCAGATTTGGAAATATAAATAAAAGCTGGGAATGAAGTGAAATCAGTACAGTACAAGAATAGTAGAAGAGGTTACAGAACAGGATAGTATGTCCAGTGAGCGGCTGCCGCAGGGGAAGTTGACACCAGGCTTCCAGAGGAAATGTTAAATGTTTAGGTCAAGGACAGCAAAATATAGCATTGGGGTTACATTTTTCTCTTCCATACCAGGTATCTAATAATATTTTCCCCTTTTACTCCATTAGAAGCTATGTAATTTTATCAACCAAGAAGTAAGGTCAACCAAGGCCCACAGTTTCCAATTTATAAAATAAATGAGACTTCATTTTCATCGGTGCTGAGATGAGAGAGGATAGGACAAACTATGGAGCATCTATAGGACTAGTTTAAGAAGAAATCACTGTCGCTAATAAATTTCAGCAGATTTAATCGGAAAAACAGTTAAATTTAGAGAATTAAAAATGTGCATAAATGCTCTAAATGTTTTATTTTAACCTAGAACATAAAATATAAATTTATCAATTTTCTGATACCCAGTCTTTTCTTTGTCACTAATTGAAATTTAACATCACTCTTTTGGCACAAACCATATCTGTAAGGCATCATCTAAGATTTCCAGTTTGAACATTTTTAAATACACACACACACACACACACACACACACACACACACACATTACATACTGAATAACTAATTCTAGATATTTATGACATTTCTGCTTTTAGTCAATAGCAACGTTTGTACATATCAATTTCATTTATAAAGTCTTTCTATATTCTTCAAATTAGCTTTCACAGAAACAATTTTTCTTTTTCACATTCATATCATATTGATTTACATAGTAAATTTATTTATGTAATGACATGGGCAAGTCCAACTGACAGAGATATATTGGGAACCAATGCTCTTGATTTACTTGTAGAAGGCAATAAGAATGGTAGCATGTAGTCTCACAGTTGTGAGATTTCAGCAGTCTCTAGACATCAAGCTTTATAAAGGGAAAAAATGACAACGGTTAATCTAAAAAGTTGAATTAATAGATATTTATTAAAAGATTGACTACTGGCTGACCTGTGGTGGCGCAGTGGATAAAGCGTCGACCTGGAAATGCTGAGGTCGCCGGTTTGAAACCCTGGGCTTGCCTGGTCAAGGCACATATGGGAGTTGATGCTTCCAGCTCCTCCCCCCTTCTCTCTCTCTCTGTCTCTCTCTCTTCTCTAAAAAATAAATAAATAAAATTAAAAAAAAGTTATAAAAAAAAAGATTGACTACTAGTATTTCAAAGAGCTAAGGTGTCAGAGAAGACAAAATTGGTGAGCAGAAGGGGCTGAACAAAATCTATAGCGATTCACAAATATGCATTAAGTGTATATACTACATCAGTTTATACATTCTATATACTACATTGTCTTCCTAAAACAAGAAAGGAAATAAACAAAGTCCCTACTCTAAAGGAGCTTACATTATTAAAAAACATAGAACCTATATAATTAATCAAGGTATGATGCAGGCTGAGGAAAAAAATAAACCAGATAAGGATAGAGAAAATGCGTGTTATTCTAGAAGTTTGTTAATGAAGACTTCTCTGATAAGGTAGGATTTGAGTAAAAAAATTAAAATTATTTTTACTTTTAAATTTTATTTAGAAAATTTAATTTAACAGGGTGACATTGATCGATAAGAGTACATAGATTCCAGGTCAACATTTTTATAGCACTTGAACATTTGATTATGTTGTATATATATCACCCAAAGTCAAATCATTTTCTGTCAACTTATATTGATATATGCCCCTTTTTACACCCTTTCCCCACCTCCTCCTTCCTCACCGTTTACTCAAGTTCCCTTCCCCTCCCTCATGTTCTCCTCCCCCTGATAACCACTTTCCTTTTATCTATGTCCATAAGACTCAGTTTTATATCCCACCTATGTGTTATAGTTCTTAGCTTTTTCTGCATTACTTATTTCACTCAGTATAAGGTTCTTAAGGTCCATCCATGTTGTTGTAAATGTCACTATGTCATCATTTCTTATGTCTGAGTAGTATTCCATTGTATATATGTACTACATCATTATTCAATACTCTATCGAGGGACACTTTGGTTGTTTCCATGTCTTGGCCACCCTGAATAATGCTGTGATGAACATGGGGCTGCATGTGTTTTTACATACCACTGTTTCTGAGTTTTGGGAGTAGATACCCAGTAGAAGGATTGCTGCATCATATGTTAGTTCTATTCTTAATTTTTTGAGGAACCACCCTAATGTCTTCCATAATGGTTGCAGTAATTTGCATTCCCACCAGCAGTGAATGAGGGTTCCTTTTTCTCCACAGCCTCTCCAATACTTGTTATTACCTGTCTTGTTGATAATAGCCAATCTAACAGGTATGAGGTGATATCTCATTGACTTGTGTTCCTCAAATTGCTAGTGAAGATGAACATCTTTTCATATACCTGCTGGCTATTTCTCTGTTCTCTTGGGAGAAGTGTCTGTTCAGGTCCTTTCCCCATTTTTAATACTGCTCACAAAAATTAGGGGATATTTCAAAATGAATATGAAGCAATAGAATATCCCCTAATTTTTGTGAGCCGACCATAGGATTGCTTGCTTGTTTGTTGCTGAGCTTTGTGGTTTCTTTATATATTTTGGATATTAACCCCTTATCAAAGCTATTATTTGCTAATATCATCTCTCATTTCATTGACTGCCTATCTGTTTTGCTATCAGTCTTTCTTTTCTTTTTTTTAAAGCTGTGCAGAAGCTTTTTAGTTTGATATAGTCCCATTCATTTACTTTTGCCTTTACATCCCTTCCCTTTGAAGTCAAATTCATAAAGTGTTCTCTGTGATCAGGTCCATTACCTTAGTACCTATGTTTTCTTCTATGTAATTTATACTTTCAGGTCTTATATTTAGGTTTTGATCCAATTTGAATTAATTTTTGTGCAGAAAAATAAACTGTAGTCAAGTTTTATTTTTTTGCATGTGGTTTTCCAATTTTTCTAGCACCATTTACTGAAGAGGCTTTCTTTTCTCGATTGTGTGTTCTTAGCTCCTTTCTCAAAAGTGATTTGTCCATATATATGTGGTTTTATTTCTGGGATCTCAGTTCTGTGCCATTGGTCTGTATGTCTGTTTTCCTGCCAATACCATGTTGTTTTGATTATCATGGCTCTATAGTATAAGTTAAAGTCAGGTACTGTGATAACTCTGGCTTCATTCTTTTCTTTAGGATTGCTTTAACTATTTGAGGTTTTATATGATTCCAGACAAACCTGGTAATCTTTTATTCTATTTCTTCAAAGAATGACATTGGGATTTTGATGGGGATTCCATTAAATTTGTATATTGCGATCAGTAATATGGTCATTTTAACTATGTTGATTCCTCCAATTCATGACCATGGAATATTCTTTCAGTTCATTGTGTTTTTTCAATTTCTTTTAATAATGTTTTGTTGTTTTCAGTATACGGGTTTTTTACATCCTTTCTTAAGTTTTTTCTTAAGTACTTTATTTTTAATGTTGTAATTGTAAAAGGATTTTTTTTAGTTTATTTTCTAAAGTTTTATTGTTGGTATATAGAAAAGCAGTAGACTTTTGTATGTTGATTTTGTATCCTGTGACTTTACTATATTGTTTATTGTTCCTAATAGTTTTTTTGGTGGATTCTTTGGTATTTTCTATGTATAGGATCATATCAACTATAAAAAGTGAAACCTTTACTTCGTCTTTCCTAGTATAAATGCCTTTTATTTTTCTCTCTTGCCTGATTGCTCTGGCTAAAACTTCCAGAACTATGTTGAATAAGAGGGAAGAGAGTGGGAAGCTTTGTTTCATTCCTGATTTTAGAAGAAAGCCTTCATTTTTTCACCATTTAGTATGATATCAGCTGATGGTTTGTCAATATGGCCTTTATTATATTGAGATACTTTTCTTCTATCCCAATCTTATTGAGTGTTTTAAACACGAAGTGATTTTATATCTTATAGAATGCCTTTTCTGTATCTATTGATAGGATTATATGATTTTTGTTCTTTGTTTTGTTGATATGGTGCATTACGTTGATCCATTTTACTATGTTGAACCATCCTTGTGCTCCTGAAATAAATTCCACTTGATTGTGATGTATTATATTTTTAATGTGCTACTGTATTTGATTTGCCAGTATTTTGTTTAGAATTTTTGCATCTGTATTTATT
The DNA here is from genome assembly GCF_036850765.1 of Saccopteryx bilineata. NCBI lineage: Eukaryota > Metazoa > Chordata > Mammalia > Chiroptera > Emballonuridae > Saccopteryx > Saccopteryx bilineata. The sequence goes on along the minus strand of NC_089491.1, from coordinate 182,278,863 downwards.
AGAGATATTGGTCTGTAGTGTTTTTTTGTTTGTTTGTTTGTTTGTTTTTTTTAGTGTTGTCCTTGCCAGGTTATGGTATGAGGGTATGTTGACCTCATAAAATGTGTTGGCAATTATTGTTTCTTCTTCTGTTGTTTGGAAGACGTTTAAAAGTTTAAGTACCAAATCTTCTTTAAACACTTATTGGAATTTACTAGTATAGTGATCTGGCCCTGGACTTTTGTTTTTTGGGAGGTTTTTTATAATTGTTTCTATTTCCTCCCTGTTTTAGGTCTATTTATGTTTTCTACTTCTTTGTGACTCAGTCTAGGAAGATTGTATAGTTCTAGGATTCTATCCATTTCTTCCAGGTTATTAAATTTGGTGGCATATAATCTTTCATAATAGTCTACTATGATCTTTTGTATATCTATGATGTCAGTTGTAATTTATCTTCTTTCATTTCAGATTTTGTTTATATGAATCCTTCCTCTTTTTTTCTTAGTGAGTCTAGTCAGTGGTTTGTCAATTTTATTGATATTTTCAGAGAACTAGCTCTCTGTTTTATTATGTCTTACTATAGTTTATTTTTTGTTCTCTATTTCATTTAGTTCTGCTCTAATTTTTACTATTCTCTTTTTTCTACTGACTTTGAGTTGTCTTTGTTCTTCTTTTTCTAGTTTTGTAAGGTGTGACATTAGGTCATTTACTTGGGATATCTCTTGTTTCTTTTCTTTTTTTTTTCTTTTTTTTTGTATTTTTCTGAAGCTAGAAACGGGGATAAACAGTCAGACAGACTCTCGCATGCGCCCGACCGGGATCCACCCGGCACGCCCACCAGGGGCGACGCTCTGCCCACCAGGGAGTGATGCTCTGCCCCTCCAGGGCATCGCTCTGCCGTGACCAGAGCCACTCTAGCGCCTGGGACAGAGGCCAAGGAGCCATCCCCAGCGCCCGGGCCATCTTTGCTCCAATGAAACCTTGGCTGCGGGAGGGGAAGAGAGAGACAGAGAGGAAGGAGGGGGGGGGTGGAGAAGCAAATGGACGCTTCTCCTATGTGCCCTGGCCAGGAATCGAACCTGGTCCCCTGCACACCAGGCCGACGCTCTACCGCTGAGCCAACGGGCCAGGGCCTCTTGTTTCTTGATATAATCTTGTAATGATATAAACTTCCCTCTTATTACTGTTTTAACTTCATCCCAAAAATTTTGAAATGTCATTTCATCACTTTTATTCATCTGTATATATCTTTTGGTCTCTGCTTTTATTTCTTCTATGACCCAGTCATTTTAGAAGTATGTTGTTTAATTTTCATATTTTTGTGGATTTCTTTACTTCCTTTTTACAGTTGAATTTTATTTTCAATGCCTTGTGGTTAGAAAAACTGCTTGATATAATTTCATTCTTTCTGAATTTGTTGATGTTAGTTTTTGGCCCACCATATGGGTTATCCTTGAGAATGTTCCATGCACACTGGAGAAGAATGTATAACCTGACATTTTAGAATTAAATGTCTTATAAGTATCTGTAATGTCCATTTGGTTTAGAGTGTCATTTAAGGCCAATATTTCTTTATTGATTTTCTATTTGAATAATCTATCTAAACTGTCAGTGGTATGTTGAAATCTCCAAGTATGGTTGTGTTTTTGTCTGCTTCTATTTTTATTTATTTATTTCTTATTTATTTATTTTCTTCTTCTGTAGTGAGAAACGGGGAGGCAGAGAGACAGACTCCCACAAGCACCCAATTAGAATCCACTTGGCATCTCCACCAGGGGGTGATGCTCTGTCCATCTGGGCCATTGCTCCATTGCAGCCAGAGCCATTCTAGAGCCTGAGGCAGAGGCCATGGAGCCATCCTCAGTGCCCCGACCAACTTTGCTCCTATGTATCCTTGACTGTGGGAGGGAAAGAGAGAGACAGAGAGAAAGCAGAGAGGGAAGGGTGGAGAAGCAGATAGGCGCTTCTTCTGTGTGCCCTGATAGGGAATCAAATCTGGGACTTCCACATACCAGGCCAATGTGCTACTGCTGAACCAATCAGTCCGGGTTGCTTTTATTTTTAGATCAGTGAGTAGATGTCTTATATATTTTTGACCTCCCTGGTTCAGTGCATATATATTAAGAAGTGTTGTCTTTTTGATACTATGTCCCCTTTATCATTATGCAATGTGCATCTTTGTCTCTGGTTACCTTTGTTGTCTTGAAGTCAGCATTGTCAGATATAAGTATGGCTACACCTGCTTTTCTTTGAATAATATTTGCTTTGAGAATTGTTTTCCAACCATCTATTTTGAATCTACTTTTGTCTTTGCAGCTTAAAAGTGTCTCTTGAAAGCAGCATATTGTTGAGTTTTGTGTTTTTTATCCAATCTGCTATTCTGTGCCTCTTTATTGGTGAGTTCAGTCCACTGACATTTAGGGTGATTATTGACACTTGAGGATTTCCTATAGCTATTTTATGTTTTGCTTTCTGGTAGCTCTGTGTCCTATTTGGTTCTTCTCTTTTTTGTTTCTGTCGGTTGTTTTTGTTTGGTGATATTCCATACTTCTTTTCTCTGTTTCTTCTTTTTTAAGTTGTTTTAGTAGTGGCTTTTTTGTAGGCTGTTACCATTAGGTTAAACAAAAATGTTCATATGTACAATAGTCTTTTGTCATATGAGTGCTTCTGTACTCCATCTTCTTTTGGTACTACAGATCTTTATCCTTCTCCCTTTTATGTTATTATTATTGCACATTATTCTTGTTTTTTATTTATTTATTCATTTTTAGAGAGGAGAGGGAGAGACAGAGGGAGAGAGAGAGAGAAGAGACAGAGAGAGAGAAGGGCGGGAGGAGCTGGAAGCACCAACTCCCATATGTGCCTTGACCAGGCAAGCCCAGGGTTTCGAACCAGCGACCTCAGCATTTCCAGGTCGACACTTTATCTACTGCGCCACCACAGGTCAGGCACATTATTCTTGTTTTTATTGTGACCTTATTGGAGATTTTACTTGTAGTTTTTATTTGTTTTCTTCTAGTTTGTAGAGTTTCTGCTAAGAAGTCTGATAATGCCTTAATGGTCTTTCCTCTGTAGGTGATTTTTTTTATCTTAGCTGCCTTGAGAATATTTTCTTTGTCTTTGATTTTTGTCAATTTTATTACAATGTGCCTTGGAGTAGGATTGTTTGGATTGAGGCAACTCAGCATTCTGTTTGCTTCTTGGATTCGAGGCTCTAATTCTTTCTATAAGCTTGGGAAATTCTCATCAGTTATTTGTTTGAATAGTCTCTCCATTCCCTTTTCCCTCTCTTGGTCTTCTCATATACTTATTATTATTTTTTTTTGATGTTTGTATTTTATTTTTTATTTGTTATTTTAATTTGTGTTTACATAGACTCAAGTGTCCCACTGAATATATCTCCCCTAACCCCCTTATTCCAATCAGCTCCCCCTTTGCCCCCTCCCCCCACTGCTTTTCCCCCTTCCCTCCAAGATTTGCTGTCCTATTCTCTATAATGCTGTGTTATGTATATATAATTTCATTAATATTTTTCCCTTCTCTGATCCCATATTCTTTTCTACTTTCCCTCTGACCTCTTTCCCTCTGGTCTCTTTTATCCTGCCTCTGCTCTGTTCTGTTGCTCAATTTACATTGTTCATTGGATTCCTCAAATGAGTGAGGTCATATAGTATTTTTCATTCTCTGCCTTGCTTATTTCACTTAGTGTAATAGCTTCCAGGTCCATACATGTTGTTATGAAGGTAAGGTTTCCTTTTTCCTCATGGCTGCGTAGTATTCCATTGTGTGTATGTACCACAGCTTTTAATCCACTCGTCCACTGATGGACACTTGGGCTGTTTCCAGATCTTGGCTATTATTGTAAACAATGCTGCAATAATATAACTCTTTTTGATGGAGTCAGACAATTCTTGTAGAGCTCTCAGTTGTTGTTTTTTTTTGTTGTTGTTGTTCATGACTCTTTTCTCCTCTTCTCTCTGTAGCATCTCTAGTTGCCTGTCTTCCATGTCACCGAGTCTTTTCTCTACTCTGTTTGTTCTATTACCTAAACTTGCTACCTCAATTCATGGACTGAGTTTTTCATCTCTGTTTTTAAAGTTTAAATCTCTCAGTGAGGTATTCATTTTGTACATTAATTTGTTTTCTGAGCTCATTAAGTTGCCTATTGTTGTCTTCTCATATCTCATTGAGTATTTTTAGAACTTCAATTTTGAATTCTTTATCATTGAATTCCAAGGCTTCCATGTGATTGAGATTTTTTTCTGGAGATTTTTTATTTTCTTTCTGAAATATGTCTCTGTCTTGTGTAACCATGATACTTGATTTCTTCTTTCTTGATGGTGTTTGCGAGTGGTGTTGTTAAGAACTCTACCAAAGAAACAACTAAAAAATTAAAAATTAAAAAAAAATAAATAGAATTAAAAAATAAAAAACATAAAATTTGAAAATATAAAAAGTTTAAAAATTATGAGAAGGGGAAAAGCCTCAGGAAAAAAGATCAAAAGCAGAGGGAAAAAATAAAACACTCACATAAAATAAGAATAAAAATTTTAAAAAGTGAAATTCAAAAATGAAAAAGAAGAAGAATATGAAGGGGAAAAGGCAAAAAGGGGAAAAAGGCAAAATAAATTTTAGTTTTGAGAGGATTCTTCCAGTAGGTGTCACTGTATTACAACTTTTAGCTCTATGAAGTTCTTGGGCTGTCTGCTGAGATATTATTTTCCCAATGATGTAGGTAGGGTCACAGTTGCTTTGGTGGGTGAGGCATGTGTGAAACTTTACAGTTCTAACAATGGTGACCTCAAGCTTCTAAGCACTCCTTCTCATGTCTCAACAGACCTGAGAATCAGACATAGAGCACCTCTGTTCTTCAGGGGACAGAGTGGCTCTGGAGAGCTAGCTGTGGGGTTTGTCTCTTGCCAGTTTCCATACTGTGAGGTAAGGTGGCAGGATCTGGGAGTCTAGCAGGCTCACTTTAGTTTTCTCTGTCTCTGCTAATTTTGGGCTGCAGGCAGACCATGGGAACACTGGCCATGACCATGTGCTCGGGCCACTTTGGTTTATCTTTCCTTCTGCCTCCCTGTCTCACAACTCTTCCTGGCAGAAGGAAACCAAGTCACTCCAGATTTCCTTCTCCATACCCCTCAGACAAAATCCAGAGAGCTTGAGCTTTTATCCTCCTTATACTTTAGCAGAGGAAAAAACAACAACAACAACAAACCAGTGACTCCAGGTTTGTCTTCTCTCCTCCCCAAAGCTATCCCCAAGTGCATTTTATCTTCCACCTCCCTTTTCAATTCGTTCCACCTTCAGTCCATTCGGTGCACATATCTTTCATGCATGCCTGTGAGCCCAGGTAGGGTTCCTTTGCTGTGTTGTAGCTGTTCAATTTATTGAAATTTCAAGGGGAGAGATCCAGAATATCTCTTATGCTGCCATTATTCTGAAAGTAGTAAACTAATGAAGTAATTTATGAGGATATCTGGAAGATAACCTTTCAGGCAGAAAAAGGAATTGCTTGATATAATCACTGACAAGTAAGAAAACCACCAGGTCAGAAGAAAGTGAGCAAGGTGGGGAGTGGCAGGAAATTGCAGCAGCAGCAGCACAGAGGCTGGGTACTAGGTGGAGAATGCATATTATGTGAGACATTGTAGGAAAATGGGAATTCTTTGGAGGAATTTTAACAGACATAAAAATGTTCTGCTTATATTTCAAAGCAATCATTTTTTCTGATGTGTGGAAAATAAATGGGGGATGAGACCTAGCAATAGCAGAAACTGTGTTTATAAACCAGACTCTGTCAAACCCAGATTGTGCTTGGTTGATCCCCAATCAGCTCAGAGGCATCTTTAATGAGGCACTCCTATTCTGTCCTCTCTTAGTATCCTCCAAACCAGCTTTAACTCTGGTGTATCCTGCATCATGGCATGGCCTTCTCAATCTCCTCGTGTACTGATATTAACCTAAAATTCACTCCTTACTCTATTTGTCATTGCTCACACCCAATCAGCTTCTAAGTCCTAGTCCCTCCTGTCATTTCCACTGTTGTGAACTGGTCTAAAGTACTCTCACCTCAGGCCCCTAACCCATGTCTCAATGTCTACTCTTGCCTTACTCTAATATATTCTCAACTCTGCTGCCAGATTGAAACTTAAAAAGCATAAATCAGTGAGTTTCCTAGAGTGCATTTCATTATCCTGCTTCAAAACCTTTCTCTCTTAAAATGTTTTTCATTTTGGCCCTGGCCGGTTGGCTCAGTGTAGAGCGTTGGCCTGGCGTGCAGAAGTCCTGGGTTTGATTCCCGGCCAGGGCACACAGGAGGAATGCCCATCTGCTTCTCCACCCCTCCCTCTCTCCTTCCTCTCTGTCTCTCTCTTCCCCTCCTGCAGCCAAGGCTCCATTGGAGCAAAGATGGCCCGGGTGCTGGGGATGGCTCCTTGGCCTCTACCCCAGGCACTAGAGTGGCTCTGGTCATGACAGAGTGACACCCCAGAGAGGCAGAGCATCTCCCCCTGGTGGGCAGAGCGTCGCCCCCTGGTGGGCGTGCCGAGTGGATCCCAGTCAGGCGCATGCGGGAGTCTGTCTGTCTATCCCCGTTTCCAGCTTCAGAAAAATACAAAAAAAAAAAAAAATGTTTCCCATTTCTCTCAATATAAAGACCAACATATTTAAGTAATCCGCAGGACCCCATGTGATCTTGTTCTTCCCTGCTCACCTACCTCTTATGCCTTATAGCCGCCACTCTTCCTATTCAGTATGTAGCTACTATCAGGTCTTCTTTTGTTAAACATTCTACTATTTTCCTTTACTTAGACCATTCCACTTTAGTATGGAAGCATCTGCACACCCTAGAATCTCCTTATTAAGTCTTATTCTCTAATCTCAGTTTTATTATTGCAAGAGTCCACTGATTTATGTGGACCTGGAAGGCAATTATGTTTCTATTATAGCATGTAGATTGAGCCTTATAGACTCTAAGCTCTATGAAGACATGGTTCATAATTTTTTGTTCCCCAGAATCTGTCAATGTCTACATTGTGGTAGAGTTCAATAAAAAAATAATAAATGAATAAATGAAGGTGCTCTCTCTGATTCTATATCAGCAGTGTTTACTGATAAATCTTTCATGTCCATGATCTATTTGGTATCAAAAATTTCTCTCCTCCATGAGAAGACCATAATTTCTCTGTCATTATTTTTTCTGAAGGTCTACCATACAAAAATCAAATCCTGAATTTGATATTAGAGTAGGAGAAGTAATACAAGTATGGTAATAATTATCATGCAATGTAGTTTCCTCTTTCTCATCAGAACACTGGAGAAAGAAGAGAAAGAGATATTCTCTATTTCTTCAATTCTTTGCTTAAATAAGAGTCCCTAGTGGGCATTTCCCTACTATGTTATTTAAAATTGCCACCTTCCACATATCGTAATATTCTAGCCAGATTTAGACCTCTTTCTAACAATCTTTTCCTTCATTTTGGTGGAATTCTTAAGATATTCTGGGTTCTACCTGACACTCATCCTGTACCTTCTGCATACTTCCAAACTCTGTTCTCCTACATTCCTTAATCTGCTTTCCCTTTAGACCTCAGAATCAAGCATGTAACTTAATTCTATATGTTGAATTCTTTTTCACACATGATCTTTAAGTGCTGATGATAGTTCAAGGAGATCATGGTAGCTCTGCCCACATACTTGTGTTTTTCCTGGCTTCTAGTCCTTATTGCTCACTAATCACTCACGGAATGGTCAGCACATTGATGTTAGCTGGTTTGTGTACCAGATGCCTGATCAGGGCTAAATCTTCACAGGTGGTGATATACTTAACTCTATGGTGCCTTTTCTAGCTACTCTTCTTGCACTCATATGTTTTAGCCTTGGATCTAGTGATATACATGACTCATTGGATTTATTTTGGGATCTAAAATGTAGAAATGGGGAGAATTAGTTGGAATTGATTATGAATGTTTACTGGGATACATTATGAAGCAATTGTGGAGATGCCTATATGAGGAAGGTGAACATCTAGTAGTTGACAGAAAAGCAAATAAGGTCTCTGTAACAGGAACAGAAACCAGAGTTACTAAAGCAATCTTACTGGGATGGTTTAAGTCTTTAGCATTGTTGTATAATTTCATAGATGTATTATCAATTAATCAATCATTTTAGCTTAGCGTGATCTCTTCCTCTACTAGTCTGTTGTTGGTTGAGATGTACTAACATTAATTGTTATTAAAGTTCATATGGAATTATATCTTGCCTCTTTAATTATAATTTTTTTATAGGTAAGCAAACCTTCAGCAACAAAGTACATTTCACCTGACAGTGATCAATAAATACACATTTACTGGTTCAATACTCCTCTGTGATAATGGTGACTATAGTGCAAACTTGGAGGATAACTTGGTGTGACATTTTTAAAAGACATCGAATATTCAAATTGAACACTATTGCAGTTCACATAATTTTATTCTCACACATATATTGTTGTATGTGTCTGCTAAGAAATACTATTCAGGAAACACCACAAGGTCACATAGAAAGCAATTCAGGGCTGGTTGGAGTAAAATTACTTATTTTAAAGAAACATAATTTGATGAGTTCAGTGGTCTCCTTAAGCACAATTTATTTTATGATTCTTTTTAACTTTGTAAGTAGAGTATGATAGAAGCAGCAAAGTTCCATTTTTACTGGCATGTCTCTCATCATTTCTGAGAAAGGATTTAGGCCAAATGTAAATTTAGGGTAATATGTAAGTGGTACTAAGTTGTCTCACAGTAAATCTGTGATCTCTATGCTAGCCAAACTAGGAAATATAGAACACAGGCTATTTTAGTTCAAATTAAAGAAGACCTGTCTCACTGAAAGGTTGCAAAGAGGCATTCTATTAAATATACAGGATTTTTAATGAAAGTTTATAACTCATCCTTCTTGCCTTTTTTTTTAATTGATTATTTTTAATGCCAGAAATGCTTTCAAACTTCTGTCAGAAAATGAGTTTCTCTGAAGGACTACAAAGCTCCTTTCAGTATCATATTTAAGATATCTGACCAAGATACTATCAGTAACCACAGACACATGTTTTCAATTGCTTTTTAGCATTCTTGCCTGTTGTAATGGTTCTGTGTTTTCAAGTACCTTTTTTCAAATTTAAAATAATATCAGAAGAAATCTTATTCCAAAGTGAGCTACTCCTTTACAGAACACTTGAATTCTCAACCTAGAAGATGGACACTAGTTAATACAAAACACAATAACTCCTTTTTCAGCAAACACCTTAACTTTTCTTAAACATAGTTATACAGTCTCAAATCTTTGGGTAATAGTGTTCATCACTGACTTGCTGTTCTTCCTCTGCATATATTGATATACCTGGAATATATGATAAATATACGCTGAATTTTATAACAGCTGAATTACTTTCCTAAGTGGTTGTGCCATTTTACACATATTTTTTCCTATTCCTCAGCTTTTCCTTTTTATTTACTTATTTATTTACTTTTAATTAACTTAATAGGTTGGCATTAGTTAATAAAATTATACAGATTTCAGGATTCTATAATACATCATTTGTATATTATGTTGTGTGCTCGCCACCCCAAGTCAAGTCTCCTTCCATGACCATTGATCTCCCCCTAAAACTACTTCCACCTCTTCTAACCACCCTTTCCTCTGGTATTCACTACACTGTTGTCTGTGTCTACGAGGTTTTTTATTTTTTTAAATCCTTTCATCATTTTCATCCAGCCACCAATCCTCACCCCCTCTAACAATTGTCAGTCTGTTCTCTATATATTTAAGTCTGTTTCAATATATTTTGTAAGTTCATTTTATTTAGTAGATTCCACATACAATTAAAATCATATGGTACTTGTCTTTCTCTGAGTGGCTTATTTCACTTGTATACCTGATTCATCCACACTGTCACAAGGGTAAGATTTCCTTCTTTTTAAAGGCCCATTAGTATTCCATTGCATAAACATACTACAGCTTTTTTTATCTACTCATCTACTGATAGATACTTGGGCTACTTTCAAATCTTGGCTAAATAACATTGCAATGAACACATGGATGCATATATTCTCTTCAGGATTTGCTTTACATATATAGGTGCTCCTATGATAGGTGTATTAATATTTACAAGAGTTGTGTTCTCTTGTTAGATTACTCCCTTCATCTTTATGTAATGTCTTTCTTTGTCTTTGACTATAGCCCTTCTTTAAAATTCTATTTTGTCATATATAAGCATTGCTATCTAGCTTTTTTTTTTCTTTCCATTTGCATGAAATACCCTTTTCCATTCCTTCACTTTTACTCTGTGTGTATCTTTTTCTGAGGTGGGTATATTGTACACAGCATATATATTAATCTTGTTTTTTTAGTCCCTTCAACTACCTTATGTTTTTGATTGGATCATTTAAGCCATTTACTTTTTTATTTTATTTTTTTTTCTGTATTTTTTTGAAGCCGGAAACGGGGAGAGACAGTCAGACAGACTCCCGCATGCACCCGACTGGGATCCACTCGGCACGCCCACCAGGCACGCCCACCAGGGGGCGATGCTCTGCCCACCAGGGGACGATGTTTTGCCCCTCCAGGGCGTCGCTCTGTTGAGACCAGAGCCACTCTAGCACCTGGGGCAGAGGCCGAGGAGCCATCCCCAGTGCCCGGGCCATCTTTTGCTTCAATGGAGCCTCTGCTGCGGGAGGGGAAGAGAGAGACAGAGAGGAAGAAAAGGGGGAGAGGTGGAGAAGCAGATGGGCGCTTCTCCTGTGTGCCCTGGCCGGGAATCGAACCCGGGACTTCTGCACGCCAGGCCGATGCTCTACCACTGAGCCAACCAGCCAGGGCCTTAAGCCATTTACTTTTAAAGTGATTATTAATAGGTACATATTTCTTGCCATTTTATTCTTTTAACTATGTTTCTCAAGTTCCTCTTCTGTTTCTTTTTCTTCTGTTTTCTTTTTTGTTTTCTCCTCCTCCTCCTCCTCCTCCTCCTCCTCCTCCTCCTCTTCCTTTTCCTTTGATTCTTTAACATTTCTTTTGATACTGGTATGGTGGTATAAAAGTCCTTTATATTTTTCTTTCTGGGAAGCTGTTTATTTATCCTTCAATTTTAAATTATTTTCTTGCTGGGTAAAATAGTCTTGGTTGTAGGGCCTTTCTTTTCATCACTTTGAGTATTTGTTGCCAATACCTGCTGGCCTGCAAAGTTTCTGTTGAGAAATCAGTTGGCAGTCTTATGGAAGCTTTCTTGGAGTTAACTAACTGCTTTTCTCTTACTGCTTTTAGAGTCTGTCTTTCTCTTTAACCTTTGCCATTTTAATTATAATGTATCTTAATGTCACTCTCTTTGGGTTCATCTTGTTTAGAACTCTGCACTTTTTGGGTTTGTGTGTCTTTTTCCTTCACCAGGACAGAAAAGTTTTCAGTTATTATTTCTTCAAATAGGTTCTCAATCTGTTGCTCTCCTCCTTTTATTTCTGGCACCCTTATAGTACAGATGTTATGTTTAATTTTTTCCCATAAGTTCCTAAAATTCCCAATGTTTAAAATTATTTTTTCTTTCTGATGCTCTGATTGGGTATTTCTGCTACCTTGTCCTCTAAATCACTGATTCAATCTTCTGCTTCATCCAACCTACTTGTTATTTCTTATAGTGTATCCTTCATTTCAGATATTTTATTTTTTAATTTCTGGCTGGTTTGTTTTTATGGTTTCTATATCTTTTCATGTTGTTTTATTTCTCACTAAGATCCTTGAGCATCTTTATTTGTTTTTTTTTTTTTTTTCATTTTTCTGAAGCTGGAAACAGGGAGAGACAGTCAGACAGACTCCCGCATGCACCCGACCGGGATCCATCCGGCACGCCCACCATGGGGCGACGCTCTGCCCACCAGGGGGTGATGCTCTGCCCCTCCGGGGCGTCGCCATGTTGTGACCAGAGCCACTCTAGCACCTGAGGCAGAGGCCACAGAGCCATCCCCAGGGCCCGGGCTATCTTTGCTCCAATGGAGCCTTAGCTGCGGGAGGGGAAGAGAAAGACAGAGAGGAAAGCATGGCGGAGGGGTGGAGAAGCAAATGGGCGCTTCTCCTGTGTGCCCTGGCCGGGAATCGAACCCGGGTCCTCCGCACGCTAGGCCGACGCTCTACCGCTGAGCCAACCGGCCAGGGCCTTGAGCATCTTTAAAGCAAAATTTTTGAACTCTATCTGATAAATTGCTTGTCTCCATTTAATTTAGCTCTTCTAGAGATTTATTTTATTTTTTATTTAGAGCATGTTTCTTTGTCTCCCCATTTTGGCTGGATCTTTGTATTTTTTTATGTATTAGGTAGATGTGTTATGACTTCCAGTCTTGGTAAGGTAGCCTTATGTAATAGGTGTCCTGTATGATCAAGTGATGCAGTGTTTTTGATCATCTGAGCCCCTAGTGCTTTAGGAATGTCCCTTGGTGGGTAATATGGACCCTCCTGTTGTAACTGAGTCTTGATTTCTGATGCCCATTTATGTGTGGGGTCAGCTCTCAGTCTGACAGACTGTAAGAATCAACCCATACTGCAGTGCACAAGCTTCTGTACAAGTGCTGACCACATGAAGTGTAATTCACCTCAGCAAAGCCCAGGGCCTACCAAGAGCTCCCTTTGAATATGCTTCTTATAAAGATCATTGGGTTCTGCTCTGATCTTATCTGAAACTGGCTTCTGGATGTGTTGGTTCTGACACTTCTTGGGAGGGACTTTGTTGCATCCAATATCAATGCTGCCTGTGACTGGACCTGGGAAACCTGTTTGCTACAACGAAGTGATTCACAGTTTGTACCTGCCTTTTTTTCTGCCTGTGTGTGCATGGAAATCATTAAACTGCACACCAGACCAGGGGTCAGGTCAGCAAGGTCCCAAGGCACTCAGAGACCCGTGTATGCCTGTTGGCTGCCTGCTAGGTTCAGTCATTGAAAGAGCCTCTGGTGATAGTCGAGTTGCGTAAGATAGGTTCTCAAGGAGTCACCAGGTAGGGTTGTGTGGTGTTCATTAGATTGATTCAGGTTCACACATAGTGTCAGTACTGGGTCTGAGGCCACTCAGCAAATGTCCCAGGTTATACCAAGTCTAGCTTCCACACTTTGGACACATACACACCTTTGTAGTGGAGCAGGAAGTCATCAGGGTGAGGTCAACAGAGTCTATCAGGCCCAAACAGACCAAGACTTGTCCATGTGCAAGGAAGGCTCTGCATATCTATTGTGTGAGGGAAAAATACCCCCTTCCAAAGCCACACAGCTTGGTCTGTCCCAGGTTCTGTCTAGAGTCTGATCTCAGCAGAGTAGAACCACCAAGATTTGATAGGGTGGGGCTAGTGGATCTCCCATGACAGGGAGGTGATGGGCAGGCTTAGAGGAAGGTGGAAGGGGTGGCCTCTAATCCAGAAATACAAAAGTCAGTCTGCCCCTGATTTTTTCCAGATATGAGCAGGGTGAAGCTACCAGGAGTTGAGAGAATGGGGCCACTGGGGGCCTAGAGTGTGGGGCTAGCAGGTCTCCTGTGAGAGGAAGGCTCCAGTGAGGTTTATGGAATAGTGGGAGAATGACCCTCACCCCAAAGAAACACAACTCACTTACTGACACCCCCTAATTCTGTCCAGACCTCTACACCATGGCCCAGGCAGCTGGCTCCTCAGCAGTATGCAAGTTTGACAGGGGTCACTACTGGGAGTCCAGAGGGTGGGTTGTTGCATTCCACTAAAGTTATGTCCTATGAAAGGTACTGCTCCTGACAAAAAATATGGTATCTGTGGTGTGGGAGAAGAACTCAGCTCAGGGATCCTGCCAGCTGTCCCTTTAGCTCTCTCCCCAGAGATAAATCCCAGTGTCTCCTCACATGACTCTAGTCTGTTCTGTCTTCTCTCCACCATGGTCTAGAGTGAGTGGCTGTGAAGGTGATTTTGTGAATTGTTCCTTTAAGAAGACACCTGTGTCCTAGCTTACTCCCTTATCTCCCTGGAGTACAGAATCTCCACTAATTTTTATAGCCAGATGTTATGAGGGCACCTCTTATCAGTTCTGATGCTTCTGGTTGAGAGCTTAGGCTTGAGACCCCACACTTCTCTAATAGAACATTTTAGCTGAGCTATTTCTTCAGAATCCCTGCCATTGCCTTTTGAAGCAGGGCTAGATATTTTTGCATCTCTGCCCTTCCTACCAGATTTGATGTGTCTTCTGTAAACCCTTTGTTTTTTTTTTTGTTTTTTTTTTTTAATAATTTTATTTTTTTAATGGGGTGACATCAATAAATCAGGATACATATATTCAAAGATAACAAGTCCAGGTTATCTTGTCTTTCAATTATGTTGCATACCCACCACCCAAAGTCAGATTGTCCTCTGTCACCTTCTATCTTGTTTTCTTTGTGCCCCTCCCACCCCCTATCCCTCTCCCATTCCGCCCTCCCCCCCGTAACCACCACACTCTTATCAATGTCTCTTAGTTTCACTATTATGTCCCACCTACATATGGAATAATACAGTTCCTGTTTTTTTCTGATTTACTTATTTCGCTTCGTATCATGTTATCAAGATCCCACCATTTTGCTGTAAATGTTCCGATGTCATCATTTCTTATGGCTGAGTAGTATTCCATAGTGTATATGTGCCACATCTTCTTTATCCAGTCATCTATTGATGGGCTTTTTGGTTGTTTCCATGTCCTGGCCACTGTGAACAATGCTGCAATAAACATGGGGCTGCATGTGTCTTTACGTATCAATGTTTCTGAGTTTTGGGGATATATACCCAGTAGAGGGATTGCTGGGTCATAAGGTAGTTCTATTTTCAGTTTTTTGAGGAACCACCATACTTTCTTCCATAATGGTTGTACTACTTTACATTCCCACCAACAGTGTATGAGGGTTCCTTTTTCTCCACAACCTCTCCAACATTTGCTATTACCTGACTTGCTAATAACAGCTAATCGAACAGGTGTGAGGTGGTATCTCATTGCCGTTTTGATTTGCATTTCTCTAATAGCTAAAGAAGATGAGCATCTTTTCATATATCTGTTGGCCATTTGTATTTCTTCCTGGGAGAAGTGTCTATTCATATCCTCTTCCCATTTTTTTATTGGATTGTTTGTTTGTTTGTTGTTGAGTTTTATGAGTTCTTTGTATATTTTGGATATTAGGCCCTTATCTGAGCTGTTGTTTGAAAATATCATTTCCCATTTAGTTGGCTTTCTGTTTATTTTGTTATCAGTTTCTCTTGCTGAGCAAAAACTTCTTAGTCTGATGTAGTCCCATTCATTAATTTTTGCCTTCACTTCTCTTGCCTGTGGAGTCAAATTCATAAAATGCTCTTTAAAACCCAGGTCCATGAGTTGAGTACCTATGTCTTCTTCTATGTACTTAATTGTTTCAGGTCTTATGTTTAGATCTTTGATCCATTTTGAGTTAATTTTTGTACAGGGAGAGAGACTGTAGTCCAGTTTCATTCTTTTGCATGTGGCTTTCCAGTTTTCCCAGCACCATTTATTGAAGAGGCTTTCTTTTCTCCATTGTGTGTTGTTGGCCCCTTTATCAAAAATTATTTGACTATATATATGTGGTTTTATTTCTGGACTTTCTATTCTGTTCCATTGGTCTGAGTGTCTATTTTTCTGCCAATACCATGCTGTTTTGATTGTCGTGGCCCTATAATAGAGTTTGAAGTCAGGTATTGTTATGCCCCCGGCTTCATTCTTTTTCTTTAGGATTGCTTTGGCTATTCGGGGTTTTTTATAGTTCCATATAAATCTGAAAACCCTTTGTTATAAGACTTCTCTTCAGCTAGCCCTCAGTTGGCTATACAGGTTGAATCTTCTATATTTCACTTGTAATTTCTTTTTTGTCTTGGAAGGAGGTGAGTTTCACATCTATGTAGTCCACTGTAACCTTGTGTCCTTCTCTGACTTTACATTTCCACCAGTAGTGTGTGTTCCAGTTATTCTATATCCTCAACAATTGGTATTGTCAGTCTTTTTAATTTTGGCTATTCTAATAGAAGTATAGTGATAGCTCATGTAGTTTTACCTTGCATTATTCTAGTGGTTAATAATGTGGAGCACCTATTCAAGTGATAATTTTTCATGTGTTTCTTTAGTGAAATATCTTTTAAAATCTCTTGCCCATTTATTATATTTTGTTTCCTGTATACAAGCCTTTTATTTGAAATATAATTTATAAATATTTTTCTTCAAATCTTTGGCTTGTATGTGTGCTTTCTGAAAAATGAAATTTCTTAATTTTGAAGTCCAACTTATCATTTGTCAAACAAAATGAACCCAAAGATAACTATATCAAGACACATTATAATTAAAATGTCCAAGTTTTAAGACAAAGAGAGAATCTTTAAAAAAGCAAGAGAAAAGCAGTTAGTTATGTACAACAGAGCTTCCATAAGACTATCAGCTGATTTCTCAATAGAAACTTTGCAGGCAAACAGTAAATGACACAAAATATTCAAAGTGATAAAAGGCAATGACCTACAACCAAGATTACTCCACCCAGCAAGGTTATAATATAGAATTAAAGATGAGATAGAGTTTTATAAACAAGAAAAAGCTAAGTAAGTTCATTACCACTAAGCCAGTAGTACAAGAAATGTTAAAAGAACTTTGTTAATTAAAAAAGGAAAGATGAAAAATACAAGTAATAAATACAAAGTAATTTTTACTAATAAAGACAAACTCAGTAAAAGAAGAGAATCAATCAACTACAAGGCTAGTACAAAGAATAAAAGACAAAGTATGGAGATCATGTGTAATTACAACAATAAATTAAAGAATACACATAAGCACACATATGCAAAAAAAGTAAAAAATAATGACAAAACGTAGTGTGGTGTGGGTGAGTAAAATTTGTAGAAACTTCAGAATGTGTTCAAATTTAAGTGGCCATAAACTTAAAATAGAATGCTACAAACATAGCTTGGTATATCTAAATTATATACAGTATTCTGACTATATATTTTTATACTTGATATCTTTAGTTTGGTAAAACTGGAATTAAACAAGTTGTTTGATGGAATAAACTAATATGTGATTTATCTTAATTTCATTGTTACTTGAAAATTATCTTCAGAATTATCTATTGCACGTGACTTGACTCACAAGATAATTAAAACTTTGTGGAATAATTGAGTAAATTTCAAGTGTTTTAAATATCATTTATTTTCCACTACTTCTTACTATTTTTTGAATATGTAATCCTGTGTATTATTAAAAACTCAGACTGAATAGAAATCTACTTCCTATATTTTCATTCACCAAATTCAAGAATTCAAGAACATTTTTATCTAAAATATTTTGTATCATGTGCATATCACTGAAATAGAAAGAGTAAAAAAAAAAAAAAAGCTTATATCATCTATTTTGTTCTCACAGGAAAAATTTACTGTCAACCCAAATGGAAATAGCTTAACTTGATGAATGTTTCTTAGAATTGAGTCTGTCCACCCAAGGTGGACATTCTCTCATATACTGATACAAACATACCCAGCATCACCATAAACATTTTCACTGATATATTGTTGGTAGCATCCATCAATCTACGAGCTGCATTGAGATATCAGTGAAATTTGATAGCCTTCTGATTGCATTTTCTAAGGCCTGAATTTTTTTTGTTTTTTATCCTTCCCACTTTAGTCTCTAGCCAATTTTATCTCAACATCTTGCTTCATTGTATTTTGTAACTACTTGCTATGTCTTTGTTTTCTGTTATTTATAGCAATGCTTCATGTTTTAAGCCTCATAATGGTGATAATATAAAAGACTCAAGAATATAAATCTTCTTCTAAAATTTATGTTTTTCTCTTTCATTTTACCCCCAAAAGCTAAAGATAACTCTGTTATATTATTCAATTCAGAATATGTATTTGATAAACATTTTAAAATTATTTCTAAAACCCTTTTGACATTTGTTTTCATATTAAAGTTTATCAATTTTGTTTTACTATGCCTTATAACTAAATAGAAGGAATGCCAAATTATCTCTGAATTGAGGTTTTAGTTACAATTTAATGCACAATATTATGAATTGACTACCAAGTTAAGCTAATATTATATTAAGAAATAAATATATTAGAACAGCCTTTTATTGTAGGCTAACTTAAATAAATGCCACTCAAAGGATTTTTTATAGAGGGTGCCTATGCCTGATAGTTCAGCAGTGAGTGCAGGGATCCTCTTCAAAGAAGGATGACAACGCATTTATGAACACCTTCCAGGTTCAAATATGAATTTGTATGTCACCTTTTTAATTTTAATATTTCTAAAACATATTTACATGCATTTCCTATTTGTGAATTGTTACTAGGATATGTCACAATAATAATTATAGCATTGTAACAATTAAATAACAGCTAATCTTTACTGGAAACTTACCATTTGCTTGGCCTCTACAAAGATTTTATACAGTGTGTCCGTAAAGTCATGGTGCACTTTTGACCGGTCACAGGAAAGCAACAAAAGACAATAGAAATGTGAAATCTGCACCAAATAAAAGGAAAACCCTCCCAGTTTCTGTAGGATGATGTGGCAGCATGTGCACATACGCAGATGATGACGTAACACCGTGTATACAGCAGAGCAGCCCACGGCCATGCCAGTGGAGATGTGGACGGTACAGAGGAAAGTTCAGTGGGTTCTGTGGCTCGCTAAATTCAAATCCATGACCAAAGTGCAACGTGAATATCGGCGCGTTTATAACAAAGGGCCCCACATAGGAATAACATTACTCGGTGGGATAAGCAGTTGAAGGAAACCGGCAGTTTGGTGGAGAAACCCCGTTCTGGTAGGCCATCAGTGACGAGTCTGTAGAGGCTATACGGGATAGCTACCTAAGGAGCCCTAAAAAATCTGTGTGAGCCTTCATCGAACTGCACTGAATTGGTATGAAACTAGGAGAGTTTTCCTTTTATTTGGTGTAGATTTCACATTTCTATCATCTTTTGTTGCTTTTCTGTGACCTGTCAAAAGTGCACCATGACTTTAAGGACACAGTGTAAAAGCTTTTCAAGAGCCCTATGAACTAAGTATATTATTATACTTATTTTGCAGAAAAGGAAACTAAAGCTAGAAAAAGTATCCTATTATATGAAGAATATATGAAATATACTAGGGGAATAGTGAACAGATTGACTCATCTAAATTTACTTAATATAGAACAATAACCAATGAGGAACCAAGGTGGGTAAATAGTTTGAATAAAAGAAAGTTTTTGAGAGCCAGAATAAGGTTCTTGGAGAGAAAGCAGAGGATGTTTGATTTTTAGAATCAAACCAGGATTCCTATCTTTATAACTTATTACTTAAATGACCTTGGGTATTTTTAACTGGGTGTAAAATAAAGGTATAACTCATACCTCATAGGATTGTTGTGAAGATGAAATAAGATGAATGAGAATGGATAGTGGGAGTAATTAACATGATTAATAACTCTTAGTCATTGACCATGATTCAGTAGTTAAAGGATAATCACTGAAGGTTTTGAGCAGGGTATAGTGTTGCAGAAAAAGTCCTTAAGACATCTCTCTGTTGTAACTAAATTAGAAAAGACATGACTGGAGGCAGAAATGCCTGTTAAAAGGGTGATGGATACACAACACAATCATCAGTTCAAATGTTATAGAAATGTTTACCTAAAACCCATGTATTCTTATTGATCAATTGTCACCTCATTAAATTTAATTTTCTGAATAAAAAATTTTATAATGTTGAACTGCATTAATTACTAGAAATCTTTTCTTTAGGTCCTTATAATGGCAGTGAAATGAAATCTAATGACAAGTAAAGGAAAAAATAAAGACAGGGAAAGGGAAAATGGGAAAAGGAAAAGGGAAGAGAAGGGAAGGAAAGAAAAGGAAAGGACATTGTGAAACATCTCTTAAGTCTTGGACAAAGTCTGAATAAAGAGTTAAGTTTGCCCTGGCCGGTTGGCTCAGCAGTAGAGCGTCGGCCTGGCGTGCAGGGGACCCGGGTTCGATTCCCGGCCAGGGCACATAGGAGAAGCGCCCATTTGCTTCTCCACCCCCCCCCTTCTTCTCTGTCTCTCTCTTCCCCTCCCACAGCCAAGGCTCCATTGGAGCAAAGATGGCCCCAGGCGCTAGGGATGGCTCCTTGGCCGCTGCCCCAGGCGCTAGAGTGGCTCTGGTCTCAGCAGAGTGACGCCCCGGAGGGGCAGAGCATCGCCCCCTGGTGGGCAGAGCTTCGCCTCTGGTGGGCGTGCCGGGTGGATCCTGGTCGGGCGCATGCGGGAGTCTGTCTGACTGTCTCTCCCCATTTCCAGCTTCAGAAAAATACAAAAAAAAAAAAAAAAAAAAAAGAGTTAAGTTTTCCAAACTTAAATAACCACAGATTTTTATAGATAGACTTTCTTCTAAACTCACCAAATGCTGTAATTTCAGCTGTAACATTCCTGCCAACTAGTTATAGAACATATATTGAACAAACACCCTGTTGACAGGAATAAACTCTTGAATATATTATTACTTCAGCAAACTTTAACTGTATAAAAATAAGTGCCTCATTATAGTGACCTGAAATATATCTAGCACCTCTAATGCAGATGTCTGTATCTATGCTATCTGATTCCACTTCCACACATAGAGAACTTCAGGTAACCAAACCCACCCTTGGAATTTTTTACAGTGTTACTTGGTCTATTCAATTGTTTATGATCTGGTTTTGAAAATCTCCTTACTTTTCTTTTTCTTTCTTAATGAGCTCTTGTCTGTCATGTTTTCTGTTAAAGAATGGAGAACAATATATGACCCTCCACTTGAAGAGTATTCATGGTCTAGTGTGGTGTAGGGAAGTTAAACCCTTATGTAACTGGAGTGTTGTACCAGAGGTGAGCTCAATGTGCTCAAGTAGAGAGGTATCAACTCACATTGCCTAGAGAAGAGTGATTTACATGAAGACAGAGTCTTTCACAATGGAGTAAGATTGAAACTTTGATGATTAGAAAATAATAGTTAAAGTGAATGACATCTGTTCACATCTTTCAATATATGGTGTTTAATAAAAATGTACACCATGCTAAAGAAAAACTGACTTCATGGAGGATGAATGAAATTTAGAATTCATGAAGAATTTTGTTGGAAATCACAGTTGGAAAAAAAGGTGAGAACAGGCTGTGAATGACCCTGTATAGTATGCAAATAAAGTGGCACAATAATATGTTATATAAAATAGTTTATTATTCTCTTAAGATAACAAAAATTGCTAATTCATTTTATTCATACTTGTTTCTCCTATCAACCTATGTTTTACACAACCTGAATTTAAGCACTTTATTCAGTGCCCTCATTTATTTATCCAACAGATAAATCATCAGTTAAACATATTACATTTTTTCTATCATGATGCTGTCATATATTATTTTTACCTTCCTATATTCCTATGTCCCCAAATTTGTTCATCATGTTGTGGCATAAAGTATAGTGTTTAGAACATAATATTAGATATTCAGGGTAATATAGCATATATCACATATAGCAAAATTAAATCAAAGTGGAGCATAGACTGCAATGTAAATTTGAAACTATAAAACTTTTAAAAAGAAATATAGGAGAAAAATTTTTGTGAAATTGGGTTAAGCAGCAGTTTCTAATATACAACACTAAAATCAAAAAAGAAAAAAAAAGAGCCTGGCCTGTGGTGGTGCAGTGGATAAAATGCTGACCTAGAACACTGAGATTACTGATTTGAAACTCTGGGTTTGTCTGGTCAAGACAAATACTTTCTGCTCCTCCCCCTTTTTGTCCCTCCCTCCCCTCCCTTCCTCTCCGCCCTCCTTCCTTTTCTCCCTCTCCTTTCTTCTCTCTTTCCTCTCTAAAATAAATAAAGAAAAAAAGATAATTTGTATTTCATCAAAATTAAGAAAATTTGCTGTTTTAAATCTTTTAAAGTTTATTTTTAAATTATAGTTGATATACAGTATTATATTAGCTTTGGCTATACAACATAGTGATTAGATATTTATATACCTTATGTAGCAATCTAATATTTATCTGAAAACACACATATTACAATATTATTGACTATATTCCCTTTACTGTATTTTTCATGCTCATGTCTATTTTTATAACTGGCATTTTGTACTTCTTAATTCTTTCCACCTTTATTACCCATTCTGCCAACTCTCCTTTGATCTCCTAATATCAATTTGTTCTCTGTATTTATCAGTTTGTTTCTGTTTTGTTTGCTTATTTGTTTTGTTTTTTAGATTCCACATACAAGTGAAATCACATGGTATTGTCACCAATGGTAAGATTTTATTCTTTTTTATAGCTGAGTAAATATCTATTGTACATACATAAGTCCATCTTTTTTATCAATTCATCTACTGCAAATAATGCTGCAGTTAACAAAGGGGTGCATATATCTTTTCAGATTAGTGTTTTGGATTTCTTTAGATAAATATCCAGAAGTAGACTTGCTGAGTCATATGGTAGTTATGTTTTTACTTTTTTGAGGAATTTTCATAGACTGTTTTCCATGTGGCTACACTAGGTAACTATCCTACCAACGGTGCATAAGAATTCTCTATTCCCCATATCTTTCCAACATTTGTTTTTTGATTTATCAATGATAACTATTATGTGTGAGGTGGTATCTCATTGTGGTTTATATTTGCATTTCCCAAATGATTAGTGATGTTTAGCATATTTCATTTCTGTTGACCATCTGTATGTCTTCTTTGAAGAAATGTCTATTTAGATTCTTTGCTCATTTTTAATCAAATTTTTGGAAATTTTTTGATATTAAGTTGTATGAGTTCCTTATATATTTTGCATATTAACCCTTCATTAGATATATTATGGGCAAATATCTTCTTTGTTTCAGTAAATTGCCTTTTCATTTTTTAATAATTTTTTTCACTCTGCTAGACTTTTTAGTTTGTTTTAATGCTATTTGTCATTTTTTTGTGTGTGTTTGTTTTCTTTGCCTGAGGAGACATATCCAAAAGAATGTAGTAAGTACAATGTCAAAGAGTTTACTGCATGTTCTCTTCTAGAAATTTTATAGTTTCAAGTCTACATTTAAGTCTAATCCATTTCATCTTTGTACATACTGTTAAAAAGTAGTCAATTACTTTTTCTTTTCTTTTCTTTTTTTTGCATGTATCTGTCCAGTTTTTTTCCAATATCATTTTCTGAAGAGACTGTCTTTAATCCATTGTATATTCTTGCCTCCCTTGTCATAAATTAATTTACCATATAGCCATGTGCTTATTTCTGGGCTTTCGCTTCTGTTACATAAACCTATGTCTCTGTTTTTATGCCAGTACCATGCCATTATGATTACTAAACCCTTGTAGTATAGTGTGATATCAAATAGCATGATGCTTTCAACTTTATTCTTCTTCCTCAAGATTGCTATGGCTATTCTGGGTATTTTGTAGTTTCATATACTGTTTAGAATCACTTGTTCTAATCCTGAAAAAAATTACACTGGTATTTTAATGAGGATTACATTGAATCTGTAGATTACTTTAGATGTGTGGACCTTTTAACAATGTTAATTCTTCCTCCAATGAGTACAATATAATCTTTTATTTGTATCTTCTTCAATGTCTTATAGTTTTCAGAGTACAGATCTTTTATATCCTTCATTAAATTTATTCTTGGGTATTTTATACTTTTGATGCAATTGTAATGGAATTATTTTCTTAATTTTCTGATAGTTTTTTATTGGGGCATAAATGTGTAACTGATTTTTTATTATTAATGTTGTATTATGCTTCTTTACTGAACTTATTTGTTATAATAGCTTTTTGTGGAATTTTTAGTATTCTCTGTATATGATATAACCACATCTGCTAATAAAATTACAGTTTTACTTCTTTTCCAAATTGAAAGACTTTTATTTATTTTTTTCTTTACTGTTTTGATTGGGACAGTCTATGTTTTAAAAAAATGGTGAAAGTGAGCACCCTTGTCTTGTATCTGATTTTAAGGAAAAATCTTCCACCTTTTTAACATTAAATATGATGTTAGCTATGGTTTTGTGATATATGGCCTTTATTATGTTGAACTATGTTCCCTGTACTTCCACTTAGCTAAGTTTTTATGAATATTGGATTTTGTCAAATGTTTTTTCTGCACTTATTAATATGATTATATAAAAATTGTTCTTTATTTTGTTTATGTGGTATATCAGATAAATTGATTTGTGGATATTAAACTAACCTTGCATTGCAGGAATAAATCCTACTTGATCATGGTGTATGATTTGTATAATATGTTGCTGATTTAGTTTGTTAATATTTTGTTATGGATTTTTTCATCTATGTTCATGAGTGATATAGGCCTACATTTTTCTTCTTTTGTAATACCTTTTTATGGTTCTGTTATCAGGGTAATGCTGGCTTCAAAAATTCTCTTTAATTTTTTGAAATAATCTGGGAAATATAGCTATTAATTCTTCTTTGATTGGTAGAAACTCCCTGTGAAGCTATGTGGTCCAGGACTTCTGTTTTTTGGGAGAGTTTTTAAATTACTCATTTAATTTTGTTAGTAGTTAATGGTCCACTTGGAATTTTGGTTTCTTGTTGATTCACTCTTGGAATAATGTATATTTGCAGTAATTCATCTATATTGTTCAGGTTCTTCAGTTTGTTGACATATAATTGCTGTTAGTATTTTTATGGTGTTGGTTGTCACTTTTCTTTCACTTGATTTTATTTAAGTCCTCTTTATTTTTTTCTTGATGAGTCTGGGTAAAGGTTTATTTTTTTTATTCATCTATTCAAAGAACTGGCTCTTGATTTCATTGACATTTTCTATTGCTCTTTCACTTTATTTTATTTATTTTTGTTGTTGTTGTTTCCCAAGTGAGAACAGGGCAGATACAGAGACAGACTCCAGCATGAATCTGACTGGGATCCACCTGGCAACCCCATCTGGGGCTGATGCTTTATGTATCTGGGTCCATGTTCACAACTGAGCTCTTTATAGTGCTTGAGGTGGAGGCTCCACATAGCCATCCCCAGTATCTGGGGCCAATGTGCTTGAATCCATCAAGCCATGGCTGTGGGAGGGGGAGAGAGAGAAGGATGAGGGGAAGTGGCAGAGAAGCAGACAGTCACTTCTCCTGTGTGCTGTAACTGGGAATGGAACCTGGGACATCCACATGCTCAGCCAGTGCTCTACCACTGAACCAACTGGCCAGAGCCTATTTTTATTTTAATCTTTTAATTGCCTTATTATTGCCATCCTTCTACTCAACTTGGACTTTGTTGTTCTTATTCTAATTTCTTTAGGTGTAAAATTAGATGATTTATTTTAGGGTTTTCCTGTTTTTTGAGATAGGCCTATATTGCTATGAATTTTCTTATTATAACTGCTTTGGTTGTGTTCCATTGTGTTTTCATTTTTATTTGTTTCAATGTATCTTGATTTTTTTCTTGATCTCATTATTATCCTATTTCTTGTTTGGTACCATGTTGTTTAAACTCCATTTGTTTGTGTATTTTTTAATTTGTTTCCTGTAATTTATTTTTAGTTTCATACCATTGTGATTAGAGATGATGATATTATCTCAGTGTTCATAAATGCATTGAGACTTGTTTTGTGACCTAACATGCATTTCATTCTGGAAAATGTTTTGTGTGCACTTGAAAAGAATATATATTCTGCCACCTTCTGGTTAAGTTCTCTAAAAATATTAATTAAGTTCATCTGGTCTAATGTGTCATTTAAAGCCCCTTTGTCCTTGACTTTCTATTTAAATATCTATCCACTGATGTCAATAGGGTGTTAAATTCCCTACTACTACTATATTATTTTCAATCTCTTCTTTTATGACTATATATATTTGCTTTATATAATTAGCTGCTCCTACTTGGGTGTGTAGATATTTACAAGGGTTGTATATTCTCATTAGATTAATCTTTTTATCATTACGAATTACTCTTTTTTGTCCCTTGTTATAATCTTTGTTTTAGAGTGGTGTTTCCCAATGTGGGGCCCACGCCCCACAGGGGGGCAATTCGATAGTTAAGGGGGGCAATTTGAAAGTGGACTCGACATGACTTTAACTCTTTTGCCCTGGGCCATTTAAATGCAATGCTAGATATCTGTGCCAAATTTAACAAAAAATGCAATTCTTAAATAATTGCGGTAAATAATTATTAAGTATAATTTCATTTGACGAGACCAAAATATCAACTGGGTGATTGGCGTTGTCAGTAAACTTCGTCCTGGGTTCACCGCAGAGTGTGCCGTCTGCCGCAGGGAAGCCCGGACGTTTTAAAAACTCACTAAACAATGCAGTTATTCTCACCTAATTGGCCCATCGCAACTTCTGTACTGTTTCATATCATTCAGTTGGAGTTAATTTGAAATAAGTGTCAGTCAAAACTGTTGTAAAAGCTCGTTAATAAATATACATATATATATTGTATAGATATAATTGGTAAGTATTTGATTTTATTTTTATCAATATTAAACTCTTTATTAAGTACTTCTTGCATCGGGGCTAGAAAGCACTAATATTTTATAAATATTATTGGGGCTATAATAGTGCATGCACGACAATTTTAATTTTAGAAGAATAACTTTCCAGAAAATTTTGTCAAGTGGAAAAAATATAGATACCTTTTGATTTGTGGTGGTAGTGTAGTAAATGTGTTATATACATTTAAATAAATATGAATTTTTAGTATATGTTTACTCTATGTCACATTGAATATATTTTAACACATATTTTAATATTAGTTTTTAATTGATCTTATTTTTATTTCTTATAGCTCATAGTAAAATGAGTGGTGCAAGCAAGAAAAAAACTCATCAATATTCAGAGGAATATTTAAAATTTGGGTTCATACCCGCTGTTCACGATGAGCAGATTCCTTTTTGTCTTTTATTCCAGCAATGCTTGACCAATGAATCAATGAAACGAGGTCATCTTGAGGTGCATTTGAAGGCGAAACATAGTGCTCATATTAATTCAGATTTAAGTTACTTTAAAACTTTAAAGAAAAATTTTGAAAAAAGAACATTAAAGTCTCTATTTACTGCTCATATTTCAACTAATAATCGTGTTCTTGAGGCTAGTTATCAAATTTCTTTATTCATCACTAAAACTGGAGAAAATCACACTATAGGAGAGAATTTAATAAAATTGTCAATATTAGCATTTCTTAAAACGGTTCTTGAAAAAGATGACAAAGATGTAAAAGCTATGCCACTCAGTGACAATACTGTTAGCAGAAGAATAGATGAAATGAGTGAGGATATTGAAAAACAACTTATTAAAAAGCTGAAAACAAGAAAATTCTCCTTGCAAATGGATGAATCAACTTTGAGAGACAGTGAGGCAATATTGATAACTTACGTAAGATATATTGATAAAGAACATTTTGCTGAAGAAATGTTGTCCTGTAAAAGATTAGAAAGCACCACTACCTCCAAAGATATATATAATAAGCTAAAAAACTACTTAGATGTCAATGATATACCAATGAAAAATATAACATCTTGTGCTGCAGATGGTGCTCCCAATATGATGGGCAAGAAAAATGGCTGCTTAAAATTGATGAAAGATGCAAATCCAGAAATGATTCTTGTGCATTGTGTTATTCATAGGGAAAACTTGGTAACTAAAAACATCTTGCCTGTTCTGAATGAAGTATTACAAACAGTAATAAAGTGTGTTAATGCTATTAAAGCTAGTGCCAAATGTGAGCGTCTTTTCAAGCTATTTTGTGAAGAACCATGTGAGACTTTTACTTCATACTGAAGTAAGATGGCTATCTAAAGGAAACTGTTTGAAAAGATTTATGGAACTGTTTGATACTCTTAGTGATTTTTTAAGCGACAAACCTGAAATGAAGTATCTGTTAACAATAGATGGTAAAGCATTTGTGAGTTATTTAGCCGATATCTTTGAAAAACTAAATATATTAAATAAGCAACTTCAAGGAACAAATAAAACTCTTGTCGATGCAAAAGCAAAGATATTTGGTTTCATTACCAATATTGAGTTATGTCAGAAACATATTAACAATAAAAACTTTAAACAGTTTCATTGGCTCCAAAAATGTGAAGTAACTGATACCGCTTTACTTGTTATTGTCAATCATTTGAATATTCTACAGGCTGATTTAAAAGAAAGATTTTTCTGATTTAAAACAAATTGATTTCCCAACATGGATGATGCAGCCAATGTTAGTGGATTTGTCTGATATATCAAATATGCAGTATCAAGAAGAACTCGCAGAATTGCAAAATGATGAGTCAGTTAAAGCTTTATTTAATATCAAAGGAGCGAGTGACGTCACGGAGATGGCGCCGTGAGCAGCGCGTCCGACAGCTCTCCCCTAAATCACAACAAATTTATCAACTAGAAACAGAAAAATTTGTCCTCGGAGCATTCCGGAGTTCCACACAAACTGATAGCGAAAGGACTGTTATCGCTTGGATCTGAGAGACGAGGGTGTGGGGGAATCGACCACAGGGACGTTCTTTCAAACCGCAGGGAAGTGCGCCTGTGGTGAGTCAGCCCATGTACTTGGGAGCCGTGAGCCCCCGCGAGCCGCCGCCGCGAGCGGAGCGGCCGCCGCAAACCGCCGCCGCGAGCGGCTGCCACGAGCCGCCGCCGTGAGCCACCGTGAGCCGCCGCGCGCGCGCCCGGTCCGGTTGAGCACCGCTGATATTCCCAGCGGCCTGCACACTGCGAGTGGGGGTCGCCGGCCACCGGTGCCCGGAGCGCCCCATTCGCGTGCGTGCCTTGGGCATTCCACGCGCCCAGGGCGCCCTGCTGGCCCGCACACCCAGGGGGCTCCATTATCCTGCGCCTGGTACGGTCCAGCCGCCAGCAGCGGGGCGAGCGGGAGAGGCTTGGGAGATTCTCTCCGTGGGCGGGGCACCTCACCTAGCCATTCAAGCTAACAATCAAGCATTGGGGGAGGGTCGCGCGCAGGCAGCCTAAAATACCTTCGGAAGCACAGCTGCGACCCAATCACTGAAATTAGCTTAACACATGAAATCTGCACACCCTCGGTTCTAATTGATAAGATCTCTCTCAATTCAGCATTCCAAGACAAGAGGCGTGATATTTTTTAGTGCCTCTCGCTAAAGGGGCGGGGGCAACTTCTGATTAATAAAGCCTCCATATTTAGGGATAAACGCTAACAAGAAGGACTTGGCAGATAATAAGGTCTATACTACACTAGTCGTAAGCAGAGACTAGTGCCTCTTCTTCCCTGCAAAAACAGGCTACAAAGTGTGGAAAGCCTGGGTTGAGAGGTCCAACTAAATGATAGGCGCTGAACAGTCACCTTGACAACAATTGACTCCCACCCCCGCCTGATTACACTGGAGGCCCTGACTGTCAGAGCCTTTCCCAAAGCCTTGCACTGAGTGGGGATAGAGTGGGGATTTCCCAGCTCTTTGAGCCTCTTACTCCCCAGACAGAAGCAGTTGCAGCCTTATAGCTGGATCACCAGGCTGCTAATTCAGAAAGGGGGGACTAGGAGAGAGAATCCAGGAAAGCAAACTCTCTCATCGTTGGACCCTGCAAACGCCAACAAGCCTTTACTTCCAGCAAGACTAAAGCCAATTATATGACATTGCCATAGAATCCCATCAACTGCAAATCCCTACCTAAGAGTGACACAGGGGCAGAGCCTGGGGTACAGAGTCACCGACCAGGAAGAGGGAGAGAAAAGAAAAAAGAAGAAGTTAACCACTCAAAATCAAGAAAAACCCACAGACTTTACAACTTGATCCACTATTTTTTTGTTGTTGTTGTTGTTGTTGTTGTTGTTTGTTTCTTCTATCTTTTTGCCTTTATTTCCTCCACCTCGGTCCTTCTATTCTCTGCCCATCTTATGCTTCCCCTTTCTTGAACTACACTACCCATGAGTGTTGCATTTTATTTTTCTTCTTCATCCTCACCCTCCTTTAAGGTTATACTCCAAAACACTTAACTCTCACTCTCTCCTCTTTTTTTTTTTGTCTTGCTTTATTTTGTTTTTTTCTCTTCCTATTTTATTTCTTCCTTCGTTTTTCTATTTTTGTTATTTTTTCCTTTCTATTCGTTTTTTCTTTTCTCATTTTACTTTCCTCCCATATAATCCTCAACCACGAACAAATTAGTTAATTTGGGACTCAAGGCTTTTTTTTTGGCTTTATTTCTCTTCTTTGCTTTTGTTTTTATTTATTTTTTCTTGTTTGTTTATTTTTGTGGCATTTTGGGTCCTCCCAACCCAAGGTCTCCATTGTATTTAGTCTTCGCTTCACTTAATACAACAGATTTTTACTTATTATTTTTATTTTTTCTTCTTTATTATTCTTTTTTGGTCCTTTTTTCTGGTTCCCTCTTATCCCTCTCATTATATCTCTTAGTTGACCATCACATACAAGCAAATCATCTTATGCTTGTCTAAGATTTTCTTCCTTTTTTTTTTTTTTTTTTTTTTGCATTTAGTAGGTACCTACTCCCTGTTTTTTGCCCCTTGAACTCTTCACCCCAAATCAGGCCCTCCATTATAGGCACGATATTTCCCTGAGGAGGGGAGAGGAGGGAAAGAGAAGAGAGAAAAAAAGGGGGAAATAATAAATTATTACTGTTTTTTTTTGTGGGGTGTTTTACCTTTTTTTTTTTTTTTTACTTTTTACTCTTTATTAATTCTAATTAGTGCTATCAATAAGACCACCCTCAGATGCCGATAAGAAAGAGGAAATCGAATATTATGGATACAAAAGAAAGAGAGGTAACACAAATAGATGTGGAAAAATCTATGGAGAAAAGACTTAACATATTGGAAGCCTTGGAGCTAAATGACAGAGAATTTAAAATAGAAATCTTAAAAATACTCAGAGATATACAAGAAAACACAGAAAGGCAATATAGGGAGATCAGAAAACAACTCAATGAACACAAAGAATATATTACCAAGGAAATTGAAACTATAAAAACAAATCAAACAGACATGAAAAACTCAATTCACGAGCTGAAAAACAAGGTAACAAGCTTAGCTAACAGAACAGCTCAGATTGAAGATAGGATTAGTGAAATAGAAGACAAACAACTTGAGGCACAACAGAGAGAAGAAGAAAGAGACTCAAAAATAATAAAAAACGAGAAAGCCCTACAGAAATTGTCTGACTCCATCAGAAAGAATAACATAAGAATAATAGGTATATCAGAGGGAGAAGAGAAAGAAAATGGAATGGAGAATATACTCAAACAAATAATAGACGAGAACTTCCCAAGCCTGTGGAAGGAACTAAAGCCTCAAATTCAAGAAGCAAACAGAACACCAAGTTTTCTTAACCCCAACAAACCCACTCCAAGGCACATCATAATAAAGATGACACAAACCAATGACAAAGAAAAAATTCTCAAGGCAGCCAGGGAAAAGAAGAGTACAACATATAAAGGAAGGCCTATTAGATTATCATCAGATTTCTCAGCAGAAACTCTACAAGCTAAAAGAGAGTGGACCCCAATATTTAAAGCCCTGAAAGAGAGGAACTTTCAGCCAAGAATACTATACCCATCAAAGCTATCCTTCAAGTATGAAGGAGATATAAAAACATTCACAAATACAGAAAAGATGAGAGAATTTATCAACAGAAAGCCCCCACTTCAGGAAATACTAAAGGGGGTTTTCCAACCAGATTAAAAGAACAAAAGAAAACAACACCACAAGTAATAGCTCCACCAAGAACACAATAAAACCAAACTTATACTGTGACAACAAAGGAAAAAAAGGGGGGAGAGGATGGAGATTAACAGTAGCAAAGGATGATGAAGTGCAGAAATACTTATAAGATAGGGTACTACAATGAATATGGTAGGTACCCTTTTCATTACTTAATGGTAACCACCCTTAAAAAAACCACCACAAAAACACTTGACTTAAAAAAGGTAGCAACAGAGGAAAGACGTATGGAACACAAACAAACAAAATCAAATGATAGAAAAACAAAAGAGAATAATCAAACTAGATACAAAACTAACAGAAAGCAATTTATAAAATGGCAGTAGGGAACCCACAAGTGTCAATAATTACACTAAATGTAAATGGACTAAACTTACCAATAAAAAGACACAGAGTAGCAGAATGGATTAAAAAAGAAAATCCAACTATATGCTGCCTACAAGAAACACATCTAAGCAACAAGGATAAAAACAAATTCAAAGTGAAAGGCTGGAAAACAATACTCCAAGCAAACAACACCCAAAAAAAAGCAGGCATAGCAATACTCATATCTAATAATGCTGACTACAAGACAGAAAAAGTACTCAGAGACAAAAATGGTCATTTCATAATGATTAAGGGGACGCTGAATCAAGAAGACATAACAATCCTTAATATATATGCACCAAACCAAGGAGCACCAAAATATATAAGACAGCTACTTATTGACCTTAAAACAAAAACTAACAAAAATACAATCATACTTGGAGACCTCAATACACCGCTGACGGCTCTAGATCGGTCATCCAAACAGAGAATCAATAAAGATATAGTGGCCTTAAACGAAATACTAGAACACCTGGATATGATAGACATCTGCAGGACACTTCATCCCAAAGCGACAGAGTATACATTTTTCTCTAGTGTACATGGAACATTCTCAAGAATTGACCATATGTTGGGCCACAAAGACAATATCAGCAAATTTAGAAAAATTGAAATTGTACCAAGCATATTTTCTGATCATAAAGCCTTGAAACTAGAATTCAACTGCAAAAAAGAGGGGGAAAAACCCACAAAAATGTGGAAACTAAACAACATACTTCTAAAAAATGAATGGGTCAAAGAAGAAATAAGCGCAGAGATCAAAAGATATATACAGACAAATGAAAATGAAAATACGACATATCAGAATCTCTGGGATGCAGCAAAAGCAGTAATAAGAGGAAAGTTCATATCACTTCAGGCCTATATGAACAAACAAGAGAGAGCCGAAGTAAACCACTTAACTTCACACCTTAAGGAACTAGAAAAAGAAGAACAAAGACAACCCAAAACCAGCCGAAGAAAGGAGATAATAAAAATCAGAGCAGAAATAAATGAAATAGAGAACAGAAAAACTATAGAAAAAATCAATAAAACAAGGAGCTGGTTCTTTGAAAAGATCAACAAAATTGACAAACCCTTGGCAAGACTCACCAAGGAAAAAAGGCACAGGACTCAAATAAATAAAATCCAAAATGAAAGAGGAGAGATCACCACAGACATCATAGAAATACAAAGAATTATTGTAGAATACTATGAAAAATTATATGCCACCAAATACAACAATCTAGAAGAAATGGATAAATTCCTAGAACAATACAACCTTCCTAGACTGAGTCATGAAGAAGCAGAAAGCCTAAACAGACCAATCAGCAGGGAGGAAATAGAAAAAACTATTAAAAATCTCCCCCAAAATAAAAGTCCAGGTCCAGACGGTTATACTAGTGAATTCTATCAAACATTCAAAGAAGACTTGGTTCCTATTCTACTCAAAGTCTTCCAAAAAATTGAAGAAGAAGCAATACTTCCAAACACATTTTATGAGGCCAACATAACCCTCATACCAAAACCTGGCAAGGATGGCACAAAGAAAGAAAACTACAGACCAATATCTCTAATAAATACAGATGCTAAAATACTAAACAAAATACTGGCAAACCAAATACAACAACATATTAAAAAAATAATACATCATGATCAAGTGGGATTCATCCCAGAATCTCAAGGATGGTTCAACATACGCAAAACGGTTAACGTAATACACCATATCAACAAAACAAAGAACAAAAACCACATGATCTTATCAATAGATGCAGAAAAGGCTTTTGATAAAATACAACACAATTTTATGTTTAAGACTCTCAACAAAATGGGTATAGAAGGAAAATATCTCAACATGATAAAGGCCATATATGATAAACCATCAGCCAACATCCTATTAAACGGCATAAAACTGAGGACTTTCTACCTTAAATCAGGAACAAGACAGGGTTGTCCACTCTCTCCACTCTTATTCAACGTGGTGATAGAAGTTCTGGCCAGAGCAATCAGACAAGAGAAAGAAATAAAAGGCATCTATATCGGAAAAGAAGAAGTAAAGCTATCACTTTTTGCTGATGATATGATCCTATACATCGAAAACCCAAAGGACTCCACAAAAAGATTATTAGAAACAATAAACCAATACAGTAAGGTCGCAAGATACAAAATTAACATACAAAAGTCCATAGCCTTTCTATATGCCAACAATGAAATATTAGAAAACGAACTCAAAAAAATAATCCCCTTCACGATTGCAACAAAAAAAATAAAGTACCTAGGAATAAACATAACAAAGAACGTAAAGGACCTATATAATGAAAATTACAAAGCATTGTTAAGGGAAATCGAAAAAGATACAATGAGATGGAAAAATATTCCTTGTTCTTGTATAGGAAGAATAAATATAATCAAAATGGCCATATTACCCAAAGCAATATACAAATTTAATGCAATTCCCATCAAAATCCCTATGAGATTTTTTAAAGAAATGGAACAAAAAATCATCAGATTTATATGGAACTATAAAAAACCCCGAATAGCCAAAACAATCCTAAGGAAAAAGAATGAAGCTGGGGGCATTACAATACCTGACTTTAAACTATATTATAGGGCCACGATAATCAAAACAGCCTGGTATTGGCAAAAAAATAGACACTCAGACCAATGGAACAGAATAGAAAGCCCAGAAATAAAACCACATATATATGGTCAAATAATCTTTGATAAAGGGGCCAACAACACACAATGGAGAAAAGAAAGCCTCTTCAACAAATGGTGTTGGGAAAACTGGAAAGCCACATGCAAAAGAATGAAACTCGACTACAGCCTGTCCCCGTGTACTAAAATTAATTCAAAATGGATCAAAGACCTAAATATAAGACCTGAAACAATAAAGTACATAGAAGAAGACATAGGTACTAAAATCATGGACCTGGGTTTTAAAGAACATTTTATGAACTTGACTCCAATGGCAAGAGAAGTGAAGGCAAAGATAAATGAATGGGACTACATCAGAATTAAAAGTTTTTGCTCAGCAAGAGAAACTGATATCAAAATAAACAGACAGCCTACTATATGGGAACTGATATTTTCAAACGACAGCTCAGATAAGGGCCTAATATCCAAAATTTACAAAGAACTCATAAAACTCAACAACAAACAAGCAATCCATTAAAAAAATGGGAAGAGGACATGAACAGACACTTCTCCCAGGAAGAGATACAAATGGCCAACAGATATATGAAAAGATGCTCAGATTCATTAGTTATTAGAGAAATGCAAATCAAAACTACAATGAGATACCACCTCACTCCTGTTAGATTAGCTATTATCAACAAGACGGGTAATAGCAAATATTGGAGAGGCTTTGGAGAAAAAGGAACCCTCATTCACTGTTGGTGGGACTGTAAAGTAGTACAACCATTATGGAGGAAAATATGGTGGTTCCTCAAAAAACTGCAAATAGAACTACCTTATGACCCAGCAATCCCTCTACTGGGTATATATCCCAAAACCTCAGAAACATTGATACGTGAAGACACATGTAGCCCCATGTTCATTGCAGCACTGTTCACAGTGGCCAAGACATGGAAACAACCAAAAAGCCCTTCAATAGAAGACTGGATAAAGAAGATGTGGCACATATACACTATGGAATACTACTCAGCCATAAGAAATGATGACATCAGATCATTTACAGCAAAATGGTGGGATCTTGATAACATTATAAGGAGTGAAATAAGTAAATCAGAAAAAAACAAGAACTACATGATTCCATACATTGGTGGAACATAAAAATGAGACTAAGAGACATGGACAAGAGTGTGGTGGTTACCAAGGGTGGGGGGGGAGGGAGGACATGGGAGGGAGGGAGGGAGAGAGTTAGGGGGAGGGGGAGGGGCACAGAGAACTAGATGGAGCGTGACGGAGGACAATCTGACTTTGGGCGAGGGGTTTGCAACATAATTTTATGACAAAATAACCTAGACATGTTTTCTTTGAATATATGTACCCTGATTTATTAATGTCATCCCATTACCATTAATAAAAATTTATTAAAAAAAAAAAATCAAAGGAGCGATGGCATGGCTTTGTGAGGAAACAGGAATCAAATACCCAAATTCAACCAAATGTGCAAGAAAACTATTGCTACCGTTTTCATCTTCATTTTTAGCTGAATGTGGATTTAGTGCTGTAAATGATTTACTGGTAAAAATAAGAAATTGGCTGGATATAACACAACGTGGAGACTTGAGACTAAAGCTAACCAAATTGGAACCTAATATAAAATCTCTGTGCAGCAAGCATCAAGCTCAAGGATCACACTAAATTAAAATAATAAATTAATATAGAAAAATCTGTATTAAAATTATTTGGAATTTAAATTTCTGTTTTTCATTATATGTTTTGAAATTTTACTTACTGTGTTTTGTTAACAATTTCATAGTGATTTCTTCCTAGAAGCTATCATTTATGTTTATTAAGTGAACAAATCAATTTTTTAATGTTAAAAATTATGTATGTTACATGGGGGGGACATAAAAATTTTAGAAAGTTTAAGGTGGGGCATGGCACAAAAAAGGTTGGGAAACACTGTTTTAGCATCTATTTTGGAGGAAAAAATGGTGATTGATAACACTTGACTTGGGGAATAATGGGAGCACACAATACAGTTTTCATAGATGTATTGTATAATTGGGCACCTGAAACCTGAATAATTATGTTAACCAGTGGGACCCTAATAAATCTAATAAATTAAATTTAAAATAAATAAATTCTATTTTGTTTGATATAACTATTGCTACCTAGACTTTGTTATTTTTATTTGCATGAAATATGTTATTCTCTTTATTGTTTTTTAATTCCTTTAAGTACTCTATGTTTTTTTATTAGATCAGTTAATCCATTTACATTTAAAGTAATTATTAATAAGTACAGTGGTACCTTGAGATATGAGCATACAAAATTTTTAAGGTACTAGCTACGACTCGGTTTGTATTTTTGTTCGAGATCCAAGCGAAATTCTGAGATATGAGTTGTGATTTGGAAAGCTGCCGCTAGTTGGCGTGTTGGTGCATGGGTTCAATATCAGCAGCACAACATCAGCATCTTGTTCTTTCTCACATGTTATCCACTGACTCAAGTCAAATCTTGTGTGCTGTACTCATTCTTGCATCATTTTTGCATTTTTTTACTAACTTTTCTTGTGTGCTATCATGGGGCTGAAGAAAGTGAGTGTAAGGACAGTGGTGAGAAAATGAAGAGAATGATGTTGATGGAAGTAATGCAAGAAATAATAGAAAAACATGAGCGTGATGTATGACTGATTGAACTGGCAAGGCTGTACGACCGCAATACATCTACAATTTGTACCATCCTTAAACAAAAGGATGCCATCAAAAGCACAAATTCAGTGAAAGGAACTATAATTCTGTCCCAATTAAGGACAAATATCCAGGAAAAAATGGAGAAGCTTCTGCTGGTGTGGGTGAAAGAGAAAGAGCTGGCAGGTGATACAGTGACAGAGATTGTAATATGCAAAAAGGCATGTATTATTTACGGCAACTTAAAGAAGAAAGAACCATCAACCTCAAAAGAGGCAGCAGAAGATATTTTTAAGGCAAGTCATGGCTGTTTTGAAAATTTCAAGAAGAGATCTGGCATCCACTCAGTGGTGAGGCATGGTGAAACTTCGTGAGGGCTGACGTTAAGGCAGCTGAGGAGCACATCACACGTTTTGCTGTGCTTATCAAAAGGGAAGGCTACATCCCTCAACAAGTGTTCAACTGTGATAAAACAGGATTGTTTTTGGAAAAAAATGCCCCAGAGGACTTTCATCACTGCAGAGGAGAAGAACTTGCCAGGCCATAAACCCATGGAAAACTGTCTGACCTTTGCATGTGTGCAAATGCTAGTGGTGACTGTGAAGTAAAACCACTGCTAGTGTATCATTCTGAAAATCCTCGAGCCTTTAAGACTCACACAATTCTTAAAGAAAAACTGCAGGTTATCTGGCACATCAATGCTAGGGCATGGGTTACATGACAGTTCTTTATTGAATGGATAAATCTTGTCTTTGATCCTGCAGTGAAGAAATATCTTCAAGAAAATAAACTCCCACCTGACCAGGCAGTGGTGCAGTGGATAGAGCGTTGGACTGGGATGTGGAAGACCCAGGTTCAAGACCCTGAGGTCACCAGCTTGAGCGTGGGCTCATCTGACTTGAGCAAAAAGCTCACTAGCTTAGACCCAAGGTTGCTGGCTCAAGCAATGGGTTACTTGGTCTGCTGAAGGCCCGCTGTCAAGGCACATATGAAAAAGCAATCAATGAACAACTAAGGTGTCACAATGAAAAACTAATGATTGATGCTTCTCATTTCTCTCCATTTCTTCCTGTCTGTTCTTATCTATCCCTCTCTCTGACTTTCTCTCTGTCCCTGTAAAAAAACAAACAAACAAACAAACAAAAAGAAAATAAACTCCTAATGAAAGCATTACTAATCCTTGATAATGCTCCAGCCCAACTACCTGATCTTGAAGATGACATTCTCGATGAGTTCAAATTCATGAGAGTCCTCTACCTCCCACCCAACATGACTTCAATCTTGCAACCTATAGATCAGCAGGTCATTTTCAACTTTAAAAATCTTTACACAAAACACTTGTTCCACTGCTGCTTTGAGGTGACTGAGAATACATTCTAACCCTTCAAGAGTTTTGGAAAGATCACTACAAAATCATGATATGTTTACACATTATTGACTTGGCATTGCAAGAGGTTAAAAGAAGAACCTTGAACTCAGCATGGGAAAAGTTTGGCCTGATGTTGTTGCAGACAGGGACTTTGAAGGATTCAAATCAGAGACCAAAACCTAGGTAGAAGCATTGGAGGAGATTATGTCCCTTGGAAAGTCGATGGGTCTGCAGGTAGATGAGGGTGATGTAAATGAGCTTGTCGAGGAACTTGAGGAGGAGCTCTCAACTGAGGAGTTGAAGGGTTGCAACAGATGATACAACATATGGAGCTTCTGCAAGAGATTAGTAGTGAGGAGGAGGTAGAGTTGGAGGAAGTGATTTCTACAAGTGAAATTAAATACATGCTGGCAATGTGGGAGAAACTTTCAAGTTTCATTGAAAAGAAACACCCAGAAAAAGTTTCAACTGGTCATGCTTCAACACTTTTTAATGACACTTGTTTGTAACATTTCTGTAACATTTTAAAAGGCAGGCAAAGCAAACCTCTTTGGATAGATTTTTATTCAAAAGTCCTGCAAGGGAAAGTGTACAAAGTGCAGTCAAAAAGGCAAAAACAGGTGACAATTAAATGAAAATACGTAATGTTAAGCTTAGGGTAAGTTTAAAGTTAAGAAAGTACATTTTTTTACAATTAAGTTTTTGTAGTTTCATTTTAAGTAAAGAAAGTGCAGTTTTAGTTTTGTTTAAAGTAAAAAAAATGCAGTTTTAGTTTATATTTGGTGTTAAGAAAGTGCAGTTTTAGTTTACGTGTCTACAGTGCCTGCATCGCTTCCTCCCTCCCTCCTCCTCCACCATTCACCTCCATTAGCTGCACTCATCTGTCTCCAAGGTAAGAATACAGTAATAAATAACACTTTTTTTATTTCATATATTTTGTTATGCATTGGTAAAGTATACATGTGTGTTTCTTAATTAAAAACATGTCTTTTTTTATAATTTAGGATGGTTTGGGGATGTGTCACAGTGCTGGAGCTGATTAAATCTATTTCAGTTATTTTAAATGGGAGAAATTTGTTTGATATACAAGTTGACTGACTTACAAGCTCAGTTACAGAATGAATTAAACTCGTATCTCAAGGTACCACTGCACAGTAAAACTATTTCAAATAAATAATAGTACATGGAACATTGAAATTTGACTATATATAACTAGAAAGTCCGGCAGTCATAGGAAATGACCGCTGTTCTAGATATTATAAATTGTAATTAAAATGATATGTGCAAAGGTGTCTGCTAATTCAAACTGAATTACCCAGGGCAAGCGGCGAGGACACCCCTTTGCTTACTGCCCCACGGGGTTTCCCCCTTCTACTTGCTTAATTGCTTAAAGTAGAGTGCAATGAAGGAAACCACTGGCAGTACATTTCTTAAGAGCCACCGCTAGCTCAATAAATAAAGGTGATTTAAATAATAAAATGTTAATTCACATGTCAAAGATCTCTTTGTACACAACATTTCTTGTGTAGATCTTTCCATCATTTTTAAGCTCGCCTTGCAGAGGACCATCAATTATTTTTAATTTTACGTTTGTTCTTTCACAAACTCTTGAACAGGCAACATAAAGTTGACCATGTCCAAATGCAGACTCAGGTAAAAAAATGCCAACACGCTTAAGCGTTTGGCCCTGAGACTTATTGATGGTCATAGCAAAGGCAAGTTTTATAGGAAATTGTCTACGTTTCAATTGAAATGGCAACCCTGTTTGAGATGGAGCCAAATCAATTCTTGGAATGACATGTATTTCACCTTTAGAGGAGCCAAAGACTTAGCTATTATGACATTATTTTTCAATTGGAGAACCTCTAGTCTTGTACTATTGCAAAGACCCCTTCTGGCGTTAAGATTTCTTAACAGCATAATAATTGCTCCAATCTTTAACCTCAATTTGTGAGGTGGCATGCCAGAAGGCGAGAGTATTTGAATGCCGTGGCAACTTCACCCCATTGGCTAGTACAGTTACGCAAGCAACCAATAAGCTATCGGCGACAGACACTTAAGCCACATATAATAAAGATTTTTGGTATAGTTTTTAAATTTTATATAAGAAAAGTAACTTTAATACAGTGACATTGACAAACAAGAGTATGTAGGCTTCGGGTAAACATTTCTATAGAATTTGAACTGTTGATTATGTTGTATACCCATCACCCAAAGACAAATAATTTTCTGTAACCTTATATTTATTCCTTTTTACACCCTTCCACCCACCCCCTTTTCCATACCCCTCCCCCATACCCCCTTTCCTCTGGTAATCACTTCACTTTTATCTACATCTCGGTTTTATATCTCATCTATGTGTGAAATCATGCTATTCTTGGCCTTTTCTGATTTACTTATTTCACACAGTATAATGTTCTCAAGGTCCATCTATGTTGTCATAAATGTCACTGTGTCATTGTTTCTTATGGCTGAGAAGTATTCCATTGTATATATGTACCAAATCTTCTTTATCTAATCCTCTATTGAGGGACACTTTGGTTGATTACCATGTCTTGGCCACTGTGAATAATGCTGCAATGTACACGGAAGTGCTTGTTTCTTTACATACCAGTGTTCTCGAGTTTTTTGGGTAGATACCCAGTAGAGGGATTGCTG
This sequence comes from Saccopteryx bilineata, assembly GCF_036850765.1. Lineage (NCBI taxonomy): Eukaryota > Metazoa > Chordata > Mammalia > Chiroptera > Emballonuridae > Saccopteryx > Saccopteryx bilineata. The sequence goes on along the minus strand of NC_089491.1, from coordinate 182,237,482 downwards.
GGTCATAAGGTAGTTCTATTCTTAATTTTTTGAGAAAAGACCATACTTTCCTCCATAATGGTTGTACTAGCTTACATTCCCACCAGCAGCGAATAAGGGTTCCTTTGTCTCCACAGCCTATCCAACACCTGTTATTACCTGTCTTGTTGATAATAGCCCATCTAACAGGTGTGAGGTGGTATCTCATTGTAGTTTTGATTTCCATTTCTCAAATAGCTAGTGAAGATGAGCATCTTTTCATTTATCTGTTGGCCATTTATATGTCTTCTTGGGGGAAGTGTCTGTTCAGATCCTCTCCCCATGTTTTAATTGGATTATTTACTTGTTTCTTGCTGAGCTATGTGATTTCTTTATATATTTTGTATATTAACTCCTTACTAGAGCCATTGATTGTAAATAACATCTCCCATTTGATTGGCTGACTTTTTGTTTTGTTGTCAGATTTTTTGCTGTGCAAATATTTAGTTTGATGCAGTCAACATTCATTTATTGCTGCTTTATTGCCCTTGCTATTGGGGTCAAATACATGAATTGTTTCCTATGCCCAAGGTCCATGAGTTTAGTACCTATATTTTCTTCTATGTAATTTATTGTTTCAGATCTTTTATTTAGATATTTGATCTATTTTAAATTAATTTTGTGCAGGGGACAAACTGTACTCAAGTTTCATTATTTTACATGTGGCTTTCCAATTTTCCCAGCAACATTTATTAAAGAGACTCTCTTTTCTTTATTGTGTGTTTTTGGTTCCCTTGTTGAAGATTATTTGTCTATATGTAGGTAGTTTTATTTCTGAGCTCTTGATTCTTTTCTATTGGTCTGTATATCTGTTTTTCATGCTTTTTTGATTATTGTGGTTCTATTGTGTAGCTTGAAGTCAGGTAGTATGATACTTCAGGCTACATTCTTTTTCCTCAGAATTGCTTTGGCTACTTGGGTTTTTTTATGGTTCCTTACAAACCTGCTAATTTTTTGTTCTATTTAAAAAAAAAAAAACTGGCATTGGGATTTTAATGGGGATTACATTTAGTTTGTATATTGCTTTGGGTAATATGGCCATTTTAACTATGTTGGTTCTTCCAATCCATCAGAATGGAATATTTTTCCATTTTATTGTGTCTTTTTCAATTTTTTTCACTTATGTTTTGTAGTGTTCAGTATACAGATCATTCACATCCTTTGTTAAGTTTACTCCTAGGTATTTTATTTTATTTTTTGTAGCAATTGTAAGAGGAAGTGTTTTTCTAAGTTAATTTTCCAATGTTTTATCATTGGTATATAAGAAAGTAGTGGGCTTTTATATATTGATTTTGTATTCTGTGACTTTACTGTAGTGGTTTATTGTCTCTAATAGTTTTTTGGTGGAGTGTTTGGGGTTTTCTAAATACATGATCAGGTCATCTGCATAAAGTGATACCTTTACTTCTTCTTTCTCAATATGAATGCCTTTTATTTATTTCTCTTGCCTGATTGTTCTGGCTAAAACTTTTAGGGTTATGTTGGGTAAGAGTGGAGTTGCCAGCCCTGTCTCTTTTCTGATTTTAGAGGAAAAACCTTCATTTTTGCATCTTTTAGTATGATATTGCCTGATGGTTTGTTATACATGGCCTTTACTTATGTTGAGGTACTGTCCTTCTGTTCTGATTTTATTGAGTGTTTTAAACATAAAGGGATGTTGTATCTTGTCACATGTCTTTTCTGCATCTATTGATAGGATCATATAATTTTTGTTCTTTGTTTTGTTATATGGTATATTATGCTAATAAATTTCCATATGTTAAACTATCTTTGTGCTCCTGAAATGAATCCCACTTGATTGTGATGGATTATTTTTTTTGAAATGTTGTTGTATTTGATTTGCTAGTATTTTGTTGAGGATTTTTTGCCTCTGTATTCATTAGAGATATTGGTCTGTAGTTTTCTTTTTCTGTGTTGTTCTTTCCAGGTTTTAGTATGAAGGTTATGTTGTTCTCATAAAACTTGTTGTGACGTACTGTTTCTTCTCCTATTTTTTGGAAGACTTTTAAAGGTCAGGTACCAAATATTCTGAATTCACTAGGGTAGACATCTGGTCTTGGACTTTTGTTTTGGGGGAGGTTTTTGATAGTTGTTTCTATTTCCTTTCTGCTTATGGGTTCTTTTAGGTTTTCCACTTCTTTGTGATTCAGTTTGAAAAGATTGTATAGCTTTAGAAATTTATCTTTCCCTCTAAGTTGTTGAATTTGGCGGCATATAATCTTTCAAATATTTTACTATGATCTTTTGTATATCTATGATGTCAGTGTTAATTTCTCCTCTTTCATTTTGGATTATGTTTATATGATTGACTCTATTTCAGGTCAACTTCTTCAATAATATATTTTTAATGAGTCTGAGCAGATTAATTTACAAAATTTGAAGGATATCAACTTATTTTTAACCAGAGTCATCTGGTCTCAGTTGTTTTTGTACTTTGATTACTATGCTAAGACCTGCCCATTAGCTGAGAGGCATATCTGGAAGTTTATTTAGGGTGTTGTAATAAAAAAAACATGAGTCATCATACTTAGAAAAGTAGAAATGCCATGTAAAACTCTGTCCACTCCAAGTAAGCATAAGAAATAAAATATAACAACCAAATTATTAGTATGTGCATATATGTATGTGCATAGTATATTTTCTAACTAAAATTTCTTAAAATGTTCAGTTTTGCTGGTAATATATTTATTCAGCTTTCACTTTTCTGAAAAAGGTTATTATTTGCCTTAGTTTGTTGAAGAATATTTTTACTGGATAAAATTTCAGGCTTGTGGGGTTTTTTGGGTATTATTCCAATATTATTTTAGTTTGCCAATTTCATGAGAAGTTTGTGATCATTATTATTTTTGCTTAACTATATATGAGATGTTTCTCTGACTTCTTTTCAATTTTATGTTTTTGTTTCTTAGCTATTTGATTATAATATGCTTTAGTATGGCTGTTTTTGTTTTGTTGATCTATGCCTTTGATTAAATTAGAAACTTTCAGTCAGTATTTCACTATATATATATAATTCCTTTCTACCTCCCAAGTATTGAACTACTTGATAGAATTCTTGAAACTCTCATTTGGGTCACTGAAGCCTTTTAAAATTTTTTTATTTTTATTTTTTTAAATAATTTTATTTTTTTAATGGGGCAACATCAATAAATCAGGATACATATATTCAAACATAACATGTCCAGGTTATCTTTTCATTCAATTATGTTGCATACCCATCACCCAAAGTCAGATTGTCCTCTGTCACCTTCTATCTAGTTTTCTTTGTGCCCCTCCCCTTCCCCCTTTCCCTCTCCCTCTTCCCCCACCCCCTGTAACCACCACACTCTTATCAATGTCTCTTAGTCTCACTTTTATGTTCCACCTACATATGGTATAATGCAGTTCCTGTTTTTTTCTGATTTACTTATTTCACTTTGTATAATGTTATCAAGATCCCACCATTTTGCTGTAAATGATCTGATGTCATCATTTCTTATGGCTGAGTAGTATTCCATAGTATGTATGTGCCACATCTTCTTTATCCTGTCATCTATTGGAGGGCTTTTTGGTTGTTTCTGTGTCCTGGCCACTGTGAACAATGCTGCAATGAACATGGGGCTGCATGTGTCTTTACGTATCAATGTTTCTGAGTTTTGGGGGTGTGTACCCAGTAGAGGGATTGCTGGGTCATAAGGTAGTTCTATTTTCAGTTTTTTGAGGAATCACCATACTTTCTTCCATAATGGTTGTACTACTTTACATTCCCACCAACAGTGTATGAGGGTTCCTAAAATTATTTTTTCAGTCATTTTCCTTTTTGTGCTTCATTATGGATAACTTTTATTGTTATATCTTCAAGGTCACTGATATCTTTCTTCTGTAGCATCTAGACTGCTGCTAATACTTTGTAGTCAAATGTTCATTTTAGTCAAAAAGATTTTTATTTTGAGAACTTTTATTTAGTTGTTTGTTTGTTTCTTATTTCTCTTTTCATTATGTCTATATTTTCCTTTGTATAATGCCACATATTGACAATAACTATTTTAAAGTTCTTGTCTGAAGTTCAGTAAAATGGCCACATGGGAATTTCTTCTCCGACTGCAGGCGCAGAAGACACTTTTACAAGAGCCAAGGGTTCCAGGTAAGTAAAATGACCCACTGAACATTTTGTAGAGTATATTATTTTTCAACCACAATGCTGTACACCTGAAACTAATACAGAATAATATTGAATGTCAAGTATAACTTTAAAAATATAAAACATGATATATTGAGGGGGGTAGTAAAGATAGATACACAATACTCCCAGTATACCTTCTCCATATCTAGGCATCACAACATAAGAGAAACACCTTTCTCATGAGAGAAGAGTAGAATCAACCCATGCAGTCACCACGGACCTCGGAGCTGGCCTGTCACAGCACCAAGCTGATTCCTGTGGCCCTCAGTGGCTCCTCATTGGCTCCCACAAACTGAGCCCCTCCTCACAACTCTGCCTAAAAGCTCCAACAACTCAAGCAGCTGTCTGGATTTCAGGCATCTTCCACCACAAGACTCCTTGGACACTTCTGGGAACCGGGCTCTGTATCACCCTGGTGCCTTCTGGCTTCTGTGGCCCTCAGAGAATCCCATGACACTAGACTCTGGTGGGTTCCCATGAATCAAGCAACTGGCTCAACCCAGTGCCTCCCTATTTCAGGCTTTCCCTGCAACACCTCACCTGGTACCTGCTGATTCAGCAGCCCCAGGTGGTGTAATTGGTATCAGGTCCTTGTCAGGTCCTAAGAGTCCAGGCTTCTAGCTCACTGTAATGCTGGTGGTTGAGGCCAGGCAGGTTCACATTGAATTCGGTATGATGATAGAGGAACTACAAAGCTGAAAAGCATTGAGTCATACCCATTTATTAGAGGCTCACAGAGACAGGCCAGAGAACGAACAAAGAAAATCACTTTTTTCAGTAAAGGGCAAAGGATCAGGAAAACTGCCCCACACAGTAGGGACTGAGGGAATCAGGGAACCGCAGCTCACAATGGTGGGAGAGCAATTTGGTAGAATCACCCCTGAGGGAAAGTATCCATAGCTTTTCATAGAGACATATATGTGGCTTTCTGCCACATGCTCATGCACTAATTGTACAAAGTGCTCACAGCCAGGAAAGCAGCAAGCAAGCCTAAAACAGCTGTTTTCCCTACATTCCACCCCTTTAGGGTTGCTCTCCTCACATTCTACACACAGGTATCTTCCATGATGGTTTCTGTGAGAGGAGTGGGGCACATTACACAAACACAAAGACTACAGACTACAGCAACAGAATTACAAAAGCACAAGCTATGGGTGAAATGAGAATGGTCAGCAGCAACAAGAGAAGAAAATCTTTCCCTTCCGGCAGAATACAGTGTGTCCGTAAAGTCATGGTGCACTTTTGACCGGTCACAGGAAAGCAACAAAAGACAATAGAAATGTGAAATCTGCACCAAATAAACTCCCAGTTTCTGTAGGATGATGTGGCAGAATGTGCGCATGCACAGATGATGATGTAACACTGTGTATACACTGGAGCAGCCCACGGCCATGACAGTCGAGATGTGGATGGTACAGAGGAAAGTTCAGTGTGTTCTGTGGCTCGCTAAATTCGAATCCATGACCAAAGTGCAACATGAATATCAGCATGTTTATAACAAAGCGCCACCACATAGGAATAACATTACTTGGTGGGATAAGCAGTTGAAGAAAACCAGCAGTTTGGTGGAGAAACCCCGTTCTGGTAGGCCATCAATGAGTGACGAGTCTGTAGAGGCTATACAGGATAGCTACCTAAGGCACCCTAAAAAATCTGTGTGTGAGCCCACATCGAACTGCGTTGAATTGGTATGAAACTGGGAGAGTTTTCCTTTTATTTGGTGCAGATTTCACATTTCTATCATCTTTCGTTGCTTTCCTGTGACCAGTCAAAAGTGCACCATGACTTTATGGACACACTGTATATAGGCCAGAGTTTTGTCCACAGACAGCACAGTAGCTGGTACCAGAGGCTGTCTTGGGAAAGCATACCAAAGCTTATTGGCCTGTACACCAGAATCTGCTGGTTCTGCGTGTAACAAAATGAGAGAACTCATTATTGGTCATAAAGAAATTACAATGGTGTTCTTCATAGTGCTGTCTCCCTGAGCACCCAAGGGATAATACACTTCTACCTTAGGTGGCCAGGTGCTGGTTTGCCAGAGAATTAACTAAAGGTCTATCTCTAACCCCTTACCTCATGATCCCAACAAGGTCACCTATCTTAGGTGGGGGCCTGTACAGTCCAGGGCCATGTCCATTGAAGCTGTTGGCCTTTAAGGAGGGCTGTTGGGGCAGGAGCATGCTGCCCTGCCTTCCAAAGCCTGGCTTGAGTAAAGTGTCCTTGGTGCAGATCTGCAACTAGATGGGAGCTGCCTGGTACAGGAGGGCCTCTGTCAGAGCTTGGCCCTCCCATCAAGGTCTCTCATTCAAAATCCAGAGTACCATCCACAAGCAGCATGTTCATCTATTAAGGGAGCTGGTTCCTTCTCCTGGCACAGTCCCTGCTTTAAGAGTCCATTATACCACTCAGTAATACCAGTGGACTGTGGGTAGTAGGAAGCATGGTACTTTCAGTCCACCCCCAGTTCTTGAGCCCATTGCTTCAACATAGAACCAGTGAAATGAATGGGTACCATTGTCACTTTCTGAGACCAGTGGCCACCTATACACAACACCCAGGCTGTCCAGTGGCCACCTATACACAACACCCAGGCTGTCCAGTGGCCACCTATACACAACACCCAGGCTGTCCAGAGTTTGCATGTCAGCTCTCTGGTCTAGGTTACAAGCAGGGTAAGCAGCAAGAACACAGGTGGCAGTATCTACACAGCTGACTGCATACTGGTATCTGTCCAACTTTGGTAAGGGTTCTATGATGTTGATCTGCTACCATGTCAGTGAAACACTACCTTTCTGGATCTGTCCAGGTAATACCAATGATCTCCGAGGGTGCTCCTTGGAACACACTGCACATTGATCACAAGCTGCAAGTACCTCTGCATAGGATACAAGCAAGTTCCATGCCTTAACTGGAGTCCACATAGTTTTCTGTGTTTCATGGAGTAGATGCTGGTGGAACCACTGCATAACATTACCTGTGGGCATAGCTCCTTTATCAAGGTGTCTGCCTCATCATTTCCAGAATGGGCTAGAAAGGGATCTGTGACATGACATACTGTCACCAGCTTCTGATGTCCTATTTCCCATAAGTCCTGCCACATGGCCTGAACCCATAGCGGATGGTACATTACCATCCACTGGTTAACGTGCCATGTAGCTATTTAAAGTGCCCATGATAGACATCCCAGCTCAGTTAAAATCACTAGAGGTGAAGATTCTTTACGGGAAACTAAATATCTATATATATGGCTTTTAATTTTTCCCATTGGCTGCTTTGGCCTGTATCTGTGTCCAGCCAAATAGTCTCAGTGGCCAGATGGAAGGCTGTAGCTGTCCACTTGGGAGGTTGGTCCCTGCTAGAACCATCAGCATACTAGGCATCCTCAGGGATAGATGTCTACCACTCCTGGTAGAGAATGACTTTAGGTTCTGCCTCCTGAGCCCCAGCTGCACCTGACTCTAAGGTTGCATAGGTGACTGTACCCAAGACATCCTGCAGTTCTTCCCTTAATGGGCTGGTGTTAAGAGCACAGCACTGTTGCAAGTATACACCTCACTTGTTCAGGGTGGAGGTTTGGGTCATTTCATTATGTGGTTTGGTTGCCCAGTCTCTCACCTATCTTGAAATAGGGTATGTTGTCTTGACTATAACTGGAGTTGTGTTTGTAATACTTTCAGTGGCTAGAAAGGCAGCATACACATTGCCAATTATTTCTCCACTAATGAGTAATAGACTTTAATGTCTTTTCACAATTGGGTCCAAAACCCAATAGGTTGCTGTAAGCACTCTGTTCATTGCTATAAGTCCCACCCAAATCCCTCTGAGGTCACATGGCCATCAAACTCACTCATAGGGCCTGGCAAGATCAAACACATTCAAGGCCTGTGCCACCTTGACAGCTCTCTTAGCTGCTGCAAATGAACCTTGCGCCTGCTCAGTTCAATCCCAGTGAACCGCCTTCCAAATAAGGTTCTATAAGGGGCGTAGTAACTGAAACAAATGGAGTATGAATGCTTACCATACCCCAACAGACCTAGGAATTCCTGTAACTGCTTTACTGTAGTGAGCACGGGGAACACCTGGATCTTATATATAACTGGCAAGGAAAACTGTTGTCTTAACCAACCGGACAACTCCTAAGAATTTAACACGTAATCCAGATCCTTGTAATTTGCCCTCTTTGACTGCCCAGCCACAAAATTTTGAATGGCATAGCAGGGTAGGGACTGCTTGCTCCAATTCTGGAAGTCATTGATTAGCATAATATCATTCATATAATGGTACATACAAACTGTATCTGGCTGTTTCCATTTAGCCAGGTCAACAGCCACCAGCCCATGACATAAGGTAGCACTAGGCAAATAGCCATGTGGTAATATCATTAAGATCCATTGCTGCCCTTCACAAATGAAGGCAAATTGGTCTTGACTGTCTGCAGCTATATCAATAGAGAAAAAGGAGTTAGCCAAATCTGCTACAAAATGACATGCCCCAACTCATGGCTTGGCCAATCCATCAGGTTAGCTCTCAAGGAAACAGCAGCATGCAAAGGGGATCAACTTTATTATTAGGTTCTCTGTAATCTACTGTCAATTACCAGGTTCTATCCGGTTTATGCACAGGCCACACTGGGGAGTTGTAAGGGCTGTGTGCAAGCTGGATGATCTCCACCTTTTCTAGTTTGAGGATCATCCCAGTGATTTCTTCATAACTGCCTGGCAGGCGAAACTGCTTCATGGTAGTCACACACCGGGGAACAGGTAATTGCAAGGGGGAATATGCTGCATGTCCCCACAACACCGCCTTCTGGATCCAGACCTACAGGCAAAACTCCCCTTATAAGACATTGACCCCCAAAATAATTTCAGGAATAGGAGATACATATATCTTGTATGGCTTAGGAGACAGTCTTGCTATCCCCAGTGGAATAGTAATTGCCTTCACTTGGACAGTTTGGCCCCTATAACCATCAATGGCCACTGGGGTCCTAGTGAACTGCTTTGGGTTCCCATGGAGGAGGGAACATTCTGCACCTGTATCCACCATGGCCAACACCCATTGTACATTAGAAGGGGACAAATAGATTGCCAGTTTCACATGGGGCCTCCGGTCACTGCCTGTCCTTGTTAGGTGAATCCCTTGCTCTTCCCCCTATTCAAACTGGAACAACATGTCTTGAGGTCTTCCTCTCCCTCAGCTATCTCCATCATATAATCATGTAACTGTGTTACCCATGCACCAACCATTTTATTGGTAGCTGCTGGGGCTCTTTGTGTCAGTGGCTAGAACTTCTGCTCTGGGTTAAGCTGCCACCAAAGCTCCAGAAGAACTTTATTAAACTTGCCATCTAATTTCTCCCTATCTTCCCTAGCCACAATAAAATCTACTCCCATCTGTGTTTGGGTAGCCTTTACAGGCTCGTTTCTCTTGTTAGTTGGAAGGGGGGGCAGCACAGGTAGCAGCTCTCACAGCTTTATGATTCTGTGCTGTTTCCAGCTCTCCCAAATCTGCTACAATTTGTGTAACCAGGTTGATGGGATGCCCCATATAATGGTCCAGATAGCCTCTAGTGACTCAAAACTGACTGATGGGGTGCTGCAGAGAATAAGATTCTTCATCCCTGATGTAAACACTTCCTCATCTGGGCCATGGGACCTTTTGTTGAAAGGAGCATACTTCATATCTAGTTCCTGGAAGACCTGGGGCAGCTCTGTATATGTCTGCCACCAACTCACTGCCCCTCAAGTCTCCAGCATTCTGCCAGAATATAGGAATGGCAGCCATCACCCATTCTAATAGGGTATGGTTTCATAGTTTGTCCTGGCAGTTCTGAAGACACTGCCTCAGGGAGCAGTGTGTGATAATGGCGGCCAATTTCTCTATCTTTGTTTGGGAAAGCATGATGCCATCCACCCCCTATATCCCAAAACTCCAGCAATCAGGCTGCCAGGGACTCTGTGGGTTTCTGCCTGAATTTCACCCCCAACATCAGCTCTGCTTGGGTGTAGGTCCAGACCACAGAGTGCTCCATTACTTCCAGAGGTTGTTCTACCTGCCTCTGAGGTGCTCTTGACTTCTGGTTTTTATTTTCTGGGTAATCACCATCCAGGCTCTGAGTCTGCAGATGGCAGCTTCAGCCTGAGCCTCCCTTCAGAAGAGGAAGAGTTGGAAAAGCCTGCTCTTTCCAACTCAGAATTACTATGCTGGCAGAGATGCAGCTTCCTCAGTGACCATTTTGGCTCCTGTGGCTGCTGGCTTTTGGCCAGAAGCTTAAGCTTAAGCTCTTGAACCTGAAGTTGTTTCTCTAACAACTGACACTGACAATGTTTAGCTTTTGGGGCAAATTGCAGTGCAAACCCATAATTCCTTCTTCAGAAACTGTTTCAGTCCCTGGCACTGTTAGTTCTCAGCATGCATTTTACACTGCATTTCTTGAAAGCAGTTGGCCTCCTTCTCTAGTGGTTGTTTCAGTTTGACCTGCAGTTCTCGAATCTGCAACTCTTTCTCCAGTGACCATTCCAACTCATGCTGCTGTCTGCACACAATCTGCAGGTCATCCTGGATCTTTTCACCTTAGGCAGTCTCTCATATGGAATTCTTGGGTTTCTTCTCACAGGACTATAAAAGGCACTGAGCCCACAGCCCCCAAATGGACAGCCACGGGGAACCATATGCTGGAGAAGAACAACCACTTTTCTACTGCACCCTTCAAGAATGTTGGCAGCTCCAGGCCAGTTTGATCTAAATCCTGCCCACTATGTCCGATGTAATGCCAGTGGTTGAGGCCAGGCAGGTTGTCACTTAGTTCAGTCTGAGGGTAGAGGAACTGCAGAGCCAGATAACATTGGGCCATACCCATTTATTGGAGGCTCGCAGAGGCAAGAGAGCAAATGAACAAAGGAACACCTGCTTTACACATTGGAGGGCAAGGGATCAGAAAAATTGCCCCTCACAGTGACAGGCTGTGGGAATCAGGAAACCTCTCAGTGGTGGGAGAGTGATCTGGGAGAATCGCTCCAGAGGGAAAGCACCTATAGCTTTTCATAAGATACACACGTGGCTTTCTGCTATGTGCTAATGCACTAATTGGACAAAGTGCTTGTATCCTGGAAACCAGCAAGCAAGCCTAACACAGCTATTTTCTCCACACTCATCCGGATGACTGTTCACCATAGCAACATTAGGCAGCACCCAAGCCCTTTATGGGCTTCCACCAACCCAGGCTCCCAGCTTCTCTGGATGCCTGTGAACTACAGCAGCCCCATGTACCTCGCATAGATCCAGGTGCTTTTTGTAACACCAAACTTTCTGCAGGTGCCCACAATTTCATGGCCCCTCTCATCCTGCTGCTCCCCAGCTTCAGAGACCCCAAGCTGCTCCTGGGCTCCAGGCAATTCCCATAGAACCAGGGTCCCAGTATACCCCTGAGCCTTTAGGCCTTAGCACTCAAGAAGCTTCTATGGCTTCAGGAGGTCACATGGAAACCAGGCTCTCAGTGTGCCCCTGTAAACATAGGCTCCTGGCCCATTCACTGCTGGGAAACTCTCCCAGCCCCAGGAGGCTCAGTGACCACAGGTGCTCCCATCATTCCTGGCAACTTTGTAGCCCATGCTCTTAGAGGGCTGATATGACTTGAGGGCCACAATCCACTTAAGTATCTGCCTGCTACTAGAACTTCAGTTGGCTCTGGTGGCCCAAGCCACTGGCCCACCCTGTGTCACTCCTATGGCACCAGGAGCACCCATGCTTCTGGTTCACCCTGGCACCTGCTTAACTTCTGTGGCCCTGGGAAGCTCCCATGAAGTTCCAGTAAACCCAAGCTTCTGGCACATCTATCATTGACTGGCCCCATGGCCCTGGGTAATTCTTGTAGGCTGTGTTAGAAAAAACAGCTGTGTTAGGCTTGCTCACTTGTACTTTGCCTGATTAGGGTGTGAGCACGTGGCAGAACCACATATGTATAGTCTATGTAAGGCTATGGTGCTTGCCTTCATGACAGATTGTGGATTGCCTGACTGCCACTGTGAGGGGCTGTTTTGCTGTTTGTTCACTTGCTGCCATGAAAGGAGGTTTTTCCCTGCCTGTTTGTTCATCTGCCATTGAGACTCTATTAAATGGGAATGGCCTAATGCTTTCTGGCTCCACAGTGTCTCTACCATCTGCCTGAATCCAGTGTGAACCTACCTGAAGTTGGCCACTGGCATTACACTCCAGCTCCCAATCAGTGTTCAGGAACCTAGACTCCAGCAGGCAGCTGTGAACTCAGGGGCCCAGAGGGGCCCAACACCGACCTAACTACCACCCTTCTAGACTTTTGACCTATCCTAGAACAAGGCTACCCACGGACTCCAATACCAAGCCTAAAAGCTAATTGATAAAGGGTTTTGCCTGCAAAAGCCAGTCTGTAAGGACTACAAGAAGTGCCTACTTCCTCACCTGACCAGGCGGTGGCTCAGTGGATAGAGCATCAGATTGCGATGCAGAGGACCCAGGTTTAAAACCCTGGGGTCACCATGTTGAACACAGTCTCATCCAACTTGAGCATGGGCTAACCAGCTTGAACACAGCGTTGCTGGCTTGAGTGTGGAATCATAGACATGACTCCATGATCACTGGCTTGAGCCCAAAGGTCACTGGTTTGAAACCCAAGGTTGCTGGCTTGAGCCCAAGGCTGCTGGCTTGAGCAAGGGGTCACTTGTTTTGCTGAAGCCCCCCAGTCAAGACACATATGAGAAAGCAATCAATGAACAACTAAGGAGCTGCGACAAAGAATTGATGCTTCTCATCTCTCTTCCTTCCTGCCTGTCTGTTCCTATTGTTGTCTCTCTCTGTGTCTCAATTCTCTTGCTAAAAAATTAAGAAAAGGAGGTGCCTACTTCCTCAAATGTGTAGGCACCAACCTAAAACCACAAGGACAATGAATAATCAAGGAAATATGATACCAACAATGAAACAAATAAAATACCAATGCCTCACTGCCAAAACTAGAGATTTATGACCTGTTGGACAATGAATTCAGATTTATCTTATTTATTGCCTTAAGAAAATTCAATGAATTATAAGAAAACACAGGTAGATAACTAAGTAAAATTAGGTAAACAATGTATGAACATATAATTTCAACAAAGAAATAGAACACATTAAATCAAACAGAAATCCTAGAATTGAAGAATTGTAGAATGGAGAATGATTGAACTGAAGAAATAGAAAGCTTCAACATCATTTGACAAAATTTAACATCTTTTCATGACAAAAGCTCTCAACAAATTGGATATAGAGGAAACATACTTCAACATAATAAGTGCCCTGTATGACAAATCCACAGAAAACATACTCAATGGTAAAAGATTAAAAGCTTTCCTGCTAAGCTAGGGAAAAAGACAAGGGTATCCACTCTCACCACTCCTATTCAACATAACAGTACTGGAAGTGTGAGCCAGAGCAATGAAGCAGAAAAGAAAAAAAGAAATAAAAGGCATCTAAATCTGATAGATAGAAGTAAAACTCTAATCCCTCCAAAAAAGAAAAAAACTCTCTCTGATTTCAGATGATATGACTAATACACAGGAAACCTAAAGACTCCATCAGAAAACTATTAAAACTAATAAATTTAGTCAAGTTACAGAATACAAAATGAATACACAAAACTCAGTTGCATTGTTATACACTAACATAAAACTATTTAAAAAATAATTAAAAATCAAGGCGAAAGGTTTGTACACTGAGACTTATAAAACACTGATGAAAGAAATTAAAGATAATACTAATAAGTTCAAAGATACTCCATGTTTATAGATTGGAAGAATTGATATTGTGAAAATGTCCATACTACCTAAAATAACCAGTGCATGATTTCAAAACTCCAATGGTAGTTTTTACATAATAAAGTAAGTCTAAAATTTGTATGGAATTGCAAAAGACCCCAGATAGACAAAGCCATCCTAAGAGAGGAGAACAAAGCTGGAGGCATCATGCATTCTAATTTCTAACTTTATTATGAAGTGATAGTGAAATAATAGTATGGTATGGCATGAAAAATAGACACATAGGTCAGGGGAACATAATTTAGAGCCCAGAAATAAACCCATTCATAAATGACTAACTAACATTTGACAAAGGAGTCAAGGAGATGCAATGGGAAAATGATAGTCTTTTCTATAAAACTAAATAACCAATGCAGAATAATGAAATTGGACATCTGTCTTATACCACTCACATAAATTAACTCAAATTAGATTAAAGACTTTAATACAAGATCCTAAAGTGTAAAACTACTAGCAGAAAACATAAAGGAAAAACTCCTTTACATTGGTCTTGGCAAATATTTTTTTTAATATGACACCAAAGTATAGCAAAATAAATAAGTGGGACTAAATGAAAATTAAAAGCTTCAGCACAGACACACACAAAAAAATCAGCAAAGTAAAAAGGAGTGGGGAACATATATACAAAACATCTATCTGATAAGAGGAATCCAAAAGGTATAAGGCACTCATACAACTCAATAGCAAAACAAAAACAAAACAAGCAACCTCCCCCTCCAAAACACAATGTAATCCAATTTAAAAATGGGCAGAGGAACTGAATAGACATTTTTCCAAAGAAGACATCCAAATGTTTAACAGGTACATGAAAAGGTCATCACTAATCATTAGGAAAATGCACATCAAAATACTATGAGCTATCACCTCACACCTGTTAAGATGATTATTTTCAAAAAGAAAAGAAATAAGTGTTGGCAAGGATATGGAAAACCTTGTGCTCTATTGGTGAGACTGTATACTGGTACAGCTGCTGCTATGAAAAATACTGTGCAGATTCATAAACATTTTAAAAATAGAACTCTCATATAACCCAGCAATCCCACTGCTGGCTATACAGGGTGAGCAAAAGTAGGTTTACAGTTATAATACAAATACCTAATATAATAATTAGTTAATAATAAAAGCATAAACTGTGTTTTGTGTACCCACAACTGTAGAACTATTTTTGCTCATCACTATATATCCAATGGGAAGTAAAACTATCTCAAAGAGATATCTGCACCTTCATGTTCATTGTAGAATTGTTCACAATGGATAAGACATGGAAATCACCTAACAGTCCATCAAAGAATAAATGGCTAAAAAAGATATGGTTTACTATGTATATACAATGGAATACTATTAGCCATAAATAATAAGAAAATCCTGACATTTGTGGCAACATGGATGAATATTAGGGCATTGGGCTGAGTGAAATAAGTCATGCAGAAAAGACACATGCTGGGTGACCACTCACACATGGAAGCTAAAGAAGCTGACCTCATAGAAATAGACACTAGAATGGTGGCTGACGGGCAGAAATGGATGGCAGAAATGGGGAGATATTGGTCAAAGGGTACAAACTTATAGCTATAGTACAAATAAGATTTGGGGATTAAATGCACAACATAATTAATAATACTGTATTATATACTTGCAAGTTGTTAGAAAAGTAGATATTAAATGTTATCCCCACATACATACAATTGTAATTATGTGAGGAGATGGAGGTGTTAACTGATCTTACTGTGGTAATTATTTTGCAATATATATCTGTATCTAATCATCAGATGTACATCTTAAAATTACATATTTATATGTCAATATCTCAGTAAAGCTAAAAAATAAAGTTCTTGTCTGTTCATTTTATCATCTCCGTTATTTTTCTGTTAGTTTCTATTTACTGATATTTATCTTCTTAAAGGTCATATTTTCTTCTTCAGACATAGCTTGAGTTTTTTATATGGTTCCAGATTATTGTAAATTTTGTATTGTAGAATGCCAGATTTTGCCATTCTTTAAAGTTTATTGAACTTTTTTCTGCCATGTAAAGTTACTTGCAGGATGAAATTGTTTCATTTGAAACTTGTTGTAAAGCTTTGTTAGGACAGATTTAGAGTAGCCATTATTTTCAGAGCTGCCCAAGAGCTGGTAGCACTCTTTAAGAATATATTTTTATAAGGCCACTATAAAGAAATATATCCAAATATACATTAAAACATTAAAGGGCTTATGTTATATATGGAATTTATTAATCAATGAATATTTAGAATAATAGCTAGAGAAGAAATGTTTATGTATTTCAGTTATGTAATCAAGGCTTGTAAAGGCCATTTATTGGTATAGGCACGAGCTCTTTTTTTTTCAGGTTGAGAAATCATCATTTTTTTAATTTTCAACTCTTACAGTCCTTGCTAATTTTTTATCTCCCATCATGAGTAAAAGGTGACAATACTGGTGTTATAGTGTCATGAGTCTTTGGAATATATTAGTCTCTGTAGTTCTCTCATAACATTTAATGCAAAATTATTTAATACATGACAAATTATGAATCATGAATGATGCTGCATCATCAAATATGACACCTATAAATGCTAGCTTCCAATCACTTTCTCAAATGTTTTTACCACTTTATATTAATTATGAGTACAAATCAAAGTCTTATTTGGAGCATGCAGGAAAATGCAAATAATTTTTTTCTGATTATGTTATATTTACCTTTCAGAATTTTATAACATAACTGTAGAACAGCACACCTTCCAAATGTTTCTTCTCTTGTATTCTCTAGGTTGTTCTGCTTGCATTTTTTTAATTAATTTTTTTTCAAGGTTGAGAATACTCTTGACTTCCATTCATTGTCATCAATGAAGAGAATGGGTGAATATCTCAAGGAATGTTTGTTATCTGGAACAGCATGGCCAATGCCGGAAAGCACAACATCACCATGTAATCTGGAGTCAAGAAAAGGCATAATCAGAAGAGCTTATTGATATTGCAAAGCAAAGGTATGACAATTCTTGCAAAGTAGAGGTATAGCCACCCCAGATGTCTGAGTGATGCATGATCCTGTGGCTATAATGGAGTGACTGCTGTGGGTGCCAGAGGTGATGATAAAATGAATAGGGTAAGGGATACCTGCTTCTACCTCACTACCCTGAAAAACTAAAACCAGAAGTGGTGACATGTGGTTGGGAAAACATGCACTGGCTCACATAGCTTCGCAGCTCAAGAGTTAGTGGTAAGGGGCATTTAGTGGATCCTACACATGGAAAGGTTCTGAGGCTGTTGTTGCTTTCTCTCTCTCTCTCTCTCTCTCTCTCTACCTTCTCTTTGATGGGTAAATGCAGCTAGATTTCATAAAAGCATTACAATTCTATTTTCTGTATTATGTCCTCACTAGTATTTGAATAATCTTCTTATTTATATCATGTTGCTTATGACCAATGTGAGAAATTAATTGTATTCCCTATGACAGTTCATTCTACCTTGTTCTATATTATTCAAAACTATACTCCAATCTCAAGCTTGTATTTTAGGGAGTAGACTCATTTCTTATCTCACTGTACCACAAAAATATTATATGAGTCTCATTTTTAACCCTGTTTTCTGAAAATATCTCTGTTTCCTTTCTCACTCTCTTTTTTTTAGAACAGACTTCATACTTTCAATAGCTCATCATTTTCCACTTGAATTTTTCCTTATCTTTTATGAATCTACATTTTTCACGGTTCTCACCATTTATACAACAAATGTAGGTGCTGTGTGTGTATTACACATATAAAATGCTGTTTCTTATGGCACCCATTGACTTGTCAAGCCTACTAAAGGAGACCAAATCCTACTAAAACTGCTCTTGAAAGTTCCCAGTAACCACTCAGTTGTCATAAGCATGGAAAGGTTCTGAGAGCCCCAAATGAAGATATGGGGACTAAAGCCCACACACATTCTGCTCAGGGATCAAGGTTATCCCACTCATAGTCTCAGCTGTTCTCAGGCAATAGAGAAAGACTTTCTTTAAAAAAATGGAAACTCCCCCACTCTGAGGCATGGGACCAAGAGCAGGCGCTTCCCTACCCATATCTAAAGACAGTACTCTGTTTACTCTAGTACAGAGTTTATAAACTCAGCATCATTGATTTTTTAGCTGGATAATTCTTTGCTGTGAAGGATTATTCCATGCATTGTAGGATGTTGATCAGCATCCCTGACAACTAAGCAGAAGCCAGTTGTACTATCCATACCCAATGTGCCAGCAACAAAATAAAGTCTCTAGACCCTGGCCAGTTAGCTCAGTTGGTTTAAGCAGAGTCCTGAAACACTACAGTTGTGGTCTCAATCCATAGTCAGGTCACATAAGGGAAGCAACCAATGAGTGCAAAATTAAGTGGAACAACAAATGAATGTTTCTCTCTTTCTCTCGCTCGCTTTGTTCCTTCTTCTCTCTGTCTCTCTAAAATCAATCATTAAAAAATATGTCTCTAGATATTATCAACAGTCTTCTGGAGAAGTAAAATCATTCCTAATTGAAAACCACTGTATTAAGGTTTGTTTAGTTCTACTAGTAAAGTATGGCGCTTCTAGTGTTTCTATTGAATCTTCCGGGTTTAAAAGAATACTCTCCTCTTTATTGTCCAGAACAATATCGTCTTTTGGAACTATATTTGCTCTGGAAATTGTTGTTTTTAAAGTTTTCTGGAAATTTATTTTAGTTATCCTTGTGGAGCTTCCACCTATGCATTTGTGGCTGAAAATTCAACAGCAGATTCAAGGAACGCCTTGTGCAGATTTCTTGAGCTCTCTCCTTCTGTAGCGTCCTTCTTTCTGTTAATTTATTCTTCAAATTTCACCACCACCCCTTGCTGAAAGTTCATCTCTATGTACTCATTTCCAGAATGTCTTAGGCCAGGCAAGGCTGACATATGGCCCGCGAGCCAGATCCGGCTTATGTAATGAGTTTATGCAGCCCATGGTTAAATTTTTAATATTCTCTGCTACTTTAATCTCAGCTACTCAGAAGTGGAAGTGTCTCTGATTATTGAAAATTGAGATATTTAAGAAGATAGTGATACACGGAAAAGAATTCCGCATGTGATTAATCTAGGGTTAACTTCCAATAATCGGTAGAATGGATTTGCGATACTTCCTTATTTTTTTAAAAAAAAATTTCATTATAAAAATTTTCAACCTTTGTACTCATCTGTACTCGATATAAACTGTTTGACTTTTAGCAGCGATGTGAAACCCACATTCTTTTAGGCAGAGTTTGCCAGTGCGCACCCAAGGTCAAACAATCTGTTATTTTTGTGGTCAAGTGTGCTGAATCAAGTGGCATTGTAGCATAGACAATAGCTGCAGTTGATAACTGAAAATGTGTCCAGGCTGTTTGTAAAACAATATAATTGTTTTATTTGCGATATAACCCCTTCAAGCTCATTCTATTAATTAAATATTGTTTTGATTGATTGTGATACAGTTTGGATATTTATACAGTATGTAATTATATTTTTATTAAAATAATATTGTATATTAAAAACTTTTTCACTCATATTTATTAATAAACAAATTACATAACAAAATTTTGTTTACTTAAATGAATCATTTTTGTATGTAACATTTTTTAATTTTAATATTTCGTCCAACCCTTGAAAAAAATGTTCTTTCTGATCTGGTCCAGGGGTAAAAACTGTTGGCCATGCCTGTCTTAAGTTATTCCTTCTTGTCAAGAAATCTCTAGACAGAAAAGCATGGCAAATGTAGGTCACACCTTATTCTTTCCTGGGTCACAGTGCAGACCAATGCCTAGAAATAGTTGATCCATATTCTTTGTCTAGTGTTCTAGTTGTTTACACCAAGAAAGTAAATTCAGTTCCAGTTACTTCATAATAGCTGGAAGAAGAGTCCCCCACTCCCTGCCCCTTCCTGAGATAAATTTCTTCACCATGTTTTAAACTTTTTCAACATTTATTTCCTCGCTCCTGCTTTCACCTCAATCCATTCTAATTGGGTTTTCACTTTCATTTACTCTGCTGAATAATTTTATGTAGATTATTAAATTACTTTTATATCTTTAAAACCACTTGGCATTTTTTCAGGTCTCAGTGTATCTGAACTGTCATCAAAGTTAGGCATTTTAGATTACCATATCCATTCTGAAAGAAATAAAATAAAATGGAACAAAAGCGAACTTAACTTTCCTTGCTTTCATGACACTCAATAACCTGGGTTTCCTGCTATATTGTTGACCAAAACTTTTCAGTTTTATTATTTTCACCCAGCTATTAGAAACCTCTCAGCTTGGACTTACAGCAGTATATTCATTTGCTAACTTGATATCATGAAATTTCAAAGGAAAACCAAATGTGATTTCTCAAAGACAAAGCACTTCAGTTCACTTGCTCCAAAACATGACGTTCTTCCTGAGTTCCCTATCCCAATAAAGGATACCATCACTCATCTAACTGTGCCAAAAAGAAAAAAAAAAGATATCTTTGACAACTTACTCACCTTAAAGCCCATACCATCCATCACTAAGTTTAGTCAGTCAATTGAACCTCCTAAAGATCCTACACATTCATCAAATTCTTTTCCTCCCAACCTTTGATTGAATCAGTTTCATATCTTCTGGCCTACTGCAATACCTTACTAAGTAATCTTTCTTTATTTTCACTGGCTGCTGCATAATCTTCTCCACTCTGCAGTCAAAGTAATCTCAAAATACAATCTTGTTATGATTACTCTCACTGAAGTGGATTGCTTGATATACAATTGCTTTTAGAATAAGACCAAAACCTTTAATACAGCTTACAAAAACCTACTGCATCTCTCTGCCTAGCTATTCCTGCACTTGAATCATACTGGACTATTTTCAGTTCCTTAAACCAAGTACTTGAAATATGTCTTTCTTTTTTAATATTCACTTTGTTGGCAAACAATGACATCTGTTGTTAGAACACATCACTGCTTGTGACTAACCTTCACCTTTCGCCCAGTAACAAACATAAAATACATTTGTTCTTTCATCTGCAGTTCTCAGGTCAGTACAGTTCCCTAAAGAAATAGTTTGCCTTGGCCCTGGCCTGTTGGCTCGGTGGTAGAGCATTCGCCTGGCATGCTGAAGTCCCGGGTTCAATTCCCGGCCAGGGCACACAGGAGAGGTGCCCATCTGTTTCTCCACCTCTCCCCCTCTCCTTCCTCTCTGTCTTTCTCTTCCCCTCCCGCAGCCGAGGCTCCATTGGAGCAAAAGATGGCCCGGGCACTGGGGATGGATCCTTAGCCTCTGCCTCAGGTGCTAGAGTGGCTCTGGTCCCGACAGAGCAACGCCCCCGATGGGTAGAGCATTGCCCCCTGGTGGGCATGCCGGGTGGATCCTGGTTGGGCGCATGCGGGAGTCTGTCTGACTGCCTCCCCATTTCCAGCTTCAGAAAAATAAAAAATAAAAAAAATTAAAAAAGAAATAGTTTGCCTTGACCAGGTCCTCTTCTTTTGTCTTAAGCTCTTATGGAAATTTCAGATATCCAATCTCTGCTTGTCATCACTTAGTTTGTGTTTGTCTCTGTAGCTACATAACAAACAGCACCTGTTTCCTATGTAAGGCATGTTTTCTGGTGTAGTCCTTAGAACATGGTACATAGTGAATTTGTTGGATGAATTGATTTATGAATAAATAAAAGGTGAGTCATCTTAACTTACAATAATGAAAGTCAAAATCATGAAAATGTATAGGATTACCCAAATATTTATTTAAGAGCAGTAAATCTTGCACTTATGATATGTTTTAAAATTATCTTTAATGCATTCTATGGAAAAAATTGATCTGACTTTTCCCTGCTTATTTTTGGGTAATTTTGATTTGTGGTTTGAATTAATATCTTATTTCTACTAAAGAACAGAAAAAAATATTTTAAAAAACATTCTATTACTAAATACACCCAATACAAAGGCTTCAGCTCCTCAGCCTCATCTAACCTACATTTGAGGAGCCAACTCTGGTTGTTCCTTTGTTTCTCCCATTCCTTTACTATGATAAACCAGTTTTCTGCCTGATTTTGTGATCCCTACACTCTTCTGCCTTTTCTCAGGTCTATCACTTTTTTCCACCTTCTTTTGTTTCTACTCCTAGTCATGGTTAGGGACATTTATTTGTTATAAATCTTCAAGTCACATTAGACAGAATACTTATCATTTCTGCTTTGTGAACACCCAACCAAGGTACTCAGGCTCTTGTTGCCCCCCCCTTTTTTCTCTCTCTCTCTACCTTCTCTTTGATGGGTAAATGTAGCTAGATGTCAAAAAGCCATTACAATTCTATTTACTGTATTATGAGACCTCACTATTATCTGAATAATCCTCTTATTTATATCATGTTGCTTATGACCAATGTGAGAAATTAATTGTATTCTCTGTGACTGTTCATTCTACCTTATTCTATATTATTCAAAATTATACTCCAACCTTGCTTGTATTTTAGGAAGTAGATTCATTTCTTATCTCACTGTACCACAAAAATATTATATGAGTCTCATTTTTAACCCTGTTTTCTGAAAATATATCTAAGATTCTTTTCTTACTCTCTTTTTTTTAGAACAGACTATACTTTCAATGGCTCATCCTTTTCCATTTAAATTTTTCCTTATCTTTTATGAATCTACATTTTTCATGCTTTCTCACTGTTTATACAACAAATTTATGTGCTACGTGTATATTATACATATAAAATGTATTTCTTATACCACTCGTTGATTTTTAAGCCTAATAAAGAAGACCAAATCCTAGTAAAACTGTTCTTGAAAGTTTCCAGTAACCACTCAGTTGTCATACTTGTTCTCTGACTTCACTCTTCTGAAACTTCTGGTGATACTTGTCAGCGATGGGCACCTCCTCTTTTATGAAAATATCTGCCTTTGTTTCTATGGCTCCATACTCACCTACCATCACCCTACATTTCTCATAAGATTTCATTCCTCTTTGCTGGATTTCATTACTAAGGGGTTTCTTTGACTTCATATTTCTCCCTTATAGTCAGCCAATAAGTCCTGATGATTTGACTTCTGTATCATTTATATGTGACACACACTTTCCCAAATACATTGCTTAGGCTTTCATTATCTCTTGTGTAGACTGATACTGATACTTGTATACAGTTAGTCTTGTAATTGATTCTCTTACTTTCATCCTTTCCCTATTTTAATCCATCCTAGATTGCAAATTAAATCAATCTTGCTAAAATGTAACTTCAATATGCCATTTCCACAGCTCAAAAAGGAAAAAAAAAAGATATTTATTAACAGTTTCCCCATCACTGAAGAAAATACACTCTTCATCCTGGTATTCTCTTATTTACCCTCATCCTGTGATGCATGCCCTTTGCTTCCAATTACACTATTCCTAAGTCTATGGACACACTCGGACTCGTATTCCATCCTCATCAACCTGAGACCTAAAAGTCCAGCTGAAGAAGCATCAGTAAATACGTTTTATCATGGAATTACAAAACCTGCAGGGAAAAATAATGTCCCTTTTACTATTCTGGACCTTTTCTTTGAAGCAGTACTTGTAATACTATATTATGTTATTTTATAATTATGTAGCTTCCTAACTAACCTATAAAGTTTTAAAGGTTAAAACTAATAACTTCTCATCTTGGTATTCCAATTACTTTCCAGTTCAGTAACTGTCACAAAGAGGCATTAACTTTTTTTTTTAAATGAATTTAGATAGTTAAAGCCATTGGGTACAGTACTTTAGCTTACTTCTAGTCTCAAGTGCTAATAATTGGTTAGCTAAGAACAAGAATTTAGGTATATATCTTTAGCTGGTATATACCTAAGAAAAAAAGTTGCTAAAAGATTTTATGAGAATTTTACCAGAAGATTTTTTTGAAATAATAATAATAATTATAGCTAAGGTTTCTAAAGCTTTTACTATTTTTAATGCTTGAGATATATTCACTCATTTAATCTTAATAGCCTAACGTAAGTAACATTATTATCTAAATCACATATCAGGAATTTGAGATATAGAGAAATTAAAGGATTTATAAATAGTCACAGAGTTGATAAGTAATAAATTCAGAATTCAAACCCATTTTAATATTATTGCATTTACCTATATCTCTGACTTCTTTCTTTATTAACTTAGAATGAATAACATTTTTCACTTGTAAAATAGGTCCACCCACAGAACTATTTTCTTACCATTGAAATGTTAATATTAAATTGATTAATTCTTGAAAATATTTGACAAAAAACAGTTGGGCCCATGGTTCTAGCAGAGTAACACCCTCTCCTAATTGTATTTTTTGGCTTAATTAAACTATAAAATTAAGACTATATGAATTAACACACATTTTAAAATTACTAATTATATAACAAACAGTATTTTTATTTTCGTGATTTGATACAGGTTGTTTTCCACATAGGATTCACTTTTCCTAAATCATTCACATAATAATTAATTTACAAACATTTATTTTGTTAGCTTTAAATACTCTTGCATATTTGTGTTGAAAACACACTAAACTATTGCATATTTTATTGTTAATCACTTAGTCTCCAAAAGTTTGATATTCTTTTCCCTTGACCCATTTGTAAACTAACAAGAACAATAAAATCATAATGATTTAAAGCCAGGGAGAGCATAAGTTTCACTTCAGCAATATACAGGGTGGAACAAAAATAAGTTTATAGTTGGAGTGCACAAAACACAGAGTTTATTCTTGTGTTCTTATGTATTCATTATTGTATTATTTTCCACACAAATAACTGTAAACCTAACTTTGCCCCACACTGTATATAAATATAAAAGAAATGAATAATTACCATACTATACACATTCAACCCTTTAGAAACATACCTACCTACCATAATGTTATATTACACTTTTCAGATCTGATGTAAATTCATGAAGATAGACTAATAACTAATCAGATACATTTTTTGTGGAAGTTGGGTATTATCTTGAGGCATTTGGCTCTGCTTTAGTGAACAGTCACTGAGGCATTGTTGTACATAATTTTAGCCTTGTCCTCACATCTCTTTTTTTAAAATATTTTAATTAAGTGAAAGGAGAGGAGGTGGAGACAGACTCCCCCATGCACTCCTCCAGGGATACTTCCAGCAAGCCTAGGGGGCAATGTTCTGTTTGTCTGGGCCATTGCTTCATTGCAGCCAGAGCCATTTTTTAGCACCTGAGGTGGAGGCCATGGAAACATCCTCAGCACCAGGGGGCCAACTTGTTCCATTGAGCCATGGGTGCAAGGGGGTGGAAGGAGAAAAGAGAGAAAGAGAGAGAGAGAGAGAAGAGAGGGAGGGGTAAAGAAGCAGATAGGCACTTTTTCTGTGTGCCCTGACTGGGAATCTAACCCAGGACATCCACACACCAGGCAGATGCTCTACCACTGAGCCAGCCTGCCAGGGCTGTCCTCACATTTCTGATGGTAGAGTACTGGCATTTAAAGTCCTGTATTCTGGTTCTTGATATCTATGATATTCTTTTTTGTCATGCTAAGCTAACCTGGATAACTTGAGAACAGTTTCCAGGTTTTAATTCTTCACCTAGAAAACTTAGATAATTGTATCAATTACAGGTAGGTCTCACTTTACACAGGTCCATCATAACTGAGATCAATGTGAGGACATGGTTTCTACATACATAGGCTAAGTGAGCTAAATAGTAACTCAAAAAAAATATTTGCCCATGTCCTAGTCCATGGGACCTGTTATTGATAGGAAAAAGGGCCTTTGCCATTGTAAATGAAAGATCATGAGATGAGAACACTTTGGATTCTCCAAGTTGACCCTAACTCATGTGAAAAAATGTCATTATAAAAGAAAGACAGTTAAATTTGAGACAGACAGAATAGAAAACAGAGAGAAAGAGGAAGGGGCGTTGTGATCATGAAGCCTGAGGTTGTGAGTCAGGGAGTGTTGGTAGCCATCAGAAACTAGAAGAGGGCAAAGGGGAGATTCTCCCCTAGAGTCAGAAGGAACGGAGCCCTGCTGACGGCTTGACTGTGGACATTTGGCCTCCAGATCTGAGGAAGAATAAATTTCTACTTTTTAAGCCACAAAGCTTATAATTTCTTATGGCAGTTATAAGAAACTAAAGCAATGTGTGCCATTTACAAGGTACCATGCAATATTGAAGACTCCATGTATTAGTTATTATGTCATTTTGTCTCTTAGTCTCTAAATCCAGAAGTCAATGTTAGGGGCATATATTTCTTTACATAATATTAAATTTATAATTCTTATCTAATCATCTCAATCTATGTGAAAGAATTTCCATAATTCATTAAAAAGGTATGTTGGTATTGAAAAGACTTAAAAAAATTTCTTTTGAGGCAGCATTTTACATTTTGCTCACTTGTATGTTTATTTAGATGCAAGACAGGAAGCAAACAAGTCACAACACCTGAGCCTTAAGTGATCCCTCACGGTCAGCTTATCGCCTCTAGGCTAAATGCTCCCAATTACTTTAAGTCTTTCTAATTGGCCAGACTTCCAAACATTTACTCATTATTCTGCTCTTCTTTTGCCAATTTAATGGCTTTTTTGAGGGGGCATTCTGAATCCATATTCATACAGACATAGGTATTTCAGAACCCATTCTAATTGCTATCTTTGGCCTGACCTCAGCTAATCTTAGTTCTTATATACTGTATAAATATAACACATATTGTCTAGAATACATTGTATTGACCTCATATTTCTCTCTTAGTTTTCCCAATGCTCACTAAAATATAATTATGGAAAAGAGAATCTACAAAGATGAAAATCATAGAGAGACCTGTGGATAAGATAGTTGATACACTTTTGTGCAAATAAATGTGTGTAGGGAAAGAATGAAGGTATAGAATATTCTCACACTGACGCATATGAGAAGTAAGTTGGTTAGACTCATTGAATCACAAAGATGTTTTCCATCTCAAAGATGCTACTTAAAGTAGATATCAGAGACAAGTTAAATGAGTTAATATGCAGACAGCTTGGAAATTAATATTTGGGAGAATCAATGTTTTCTCTCCCTTAACCCTACTCACAGATTTGATAGATCTCAAACGACTGACTACAGCCCCACTCTGATAGAAATAAAGAAGGAAACTCTCAAATCTGAGCTATAAATAGAAACAAAAGGCAGAATTTAATATATAGAGGTAAAAAAAAAAAAAACGAAGTACAGACTTCTATCTATATCAAATAGTTCATTTCTAAGATCCACACCCTCAACCCTCAAACAAAATGCCAACAACCTGAAATCTACACTTTCCAGAGTGTAAGGTATCCCCCCCCCCCCAGAAGGAAGGAAGGGGCCAGAGCCACAAAGTGTGGAATAACAAAAGGCTTTATTGAGAACAGCGCACACATCCCACCCAGCAAGGTTCCCTGGCCCCGAAGAAAAAAATATGGAGGAGATGGAGGCCAGAGAAGTCTCAAGGATTAAACCGCGTGGGAGATATTTAAAGGGTCCCTCTAGGGAAGTCAAGCTAATATGACATGGTGAAATCTCACTGGCTGGCAGACGGTAGCTTTTTTCCAAAGTGTTCCTGTGAAGCCTCTTTTGGCGAGCTTGGTTGTCCTAGCCAAAGTTCGCGGGTCTGGGTTCCCCACGTGACCATCCTCCATTATCTACCGACCTTACACAGAGTTTCTAGAAAAACCAACACCTGGAATTTTCCAGTAAAAAAAGTACTCTTTTCCTAAGTACACTTGTTATAGACTTTTCTTCTTTTCAAGAACTTTTAGTCAATTTTTTTAACTATCCAGAACCCCCCATGATAGGTGAAAATCCACAAAGTAACAACCTTATATTTATTTTATTATCTCTATATATTTTAAGGCTTTATAAACCCTCCCCACACTCTTATAAACCTTTTCCACACTGTTATTAACCTTTCCCACACTCTTATAAACACTTCCTATACTCTTAAACACTTTCTACACTCTTAAACCTATGCAATTTTAACAACATATAAAATTCTATATGTGTACTCACCAGTGAATATACAGTAATATTCTTTTAATATGTTTTAATTAATAGCTTTTATATTTTTATATTGTTTTCCAGTTTTTAGGCTAGAAAATGCTTATTTTACCACCAAAATAGTTAAAATAATAAATACATAAAAATACCTATATACCACAAAATCTTGCAATATAGCAAAAATCCGTGATACAAAATTAGATACAGTGTATATACAATTTAACAATCCATGATACAAGCCCTGGCTGGTTGGCTCAGCAGTAGAGTGTCGGCCCGGTATGTGGAAGTCCTGGATTCAATTCCCAGCCAGAGAATACAGAAGCACTCATCTGCTTCTCCACCCCTCCCCCTCCCATTTTTCTCTATTTCTTTCTTTACCTCCTGCAGCCAAGGCTTCACTGGAGCAAAGTTGGCCCCGGCACTGAGGATGGCTTCATGGCCTCCATCTCAGGCACAGAATGGCTCCGATTGCAGCAGAGCAATGTCCTAGAGGGGCCAAACATCAACCCCTGGTGGGCATACTGGGTGGATCCCAGTTGGGCACATGCAGGAGTCTTTCTGCCCGCCGCCCCCCCCCCCCCCGCCCCACTTCTCACTTCGGAAAAAAAAATCGACGATACAGTGAGATCATGAAAAGTGAACTAATACAGTAAGGGACAACTGTATGATAGATGAACCAATGATTACTAGACAGTTGAGGAAACCCTTTGACTTGAGCAATGAAGATAATAATAATAAAAAAAAACAAATCTGGAAGAAATATTATTTTCTCACAGAACAAAAGGAAACTTTCATCTTCTTTACCCTACAAAAGGTTAAAAAAATCCAATTCTTATACACCTTCAAGGTTTATGAAATAATTGCATAAATAGAAAATAATACAACTACTTAAAAAATCAGAGCTCTTGGAAGTTGAATATATAATGGCTAAATAAAATTAAAATCTAACAAAGATTTGAATAAAAAATCAAAGGAATTTCTTAGAAAATAGAATAGAAAACAACTATGAGAGAAATATAGATAAAAAACTGAGGCTGAGTATAATATGCTATGAGATTCAGTATCAAAAAGGGGAGAAAAAATGAAACAAACATAACATACAACAAATATAACAGATATTTTATCAGAACTGGAGTCTGTCAGTCATCTAAATTGAGAGCTTAGTGAAATACATGAAATATACTCACCAATCAGCATTAATCACATCTGGTAAGACTTCAAGACAAAAATTTTAGGACTGCTTAAAAAAAGTAGAAGCACTCATCATTATTTTTCTCATGATAGTTCAAAGGCTGATGAATAATTTCAATAAAATGAATTACAATATTAGAAGAATAGAAGAAATATGGAGTTGAGTGTGAGCCAAATAATCATCTATAATAATGGAGAGTTAATAGATAATGTCTAAACTTTACAAATCAATAAATATTATAAGTATATTTTATAGAAAGAACTGGGAAAATAAAAAAAGGTTCTTCTGAGTAGCTGAGTTACTACGTCACTCAATTTGTAAAAATTACTTTTTCAACAATACAGAGAATTGCTCTTTGTTCGGACATATTTCTGTGCTATTTGATTTATCTAAATATATATATCATTTTAATTTAATTTAAATTTAAATTATTTTTAATTTAAATAATATGGAGGAAGGGAGGAATAAGAAACAAAATGATGATGAAGTGCATTATATATAGCCTGACCTGTGGTGGTGCAAGGGATAAAGCATCAACCTGGAACACTGAGGTTGTCAGTTTGAAACCCTGGGCTTGCCTGGTCACGGCACATATGGGAGTTAATGCTTGCTGCTCTTCCTCCCTTCTCTCTCTTGCTCTCTCTCTCTCTCTCTTTCTTTCTCCACTCTAGCTAAATAAATAATGTCTAAAAAATGGGTTATATAAAGAAAATATAAGCATTCAAGACTATAACTGCTTACTGTATGAACATTTAGATTTTTATTCTAATCTTTACAATAAACATACAAAAATTTTTTTCTTCATTTTAAAGATGCAAAACTGAGAGTCAAATATATTAAATAATGTATTTAAAGTTATAGAACTGGTAAGTGATATAGTGTACAAGGGAAAACAAGACTTCCTCCAATATCTGAGATTTTATAACTAGTAAAAACTAGCTCACATTCCAAGAATTATAGAATGAATTTTTGTTACTAGTGCATTGACTTTCACTTTCTTTGCTGACTCAGTGGTGAAGAATATATTTTACATTGCCATTCAGGGTTGCCTATTCTTTCATATCACATCCAAAAAGCAGTTGGAAAGTGTCACCTGAAATATCAAAACTTCCAAATCCCAACCATTCTTCTGACATATGATGGATAAACACTGATAAAGAAAATGTGAATATTTCCAGTAGATATAAAAGCCTGAGTATAAGCTGAAAAAATTTAATTTAAAGGAGATGTGTCCATCTTTTTTCTAGCGAAGTTTCATAATTTGCAGTAGAAGATGGATCATAAGATAAGAACTAGTTACAAATATAAATAATAAAATAGTTAATTACTATTTAGTGGATACTTCCTAAGATTTAAGACTTTTTATTTATTTATTCTTCTCAATTATTAGTACTATCCTGTGATGACACAATTGCTAATGTTTTATATGATATAATGAAAGTTCTTAAGGGATAAATGATTTCTTTACTAAGTAGTAAGATTAGACCTTAAGACTCTAATGCTATTTTTAGGTCAAAAACTTTTATTTTCTTAGACCACAATGGAAAGAAAGTTTGGTACTTTATTGCTGGTATATGAACTGGTTCCCAATAATAGCATGGTTGAGAATAAAGAATAAAGAACAATATTAGCAGGTTCTGCATGATTTTTTCTTTGAAATTGTGTAGCATTTCTTGTCATCTCAGAAGAATAGAGTGAAAATCTTAGAAAACCTGTAAATTGAAGATAAGCATCTCTGTCTTATTATGGGACCAAAATAAAATGTGATTAAGAGAGAGCTAAAGCTAAAGAATGAAAAATACTGGTAGGGGTGTGCAAAAAAAGTAAAAGAGCAGAAATTGAGATTCCATTACACTGGGGAACAATTTTTTTTTTTTTTTTTAGTTTTCTGTTGCATGAGGTTTTAGAACTGTTTCTATATACTTCTGCACCACTGATTCTAAATTTGAAATCTGGTTTTGGTGCATGCTCTACTTTTTATGCAATTTTAATTTCTTTTTGTTATAGTTAATGGCATGCATTGGTTTTTAAATTGAAGTTAAAGGTCAACGACTCTTGGAATGAACATAACCACAAGGCAATTAAAGTTTTATAAACATCAGTTTTACATAATTATAGTTGTTTTTAAATGTAAAAAATTATTATCTGATAAAAACACCCCCTTATTTTGTTTTAAGATTGAATCATGGCTTCTTCGAGTAGACGTAAATGTAAGAATAGTCCTGACACCTTCTGTTATATATGTGACTGTTACACACTTCAACATCAAAGGCGCAATATTTCATTATTTGTGACATTTACATATATTGCCTATTTTCAAGTTCCCCTTGGTGATCAAGACAAGAATTGGGCTCCTCATATTGTGTGTCATAATTGTGAGGAAATGCTTCATGACTGGACAAGAGGAAAATGCAAAGGAATGCCTTCTGGTATTCCCATGGTCTGGCGTGAACCTAAGGACCACAGCAGTGGCTGTTATTTCTGTCTGATCCATACAAAGGGCATCGGCAAGAAAAATGGCATATGATCACATATCCTAATATTCCTTCAGCAATACGACCTCTATTCCTTCAGCAATACGACAGCTCACTCTAAGACACTCCCAGTTCTAGTTTTCAATGTTTTTATTTCTTCTAAGGATGAAAAAAATGAACATGGTAATCAAATGTATTTTGATAAGATGCATGAGGAAATAGTTGTAGAATCTGAAGATCTTCTTCTGATGCCAAACAGTCATTAATCCCTCAGCAGTTTAGCCAATCTGTATTAAATGGCTTAGTAAGAGACTTGGGCCTATTAAAGAAAGCAGCTAAGTTATTAGCCTCCAGGCTTCAAGAATATACTTCACCGGTCAGCTAAAGTATCCCATTTCAGGAACCATGAACAAATTTTTGTAGACTTTATTTCCGAAGACTAACACTTTGTTTTCTGTCATGATATCAGTAGTCTTCTCAGCCAGCTAGGTGTTACCACTTAACAGTCCAACAGAATGGCGGCTATTTCTTCACAGCTCTAAACAGAGTCTGAAAAGTGTTCTACACAATGGTAATGTTTATGCAGCAGATCTAATTGGTTATTCAACTCATCTGCGAGAAAATTATAATGACAAAAATATTGTCCTCGACTTTCTGAAGTATGAGGAGCATAACTGGATTGTTTGTGTGGATCTGAAAATGGTAAATTTGCTGCTAGGACAACAGAGAGGTTTCATGAAGTATCCTTGCTTTCTGTGTTTGTGGGACAGCCGAGCTTGGGAGAAACACTGGACACAGAAGAAGTGGCTAAATTGTGAAGCTCTAGAAGTAGGGATGCAAAATATTGTGAATGAACCTGTAGTTAATCGAGACAGGATCATTTTTCTCCCACTTCACATCAAATTTGGCTTAATGAAGCAGTTTGTTCAGGCTTTGAATAAAAAAAGTGAATGCTCTCAACATATTATTTTTGCATTTTCTGCCTTGTCTTTCGAGAAGATAAAAGCAGGTATATTAAATGGACCTCAAATTTGAACCCTCATATGTGACGAAGAATTTGCCAGGAAGATGAATAAGGAGGAGAAGGCAGCATGGCAGTCTTTTGTGGCAGTTACAAAGAACTTCCTTGGCAACAAAAAAGCAGAAAACTATAAATTTCTGGTTCAAAGTATGCTGTTGGCTTTCTGCGACATTGGATGTAATGTGAGTGTTAAGTTTCATTCCTGAACAGTGAAGTTTCCCAAAAATCTTGTGGCTGCTAGTGATGAGCAGACTACTGCTGGAGCATCAAACGAGATTGTTCTCAACAAGTACACAAATGCAAGAGCTACAAATGCAATTTTTTTTCTTGTATTTTTCCGAAGCTAGAAACAGGGAAAGATACTCAGACAGACTCCCGCATACGCCCGACCGGGATCCACCTGGTACGCCCACCAGGGGGCGATGCTCTGCCCCTCTGAGGCATCACTCTGCCACAACCAGAGCCACTCTAGCACCTGGGGCAGAGGCCAAGGAGCCATCCCCAGCGCCCGGGCCATCTTTGCTTCAATGAAGCCTC
The DNA here is from genome assembly GCF_036850765.1 of Saccopteryx bilineata. Classification (NCBI taxonomy): domain Eukaryota; kingdom Metazoa; phylum Chordata; class Mammalia; order Chiroptera; family Emballonuridae; genus Saccopteryx; species Saccopteryx bilineata. The sequence continues at coordinate 182,204,292 of NC_089491.1, read as the reverse complement.
GGCTGCGGGAGGGGAAGAGAGAGACAGAGAGGAAGGAGAGGGGAAGGGGTGGAGAAGCAGATGGGCGCTTCTCCTGTGTGCCCTGGCTGGGAATTGAACCCGGGACTCCTGCACGCCAGGCCGACGCTCTATCACTGAGCCAACTGGCCAGGGCCCAAACACAAATTTTTGCCTGAATATAATTTAATTAAGTTTTGCACAAATTTTATGATTAAAATAAGTATATTAATATGTTCTAATTTGAAATTGTAGACAAATTCTGATGCAATCATATTGTTTAGTGTATTAGTATATTTACTGCATTATATAAATTATTATATTTTTACAAAGATGATGCCCAAGAAGACATTCCACTTCATTATGTTTAACTAAATGTTGAAAATTTTACAATAAGATGAAAACCTAAAATCTTGAATTGCAAAAAACTGTAGTTTACAGAGAAAATCTAATGTCAGATTTGAGATCAGCACACCTGAATTAGGTAAGAACAAGTATTTTTGTTGGTGCAACAAAAATTTTGTTTCCCAGTGTTATTTATGAAAGATTATTAAAAAGAAAATACCTTGTAACGATTATTGGGGGGTATAGCTTATTTACATCCCTCTACTTAAAAGATAGCAGAAGCAGCCCTGGCCGGTTGGCTCAGCGGTAGAGCGTCGGCCTGGTGTGCGGGGGACCCGGGTTTGATTCCCGGCCAGGGCACACAGGAGAAGCGCCCATTTGCTTCTCCACCCCTCCGCCGCGCCTTCCTCTCTGTCTCTCTCTTCCCCTCCCGCAGCCGAGGCTCCATTGGAGCAAAGATGGCCCGGGTGCTGGGGATGGCTTCTTGGCCTCTGCCCCAGGCGCTAGAGTGGCTCTGGTTGTGGCAGAGCGATGCCCCAGAGGGGCAGAGCATCGTCCCCTGGTGGGCAGAGTGTTGCCCCTGGTGGGCGTGCTGGGTGGATCCCGGTCAGGCGCATGCGGGAGTCTGTCTGACTGTCTCTCCCCGTTTCCAGCTTCAGAAAAATACAGGAAAAAAAAAAAAAAAAAGCAGAAGCAGACATAGGTCAGGGGTCAGGATCTGGGCCAAGCTTTCATCACTGAAGGTGTCAGGTAACGTTCAGATTTGCTAGACTACAAAGGATGAACACTGGAGAAAAAACAAAGCAATAGTGTCTCACCTAAACCTATAAAATCACATTTTGATATCCATGAAGAAAATATTCAGAAAGATAAACAATATTAAAAGTCAGGAGAAGAATTTAATGTGATAAATGGGGAATAAAGGGAAATCTTAAAGTGACTTAAAATAAACTTGTCAGGAATAATCCAAGACAGAATAATATAAAATGAAACAAAATTGGTCAGAAACAGGATAAAAAGAAAATATGAAAAAGAATCCATAACAATTACTGGAAATAAAATTAAAAGTTCTTAAATGAAGAGAATAAATTTGAGTACAGAGAAAACATAATTTAAATCTATCATCACTGTAGTGAAAAAAAATCAGACCCACATGGGATAAGTTTTGGTTATTTAGTACTATAAACTTCATGAGAAAAAGGCATTTTGTTAAAAAAGACCAACAACCACCACCATCTGGGCCTTTGTTCATGCAGAATAAAGATAACTAAAATTTTAACCCCAAAATGTTTGCGTCTTTTTAGTTCTTTATGAAACAAGAAGAAGGTAAATGACATGATTTAGTGGTACGTGAAACTTCATTTGGGTAAGTAACAGTCAAGATTTCTCTATAAACATTTTCTCCATTTGAAAACATTACTTTTTCTTAGACATTATAGAACAAAATGTTTTGCTACATTAAAATAAAAACAAAACTTATGCCCCATGTTTAGAACTTTTTGTTCTCTATATTCCAATATATTTGCTGGCTTTTATGAAGACAGGATCTTGGTCAGAGATTCAAACAAGGGCATTGGAAGAGAGATCAGTTTTCGATAATGGTTATATTGTAGTTATTTTCCTCACATTTTCTTTCTTGCATTGTGAATGCCTAAATAGTAAACCCTAGTGAATTTGTCCATATACTTCTTGGAACACTTGAAACTGTTGTTATTATGTATCCCTGAATTAAATATATAATGTTTCCAATATAAAACACTTTAATTATAATAAAAATTATATGGTACAATCATGTAGCAGTAAACAAAGGACTAATTTGTGTTCTTTCTGTACTTATCATTTGTTGACTAATTAGTTTCTTTGTGAGAAAGCAAGTGACTTTTATAAATACAAGTCTCCTGAGGATATGAAGGTTAATTTTGAAGTGATTACAAATACCCTAGTAACATAATTAAATGTTACATTTGTGATATAGAAGTCTTCTAAGCACTAATCAGTAACCTTTGTACATAAGTACAGATGGTTGACATCATTTAGGATGCCTTTGCATTATCCCTTTCAGTCAATTGAGTTTCAGTGTGAGTAGGATCAAATCTTAAAACCATAATTATTCTAAAACCATGGCCCTATATGCATCTCTATGTGTGTCCATTCATGTGTGAGACCCACATTGATAAACACACATACTGTGTCTATGTATGCTATAAATTTGTACTATCAGCTTGAACCTGAGCTATGACAGAACATGTGTTAGAATAATTCACTAAGTCATGGCAAAGAGGTTTATTTATATGAGGTACACGGATGAGTCTTGGAACGGAATTTAACCTATGGAATAAGAGGGTCATAATACCCTCTAGAGCCATCCATGCTGTTGCAAATATTAAGATTCATTCTTTATTGTGGTCATATAAACTCTTTCACAAAACATTAGTGAGAGAATGATTCTCAGAACAAACAGGTATCTACCATTCAGCTATAATTCTTTTCTTTCTTCTTATTTTTTTTTTTTTTTGTAGTTTTTTGAAGTTGGAAACAGAGAGGCAGTCAGACAGACTCCCGCATGCACCTGACCGGGATCCACCTGGCATGCCCACCAGGGGATGATGCTCTGCCCATTGCTCTGTTGCAACCAGAGCCATTCTAGCACCTGAGGCAGAGGCCATGGAGCCATCCTCAGCGCCCGGGCCAAATTTGCTCCAATGGAGCCTTGGCTGCAGGAGGGGAAGAGAGAGAGAAGAAGGAGAGAGGGAGGAGTGGAGAAGAAGATGGGCGCCTCTTCTGTGTGCCCTGGCCGGGAATTGAACCCGGGACTCCTGCACACCAGGCCAACGCTCTACTACTGAGCCAACCGGCGAGGTCAGCTATAATTCTGACCTTAGCTTACATGAATTTATAAATAGGCCTTAGGAAGTAAAGGGTCTATTACTAAAAGTTAAAACTGGAGTGTTTATTATTTTTTTCTTCTAAAACTTCTGCAAGACTGATTTTAAAGTACCACCAATTGGATTTCACTTTACTTTTTAGTTCTTGACTTGTGATAATTGTTAAGGTGTCACATAAAATATTGTTCTAGTAATAGGAAAAGTATTGCATTTGGTACTGATTTGTGTGTGTGTGTGTGTGTGTGTGACAGAGACAAAGAGAGTCAGAGAGAGGGACAGACAGACAGGAAGGGAGCGAGATGAGAAGCATCAATTCTTTGTTACGTCACCTTAGTAGTTCTTTGATTGCTTTCTCATATGTACCTTGACTGGGGGCTACAGCAGACTGGATGATCTCTTGTTCAAGCCAGCGACCTTGGTTCTAAACTGGTGAGCCTTGCTCAAACCAGATGAGACCACACTCAAGCTGGTGACCTCGAAGTCTTGAACCTGGATCCTCTATGTTCCAGTCTGATGCTCTCTCCACTGTGCCACCACCTGGTCAGACCATTTGGTACTGATTTAAAACTTATTTTACACTATTTTTATAATTATATAATTTTATATATCAATAGACTTTCTAAGTGGGTCAGAATTAAGTCAACAATGGTCATCAAAAATTTGGCATAATTTGTATCTTATTTTTATACTACCATAACCTATAGTTACATAGCATTAATAGAGGCAATTATTATGTAATATTACTTCTCTTTCCTTCTAAGTTTTATCAGGAAGTAAATTATAAATAAGAGCAAAAGTTGATTATAAACACATGATTTAATTAAATCTCTTCTGGGATGTCCAACTGGAATTTTAAACCTAGTAAGTCTAAACTGCCTCTCCTGTAATCTACCCCCATTTTAGTTATTGCCAATTTCATCTTTCTAGATGTTCAGGTCAAAATCCTGAGACAAATTGGGTTTTCTCTATTTCAACCCACTTCTAATATGTTAGCTCTAAATTAAAAATATATATGTAAGAATCCAACCATAACTCCACCCCTTGATAAAGCTTCTACCACTTTAACATAGATTATGGCTATAACCTCCTAATGATGCTCCTGTTTGTGTCTTTGCTCTCATCAAATCTACACTCGATTCAGCAGCTTGAGTAACCATTTAAAATATAAATTTGATCATATTTCTTTGCTCAAAATTCTGTCTTTCAAATTTATTTAAGAATAAAAGCCAGCCCTGGCCAGTTGTCTCAGTGGTAGAGTGTTGGCCTGGTGTGTGGAGGTCTTGGGTTAGATTTCTGGTCAGGGCACACAGGAGAAGTATCCATTTGCTTCTTCACCCCTATCTCTTGCTTCTCTCTCTCTCTCTCTCTCTCTCTCTCTCTCTCTCTTTCTCTTTTCCTCCTGCAGCCATGACTCAATTGGAGTGAGTTGGTCCTGAGCGCTGAGGATGGCTCCATGGTCTGTGTCTCAGGCACTAAAAAGAGTTTGGTTGTTGAGCAATGGAGCAGTGCTCTAGAAAGGCAGAGCATCATCCCCTCATGGGCTTGCTGGGTGGATCCTGGTCAGGGTGCATGCGGGAGTCTGTCTCTCTGCCTCCCTTCCACTTACTAAATTAAAAAAAATAAAAAGAGTAAATTAGTTTGACGTACAATGCACTACATTATCATGCCCTTATTACTTCTTTGAACTCTCCTCTCCTGACTCATCTGCTCCAAACACACTAGTTTCCTTGCTGTTTTAAAACCCACCCAGTCATTTTTTTGTATAAAGTCAGTTTTTTCAAATGAAATCCTATTTATTATATTTATTTATTTTATTTTTCAATTACACTAACATTCAATATTATTTTGTATTAGTTTCAGGTGTACAGCATAGTGGTTACACAATCATGTACTTTACAAAGTGTTCTTGATAGTTCAAGTACCCACCCGGCACCATACATAGTCATTACAATATTGACTCTCTTCCTTATGCTGTATTTTATATCCCCATGACTATATTGTAACAATCAATTCATACCTCTTAATCTCTTGCCCTTTTCACCTAGTCCACTAAGCCCTCACCCCTCTGGCAATCATCAGTTTGTTCTTTGTATCTATAGTTCTGTGTTAATTGTGTTTCCTTGTTTATTCTGTTTTTAGATTCTACATATAAGTGAAACATATGGTATTTGTCTTTTTCTGACTGGCTTTTTTTTATTTAGCATAATACCTTCTAGGGCCATCCATGCTGTTGCAAATATTAAGATTTATTCTTTATTGTGGTCAAGTAATTATATAAATGTACATTGTATAAATGTACTACCACTTTTTTATCCACTCGTCTATTGATGGGCACTTGAGTTGCTTCTATATCTTGGCAACTATTATAAATAGTGTTGCTGTGAAATACTGAGGCACATATTCTTTATTATTATTATTGATTCTTAGAGGGAGAGAGAGAGAGAAATCAATTCATATTTCCATTTATTTATGTCGTCATTGCTTAATTTGATGTTCACTGACGGGATTAATCCCACAACCTTAGCATGTCAGAATGATGCTCTAACCAATTGAGATACCCTGCAAAGACCTGCATATATTTTTTCAAATTTGTGTTTTGTGTTTTTTTGAATATGCACCCAGAAGTGGAATTGCTGGGTCATAAAGCTGTTACATTAAAAAAATTTTTTTGATTAATTTTAATGGGGTGACATTGGTAAATCAGGGTATACATGTTCAAAGAAAACATCTCTAGATTATTTTGACATTTGATTATGCTGCATTCCCATCGCTCAGAGTCCAACTGAATTCCATCACCTTCTAACTGATTTTCTTTGTGTCCCTCCCCTCCCCCAACTCCCTCTCTCTCCTCCCCCCTACCCTGTAACCCCCACACTGTTGTCCTTGTCTCTGAGTCTCATTTTTATGTCTCACATATGTATGGAATCATATAGTTCTTAGTTTTTTCTGATTTACTTATTTCACTCAGCATAATGTTATCAAGGTCCATCCATGTTGTTGTAAAAGATTCGATGTCATCATTTCTTATGGCTGAGTAGTATTCCATAGTATATATGTACCAAAGCTTTTTAATCCACTCGTCCACTGACGGACACTTGGTCTGTTTCCAGATCTTCACTATTGTGAACAATGCTGCCATAAACATGGGGGTGATTTCTTCTTTTCAAACAGTGCTATGGTGTTCTTGGGGTATATTCCTAAAAGTGGGATAGCTGGGTCAAAAGGCAGTTCAATTTTTAATCTCTTGAGGAATCTCCATACTGTTTTCCACAGTGGCTGCACCAGTCTGCATTCCCACCAGCAGTGCAGGAGGGTTCCTTTTTCTCCACATCCTTGCCAACACTTATCCTGTGTTGTTTTGTTGATGAGCGCCATTCTGACTGGTGTGAGGTGATATCTCATTGTGGTTTTAATTTACATTTCTCTAATGATTAGTGATGTTGAGCATTTTTTCAAATGCCTATTGGCCATCTGTATGTCCTCTTTGGAAAAGTGTCTATTTATTTCTTTTGCCCATTTTTGGATTGATTATTTGTCTTCCTGGTATTGTTTTACAAGTTCTTTATAAATGTTGGTTATTAACCCCTTATCAGACATACTGTCAAATATGTTCTCCCATTGTGTAGTTTGTCTTTTTATTCTGTTCTTATTGTCTTTAGCTGTGCAGAAGCTTTTTAGTTAGATAAAGTCCCATTTGTTTATCCTGTCTTTTATTTCACTGCCTATGGAGACAAATCGACAAATATATTGCTGCAAAAGATGTCAGAGAGCTTACTGCCTATGTTTTCTTCTAAGATGCTTATGGTTTTATGGCTTACATTTAAGTCTTTTATCCATTTTGAATTTATTTTTGTGAATGGTGTAAGTTGGTGGTCTAGTTTCATATTTTTGCAGGTAGCTGTCCAATTTTCCCAACACCATTTGTTGAAGAGGCTGTCTTTACTCCAATGTATACTGTTACCACCTTTGTCAAATATCAGTTGTCCATAAAAGTGTGGGTTTATTTCTGGGTTCTCTGTTCTGTCCATTGATCTATATGCCTGTTCTTATGCCAGTACCAGGCTGTTTTGAGTACAATGGCCTTGTAGTATAACTTGATATCCAGAAGTGTGATACCTCCCACTTTATTCTTCCTTTTCAAGATTGCTGAGGCTATTCGTGTTCTCTTTTGGTTTCATATAAATTTTTGGAATATGTGTTCTATATCTTTGAAGTAAGTCATTGGTATTTTAATCGGTATTGCATTGAATTTATAAATTGCTTGGTTAATATAGACATTTTAATGATGTTTATTCTTCCTAACAATGAGCACGGTATAGGCTTCCACTTGTTTGTATCTTCCCTGATTTCTTTTATCAATGTTTTATAATTTTCCGAGTACAAGTCTTTAATCTCCCTGGTTAAATTTATTCCTAGACACTTTATTTATTTGGTTGCAATGGTAAAGTGGATTGATTCCTTAATTTCTCTTTCTGACAGTTCATTGTTAGTGTATAAAAATGCCTCTGATTTCTGAGTATTAATTTTATATCCTGCCACCTTGCTGAATTCATTTATCAAGTCTAGTAGTTTTTTTACTGTGACTTTAGGATTTTCTATATACAATATCATATCATCTGCAAATAATGATAATTTTACTTCTTCTTTTCCAATTTGGATACCTTTTATTCCTTTTTCTTGTCTGATTGCTATGGCTAGGACTTCCAGAACTATGTTGAATAAGAGTGGTGAAAGGAGGCACCCCTGCCTTGTTCCTGAACTTAAGGGGATTGCTTTTAATTTTTGCCCATTGAGTATGATGTTGGCTGTGGGTATTTAAAAAATTTTAAGAAAACTCCATACAGTTTTCCATAGTGACTGTACCAGTCTGCATTCCCAACAATGGTGCACAAGGGTTCCCTTTTCTTACATCCTCAACAGCACTTGTTATTTGTTGATTGATGGTAGCTATTCTGACAGGTGTGAGGTGAAGTCTCATTGTGGTTTTAATTTGCATTTCTCTGATGATTAGTGATATTGATATGAAAAGTGATATCTTTTCATGTGTCTTTTGGCCACCTGTGTGTCCTCTTTGCAGAAGTGTTTATTCAGGTCCTTTGCCCATTTTTAACAGTTTTCTTTGGGGGGTGGATTGGTGGTGAGTTGTACAAGTTCTTTGTAAATTTGAATAGTAACCCCTTATTAGGTGTATTATTAGCAAATAAATTCTCCCATTCAATAGGTAATCTTTTTGTTTTATAGATGGCTTCTGTTGCTGTGGAAAAACTTTTTAGTGTGATGTTGTACCATTTGTTTAATTTATTCTTTTATTTTCCTTGTCTGAGGATATATATCAGAAAAAAATATTGCTAAGGGAAATGTCAGAGATTTTACTGCCTATGTTTTTCTCTGGGAGTTTCATGGTTTTGATTCTTTACATTTAAGCCTTTTATCCATTTTGAGTTTATTCTTGTAATGATGTAAGAAGAAAGTGATCACTCTACTTAAAATTGTATTCTTTCTCTCCTTCAATCCAATTCACCTTCTCAACTTTAATTATGTTCCTTTTAGCACTTATAAAAAAGCTATATATTTGATTTATTTTTCTTCTCCTTCTCCCATAAAACACAAGCTCTAAGAGGGTCAAATTTTTGTGTTCTTTCACAGTAAACAGTGTCTAGCACACAGAAAATGTTCAACATATATTTTTAAAATAAAAATAGTATTACCTTACATTTGAGTAAGAATGATGTTAAACTGATTTCTTTAAATGAATAAACATTTCATTGGGTAAATAAAAGCCTTCAAATGTACAATACAGGTGAAAACAGCAATTATACTATATGTTATGGCTTAAAAAATCAATAAAAATATATATTGTAATTTTAGGTAATAATGTGTTAACTATTTATTCTTCAATGGTTCATACCTAGTCATTTTTATTGGTATTACATGTGGAGTCTTGAAAATATTAAAACTTTTTAAATAATATTTTGCACTATCCATTTATTTTTATTTAAAGAATACTAATTTTAATCTATTTAAACCTTTTATTTATGTTTAAGCTTATAACATTAATTTGATAAGTAAAGGCCCCATTGGAGCCTTACTTTTTGTTTACTTTCCCACCAAAAAGTGTCTCTTTCTTTGATCAAAATGTGGATATGTGCATGAAAGTATGTCATTATTTGAACATGATCTTTCATTGGTGTCTCATGGAAAAGGATATCATAGAGTATCCTCCTCCCAGCTATCACAATTTTAAAATAGAAAATTATTCCATTGTCGTTCCAAGCATTGAGGATAAATAGGCAGTATTGTTATTAGAAAAGTCAAACTACCTTGTCCTCTCTTAGCTCCTTTTTCTGCCCAACTCAGTAAGATCATTACATTCTGTATGGATTTCCTTTCCATTTCCAGATAATTGTCTGATATAATTATAGTCCTTGTTTAGTTTGTTTCCTTTCTCATAAGGACCATAGTGTGGCAGTGCTATCCCTTCATGTCTAAACACTTTTATTCCTTATGGTATTTTATATTGTTTATGGTAAGAGAGGTTAAATATCTATTATTGCTTCTTGGAAGTCAATCATTAATTTATTAAAATACAAGTGACTATCATCTATATATAGACACAGTAGACCTATGACTCAATAAACATAAGATGTTTAAGAATCTTAAGGGCCAATGGATACATTTTAATGCTGGAAAATCCAGGGATCTTTTGCAAAGAGACAAATTCAAGAATTATGTGTGAATTTGCCAAGCATCGAAGTTTATGTACTTCTTATTGTCTTACAAATCTTTTGGTTTCTCTTTAATTCTTTTCTGTTCTGTGTATTAAGAAATAAATATTAGACTATGTCATGTACAGAAATATAATTAAATGTCACTTTGACATTATCTGAATAATATAAAAGGTACTTGTTTTTTCTTTCACTTTGGGTTTTAATTTTCTTACATGTAGAATGTAGTCCTACTTTCATTTTCCCATTCATTTTATTATTAGACTGCACACAGATATAATGAAGCTTAAGTAACATATTTATAGAACTTTCAAAGTCATACAATTATATATATGTGCAATATATCATTCTGCTTTAACTGGGGTTTTAGTAGTATTTCAACCAAGCAAGACAAGGATGGGAAATGCAATTTTTGTATTAAGAAAACAATTCTTATATATTTTAGACAATCCAAACTCTTATTTCAAAATATACCCTCTTTACTCTTCCCCCCCAAAAAAGTAAAAGTAATTCCAGCTGTCAGAACCTCCAGTGAATCTGATTATCTGTTAAATAAAAGGATTATCTGGTGATTGCTTAGCCTTACAATCCTATCACAAGAATGCAGACAGCCAGCACAAATGTCCAGTGTGCACTTCTTTAATTAACAGCAGTCATGGATGCTTTTCTTGATAACGTCAATATTTATTTCAGGTAAAAACAATTGCTAGTAAAATGCTTCATTTATTGCTTGATGTCATAATTTTGCTAAGAGGCAACTTCCATTTTAGGTACTTTAAGTGAATGTGTTTTCTGAAAAGTATCCCCCAATGTAAGAGAGGAAAGTGGTGAAAGGAAGACTAGAAAGGTTTTATTTTATGAGAATAGTTATACTCTCTCCTTCTACTTACAGGCCAGCTAGAAGGAGTGTTTGTCTCCATTATGTTATATAATAGCACAGAAGTGAAGTTAATCCCAAATGCAAGGGGGCATGTGACAATATAACACAAAATCCTGGTGAGACTGAAAGTGAAAATATGCTTTTTCTCAAAGTGACTGTCAGGGATCATTTACCAGTAGGACACAGCAAACAACCATGTAATATAACAATTCTTTGTAATAAAGGAACATTTTTCTTGTAGTTCTCAGAGCTTATGTTATTACCTTTATTAAATACCCAGAGAATCCAACAAAATCCTACAGACTTCAATATTTAAGAGCAGCAGGCTCGAGCAGAGCATGTCCAACCACAGAGGGGAGCAAAGCTCTGGCATTTCATTATTGCTCAGTGTTGGTACTTTGTGTGCCTGCTTGTATGCTTGTTTCTGGTGACTAATAAGGACAGATATCACTAAAGCCATATAAATCATAGTAACATAATCTATAATTTAATGCCTAAAAAACAGAGCTATTATAAATAACTAGCCTATATGTAAAAAACATCAAATCTATATTAAAATTGTACATTTTGATAGCTTACAACCACTACAGTTATTAGTTCTAAAACTCAAACCTTCAACAAAATTTTTCTGTAAAATTCTTAGGATTTTTTATATAATATTTTACAAGTATTTAAAATTAGGTTCACTCAGGTTCCTCAACCCTGACCGTTCCTGGAGAAGCTCATGATGGTACTGTGACTGGTCCCCACAAAGGGATTGTTGTCTTGCCGTGACACTGATGAGTGTCCTACCTCAAAGTGTTTCTCTTCCTGTACCACTCAGAGCCTCAGTATGCCACAGCTTTCTAGACCTTTCTGTGAGATCTGATAGGAGCTAGTTCTCCTCAGTTCTGTGTTTCTCATTGTTTCTTGACCTTAAAGCAATAATAGGTATTAAACCAGCTCCCTTAACTTCTCCTCTAGTTGAATTTATGGTTGGTAGAATTATAAACTGACTCAAAATTTTCCTGCCCTTTGGTGTATGCCCCCAAAATCCCTCCCCTGGAGTGTGGGTGGGACCTAGGAATAGAATAGAATAGTCACTTCCATAATTAGGTTATTTTTCATGCAAAGGTGAAGGGATTTAAAAATATATCTTAATTGAATTTATTGGGTGACACTGGTTAACATGATTATACAGGTTTCAGGTGCCCATTTCTATAGCACATCTCCATACTCTGGACTGTGTGTTCACCCCCTCCAGTCAAGTCTTCATCTATAACCATTTATCCTCCTCCATACCTTATTCCTCCTCCCTCCCCCACAATCATCACACTTTGTCTGTATCCATTAATTTTTTTCTTTTTTTTCTTTTTTTTTTCTTTTGTTCAATCCCTCCACTCACCTCACCCAACCCCACCAGCTGTCAGCCTACTCCCTGACATGTATGAATCTGTCTCAATTTTGCTTGGCAGATCATTTTGTTCAATAGATTCCCCATATGAGTGAAATCATATGGTACTTGTATATCTCTGATTGGCTTATTTCACTTAACATAATGTTCTACAGGTCCATCCATGCTGTTGCAAAACATAAGATTTTCTTCTTATTAACAGCTCAGTAGTATTCCATTTTGTATATGTATCATACCAGAGCTTTTTATCCACTTAGCTACTGATGGGCACTTGGGCTGTTTCTAGATCTTGGCTATTGTAAATAACACTGCAGTGAACACAAGGATACATATATTCTTTCAATTTAGTGTTTTGAATATATTATCAGAAGTGGAATTGCTGGGTCAAAAGGCAGTTCCAGCCCTGGTTGGTGACTCAGTGGATGGAGCGTTGGCCTGTCAAGCAGATGGCCCCAGTTCTATTCCTGGTCATGGCACACAGAGGAAGTGACCATTTGCTTCTCCCTTGAACCTTATTCCCATTCTTTCCCTCTTCTGATCCAGCAGCCAGTGGTTCAGTTGGTTCAAGCATTGGCCTCTGGCACTGATGATAGCTCAGTTGGTCTGAAAGTGTCAGCTTCAGGTGCTAACAATAGCTCAGTATTCAAGCATTGGCCCTAGATGGAGTTGCCAGATGGATCCTGGTTGGGGCGCATGCAGGAGTCTACCTCACTATCTCTGCCCCATCCCTTACCTAAAAGAAAATAAAAGATAGTTTCATTTTTTATTTTTTTGGGTAACTCCCTACTTTTTTTCATAGTGGCTATACCAATCTGCATTCCCACCAATAGTGCACAAGTGTTCCCTTATCTCCACACCATAGCCAATATTTGTTATTTGTTGACTTATTGATGGTAGCCATCTGACAGGTGTAAGGTAATATTTCATTGTGGTTTTAATTTACATCTCTCTGATGATTAGTGACATTGAGCTTCTTTTCATATGTCTATTGGCCACCTGGATGTCCTCTTCAGAAAAGTGTTTATTCAGGTCCTTTGCCAACTTTTTAATAAGATTTTTTTTTGGTGTTGAGTTAATATAAGTTTTTCATAAATTTTGTATATTAATCCCTTATCAGATATATTGGTGAATATGTTTTTCTATTCAGTGGGTTGTCTTTTCATTTTGTTGTTGATTTCCTTTGCTGTGCAAATTTTTTTTTAGTTTGATGTAATCCCATTTGTTTACTTTCTCTTTTGTTTCCTTTGCCCAAGGAGATATATCAGAAAAAATTGCTGGTAGGAGAAATATCCACACGGTGGGGCGAGAGGGAGTCCCAATGGTAGGGCAAGTGCTTTCTCCCAGGCGATGCCCTATGAAGGGGAGTGCTCCACACAAGAAAGATGGTGACTGTGGTATTGAGAGTGACTCAGCACAGGGATCCTGGTGGCCGTCCTGCACCCCACCCGTCTCTCCACAGAGCCACAAACCCCAGACTCTCTTCAAGTGACTCTAGTCCGCTCAGTCCTTCTTTTGCCAGAGTGCCCAGTAAGTGGCTGTGAATGAAATTTTGCATGTTGGCCTTTTAAGAGGACACCTGTGTGTCTGTGAACTCCTTTCCCTTTCTGTGGACAGAGACCTTGCTGCTTTTTACAGCTGAATTCTAGGTGGGCACCTCTTCCTGGCTCTGTTGCTCTAGGCTGGGGGCCCGACTTGGGCTTTAGGACCCACACTTCTCAGGGGGAGTCCCCCAAGGTTAAGATATCCCTCCAGAACTTCAGTTGTCACTTGTGCAAGTGGGCCAGCCATTTTTATGTTTCTGCCCTTTCTACCAGATCCAATGTGCCTTCTGTAAATCTTTGGTTATAAGATTCCTCTTCATTTAGTCTTCAGTTGATTATCAGGGTGATTGTTCTGAACTTTAGTTGCAACTCCAATTTGGTCCTGGGTAGAGGTGAGTATAACATCCACTTACTCTGCTGTCAACTTGATTCAAAGTTTTGGGGATTTTTGCAGCAGTAATTAAAGTCCCGTATCAGTTAATTTTGAGTTAATAAAAAGGGAGATTACCGTGAGGGGACCTGACCTAATCATATAAGCCATTAAATAAATTCTAGAAGTCAGAGATTCTCCTGACAGCTTAGAGGCCTCGATGAATTCTACAACATTGGGGGCTTCTTAGAGAGATAGCCCAAATTTTAGAGGAGACCTTATACTAGACATGGCCAAACATTGGTCTCAAATTTATGAGACCCTGAGCAAATAATTCACTGAAACTGTGTTTGAACTTCTGACCTACAGAAGCCATGGAATTATTAATGGTTGTGGTTTAAGCTTCTAATTTGTGGTTATGAAATACAAATATACTGCTCCTCATTTGTAGCACCTTAAAAAAACAATTAAAGGAACAATGTCTTTTTTAATTTCCTACTTTTCTTCAAACTCCTTTTCAGGTACTTTCACTAAAAATTATTTTCTTTCTTTTCTTAGCCACAATTAAAACATTAATGCTCAACAACCATTATTAAGTATCAATTCATATCAAGGGACAGCAAAAAACCTCACTTTCTTTATGTACATCTATATATGTATATACATGCACATACACACACACACACACACATATATATATATGCACGCACATGCGTACAACACAAAAAATCCCAAAGTAGACTCAACCTGGACTATATTGCACAGATAGAAATGGAAACTGAGACTTCTTTAATACAAGTAAATGACAAGTCTTATGTGCACTGATGTCAACTGTTATAAAATGCAGTATTTTTCATAGATTCAATATAGCATAAGAGAATAAGGACCTTATTTAAAGTAGAGAGAGAAAGAGAACTTTCTAGTTATTCTAAACAATGTTAGTTAGGGTTAGGGTTATGTTTAGGGTTAGGGTTACTCAGAGATGCTAAGTGCATATCACATGTGCAGCCACTTGCTATTCTTATACTCATGCCAGACAATGCAACCGTCTTCCCAATTAAGAGTCAATACGGACTCAGAATCTTTCTCAGAATATCAGTCTATCTTCTACTAATTTATTTTTTAACATAAGAGGAAATAATATTTATATCATATTAACATTAAAAATTTCACTTGTATACTATAATAAAGAAAAAGTAATCACTAATGCTATACATTTGTTTACCCCTCCCCAAACATTTGTTGAACACCTATGAGATAATGATATATTAAGCACCAAAAATACCATGATGAATAAGATATGCTGGAGCCTGGCCTGTGGGGGAACAGTGGATAGAATGTTGACCTAGGACTCTGAGGCTGCTAGTTTAAAACTCTGGGCTTACCCAGTCAAGGCACATGTGACAAGAAATCAGTGAAAAACTAAAGTTAAACAACTATGAGTTGATACTTCTCACTCCTCCTCCTTCCCTCTCTATGAAATCAATAATTAAAATCTTTTTTAAAAATAAATAAATAAAAGACATATAGATAAATCTATCCTTGAGGTGTGCACATTTTTTGGCTCAGATGCACATTCTTTAGTAATCAAATATAGTTTATGTTATAGAGTGCAAAAAATTCCTAATTAATACTTTTTTTTTCTATTTAGAATGTGAATTAGTAAGAGTCCCTGAAGTTTTATGTCCAAATTCCATAAAGTGACTATGAATATTCTTGGTAAATTATTTGAAAAAAAAAAACAACTTATGCTATTAAAATCAGATGGGTGGTCAAATTCAGTTCTCTAAGGAGTTACATGAGGCATTAAACTTTGAGGCTATCTACGTTTGGGATATGTTTCTGATTTCTGGTCCCTAAAATAAATGGAAGCTATTGAAATATCATCAGTGACATTTGATTTTAAATTCACATCAAATCAAAGCTCATGGGTGCACTGGTAATCCTGAAATGAAAATAAAGGAGAGAACAAGGGGCATAGCTAAAGGAAAATCTTTGACACGGCAGAGAGAAAGAAGTGATACAAGCTGATGAAAAGAGGTTGATGGAAAGAAAGGGACCCAGAGCAGAAGTGATTATGGTTCAGAGTTTCTCATCCCCTGCACTACTGTCATTTTTGACCTAATAATTTCTAGATGTAAGGAGTTGCCTGCACACTGAGTATGTTTAGCAATATCCTTGTCCTCTACATGAGATTCCAATATCACCCCCCACCCCAAATTGTGACAACTGTAAATAAATATCATCAGAGATTGCCAAATGTTCCCCTGGTGTGTGTAGGGGTGAACCCTTTGTGGACACTGCTATAGGTATATAGTGTTTTAACTAAGGTTAAAGTCAATGTTGTGGGAAATCAAACTTATAAGACATTTCATAATTTTTATTTTTGGAAATTCATTCATTCTTCATCCAACAATTATTTGTTGAGTACTTACTATGTGCTAGGAGCTGTTTTAAGTGATTGAGACTCATTAGGCAACAAAATTTTTTGTTTCCAATAGACATAATGCTAAGTAAATCCTACAGTATAGTAGGAGGTGAGGGGTGATAAGAAAAAAGTGATGCATAGTAAGGAAGATTAAGAGTGTGGTGGAGCTTGACCAGGTGGTGGCACAGTGGATAGAGCATTGGACTGGGATGTGGAGGACCCAGGTTCAAGACCCCAAGGTTGCCAGCTTGAGCATAGGCTCATCTGGTTTGAGCAAAGCTCACCAGCTTGGACTAAGGTTGCTGGCTCAAGCAAGGGGTTACTCTGTCTGCTGTAGTCCCACGGTCAAGGCACATATGAGTAAGCAATTAATGAACAACTAAGGTGTTGCAAGGAAAAACTGATGATTGATGCTTCTCAACTCTCTTCATTCCTATCTGTCTGTCTCTATCTATCCCTCTATCTGACTCTCTCTCTGTTTCTGTTAAAAAAAAAAGTGTGGTGGAGTGGTAGATAAAGGAATCAGCAGTTTTAAATATGTAGATGTTGAACTATAAGACTGAGATTTTTTTAAAGTATATAACTATATTGTTTTTTGTATCCTTTATAGAGCTGAATAGATTATGCACAATAGTTACACAACGTATTACTTCCTCATTAAGCAATTATGTTTTGAATTGCCGTTGATTTTCCAGACACTTGAGCCAAAAGATGAAGATACAATGATGAGCAAAATAGATATGGTTACTTCCCTCATTACATCTACATTTATGTGAGACTACCATACTAAACACAAAATAGATATAAATAGCTTTAATAAGTCTATAAAGAAAAGGGGTATGTAATTATGAAACATAAATCAGATGTAACTGAACTAGTGAGTGAAGAAGAATGTATGTAAGTAAAGATTTTTATAAAGAAGTGCTATTTTAGTTAACTTTGCAACAGGGAAAGAGGTACTGACAAAAGTTGTGAACAAAAAGAAAAACACAAATCAGAGGTTAAGATCGTTCAGAGAACAAGGAGGTATTACAGAATAACATGAGGAATGAGAGTTGAATTGCAGCTACATGATGTAGAGCATGTTGTAAATTTACCCCTTTATATTAACAGCAAAAAAAAAAAAAAAAAAGCCAATGGCCTGTTAGAGGGAAAATGATTAAATTTGTGTATTGAAAAGATATATGTAGCTGTGGGTAAAATAACTAGTTTGAGGGGACAAGATGGGATGGAGTGTGAATAAAAGGAATTTGGGCAGCATGTTTGGATTAGCAAGTTGGCAATCATGGTTGGGAGAAATAGGTGGATTCTATAGATGTTTAGATGTCAAAGGTGATAGATCTTGGTAATTATCTGGATGTAATGATGCTATGGGGAACAAGATTGAAGTTTAGTCAGGGACTACAAGTACTTTTGGTGACTTCAATGTAAAATACTAGATTTGGAGAAATTCATGAGCTGAGTTCTAGACCTATTGATGTTAAGGTTTTCTTGAGACACCTAAAAGAAATATTTAGAGAATATCATATGTTAGATATGAAAGTGAACCCCAAAGGATTGGTATGACTTGGACATATATATTTTTGAACTGAATTCAAAAATTGACTGATGAAGTAAGTGATGCAAAAAATAATATTAATTTCAAAAATCTTATTTAAGAGGTGATAAAATAGGACTGTTAAAGGATGGCCAAAAGATTTTATCTCATTTCACCTGGGGAAATGTTTGTCTCAGACACAAACTAGATTCACCAAGCTGTGTCAGGGTTAGTGCCAACAGTATTATACTCTTGCTCACATGTGGCCTTTGATAAGGTTAGTGGTAGAGCAGGACCCAGGGGCTTCAGTATGAATCCACAATTAATCTTTGTTGTTGGCACTCCTCAGACCATGAAGGTAGAACCAGTCTTTCTTCCTTAAGCCACAATGATATATATTAACTGGCCTTTATCATATTTTCTGAATGAATTGAAAACCAAATTAAGTAAATATATTTAGTTTTGAACACTTTATTAAAACTTTGTACAATATATATTTCATGACTGTCAATATTATTTATTGCATTGTAGGAAATGTACACATACTACACTGTTTCAGTGTTTTAATTTTTTTATTTCATTGTTTAATATTTATTTAGTTCTACCCTTTGTCCAGAATATGAAAGTGTTAAAATTTCCCAAACTAATGGAAAGTATGGTAGAGTTGATAAGGAAATTCTTCACACACGGCAAGCTAAGGATAGAAACCATTTTAAAATACCTTTCAAGAGGTGGTAAGACAGGAGAATTTTATGGAGCTACACACCATCACCACACACACGTGCACACGTGGACATCCTGGGTTGGATTCCTAGTCACACAAGAGAAACAACCATCTGCTTCTCTCCCTCTCCCACTTCTCTCCCTTTTTTCCTCCCTTAGCCAATGGCTTGATTGGTCAGAGCACGGACCCCAGACACCGATGATAGCTTGGTTGGTCCCAGCACATTGGCCTTAGGAACTAAAAATAGCTTGATTGATTCCAGTATAGGCCCCAGATAGGGTTGCTAGGTGAATCCTGGTTGAGACACATGTGAGAATCTGTCTCCCTATTTCCCTTTCTCTCACTTGAAAAAAAATAAAAGAAAGAAAGAAAGAATGTGCAGAACCTAATATGTCAGGGAGTGCTGAAATATTTATACATCTTTGTTGGGAAAACAACTGTGTTAGGCTTGCTTGCTTGTACTTTGTGTGACTGGTGCATAAGCATGTGGCAAGCCATATGTGTATAGACTATGTAAGGCTATGGGTGCTTGCCCTCAGGGCAGACTGCAGATTGCGGATTGCCTGCCTGCCACTATGAGGGGCAGTTTTGCTGTTTGTTGTGAAAAGCAGTTTTCTCTGCCTGTATGCTCGTCCGCCATTGCCAGACTAATAAACAGGAATGGCCCAACACTTTCTGGTGCCACAATTTCTATACTATCTTCCCGAATTCCATGTGAACTTGCCTGGCCTCATCCACTGGCATTATAGTTCTTATAGTGAAGTATGTGAATTAATGAAAGCTCTGAGTCAAGTTGAATTGTTACATTACTGAAACTCTGACCTCCCCCATACCTGTCTACATATGCAATAACTTTATTTGTTACGTGTTTTCTAATTCATTCATTCATTCTTTTGACATCAACCACATACTTTTACTAAATATATTCTTGTAATCCAACCTAGCTGCTTTGTAATTATAAGATATTCAACAGTGCAACAAAAAGAATGTTGTCTCACAACAGGTATATTTGAACATGTTATGCATAACTTTTTCCTTCTCAATTTCAAATATTTTGTAATAATTTATGTTTTACATTAAAAAATACTTATATAGATGTCAGAGATATGCTAGTATGAGAAATACTCCTGGTCTCTCCCCTTGAAATTTTAACAAACTCAACAACTATGTGCAGAGAAAACCCCCAAAACACCTGAAATATACATACACCAGATAAAGGTATGATTTGGTGAGAAGCCGGGCTGAAGATAGAATCCGCTCAAGGAGGAAAAAAGCCAGAGGATGGAGGTTTTCTCTTTCCTCACTTATCTGAGGGAGGCAGGCACTTTTAACGTAGGTTTAGTTTTGGAGCCCAGAGAAGTGGAGAGACTGAGGGGCAGAAGGGAAGGAGCTGAAGTAGGATTGGCATGTAAACAAGAGCAGGAACATGGCCGTTCACAGCTCAAGGTGTCTGCCTGCACCACTGGGCTCACCTGCAATCACAGGCGCTGGGCAATCACATACCTTGTGGCGCGCTCCCGAGATCCGGGCGTGACTAGCCCGTGAAGATAAGCCTGCAGTGCACTGAGGCGTGCTCCACGTGATGCAAAGGTGCATTTGATGTGAGATCTATGCCCCGCCCACCCAGCTCCCCATGCACAGCCCCTGCCCTGCCCAAGACCATACTTTCAGTGGTATCAGAAGAAGGAGCCGGCTGTGTTTCCCATTTATCCCAAGTCCTGCATTGCTGCCTTTCTGTGAGAACAGTAGTGGTAGTGGATCTCGCACAGCTGAGTCTCTGGGCTGCTCACTCCTCTGATAGGCAGAGGTGCCAGTTGTTTGATACCTTGCTCTGTTGGGACATAGGGAGAGGTGCTAGAAGACCTGAGATGGCCATTGCTAGAGCCATAAAATTACAAAACCTTAACAACAAGCCCCTCCTACCAATATGACTGCAGCCCTGCCTACATCATTACAACAAAAATGCCTCAGCAGAACTCCACTAAAAAACCTCACAGAGGCAAAGTCTGTAGTATATATAGCACTACCAGCCAGAAAAAGGAAAAAGTTACTTCTCAAAACTGGAAAATTCATTTTTTCTTTCTTTCTTTCTTTCTTTCTTTCTTTCTTTCTTTCTTTCTTTCTTTCTTTCTTTATTTTTTGCTTTTTCTCATTTTTGCTTCTTTCTTTTTTCTTCAATTTTTCCCATTTGAAATTTATTATCCTTAGTTGTTATATTTTTTACTCTTGTTTTTTTTCTGAGGGTTTTATTTCTGACACTTTCTCTTTTACTTCTTTCTTTCTCTCATCCCTTTCCTTCGTCTTCCTTTTTTTCTTTTTTTCCTGTCATCTGAATATTATTTTTGACAAATTATTATATTTTGGACTCATACATTTTTTGTGGCATTTTGCTTGTTTTTGGCTTCATTTTTTTCTCTCTTTTTTTTATTTCTCCAGAGTTTCTGCTCTTTATTCTCTGTAGTTTTGGTTCTACTTATCAATATTTATAGAATTTTTTTCACTGTATTTTTTCAAGTTTTAGTGTTTTTTTTTGTTATCTCTTGTTAATGTTATTAACAATACCACTCTCAAATGCCATCAAGGAAAAATAAATCAAATATCATGGATGTACAAGACAAAGACATAGCTCAGATAGATGATGAAAAATCTCCAGAAAAAAATCTCAATTACATGAAAACCTTGAAGCTAAATGACAAGGAATTCAAAGTTGAAGTTCTAAAAATACTCAATAAGATTTAAGAAAACACTGAAACGCAATTTAGTGAGTTCAAAAAACAATTAAATGAACAAAAGAGTACTTCCCAAAGAAATTGAAACTATAAAAGAGAACCAAATAGAGGTAAAAAAAAACAACTCAATACATAAACTGAAAAATGAGGTAACAAGTTAGGTAATAGAACAGGCCAGATAGAGGAGAGAATTCGCGACATTGAAGACAGGCAACTAGAGATACTACAGAGAGAAGAAGAGAGAGACTCAGAAACTATAAATATAAGAAGGCCCTACAGGAATTGCCTGACTCTATCAGAAAGAGCAATATAAGAATAATGAGTATATCAAAAGAAGAGGAGAGGAAAAAAGGAATGGAAAACATATTCAAACAAATAATCAATGAGATTATTTCCAAGACTGTGGAAAGAGTTAGAGCCTTGAATTCAAGAAGCAAACAGAACATCAAGTTACCTCTACACAGGCAGACCTATTTCAAGTCACATCATAATGAATTTATCACAAATCAGTGACAAAGAAAAAATTCTCAAGGCAGCTAGGGAAAATATATATAACATATAAATGAAGGCCCATTAGGTTATTATCAGATTTCTCAGCAGAAATTTTACAAGCCAAAAGAGAGTGGACCCCAACATTTAAAGTACTGAAAGAGAGGAACTACCAGCCAGGAGCACTATATCATTAAAGATATCCTTCAAATATGAAGGGGAAATAAAAACATTTACAGATATAGAGAAGCTGATGAAATTTATCAGCAGAAAACCCCTACTTCATGAAATACTAAAGGAGGTTATCCAACTAGATATAAAGAACAAAACAAAACACAAGTAAAAGCTCCAACAAGACTGGAATAAAAGCAAGCATAATCTCCAACAACAATAACATAAAAGGGAGAGGACAAAGATCAACAGTAGCAAAGGATGATTGAATGCAGAAGCACTCATGGGATAATGGACTCTAGTAAATATGATAATTTTTTTAAATAACCTAATGATAACCACACCTGAAAATGCCACTATTAAAACACATAACTTAAAAAAAAAAGAAAAAACAGAGAAATAAAGTATGGAATACCACCAAACAAAAGCAAATGACAGAAAAGCAAAAGAGAAGAACCAAACAAGACACAGAAGTATCAGAAAGCAATATTTAAAATGGCAATAGGAACCCCTCAAATGTCAATAATTACATTAAATGTAAATGGATAGAACTCACCAATAAAGAAGCACAGAGTAGCATAGTGGATCAAAAAGCAAAACCCAACTGTATGCTACCTTCAAGAGACACATCAAAGCTACAAGGATAAAAATAGATTCAAAGTGAAAGGTTGGAAAATGATTCTCCAAGCAAATAATATCCAAAGAAAAGCAGGTGTAACCATGCTCCTATCTGACAATGCTGACAACAAGACAACAAATGTAACCAGAAACAAAGATGGAGGTGACATTGTATCAAGAACATGTAACACATAATGAGAAAGAGGACATTGTATAAAGAACACATAACACTTCTTAATATGTATAAACCAAACCAAGGAACAATAAAATATATAAGAAATCTAATAACTTATCTAAAAATAGAAATGACAAAAATATAATTATATTTGGAGATCTCAATACACTACTGATAGATTAAGATCATTTATCCAAACAGAAACTCAAAAAAGAAATATTGGCCTTAAATTAAACACTAGAACAAATGAATATAATAGATATCTATAAGACAAGACTTTTCTTCCCAGGACATTAGAGTATGCATTTTTCCCCAGTGTACATGGAACATTCTCAAGAATATGTTGGGCCACAAAGTTAACATCAACAAATTCAGAAAGGTTGAAATTATACCAGGCATATTCTCTGACCATAAGTCTTTGAAACTAGAATTCAACTGCAAAAAAGGAGTAAACAGATGCACAAAAATGTGGAAATTAAACAGCATACTTCTTTAAAAAGGACTGGGTCAAAAAAGAAATAAAAACAGAGATCAAAAGATATTTACAGACAAACAAAATGGCAACACACCATACCAGAATCTCTGGGATGTGGCAAAAGCAGTAATAAGAGAGAAGTTTATATCATTACAGGCTTATATAAAAAAACAAGAGAAAGCCCAAGTAAACAACCTAACATCACATTTAAGTAACTAGAAAAAGAAGAACAAAAGCAACCTAAAACCAGAAAAAGTAGTAATAAAAATTAGAGCACAAATAAATAAAATAAAGAACAGAAAAATTATGGAAAAGATTAATACAATAAAGAGATGGCTCTTTGAAAAGATCAACAAAATTGACCAACCCCTGGAAAAACTCACTAAGGAAAAAAGAGAAAGGACTCATAAACAATTCAAAATAAAAGAGGAGAAATTACCACAGATATTATAGATATACAAAGGATCATTGAAGAATACTCTGAAGAACAATATGCCACCAAATTCAACAATCTAGAAGAAATGGATAAATTCCTAGAACTATACAGTCTTCCTAGACTGAATCACAAAGAAGTAAAAAGCCTAAATAGACCTATCAATAGGGAGGAAATATTAACTATCAAAAACTTTCCAAAAATAAAAGTCTGGGGCCAGACGGCTACACTGATGAATTCTACCAAACATTCAAAGATTTGGTTTCTATCCTTCACAAAGTCTTCCAAAAAATTGAAGAAGCAATACTTCCAAACACATTTTATGAAGCCAACATAACTCTCATACCAAAACCTGGCAATAACAATACAAAAAGAGAAAACTACAGGCCAATATCTTTAATGAATACAGACGCAAAAATCCTAAACAAAAGACTAGCAAATTGAATACAACAACACATTAAAAAAATAACACATCACAATCAATTGGGAATAATCCCAGAAGCAGAAGGATGGTCCAATATATGTAAAACAATAAATGGAATACACCATATCAACAAACAAAGAACAAAAACCAGATGATTCTATCAATAGATGCAGAAAAGGCACTTGATAAAATACAACATCTTTTTATATTTAAAACACTTAATAAAATGGGTATAGAAAGACAATACCTCAAAATAATAAAGGCCATATATAACAAACCATCAGCTAACATCATACTAAATGGTAAGAAGCTGAAAACACTTCCTGTCAAATCAGGAACAAGACAAGTCTGCCCACTCTCTCCACTTCTATTCAACATAATACTGGAAGTTCTAGCCAAAGCAATCAGACAAGAGAAAGAAATAAAAGGTGTTTATATCAGGAAAGAATAAGAAAAGGTTTCACTTTTTGCAGATGACATGATCCTGTATATAAAAAAACCCAAAGATTCTGCAGAAAGATGATTAGAAACAATGAACCAATACAGTAAAGTAGTGGGATACAAAATTAATATACAGAAATCTTGCTTTCATATATGCTAACAATGAAACTTGGAAATATGAACTAAAAAAATTCCATTTACAGTAACAACAACAACAAAAATACCTACGTATGAACATAACAAAGAATGTAAAGGACCTATATACTGAAAACTACAGAGTATTATTAAAGGAAATAAAAAAAACAATAAAATGAAAAAATATCCCATGTTTTTGGATAGGAAGAATATAGTTAAAATAGTCATATTACCCAAAGCAATATATAAATTTAATGTAATTCTCATCAAAATTCTAATGTCACTTTTTAAAGAGATAAAACAAAACATTATCAGATTTCTATGAAACCATAAAAAAACACTGAGTAACCAAAGTAATCCTGAGGAGAAAAAAAGCACAAAGCTGCAGGCAATACAATACCTGCCTTCAAATTATACTACAGAGCCACAATAATCAAAACAGCATGGTATTGGCAGAAAAACACACAGACCAACAGAATTGAGAGCTCAGAAATAAAACCACATATATATGGGAAAATCAACTTTGATAAAGGAGTAAAAAACACACTAGGAAGAAAAGAAAGTCTCTTCAATACATAATGCTGGGGAAACTGGAAGCCAAATGTAAACGAATAAAACTTGACTATAGTTCATCCCCTTGCACAAAAATTAATTTAAAATGGATCACAGACTTAAATATAAGACCTGAAACAATAAATTACATAGAAGAAAACATAGGTACTAAACTCATGGACCTTGGCCATAGAGAACAGTTTATGAATTTGACCCCGAAGGAAAGGGAGGTAAAGGCAAAGATAAATGAATGGGACTACATCAAACTATTAATAAGAAGCTTCTGTATAGCAAAAGAAACTAACAACAAAACAAACAGACAACCAACTAAATGGGAGATGATACTTGCAAACCACAGCTCAGATAAGGGGTTAATATCCAAAGTATATAAAGAACTCACAAAACTTAGCAACAAACAAGCAAACAATCCAATAAAAAAATTGGGAGAAGACATGAACAGACACTTCTCCCAAGAAGAAATACAAATGGCCAACAGATATATGAAAAGATGTTCATCTTCACTAGCTATTAGAGAAATGCAAATCAAACCTACAATGAGATACTACCTCACACTTGTTAGATTGGTTATTATCAACAATACAGGTAATAATAAGTGTTGGAGAGGCTGTGAAGACAAAGGAACCCTCATTCACTGTTGGTGGGAATATAAATTAGTACAACCATTATGGAAGAAAGTATGGTGGTTTCTAAAAAAATTAAGAATAGAACTATCATATGAACCAGCAATTCCTCTACTGGGTATGTACCCTAAAAACTCAAAAAAATTGGTACATAAAGACACATGTACCCCCATGTTCATTGTAGCATTATTCACAGTGGCCAAGACATGGAAACAACGAAAGTGCCCTTCAATAGAGGATTGGATAAAGAAGATGTGGTACATATGTACAATGGAAAACTACTCAGCCATAAGAAACAATAACATAGTATCATTTACAGCAACATGGATGGACCTTGACAACATTATACTGAGTGAAATATATAAATCAGAAAAAAAGCTAAGAACTGCATAATTCCATACATAAGTAGGACACAAAATTGAGACTCATGGACATAAATAGGAGTATAGTGGTTACCAGTGGGAAGAGGAAGAGGGTGAGGAATAGCACGGAGGAGAAGGAGGGACATAATGAAGGACAAATATAATGTAATGGAGGATAATCTGACTTTGGGCAGTGGGTGTACAACATAATCAACTGTACAAATGATGTGGAGATATTTGCCCAAGATCTATGTACTCTAGTTGACCAATGTCACCTTGTTAAATTTAATCATCTAAATAAAAATTTTTAAAAATTGTACTTATGTGTAAATTTTTTATTATATATTTCTTAAAGCCTTTATTTTTATTATAAAATATATTTTATCTAATAATTTTATGAATTCAAACCAATAATAAACCGATTTTTAATGGCTAATAAATGGATCTTACAAATTTGATTCAGAAGTTCCTCTGGGCACAAAGATATTGAAAAGGAAAAACAGTGAGAATAGCTTGGCTCTGCCACAAAATCAGCTGTTATTTAAAGTTAGATTCTCTGTTAAATCTTTCTTTAATTCTATGTTACTCAGTCTATTCACATAAAATTTCAGGAATATTAAACAAGTGGTATAAGAGTAGAAAGAATGGGGTAGGTCGGTGGTATGGCAGAGTGGGTTGAGAATGACTAGTTATATATAGGGAGTTAGAATATAAAAATGTTGGCATTTAAAAATGTTCAAGGGAATAATAGACTCTTCTATAGATAAATGATGTTGAGATAATTGGCTATTTATTTGTAAAAAATGCAATTCTGCCTTAAACCAAATGGAATAAATTAGAAGTTGACTAGCAATTTAAATGTAATACTATAAAAGGAAAAAAAACTTATCTCTGCTAGTAAATTGCACAAGACTGATAAATGTGTTTTTCTCCAGGGAAGGGAACTGCAAGGCATGGGTTGGGGTTGTCAAGAAACGTAATTGTTACTATTGCTTTTTGCATGGTTTAAATTATTTACCATTATTTGTAGTGTTAAAACAATAAAGTTAACACACTCTCTGTGATGCTGCTTTGAGGAATTAAACCTATAAAAATAAAAAAGATAAACATTGATAATATCAACCTATCCAAGTACTAGAAGAAATTTTATAATTGTGAAAATAAATAAGGCTTCCTAATGCTGTTAATCTCTTAGTGATAAAATAGTAGTCAGATTTTACTTAAAAAACTTAAATGTTTTTTTGCTTCAAAAACATACGCAAAGTTAATAGTGAAGCTGCTACCAGGAGAAGTCCTGAAACTTAACTAGAGCTCCTTTGCCTTATTACTATTTAGGGTCCATGGAAGAATCCAGACCACTGCTCAACACCCATGCACAGGAAAGACAGTTAACCAGATTGTCTCCTCCCACCCAGCATCAGGGGTTGGTGGCAGTCTTTCTAAGATGTTGGTAACAATGGGACATTTTTCTAACTGCTTCTGGGCTCCATGTTTCCACACTCAAACTTCATGTTCCTGTGACAGGGAACGTAATTAGCTCATCATCAGTACTGTCTTTTTCATCAGTGCTGTCTTCTAATCTGCCACATGTGACTACTGAGCACATGAAATAAGGCAAGTATACTGAGAAGCAGAATTTTAAATTTTATGTAACTTTATTGTTTTAAATTTAAATAGCCACATGGACAAATGGTCAGTGCAACTCTACTGTGAATGGTGCAACTCTGTATAGGCAGAGAGGAATAGTGTAGCATATTATAGGATAGATGAGGCCACTCCGGAAATCCTCCAGAAGGAAAATTACTATGAATTTGGTCTACTATATATAGAGTTATGTGTACTACTATATGGAGATAAAAATAATCATAACCACTTATTGACTGATACCCTCTGCCAAGTACTCCAACAAAATTTTTAATGAAGATTAATTTAGTTAATTTATAAAACACCTAGTAATTAGGAAGTGTTATAATAATATTAATTATAAAACTGAGCCTTTGAGAACCTAGTGACTTACTCTAGGTGGTAATACAGCTACTAAAATAAAAAGCTTTCATTTCAGTCCAAATAATCTAACTGTGGAATACAGCCTTCAGGATCCCTGCCCTAAAATTGCAGGTTCTGGTAGCAGGCTTGCAGCAAAGCCTTTATTCTAAGACACCACTTTTCTATTCTTTTGTGTATTTCTCAGATCATTTTAGCTTATCAATTTCTATTTAAAAGTAAAATTAAGCCTGACCTGTGGTGGCGCAGTGGATAAAGCGTCGACTTGGAAATGCTGAGGTTGCCGGTTTGAAACCCTGGGCTTGCCTGGTCAAGGCACATATGGGAGTTGATGCTTCCAGCTCCTCCCCCCTTCTCTCTCTCTGTCTCTCCCTCTCTCTCTCCTCTCTAAAAATAAATAAATAAAAGTAAAATTAAAATAAGCTGACTGTAACATCAATCCCTTCTTTTTTTGGATTATCTGGTTATCAGTTTTTATTATTATTTTTGTTTCTTTAGTCTTTCATTTTAAGGAGCGTATCTTTAAAAAACATTCTGAGAAAGTTTGAAAATATCACATTAATGAAAAATTAACACCTCAGGTGTGGGTATGGAATTTTAAATTTATATTACCTTACTGCTAGTGTATCTTTAAGGAGATATTGGCATTACAATGCTCTAGAATTTTCCCAATACTAAGGAATTATATAAAAATGAATGAAAGTAAATAAATCCTTTGTTATAAAGTGTCAAAATGCTATATCTAGGTATGCACAGAAAGGAAAAGAGCACTTTGTTTTTCTTGTTACCATCTTATTCTGTTAAATCTGTAAAATTGAAAAAAATTTAAATCTCTAATATCTACTTTTATTTATTTTATTTTATTTTTTAGTCAGAGAGAGATAGATAGGACAGACAGACAGGAATGGAAAGAGATGAGAAGCATCAATCATTAGTTTTTCATTGTGACACCTTAGTTGTTCATTGATTGCTTTCTCATATGTGCCTTGACTGACCAGGGGGCTACAGCAGACTGAATAACCCCTTGCTCAAGCCAGTGACCTTAGGTCCAAGCTGGTCAGCCTTGCTCAAACCAGATAAGCCCTTGCTCAAGCTTGTGACCTCGGAGTCTCAAACCTGGGTCTGTCACATCCCAGTCCTGCGCTCTATCAACTGCGCCACCACCTGGTCAGGCCTAATATTTATTTTTAAAAGAAAAAAATTTTCCCTGGCTGGTTGGCTCAGTGGTAGAGCATAGGCCTGGTGTGCAGGAGTCCTGGGTTCAATTCCCAGCCAGGGCACACAGGAGAAGCGCCCATCTGCTTCTCCATCCCTCCCCCTCTCTTTCCTCTCTGTATCTCTCTTCCCCTCCCGCAGCCAAGGCTCCATTGAAAGCAAAGTTGGCCCGGGTGCTGAGGATGGCTCTATGGCCTCTGCCTCAGGTGCTAGAATGGCTCTGGTTACAACAGAGCAGCGCCCCGTATGGGCAGAGCATCGCCCCTGGGTGGGCATGCCGGGTGGATCCCGGTCGGCACATGCAGGAGTCTGTCTCACTGCCTTCCCCGTTTCTAACTTCAGAAAAAAAAAATTAAATTAAAAATTTACAAGCTAAAGCTGTAATTCAAGGACTTTAAAGGGAAAAAAAAGCAAAAAAAAAAATCCTAAGAAAGGAAGAGAGTAGAGATAAAGAAGAAGGCAACAATTAATGGCAAAAAATAGAGTAGATAACATCACTAATGAAATTTAAAAAATTTTAGAAGCTAATGATATAGACAAAATTCTAGGAATACTGATCAAGAGAAAAAAGGAAGAAATAATTTAATACAATTATACTGATAAAGCAAAATTTCATATAGAAGAAATTAAAATGCATAAGAGGCATTATGAATAATTTCAAGCCAATACTTTTGAAATTTTATGTATGGATTTTGAACAGAAAATGGGTGTGGTAGCTGACTCCTTTGCCACAGCCATTTCGGAGTAACTTGCCTTTTCTTGTTCTTACTTGATTTGTCTTCATTTATTCCTGCATATATTAAACTTTAATTTTTAGTATGTTCTATTTAATTATGTATTCATTTTTAAACTCAGAATTTATATTATAGTATGTTATTTGGTTTTCATACTTAGTGACTTTTTTGTCATTCATTAAAAATGAATCTGTAATTTAACTATAAAATACTGAATTTTGCTTTTTGTAGGCTTCTTTTGTGAGCCTCAGAATATAGTTCTCTTTTTGTAAATGTTCTATATATTCTTGGAAAGAAAGCATATTCTCTGATTGTTGGTGTAAAATTCTATAAACATATAAGAGCTTGAAATTAATTTGTATTATTTTCATATATCAGAGACTAGCTAACTCTTCCTATAGCCATTATTTTTGGCTTTGTATGACAAAGTTGTCACACTTAATCATCTGTCGTTGTAGTGTTAAAGCATCCATAGACAACACATAGACTTATGAATGGCTGTGACCCAATAAACTTTATCTGAAAAACTATGTGGCAGGCAGGATTTGGCTGATAGTATGTAGTATGACAAACTGTCATCTAGATTTATTGAAATGTCTCCACCAATACCAGCTTTTGCATGATATATTTTAAAGCTGAATTTTTAGGTGTTTATATGACTAGAGTGGTTAAATCTTCTGCCCAATTAATCTTTGTAAAAGCAAACTATGTCAGTCTTTGTCTATTATGAGGCTTTTTGCCTAAATCTTTTCTGTATTAAGATTTCTTTTGTATTTAGATTAATTTTTGCCTGTTTATTTTCCCCCTTTATTTTCAATCCTTCTATTATTCTTTATAGGTATGTCCCTTGAATGCAAGATATGGTTCAATATGATTTTATTTTTAATTTTACCTGGGACCCTGTAGATTTTAATGAATAAGTTTAATAGATAGATAAGTAGGTAAATAGATAGGTTATAGATAGATAGATGGATAGATACATAGATGATGGATAGTAACTACTTTTATCTTAGACTTCTGTCATCTTTTTTGCTAATTTCCTACTTACTATACATTTCTGTGTTATGAGACTAATGTTATGAAACCATAAAGGCATAAAAATAATTTTAATATGTTCTGATTTTCAAATAATAATTTGATGAACATAAAGTTATAGGTTCAAAGTTTTAAAAAAATCATAATTCATAATTATTTTATACCCAAACATGCTGTTGAGCAACAAAATGTTGAACATAATGATTACTTGTCTTTTTTGATGTATCTTTTTTCATTTTATTGGAATTAATGACTGTCTCATTATTCTTTTTTTAGATTTATTATTTTTCATTATTTTCAATTTTTATTTTAAAAATTACACTTAAGGGGTGATATTGATTAGAGTACACAGGTTTTAGGTAAACACTTCTATAGTATTTGAACTGTTGATTATGTTGTGTACTCATCAACCAAAGTCAAATCACTTTCCTTCACAATATATTTGTCCCTCTTCACACCCTTTCCTCACACCTTCTCTTCATTCACTTAAGTTTCTTCCACTTCCACTTTGCTAAATCCTTCGCCCCTTGGTAACCACTTCACTTTTATCCATGTCTGTCAGTCTCAGTTTTATATCCCACTTAGGTGTGAAATCATATAGTTTCTAGCATTTTCTGATTTGCTTATTTTACTCAGTATAATGTTCTCAAGGTGCACATGTTGTCGTAAATCGCACTACATCATTATTTCTTATGGCTGAGTAGTATTCCCTTGTTTATAACTACCACATCTTCTTTATACAGTCTTGTATCAAAAGACATTTTGGTTATTCCCATGCCTTGGCCACTGTGAATAATGCTACAATGAACATGGGGGTACTTGTGTCTTTACACAATGTTCTCAAGTTTTTTGGGTAGATACCCAGTAAAGGAATTGCTGGGTCATGGTACTTTTTAATTTTTTGAGGGACCACCATACTTTCTTCCATAATGATTTTCCTAGTTTGCATTCTGACTAGCAGTGAATGAGGGTTCCTTTTTCTCCACAGCCTCTCCT
Organism: Saccopteryx bilineata; assembly: GCF_036850765.1. NCBI lineage: Eukaryota > Metazoa > Chordata > Mammalia > Chiroptera > Emballonuridae > Saccopteryx > Saccopteryx bilineata. Next base: position 182,171,838 of record NC_089491.1, on the reverse strand, counting down.
ACACTTGTTATTACCTGTCTTGTTGATAATAGCTAATCTAACAGGTGTGAGGTGGTATCTCATTATAGTTTTGATCTACATTTATCGAATAGCTAGTGAAGATGAGCATATTTTCATATATCTGTTAGTCATTTGTATGTCTTTTTGGGGTGTTTGTTCAGGTCCTCTCCCATTTTTTAATTACATGGTTTCCTTGTTTCTTGTTGAGTTTTGTGATTTCTTTATATATGTTGGATATTAACCCTTTATCGGAGCTGTTCTTTATAAATAACATCTCTCACTTGATTGGGTGCCTTTTTGTTTTGTTGTCAGTTTCTTTTGCTGTGCAGAAGTTTCTTAGATTGATATAGTCCCATTCCTTTATCTTGGCCTTTGCTTCCTTTGCCTTTGGTGTCAAACTCATAAAATCATCTCTACCTCAAAGGTACATGAGTTTAGTACCTATGTTTTCTTCTAAGTAATTTGTTGTTTCAGGTCTTATATTTTGGTCTTCGATTCATCTTAAATTAATTTTTATGCAGGGGGATGAACTGTAGTCAAGTTTCATTCTTTTACAGGTGGCTTTTTAATTTTCTTAGCACCATTTACTGAAGAGGCTTTCTTTTCTCCATTGTGTGTTTTTGGTTTCTTTGTCAAAGATTATTTGTCCATATATAGGGAGTTTTTTTTCTAGGCTCTTGATTCTCATCCATTGATCTGTATGTCTGTTTTTCTGCCAACATCATTCTGTTTTATTTATTATTTTTTTCCCATTTCTTTTTCTTTTTTTGTATTTTTCTGAAGTTGGAAATGGGGAGGCAGTCAGACAGACTCCCGCATGCGCTTGACTGGGATCTACCCGGCATGCCCACCAGGGGGCAATGCTCTGCCCATCTGGGGCGTTGCTCTGTTACAACAGGAGCCATTCTAGCGCCTGAGGCAGAGGCCAAGGAGCCATCCCCAGCACCCGGGCCATCTTTGCTCCAATGGAGCCTCGGCTGCGGGAGGGGAAGAGAGAGACAGAGGGAAAGGAGTGGGGGAGGGATGGAGAAGCAAATGGGTGCTTCTCCTGTGTGCCCTGGCCAGGAATTGAACCCAGGAGTCCTGCACACCAGGCTGATGCTCTACCACTGAGCCAACCGGCCAGGGCTAACCAACACCATTCTGTTTTAATTATCATGGCTCTGTAATATAATTTAAAGCTAGGTAATGTAATACTTTCTGCTTCACTCTTTTTTCACAAGACTCTTTTGGCTATTTGGGGATTTTTATGATTCCATACAAACCTGGTGATTTTTTTGTTCTATTTCTTTAAAAAATGACATTGTAATTTTGATGGGGATTGCATTAAATTTGAATATTGCTTTGGGTAATATGTCCATTTTAACTATGTTGATCTTTCAACCTATGAACATGGAATATTTTTCCATTCCATTGTCTTTTTTAATTTCTTTCATAATGTTTTTCAGTTTACAGTGTATATGTCTTTCACATCTTTTGTTAAAGTTATTTCTAAGTATTTTATTTCTGTTGTTGCAATTCTATAAGGTTTTATTTTTTTAGTTTATTTTCTAAACTTTCTTTTTGGCATATAGGAAAGCAATAGATTTTTGTATGTTGACTTTGTATTCTGTGACTTTACTGTGTTGTTGTGTTGTTTCTAATACTTTTTCAGTGGAGTTTTTGGGGTTTTCTATATACAAGATCTGTTCATTTGAAAAAAGTGATATTTTTACTTCTTCCTTCCCAATATGGATACTTCTTATTTCTTTCTCTGCTCTGGTTAAAACTTTCAGAATTATGCTGAATAAGTATGAAAAAGTGGGCTGCCTTGTCTTGATTATATTTTAGAGGAAAAATCTTTAATTTTCACCATTTAGTATAATATTAGCTGATGGTTTGTCATATATAGACTTTATTGAGTTGAGGTACTTTCCTTCTATATCCATTTTATTGAGTATTGTAAACATAAAGAGATATTATATTTTTTTCAAATGCCTTTTCTACATCTATTGATAGAATCATATTGTTTTTGTTCTTTGTTTTGTTGGTATGGTGCATTAAATTAATCATTTTATGTGTATTGAACCATCCCTGTGCCTCTGGGATAAAACCCACATGATTGTGATGTACTATTATTTTAATGTGTTGTTGTATTTGATTTGCAGGTATTTTGTTTAGGATTTTTGACTCTATTCATTAGAGATATTGGTCTGTAGTTTCCTTTTTTTGTGTTGTCCTTGCCAGATTTTGGTATGAGGGTTATGTTGGCCTCATAATATGTGTTAGGAAGTATTGTATTTTCTTTTATTTTTTAGAAGACTTTGAGAAAGATAGGTACCAAATCTTCTTTGAATGTTTGGTAGAATTTACCTGTGTAGCCATCTGGCCCTGGACTTTTGTTTTGGGGGAGATGTTTGATAGTTGTTTCTACTTACTCCCTGTTTATAGGTCTATTTAGGTTTTCCACTTCTTTGTCACTCAGTCTAGAAAGACTGTATAGTTCTAGGAGTTTGTCCATTTCCTTTAGGTTATAGAATTTAGTAGTATATAATCTTTCAGAATTTCTTCTATGATCCTTGCTATATCTACAATGTCTGTGATAATTTCTCCTTTATCGTTTTGAATTTTGTTTATATGAGCCATTTTTCTTTTTTTTTGAAGTGAATCTAGCTATGGGTCAATTTTATTGATCTTTACAAAGAACCTTCTCTTTGTTGTATTATTTTTTCTATAGTTTTTTGTTCTCTATTTTATTTAGTTCTGCTTTAAGTTTTACTATTTTTTTTTCCTTCGTTGACTCTGGGTTGCCATTGTTCTTTTTTTTCTAGTCTCTTAAGGTGTGGTATTAGGTTGTTTACTTAGTATCTCTCTTGTTTCTTGCTTATAAGCCTGTAATAATACAAACTTTTCTCTTATTACTGCTTTTGCTGCATCCCTGAAATTTAGATATATCATGTTCCCATTTTAGTTTTTGGGGTTTTTTGTATATATCTTTTAACCTCTGTTTTTATTTCTTCTTTGATCCAGACATTTTTTGGAAGAATGTTGTTCAATTTTCAAAATTTTTGTGGATCTTCACTTCCTTTTTGCAGCTGAATTCTAATTTGAAAGCTTATGATCAGAAAATATTCTTGGTATGATTTCAATCTTCTTGAACTTGTTGATATTAGTTTTGTGGCCAACATATGTTCTATCCTTTAGAATGTTCCATGCACACTGGAGAAGAATGTATAATCTAATATTTTTAGATGAAATGTCCTATAAAATGTCTATTATGTCCATTCTGTCCACTGTGTTGTTTAAGGCCAAAATTTCTTTCTTGATTTTCTGGTTAGATGATCTATCCTAAGCCATTGATGTTGTGTTGAAATCCCCAAGTATTGTTGTGTTTTTGTCTGCTTCTATTTTTACATCAGTTAATAGATATCTTACATATGTTTTTGATTCCTGGTTCTGTGTATATATATTAAGAGCTATTATGTTTTCTTGATAGAATGTCTCCTTTATCATTATGACATGTCCATCTATGTCTCTGGTTACATTTATTGTCTTGAAATTAGCATTGCCAGATACGAGTATGGCTAGACTTGATTTTCTTTGGATCTTATTTGCTCAAATAATCATTTTTCAACCTTTCACTTTGTATCTACTTTTGTCCTTAAATAAGTCTTAAAGCTTAGATATGTCTCTTGAAGACATCATATGGTTGGGTTTTGCTTTTTGATCCAATCTGCTACTCTATTCCTATTATTGTTGAGTTCAGTCTGTTTACATTTAAGGTAATTATTGATACTCGAGGATATTCTATATCCATTTTATGTGAGGGTTTTCTTCTGGTAGCTCTGTGTCTCCATTGGTTTTTTTCTTCTGTGTTTCTATCAGTTGTCTTTTTGGTATTCCATACTTTTTTCCCATGTTTTTTTTTAAGCTGTATGTTTCAGAAGTGGCTTTTTCTTTGGTGGTTGCTGCAAGGTTATTAAGAGAAAAATGTTCATATGTACAAGAGTGCCGTGTCTTATGAGTGCCTAGGCACTATATCCTCCTTTGCTACTACTGCAGATCTTTATCCTCTCCTCTTTTATGTAATTGTTGTCACTGATTATCCTTGTTTTTATTGTGACTATGTTGGAATTTTACCTGTAATTTTGATTTGTTTTGTTCTTTGTATCTGGTTGAACTATCCCTTTGAGTATTTCCTGCAGTGGGGGTTTTCTGGTGATAAATTCTCTCAGCTTCTATATGTTGGTGAAAATTTTTATTTCCCTTTTAAATTTAAAAGATAACTTTGATGGATATAATATTCTTGGCTGGTAAGTCCTCTCTTTCAGTACTTTGAATGTTTGGGTCCACTCTCTTCTGGTTTATAAAGTTTCTGCTGAAAGGTCTGATGATAATTTAATGGGCCTTCCTTTATATATTATGTCCTTCTTTTTACTGGCTGCCTTAAGAATCCCTCTTTTCTCATTGATTTATTGACAATTTTATTATAAAGTGCCTTGAAAAAAGTTATTTTGGGTTGAAGTAACTCAGCATTCTATTTGCTTCTTGGATTTAAGACTCTAACTTTTTCTATAAACTTGGGAGGTTCTCATCAATTATTCATTTGAATAGGCTATCCATTTCCTTCTCTTTCTCATCTCCTTCTGATATATCCATTATTCTTATATTGCTTTTTCTAATGGAGTCAGACATTCTTGTAGTGCTCTCTCATTTTTCTTTTTATTTCATAAGTCCCTCTTTTTGTAGCATCTCTAGTTGTCTGTCTTCAATGTCACTGATTCTTTCCTCTATCTGGCCTGTTCTATTAGCTAAACTTGATACCTCAGTTTTCAGTTCATGTATTGAATTCTTCATCTTTGTTTTTTTTTTTTTTGTTTTTTTTGGGGGGTTTTTTATTTTTTTATTTTTTTATTTTTCTGAAGCTGGAAACAGGGAGAGACAGTCAGACAGACTCCCGCATGCGCCCGACTGGGATCCACCCGGCACGCCCACCAGGGGCGATGCTCTGCCCCTCCAGGGCGTCGCCATGTTGCGACCAGAGCCACTCTAGCGCCTGGGGCAGAGGCCACAGAGCCATCCCCAGCGCCCGGGCCATCTTTGCTCCAATGGAGCCTTGGCTGCAGGAGGGGAAGAGAGAGACAGAGAGGAAAGCACAGCAGAGGGGTGGAGAAGCAAATGGGCGCCTCTCCTGTGTGCCCTGGCCGGGAATCGAACCCGGGTCCTCCGCATGCTAGGCCGACACTCTACCGCTGAGCCAACCGGCCAGGGCTTCATCTTTGTTTTTAAAGTTTCAATTTCTTTGTGAGGTATTCATTTTTTTATGAGCTCATTAAGTGGCCTATTTGTGTTTTCTCACATCTCTTTGAGTATTTTCAAAACTTCTATTTTGAGTTCTCTATCATTTAACTTCCAGTTTTTATGTGCTTGAGATTTTTTTCTGGAAATTTTTAATTATTTTTCTGAACCATGTCTCTGTCTTATGTAGCCATAATATTTCATTTCTTCTTTCTTGATGGTATTTGATAATGGTTTTGTTAAGAACTCTAACAAAAAACAACTAAAAAAATAAAATGTAAAAGTGAAGACTACAATGAAAAATATAAAAATTTAAACTATAAGACAAATAAAAAGGAAAAACCACAAAAAACAAAGAGCTAAAACACAAAAAATCAAAAACAAACAAAACACTCATCAAAATAAGGAAACAATATAAAAACTAAATAAGATAATATTAAAAAGATAAAAAAAATATTGCAGTTTTGAGAGATTTTTCTTTCTTTTTTTCCCCTATAGTTGGTACTGTATTACAAGTTTTAGCTCTGTGAAATACCTGGGCTGACCTTCACTGAGATGTTTATTTTGCAATAATGTAGGTGGGGCTGCATTTGCATTGGTCAGTGGGTAGTGTTGTGAAGGCTTTACAGCTTTAGCAGTGGTGATCTCAGGCTTCTGAGAGCTCCTCCATGCATCTCTACAGACCACAGAACTAGACAGAGAGCACCTCTGTTTCTTAGGGGAGAGAGTGTCTGTGGAGAGTTAACTGTGGGGTCTGTTACTGCAACTCTATGGATCCCGTGAGATGGGATCTGGTAGGCTGGGGAGCTGCACTTTGTTTTTCTCTGTCCTTGTGCACAGAGAGGGCTGTCAGTAGGTTTTGTGGTCACTGGTTGTGACCCCTCATTCTACTGCCACTTTGGTTTAGTATCTCCTCTGCCCCTGAATCTCTCTACTTCTTCCCACAGAAGGAGATCCAGTCACTCTGGGCTTCTCTCTTTCCCATAGGCCCAGCAGACAAAATTCTTACAGTCCAAGCTTCCCTCCTCTCTGGAGCCTGGCAAAAAAAGAAAAACCAAGTTACTTCAGGCTTCTCTCCTCTCCAGAGCCCCAGCAGATAAAATTCCAGAGTCTGGGGCTCTCACCTCTAAGGAGTCAATCACAAGTATATCTTATCTTCTATCCCCCTTACCCTTCCTACCTTTAGTCCATTTGGTGCTTGGTTCTTTTAGGCACACCTATGAACCCAGGTGGTGTAGCTTCATTCTGCTATAGCTGTTCAATATGTGAACATTTCAAGGGGAGAGAAAAAAGGTATCTCAAATGCCACCATTACTCATTGGAGGATGACATCATCCTCTAATTGCCTTGTTTTTTTATGTTTTGTTCCCTTTTTATCTGATAATATTTTTCCCAACAGTCTTTGCCAGAGATATAAAACACCTCTGCATACATACAAAATATATAAGACTATCTAACATGCCTATTTTTCACTCCCAGAAACATCTCTTCTGGAGTTCCAAATCCTTTTCCTATCTGGACTGGTTCATCAGTAAGCCTCACAGACAATTCTTATCCTCAGGTTTTTCCTTATGCCTTTCTCTGATAATTTGCTTAGCTTTACATCTGTGCTGAATTTCTATATTCTAGATATTATATTTTGGCTTCAGTCACTCATTTGGAAGAGTACAACCTTCCCATAATAGTTCTTTTCCAGAAAAAGACAAAGTTAGCATGTCTGCCTGTATTTCAGTGTGTGTGTATATGTGTGTGTGTGTTCATGTATGTGTAAAGCCATTATTACATCAACTTACAGTTCATATGTAATATGATAGGGCACCTTCAAGCCTTTCCTGTTTCTTATTTATAATGCTTTATTACAGTAGCGAGAAACCTAGTTCTTATTATGCACTACATTTTGCTCAAACTTAGACTATGCATAAAATAACTTCAAAACTACTAACCCATATCTCTGTGATAAACCTACCAACTAGAGTAATATATCTGTATGTAGTTTTTTTTTTATGTTTAGCCTTAGAGAGTACAGTCAAAATATTGTTTTAAAAAATTATTGTATTGATTGATTTTCCCCTGCACCATCAATGAGTTATATTATTTATTTACAGTACAGCCAAATTTACTTGTTTCTGGTCTTATTCCATTTTGGCCTCCAAACCCCATCTCTATTAATTTTATTTATTTATCTATTTTATTTATTTATTTATTTTTTCATTTTTTCATTTTTCTGAAGCTGGAAACGGGGAGAGACAGTCAGACAGACTCCCGCATGCGCCCGACTGGGATCCACCCGGCACGCCCACCAGGGGCGACGCTCTGCCCACCAGGGGGCGATGCTCTGCCCATCCTGGGCATCGCCATATTGCGACCAGAGCCACTCTAGCACCTGAGGCAGAGGCCACAGAGCCATCCCCAGCGCCCGGGCCATCTCTGCTCCAATGGAGCCTTTGCTGCGGGAGGGGAAGAGAGAGACAGAGAGGAAAGCGCGGCGGAGGGGTGGAGAAGCAAATGGGCGCTTCTCCTGTGTGCCCTGGCCGGGAATCGAACCCTGGTCCTCCGCACGCTAGGCGGACGCTCTACCGCTGAGCCAACCTGCCAGGGCTTATTTATCTATTTTAATGTCTAAACCATTTATATGGTTATAAGAATCAGAAGTATAAAGAAAGATTTACTCACTGCAGTATCACAACCCCTCTTATGATTTCATCTAAACCATTCTCTCATTCTTTCCACCCAGTTTCTATGCATACCCCTGCAGACAGTTCTAAACCCCTTCTGTGAGCATTTTATTTTATTAATTTCTTATTTATCCCTCCTATGTTTCTCTTTAAATAAATGAGCCGATGGATTTTTGTTACTTTTTCAAATTTCTTTCATTAAACTCTTTTGTCCTTAGCTTTCTTCATGTAATGTTAGAACCTGAAATCATACCCTGTTAGTTCAGAGTGATTGTCTTTTTTTGTACAGATGCATAGATCTCTATAATGTATAGTTATTATACTTCGTTCAACCATTCTTTTGTGTATGGGCATTGCTGTGGTTGTGTCCAGTTATAGTTAAATACACTGATGGAATGAATATACTTGTACATATTAATTCTGGGTAAATTACTAAGTATGAGATTGCTGAGTTAAAAGGCAAGTGGGTATGTAATTTTGATACACTGTGCTAAATTGTACTTTAAAGTGTTGTACCAGGTTGCATTTCTACCAGTAATATATAGAGCTTGTTTCCCCCTAAAGCCTAGATAATAAATTATGTTCAGACTTTTTTTGTTTCTGCCTATTTTTGATATAAGAATCAGATTCTCAGTATAGTTTTAATTTATATTATGGGCACAATTAAATGTAATTTCTCTTTTAAGTTTAAGGCATATTTTATTTCTATTTTGTAAATTATCTCTTCCTATCTTTTTTTATTGGATTTTTGACCACTTACTCATCAAGTTTTATTGGTTCTTAATATGTTGTTATTAGCCTTTTACCTATAATATATGATGTAAATATTTTTCAAATTTATTGTCTTGTGACTTCATGGACACTACTCCTTTGCACAGCAAAAATAATAAATAAATAAACCAAAAGAACCACAACAGCAAAAAAAAAGACAACCGACCAAATAAGAGAAGATATTTCCAAACAATATTTCCAATAGGGGTTAATATCCAAAATATAAAAAGAACTCATACAATTCAACATCAATAAAAACAATCTTTTTAAAAAATGTGCAGAGAACCTGAATAGATACTATTCCAAAGAAGACATATTGATGATCAAGAGAGATATAAGATGATCACCATCACTAGTAATAAGAGAAATGTAACTTAAATCCACAATGTGATACCACCTCACAGTTGTTAGAAATGGCTAGTATCAATAAGAAATAAATAATGGGTGTTGGAGAAGATGTGGAAAAATGTGGGTTTTTGCATGCTGCTGGTGGTGCAGTCACAATGGGAAACAATATGGAAGTTCTGCAAAAAAGATAAGAGCTATGATATGACCCAGCAATCCCTCTTCTAAGTACCCCAAATAATTAAAAACACTAATTTGTAAAAATATTTGTACTTCTATAGTCAATGAAGTATTATTCACAATAACCAACACAGTAAAACAAACTATGTATCTTTTGACTGATGATTATATAAAGAAGTAATGGTACATATATGCAATGGAATACTACTTGGCCATAAAAAAGATGAAGCATTGCAATTTGCAACAACATAGTTGGATCTTGAGAATATCATGTGAAGTTAAATAAGTCAGATGGAAAAATAAAAGAACCATACCACATCATTTTATTCACATGTGAGATATAAAACAAAGAGCCACATTCATTTTTTAAAATATATGTAATTCAATCCTTATCTTTTTCTTAGTTTTCTTCTGAATTTTGATTTATTTTACTAAGCCTTTTCTAAACTAAGATTATACAAAAATTAACTCATGGTTTTTCCTTTTTTTAATTTTTATTAATTTTAATGAGGTAACATCAATAAATCAGGGTACATATATTCAAAGAAAACATGTCCAGGTTATCTTGTCATTCAATTATGTTGCATACCCATCACCCAAAGTCAGATTGTCCTCCATCACCTTCTATCTGGTTTTCATTGTACCCTCCCTCTCCTCCCCCATCCCATAACCACCACACTCTTGTCCATTTCTCTTAGTCTTGTTTTTATGTCCCACCTATGTATGGAATCATGCAGTTCTTGTTTTTTTCTGATTTATTATTTCACTTCGTATAATGTTCTCAAGATCCCACCATTTTGTTGTAAATGATCCAATGTCATCATTTCTTATGGCTGAGTAGTATTCCATAGTGTATATGTACCACATCTTCATTATCCCGTCATCTATTGAAGGGCTTTATGGTTGTTTCCATGTCTTGGCCATTGGGAACAATGCTGCAATGAACATGGGGCTGCATGTGTCTTTACGTATCAATGTTTCTGAGTTTGGGGGGTATATACCTAGTAGAGGAATTGCTGGGTCATAAGGTAGTTCTATTTTCAGTTTTTTGAGGAACCACCATACTTTCTTCCATAGTGGTTGTACTACTTTACATTCCCACCAACAGTGGATTAGGGTTCCTTTTTCTCCACAGCTTCTTCAACATTTGCTATTACCTGTCTTGTTGATAATAGCTAATTTAACAGGTGTGAAGTGGTATCTCATTGTAGTTTTGATTTGCATTTCTCTAATAACTAATGAAGATGAGCTTTCATATATCTGTTGGCCATTTGTATTTATTTCTAAGAGAAGTGTCTGTTCATGTCCTCTTTTCATTTTTTTAAATTGGATTGTTTGTTTGTTGTTGAGTTTTATGAGTTTTTGTATATTTTGGATATTAGGCCCTTATCTGACTGTTGTTTGAAAATATCATTTCCCATTTAGTTGGCTGTCTATTTTGTTGTCAGTTTCTCTTGCTGAACAAAAACTTTTCAGTCTGATGTAGTCCCATTTATTTTTGCCTTCACTTACTCTGCCTTTGGAGTCAAATTCATAAAATGCTCTTTAAAACCAAGGTCCATGAGTTTAGTACCTATGTCTTCTTCTATGTACTTTATTGTTTCAGGTCTTACATTTAGGTCTTTGATCCATTTTGAATTAATTTTAGTACCAGGGGACAAACTGTAGTTAAGTTTCACTCTTTTGCATGTGGCTTTCCAGTTTTTCTAGCCTCATTTGTTGAAGAGGCTTTCTTTTCTCCATTGTGTGTTGTTGGCCTCTTTATCAAAAATTATTTGACCATATATATGTGGTTTTATTTCTGGACTTTCTATTCTGTTCCATTGATCTAACTGTCTATTTTTCTGCCAGCACCAAGTTGTTTTGATTGTTGTGGCTCTATAATATAGTTTAAAGTCAGGTATTGTAATGCTCCCAGCTTTGTACTTTCTTTAGGATTGCGTTGGCTATTCGAGGATTTTTATAATTCTATATAAATCTGATGATTTTTTGTTCCCTTTCTTTAAAAAATGTCATTGAAATTTTGTTGGGAATTGCATTAAGTTTGTATATTGCTTTGGGTAATATGGCCATTTTGATTATATTTATTCTTCCTATCCACGAACAAGGTATATTTTTCCATCTCATTGTATCTTTTTCGATTTCCCTTAACAATGCTTTGTAGTTTTTGTTATATAGATCCTTTACATTCTTTGTTATGTTTATTCTTAGGTATTTTATTTTTTTTGTTGCAATTGTAAAGGGGATTATTTTTTTGAGTTTGTTTTCTAACGTTTCATTATCAGCAAATAGAAAGGCTATGGACTTTTGTATATTAATTTTGTATCCTGCGACCATACTGTATTGGCTTATTGTTTCTAGCAATCTTTTTGTGGAGTCTTTGGGGTTTTCGATGTATAGGATCATATCATCTGCAAAAAGTGATACTTTTACTTCTCCTTTTCTGATATGGATGCCTTTTATTTCTTTATCTTGTCTGATTGTTCTGGCTAGAACCTCTAGCAGCATGTTAAATAAGAGTGGGGAGATGGACAACCCTGTCTTGTTCCTGATTTAAAGGGGGAAAGCCTTCAGTTTTATGCCATTTAATATGATGTTAGCTGATGGTTTATCATATATGGCCTTTATCATGTTGAGATATTTTCCTTCTATACCTATTTTGTTGTGTGTTTTAAACATAAAATAATATTGTATTTTATTGAATGCCTTTTCTGCATCTATTGATAAGACCATGTGGGGTTTTTTTGTTTTGTTTTGTTGATATGGTGTATTACGTTAACCGTTTAACGTATGTTGAGCCATCCTTGAGATTCTGGGATGAACCCACTTGATCATGATGAATTATTTTTTTAATATGTTGTCGTATTTGATTTGCTAGTATTTTGTTTAGTATTTTAGCATCTGTATTCATTAGAGATATTGGTCTGTAGTTTTCTTTTTTTGTGTTGTCCTTGCCAGGTTTTGGTATGAGGGTTATGTTGGCCTCATAAAATGTGTTTGGAAGTATTGCTTCTTCTTCAATTTTTTGGAAGACTTTCAGTAGAATAGGAACCAAGTCTTCTTTGAATGTTTGATAAAATTCGCTGGTATAGCCGTCAGGGCCTGGACTTTTATTTTTGGGGAGGTTTTTAATGTTTTTTTTCTATTTCTTCTCTACTAATAGGTCTGTTTAGGCTTTCTGCTTCTTCTTGACTCAGTTTAGGAAGGTTGTATTGTTCCGGGAATTTATCCATTTCTTCTAGGTTGTTGAATTTAGTGGCATAAAGTTTTTCATAGTATTCTACAATAATTCTTTGTATATCTATGGTGTCCGTGGTGATTTCTCCTCTTTCATTTTGGATTTTGTTTATATGAGTCCTTTCTCTTTTTTCCTGGGTGAGTCTTGCCAAGGGTTTGTCAATTTTGTTGATCTTTTCAGAGAACAATCTCCTTTTTTATTAATTTTTTATAGTTTTTCTGTTCTCTGTTTCATTTCTTTCTGCTCTGATTTTTATTATTTCTTTTCTTTTGCTGGTTTTGGGTTGTATTTTTTCTTCTTCTTTCTCTAGTTCCTTAATATGTGAGGTTAAGTGGTTTACTTGGACTCTCTCTTGTTTGTTCATATATGCCTGAAGTGATATGAACTTCCCGCTTATCACTGCTTTTGTTGCATCCCAGAGCTTCTGATATGTCACATTGTCATTTTCATTTGTCTCTATATATCTTTTGATCTCTGCACTTATTTCTTCTTAGACCCATTCATTTTTTAGAAGTATGTTGTTTAGTTTCCAAATTTTTGTGAGTTTTTTTCTCTTTTTTGCAGTTGAATTCTAGTTTTAAGGCTTTATAATCAGAAAATATTCTTGGTACAATTTTGATTTTTCTGAATTTGCTGATGTTATTTTTGTGGCCCAACATATGGTCAATTCTTGAGAATGTTCCATGTAAACTAGAGAAAAATGTATACTCAGTCACTTTGGGATGAAATGTCCTATAGATGTCTATCATATCCAGATGCTCTAGTGTTTTGTTCAAGGCTAATATATCTTTATTGATTTTCTGTTTGGATGAACGTACTAGAGCCGTCAGCAACATATTGAGGTCTCCAAGTATGATTGTATTTTTGCCAGTTTTTGTTTTAAGGTCAATAAGTAGCTGTCTTATATATTTTGGTGCTCCTTGGTTTGGTGCATATATATTAAGAATTGTTATGTTTTCTTGATTCAGTGTCCCCTTAATCATTATGAAATGACCGTTTTTGTCTCTGAGTACTTTTGCTGTCTTATAGTCAGCATTATTAGATATGAATATTGCTACACCTGCTTTTTTTTGGATGTTATTTGCTTGAAGTATTATTTTCCAGCCTTTTACTTTGAATATGTTTTTATCCTTGTTGCTAAGATGTGTTTCTTGTAAGCAGCATACAGTTGGATTTTCTTTTTTAATCCATTCTGCTACTCTGTGTCTTTTTATTGGTGTGTTTAATCCATTTACATTTAGTGTAATTATTGACACTTGTGGGTTCCCTATTGCCAATTTATAAATTGCTTTCTGTAAGTTTTGTATCTTGTTTGATTCTTCTCTTTTGTTTTTCTATCCTTTGTTTTTTGTTTTGTTGTATTCCATACTTCTTTCCTCTGTTGCCATCTTTTTTAAGTCCTGTGCTTCTGTGGTGGTTTTTTGAAGGGTGGTTACAATTAAGTAATGAAAAGGTTACCTACCATGTTCATTGTACTTCTTGTTAGTACTTCTGCACTCCATTGTCCTTTGCTACTGTTAATCTCCTTCTTCTCCCCCCCCCCTTTTTTTTTTGTTTTTGTTGTCACAGTTTAAATTTGGTTTTATTATGTTCTTGGTGGAGCTTTTACTTGTGGTTTTGTTTTGTTTTGTTTTTTGTATCTGGTTGGAAAATCCCCTTTAGTAATTCCTGAAGTTGGGGTTTTCTGATGATAAATTCCCTCATCTTTTCTTTATCTGTGAATGTTTTTATTTCTTTTATTTCCTTTGGGGTTGATTATATATTTAGTCAATTTTTTGTTCAATCTTACCTTCGTTTTCAATGTATGGTACTTCTAGATGCTGCAAGGATAGATTTTTCTGTCTCTAGTTGAATTTTTTGAAATTTTGGGGAGATTTATTGGTATCGCTCCTCATGGCACCATTTCTCTGACGTCACTGAACCCATGGTTTTTCAATATCATTATTCTCCTAATATGGCTTTAGATTACTGATTTAATTGAAATGTATTCTTAAGTATGAAGTAAGAAATAGATTTAGTTTTATATTTAATAAAATGGTCCCCCTAGTTGTCCCAACACCATGTATTAGAATATCCATGTTTCCTTCAGTAATTTCATTCATGTTTAATAAATTTTCATTGATTGGGTCTATTTGAGGTTTTTATCTTCTATTCCAGTGACTTGTTTATGTACTCATATGCTAATGCTGAACTGCTTTAACTATAGAGGGTTTCTAGTATATTGTAAAAACTGTAAGATGAATTTTCCTTTTAAATTTTCTTTGATATTTACCTGGTTATTTTTTTCCCTTGTCCTGAATCTAGCATGAAATTATCTAATAGCATAAACAGCTTATTGTTAATTTAATTGGGCTTGCATTATGTATATAAAATTAGAAGGAGTTGATGTATTTATAATATTCAGTTATTCCATCCAAGAATAAAGGGTGTCTCTCTATTTTATTTGTCTAACTTTGTATCTTTTATAAGTGTTGTAAACTTTTCTTCACTTCTGTTTTTAAAAATATATTTTTTTGTTCTAAATTGGATTTATTGAGGTGAGACTGGTTGGCACTGTTTTTAAAAAATATTTTTAAGCTAAGAATTAAACTATTAATATTATTTAAATTGCAAGTAAGATTTTGTTTATCATCATGCCCTTTAATTGGTTATTGAGAGTCAAATGTTAACTCTAACCAGTTATGTCGAAAACTCTTATTATTGTGGATCTCCAAAATGTTAGTATGTGCACATCTTCTCTCTTAGATTGTTCAGTTCCCTCAAAAACCATTTAACCACCTCCTGCCAGAAATATATAATATTGTTCACTGATATTAGTATTCTAACAGTAAAATAGTAAAAGAGACTTCAGATTTCATCACCAAAATGCAGAGTTACACTTAATTCCTTTCTTTTAAATGTACTGTCTCATTCATATACAACTATATACCTAGTTACTTAAATAAAAAGCACTGTTTAGTGTTTCTGTCTTTTCCTTCTCTACCTCTGCAACCTTTTACTCTATCTCCTCTTTCTTGATCTTCTCATTGTTTTCTAAATTTTCAGAACATCTTTTTTTCCTATAATGTTTTTTCTTGGAAAATAATATACATCTTTTCATTCTATATAGTTAATGTTTACATACTAACATTTTATTTTTCTATTAAAACTTAACTATTGATTCTTCCATTTGGTTCATTTTTTGGTGCAACTAGGGGAGGTATAAGAAAAGAAAGAAAGAGAGAAAGAAATAAAGAAAAAAGAAAGAGAGAAAGAAAATAAAATAAAGAGGAAAGGAAAGGAAAGAAAGAGCAGGAGGAGAAGGAACAAAAGATTCTCATCTTGTAATTTATCTGGGAACCCTAGGTATAACTCTTATTTATAGATTGGTTTTTCTTATTCTTTGTGTTAATATATTTTCTTTTTCTTCTTTCTCTTTCAGTATCTTTTTTCAATACTTTTTAAAGCATCTATACAGTATTCTGCAGCATCACATATTCTCTTGACTCATAATAATTATCTTTATTTGAGGCCTAGCCTCAAATAAATCAGACAAAAAAAAGAAATAAAAGTTATCTAAATTGGTAAGGTAGACTTAAAATTGTCAAAATTTTAGATAACATAATGTATATAAAAAACCCTTAAGGACTCCACCAAAAACTTTATAGGAACAAATGCATGCATTCATTAAAGTTGCAGGATACAAAATCAATATGCAGAAATAGGTTTTGTTTTTTATAACCAATAATAAATAATCAGAAGAAGAAATTTTAAAAATCTCATTTATAATTGCAACAAAAAACATAGAATTCTTAGGAATAAATTTAAATAAAAAGATAAAAGACCTGTACTTTGAAAATTTTAAGACATTAAAGAAAGGAATTGAAGAGGAGACAAATAAATATTCTTCCATGCTCATGATTGGAAGAATAAATATTAAAATGTACTTACTATCTAAATCAATATACAGATTCAATATAATTCCTATTAAAATATGAAGGACATTCTCTCAGAAAAAGTATTAATTCTAAAAGTTATTTGTAACCACAGAAGACCAAGAATAGCCAAATGAACCTTGAAAAAAAAACAAAGTGAGAGGTATGACACTTAATCTCTGAATTCAACTATACTACGAAGCTACAATAATTAAAACAGTATGATACTAGACTAAAAACAGAAATATAGATCAATATAATGGGATAGAATACAGAGCCCAGAAATAAATATTCACTTATATGGTTGATTAAACTATGACAAAAGAGGAAAGGATATATAACAGGGTAAGGACAGCCTCTATGTAAGTGGTATTGTGAAAACTGGACAGATACATAAAATGAAACTGAGCCACATTCTTATACATATACAAAAATAAACTCAAAATGGATTAAAGATTTAAATATAAGAACTGAAACTATAAGTTTTCTTAAAGCATTAGCAGTATTCTCTTTGACATAGGCCTTAACAGTATATTTTCAGGAATGTTTCCTTAAGTAAGAGCAAACAAAAGAAAAAATAAACAATATTAAACAAAAAAGTTTCTGAAGAGTAAAGAAAAGCATCAAAAAAAGAAAAAAAGAAAAAAAAACAAATTAATGGGAGAAAATAGCAAATGATAACAGATTAATATTTAAAATTATATGAAACTTATACAACTTAACACTAAAAAAATCAAAGTTTTAAAAATAAATATCCAAAATACTATGAAAATATATTCATGTGTTTGTTCCACAAATAATTATTGAAGCTCAAATTAAAATTTTAATTACCTATTCATTATTCACATTCTTGGGTGAATTTTTATCTTCATTGTGAGATTAGGTTTCCTTTTTTAATATAGGTCCACAATCACATGGTTCCAAAATTAAATTTACATAAAAAAGCATATATTGGAAATCCTCCCTACCATTTCTACAGCTGCATACTATTTCAATGTCTACCATAATTTAATCAATAAGGGTCATTTCTTAGGGAGAGATTTTGGAGCCTGGAGCTTTCTGAAAGGAAGCCTTGGTGGGTCACATTTAGAAGCAGCAAAGATTACTGGGGAGCCAAGGAGTAAAAGAGCAAAGGACAAGATGTGAGGAGGTGCTACTCCACTAACTTGGTGGTTCTCTCAGAAGCCTTAGAAAGGATTTTATTTCTCAGGTTAAATCTGGGTAACTCTGGATATAGTGTTTGCAGAGAAAGAGACCAGTCTCTGGGATTCATTTATTCTATTCATTTAACAAATACGTATTAAGCCCATATTAGGTATCAGGCCCTATGTGAAGGCTATAGGGAACATGAAGGCAAAAACTCCATTTCGGTTTAGCTGGTAGCTGACGTGCAAACTGTGCAGGCAGTGAAGCTGGTGTCCATGGAGGAGCCAGATTAAGTGCGACGGGGAGATCCAAGCAGGGAGAGCTCATGGAGGCGAAGGCCGGTTATCAGATTCAGACCCTCACTGAGATGTCAAATCCCCCAGAGCCTTTTTTATCCTACACACATAACTCACACACAAATAAACTTTTAATGACTACAGGTCCTGAAAAGACATTTCTGCAAAAACGACTTATAGATGGCCAACAGACATATGAAAAGATGTTCAATATCTCTATTTGGCAAAGAAATGCAAATCAAAAACATAATGAGATATTATCTCACACTTGTCAAAATGGCTATCATTAAAAAATAAACAAATAAGTACTAGCCTTGTACACTATTGCTTGGATTTTAATTGGTGCATTATGAAAAACAGCATGGAAATTCCTCAAAAAATTAAAACTAGAGTTGCCATATGACCCGGTATTATAACTTCTTGGTGTTTATCTGAAGAAAACAAAAACACTAATATGGAAAGATATATACACCCCTATTTTTATTGCACCATTATTTACAATAACCAAGATATAAAAGCAACCTAACTGGCCACCGACAGATGAATGGATAAAGATGTGGTACATATAGACAATGGAAAATTATTCAGCAATGAAAACAATAAAATATTGCCATTTGCAAAAATATGAGAGAACCTAGACATTATGATGCTAATTGAAATAAATTGGACAATACTAGTAGTGTATGATTTTACTTCTATATAGAATCTATAAAACAAAATAAAAAGCAAAAACAAATGTACAAACATAACAAAACAGATACATAGATGCAAAAAACACATTGATAATTGCCAAATAGGAAGGGACTGAAGATGAGTGAAAAGGAAAAATAAAAAATGAATGAATTAATTAAAAAAATAAATAATGATCATTTGTTTTATGATATTTAAGCATTTCTTTTTTAAAGGGGCAATATTTTCTCTGTCCTTTATTTCAGCTTATTTTTGTTTATTCCTTCTAATTTTTGTTTTATTGACACTATTTTGTGCATTCTATTTGTCATTTCATATTCCTTTTGAAACTAATACATGATTGTAAAGTGTTAAAAGTGTTACTCTGCTCTACATAATTTGGGTGTTCTCTTCTTTCTCTGAGTTTTCAAAGTAATGTATTTTTCCCTTGTTCTTCAGGGTATTTTTGTAAATTATTGTTACTTTTTCCCCCTCTCATTATATATTTATAAATAAGGGATATTATCTACATGTAGTAAATTCGTAGGTGAATGCAATATGTGAAATACGATTGCCTCTCCCAACAATTCATTTGAATGAATGCAGATTCATTTATTCAGATTAAAATTTGGAGGAGAGTACCTGACTTCAATTTTAATGTTTTTTTAGTCATTTATCATGTGCAGGTTAAAATTATTTCATAATGTTTTATAATTTCTAGTTATGATTAGATTAAAGACAGCCTATAGTTCTTTGAAATAACTACAACACCTAAAATCTATTCCACGCACACTCATGTATGAGTGATATTCATTAATCTTTACTGAGTTGTAGAAATATATGAATCTACTATAAATTACAGGAAGATTTATGTTACCAATAGCCTTCCCTTTCAAAACCATATTGTAATTCTGGAGTTGAAATTTTAAAATACATATAACATACAAATAACAGAGGTGAGAGGTTATGAGACACAATGAAGAGTAAAAAATTATTTGCAGTGCAGTAAACTAGGGTCTCATGGTTTTATTTTTACACATTTATAAACTTTTATATATTCATAAAACTATTTCTCTCATTTGTTTTGTTTTATCCTCCACATGATTATAGAGAACATGAAATCATTTTATAAAACATTCTTCTGTAATTAAATACTGAAGTTAAATTGATGAATGTGGTGCTGTATATTACCTTGAAAACTATTTGGTTAAAAGCTAGCTTAACAGAATCTAGGGTATAGTTGTTATTTTTGGAAAAACATATCCCAATATTTATTTATAGTATATAATATTTTGAATTTTTATGTGCTTTAAAATACTTTAAAGCTTCTATGTTCCTTGCAGTGTTATTAACAATAGCCAAGATATGGAAGAGGCCCAAGTTCCCATCAGTAGATGAGTGGATAAAAAAGCTGTGGTTCATTTACACAATAGAATACTAATCAGCTGTAAAAAAAAAAAAAAAAAGAAAAAGAAAATCTCTGTGTGTGTCTGTGTGTGTGTGTGTGTGTGTGTGTGTGTGTGTGTGTGTGACAAAGTCAGAGAGAGGAACAGATAGGGACAGACAGACAGGAAAGAAGAGAGATGAGAAGAATCCATTCTTCCTGCGGCTCTTTAGTTGTACATTGAGTGTTTTCTCATAAGTGCCTTGACTGGGAGGCTACAGCAGACCGATGACCCCTTGCTCAAGCCAGAAACCTTGAGCTCAAGCTGGTGAGCTTTGCTCAAATCAGATGAGCCCGCACTCAAGCTGGTGACCTTAGGGTTTGAACTTGGGTCCTCTGCATTGCAATTTGTTGCTCTATCTACTGCGTCACCGCCTGGTCAGGTAAGAAGGAAATCTTAACATTTGCAATAGCATAGATGGAACAGGAGAATATTATGCTAAGTGAAATAAGCCAGTCAGATAAAGAGAAGTGACATATGATTTCACTTCTATGTGGAATCTAATAAAAAATTAACACTAACAAACAAAATAGAAACAGATTCATAGATATAGAAAACAGATTGACCACTGTTAGAGGAGATGGGGTTAGGGGGCTGGTAAAAATAGTGAAGGAATTGAGCAA
Organism: Saccopteryx bilineata; assembly: GCF_036850765.1. Taxonomy (NCBI): domain Eukaryota; kingdom Metazoa; phylum Chordata; class Mammalia; order Chiroptera; family Emballonuridae; genus Saccopteryx; species Saccopteryx bilineata. The sequence goes on along the minus strand of NC_089491.1, from coordinate 182,151,259 downwards.
AACCATAAAACCTTATAGACATAGATAATAGTATGGGGATTATAAGAGTGAAAGAGGTTAGGGGAGGTGATGGATAAAGACTAGACTTGGTATGGTGGGCACACAATACAATATACAGATGATGTACAGGAATTATAGAATTCTATACCTGAAACCTATATATTTTTATTAACCATTGTCACCCAACAAATTCAATACAATTTTTAAAAATTAAATTAAGTTAAAAATAAACTAATTTTTAATTAGTTTTTAAAATTTAGTTTTTAAAATTTTTATTTATTGATTTCAGTGAGAAAGGAAGGAGAGAGGGAGAGAGACAGGAACACTGAGCTGTTCCTGTATGTGCCCTGACTGGGAGTCCAATCAGCAACCTCTGTGCTTCGGGACAATACTCTAACCAACAGAGCTATCCGGCCAGGGCAAACCTGTTATTTTTTTGATAAAAATGTTTTAAGTATAAAATTTATACCAGATTTCATTTCAATACATGCTAATAATAGATATATAGATATCTAATTACCCTCCATAGGTTAAAAATAAGTGGCACCATACATGCAGAAAGACAGTTGTTTACCTGAAGATGTATTTGGATGAACTAAAGGGATATATTGGGTTGGGGAATAAGTTCGTAGCGTTTTTATATTTTCTTTTATTTTACAACGATTCTTTTGCTGTTTGGCAAAGGGTAAATATTCATTCAATAAAACTCTTTCTGCTCTACAAAACTATGTTAATTGTATTTTTGAGTTATTTAATTTTTTATTAGTTTTGAGGCTTAGAAATGGAATACCCAGGAGGCAAAAATCAACATTTTCGACACCTGCTCTTCTTTGCTTTTCATCGAGGTCAAAAAGCTGCCGAAGCAGCCTGGGACATTTGCGACGTGTATGGAGAAGGTGTCATAGGCGAGTCTACAGCACGGAAATGGTTTGCAAAGTTCAAAAATGGCGACTTTGACGTCGATGACACGTGCCGCAGCGGAAGGCCTTCTGAATTTGATGAAGAACTGGGAAATGCTCGAAAAGAATGTCACGGTCAACAAGGAGCTCTACATTGCCCAGCTACACCGCGAGAATGAGGCTATTCGACTGAAAAGACCTGATCGACATAGTCAAACCATACTCCTTCACGACAACGCCAGGCCCCACGTTGCACAAGTCATCAAAGCCGCACTCCAAGAGCTCAAATGGGAGGTTCTTCAGCATCCGCCGTATTCTCCGGACCTTGCACCGACCGATTCCCATCTTTTCCGCTCCCTGTCAAACCATATGAAGGGCATTACCTTCAATAACAAAGAGGTCCTTAAAAACTGGCTCAACAACTTCTTTGACACCAGACAAGGTGATTTTTGGCTGAACAGGCATCAACAAATTGGTTGAGAGGTGGGAAGAGGTTGTAAACAGCAATGGCGAATATATAATTGATTAACTTATTGATATAATTATTGTTTTTTGTTTAAATAAAAGTCTTCCGTAAAAACGCTACGAACTTATTCCCCAACCCAATACTTATTAACTGATGAGAAGGCATCAGAGAGACACTAAATGCAATGACTACATCCAAAGTGGCCAGATAAGGAAGTATCTGTTGGTTCCTGGAAGATATGATCAAGAAACAGTAACAAGCAAGAGTGATGTAACTTTGGCAAGAAAGAGAGTAAAAGCATTTTGTGTTGTCAGTGCAAAGAGTGATGTAACTTTGGCAAGAAAGAGAGTAAAAGCATTTTGTGTTGTCAGTGCATATGGGGTGTGGGGACTCGATCCACATTAAATCTTGGCATAAGGAAAACAATATGGACTCGCTAGGGACATAGCTTTAATAAACATAAATGGAAAGCAATCAGCTCATCATCTTGTAATAAGAAGCAGCCAGATAACTGCTTTAATCCTCAGAAGTTAGGTATGACTTCTCATTAGTGGGTTTCAAGAGTGTTTTAAAGAACTACAGCTCAATCTGGTTAGAACTCTTAGAAAGAATGATTTTATTGAAAGCTTGTGCAGACAAAAAAGGTTCAGTTCAGGGTGAATTTTGCTCCAGAAGGCAAATCTGGCCAAGGGGAAAACTTACATACTGTCAGGGGGAGAGTCAATCCCATGGCTTATTTGGCTTAAGTACTTCTTACATTTTATATCTTAAATAGTCAAATCTCTGAACACCTGCTGTATATTTAATAGGACCCATTATGACTATAGAATGTCCTTAAAATTAACATTAAAAAATGAACATGCTGCAATGAATATGAATTTTTTCTTCAGATATTATCAGATTTTTTTTTTATTTTTAAGACTTCTAACTAATCTCTTGAGGATCTGTGCTTTGAATTTTTTGAAATGTCCTAATGTAATTGTATGCTTTTTGATTTTTTATATACTATATTTAACCATTAATAGCTATTATAGTAAATAATGTAATTAAGAATATAGTATAGTTTGTAAATATAATAAGTAGATGTTTTGATACATTGTGGTGACTTCAGGCATGTAACAAATTTATAAATGTAAAAATTATACAATTTCCTTTTATTTTAAACATACTATAGACATGTTGAGACTTGAATGATTTCCTCAAGTATTTATGAAATTCTGTTGATAATAGTGGATAAGTCTAAGAAAGAGGACAATATGAAATATGGTTTTGCAAATTAAGGAAATGAATAAGTTGATTGTTTTTGTATTGTATGCTCTTTATTGTCACCAAGGGTTAGATACTAAAAAGGTCTCTTTTAGAACATTAATTATGAGGAGATAATTTGGTGGATGCCTATTTTCAATTAATGAAGAAAGACGTTCTTACAGTATAGAAAGTTTCCAAAAAACAAACACATTTCTTTTGACAATTAGGTTATTTGAACAAAAAAAATAAGCCAAAAAAAATAATTTTATTCAGAAGTTTCAACCTCTGACTCCTACTAAAATTATTAATTAGCTAAATTGACTAATTGTATTTTTTCATTTTTGACTTTTTTTCCCCTATACTCTGGGAAAGTTCACAGTAACTAGAAAAGTGGGTACGTGACAAAAATAGAAAAAATATATATATTACTGGAGACATAGTTAAAACTGATAATAGTGGATCTAATTTTACATGAGGTACTGAAATAGAACAACTAATGGGTTATGTGAAATCAGACTTTTAATATATGGAGTTATGTTTAGGGGAGGCAACTTAGATGGTAGTGTATCTGACACTATTAACAAAGATCACTACAATATGAGTGAAACTATGTAACCACTAAATAAAATGCCTAAAAAGGTAGGTAGTATAATTTGACTTTAAATTTACTTTGTTTGAACAGAAGTAAAATTATGATGATGATATATATTTAGGAGTTATTAAAACATTTCAAATTATTATTGATACAAAAGATGCATGAAATTTTAGAGATTAACTTTAATGAAAACATTTTACTTATCTGTTAACCTTTTATTTATCATAACACTTTATTATGAAGGTGATCCCTTCATTTTTTTCCTCCCAAAAAGCAGTCAGCACTTTGGATCCCATATCTCATTATCTTGATCTTAACTCTTTTCTGGTTAAAATTCTCTTGGCTGCTTTTGAGGGCCACAGGAATGCTTTTTCTCATTCAGTCATAGGCATAACTGCTTGCCAACATTCATGTTTTACTATATATAATCATGTAGATTTCCTTCTTATTTCAAAGGTAAAAATTTATAAGAGTATTGTAAAAAAAATTTATTTGCAAAGTTGTTTTATTATAAATATACTTTGGTTGAATAGAACAAAATTGTAATGACATATTTGAGAACTAATTTAATTAAAATACATTCTAATTTATGTCCAAAGGTTCTGATTCAAAGAACACTAATTTACTGTAGGCAGGCAAGACTTTTTAAGAACTGATTCATATACCTACATTTTCTAAAGCAATCACATACCTAAGCAGAGTGCTTTAGTTGCTATTTAAATTTATTATGAGTCATCAGTAAAAGTTCAATTATACTTGATATATTCTATTTACTAAGGTAGTAGTCCTTAAAGTGTGTGCCAGGATGCACTGGTGCACCCTAGAAGATTTCCAGGTGTGCCTTATGGTATTCCAGAGAAATATGTGCCTGTTGGGGACCAAAAATCCAACAGGGTTTTTGGAGTTTAGATTTTTGGGAGACAGAGGTGTGGGGATTGGCTGTAAGCTGACAGTCTGCCCAACCCCCCACCTCACTTGCCTGATTAGATTGCAAAAGGCTGTTAAACTGTAGTGCTGGATTGTTTATACTACCCCCCATGTTCCCCAGAAAGAATGGAGGCAAGTTTCTTCTATCCTTTTTTTGGTGTAAAGTTAAGATGATATGTATGGTGGGGGTTTTCTTCACTTGGTAAAATTCTTGAGTTGGCTTGGAAACATGATCAGAGACCATTGATCTGCTAATGGCCTCACTTTGCCATATAAATAAACCAAGATGTGATTTTTAGACATGCTTTGTTCTTGCCAGCAGCAATTATAGGGCCCTCCAGACCCTGTATTTTCTTAATTCTACATATTTTTTTAATTCCACACCATTTCCATTTGAGACCTGGAATTACTAGCTGTGCTGGTTCACAGCATGTGCCCAGATATAAAAATAAATATAGTTAATCTATTATACCATTTCATTATGGAAATGCCGCTCTTTTTGTTAACACATCATTATTATATTTATTATTAACACATCATTATATTATTTTTAGATAAATACACCCAAATAAAATGGATAGATTTCTCAAAAAGAAACATGATATTAAAGAATTTGATTCTGGAAGTGAGCAAAAGTTAGGTATAAATAAAGTAGGACTTAAAGGCTGATGAGTAGAATTTAATTTACAGCATTTTCCATCACTTAACACTGAACAATACGATTGGATTAGAAAGCCATTCATGGAAGCTTCAAGTGATTTTGGTTTAACATTAACAGAAGAACTGGCAGCTACATCCACTGATCGTGGACTGATGATTAAACATAAGGAATTGTCTCTTGAAGCCTTTTGGATTTCTATAAAAGAAGAATATGTGGCAATATCTAAAAAGGCTTTGAACATTTTACTACAATTTTCAACATCCTATTTATGTGAATTAGAATTTTCTACCTTCAACACAATAAAGAGTAAAAAGAGAGGAATTCTTCAATGCTTTGATGAGGAAATGAGAGTTTGGCTTTCAAATAGATGCTCAAACATTGAAGAAATCACTAGGACACATCAGGCTCATGTTTCTCGTAAACATAAGAATAAAAAAACTTAACACTTTCATGCTGGGACCTGCCAAATTTACTAAATCTTACTAAGAATGAATATGTATACATAAAAAGATAACTTTTTGTCATTTTTTTTATTTTTAACCCCTCTTTTTTACAAATTCTAAAAAGCAAAACTCAAAAAATGTAACATTAAAATGTTTTTAATGGCCCTGGCCAGTTGGCTCAGTGGTAGAGCGTCGGCTTGGCGTGCAGGAGTCCTGGGTTCAATTTCTGGCCAGGGCACACAGGAGAAGAACTCATCTGCTTCTCCACCTCTCCCCCTCTCCTTCCTCTGTCTCTCTCTTCCCCTCCCGCAGCCAGGGCTCCACTGGAGCAAAGTTTGCCCGGGCGCTGAGGATGGCTCTGTGGCTTCTGCCTCAGGTGCTAGAATGGCTCTAATTGCAGCAGTGATGCCCCAAGATGGGCAGAGTATCGTCCCCTGGTGGGCATGCTGGGTGGATCCCGGTCGGGCACATGCGGGAGTCTGTCTGACTGCCTCTCCATTTCCAGCTTCAGAAAAAAACAAAAAAAAATGTTTTTAATGTCAGAATAAATTTAATTTTGTTGTATTTATTTTATTTAATTATCATAAAAGCATGGTTGGGCTTTACATTTTTTTAAATATTTGACTTAATTATTATAACATCAGAATTTTGTAAATAGTGTGCCTACAATTATTTGTATGATTTTAAATGCACCCCGACTTCAAAAAGTTTGAACCACTGTACTAAGGGATCATTATATCAAAGATTTTTTTTTATCAGATAATGTAAAAATAAATATTTGCAAAAGAGAATCTTTGGCAGCTGGAAAAGAAATTCCTCCTCCAAAACAATGCCTTTGGTCATGCCAGACAAAATAGGTGTTTTCATTAAATTTTTCCAGGCATTTTTTTTTGTGTGTGTGACAGAGACAGAGAGAGAGACAGAGAGAGGAACAGATACAAACAAACAGACAATAAAGGAGAGAGATGAGAAGCATCAATTCTTCTTTGTGGCACCTTAGTTGTTCATTGATTGCTTTCTCATATGTGCCTTGACCATGGGGGGGGGGCTACAGCTGCGCGAGTGACCCCTTGCTTAAGCCAGTGACCTTGGGCTCAAGCTAGTGATCTTGGTCTCCAAGCCAGGGACATTCACAGTCAAGCTAGTGACTCCTTGCTCAAGTCAGTGACCTCAGGGTCACCTCCTGGTCATGAGTTCTGTAGTTCACATCAGAATGCATGGAAGAATGCCTGACCTGGCAGTGGCACAGTGAATAGAGCGTTGGACTGGCAAAAAGAGAATCCAGGTTCAAAACCCCAAGGTTGTTGGCTTGAGCAAGGGGTCACTGGCTTGGCTGGAGCCCCCCAGTCAAGGCACATATGAGAAAGCAATCAATGAACAACTAAGGTGTTGCAATGAAGAATTGATGATTCTCATAACCCTCCCTTCCTATCTCTCTGTCTTAAAGGTCTCTCTCACTAAAAAAAAAGAATTCATGTAATACAGACTTATCTTTTAATAAGGTCCTTCAGCCCATTAAAGACAGACCTATTGATACATCTTAGATGATGTTGGATTAAAATGTAATGGTCTATTTAGTATTTTCTTTCTGTAGAATTTTGCCTTGATGCACTCATGGGTGGTCAAGAATAAAGTGTGTTTTAGTTAATACATTTAATAGTGTGTTTAGAAAAGCTGTCTTTGGTCAAATTACTCTATCTCTAAATATTAGACTTTATTAAAAAATAATATTCAAGACTAAAGCTTCCTGAGGCATGTAGTTAAATATCAATTAATTTATAACAATTTCTTTCTTTCTTTCTTTCTTTCTTTCTTTCTTTCTTTCTTTCTTTCTTTCTTTCTTTCTTTTTTTCTTTCTTTCTATCTTTATTTCTTTCTTTAATTTTTTCTTTCTTTTTTTTTAAATTTTCATTTTGGTAGCAGCAATGCTGCTTAAGTTAAGAATGAAAAGAGAGTTAAAACAGCCTTTCACTTAATGTGCTTGGATTCTGCTTTTGTATCAGCAAGTCTGTGGTTAGGACACATGAGGCTCACTTTAAGCTTTGGTTTGTGCCCTCTTAAAATAAATTGTATGTCCAAGCATTTTTTATATTGTTACTGATAGTGATAGTTTTAAAAAATTGGCAAAATGAACCAAGTGATTTAATACTAGAGTGGACTATTTTGAATTATAGTTTTGTAATTTAAATAAAAAATTGTTCATGCAAAAGAATCAGTGAGAGCAGAAAAGTTGTGCTTTAAAAACAATATGATTACCCAAGTCTATTCCTTAAGATACCTTTAATATACATCTCAATTACTTAAAAATGTACAGTATATGATACTCTTCTTGATTTGGTCAAGACTGTAAGTTTCAGAAATTAAATGTCTCATCTTTTTTTTCAACAAATTTTAGGAGCAAATAGCACATTTTTATTACAAATTGAAGTTTTCTGTGGAGATTCAACAAAATACCTAGTGCTTTATCTCTGCCCCATCAATAAAATCAGAATTTCTGGGCATGCAACCAAGGCTAAATTATTATGTTACTAGATATTACATGATAAAATACAGATTCTGAAAACCTCACCAAAAATACTGGGGAACACAATTTTTGTTGCATCCACAAAAACACTTGTTCTTACCTAATTTGAGTGTGCTGAACTCAAATCTGACATTAGTTTTTCTCTGTAAACTACAATTTTTTTGCAATTCAAGATTTCAGGTTTTCATTTTATTGTAAAATTTTCAACATCTAATTTAACATAATGAAGTAGAATGTCTTCTTGGGCATCATCTTTGTGAAAATATAATAATTTATATAATGCAGTAAATACACTAATACACTAAAAGATATGATTGCATCAGAATTGGTCTACAATTTTGAAATAGAAAATATTAAAACACTTATTTTAATCATAAAATTTGCACAAATTTTATTTAAATTCTATTCAGGCAAAAATTTTCATTTGTAGCTCTTGTGTTTGTGTACTTGCTGAAGACAATCTCGTTTGATGCTCCAGCTGTATTCTGCTCATTACTAACAGCTCCAAGATTTTCAGAAAACTTATCAAGTCAACTGTTCAGGAAGTGAATCTTAACGCTCATGTTACATTCAATGTTGCAGAAAGCCAACAGCATCCTTTAAACCAGAAGTTCATAGTTTTCTTCTTTTTTGTTGCCAGGGAAGTTCTTTGTAACTGCCACAAAAGACTGGTATGCTGCTTTCTCCTCCTTATTCATCTTCCTGGCAAATTCTTCATCATCTATGAGGGTTCGAATTTGAGGTCTATCGAATACACCTGCTTTTATCTTATCAAAAGACAAGACAGGAAAAGCAGAAATAATATGTTGAAAGCATTCACTTTTTCTATTCAAAGCCTGAACAAACTGCTTCATTAAGCCAAGTTTGATGTGAAATGGAGGAAAAATGATCTTGTCTTGATTAACTACAGGTTCATTCACAATATTTTGCATCCCTACTACCAAAGCTTCATGTTTCGGCCACTCCTTCTGTGTCCAGTGTTTCTCCCGAGCCCAGCTGTCCCACAAACACAGAAAGCAAGGATACTTCGTGAAATCTCTCTGTTGTCCTAGCAGGAAATTTACCATTTTCAGATCCACACAAATGATCCAATTATGCTCATACTTCAGAAAGTCGAGTACAATTTTTTTGTCATTATAATCTTCTCGCAGATGAGTCAAATAACCAATTGAAACCACTGCATAAACATTACTGTTGTGTAGGAGAAAACATTTCAGACTCTGTTTAGAGCTGTCAAGAAATAGCCACCATTCTGTTGAACTGTAAGTGGTAACACCTAGCTGGCTGAGAAGACTATTGATATCATGACAGTAAACAAAGTATTTTTCTTCAGAGAAAATGTCCACAAAAATTTGTTCATGCTTCCTGAAATGGGATACTTTAGTTGACTGGTGAAGTACATTCTTTTCTTGAAGCCTGGAGGCTAATAAATCAGCTGCTTTCTTTAATAGGCCCAAATCTCTTACTAAGTCATTTAATTCAGGATGGCTAAACTGCTGAGGGGTTAATGTGTACTTGGCATCAGAAGAAGACCCTTCAGATTCTACAACCATTTCCTCATGCATTCAATCAAAATACACTTGATCACCATTGTAAGGTTGGTGGATAATGGGGGATGGTCATGTGGGGAACCCAGACCCATGAACTTTGGCTAGGACCGCCCACAACCAAGCACGCAAAAATAAACTTCCCAGAAGTCCTTGGGAAAAAAGCGACTGACTGTCAGCCAGTGAGATTTTGCTATGTCATATTAGCCCAACCTCCCTAGAGGATCCCTTTAAATTTGCCCATGTGGCTTCTCCATGTGCGATTTTCCTGACCTCCATCTTCCAGGACAGTGAATCTCGTCTGAGTAATGTTCTTTACTGAATAAAGCCTTTACTATTCCACACTTGGTGGCTACACCCCTTCCTTCCTTCTCGGCGGGAAAAAATACCTTACATTTTGGTGCCAAAAACCTGGGAGGAGTTTGAAGTCTACAAGAACCACTCCACTCCCCATCCCCTCTGAGAAAGAACCAGGATCTCTGACCTTCCACCCACTTCAGCACACAGTGCAGTAAGTCCCCTGCCTCCAGACTTCCCCTCAATTCTTCCCGCTGAGACTCCCTGTCCGAAACTGCAGCTGCGTCAGGGAAGCCTTTTCATTCCAAAAGCATGTGCTTGTGGAGATGTCCTGAGCACATCCTTTTTCCCTTATTCTTCCATGGCCAGAGCTTGAGTTTTGGGATGCTAATACTCAAATCTGAGCACTCTGAGCACTGAGGGTGGCCGTGGGGGCACAAGAATCTCCCTCCTTAAAGAAGAAGAAACTATTCTTCTTCCCCATTGTAGCCAGGCCACAGAACCCACTGAATTAGCCTCCTGAAGGGACTTTTGGTTTTAAATCCCTTACCAATTTAACTATTGCCAAAAAAGATGGGAACTGATTGGAGATCTCTTACATTTATGGTTTCTAATTATTCGTGCACCCGTCCTTAATCTCTGTGCCACCTGTTCCACCACGCAGGCTCTTTTTCTGGCCAGAGAAACCTCCAATCTTGATCTTTCATTCTCCGTGGACTCCCAACTCTCTCTCCCTCCTGTCTGACCCCTGGGGGCGCCCCTCTCTCGGGACTTCTCTTGGGTCCCTCTGTGGACCTCTTTTGTGCTCGGGTCTCTTCCCTCCAAAAGCCTCCTCCCCCCTTCGCAAAACTCTGTTTCTTATTCACCACTACCATTCTCTTTCTCTTCCCCTGCTGACCAGAGGCCCCTTCCTTCTCCACTGTGTTCTTAAGTGCCTCCTCCATCAGGCCTTTCTCCTCCTACTAGTGGCTTTTACACCGGTTTTCAGGATTTCCAACCCCAATTTTCTTACAGGAAGTTCTGGCCCTGTCCTGCCTCTGACTCCAGCGTTTCCTGCGGGATCTGGGTGCCAGGCTTCCCATGAGCCCTCCTCCTCTTATTCCCAACCCCCAAACCGGGACCTGTGAACATGGCATTTAAAATTTTTAATGGTCCCAACTGGTAGAAATAGGCCAAAGTTGTTTGCCAGGCCTGCATGCAGCAGAAGCTAATGCTCCAAACCCAAACTCTTGTGGCAACCCTGAGGCAAGGCACAGGAAGTGCCGACCCAAGTTCAAGCCACAAAGAGAAACCCCCCAGCAGCTTGCTTTAAGTGTGGCAAGAAGGGTCACTGGTCTTGACAGGGCCCCTGCCTGTGGCTACCCACTAAGCACTGCCCTGACTGCAAGCAGACCAGTCACTGGTGGAGCAATTGCCTTTTTGGGCAACAGGCTTTTCCTCAGTGCCTCTACATGGAGGACAAGCAACCCAAATGGGAGGCCAATCCAGCCAGATGGGTGCATCACTCAAACTCCTAGGACACAGCCTGGACTCGGAGAACCCAGGGTATGCTGCAACTAGTGGGTAAGTCCATCTCATTTCTTGTGGACACGGAGGCTACCTTCTCTTTTTGCCATCACACTCTGGACCTCTAATTCCCTCACAGGTCTCAGTTATGGGAATGGATGGGTCCTCTTTCTTTCCCCTTTTATGCCACTCCTGACATGCAGTTTTGCCTTAAGCTTGCCTCCTTACAGGACCACTGGCAGTCAGAACTACTGGACTCCATCCATCTCCAGCTCACCAAAAGGCTGGACCCTGCAAATCCCCCTGTAACTCCTCTTTTTTTAAAAAATCCTTACAGAACTGCATCCGCAAAGTTTCTCAACTCATGGCAAAACAGATGTTCCTCCTGACACCCCTCAAAGCCACCACCATCTGATCTCCCCCTCCCCACAATGCCCCTAATCAGCAGGAAGTAGCCAGACAAATAAACGGTGCCCCTTTTCTATTTAACGCAAAAGGTCAGAATGTAAGGTCAGTGGATAATGGGAAATGGTCATGTGGGGAACCCAGACCCGCAGACTTTGGCTAGAACTGCCCACAACAAAGCGTGCCAAAAGAAACTTCCCAGGAGTCCTTGGGAAAAAAGTGACTGACTGTCAGCCAGTGAGATTTTGCTACGTCATATTAGTCCGACTATCCTAGAGGACCCCTTTAAATTTGCCCACGTTGTCTCTCCATGTGCGATTTTCCTGATCTTCATCTTCTGGGCCAGTGAATCTCATCTGAGAAATGCTCTGTACTGAATAAAGCCTTTACTATTCCACACTTGGTGGCTACATCCCTTCCTTCCTTCTCAGCGGGAAAAAATACCTTACAACCATGTTCACTTTCTTCATCCTTAGAAGAAATAAAACCATTGAAAACTGGAACTGGGAGTGTTCCAGAGTGTGGGATAGGTTGTATTGCTGAAGGAATATTAGGATATGTGATCATATGCTGTTTTTTCTTGCCGATACCCTTTGTATGGATCAGACAGAAATAATAGTCACTGCTGTGGTCCTTAGATTCATGCCAAACTGTGGGAATACCAAAAGGCATTCCTTTGCATTTTCCTTTTGTCTAGTCATGAAGTGTTTCCTCACAATTATGACACACAATATGAGGAGCCCAATTCTTGTCTTAATCGCCAAGGGGAACTTGAATATAGGCAATATATGCACATGTCACAAATGATGAAATATTGCGCCTTTGACATTGAAGTGTGTATCAGCCACATATATAACAGAAGGTGTCAGGACTATTTTCATATTTACGCCTACTCGAAGAAGGCATAATTTAATCTTAAAACAAAATAAAAGGACGTTTTTATCAGATAATAATTTTTCTACATTTAAAAACAACTACAATTATGTAAAAGTGATGTTTGTAAAACATTAATTGCCTTGTGGTTATGTTCAATCCAAGAGTCGTTGCCCTTTAACTCCAATTTAAAAACCTATCCATGGCATTAACTGTAACAAAAATAAATTAAAATTGCAGATTTGGAATTATGCAGATATATATAGAAAAAGTTCTAAAACCTTATGCAACTGAAAATGAAAAAAAAATTGTTCCCTAGTATAATGTATGTTATTATATAAATTATTTTACCCTTTTAACGAAACAGGCAAATATATATATATATATATATTAGCTTTATCCCAGAAGCTCTTCAATATTCTCTTTCTCTATCACAACAGTTTCTGTCCCCCAAATATAGCCACTATGTGACTTGTGTTCTAATCTTTACTTTGCATTTTTTTTTAAGTTTTATCACAAGACAACATTCTGGACACTTCAATTTAGTCTTGCTAATTTTAAAATCATTGTTATTTCTATTATTCTTTCATTCTTTCTTTTCTTTAAAGTTTATCTGTTCAAGAATGTGAGTTACTAGAGACTGAAATAATGGAGATATTCTAATTCAGTAAGTTTGCTTTATCTACTGTTTGGTTTTCTGGTAATAAAGTTTATTTAGAATGAGCAAAATAAATGCTTGATTTTTCCCTTTACTTAGGAGTTTTCAATATAATAAATTATTTTCCTATCACCCTCTACTTAATTAATTTTATTTATAGATTCAACAACATTTGGTATGTTTCAAACAATTGCATTTCCTTTAAGAAGGAAGTTCATATTTTCCCATATTTGAGAAAAAGTGCTTTTTCAGATTGCCTCCTAAATTCTTTTGACTTGACCTGAGTTTGATAACTTCCTTGCAATTAGCATAAAATGTTCCTGGTTTACTTTGTATATTTCTTGATTTAGCCCCAGAAGGATATTTTTTTCCACGAAGACCTAGTTTAGCTTATTATTTAATAGTATTTCAATACCTCAATCTGTTTACTAGGAATGCTACATGCTATCTAGATTGGTAATTGCTTATAAGTTTCTCTGGAATAGAATGAAAAGATATAGACAAAAATTTATGATATATGTAATATAGAATAAAATACCTCATAATCTCATGATTATTTCAATTCAAATTTTAATTAGCCATTTTTATGCTTAACCACTTCTATACTATATATATGTATCTTCTTTCTTCAAACCAAGAATCATCATCCTCAAGGGCGTAGGAGACACCAATTTAGAATATCTCATAACCATTTATTTATACAATTTGGTAATCACAGTAGTCTCAGAATAGCACTATTGATAGTACCACTACCAACATAATTCCTTTTGTATGTATATTAGCCACCATACACTATTCCTTCTCCTTTATAGTCTCTTTTAAATGTAGTTCTACAAGTAATTATACATATATTTAATGCTCACCACATGTCTGTGTCAATGTCTGTTTAGTTTATTAGGCTGCCTAAAGCATTCTCTGCAGTAGATTACTCAGGAAGTTCTCATGAGCAAATATTCTCTTTGAGTTCTTATATGTGGATAACATTTTACCTATACCTTTTATACTTCAAAATCAGTATTCATAAACTTAAAATTCTTGGTTCGCTTTTTATTTCTTTTACCATTTTGAATATTTTATTCCATTTTCTTCTGGCAAAATGTACTGCAGTTGAAGAGTCGGATGATAATGTAACTTACTGAAGTTAAGAACTTTAAATGAAGAGAGGTCAACAAATAGTAAGAACTTTATTCTCTGTATAGGGCTGTTAATAAAGGAATGAGGCCTATTATTTTAAATGCCTGCAGTGAATTATGTGCTTTACATGTGAAATTCATACTTTTAAGGTGCTACACTACATCAATTTGATAAAAGAGGACCATAGGCTCAAATAAAAGTTTTCCTTAAAACTGCAGAAATGCAACTCGAAAACAGGTTTACTTAACACGAAAGCTAAGGTTAGTCTATCAGCCTATTTGGTGTCCTTTTGACAGGCTGACTTTATATTCTGCTTTGCCTGAGAGAGTCTCAACATATGCCTGTCATTCTGCAATAATTACTAACAAGCCCTCCCTCTCCTCTAAAATATTCCATTTTGAAAAGTAAATTATATATATAGACACTATTTCTTGACTATGTAATGATGAATTCAACTTTAAGCTCTTCAATAAACAAATGAGAGCACACATACTGAAACCATGAACTTCTGTATTTTTCATGCTTTCTCCTTATCTCATTGTGTTGCATTGCCATCCTTTTAGTATGTGCTGTATATGCATTGCTACTGAAACTTCTTATGCATCTAAGTCTTCCAGAAAATGAAAGCAAAGGAAAACAAAACATTTCTTTGCTAACTTTAGATGTGTAAGCCTTTCTTTTTTTTGTGGCCCATGTAATAGCCTTCTGACTTTTCTTTGTCAGAAGAAACTACTTCTTCTAGTACAGAAATCATGAGGTTTGCCTTGCTAAAATGGTGATAGGGTGGCAGGACTATTTTGCTGGGATACTAAATACTCATTTGTGACCTCCCTGTGGGCACAAAATTCTACTGAAATTCATGGTGAAACATGGTATGGGTTGAAGATCTGATGGCATGCACTCAATCAATTTAAGTTCCCAAGAAAAAGACAGTGGGTCCATAACAGTCTTCCAGGGAAGCCAGATACTGCATTAATGCACAGAACCAGGAGACAAGAAAAGAAACTGATACCAGTGTCCTCACCCTCTGGACACTTACAGTAATTTCAGAAACCTAGCCTATGCTGTGGTTTTGTGAAATTTCCATACCAAGTAACTGAGAAGAAAAGCCCTCAGGAGTTGTTTGTAGGACTGATAGCATCAGTTTGTTTGCCAGGTGAGATTCTGTAGCAAATCAAAACGGTTCCAAAGTAGACTCTGGATACTAAACTCTACTTTCCGAATGTGAGTGCTCTGCTGGGGATCTGTGGCGTGGATCAGGGGATGCCCACGGTGTTTACGATGAGCAGTGTGTGTTGCTGGTGATGTGTATTACTTTAGAATTTATTGAGGAAGTGCTTTATACTGTGTCTGTGTCTACTTATATTTAATGTTAGCATGATATACACTCACTAAAATAAATTTAAAATAGAAAGAAACATCTTAAAAAGTAAAACTGTCCCAAATCCATCTCCCCTTAGCAAGCTAACCAATTATATAGACATAACCACTCTTTTTTCTTTGTATTTTTCTGAAGTTGGAAATGGGGAGGCAGTCAGACAAACTCCTGCATGTGCCCCACCGGTATCCACCCAGTATGCCCACCAGGGGGCGATGCTCTGCCCATCTGGGGCATTGCTCTGTTGCAACCAGAGCCATTCTAGCACCTGAGGCAGAGGCCACAGAGCCATCCTCAGCACCCGGGCCAACTTTGCTCCAATGGAGCCTTGGCTGCGGGAGGGGAAGAGAGAGACAGAGAGGAAGGAGAGGGGGAGGGGTGGAGAAGCAGATGGGCGCTTCTCCTGTGTGCCCTGGCCGGGAATTGAACCCAGGACTATTGCACGCCAGGCCAACGCTCTACCACTGAGCCAACCGGCTAGGGCGTAACCACACTTTATTTATAATTTAAAATTAAATTCTTTTTAATTTTTATTTTTAATTTATTGTGTTGACATGGTTTCAAGTGTCCCACTCAATATAATACCCTCTGCACACCACATTGTGCCTCCATGTCCCATGCAAAATCTCTTTCCACCCCCATTATTCTCCTTTGCCCCCACTCCCCATCCTCTCACCCCCTTCCCCTCTGCCTATTGCTACTTTGTTGTCTGTACCTATGTGTCTTGTATATATGATTTTGGCTAGTCTCTTTGTGGATATAACAACTTTTAATATTTTTAAGTGTTATTCTTCCTAAATTTTTTCTAAGTATATTTAATATGTTCACATTTACTATTAACATAAAATATATTATTTTCAGCAAGTATTTTTTTTCAGTTGAAACTGCATCAAGTAAACTTTTCCAATGGAATACTACATGGCTGTGAAAAAGAAGGAAATTTTACCTTTTGCAATGGCATGGATGAACCTGGAGATTATTATGCTAAATGAAATAAGCCAGTTAGAGAAAAACAAATATCATATGATCTCACTTATATGTGGAATCTAATGAACAAGGTGAACTGAGGAATGGAATAGAGGCAGAGTCATGGTCACAGGGAGCAGAGGGACAGCTGTCAGAGGAAAGGGGAAGAGATCAGAGAAGGTGAAGGGATTAGTGAAGTCATATATATAATACATAGATACAGATAACAGGACAGTAAATCACAAAGGGAAGAAGGAGGGCATTAGAGTGAGGGGGCAAAAGGGAGGTAATGGGAGACAAGGGGTGGGGGTGAGGGAGTTATATTGAGTGGGACACTTTAATCTATGTTAACACAATAAATTAAAATTAATAAAAAATTTTAAAAAAAGAAAAAGAAAATTTTTTCATGTCACTAAGAACACACCTATTTTGGTATATATATATTTTTTAAGTGAGAGGAGGGGAGATAGTAAGGCATACTCCCACATGTGCCCCAACAGCAATTCACCCTGCAACCTCATCTTGGTCCAATGCTTGAATACTGAGCTATTTTTAGTGCCTGAAGCTGTCACTCTCTTGAACCAACCAAGCTATCCTCAGCACTGGAGGCCATCTTGAACCAATCAAGCTACTGACTGCAGGAGGTGAAGAGGGAAAAAAAGAAGAAGATGGAGGAGGAGAGAAACAGATGATTGTTTCTCCTCTGTGCCCTGACCAGGAATCAAACCTGGGATGTTTATATGTCAGGTCGCTCTATCTACTGAGCCACTGGCCAATGCCTACTTCGGTATTTTTCAACAGCTGCATATTACCCCATTGTTTGGACACACTGGGATGTATGTAAACAAAACCCTTTTCTTTGTGATTTAGGTAATTTTTAGCTTTTTAATCTTGTTTTGTTTTTTAGTTTGCATTTTACATTATGAATAAGATAAAGTACCTTTTCTTATATGTATTGTTTTTTGGAGAATGTCAAATAATGTAATTGTTTAGGCTTTGGAGTTAGACTGTGTGAATTGCAACTCCACTATATCATAGCAGTGTGAGCATGTGCTAGTAGCTTCTCTGTGCTTTACCTTTCTTCTGTGTAAAATGACATTGGCATTGGCATTATTTACCTCTTGCTGTTGTGAGGATTAAATAGGTTGACATATAAATCACTTATAATACTTTTAAGACATAATACCCATATTTTAAGTGAATGACATAATTATGTTTTTGGTCTTTTATTTCTATTATTTTTCTTTTTATTGACCTGTAAGAGCTTATTTAAAACTAAGAACATTAGCTCTCTGCATGCTTCTTCAAAATTTTAATTTCTTCAAGCAAAAATTATTTCTCTTTGGACATTAAATAACAATAACATTGAAATATTTTAGATTATTATTTATTTATTTATTTATTGAGCCACATCTTATTTATTTTCTAAAAATTGGATAGTATTGGAATTATAGAAGTTAAAAAAAATCAGCTGATTCTTGTTTTGTGAAGCTGTAGGGGGGGAGATAGTTTCATGTTGTTGATATTTTGATACAATGCAGTGAATACTGTAATAGAATTAACAGAAGTAACACAATATTTGGATGGTCCCAAAAAGAACCTCATCTGATATCAATGAAAGAGGGCGCAAATGGCACTCCAGTGAGACATTCAAGTGTCTTTTAGGGGTATAAAATTATTCTCTGATGATGATGTTAGAAAGACTATCATATTCGCCCTCTAAAACTTAAAAAAAAAAAAAAAAACGACACATTTTAGTGGGACTCATTTCAGGGTTATTTTTATGTTCAAATTCCCGTGTGCTCAAATTCTCTGAAGAACAAAAACCCTGAGATCATTACCTGATTAGACATTGAGAGAAAGTTAAAATTCCTTAAGAGAAATGAGGAGGGTATAGTAACTCTGAGAATTTGGAAGCCCCAAGATCTACACAACTTCTACTTGTCATCCTCTCAGGTGTAGAGCTGATGGGGTATCTGAATAAACATTTGAGTTTTCTAAACTTTTGGTATTAATTTATTGATAATTTTTTATAGGCTACTTTACCATATATTCTATTTTACCATGATTTACAATAGAACTTTGTTTTCTAAAAGGAAAAATAACATAGCCATATTTTGAGTGCAGTTTATTTAAATAATAAAAACAAATACTTGTACTATGTCAGCCAAACCAGTTAGAGTTCAGATAAATTCTCTTTCCTCAATCTTGAAAATTTTTTCTTAAGCTTATATTCTCTATAAGTAGGAAATACTTTGCATGAAATCAGATATATATTATATAGATATATATTTTTTACATCATCTGAGAACTATCTAACATAGTTCTTGGCTATGAGTCCTAAATACTCCTTATCTTATGCAGCAAAGTCATACTTGAATTCTGAGGAATTATTTTTATCTTAACAAGCACATGGCCTTGGTTACAAGCCACCTATGTTCCCAGAGGCTATACATAGCAAAGCCCTATCTTCTTTAGCATCCAGAGATCCACTGTTTTGCTTTAGCCTAAGATTCAGCTTCTGCCTGTAATTTCCCTTATTAAGCTGTTTAATTCTGGAGCTGTCAGCCTCTTTCATCAGTCTCTTGGCCCAGTTCTTCTTTGGAGGTTGGTTCTGGTACACTTGGGGAAATTTTCCCAACAAAAAATATGTAGCAAATACTATACAAATGCAGAACTTAAAAAATGAATTTATTCTTAGACTTGTTTTGGCTATTCAGGGTTTTTGTGGTTTTATAAAGATTTTATAATTTCTTTGTTTTAGTTCTATGAAAAATGTCATTGGGATTTGATAGGGATTTCATTAAATCTGGAGATTGACTGAGGTAATATGGACACTTTAACAATGTTATTTCTTCTCGCCTAACCAGGCGGTGGCGCAGTGGATAGAGCGTCAGACTGGGATGTAGAGGACCCAGATTCGAGACTCCGAGGTCACCAGCTTGAGCGCAGGCTCATCTGGTTTGAGCAAAAGATCACCAGCTTGGACCCAAGATCACTGGTTCGAGCAAGGGGTTACTCGGTCTGCTGAAGGCCCGCGGTCAAGGCACATATGTGAAAGCAATTAATGAACAACTAAAGTGTCACAAGGAAAGACTGACAATTGATGCTTCTCATCTCTCTCTGTTCCTGTCTGTCCCTGTCTATCCCTCTCTCTGACTCTTTCTGTCCCTGAAAAAAACAAAAACAAAAAAACAATGTTATTTCTTCTCATCTATTGACACAAAATATCTTTCCATTTCTTTGTGTCTTCTTCAATTCCTTTCTTTTGTTTCCTTTTTATTGAATTTCTTGGGGTGACATTAGTTATCAAAATTATACAGGTTTCAGGTGCACAATTTCACAGCACGTCATCTGTACACTGTGTGTTCTTCATGCCAAGTCATGTCTCCATCGATTAACATTTACCTCTCCCCACCAGGCCCTTCTTTACCTCTCCACAACCACCCTCGCCCTGGCAGTTACCACATTGTTGTGCATTGTAATGAGGGTTTTTTCTGTTTTTTTTTTCTTTTTTGTTTAATTTTTCCACCAACCTCACTTAATCCTCTCACCCCCGACAGCTGTCAGACTGTTCTCAACGAATATGTCTCTATTTTGCTTGTTAGTTCATTTTGTTCATTAGATTCTAGATATGAGTGAAATCATAAGGTATGTGTCTTCTCTGATTCTCTGACTGACTTATTTCACTTAGCATAATGTTCTGTAGGTCCATCCATGTTGTTGCAAAGTGTAAGATTTCACTTATTTTTACTGCTGAGTAGTATTCCATTGTGTAAATATACCACTGCTCCTTTTATCCACTCATCTACTGATAGGCTCTTGGGCTGCTTCCAAGCCTTGGCTATTGTAAGTAAAGCTGCAATGAACATAGGGGTGCATATATTTTTTTCAGTTAGTGGTCTGGGTTTCTTCAGGATAAATTCCTAGAAGTGGAATCACTGGGTCATAAGGCAGTTCTATTCTTTTTTTTTTTTTTTTTGTATTTTTCTGAAGCTGGAAACAGGGAGAGACAGACTCCCCCATGCGCCCGACCGGGATCCACCCAGCACGCCCACCAGGGGGTGACGCTCTGCCCCTCCGGGCCGTCGCTTCGTTGAGACCAGAGCCACTCCAGCGCCTGGGGCAGAGGCCAAGGAGCCATCCCCAGCGCCCGGGCCATCTTTGATCCAATGGAGCCTCGACTGTGGGAGGGGAAGAGAGAGACAGAGAGGAAGGAGAGGGGGAGGGGTGGAGAAGCAGATGGGCGCTTCTCCTGTGTGCCCTGGCCCGGAATCGAACCTGGGACTTCTGCACGCCAGGCCGACGCTCTGCCACTGAGCCAACCGGCCAGGGCCGGCAGTTCTATTCTTAATTGTTTGAGATAACTCCACAGTGGCTGCACCAATCTGCATTTTCACCATTCAATTTTTTGCAACAATGTCTTATAGTTTTCAGTGTACAGGTTATTCTCCATTGTTAAGTTTATTTCCAAGTATTTTATTTTTTGTTGTTGTTGAGATTTTAAATGGCATTGTTTTCCTTATTGCATTGTTTCCAAAATGCAACAGACTTTTGTATATTGATTTTGTGTCCAGTAACTTTACTGTATTCATTTATTATTTTTAATAGCTGTCAACATAAAACAACTTCCAAAGCTAAAAGATTTTTTATGAGTTTATTTGAGCCAAACTGTCTATACTTGCTTGGAAGCAGAGTCTCAACAGATTGAGAAAGTGCTCCAGAAAAATGGTGGCTTCACTGCTTACTTTATACATCAGAGTCAAAGGGGAGGATGTAAGGGGTTTGTAAAGTGGACCAGTGATAGGTTAGGGGGGCAGGAGAAGGCAAAGGGAGGAAATCTCTGGCTTGGGTAGAAAGTAAAAGTTTATATGCAAAACTTCTTTTACATAGGCAGGAACAAGAGAGTTCACAGCTAATGGTTCACATAACAATAACAATAAGGGGGTCTGTTGGCTCCTGCTCTGGTGGGATGTCTGTCCTTATGACAAAAAAAAAAAAAGTGACCCGCACATCTCAAAGGTATGTTATCAGGTACGTTATTGTAAATGAAAAGATAACAGACAGGCTTGAGTAAGAGTAATCATTGATCTTTGTTGAGAGAGAACATCTCCCTAGGACATGACTACCCACCATAGACTGCTTTTAGCTAGAAAGGTTAAATTTAGACTATCCTGAGTGTTTACTTTAGGTCTCTGAGTGTGCAAAGCCATTGTGTAGGGCTCATTTGAGCTTGTCAGGTTTAGTTCATGGAACCTTATTTATTTATTTATTTATTTATTTTTATAGTGTTTAGAGCAGTGGTAGTCAACCTGGTCTCTACCACCCACTAGTGGGCATTCCAGCTTTCATGGTGGGCGGTAGCAGAGCAACCAAAATATAAATTAAAAAATAGATTTAACTATACTAAGTTGTTTTATAAAGATTTATTCTGCCAAACTTAGCGAAAATCCAACATAAAGTATTTGGTAAGTAATTATTATTATATGCTTTAACTTGCTATAACTCTGCTTTATAAATTTTATAAAGTGAAGTTACTTTCCTACTTTATAAATCACCATTACTGTGGAACCGGTGGGCAGTTAGAAAATTTTACTACTAACTGAGTAGGTAGGAAAAGGTAGGCGGTAGGTAGGAAAAGGTTGACTACCACTGGGTTAGAGTTTTCTATATATAAAATCATGCCATCCATACAGTGACAGTTTTGTTTTTTCTTTTTAATTTGGATGTTTTTTGTTATTTTTTCTGGTGTCATTGCTCTGGCTAAGACTTTCAATACTATGCTGAATAAAAGTGACAATGTGGACATCTTCTTCTTGTTCCTAAATTTAAAGGAAAAGCTTTCCATTTTTCACCATTGACTGATGTTAGCTGAGGGTACATTTGGCATTTATTATGTTGAAATATTTTCCTCTTGTACCTATTTTATTGAGATATTTTTTTTTATCATAAATAGATGTTGTATCTTACCAATTTTTTTACTGTATCTACTGAGATGACTGATTATATAATTTTGATTTTTTATTTTGTTAATGTGGTATATTATGTTGATTGATTTGGGGATTTTCTTTTTTGTGAGAGAGAGAAAGATAGAGAGAGAGAGAGAGAAACAGAGACAGACAGAAAAGAAGAGAGATTAGTTGCGGCACTTCAGTTGTCCATTGATTACTTTCTCATACATATCTTGACCAGGGAGCTCCAGTCAAGCCAATGACCTTGGGCTCAAGCCAGTAACCTTTGGGCGAAAGCCAGTGACCATGCGATCATGTTTATGTTTCTATGCTCAAGCTGATAAACCTGCACTCAAGCTGGTGAGCCCATGCTCAAGTAGTGACCTTGGGCTTGACCAGGTGGTAGCACAGTGGATAGAGAATCAGACTGAGACCCAGAGGACCCAGACTTGAAACCTCGAGGTCGCTGGCTTGAGCATGGGCTCATCCAGCTTGAGCATGGGGTCTCTGACTTGAGTGTGGGATCATAGACATGACCCTATGGTGGCTGGCTTGAGCCCAAAGGTCACTGGCTTGAAGCCCAAGGTTACTGGCTTGAGCCCAAGATCACTGGCTTGAGGAAGGAGTCACTCACTCAGCTGTAGCTCCCCAGTCAAGGCATATATGAGAAAGCAGTCAATGAACAACTAAGGAGATGAAGGAGTCACAAAAAAGAATTGATGCTTCTCATCTCTCTTTCTGTCTATCTGTCCCTATCTGTCCCTCTCTCTGTCTCTCTCTGTCGCAAAAAATAGTAGTGACTTTAGGGTTTCAAACCTGGGCCCCCAGGGTGATGCTCTATCCACTGGGCTACCACCTGGTTAGATTCATTTGGAGATTTTCTTTTTTGACAGAGACAGAGAGTCAGAGAGAGGGACAGATAGGGACAGGCAGGAAGGAAGAGAGATGAGGAGCATCAATTCTTCACTGCGGCACCTTAGTTGTTTATTGATTGCTTTCTCATATGTGCCTTGACTAGGGGGCTATAGTAGAGTGAGTGATCCCTTGCTCAGACCAGTGACCTTTGGCTCAAGCTAGTGACCATGGTGTCATATCTATGATCCGCACTCAAGTCAGTGACTCCATACCCAAGCTGATAAGCCTGAACTCAAGTTGGGCAAGCCTACGCTCAAGACAGTGACCTTGGCGTTTCAAACTTGGGTCCTCTTTGTCCCAATCCAGTGCTCTATCCACTGATCTATTGCCTGATTAGGCTGATTAGAGATTTTAATCCACACTTCCATCCTGGAATGAATCCCACTTGTTTGACATTTATAATCCCACTTACTTAGCTCAAACTTTATTATAAACTCTAGCAGCCAAAACAGTGTGATATTGGTAGAAAAACCAATGCCTAGACCAATGGAAAAGAATTGGGAACCCAGAATAAATGCACACATATATGGCAACTAATATATAACAAAGGAGTCAAGAATATATGATAGAGAGAGGAAAATTTCTTCGTTTAATGGGGTCAGGGAAACAAGATAGCTATATGCAAAATAATAAAAGTAGACCATCTTAAACCATATACTAAAATGAACTCAAATTGAATTAAAGACCTGAATGTAAGAACTAAAACAAAATATATATTGAAGAAAATATAGGTCCTAAGTTTTTTGACATTGGTCTTAGTGGTGTTTTTGGAAATGTGACTCCAAAGGCAAAGGAAACAAAATGAAAAATAAATGGGTCTACATCAAACTGAAAAGCTTCTGCACAGCAAAGGATTCCATCAACAAAACAAAAAGGCAACTAACTGAACAGAAGAGGATATCTGCAAGTGATAATTTTGATAAAGGGTTAATATACAAATTATGGAAATAATTCATCCAACTCAACAACAAAAGAAAAACAGTCCTATTAAAAATGGGCAGATGATCTGAACATTTTTCCAAAGAAGATATACAGATCACAGATAGGCATATAAAAAAAGATTTTGAACATCACTAATTATTAATAATATGCATCAAAAACACAGTGAGATATCACCACATACAAGTCACCGTACAACAACTGCTATAAAAAACATAAAGAGGGCCCTGGCCGGTTGGCTCAGTGGTAGAGAGTTGGCCTGGCGTGCAGAAGTCCTGGATTCGATTCCTGACCAGGGCACACAGGAGAAGCGCCCATCTGCTTCTCCACCCCTCCCCCTCTCCTTCCTCTCTGTCTCTCTCTTTCCCTCCCGCAGCCAAGGCTCCATTGGAGCAAAGATGGCCCGGGCACTGGGGATGGCTCCTTGGCCTCTGCCCCAGGCGCTAGAGTGGTTCTGGTCGCAACAGAGCGACACCCTGGAGGGGCAGAGCATCGCCCCCTGGTGGGCAGAGCATCGCCCCTGGTGGGCATGCCGGGTGGATCCCGGTCGGGCGCATGCGGGAGTCTGTCTGACTGTCTCTCCCCGTTTCCAGCTTCGGAAAGATACAAAAGGAAAAAAAAAACACATAAAGAAATAACTAGTGTTTGAGAGGATGTGGAGTATAGAAATCCCTTGCACACTGTTGGTAGGATTATAAATTGTATAATTGCAGTACCATACAATCCAGCAATTCCTATTATCCAAATAAATACCCATATTTAAAAAGATATATGTACCCTGAATCATTGTATCAATAGTATTATTTACAATAATAAAGACATTTGGCGAACCTAGATGTGTTAAGTGAAATATGTCAGACAGAAAAAGACAAATGCCATGTGATTTCACTTATAAGTGTAATCTAAAAAAACACATAAAGAAATAAACAAAATAGAAACTGATTCATAGATACATAGAATGGGAAGTAGAGTGAGGGCCTGAATGTAAAAAGTGAAGGGATAAGAAGTACGATTGGTATTTTACAAATTGTCATGGGGATGTGAAGTACAGAATAAGGAACATAGTCAGTAATACTGTAATAATTATGTATGCCCTGGCTGGACAGCTCAGTTGCTTAGAGCATTGTCCCGAAGCACAGAGGTTGCCAGTTTGATACCCAATCAGGACACATACAGGAACAATTCATTGTCGCTGTCTCTCTGTCGCCCTTTTCCTATCTCAGTGAAATCAATAAATAAAAGTTTAAAACAAAACTATGTATGGTTATCAGGTGGGTACTAGATTTAATCAGGGGATCACTTCTTAAATTATATTAATGTATAACCAGTATATATATAAAACAAAAATAAAATAATACTAAATGTCAACTGTAATTGAAATAAAAAGTAATGAAGATATAGAAACAGCCTAAGCATCCATCAATAAATGAGTGAATAAATAAATGGGTATATTTACACACACATATTTACAGATACAAACCGGTAGAATACTACTCAGTCATAAAATGATAAAATATTGCATTTGTGATCACATAGATGGATCTTGATAGTACTGTGCTAAAAGAAGTAAGTCACATGGAACAGACAAAAACCATATGATTTTATTCATATGTGGAATAAAAAACTAAAGTAACAGAAAAACTAACAAAACAAAACTAACTTATATACAATCAACAGAAGGGAAGTGGGCTGAGGGGAGGATAAATTGTGTAAAGGAGGTCAAATATATGGTCAGGAAAGAAAACCAGACTTTGGTAGTGCACACACAATAGAATATACAGATACTGAATCATAATGTTGTATACCTAAAATATATATAATGTTATTAACCAATCTTACCTCAATAAATTTTAAAAAGTTTAATGAATTTATGTATACATATGTATATATACACACACATACCAATTTCTACTTTTTTTGGACTATTCATTTGCTGTTGTTGAGAATATTGTCTTTTTTTAGTCATGTAATAAATTAACTTGCAGGCTGCTAAACTGGATAGGGACCTATGTAAAATTATTTCACATTATGAAATATCAGGAAATATAATTTATTTGTATGTCATCAAACATATGTCCTTATTAATGTTTTCAATTAGTAAAATAATTCTCCTTTCTCACTGCTATATTCTTTCAAAATAGGTTGTTTTAGAATGTGCTTTATGCATGACCTGTGGTGGCGCAGTGGATAAAGAATTGACCTGGAATGCTGATGTCGCTGGTTCCAAACCCTGGGCTTGCCTGGTCAAGGCACATATTGGAGTTGATGCTTCCTGCTCCTCCTCCTTCTCTCCTTTTCTTGCTCTGTCTGTCTGTCTGTCTGTCTGTCTGTCTCTCTCTCTCTGTCTCCACCTCTCCTCTCTAAAATGAATAAATATATAAAGAAAAGTTAAAATAAAATAATTAAAATTTGTTATAAATTTGCCACAGAAAACAGTAAGCTTATGCTGATATTCCAATGTACAGTTTCAGTATTCTTGATTTTACTAGGTTTTGTTAATTTCATTTATGCAGAGGTAGATTAAGGTCAGTTGAGGCCCCAGGTGCAGAAGAAAATATTGAACCTCTTGTCATTAGAAAACATGTAAAGTTGGGGTTTTGCAGGGCCCTTCAGAAATCGAGGCCCAGGGCACATACCTGTGCCCACTGTTAAATCTGCCTCTGCATTTGTGTACACAGCATGCCTATTGGTATCTTAATATTCAATACTTTTTAAATTCCTTTTGTAGGGCCATACTTCCTCCATATCAGGATTTTCAATCCTCAAGATTTCTACTCTAGCTTTGAGTTTTGTTGTGTTTAGTTTTTGTCTGATCAATTCCACTGTACTGGTTACTTTTGAAAGGTTTTTGTTTTCTGTTTGACACTCAAGGTAGAAGGACCAGAGACACACAGCTTCTCCATGTTGCCTGCTCTGTTCTCTGATGAAGTGATATTAATAAATGTTAAGATAAGTTAGCAAACAACATAATTGTAGAAATATTGACACACATGTTATGGGCTGTGAAATTGTCTCCCTGATTTGTAAGAATTTTACAAGAAAACCGTGGTGGTTTTCTTGTTCTTATACAATTAAACATCGGTCCTCCAATATATAAAGATGCCAATTCCATATTAATTATATAATATAAAACCATATATCTTTTAGATAAAATCAAGAAAAGACTTTTTTATTCTTATAAATAGACAAGGATGGATAAATTGTGGTGTATTTATACAAAGAAATATTTAATAGCAATGGAAATGAATGAATTACTGCTATATGAAGCACATGGTAAGTCTTATAGACAAATCATTGAGCAAAACAAGCCAGCTATAAAGTCTATATATTTTATTTCAGTATACCTATTAACAAGTTCAAAAATATGCAAAAGTTATCTACGATGATAGAAGTCAGAATAGTAGTTGCCTTTAGGTGCAGAAGACTTGGAAGGATATGAAGGTGGATTTGGGGTGTTGGTAATATTCTAGTTCTTGATTGGAAGGCTGTTACATGGAGCTATCCACTTCACAAAATTCCCCTAACCACTGTAGACTCGTTTTGTGCATTTTTCTTTATGTGTGTTAACAACAACAACAGAAATCACTTGTAGTTTCTTCTTTCACTTTCGGCTTATTCTTCTTGAGTGTGGAATTATATTTGTCTGCAAAAGAAATTAAAAAGACTGTTAAATACAATGCCTTTTATCTTCAGCATCCATGTAAAAATATGCCTGTTGTATGACATTGAGCTCTAAGCAACCCATTCCAGACCTGAGGATTTATGTATTTTTGTAACATAAAACAACACAATGACCATTCCCTAAGACAAATTTACAATTCATCTCTTAAAATTCATACTTTTAAAGATATATTAAGCCTTCCACTTGTAATTCTGAGTCTCACTTAAATTTCTTTTGAGTGATGTGATACTGTCCTGCCGGACAAGCAATAAGTTTTGCTTTCCTTTTTTATTCTCCCAACTGTAGTGGGCATAGTATTTTGATTGGATAACACATGTTTAGGATATAAACACTTCTTTTTGTTGTTAGTGTGGATCAGATATCTTCCTCAAAGCATTTTTTGTCACTTGAACAATGTCTACAGAATTTATTTTGCTTTTATTTTATTTCATAAGCCCAAAATTGGCATATTCATTGGATGAGCTTGTTTTCATTCAGGCACAGTTTGGAGTAGGTAAACAAATTATCAAAAGGTTTTAGTGTAGAAAAATATCTAATAGTATCTGTTTACAAACCTAGAATCTCTTCGATATTGTTACATTGCTACTATTAGTGGATGTGGTACAATTAATATGTATTAGTTTCACCTGCACAAGTCTTACCACTTATACCACTATGAAATTGTTATACAATGTTAAATATTTCTCTAAATATTGACACCTTTTTTTTATTGTAGGGCCACTGAGAAACACATATACACACACAAATATAGTTACATACACACCCTAATAAAGTGTAAGAATCATAGCATTACTGCCTGACTGGTAGTGCAGTGGTTAGAGTGTCAGACTGGGATACAGAGGACTCAGGCTCAAACCCGAGGTCACCAGCTTGAGCGCGGGTTCATATGGTTTGAGCAAAACAGTTCACCAGCTTGAACCCAAGGTCTCTGGATTGAGCAAGGGGTTACTTGGTCTGCTATAGCTCCATGGTCAAGGCACAAATGAGAAAGCAATCAATGAACAACTAAAGTGCCACAACGAAAAACTGATGATTGATGTTTTTCATCTCTCTCCATTTCTGTTTGTCTGTTCCTATCTGTCCTTTTCTCTGTTAAAAAAAAAAAAAAAAGAAGAGCTGAAACTTCAATCACAATCACTTGAATCAGTTAAGAAATATAAATTCTTTTAAATACCTTGTTATAATTGCTACATCATATAATTAAAACAACTCATTATTCTATTGAATGCCACTTAATTTTACTACTGTTAAACAATTGCACATGTAGTAAAAATTTTCCTAGGTTAAAGAATTGCATAGTAATTTAATATCATAATATTTCACAAAAAAATCTAAGTCTAAATAAATATGTTACTAGATGTATAGGCATTTAGTTTAGAGAATCTATGTTTCATGCCTTTAAAAAAAAAGATTACACATTGGAATTATTTATTTCATAAGATATATTTTGGCCAAAATAATATAATTATAAATTTGAACTTAATATTTACACATAAATTTTCTAACAGACACTCATGGAGATGCTTAATCAAATTTTTTAATTCCTAATTTCTTTTACACCAAATAAAGCCAATTAGCTATGAACAACTGAGCTTCTTGAGGACATGCTTTTTGCTTTGTTTTGCAGTTATTCGAAATCAGTGAGTCATACCAGAAAACAAATCATTTCTATATTGTATAGAAAATGCTTATGTGAATTATGGACACATTTCAAGAAAAAAAAAGATAAACATATTTAATGTGGTCAATTTCTAGAAAACATATTAGTCATTTTCTCTATTAATGGAAGTAAAAATTCCCATTCAATGGAGTTATATAAATCTTTCTTTCAATGTTGAGTGACAATTGGTTCTTTCTAGTATACAAGCTGAGTAATTTACAAGAAATTATATTTGAAAACATTTAAAAAATTTTACTAAATTCATTGTGGGTGTCATTGGTTAATAAAATTATACTGGTTTCAAGTGCACAACTTTACACTACATCATCTGTACACGGCATTGTGTGTTCACCACCCCAAGTCAAGTCTCCCTCCGTCACCATCTGTCTTCCCTCTACCTTCCTCCACCTCCCAGTACCTCCTTTCCCTCCTGCAATTCCCACACTGTTGTCTGTGTCCATAAGTGTTTTCTTTTTTTTCTTTCCTTAATCAGAACTGTGGAAAAAGTTTAATGCTCTTTTTATTTTAATTTTTATTTATTGATTTTAGAGAGAGAGGAAGAGAGAAACATTGCCTTGTTTTTCCACTTATTCATTAGTTGTTTCTTATTTGTGCCCTTACTGGGGATCAAATCCACAACCTTGGCATATGGGGAAGATGCTCTAAGCAACTATGATACCTGACCAGGGTCTTAATAGCCTTGTAAACTGTGAAGCATTATAATATAAATTTACAGTCTTGTTTTCAATGTTATTGAAAAGCAGTTTCAATTAGAAATCAAATAAATTAATGGATTAAAAATAAAAATTAGGCCCTGTCTGATTGGCTCAGTGGTGGAGTATCAGCCTGGTATGTGGAAATTCTGGGTTCAATTCCCAGTCAGGGCACACAGGAGAAGCGACTATGTGCTTCTCCACCCCACCCCTTCTCTCTTTCTCTGTCTCTCTCCCTCTCTTCCCCTCCTGCAGCCATGGCTTAAGTGGTTCAAGTAGATTGGCCCTGAGCCCTGAGGATGGCTCTATGGCCTTACCTCAGGTACTAAAAATAGCTTGATTGCCAAGCAATGGAGCAGTAGTCCAGATAGGCATAGCATCATTCTGGTAGAGTGCTTGCCAGGTGGATCCAGTCAGGGTGCATGTGGAAGTCTGTCTGTTGGCCTCCTCACCTCTCACTTAATAAAAATAAATAAAAATTAAAAATAAAATAAAAATTAAACTAATTTTACTAATTTTATATTGTTAATATAGTTAAATGGGATGTTTATTGCTTAGATAGCTTGTAACATTTTTAATTATTCTTCTTGAAATAAATTATGTATAAATTTAAAAACTATACTTAGGGTAATGACATGAAAATGTAAACACATCTATATTATATATATTATATTTTATATATTTTTTAGATTTTATCAGCAAATTTGTGTTCTTATATGTGATTGTTCTGGTTATAATAGCATAATTATTCTGCTTGAATAGATAGAAACTAAAAACAGCATTTGTTTTCTTATTGAAATCTATCAAAAAAAAGTCAACTCTTCTAAAAGTAAGACTTTTTCTTGCTCCTAATTGTGTAGCTGAATAAATTTTCATGTTAGATTGCAGATAGATGAAGAATAATTTAAGTAATAAGTATATATTTCTAAAATATTCACATCATGAATACAAGAATTTGAGCATTTCAGACCACACAATTCTATTCTGCTCTCTAAAAACATGCTTTTATTTCATGAAAGTATTTATGGTTTACCTTATATTTTCTTTTTCTCATTAACCTTCCTCTGCCTTTACAATCTGTGGTTAACAGGAGTGGGGCAAACTTTCCCCTAATAAGAAAAGTTACCTGAATTTCATGCTCATAACCATTGACTACATATTAACTGCCACAGGAGCTAGAATCCTGCTGCTTAAAAGTCTTATCATTCTAGCTGCCACTCTGGAGAGAAAAAGTCTTGCCAGATGCTCAATTTGTTTGAAAATCTTACCAGTTCTTACAAATTCTTATGCAGTGAGAAGATTTTAAGTTACCAGAAGCTTTTCTTATAATAGAAATAATTGTTTTGACCAATTAAGTTATATGGAAAAAACAAATTATATTATGAATAGCTTATAGAATAGAATAGATATTTTATGACAGCTCTCTTTCCAGTTCTTTTTATGTATTGCCAAAGACTTTTAAAAAGAAGTATAAAATATAAAGAATTAAAGTTTCTATGTTATGTCTATAAACATGTGAATGTGATTTTTTAATATCTTGGTGTAGTTCAGGCTAAATGTATATATTGATTTAATCAATAGACAAAGAATAACTTTTCATGCTTTTAAGAATAGCATGAGATGATAAACTCCAAGACAATATGGATAATGTAATTTGGCATCATCAGTACCTTGTAAGTAGAGACTAAAGTATAATATTTTGATGAAGAGTTACTTTTAATGTTGACCGCATAAGTTTGCGAATCAGTATTGTCCTGTTGAAACTGACTCTTCACCTTTATTACATAATTATTTTCAAAATCAAAGAAAGTATATAATTTTTTGGGTTAAAAATATTTTTAAGCCAGTTTCTAAATAGATCGTATCATATTGATTTTGACAATTTTCTATCTTTTTAAATTATCATTATTATTGTATTATGAACTAACACTAATTCAATTGGTTTATAATATTTAACTGAGACTTATTTTATAATAAGCTCCCTATATATCTTAATTTTCAGCAAGTGGAAGCATATTTTGTGCTCATGGTTAGGAAGAATAACATCCTTAAAATGTCTATATTACCAAAAGCAATTTATAAATTCAATGCAATACCAATTAAAATACCAATGACTACTTCAAAGATATATTTAGAACACATATTCCAAAAATTTATATGGAACCAAAAGAGAACACAAATATTCTCAGCAATCTTGAAAAGGAAGAATAAAGTGGGAGGTATCACACTTCTGGATATCAAGTTATACTATAAGGCCACTGTACTCAAAACAGCTTGGTACTGGCATAAGAACAGGCATATAGACCAATGGAACAGAACAGAGAACCCAGAAATAAATCCACACTTTTATGGACAACTGATATTTGACAAAGGAGGTAAGAGCATACATTGGAGTAAAGACAGCCTCTTCAACAAATGGTGTTGGGAAAATTGGGTAGCTACCTGCAAAAAAATTAAACTAGACCACCAACTTACACCATTCACAAAACTAAACTCAAAATGGATAAAAGACTTAAATTTAAGCCATAAAACCATAAGCATCTTAGAAGAAAACATAGGCAGTAAGCTCTCCGACATCTCTCGCAGCAATATATTTGCCGATTTATCTCCACGAGCAAGTGAAATAAAAGACAGAATAAACAAATGGGACTATATCAAACTAAAAAGATTTTGCACAGCTAAAGACAATAAGAACAGAATAAAAAGACAAACTACACAATGGGAGAACATATTTGACAATATGTCTGATAAGGGGTTAATAAACAAAATTTATAAAGAACTTGTAAAACTCAATACCAGGAAGACAAACAATCCAATCAAAAAATGGGAGAAAGAAATGAATAGACAATTCTCCAAAGAGAACATACAGATGGCCAATAGGCATATGAAAAATGCTCAATATCACTAGTCATTAGAGAAATGCAAATTAAAACCACAATGAGATATCATCTCACACCAGTCAGAATGGTGCTCATCAACAAAACAACACAGAATAAGTGCTGGCGAGGATGTGGAGAAAAGGGAACCCTCCTGCACTGCTGGTGGGAATACAGACTGGTGCAGCCACTGTAGAAGACAGTATGGAGATTCCTCAAAAAATTAAAAATTAAATTGCCTTTTGACCCAGCTATCCCACTTTTAGGAATATACCCCAAGAACACCATAGCACTGTTTCAAAAGGAGAAATGCACCCCCATGTTTATGGCAGCATTGTTCACATTAGTGAAGATCTGGAAACAGCCCAAGTGTCCATCAGTGGACGAGTGGATTAAAAAGCTTTGGTACATATACACTATGGAATACTACTCAGCCATAAGAAAGGATGACATCGGATCATTTACAACATGAATGGACCTTGATAACATTATACTGAGTGAAACAGGTAAATAAAAAAAAACTAAAAACTATATGATTTCACACATAGGTGGGACATACAAATGAGACACAGAGACATGAACAAGAGTGTGGTGGTTGCGGGGTGGGGGGGAGGAGAAGGAGTAGGTTGGGAGAGGGGAGGGGCACAAAGAAAACCAGTTAGAAAGTGACCGAAGACAATTTGACTTTGGGTGATGAGAATGCAGCATAATCAATGTCAAAATAACCTGGAGATGTTCCCTCTGAACATATGTACCCTGATTTATCTATGTCACCCCATTAAAATTAATAAAAAAATAAAATAAAGTAATGAAGTTACCAAATATTTAAAAAGAACTAACACCAATGTTTCTCAAACTCTCCAAAAAACTGAAGATAAGAAATATTCTTTAACTCCACCATTTAGGCCAACATTACCCAGTTACTAAAGCTAGACAAAAATATAAAATAAACAAAATAAGATTCTAACCACATAAGTCCTTGTCTACACATAAGATCCTTAAACTGTGTCATCTGCTAACCACAGTAAGTACCCAGGCCATTCTCCTTTTTTTGATCTCTTAAGACATTTTGGAACTGTTTGAGAGGTTGGCCCTGCTCTCTTCAGACATCTCAATTATGTAAACAATAAACTTTTCATAACCCCATGGTAAAAAAAAAATAATTGAATTAAGTAAATGGAGCTTCCACAATAGCTTACATATTAATAAATTTATTTATTTATTTATTTATTTATTTTTTATTTATTTATTTTTAGCAAGAGACAGACAGACAGGGACAGGCAGTCAAAAAGGGAGAGAGATGAGACACATCAAGTCTTTGTTGTGGCACCTTCATTATTCATTGATTGCTTTCTCATATGTGCCTTGACTGGGGTTGCGGGATGAGGTGGAGCTCCAGCTAAGCCAGTGATCCATTGCTCAAACCAGCAACCTTGGGCTTCAACCAGTGACCAAAGGGTCATATCTAAGATCCCACACTCAAGCCATTGACCTTATGCTCAAGCTAGTGAACCCGTGCTCAAGTGTATGACATCGGGTATTCAAATCCAGGTCCTCTGTATTCTAGGCTGATGTTCTATCCACTGCACCACCACCTGGTCAGGCCATTAATGAATTTAAAAATGACTATTTAAACTTAAATTTGTTAACATTTATTAAAATTTAAGGTTTGATTTATTGGTCCTGCTAGTCACATTTAAAGTAGTCAAAAGTTTAATAGTCAACAGGTTACTGGCTACCAACCTCGACAGCAGTTATAGACCATTTCCATCAATGCAAAATGTTCTGTTGGACAGTACTGGTAGAACCAAACCAATCATGCAGAATAGGTCACAGCTAAAATGATAGTCTGACTAGACCAATTGCCTTTGTTGATTATATATAGTACAATCAGAAAATAGAATTAAATTCATTTAAATGCTAATAATTGTCTAACACTGATAAGTTTTTAAATGATGATGATGATAATGATAATAGTAAAAATAAAAGGAGCTTGACTTGGGGTAGTAAACACACTATACAGTGTACAGAGGATATATTGTAGATTTGCATTTCTGAAACCTATATAATTTTATTAACCAATATCACCCAAAAATTTATTTAGAAAATAAAGACATTAATCCTATTAGATTAAAATAATAATAATATGATCACTCTTTATGTTTATAAATTTTTAAAGGTTTTTGTTACATGACTGACTTATTTTGTTCACACACTTAATATATTTGTAATACTTTTTTTCATAGTGCTATAATATACTATTATTCTAGTGTCAATGGACAGTTGAGTCAAAGAAGTACTCTAAATATAATAATAAATTAGGTTGAAAGCAAATGTATGTAAAATATATACTGGAAACAGTAAGCATAAGAATGCTAGAGTAACTATACTAATGTCAGACAAAATAGACATCATGAGAAAAACCATTGCCAGAGATAATGACAGAAATTACATAATAACAAAAAGGGACAGGGGAAAGATATGTTACTTAAAGTTTTTGTGTATCTAATTACAGACAGAGTTTCAAACACAGGAAGCAAATATTTATAAAATTAATGAATAAATAGATAATATCACAATCATAATTTTACATGCTAATACCAATTTCAGAACAATAGCTATAACAACCAGCCAAAGAACCAGAAAAGAACTGAAATATTTGAAGGACACTATTAACCATTCCATATAAACAAATACATAATTGGAACAATATACCCAACAAGTGTATACTATACATTATTTTCATGTGTACACAAATATTTTGACAAAATAAAACATATGCTGCCAAAATAAAAGTCTCAATAAATTACTAACTGGGGAAAAATTTTTTTTTCATTTTCTGTTGCATGAGGTTTTAGAACTGTTTCTGTATATCTCTGCATCGCTGATTCCAAATCTAAAATCTGTTTTTGGATGCATGATCTAGTTTTTATGCAATTTTAATTTATTTTTGTTACAGTTAATGGCATGCATTGGTTTTTAAATTGAAGTTAAAGGGCAATGACTCTTGGATTGAACATAACCACAAGGCAATTAATGTTTTACAAATATCATTTTTACATAATTGTAGCTGTTTTTAAATGTAAAAAATTATTATCTGATAAAAACACCCTCTTATTTTGTTTTAAGATTGAATCATGGCTTCTTCTAGTAGGCATAAATGTAAGAATAGTCCTGACACCCTCTGTTATATATGTGCTTGTTACACACTTCAATGTCAAAGGCACAATATTTCATCATTTGTGACATATGCATATATTGCCTATTTTCAAGTTCCCCTTGGCGATCAAGACAAGAATTGGGCTCCTCTTATTGTGTGTCATAATGGTGAGGAAATGCTTCATGACTGGACAAAAGGAAAATGCAAAGGAATGCCTTTAGGTATTCCCATGGTTTGGCGTGAACCTAAGGACCACAGCAATGACTGTTATTTCTGTCTGATTCATACAAAAGGCAGAAAAAAATGGCATATGATCACATATCCTAATATTCCTTCAGCAATACGACCTATCTCACACTTTGAAACACTCCTGGTTTGAGTGTTCAATGGTTTTATGTCCTCTAAGAATGAAGAAAGTGAACATGGTGATCAAGTGTATTTTGATAAGATGCATGAGGAAATGGTTGTAGAATCTGAGGGTCTTCTTCTGATGTCAAGCTGTCATTAACCCCTCAGCAGTTTAGCCAATTTGAATTAAATGACTTAGTAAGAGATTTGGGCCTATCAAAGAAAGCAGCTGAGTTATTAACCTCCAGCCTTCAAGAAAAGAATGTACTTCACTGGTCAGCTAAAGTATCCCATTTCAGAAAGCGTGAACAAATTTTTGTGGATTTTATTTTCGAAGACAAACACTTTGTTTACTGTCATGATATCAGTAGTCTTCTCAGCCAGCTAGGTGTTACCACTAACAGTCCAACAGAATGGTGGCTATTTCTTGACAGCTCTAAACAAAGTCTGAAATGTGTTCTCCTATACAACGGTAATGTTTATGCAGCAGTTCCAATTGGTTATTCAGCTCATCTGTGAGAAGATTAAAATGACATAAAAATTGTTCTTGACTTTCTGAAATCTGAGGAGCATAACTGGATCATTTGTGTGGATCTGAAAATGGTAAATTTCCTGCTAGGACAACAGAGAGGTTTCACGAATTATCCTTGCTTTCTGTGTTTGTGGGACAGCCACATTTGGGAGAACCACTGAACACAGAAGAAGTGGCCAAAACATGAAGCTCTGGAAATAATGATGCAAAATTTTGTGAATGAACCTGTAGTTAATCGAGACAGGATGATTTTTCTCCCACTTCATATCAAATTTGGCTTAATGAAGCAGTTTGTTCAGACTTTGAATAGAGAAAGTAAATGTTTATAACATATTATTTCTGCTTTTCCTGCCTTGTCTTTTGATAAGATAAAAGCAAATGTATTTGATGGACCTCAGATTCACACCCTCATACATGACGAAGAATTTGGCAGGAAAGATGAATAAGGAGGAGAAAGCAGCATGGCAGTCTTTTGTGGCAGTTACAAAGAACTTCCTTGACAACAAAAAAGTAGAAAACTATCAACTTCTGGTTCAAAGGATGCTGTTGGCTTTCCACAACATTAGATGTAACATGAGCATTAAGATTCACTTCCGGAACAGTCACCTTGATAAGTTTCCTGAAAATCTTGGAGCTGTTAGTGATGAGCAGAATATTGTTGGAGCATCAAACAAGATTGTCTTCAACAAGTACACAAACACAAGAGCTACAAATGCAATTTTTTGCCTGAATAGAATTTAAATAAATTTTGCACAAATTTTATGATTAAAATGTTTTAATATGTTCTATTTTGAAATAGTAGACCAATTCTGATGCAATCATATCTTTAGTGTATTAGTGTATTTACTGCATTATATAAATTATTATATTTTCACAAAGATGGTGCCCAAGAAGACATTCTACTTCATTATGTTAAACTAAATGTTGAAAATTTTACAATAAGATGAAAACCTAAAATCTTGAAGTGCAAAAAAACTGTAGTTTACAGAGAAAAACTAATGTCAGATTTGAGATCAGCACATTCAAATTAGATTAGAGCAAATGTGTTTGTAGGTGCAACAAAAATTTTCTTTTCCAGTGTTATGAAACTTTAGATTATTTAAATTATAGAGTATATTTTATAATCATAAAAATTGGAAATTAATAACAATAAGATTTCTCGATAAATTTATCCTAAAATAAATAATTAAAACATCCTGTAAAATAATTCATTGTTCAAAGATAAAATCTAAAGGAGAAATTTTAAAAATAACAATAAAAGAATTTAAAAATAACATTTCAAACTTTGTGGGATACAGTTAAAGCAATGTTTAAAATAAAATTTATAGCTTTAAATGCTTAAATTAGAAAAAAAGAAATATCTGAAGTCAATGCCTTAAGATGCTATTTTAAGTAGTTAGGAAAGAGCATGATATTAAGGATTATTATATAAATTAATGAAAGAGAAAATATATTAATTTTGGAAAAACTTAGCAAACCCATAGTTTGGTTCATTGAAAATATACACATAAAAATTAAAAAAAACCTGATCTAGACTCATCAAGCTAAAAGAGAAGGTACCTTTTGCCAGTATCAAAATGAAAAAGGGATTATCACTAAAAAAAGTCAAAAGATAATAAAGTAATAGTAACAACTTTATTTCTTGAAAGTTGACAACATAGATGAAATGAAAAGAATCCTTGAACTACATACAGCTTACCAAATTGACACTTGGTGATAAAATGTTCAAATGCCCTTATAATTAATAAATAAGTTGAATCTGTTATTAAATACCATCCTACAAATACACTTTAGGTCCAAACATTTATAAATG
Source organism: Saccopteryx bilineata (assembly GCF_036850765.1). Taxonomy (NCBI): domain Eukaryota; kingdom Metazoa; phylum Chordata; class Mammalia; order Chiroptera; family Emballonuridae; genus Saccopteryx; species Saccopteryx bilineata. The sequence goes on along the minus strand of NC_089491.1, from coordinate 182,112,143 downwards.
TTACAAAACTGAAAAGAAATAAATAACTACATTCTTACATTGTTTCAGAAAATAGTTAAGGGAACATTTTTCAACTCATTTTATTAAATTAACATGCCATTAATACTAACTTGAGAGACAAAAAAATATAGACTAATATCTCTTTTGAACATTAGACAAAAAATCCTTAACAATATATTAGCAATCATAAATCAGCAATACATGGAAATAATAAATCTTGAAGAGGTAGGGTTTATCATAGTAATTCAACATTCAAAAATTGATCAAGAGAACTCAGAATATCAAAAAATTTTGGAAATAAACCCATATGATTATGGTGAAGCTGTAGAAAAATTATTTGAAAAAATTTATCACCTCTTGAGATGTAAATTCACAGAAAACAACAAATAAGAGAACTTTCTCAACTTGATAAATGAAATCAACAAAATCATAATGCTAGCACACTGTATGGGTGTATATTTAAAAGTTTTTCCCTTATAATTAGAAAAATGACAAGGAGGCACAGTCTCACCACATTTATTTAGCATTGAATTGGATCCTTAGTCTGTGGGAAAAGGCAAGTAAAAGAAATAAAATACACTAAGATCGTAAAGAGAGAAATAAACAGTGTTTGTAGGAAGCATGATTGTTTCAATAGAAAATCCTTGAGGATAAAACAAAGAAAATATTATAACTAATAAGATTGGATAAATATGTAAAGAACATTAATTGTAGATTCTAAATGGAAAGTGTATGGGTGTTCAATTGTAAAGTCCTCTAAATTTATCTGTATGTTTAAATTTTTTATACTAATATGATAAAGAATGGTACACTGAAGACTATGCATTTTAGTGTGTGTAAATTCTACTTCAGAAGGGGGAAGTATTGCAACAACATAGGGAACTCTAGATAAACATGCATGTTTTAGTATTTAGGGATAAGTGTTCTGATATTTATAACTTACTTTAAAATTAAAAAAACGTTAAATTTAAAAAATGGTTTGATAGATCAATAAAAGGATGGATAGCTGGATAGATATATGTTAAGCATGTGTTGTAAAATTTTAATTGAAGAATCCAGGTTGAGGGTATATAAACAGTTGTATGTTACTTTCCATGTTTCTTTATATTGAAGGTTTTTATGATACATTGGAAGACAATAAAGGGATTGTTTTTGTTAGCTGATTTACAGACTTGTTGAAACCTTTTGTCAATGAAATGTTTGGCAAAATCAAGATATATAATTATTTAAAAGCATAGGGTTTCTTTTGGTCATGCAGCAAAAGAGACCATCTGCTTCTCTTCTCCTCCTTCTCCCCCTTTTCTCACTCTTCCCCTCCTTCCAGCCAGTGGCTTGATTGGTTCAAGCATCAGCCCTGGGCCCTGAAGATAGCTCTGTTAGTCTGAGCATGCCAGCCTCAGGCACTAAAAATAGCCCCATTGATTAAACATTGGTCCCAGACAGGGGTTGGTGGGTGGATCTTGTTGGGTTGCATGTGGACGTCTATCTCACTATCTCTCCTACTATCACTTAAAAAAATCAGAGAGTCTTTGCATTACATAATTTTTTAAAAATAAATAAAATATTTCAGTATTATAGCTATTGCCTGCTTTGGGCTGTTATGGTAAGTTTTATCAGGGAATACTTTACATAACTGAATTCTTATAAAAAAGCCAACAAATTCTGAACTTCTATATCTTGGATATTCTATTTCCATTCAGAAAATAGTTTCATTTTCTTCCTGTTGTGATTGTTCTATTTATTTTTCTTTCATTCCTTTGACAAAAGAAAATCAAGAATCAATAACAACTATTAGTTAAGCATATTTTATATGTAAAATCATAATAATTAGAAAATACTGTTCCTTGTTTGATATTTGTTTTCTTTGGAGTTTCTCGTAACATGCAACAAAGAAATGAGCAAAAAAAAAAAAAACTCCAAGAAAAATTTCAGACTCACAGTAATAAAAATCATCGTCAAATTTAAAATTTGAAACTACAGGGATTCTAAGATGGCAGAGGAGTAGGAAGATGCACAGAACTCCACCTCCCATGACCAATCCGGATTACAAATCAATTATAAACAGTCATTGTGAAAAACCAACTTTGGACTAACAGAACAGGACTCGAAAACCAAGGAGCACAGAAGAATCCACTGATCCTGGTAGGGAGTGTAGGGGCACATTGTGGGATCCCAGGAGTGAGGGGAGGCTGAGGTTGATGGTCTATAAAGGCTACCATTGCAAGGAGAGAAACCTGAGAGGTGGGGGTCCTCAGTCCTAGGACTAGAGCTCCAGCCTAGAAGCCCAGGGACTGGAGGAGACAGCCTGACAGCACTGAGTGGGGAGAAGATCAAGAGTTCTGTCTGTGAGAAGTGGCTGGCAAAAGAAAGTGCAGCCTTAAAGGGCCAGCACTGAAAATAATGCTCACAGCCACTTGCCTGGGGTTCTAGGGGTGAGGGAGCTGAGAGGACTGGTCTTGCATGAGGAAAGTGAGGTGATTGAGACACAAAGACAAAAACAGTGATGGGGAGAAGAGAGCCTGAGCTGACCTGAGTCATTCCCAGTGCTGAGGCGGCCATAGCTGGAAGACGGATTGCTCCCTCCACCCTGCACAAGCCAAGTGTGAAACCAACTGACCCACCTCCAAGAAGTTCTCCAGCTCCCAATCAGCATGAAAGGTTTCTCAGAAAGGAGGAAGTAAAGGGGTAGGGCAGTGACTGAGGTTTCCAGGGATACCCAAGCTACACCTCCCCCTTTATACTGAGAATGCACCCTGACCCTGGAGAGGCACTGGACAGACCACACCTTCAGAATCTCTCAGGGGTTACACCCACCACATTCCTGGATACAGTTTCAACTAAAAAAAACACAAGATACACCCACTTCCCCTCTCCTAAAGACAGAAACCCCCTGATGAGATCAGCAGACTCATCTGATGAGATGCTTCCTGCTGGACTCAGCAAACAAACAGCAGAAATATTAAGACTTTTAAGTGGCTCTACTAAATACATAAAATTAAAATCTAAGCAACAAGCAGAGGCTGAGGAATAAAGTCCTGGAGGAGAAGTCACATTTCATAAACCAACCTCAGACCCACAACTCTAACAAGCTTACAAACCACACACAGAAAGAATGAGAAGACAGAGGAACATAAACCATATGAATCAATAAGAAAAATCCCCAGAAAAAGAACTGAATGAGATGGAAGTAATCAAATTACCAGATCCAGTGTTTAAAATGATTGTTAGGATGCTTAAGTATCCCAGAACTACAATGGATGGACTTAATGAGCACCTAAATAAAGAAATTGCAAGCATTAAAAAGGACAATGAAATCATAAAAAAGAATCAATCAGAAATGATAATTACAATATAAAAAATGAAGACTACACTAGAGGAAATCAACAGCAGGCTGAATGAAGCAGAGGATCGAATCAGTGAATTAGAGAATGAGATAAATAAAAATACAGAAACAGAGCAGCAAAAAGAAAAGAGGCTCAAAAATTCAGAATAAACTCTAAGAGAGCTCTGTGACAATATGAAGAGAAATAACATCTGCGTCATAGGGGTTCCTGAAGGAGATGAGAAAGAACAAGAGATAAAGAAATTGTCTGAAGAAATCATAGCTGAAAACTTCCCTAAATTGATGAAGGAAAAAGTCACACAAGTTCAAGAAGCACGGAGAGTCCTGGTAAAGAGAAACCCAATGAGGCCATCACCAAGACACATTATTAAAATACCAAAGTTAAGAGATAAAGAAAAAACACTAAAAGCAGCAAGAGAAAAGAACTCAATTACCTGTAGAGGAGCTCCCATAGGAATGACATCTGACTTTTCAGCAAAAACACTTGAGGCCAGAAGGGAATGGCAAGAAATATTTAAAATAATACAAAACAAGAACCTACAACCAAAACTACTTTATCCAGCAAGAGTATCATTAAAATTGAAAAAGAAATAAAAAGCTTCCCAGACAAAAAAAACAACAAAAAACCCATAAAACTCAAGGAATTCATTACAACCAAACTAATACTGCAGAAAATGTTAAGGGGCTTGCTATAGAAAGAACAAAGAAAAAAAGAAATCGAGAAAAAGAGGATTATACATCTAAAGAATAAAATGGCAATAAATAACTACATATCAATAATAACCTTAAATGTAAATGGATTAAATGCTCCAATCAAAATGCATAGGGTAGCTGCATGGATAAGAAAACAGGACATGTACATATGATGCCTACAAGAGACCCACCTCATAACAAAAGATACACATAGACTGAGAGTAAAGGGATGGAAAAAAAATATTTCATGCAAAAGGAAAGAAAAAAAAAGCTGGGGTAGCAATACTAATATCTGACAAAATAAACTTTAAAACAAAGGCTATAGTAAGACATAAAGAAGATCACTAAAAAAATGATAAAATGAGCATTACACCCGGAAGATATAACCATTATAAATATTTATGTGCCTAAGATAGGAGCTCTTAAATATATAAAAAAGATGGTGATGGACAAAAAGGGTGAAATCAACAGCAATACTATAATATTCGAAGATTTTAATGCCCCACTAACATCAATGGATAGAACCTCCAGACAGAAAATTAACAAAGGAACAGCAGACTTAAAGGACACACTAGATTGGATTTAATAGATATCTATAGAACATTTCACCCCAAAGCAACAGAATATACATTTTTTTTCAAGTGCTCACGGTATATTCTCTAGGATAGATCACATGTTAGGACACAAAACAAGTCTTAAAAATTTTAAGAAGATTGAAATCATATCAAGCACCTTCTCTGACCACAACAGCATGAAACTAAAAATCAACTACAATAGAAAAACTGAAAAACACTCAAATACTTACAGACTAAATAGCATACTATTAAATAATAAATGGGTTAACAATAAGATCAAAGAAGAAATAAAAAAATTTCTTGAAACAAATGAAAATGAATATACAACAACTCAAAATTTATGGGACACAGCAAAAGCAGCCCTGAGAGGGAATTTCATAGTGCCAAAGGCATACCTGAAGAAGCAAGAAAAAGATAAAATAAATAATTCAACCCTGCATCTAAAAGAACTAGAAAAAGAACAGCAAGTAAAGCCTAGAGGAAGTAGAAGGAAGGAAATAATAAAGATCAGAGCAGAAGTAAATGACATAGAAGTAAAAAAATAATAGAGAAGATCAAAGAAACCAAGAGCTGGTTCTTTAAAAAGGTAAACAAAATTGATGAACCTTTAACCAGACTCACCAAATAAAAAAGTGAGAGGGCTCAAATAAATAAAATTACAAATGAGGGAGAAGTAATAACTGACACAGCAGAAATTCAAAGGATTGCAAGAAAATAGTATGCAGAACTGTATGCCCCAAAATGGGACAACTGCAATGAAATGGATAAATTCCTTGAAAAATATAATTTTTCAAAAATCAATATAAAAGAATCAGAAAACCTAAACAGACTGATTATACCAAAAGAGATTGAAACAGTTATCAAAAAACTCCCAACGACATAATAGTGAAACTAAGAGACATTGATAAGAGTGTGGTGGTTATGGGGGGGAGGGGGGAATGGGAGAGGGAAAGGGGGTGGGGAGGGGCACAAAGAAAACAAGATAGAAGGTGACAGAGGACAATCTGACTTTGGGTGGTGGGTATGCAACATAATTGAACGACAAGATAACCCGGACTTGTTATCTTTGAATATATGTATCCTGATTTAATGATGTCACCCCATTAAAAAAATAAAATTATTAAAAAAAAAAAAACTCCCAACAAACAAAAGTCCTGGGCCTGATGGCTTCACAGGCAAATTTTTACCAAATATTCAAAGAAGAACTAACTCCTATCCTTCTTGAGCTATTTCAAAAAATTCAAGAGGAGGGAAAACTTCAAATTCCTTTTATGAAGTGAATATAATCCTCATTCCAAAACCAGGTAAAGACATGACACAGAAAGAAAACTATAGGCCAATATCCCTGATGAACTTAGATGCTAAAATTACAACAAAATAGTAGCAAATTGAATCTAGCAATACATGAAAAAAATCATACATCATGATCAAGTGAAATTTATTCTAGGAAGGCAAGACTGGTACAATATTTGCAAATCAATGAACATGATTCATCACATAAACAAAAAGGATAAAAAACACATGATAATATCAATAGATGCAGAAAAAGCATTTGATAAAATCCGGCATCTATTTATGATAAAAACTCTAAGCAAAGTGGGAATACAGGGAACATACCTCAACATGATAAAGGCCATCTATGACAAACCCACAGCCAACATCATACTCAATGGGCAAAAACTAAAAGCAATCTCCTTAAGAACAAGAACAAGGCAGGGGTGCCCCCTTTCACTACTCTTATTCAACATAGTTCTGGAAGTCCTGGCTACAGAAATCAGACAAGAAGAAGAAATAAAAGGTATCCAAATTGGAAAAGAAGAAGTAAAACTTTCATTGTTTGCTGATGATTTGATACTGTACATAGAAAACCCTAAAGTTTCTGTCAAAAACTACTGGAACTGATAAATGAATTCAGCAAGGTGGTAGAATGTAAAATTAATATTCAGAAATCAGTGGCATTTATATACACCAACAATGAACTGTCTGAAAGAGAAATTAAGAAAACAATTCCTTTCACTATTGCAACAACAACAACAACAAAAATAAAGTACCTAGGTATAAATTTAACCAAGGAAGTTAAAGACCTGTACCCAAAAAAATATAAAACATTGACAAAAGAAATCAAGGAAGATGCAAACAAGTGGAAGGATATACCATGTTTCATGGATAGAAAAAATGAACATTGTTAAAATGTCTATACTACCCAAAGCAACCTATAAATTATGCAATTTCTATTAAAGTATCAATGTCATACTTCAAAGATATAGAACAAATATTCCAAAAATTTATATGGAACCAAAAAAGAACACGAATAGCCTCAGCAATCCTGAAAAAGAAGAATAAAGTGGGAGGTATCACACTTCCTGATATGAAGTTATACTACAAGGCCATTGTACTCAAAACAGCCTGGAACTGGCATAAGAACAGGTATACAGATCAATGGAACAGAATAGAAAACCCAGAAATAAACTCACATCTTTATGGTCAACTGATATTTGACAAAGGAGGTAAGAGCATACAGTGGAGTAAAGACAGTCTCTTTAACAAATGATTCTGGAAAAATTGGACAAATACATGCAAAAAAAAATGAAACTAGACCACCAACTTACACCATTCACAAAAATAAACCGAAATGGATAAAAGACTTGAATGTAAATTGTGAAAGCATGATCCTCTTGGAAGAAAATATAGGCAGTAAGCTCTCTGACATCTCTTGCAGCAATATATTTGCTGATTTAACTCCACAGGCAAGTAAAATAAAGGACAGAATGAACAAACAGAACTATATCAAACTAAAAAGCTTTTTCACAGCAAAAGACAACATGAACAAAATAAAAAGACAATGCAGACAATGGGAGAACTTATTTGTCAACACGTCTGATAAGGAGTTAACCAAAATCTACAAAGAATTTGTAAAATTCAACACCAAAGAAAGTAAGCAATCCAATCAAAAATTGGGCAAAAGAACTGAATAGACACTTCTCTAAGGAGGACATACAGATGGCCAGTGGGCATATGAAAAAATGTTCAACATCACTAATCATTAGAAAAATGCAAATTAAAACACAATAAGATACCACCTCACACCTTATCAGACTGGTGCTCATTAACAAAACAACACATAACAAGTGCTGGAAAGGGTGCGAAGAAAAGGTAACCCTCCTGCTCTGCTAGTGATAATGCAGACTGGTGCAGCCACTGTGGAAAACAATTTGGAGATTCTTAAAAATATTAAAAATAGAACTACCTTTTGACCAGCTATCCCACTTCCAGAAATATATTCTAAGAATAACAAATCACCAATTGAAAAGAAGAAATGCACCCCCATGTTTATTGCAGCATTGATGACAATAGTGAAGATCTGGAAACAGCCCAAGTGTCCATCAGTGGATGAGTGGATTATAAAGCTATGGTACATATCCACAATGGAATACTATGCAGCCATGAAAAAAGAAGGAAATCTTACCCTTTGAGGCTACATGGATGGACCTGGAGTCTATTATGCTAAGCAAAATAAGCCAGACAGAGAAAGAAAAATATTTGACTTCACTCATATGAGGAATCCAATGAATAATGAGAACTAAGGAATAGAAGAGATGCAGAGAAAGGATCAAAGAGTCCAGAGGGAAAGCGGTCAGAGGGAAAGGGGATGAAAGGAGGGGATCAAAGAAAGAAAAGACATTAGTGAAAGTATATAAACATAACTTAGAGAGATATAGGGAAGGATAGTAAATTATGGAGGAAAAGGGGGAAGGCTGTATAGGGGGAGGGGGCAAAAGGGGATATCAAGAAGAACAAGTAGGGAGGAAGGGAGATATATTTGGGGGTACACTTGTAACTATGTAAATACAACAAATTAAAATCAATAAATAATAAAATAAAATTTGGAACTACATTATATATAATATTTTACAAAAATTTATCTCTGCACTTACAGAATCTCTTATTGTTAAAGATCTCACTTTTAAAAATTATATTTGTTTTCCTAGTCTTCCTTACTTCAAGGTATTAGGTTTATGCAAATTAGTAGCCCTCACATTTTCTCAATATACTAAAATTACTGCTTATATCAATTTGCCTATTTTTCTAAGCTTCCTATTTTTTTGCCTGATATTTTTGCTCCTTGATCATCAATACCGACCTTTTTTTTTTACTTTTTTTTTCTGCCGTTCCCCCTATTGCAAAACAAATTTAAAGCCTTTCTGTTTTCAGCTAGATGCATTTCCTTTCCCTAACCTAAAAAATTGAAATCTCACTTTACCAACAGAAACATTGTTATGGCTCTCTTGTTCTTTCCTCATTTATTTTTTCTTAAGTGATAAGAGGGGAGATAGACAGACTCCTGCATGTGCCCCAACCAGGATTTACCTGCCAACCCTTGTCTGGGGCCGATGCTCGAATAAATCAAGCTATCCTTAGCACTTGGGACTGACACTTGAACCAATCAAAGCACTGGCTGGGAGAGGAAAAGAGAGAGAGAAGGGTGAGGGGGAAGACAAGCAGATGGTCACTTCTCATGTGTGCCCTGGCCGGGGATCAAACTGGGGACAACTGCACATGGGGCAGATGCTTTATCAACTGAGCTGATCAGATAGGGCCCTTCTCTTATTTTGAAACAATAAAGAAACCTGTTTTGTTTCTTTCTAATCCTTTTCTATTTAATTTCCACAATTTATCTTCTACTCACAAATTTGTATAAGTGAAGCAACACATCTTAACACCAAAAGTACAAACAATCCGATTAAAGAATGGGCAGAATAACTGACTAGACATTTCTCCAAAGATGGCATACAGATGGCTAACAGAGATAGGATGCTCAATATCACTACTCATCAGGGAAATGAAAATTAAAACCATAATGAAATATCAACTCACACCTGTCAGATGGTTATTGCCAAGAAATCAACAAATAACAAGTGCTGGTGAGGATATGGAGAAAACAAATGGTGAAGGAAGAAGATCTGAATTTGTGTGGTAGGCATACAATGGAATCTACAGATGATATATCATAGGGCTGTTCACTTGAAACCTATATAAACAAATAAAACAGAAACAAATATGTAATTACAGAGAACAAATTGATGCTTGCCAGATGGAGGGAGGTTGGAGAAATGAATAAAAAAAGGGATAGGATTAAGAAGGAGAACTTAGCATTTATAAAAATGGTTATGGAAATGTAAAGTACAGCATAGGAAATAAAATCAATAATATTGTAATAACTATGTATGATGTCAGATAAGTACTAGACTTATAGGCGTGATCACTTCACAAGTTATATAAACATCTAATCACTATGCTGTACATCTGAAACATAATATTGTATGTCAACTGTAATTCAAAAATTTTTAAACTTAAAAAAAATTTAAAAAGCATGTATATATACTAAATATAAGTATAACGCAAGCACACATACACATATATGTGGTCATATTTCATTTATCTCTTTTTAATAGTTATCCTTTTATTTCTGTTCATCTTCCTCAAATCCGATTTGCGAATGCTCTCAGATGAGAATATAAATAATAAACTGCCCTCCTACTTATATCTTATTTGCTAATGCTTTCCTTTGGCTAAAGTAAACAGAATCTTGAAATGTTGAGTTGGAGGGCCATTTAAATATTGTTATTCTGCCTGTTTATCTTATGAAGCAAGAAATGGTGCACAGCGCAGCTAGGCAAATTGCTCAACACTCTGGAATTTAAGTTTCTTAATCAGTGTATCTAAAATCCTAATTTTTGGAAGCATTTGGACTCAATATATCTCATGTAAATTATTATAACTAGAACCAGAGGTAGGAAAGGGCATCTGGTAAAGCTGAAAGACCTCTTGCTTCTATTCAGTGGGTGACTGTAGACAATAGTTTCATTTCCTTTATTTCTAAAATAGGAATAACCTACCTCACTAAAGGTAATGATCATTAAATAGTATAGTGAATACAAAAATTTTTTACGTGTATACTGTTCATTATTCAGTCATTAATGGCACTAGTAGGAAACAAATAATTTCTCAATAATTACAATTAAAATGTGTCACCTTTATACTCAAATCTGAAAAATATTTTAATTAATTTGAGTATACTTGAAATGAGCAAGATGATTAGCTTTTTGCTATCAGTCCAAAAGCACATATAATCAAGGGCTAAAAATTAAGTTGAGTTTTGGGAAAAACAAATTTAGCTATGTTTGTGTTATTATTGCTTGTTTAATGATTAGATTACAATAACACTCTGTGAAATGTACACCCATTTCTAGTGACATGTAATTACAATTCTAAGAACAAACATGCCATGTATATCTATACGAAGGTAATGCTAGACCAGGATTACGAAGTCACGTGTCTGGAGGCAATAGCTATTACCTATGGAAAAGAGTTTTGCAGAGATAAGACAAAGCCTGGAAATCATTGAAATTTGAAAATGCCCCTGTACAGTTATAAGAGTGAATTTGAAAGGGTAGGTACAGGCTGATAAGCTGAAAAAGGGGATAGAAGCAAATGTTGATCTCAAGCTTTGCCTCAAGTAACATCTTCTCTGAAAATTAAGGGTAAGTAAAGCACAGGTTAGATAGAACATGATAGAACAGACTGATATACATATTGGCAGATACCTGGCCCCAAAGCTAGGTTTGGGAGGCTGCTGCTTACCCTGAAAAGGATTAAGGTAACTGCTGGAAGGAGTGGAAGCTTCCTTCTTTCTGTTTTGCTTGTGATGAAATAAAAACTTTAAAATAAAAACATTTTTTATTGTGGTAAAATTAAAAACTTCCTGCAAACCATGTAGAAATTCTGGTAATCATGTTAAAACTTAGCAGAAGGGAACCACAGGGATTTTCCAGTCTCAGTAAATCCAGGCACTGGTAACACAAACATAAAGAGAACAAAACAGCAGAAAATTACAGCCAGGGCAGCAGTTCCCAAGGGCTTCTGTTTGCGCAAAGACATTTGCTCACACGTCATCACTCAAATTCCACAAAGCTCTTTCCACAGGTTGGAGGCTTGACCCTTATAGCAACATGATTCCTGTGTTTGAGGTAGGTATGCAAGTAAGGGGGAGTCTCCTGGCAATTAGATACACAATAATGTACTGCTTTGCATTAATTTGCATCCTGCAAATAGAGCAGAAGACTGGGTCTAGTTTCCTGGAGGTAGAAACTCCCACCTATTAAATATGTACTCTTGGCACAGGCCAAAATATTTAGCTTCATTAGAATTGTAGTAGAATGATATTTTAAAATCATAAGAATGGATTTTTATTTTGTCTTTCTTTTAGTGTGTAACACTCCACTGAGTCAGTCAATGGTCTTTTTTGAGAGATACCATTTAACTGCCACAGGGTATGTAAGAAATTATAGGAACAAAGAAAAACAAAAATATTTAAATTATAGCAGATGAAATAATCCAGAAGGCCCACAACTTTATACAATGAGTGATGAATCTGAGGGAATGGCAAAATGTGTAAAGGATAGATTTCTTGCCCCAAGAAAGATAACTCAACCATCTAAAAGAAGGAAAACAAATGGGAAAAAAGGAGCAATAGAGCTCCATTTTGCCAGATTCACTGCAGTGATATGGTGATAGACACTCCTGTCTTCTAGGTGTATCTTAGTATAGTGGAAGAGTCTATATCTAGCTTACTGGAGTGGAGCTGAAGGAAATCGTGATACCATGGAGAAGCCTTGCATTCAGCAAAATCTCTGAACAGTTGAGTACTGAGGTTAATGCTCTGAGTTCAAGAGAATGATCCTAAAGAATGCCTCACTGTTCAGGTAAGAGGGATAACTGTTAAATATCTAGGAAACCTCTTTCCAGTATGAAAGAGTGTATGAGAGGACTGCGACACCTCAGAATGTAAGACCTGTCACTTAGAGAATATATCAAGATTTAGGCTATGTTAGCATATGCTACTAAGCATGAACACTTGTTCTAATGTCATAGAGGTCAAACACAAACCATTAGGAGGAACATCATCAGACAGCAGAATAAAAGACACACCCCATCCCAGTTTGCACACTCTGCTCAGCAGATGCCCAGATGTATATAAGGCCCCTTGGAACTCAAATATACTCTAAGGGAAGAGGCAGCTCATTGCATTTGCTAACATTAAAAATTTGGAATTGATTTATCTTAAATATGATTAAAATGTTGAATAACTGCTCCTTTTACTGAGTTAATCTAAATGAATATGTTAATTTTTCTGACTATAATGGGCCATTGAAATATACTTTCTATTGAGTTATGGATAAAGAGATAACATTTATTATATATCTGACTTTTTTGACTGAAGTGCCTGGGCATTATATGAGGAGCAACTGAAGCAATGATTTGTTGGAATATAAAATGGTACAATTTTGGAAAAACAGTTTGGCAGTTTCTTAAAATGTTAAACATGCAGATACCTTATGACACAGTCATCCCACTCGTACATATTTACTTAAGGTAAATGAAAACATGAATCCACACAAAGACTTTTAAACCAGTATTTATTTTCATTCATAATAGCCAAAATTAGAAACATCTAAATATACATAAACAGGTGAATGAATAAACATATTGTGGTACTTTCACACAAAAACTAGTACTCAGTAATTAAAAATAAACTATTGATAAATTCAACTATATAGCCAAATCTTAAAATAATTAGACTAAGTGAAAGAAGCGAGAAAAATATGTACATGCCATATGATTCCTTTTATTAAAATTCTAAACATTGCAAAGTATTCATAAGTGACAGAAAACAGAATGGCAGTTGCCTCAGGATGGAAACACTTTATGAGGACTGTGAAAATGGTATAAAGTGAATGGATTTGAGATATTACTTTCTAATTTTATCTTATATTTTTTATCTTATTTTTATTCTTTAGAATATACCATCTAAAATAATTTGGTCTTTACTTTCTGAGATGCAGATACTTGTATGAGTATATTGTACTGGTTGTTAAATGTCAACTAAATATAATTTTTCTGGTTGGGAATTGTTATAAAAATTATCTTACTGTCTTCTGAATTATTTATTTTCCTATCTTTGACATCTTTCTTTATTATTAATGTTTCATGATCTCAACATCAAAACTGATTTAGCCTTATTCTAGAATACTATTATGTTTATGAGTGTCTTTTTTTAGTTATGCTATTTTTATAATAATGTACACTGACATTTATTCAATAAATTTTGCCCCATGAAATAATGAATCATGAAATTCTACTATTCAAAACTTATTACTATATTTGACTATATTATTCATATGTATATACATATTCATATATATATATGTATGCATATATATATACTTTCCATTATACAAAAGTTATCAGCAGGGTTTTCTCTTTTCTAGACTGTAAAACTTTTTTTTTTAATTAAAGTATAGTTGACATACAATATTATATTAGTTTCAGGTATATAAAAGAATGATTTGATATTTATATATCTTGCAAATTGATCACTGCAGAAAGTACAGTATCCATCTGTTAACACACAAAGTTACTGGGATATTGACTGTATTCCCTCTGCTGTATTTTACATCCCCTGTGACTTAGTTATAAGTTTGTACCTCTTTAGTCTTTTTTACCATTTTGCCTATCCCCTAGTCTCTTGGCAACTATAGGTTTTTCTGTATCTATTAGTATAGTAATTTGTTTGTTCATTTGCTAAGTGTTTTAGATTCTACGTGTAAGTGAAATGATACAGTATTTATCCTTCTCTGACTAATTATATTATGCTTAGCATAATGTCCTCTAGACCTGTCCATGTTGTCACACATGGCAAGATTTCATTCTTTTCCGTGGCTGACTAATATTCCAGTGTGCGTATATGTGTGTGTTGGGGAGGGGTACACACACACACATATCTACTTCTCCTTTATCCATTCATCTACTAATGAACACGTAGGTTGCTTCCATATCACACTTATTGTAAATAATGCTGCAGTGAACATAGGGATGCATATATCTTTTTGAATTAATGTTTCCTTTTCTATAGATACACTCCCAGAAGTGGAATTGCTGGGTCCTTCTTTGTCTTTTGTTATAACCTCTGTTGTAAAGTCTACTTTGTCATATATAAGTATTGTTATCCCATTTTTATTTTCAATATTTATTTTCCTGAAATATCTTTTTCCATCCCTTTACTTTTAGTCTCTGTGTGTCTTTCTACCTGAAGTGAATCTCGTATAAGCAGCACATGTAGGTACTTAATTTTTTATCCATTTAGCTACACTATGTCTTCTAAATGGAGCACTTAGTCCAATTACATTTAAATTAATTTTTGATAGGTATGTATATAATGCACTTTTTATTGTTTTCATTCTAGATTTATAAATGGTTGGTCTACTACTTTTACTATATGTTTGCCTTTATTAGTGAGGGTTCTTAAAAAATATTTTTTTCTTACTACTAGTTTTGGTCTTTTGCACTAGAAGAATTTCCTGTAACAGTTCTTGTAATGTTGGCTTAGTGGTAATGAATTCTTTAGCGTTTGGTTGTATGGTGAACTCTTGATTTCTCCTTCAAGTCTGAATGATAACCTTGCCAGGTAGAGTATCCTTGCTTGTAAGTTTCCTTTATTATCATATTGAATACATCATGCTACTCCCTCTGGCCTGCAAAGTTTCTATTAAAAAGTTAACTGATAGTCATATGGGTATTCCCTGGTATGAAACCAGTTTTTTTCTCTGCTGCTTTTAAGATTCTCTCTTTAAATTTTAACAATTTAATTACAATGTGTCATGTTGTGGGTCTTTTTGGGATCTCTGTGCTCCCTAGACCTGGATGTTTTTTTCCTTCACATGTTAAAGACTTTTCAACCATTATTTCTTCAAACAAATCTTCTCATCCATTTCTCTCTCTCTTTTTTTTCTGGGACTCCTATGATGCAAATGTCAATATGCTTGATATCGTCCCAGAAGTCCTTTATGCTATCCTCATTCTTTCTAATTTTTTTTTTCCTTTTTGATCATCCAACTGGGTGATTTCCACCATACTATCTTTCTGAAAGCTGATGTATTATTCTGTATCACCTGATCTGCTTTTGATTCCCTCAAGTGTATTTTTTATTTCATTATTATAGTCTTCAGTTCTGATAGGTCCTCTTTTATAATTTTAATCTCTTTATTGAAGTTATCACTGAGTCTACCCACTTGTCTGCTGAGGTTGATGAGCATCTTTATGACTACTACTTTAAACTTTTTATCCAATACACAGCTTACTTCCATTTCACTTAGTTACTTTTTCTGTTTGTTTATTATTTATTTACTTGAATTATGTCTTTCTTGCCTCATTTTGCCTGTTTGTTTCTATATATTAGGTAGGTCAGATATGTCTCTTGGTCTTGAAAAAGTAACCTTATTTAGAAGGTGTCCTATGGAGCCCAGTGGTGAAATCCCGCTTTTCACCAGAGCCATGTGCTTAGAGGTATTCCCTGGGTAGACACCTGTGCCCTGTTCTGGTCAGGTCAAAATCTCTATGGACACACTGACAGGTGAGGCTTATGCCTGGCCTGCTGTCTATAGGCCTAGACACAACTGTTGCTTGCTCACTGGTGTGCATGGCAAGCATTTGGTGTGGCTGGCTGTGAGGCCCAGTCATGCTGTTGCAGACACACTGCTGTGTGTTCACACTGACTGAGCCCCCCTGTGGGTGTGGCAGGGCAGGAGTCATTTTGGAGGGGTGGCAGCAGGGGTGAGGCCTCAGGGAAATGCTAGTGTGGGATTGAATAGTATTAGCAAGATTAATAGAGAGTATTCAGAAATTGTGCCTGCCAGCATCATACCAGCTAGGTGAAAGGAGAGTAAAGAAAGGGGGAAACAATAACATCTACCAGGACTTCTGACTCAGGAGAAAATTTTAAGGGATCCTGTCCCTCCAGCACACCCTCTAAAATTGGTTCATGTATCACATTCACATATGAACTAGGTGTTTTTCAAACTGCTGCCTCTGTGACAGGATTCAGAAAGAATGCAAACTGGGTTTCCCATACTTTGGCTCTTCCAGACATAAACTCTGCTATTTTTCAAAGACAGATGTAAGGAGGACTCCTCTTTCTGGTGCAGGTCCCTCAGGCTGGGGCAGTGTCTCTCAACTCTTTGAAGTCAGGACACATTGAAAATCCTACAAATAATTGTAGGCGCACTATATACAAATTTCTGAGAAATATGCTATAATAATTAAGTCAAATATTAAAGAAAAAAATATAAAGTCCAAGCGTGCTTTTATGGTAATTAAACAAAATAAATATGACAAAATTAAATTTATTCTGACAATAAAAAACAATTTTATGTTACATTTTTTGAGTTATGCTTTTTAGAATTTATAAAAAAAGGGGTTAAAAATAAAAAAAGACAAAAAAGTTATATTTTTATATATATAGATACATTCTTAGCAAGATTTAGTAAATTCAGCAGGTCCCTGCATGAATGTGTTAAGTTTTTTCATTCTTGTGTTTATGAGAATCATGAGCTTGATGTGTCCTAGTGAGTTCTTCAATGTTTGGACATATATTTGAAAAGCAAACTCTCATTTCCTTGTCAATACATTGAAGAATTCCTCTCTTTTTACTCTTAATTGTGTTGAGTGCAAAACCCCCCACCATACATATCATCTTAACTTTACACCAAACAAAGGATAGAAGAAACTTGCCTCCAGTCTTTCCGGGAACATGGGGGTAGTGTAAACAATCCAGCACCACAGCTTAACAGCCTTTTGCAACCTAATCAGGCAAGTGAGGTGGGAGGTTGGGCAGACTGTCAGTTTACAGCCAATTCCCCACACCTTTGTCCTCCAAAAATCTAAACTCCAAAAACCCTGTTGTTTTTTTGGTCCCCAACAGGCATATACTTCTCTGGAATACCATAGGGCACACCTGGAAATCTTTTAGGGTGCACACTTTTAGAACCACTGGGTTAGGGTTTGGGTCCCTCATTTTGGGGGGACAAATTCTTCAGTTGTGCTATCCCTCCCACTTGTGAGTCATCTCCAAGTAGACTTTGTCTCTAGCCCTCCTACCCATCTCAATGTGGCTTTTTCTTTATATCTGTAGCTGTAGAAAATCTGTACTGCTAGTCTTCAGGCTGTTCTCAAAGATAGCTGTACTTTTGGTGTCAATGAGAGGAAATACGCTCAGGATTTTCCTACTCCATAATCTTGACCTTGAAGCGAGGAGCATTGCTCCTGAATGCCAGTTTAGCTTCTCCATGAAATGACACTCCTTGCAGTTGGTGCATTGCCCCTGTAATAAACATCAGCAGGGTTTTTTCATAAGTACTAATTAATGTGTGTACCAATATTTTCAAGAAGCAATGAATTTTTCAATAGGATAAATATCTTATTCTTCTCCCTTTATACATTATCCTTTGATTGGTATGCTTATAGATGCATGTTTTTCTACTTTTTCATGTACTAACAAATCAGGAAGATTAAAGATATGTCATAATATGATTGATACATTAAGTCTTATTAAGAAAATAATGTGTTAAGGATCTCTATGAAGGAGAAAGTGCTTTCTTAGAGAAAACTGTCATTATACAATAGTTATAAGACTTAGAATTCTGCCCATAATAAATTGATATTAGTGTTTTCCTGCACTTTATTTTCAAATGGGACCTCTAAAATTATTAGTTTAATTTAGATTTCTTTTACATGGTTCTTATACAACCTTGCTTCTTTCTTCTTGCCTTCTAGTTCATGTTCTCCATCCTATAGCCAAACAATTATTCTAAAGTACATCTCAACTGTTTCCTACCCATTTAAATATCTTCAATTTTCTTCATTTTCACAGAAAAAAAGTCCAGTTGCAACATAACTGGAGTCATTGTCTATCCAGTCTCCTTTTATGGCTCAACACTCCTCTCCTCTTAATTTCCACCATCTATTTGGAGTAGACGTCTATAGCTGTGCTTTCCGGTTCCTAAGTTCTTCATGCTTTTTTATCCACTTCCAGCTTTGATCAAGGTTGCTGCTGCGCAATGGAAAAGTTGTCTCCTGCTCCAACTTACTTTTGTTAGTTATCTGGCCTTCTACTTAAAATACACTGTGTTGGGCAGATAAAATGTATTATGCTCACTTTGTTAAAGAGGCCATTGCCCAGGTGATATTAATGTGTGTTGGGGTGGGCTAAAGGCAGGGAGAATCCTTGTAGCCTGGGGCTTGGTTTTGGGATTAAGCCTTTCCTACCCTTTTTGATGTAGGGCGGTACAATCCAATCATGCCTCAGAGAAGTGACTTTGTATTAGAGACTTCCCTGTTTTGTATATTGGATTAAGAGTTTGGATTACTACACTATAAAATGGGGACGAAGTGGGAGCTTGGGCTCTTGGTTCCTGAGATAATCATTAGAAGAGAGAGCAGAGGAGAGCAGAGAAAGGCCACGTGGAGGAGGCCAGGAGAAGCAGCCAAGATGGTGGAATGCTGAGTGAGAAGCCAATTTGGGCAGAGTTTGTATCTGGGATAAGGAAAGGAGATGGGGAACAGAGGTGAATAAGTCTGGTGAGCTAGAAACCTTTGATTCTAGGAAACTCGGATAAGTCAGTAGCTTTGTGAGCACTGAATGTGACTGGGTTTTGGAGCCCAGTGTGTATTTTTACTTGCCCGCCGGGTGCAAAGCTAGAATTAAAGACTATGGCCCGCCAGTTTTTGGCTCCGCTGTTTCTTTGCCGACTGTCCAAATCCAATGCGAACCTGCAAGGGCTGGGCTGCTTTGATAGTGGTCCTGGCCTTGGCTGCTGGCTTTACATTTGGCGTAGTCTGTGGCAGGATTCGATACAGATCAGCAAGGAGCCTTTGAGCGGTGGAGTAGAGGACTGGCTAGTGTTATTGTTGGGCAGATAAAATGTATTATGCTCACTTTGTTAAAGAGGCCGTTGCCCAGGTGATATTAATGTGTGTTGAGAATTGTTGTAGCCTGAGGCTTGGTTTTGGGATTAAGCCTGTCCCACCCTTTTTGGTGTGAGGTGGTACAATCCTATCATGCCTCATAGAAGTGATTTTGTATTAGAGACTTCCCCATTATGTATATTGGATTAAGGGTTTGGATTTCTACACTATAAAATGGGAACGGAGCGGGAGTTTGCTCTCTTGGTTCCTGAGGTTAGCATGAGAGAGCAGAGAGAATAGAGCCAGCAGCGGGAGGAGGCCACATGGAGAAGGCCAGGAAAAGCAGCCAAGATGGCGGAGTACTGAGTGAGATGCCAGTTTGTACAGAGTTTGTATCTGGGATAAGGAAGGAAATGGGGAACTGAGGAGAATAAGGCTGTTGAGCTAGAAACCTTTGATTCTAGGAAACTCGGATAAATCAGTAGCTTTGTGAGCACTGAATGTGACTAGGTTTTGGAGCCCAGTGTGTATTTTTACTTGCCCGCCGGGTGCAAGCTAGATTAAAGACTATGGCCCACCAGTTTTTGGCTCCATGGTTTCTTTACCGACTGTCCGAATCCAATGCGAACCTGCATGGGCTGGGCTCCTCTGATAGTGGCCCTGGCCTTGGCTCCTGGCTTTACAGTTATGGTTCCCCATGGCTGTCTTTATGGGGATTGTAGGCTGGCTGACTTTTACAGCCATGTGTGAGGAAACTGAGAGCTCTGTGGAAGAGGCTGCCTGGGACCTGCAAACCGAGCAGTGGAAGGAGTTGGAGCAAATGCAGGAGAAACCGATGCTGACCCTGGAGCTGGAGGAAGCGCTGGAGGAGGAGGCCGACCAGGTTAGCGAGATTCGCCTGGATATGGAGCAAATGCTGGAGGAGGATTCAGATGTTCGTGAGTTCCAGATTGCCCTGGATGTTATGGAGAGCCAGCAGCGGCGGGAGGCCAGGGCTGAGGCTGAGGCCGGGTCCGGAGTTGCAACGTCTGCGGAGCAGAAGGTGGCGGCAGCCCGGGGCTCGAGACCGGCAACGGGAGCTGGTGTTTTCAGTTCCTCTTTGGAGGATGAGGAGAATCGGACTGGAGTTGTGATCTGCAGTCTCCAGAAGATGGAAGCCCAGCTGGAAGGAGCACCTACTACAGCCCTGGTAGGTCTGCGATTTGGGGACATAGGGCTGGACATGCTTTCCGGAGCAGAGATGGAAATGCTGACTGCCATTGCCACGTGCCCCTCTTTGGGACAGTGGAAGACCTGCCAGGACGGCAGGAATGAGGGGGATGGCTGACGCCCCATGTAGTTGGACTGATTTCCTGGACTACGACCGGAGTGGGCATTGGTTCCTTTGTTGGATGGACTTACGGATTATGGATTTTGGACAATGTGAAATACCCTGATGGGGGTGGGGGGGGGGTGGCTTTGCTGGAAGCACTCCCCTGCCCCGGGAAGCTTTTCCCATAGGCCGAGGACATTTTGCGCTTTGGGCTAAGTGCTCAGAGACTGGTGAAATGTACCTTTGTAATTGTTGAAACTGTATGATTTTTGCTGTTGTAATCTGTGTAATGTTCTAATTTCCTTGCACAGGAATGCTGGTGATGTAAATTGTGGGTAGTAAAGTGAGCATAGGGGTGGATTGTTGGGCAGATAAAATGTATTATGCTCACTTTGTTAAAGAGGCCATTGCCCAGGTGATATTAATGTGTGTTGGGGTGGGCTAAAGGCAGGGAGAATCCTTGTAGCCTGGGGCTTGGTTTTGGGATTAAGCCTTTCCTACCCTTTTTGATGTAGGGCGGTACAATCCAATCATGCCTCAGAGAAGTGACTTTGTATTAGAGACTTCCCTGTTTTGTATATTGGATTAAGAGTTTGGATTGCTACACTATAAAATGGGGACGAAGTGGGAGCTTGGGCTCTTGGTTCCTGAGATAATCATTAGAAGAGAGAGCAGAGGAGAGCAGAGAAAGGCCACGTGGAGGAGGCCAGGAGAAGCAGCCAAGATGGTGGAATGCTGAGTGAGAAGCCAATTTGGGCAGAGTTTGTATCTGGGATAAGGAAAGGAGATGGGGAACAGAGGTGAATAAGTCTGGTGAGCTAGAAACCTTTGATTCTAGGAAACTCGGATAAGTCAGTAGCTTTGTGAGCACTGAATGTGACTGGGTTTTGGAGCCCAGTGTGTATTTTTACTTGCCCGCCGGGTGCAAAGCTAGAATTAAAGACTATGGCCCACCAGTTTTTGGCTCCGCTGTTTCTTTGCCGACTGTCCGAATCCAATGCGAACCTGCAAGGGCTGGGCTGCTTTGATAGTGGTCCTGGCCTTGGCTGCTGGCTTTACACACTGCCTTCAGGAAACTTTCTTGACCCTTACAACAAGACTAAGTTGGGTACCACTCTATGCTCCATCAAAATCCAACAGAAATACTTGTCATACTGCCTTCAAATTGCCTGTCAACACACGGGTCTTTTATAGTCCATCAGTTCTTTGAAAACTGAACTCTGTCTCAATAACCCAATAACCTTTTATTTTTTTATTTTTTATAGAGACAGAGAGAGAGTCGAGAGAGGGACAGACAGACAGGAATGGAGAGAGATGAGAAGCATCAATCATCAGTTTTTTCATTGTGACACCTTAGTTGTTCATTGATTGCTTTATCATATGTGTCTTGACCGTGGGGCTACAGCAGACCGAGTGACCCCTTGTTCAAGCCAGCAAGCTTGGGTCCAAGCTGGTTAGCTTTGGTCAAACCAGATGAGTCTGCGCTCAATCCGGTGACCTCGGGGTCTCGAACATGGGTCCTCCGCATCTCAGTCTGACGCTCTATCCACTGCACCACCGCCTGGTCAGGCAACCCAATAGCTATTTTTGATGTTTATTGAAACACACAACATATATCATTTGTTCTGAGTTCTCTCTTTTCACAATTATTTATAATTTATTATTCTTATGATGCTTTTCTAAAATTTTATTTAAAACACTATTATTTTTGTTATACCAGCTTCTTCTTCTTTTTTTTTTGTATTTTTCTGAAGCTGGAAACGGGGAGAGACGGTCAGACAGACTCCCACATGCGCCCGACCGGGATCCACCCGGCACGCCCACCAAGGGCCACGCTCTACCCACCAAGGGGCGATGCTCTGCCCCTCCGGGGCATCCCTCTGCCGCGACCAGAGCCACTCTAGCGCCTGGGGCAGAGGCCAAGGAGCCATCCCCAGCACCCAGACCATCTTTGCTCCAATGGAGCCTTGGCTGCAGGAGAGGAAGAGAGAGACAGAGAGGAAGGAAGGGGGGGTGGAGAAGCAGATGGGCGCTTCTCCTATGTGCCCTGGCCGGGAATCAAACCCCGGTCCCCCACACGCCAGGCCAACGCTCTACCGCTGAGCCAACTGTCCAGGGCTTATACCAGCTTCTTTTGATTAGTCATTTGCCTTGCATGGTTTTTGCCACCTATTTTCACATTCTATGTAGTTTTGTTTTGTGTATATTTTGTTAGGAGGGCATATCTAGATTTCTTTCTGTTTCTACTCATTTGCTTATTGGTTTTACTTATTTGTTTAATTTAATCTAAGTTTGTTTTTAAAAGTGAATTTAATCTATTTATATTTCTGTTTTCACTAATATATTTTGATATGTCCCTTTAATGTTATTTTGTGCATTCTGAATATCACAATTTGTTTCCTTGTACTTTCCTTTATCTTGTTGAATTTGTAAGATCTCATATATTTTCCTTTCTATACTGTAGAGATAATATGAAAGTTATGTATTATAGTTACATTTTCACATATATATTTACAATATAGTGGTTAAGGGCACAAAGTTTCAGATATGCAGGATGAATAAATTATGGAGATCTAATGTAAGTCAAGGTGATTATGATTAATAATATTACGTTAAATACTAAAAAGTTGCTAAGAGAGACGATCATAGGTACTCTCACTGTAAAAGGAGAGAAAATAGATAACTATGGGGTGAGATTCATATATTATTAGCTTTGTTTAGATAATTATTTCACTATGTATATGTATATCAAAACGTGCACTTTAAATGTATATAGTTTTTATTTTAAAATAAAATAATTATACAATAAAAATTAAATGAAAGCAAGTAACAAAAAAATCTTATCAAAGTCTGAAATTATTTGGTATCTTTATTCTCTTTCTGACAAAAACAGATCTTGTCTCACTTTGTATAATGAAAACTACATATTAATGTTAGAGATCTAATTTTAGCTTCTATGACTCACATGTTTTATATTTCAATAGCAATAATTAATTTTCCAAAATATTTCATAAATAATATTTTGCTCAGGGCTTAATTTTTGTTCTGGTGTAATTACTTACTGAGAATTTTTGTAATTTAAGTGAGTATATGATGGTAGTAAAGTCTCTAATTTTTTTATTTGCAATATTTCTTATGTCTTTATTATTAAATAATAATTATTATTAGTTGGTAATTTTATTTAAAGAATAAAATACATATGTAAATATAAACATGCAAATATCTTGATCAGGACATCTCATTATCATCAATTTTATGTCTTAGCTCAACTACTATACCATAAGCTTCTTGCAACCATCTATGAGAGAAAGGATATATTATAAATCAAATAGTCTTAAAGATAATATTTGGAATTTTAGAGTCAAGGTATCAGGTAATAAAATTTGTTTACTGGGATATTTTGGGGGGGTATCAGAGTGAAAATAAAAGACATGCTTTTGTATCTTTTCTTGAAATTCATCTTAACTAAATAAGGTATTTCCTTTTGTTTCCCAAAATATTCATCTTAAATGTAAAATATGTTGGCAACTCTTTAAAATAATCTTAAAATATGGTTTCAGATAATGTATTAATAAACAAAAAATAGAGAAATTAAGAAAGTAAAATTTTAAAATATAAAGCCTTCAACCATGTGGTAAAACTATAAATTGAAGATGCTGGATAATCCTGACTGTTCCAATCAAGATCTTTTGTTAGATTGATATAAAACAATTTTAAGCAGAAAACAGTTGAAATGGTATGATTTGTTCTTAAAGAATGAAATAGAGTTGAGTCACATTAAAACAAATTCAGTTGGAACATTGCATTAATAATAATTTTATTTTTATTATATATTTTTTATTTTTAGGCTTAGAACATTCCATTTTCAATTATTTTTTATTGCATTTTTGGAGGTGACACTGGTTAACAAAATTATACAGGTTTCAGATGCATAATTCTCAACACATCATTTGTACACTGTATTATATATTCACCACCCCAAGTCAAGTCTCCTTGCATCACCATTTACTCCCCTATACCCTCCTTCATCTTTCCCCTTCCCCTCCCACTCAATAACAATTTTAAATTGGGTTTGTTGCTGACAAATTCAAATGGACTAGCCTGACCAGTTTCCTTTGAATTGTCATTTTTAAAAATAGAATCAAGTATCAGGGTTAAAGTAACATTAAACTGTTCTTATCTCAATTATCTATTTAATGATGCTTTTAAGAGCTTAAAGTAGACAATATAATTAGATTTGGTGTAGTTCTATAAAAATTGAAATATATCCATTGCTTAGACAAAGAACAAAAGGAAAGCTAAAACATGCTTGGATTGATACATTTACATTACATTGTATTTGATCAAATGATTTAGGTTTTATACTGATAGTAGTTTGGATTTATTTGCTCCTTAATAGATAATTTTATTTATTATAGAAATAAAAAAACCCAGGCTAAGAGCCATTTCCTCCAGATTTTATGTTCTTTTTCCCCCCAAAGTGCTATAAACTCATATAGCATCTTTTAAGCAACTCATCATTTACAAGTCATATAATATAGTGTCTCTTACCCAAGCTATTTTATCATATTAATCTGTCAGTTTCTTAGTTTTGAGTAAGACATAAGGGATCATGTTTTTGATCAGTGTGTCTTATATTAAAATGATTCTTAAAGCTTAGAAATACAAATTATACTGTCCAAGGTTAAAAACTCTTTGCTAGAGCTGGGACATAAGTCTACATCTTTCTGATTCCATGTGCTTGATTTTTACACTGTCCAGTTTCATAACATATGTGTCAATGATTGTTTCTTCCATTATACTGCAAAATTTCTTTGGAAGTCAGGGCTGAGCTTTACTAATCTAGTCGTCCTCTCTTTATGGACACAGGATGCACAAAGCACAATGCTTATGCATACTTGCTACTTTTACTCTTTTCCCATCTGTGTTTATGTATTTACTGACAAACGGCACAAACAAAAACAATTATTGTTAAGTATTGTTATCTAATAAAATATTCTAGAGTTGAAATCAGTGCAATTACAGAAGTATGGAGAAGTTTTCTAGGACTTTCTACTGCCTGAATACATTTTGTTAAATAGCCTTCTCTTCATTACCTTCCCCTTGCCAATTTGTTGCTCCACTGTGAATAAAAACTGGTATGCTATTATAAGTAAAACTTAAATAATAATTATATTTCAGGTTTTACAACACATTATCATTCATAAAGTACATTGGAATATCTTATTTGTTTGAGCCTTAACATTTAAAAAGTATACAGAACTTAATTGTACTCTCATTTAACAAATATAAACCAAGTTTCCAGAAAATGACAAAACTTTTCAAAGGTAATGCGACCAGAGAATTACAGATCCTGGATGAGATCTTTTGGCTCCCGTGTCACAATTCTTCTAATTTCTTTAGTTCTTTAGTGAAAATTAAAGGTAATGATTTTTGATATGATATTAATGTTGGATATTGTACTAGAAACATTTGTATTTTCACTTCATTAGGAATATTAGTAATAAAAATATATAGTACTTTATATTTTAAATATTTTTCTCCTGGTTTTTCTTCATAGAAAATTAGCTGAGATAACGTTGACTCTACTCCCTCAATGAGAATAAATTAGCTGTGACTTAGCTTTCTGAGTTAAATTACATTTCAAGATGGTTTATGATAAAAAATATGGTTAATAATTCATGAGAATATTTTATGGTGGGTAGGTGATATTTCATGAATAATTTACATTTAAAATTAAACATACTGCCTGACCAGGTAGTGGCACAGTGGATAGAGCCTCGAACTAGGACGCGGAGGACCCAGGTTTGAGACCCCGAAGTCGCCAGCTTGAGTGCGGGCTTATCTGGTTTGAGCAAATCTCACCAGCTTGGACCAAAAGTCACTGGTTTGAGCAAGGCTTACTCAGTCTGCTGAAAGCCCATGGTCAAAGCACATATGAGAAAGCAATCAATGAACAACTAAGGTGTCACAACAAAAAAAAACTAATGATTGATGCTTCTCATCTCTCTCTATTCCTGTCTGTCCCTATTTATCCCTCTTTCTGACTCTTATTCTGACTCTGTAAAAAAAAAAAAAAATTAAACATACAAAATAAAACAGCTTTTCTCTCTCTCTTTCTTCTCCTCCCATACCTATGGCTCGATTGATTCCAACAAGTTGGCTCCAGTTGCTGAGGATGGCTCCATGGCCTCAGCCTCAGGTACTAAAAGTAGCTCTGTAGCAGAGCAATGAAACAACACTCCAGTTGGGCAGAGCACTGCCCATAGAAGGATTGCAGGGTAGATCCTGGTGGGCCATATGCCAGAGGCTGTCTCTGCCTCCCCTGTTCTCACTTAATTTAAAATAATAATTTTCAAAAGGCCCTAGCTGGTTGTTTCAGTGGTAGAGCCTTGGCTTGGCATGTGGATATCCCAAGTTCAATTCCTGGTCCGGGCACACAGAAGTGACCATCTGTGATTCCACTTCTCCCCCTATCCCTTTTCTCTTTCTATCTCTTCCTTTCCTGCAGCCATGGCTCAATTGGAGCAAGTTGGCCTGGGAGCCTGAAGATGGCTCCTTGACCTCACCTCAGGTACTAAAATAGCTTGGTTGCTGAGCAACAGAGTAATGATCCTAGATGGGCAGAGCATCCTATGGTAGGGGGCTTGCCAGGCTGATCCCTGTTGGGGCAGATGTGGGAGTCTGTTTCCCTGCTTATCACGTAAGAAAAGAAAATAATAATAATAATAATAATAATAATAATATGGTGTCCACATATACTGTAATGCTTGGCACTTCTGCATCTTCATGATGAAAGGCTATCTGAGCATTTTGGATAAAACTTATGTTTTCAAAAGTGTCTACGAATCCTCAAATGAACTAATCCTAAACTAACCTCACTTCAATTTCTGTATTATATGAGGTAAGAAATAGCTCTTACTACTTAAATCAGTTTGTGCTATAACTCCTCTCTAGAAACACATAAACTGGGTCCTGGCAGTGGCTCAGTGGATAGAGCATCGGCCTGGCATATGGATGTCCCAGGTTTGATTCCCAGTCAGGGCACACAGGAAAAGCAACAATCTGCTTCTCCCAACCTCCCTCTTCCCCTTCTTTCCCCCTTCCCTTCCTGCAGCCAGTGGCTAATTGGTTGAAGTGTGGCCCTGGCCACTGAGGATGGCTCGGTTAGAGAACATTAGCTTGGTACTCAAGCAATGGCCTCAGATGGGGTTGCTGGGTGGATCCCAGTCAAGATAGTGAGAAGTCTGCCTCACTATCTCCTCTTACCTCACCTAAAAAAAAAGTAAACTGAAATAAATTAGGTGTTTATTATTAGATTTTTTTTAAAGAATGAATGAGCTCTATACATATGGAATAGTTACTAAAAAATAAATTTTTGATCCATAGATCAAGATGGTAGCAGAGTCGATGAAATCTACACTCATCTCCTCCCAGGACTAAACTAGAATTACAACTAAATTAAAGATCACATCCTGAATAATCAACAGAAGACTACCTAAAGAGGACTATTATATCCAAGGATTCACAAAAGAAGCCACACTGAGACTAGTAAAAGGGAGGAAATACAAAAGGGCTAGACCAGTCTTTTCCAACCTTTTTTGTGCCATGCCCTACCTTAAGCTTTCTAAAATTTTTTACGTCCCCCCCTATGTAACATACATAATTTTTAACATTAAAAAATTGATTTGTTCACTTAATAAACATAAATGATAGGTTCTAGGAAGAAATCACTATGAAATTGTTAACAAAACACAGTAAGTAAAATTTCAAAACATATAATGAAAAACAAATTTAAATTCCAAATAATTTTAATACAGATTTTTCTATATTAATTTATTATTTTAATTTAGTGTGATCCTTGCGCTTGATGCTTGTTGCACAGGGATTTTATATTAGGTTCCAATTTGGTTAGCTTTAGTCTCAAGTCTCCACGTTGTGTTATATCCAGCTGATTTCTTTTTTTTTTACCAGTAAATCATTTACAGCACTAAATCCATATTCAGCTAAAAATGAAGATGGAAACGGTAGCAATAGTTTTCTTGCACATTTGGTTGAATTTGGGTATTTGATTCCTGTTTCCTCACAAAGCCATGCCATCGCTCCTTTGATATTAAATAAACCTTTAACTGACTCATCATTTTGCAATTCTGCGAGTTCTTCTTGATACTGCATATTTGATATATCAGACAAATCCACTAACATTGGCTGCATCATCCATGTTGGGAAATCAATTTGTTTTAAATCAGAAAAATCTTTCTTTTAAATCAGCCGATAGAATATTCAAATGATTGACAATAACAAGTAAAGCGGTATCAGTTACTTCACATTTTTGGAGCCAATGAAACTGTTTAAAGTTTTTGTTGTTAATATGTTTCTGACATAACTCAATATTGGTAATGAAACCAAATATCTTTGCTTTTGCATCGACAAGAGTTTTATTTGTTCCTTGAAGTTGCTTATTTAATATATTTAGTTTTTCAAAGATATCGGCTAAATAACTCACAAATGCTTTACCATCTATTGTTAACAGATACTTCATTTCAGGTTTGTCGCTTAAAAAATCACTAAAAGTATCAAACAGTTCCATAAATCTTTTCAAACAGTTTCCTTTAGATAGCCATCTTACTTCAGTATGAAGTAAAAGTCTCACATGGTCTTCATTTTGTTCTTCACAAAATAGCTTGAAAAGACACTCACATTTGGCACTAGCTTTAATAGCATTAACACACTTTATTACTGTATGTAGTACTTCATTCAGAACAGGCGAGATGTTTTTGGCTACCAAGTTTTCCCTATGAATAACACAATGCACAAGAATTATTTCTGGATTCACATCTTTCATCAATTTTAAGCAGCCATTTTTCTTGCCAATCATATTGGGAGCACCATCTGCAGCACAAGATGTTCTATTTTTCATTGGTATATCATTGACATCTAAGTAGTTTTTTAGCTTATTATATATATCTTTGGAGGTAGTGGTGCTTTCTAATCTTTTACAGAACAACATTTCTTCAGCAAAATGTCCTTTATCAATGTATCTTACGTAAGTTATCAATACTGCCTCACTGTCTCTCAAAGTTGATTCATCCATTTGCAAGGAGAATTTTCTTGTTTTCAGCTTTTCAATAAGTTATTTTTCAATATCCTCACTCATTTTGTCTATTCTTCTGCTAACAGAATTGTTACTGAGTTGCATAGCTTTTACATCTTTGTCATCTTTTTCAAGAACCATTTTAAGAAATGCTGATATTGACGGTTTTATTAAATTCTCTCCTATAGTGTGATTTTTTCCAGTTTTAGTGATGAATAAAGAAATTTGATAACTAGTCTCAAGAACACGATTATTAGGCCTGACCTCTGGTGGCACAGTGGGTAAAGCGTCAACCTGGAAACGCTGAGGTTGCCGGTTCAAAGCTCTGGGCTTGCCTGGTCAAGGCACATATGGGAGTTGATGCTTCCAGCTCCTCCCCCTTCTCTCTGTCTCTCTATCCTCTCTAAAAATAAATAAAAAAATAAAATAAAATAAAAGAACACGATTATTAGTTGAAGTATGAGCAGTAAATAGAGACTTTAATGTTGTTCTTTTTTCAAAAATTTTCTTTAAAGTTTTAAAGTAACTCAAATCTGAATTAATATGAGCACTATATTTTGCCTTCAAATGCGCCTCAAGACGACTTCGTTTCATTGATTCGTTGGTCAAGCATTGCTGGCATAAAAGACAAAAAGGAATCGCTCATCGTGAACAGCGGGTATGAACCCAAATTTTAAATATTCCTGCAAATATTGATGAGTTTTTTTCTTGCTTGCACCACTCATTTTACTATGGGCTATAATAAAAATAAGATCAATTAAAAACTAATATTAAAGCCCTGGCCGGTTGGCTCAGCGGTAGAGTGTCGGCCTAGCGTGTGGAGGACCCGGGTTCGATTCCCGGCCAGGGTGCATAGGAGAAGCGCCCATTTGCTTCTCCACCCCTCCACCGTGCCTTCCTCTCTGTCTCTCTCTTCCCCTCCCGCAGCCAAGGCTCCATTGGAGCAAAGATGGCCCGGGCGCTGGGGATGGCTCTGTGGCCTCTGCCCCAGGAGCTAGAGTGGCTCTGGTTGCAACATGGCGACACCCAGGAGGGTCGCAACATGGCGACGCCCAGAATGGGCAGAGCATCGCCCCCTGGTGGACAGAGCGTCGCCCCCTGGTGGGCGTGCCGGGTGGATCCCAGTCGGGCGCATGCGGGAGTCTGTCTGACTGTCTCTCCCTGTTTCCAGCTTCAGAAAAATGCAAAAAAAAAACAAAAAACTAATATTAAGATGATGTCAGAGTAATGGCGGAGTAGGAAGCGATACCGATAAATCTCCCCCAAAACTCAACAAGATCTTCAACCATAAACAGAAAAACCTATACTTGGAGCCTCCAGATGCTTCGCAATATACCTGAAGGTATGGTCAAGTGAAAAATTGGCTAAATATATAACCAAACCCCGAAGGAAATAGGGAGTAAGAAATGCTCCGCCTTCCTCACTAACATAAACAGGGAGGCTTTCTCTGGTAACTGTGAATATAGAAACTGAGGCGGGCAAAGGGGGTGAATACATCCAGGCTGCGGCACAAAGGGCCGAACCAGGCTGTGGCACGGAGATCCTAGCCGAGGAAAAACTGATCCTGTGGCAAGCCGGGCAATACAAGCTAACACTTGCGCCAAACCCAAACAAAGAAAGACAAGCGGGGCAGCCATTTTACCCATTCTCCTGGTTGGTGTGTAGTTAGTGGGAGAGAGATTTCTTCCTAAGCCCCGGAAGTGGGTGTCCGTGTAGCCCCACAGAGAGGCAGGGTCAGAGGCCTTTCTGTGGGCCGAAAGCAGAATCTCTGGGCAACCCCAGCGCCCTGGGAAAGCCGCGCATGGGAGGGAGTAAGAACTAATTCCAACGGTGGAAATTTTCCGTGCTGGTGAGGGTTTCACTCAGAGGGAAATGCGGCTGGCCTCATATCCTGGCGTGCGCGCGCAGATAGGAAGTGAGCGATTCCTCCGAGTGCCTCGGCAGTGCGCGCCCGTGTTATCGCACAGAGGGGCAGAGTCAGGGGCCTTTGTGTGGGCAAAAGCGGAATCTCGGGCCACCCCAGCGCCTTGCAAAAGCCACGCACGGGGACGGAGCGAGAGCGAATTCCAACGCTGCAACTTTTCCATGCGGTTGGGGGTTTCACTCAGAGCGTGAGACTGCTGGCTGGATATCCTGGTCTGCGCGTGCAGATAGTGAATGAGAGCTTCCTCCAAGCGCCCCGGAAGTGGGCGCCCGCCTGTGTTATCGGACAGAGTGGCAGACCCAGAGGTCTTTGAGTGGGTGGAAAGCCCGCCTGATTATGCTAGCAGCTCTGACTGACTGAGCCTTACCCAGAGCCCTGTGCTGAGTGGGAATAGAGTGGGGAGTTGCCAGCTCTTTGAACCTCTTACTATCTAGGCAGAGGCAGCAGCAACCCCATAGATGGATTATCAGGCTACTAATTGAGGAAGGAAAGACTAGGAGAAAGGCTCCAGGAACACGGACTCTCTCACTGTTGAAGCCTATAAATGCTAATGAGCCTCGACTGCCAACGAGACTAAAGCACAATACATGACATTGCCATAGAGACTTATCAACTGCAAACCTCTACCTGAGTGTGCCAAAGGGGCAGAACCCGGGGTACAGAGTCACCGACCAGGAAGAGGGAGAGAAAAGAAAAAGCAAGAAGATAACCTCTCAAAATCAAGAATAATCTGCAGACTTTATAACCTATCCCATTTTATTATATTTGTTCATTTGTTTCTCTTATCTTCATTCTTGATACCTTTTTTCCTCCTCCAATTTGGCCGATTAACTCTCTGCTGGTCTTACTCTCTCCTCTCCTTGAACTACACTACCATTAAGTGTTACATCTCCCATTATCTTTTTTCTCCTCTTCCTTTCTCTCTATGAGGGTTGCACTCCAAAACCCTTAACTCTCTCTCTCTCCTTTCTTTTTTCTTCTTTTAGTGGTTCCCTCTTTTTTCTCTCTCTCTCTTTCTTTTCTCCCTCTATATTAGTTTCTTCCTTTCTCCTTTACATCTCCTCTCATTCAAACCTGAATAACAAACAAATTATCTTATCTGGGACTCAAACTTATGTTTGTGGCATTTTGGGGGGTTTTTACTTCACCTTTTTAACTCACTAGCAGTGCTCCCATCCCTGGCTCTCCATTTTATCTAGTTCTTGTTCCACTAAATACAATAGTATTTTTTGAATTTGTCCCCCCATTTTTCTGTTTTCCTCTTATTCCTCTCATCATAACTCTTAAACAACCAACAACTAAAAGTTAATCATTTTATTATTGACCCAAATTTTTTCCTTATTTGCTTTTTGTGGGTCCATACCACCACCCCCCCCCCTTTTTTTTTTGCCCCTTTATTACTTTTCCCAAATTCAGGCCCTCCATCAGAGGCATTGTTTGTTATAATTCACAGTTCACCACAAGATTTTCTCAAGAAAAAGGGGAGAGGAGAGGAAAAAAGGAGGGGGGGAATAATTTCCTTTTTTAAAAATTATTATTTTATTTTATTTTTATTTCATTATTAATTTTTTAATAAAAAACAACTCTTTTTGATTTTTTATTTTTTTTAACTTTTTATTCTTTATTAAATCTCATTAATACTATCAACAAAACCACCCTCAGATGCCATTAAGGAAGAGAAAATCGAATATTATGGATACAAAAGAAAGAGAGGTAACACAGCTAGATGAGGAAAAATCTATGGAGAAAAAATTTAATATATTGGAAACCTTGGAGCTAAATGACAGAAAATTCAATATAGAAATCCTAAAAATCCTCCGAGATATACAAGGCAACACAGGAAGGCAATTTAGGGAGCTCAGAAAACAACTCAAAGAACACAAAGAATATATGTCCAAATAAATTGAAACTATAAAAACAAATCAAACAGAGATGAAAAACTCAATTCACGAGCTGAAAAACGAAGTAACAAGCTTAGCTAAAAGAACAGGTCAGATAGAAGAGAGGATTAGTGAAATAGAAGACAAGCAACTTGAGGCACAACAGAGAGAAGAAGAAAGAGACTCAAAAATTAAAAAAAATGAGATAGCCCTACAAGGATTATCTGACTCCATCAAAAAGAATAACATAAGAATAATAGGTATATCAGAGGGAGAAGAGAGAGAAAATGGAATGGAGAACATACTCAAACTAATAATAGATGAGAACTTCCCAAGCCTGTGGAAAGAACTAAAACCCCAAATTCAAGAAGCAAACAGAACACCGAGTTTTCTTAACCCCAACAAACCTACTCCAAGGCATATCATAATGAAATTGACACAAACCAACAGCAAAGAAAAAATTCTCAAGGCAGCCAGGGAAAAGAAGAATACAACATATAAAGAAAGGCCCATTAGATTATCATCAGATTTCTCAGCAGAAACTCTACAAGCCGTAAGAAAGTGGACCCCAATATTTAAAGTCCTGAAAGAGAGGAACTTTCAGCCACGAATACTATACCCATCAAAGCTATCCTTCAAATATGAAGGAGAAATAAAAACATTCACAGATACAGAAAAGATGAGGGAATTTATCATCAGAAAACCCCCACTCCAGGAATTACTAAAGGGGGTTCTCCAATCAGATACAAAGAACAAAAAAAAAACAGAGCCACAAGTAAAAGCTCCAAGAAGAACACAATAAAACAAAATTTAAACTGTGACAACAACAAAAAGAAAGAGGGGGAGAAGATGGAGATTAACAGTAGCAAAGGACGATGGAGTGCAAAAGTACTCACAAAATAGTTCGCTACAATGAACAGGGTAGGGACCCTTTTCATTACTCAAAGGTAACCACCATTGAAAAAACCACCACAGAAGCACATGAGATAAAAAAGATAGCAACAGAGGAAAGATGTATGGAATACAACCAAATAAAAACAAAAGATAGAAAAACGAAAGAGAAGGATCAAACAAGACACAAAACTAACAGAAAGCAAGATATAAAATGGCAATAGGGAACTCACAAGTATCACTAATTACACTAAATGTAAACGGATTAAACTCACCAATAAAAAGGCACAGAGTCGCAGAATGGATTAAAAAAAAATCCAACTGTATGCTGCCTACAGGAAACTCATCTAAGTAACAAGGATAAAAACAAATTCAAAGTGAAAGGCTGGAAAACAATACTCCAAGCAAATAACATCCAAAAAAAAGCAGGTGTAGCAATACTCATATCGGATAATGCTGACTACAAGACAGGAAAAAGTACTCAGAGACAAAAATGGCCATTTCATAATGGCTAAGGGGACACTGAATCAAGAAGACATAACAATTCTTAATATATATGCACCAAACCAAGGAGCACCAAAATATATAAGACAGCTACTTATTGATCTTAAAACAAAAACTGACAAAAATACAATCATACTTGGAGACCTCAATACACCGCTGACGGCTCTAGATCGGTCATCCAAACAGAGAATCAACAAAGACATAGTGGCCTTAAACAAAACACTAGAGCACCTGGATATGATAGACATCTACAGGACATTTCATCCCAAAGTGACTGAGTATACATTTTTCTCCAGTGTACACGGATCATTCTCAAGAATTGACCATATGTTGGACCACAAAAACAACATAAGCAAATTCAGAAAAATTGAAGTTGTACCAAGCATATTTTCTGATCATAAAGCTTTGAAACTAGAATTCAACTGCAAAAAAGAGGAAAAAAATCCAACAAAAATGTGGAAACTAAACAACATACTTTTAAAAAATGAATGGGTCAAAGAAGAAATAAGCGCAGAGATCAAAAGATATATACAGACTAATGAAAATGACAATACGACATATCAGAATCTATGGGATGCAGTAAAAGCAGTGATAAGAGGGAAGTTCATATCACTTCAGGCATATATGAACAAACAAGAGAGAGCCCAAGTGAACCACTTAACTTCCCACCTTAAGGAACTAGAAAAAGAAGAACAAAGACAACCCAAAACCAGCCGAAGAAAGGAGATAATAAAAATCAGAGCAGAAATAAATGAATTAGAGAACAGAAAAACTATAGAAAAAATTAATAGAACAAGGAGCTGGTTTTTTGAAAAGATCAACAAAATTGACAAACCCTTGGCAAGACTTACCAAGGAAAAAAGAGAAAGAACTCATATAAACAAAATCCAAAATGAAAGAGGGGAAATCACCACGGACACAGTAGGTATACAAAGAATTATTGTAGAATACTATGAAAAACTTTATGCCACTAAATTCAACAACCTAGAAGAAATGGATAAATTCCTAGATCAATACAACCTTCCAGACTGAGTCAAGAAGAAGCAGAAAGCCTAAACAGACCTATCAGTAGAGAAGAAATAGAAAAAAACATTAAAAACCTCCCCAAAAATAAAAGTCCAGGTCCTGACGGCTATACCAGCAAATTTTATCAAACATTCAAAGAAGACTTGGTTCCTATTCTACTCAAAGTCTTCCAAAAAATTGAGGAAGAAGCAATACTTCCACACACATTTTATGAGGCCAACATAACCCTCATACCAAAACCAGGCAAGGATGGCACAAAAAAAGAAAACTACACACCAATATCTCTAATGAATACAGATGCTAAAATACTAAACAAAATACTAGCAAATCGAATACAACAACATATTAAAAAAATAATTCATCATGATCAAGTGGGATTCATTCCAGAATCTCAAGGATGGTTCAACATACGTAAAACGGTTAACGTAATACACCATATCAACAAAACAAAGAACAAAAACCACATGATCTTATCAATAGACGCAGAAAAGGCTTTCGATAAAATACAACACAATTTTATGTTTAAGACTCTCAACAAAATGGGTATAGAAGTAAAATATCTCAACATGATAAAGGCCATATATGATAAACCATCAGCTAACATCATATTAAATGGCACTAAACTGAAGGCTTTCCCCCTTAAATCAGGAACAAGACAGGGTTGTCCACTCTCTCCACTCTTATTTAATTCAGTACTAGAGGTTCTCGTCACAGCAATCAGACAAGACAAAGAAAGAAATGGCATCCATATCGGAAAAGAAGAAGTAAAGGTATCACTTTTTGCAGATGATATGATCCTATACATCGAAAACCCCAAAGAATCCACAAAAAGACTTCTAGAAACAATAAGCCAATACAGTAAGGTCGCAGGATACAAAATTAACATACAGAAGTCAATAGTCTTTCTATATGCCAACAATGAAACAATTGAGAATGAACTCAAAAGCATAATCCCCTTCACGATTGCAACAAAAAAAATAAAATACTTAGGAATAAACATAACAAAGAATGTCAAGGACTTATATAATAAAAACTATAAACCATTTTTAAGGGAAATTGAAAAAGATATAATGAGATGGAAGAATATACCTTGTTCTTGGCTAGGAAGAATAAATATAATCAACATGGCTATATTACCCAAAGCAATATACACATTTAATGCAATTCCCATCAAACTTCCAATGACGTTTTTTAAAGAAATAGAGCAAAAAATCATCAGATTTATATGGAACTATAAAAAACCCCGAATAGCCAAAGCAATCCTAAAGAAAAAGAATGAAGCTGGGGGCATTACAATACCTGACTTCAAACTCTATTATAGGGCCACGACAATCAAAACAGCATGGTACTGGCAGAAAAATAGACACTCAGACCAATGGAACAGAATAGAAAGTCCAGAAATAAAACCACATATATATAGTCAAATAATTTTTGATAAAGGGGCCAACAACACACAATGGAGAAAAGAAAGCCTCTTCAATAAATGGTGCTGGGAAAACTGGAAAGCCACATGCAAAAGAATGAAACTGGACTACATTTTGTCCCCTGTACTAAAATTAACTCAAAATGGATCAAAGATCTAAACATAAGACCTGAAACAATTAAGTACATAGAAGAAGACATAGGTACTCAACTCAGGGACCTGGGTTTTAAAGAGCATTTTATGAATTTGACTCCAATGGCAAGAGAAGTGAAGGCAAAAATTAATGAATGGGACTACATCAGACTAAGAAGTTTTTGCTCAGCAAGAGAAACTGATAACAAAATAAACAGAAAGCCAACTAAATGGGAAATGATATTTTCAAACAACAGCTCAGATAAGGGCCTAATATCCAAAATATACAAAGAACTCATAAAACTCAACAACAAACAAACAAACAATCCCATAAAAAAATGGGAAGAGGATATGAACAGACACTTCTCCCAGGAAGAAATACAAATGGCCAACAGATATATGAAAAGATGCTCATCTTCTTTAGCTATTAGAGAAATGCAAATCAAAACAGCAATGAGATACCACCTCACACCTGTTCGATTAGCTATTATTAGCAAGAGAGGTAATAGCAAATGTTGGAGAGGCTGTGGAGAAAAAGGAACCCTCATCCACTGTTGGTGGGAATGTAAAGTAGTACAACCATTATGGAAGAAAGTATGGTGGTTCCTCAAAAAACTGAAAATAGAACTACCTTATGACCCAGCAATCCCTCTACTGGGTATATACCCCCAAAACTCAGAAACATTGATACGTAAAGACACATGCAGCCCCATGTTTATTGCAGCATTGTTCACAGTGGCCAGGACATGGAAACAACCAAAAAGCCCGTCAATAGATGACTGGATAAAGAAGATGTGGCACATATACACTATGGAATACTACTCAGCCATAAGAAATGATGACATTGGAACATTTACAGCAAAATGGTGGGATCTTGATAACATGATACGAAGCGAAATAAGTAAATCAGAAAAAAACAGGAACTGCATTATTCCATACGTAGGTGGGACATAAAAGTGAAACTGAGAGACATTGATAAGGGTTTGGTGGTTATGGGGGGGAGGGGGGAATGGGAGAGGGAAAGGGGGGAGGGGGAGGGGCACAGAGAGAACAAGATAGAGGGTGACGGAGGACAATCTGACTTTGGGTGATGGGTATGCAACATGATTGAATGACAAGATACCCTGGACTTGTTATCTTTGAATATATGTATCCTGATTTATTGATGTCACCCCATTAAAAAAATAAAATTATTCAAAAAACAAACAAACAAAAAAAACTAATATTAAAATATGTTAAAATATATTCAATGTGACATAGAGTAAACATATACTAAAAATTCATATTTATTTAAATGTATATAACACATTTACTACACTACCACCGCAAATCAAAAGGTATCTATATTTTTTCCACTTAACAAAATTTTCTGGAAAGTTATTCTTCTAAAATTAAAATTGTCGTGCATGCACTATTATAGCCCCAATAATATTTATAAAATGTTAGTGCTTTCTAGCCCCGATGCAAGAAGTACTTAATAAAGAGTTTAATATTGATAAAAATAAAATCAAATACTTACCAATTATGTCTATACAATATATATATGTATATTTATTAACAAGCTTTTACAACAGTTTTGACTGACACTTATTTCAAATTAACACCAACTGAATGATGTGAAACACTACAGAAGTTGTGATGGGCCAATTAGGTGAGAATAACTGCATTGTTTAGTGAGTTTTTAAAATGTCCGGGGTTTTCCTCGGGAGACGGCACGTTCTGCGGTGAACCCAGGATGAAGTTTACTTGACGACGCCAATCACTCAGTTGATATTTTGGTCTCGTCAAACGAAATTATACTTAATAATTATTTACCGCAATTATTTAAGAATTGCATTTTTTGTTAAATTTGGCACAGATATCTAGCATTGCATTTAAATGGTCCGGGGCGAAAGAGTTTAAGTCATGTTGAGTCCATTTTCAAATTGCCCCCCTTAACTATCGAATTGCCCCCCTGTGGGGCGTGGGCCCCACGTTGGGAAACACCGGGCTAGACCCACTCCTGCAGGCAGCAGCTTAGTGTCTATAGGGACAGAAGCCAATTAAGGTGGGTTGAGGCCCTGGACACAGAAGAAAATATTGGTCCCCTTAAAAAAATAAAAATACATGTTAACTTTAACCATATTTTTAAATAAGTAAAAAATATTATGTAGTATTTCTGTTAGAATTGCACATATAAAATCAAACTTGGTGCCATTAGAAAAAAGTATGAAGTTGAAATTTTGCAGGGCCCTTCTGAAATCAGTGCCCAGGGCATGTGCCTGGTGTGCCCGCCATTAAATCCACCTCTGCATGGGGATATCTCAGCTCTAGGGGTTTCCCCTAAGAAGTGTGGGCCCAGGCTGGGCTCCTCAATCCAGACCACCAGAGCCTGAAAGAGGCACTGACATAACATTCGGAATGGGAGAAAATATTTGCAACCATCTATTGGATAAGGAGTTGACAACCAAATTGTGTAAGGAACTCATACAACTCAATAGTAAGAAACAAACAATCCAATTCAACCTTAGTCAGAGAAACAGAAAACACATTTTTCCAAAGAACACATACAAATGGCAAATAAGTACAAGAAAAGAGCCTCAATATCTCTCATCATCAAGGAAAAGCAAATCAAAACCACAATGCAGGATCATCTCATGTCGTGATCCAGCCACGATGAGTCTATTACGGGATCCTCGAATGGGAAAAGGTATGGAATTGAAATAAATGATAGACAGGAACTTAAGGATACACACACACACACACACACACACACACACACACACACACACACACACGGGTTCAGGAGGATGCCACAGCAAACAGTCTCTACTGTTCCTGAGCTGTAACGTGCCTGCTACCAGAAGAAACACATTTACTTTTATTCATAGAAAAAATGTGGTCCATCAGCAATTCAATTAAGTTTCCAAGGCAACTCAAAGACAACCCCCACCATACCATCCAAATCTATTCAATACTTTACACTAATAAGAAACTAGCTTCCAGCCTCCTCCAGAGAACACGGGTGAGACAAATGAGAATCAGGTGTAGCTCTTTGTTAACAAGGCAGGTGAGGTGGGGTTTGGGTCCAGCACCTCTGTCCAGATTGCAAAAATACCCTGTTTATTTATTCAGTCCCCAACAATCTCACACTTGTTAGAATAGCATTTATCAAAAAGAAAGGAGAAAACAAGTGTTGTAGATGTGGAAAAAAGGGAACCCTTGTGCACCATTGGTAGAAATGTAAATTTGTGCAACCACTATATAAAATAGTATGGAGCTGGTGGTTCCTTAAGCAATTACAAATAGAACTACTAATCACACTTCTGCGTGTATATTGGAAAGAAATTAAATCAGTATCTCAAAGATATAGCTAACTGCCTTCCCCTTTTCATTGCCTCATTATTCACAATAGCCAAGCTATAGAAATAGCTTAATTGTCTACCTACAGATAAATCAAGTAAGAAGTTACACCCACACACCCCACACACAAACTAGAATGTTATTGATAACATGGATAAACCCTGAGGGCATTATGCTAAGTGAAATAAGGGAGATAGAGAAAGACAAATACAATACCATCTCATTTATATGTGGAGTCTAAAATAGCCCATTCCATAGAAACAGAGTAGAATGGTGGCTGTCAGGGGCTGGAGGATGGTGGGAAATGGGGAAGATGTTAGTCATAAGGTGCACAGTTCCACTTATAAGATGAATAATTTCGGGGATCTAGTGTACGGTGTGGTGACTATAGTTAATAATACTTCATTACATAGTACTTGAAAGTCTCTAAGAGAGTAAATCATAAATGTTCTCACTCTTAAAAACAAAAAGGTAATTATGTAAGGTGAAAAAGGTGTTAACTAATTCTATTGTGGTAATTATTTTGCAGTATGTGTGTCATGTCACACTTTCCACCTTAAATTTACATAATGTTATATGTAAATTTTATCTCAATAAAGCTGTAAAAATTATGTAGTTATTTATACAAGCTATATGTTTTTGTATATTTTAGTGTGATCTTTTTAAACTGTTACTATATGTCATTTTTCAACTGAATCTTTCAGATTGACAGTTCTGTCATCTGCCAATAAGTCATGATCGATTTGCTGTATCTCTACTATTAAAACTGCTCTTAAAATTCATCGTCTAATATCACTGAACATAAATTTTAATCTTCTTGTCAATGGAGACCTGTACTCCCTTTATTAATGACATCATCTGATTCACTGCAACCCTGCCACTTCCTCTCTCCCTGCTCTTTGACTAGTGTAGCTGACTCTCAAACAGAATTCGGCTGGTTTCAAGTAAAAATTGACCAAACTGATTGATGTAAGTATGTAAGTATGTGGAACTGTCAATATAACCCTCAGATTATATTACTCTTTTAATGGAATTCAGAAACCAATTCTGCCTCTAGTCCTTGCTTGCTGCAATACAAAGCATATTTGTTGGTCTAGGATCCTCAGAAGTAATTTCCAGTAAAGAGAATGAAATACATTAATGGTTTCAGGCTTAACCTAGTCTTTTCTACCATCTATCTTCTATCTTCCAAAACATTATATTATTTTGATATCTTTGCCAGTTTCCATAGTTAGGGCAGTTTCTCCTTTTCTAAAATTTTGTTGGGTCATTTCTTTGGAGGGTGCTCCTGGCGTGGGAGTGAAGACAAGTATTTATGTGCATACCTGGGCTCCTATGTTTCCCTAGAAACTATTCCATACTTTTTGGAAAATAAAAACACTTTATTTTGGCCATACCGCGTTGATTTTTCATATTT
The DNA here is from genome assembly GCF_036850765.1 of Saccopteryx bilineata. Taxonomy (NCBI): domain Eukaryota; kingdom Metazoa; phylum Chordata; class Mammalia; order Chiroptera; family Emballonuridae; genus Saccopteryx; species Saccopteryx bilineata. The sequence continues at coordinate 182,069,788 of NC_089491.1, read as the reverse complement.
TGAATGGTTTATTAAAATACAGTTTCCCATTTGCTATTAAGCAATTTCACTTGTCCTACCTTCTCCCCATCTATTGAAAATACAATGATTTTTCTTTTTTGGTTAGTGGTATAGACTTAAATTCCATATTCCTACAAAAAATATTTGAAACGCACCTGCTTTTAGGTATTATTTTCTGAAATTCTGTCACAGAACATTTCAAAATGTTCTCTCATTCAGAGACCTCTAAAGTCTGAAAAGGCTTTGGGACATCATTATATGTGTACTTTGAGCATTTATTTCTTTGGTTCAGCAACACAGTTCATCTCAGTTCAAATAACCTTTGTAATGAGATTGATAATAATTGTTAAATTAAGGTTTAAAGACATTGTCAAGAGAAACTGGGATTGATGCGTTGTCTTAAAGTGGCTTGCTGTTGGTCAAATATATAAACAAATTCCCTGTGGTTATGGGAAGTTTGTCTGTGTTCAGTGTGCAGGTACTCAACTGTTATTTTATAAGGTCTGTATCAAGACCTTTAGATCACTGAAATATCAGAGGTGCTATATAGTACTTTCTTCTATAACCTCTAGGTCATAAATGCCAAGGCTAATATGCTTGCTTATACTAAAAATTACTAGGAAAAATAATTTAAAAATACAATCTTCTTTCAACCCAGAAATCCTCTCCACAAAGGTAGCAAACACTTTTATCACTGAATACACAATTAACCAGGATGTGATGCCAAACTAGGCAATGTGTTAAGACAGCGATTTTCAAATGGTGTGCCATAAAAATATTTAAAACCTGCAATTCCTGACTATTTAGTCTAGGGCCCGGACCTCTAGTGAAAACAACCAACACCATGAATAGCAGTTCAGTGTGAATGAATAAAAATCATACCTATTTTTTTGTCAGATTGGCCAAAAATATATTTTGAGGTGTGCCTCAGAATTTTAATAATTAGTTGACATGTGTCATAAGATAAAAAAGTTTGAAAATCACTGTGGTGAGAGTTTGCAAAGACAAAGAAGCCTCATCCGTTTATATAATCAAGGAGACATAACCCATTACAGACATGCTGTCAAGATAAACAATAACTAATCTTTAAGTAAGAGAAATTGACAGCACCATTTGTCACACACTTCATCCTAAATTTACCTGGTAATTGGGGTGACCATTTGTGTTAGCTAATTGGTTTAATGCAGAGGAGAAACACATTCTCATATGCTTAAGACAGAAGGTAGCTTTGCAATTTAGGAGAAAATTGGCAGGGGGGTTAGTTCCCACCCTGTCACAGAAACTGGGAGTCAGGGCTATCATCTCCCTTGATGTGTACATTTCAAAGGGGTAGTGCCAGGTGCTTTGGAAGGTCTTTCTTGGTTATAAAGTTGACAAAAAGCCAGCTTACAATAGGCCCATTTAGCCTTCCAAAGAATTCAGAAACATTTTGAAGAAATGTGAAAGTCCTTACAATTATTTTACAGGTTTTCTAAGCTAAATGCTTTGAGAAAATGTAGGTAAAGGAAATCTCTTTTCTCGTTTTCAGAGGATGAATTAAGCCTCATTTAAGATTTCTATTTGTCTTTTAAGTGTTCATTCATTAACTCATTCTTTCATATGTTCTAATAAATAAAATGTTTATTTTAAAATAGCTTTTAAATAAAAAATTTTAAAGTGCAGTAAAAATAAAAAATACATTATGTCCATACTATAGTCTTAGCATTCTTCAAAGTATAGAAAATGAATTGTGAATCTGTTCTACATTAAGTTAGCAGAGTAGCAATAATTAAAATAAAAACAAAACCAGAACCTAGAACTGGCATTTCTGGCAATGCTTTTTGTGATCTTCAGTTTGCCTTTGAATGACTCAGTCAGGTTGAACCAAAAGAGTATATGAAGCTGCATGAAATGAATCTTTTGTTTCTAAAGTTAAAAAATAACAATAATAAAAGGAATATAATACATGAGATAGTGATTGTGATACTTGAAATAGGTACTGTTAAAAGCTAAATGAACAAAGAAAAACTTATCAAGCTCAAAAATAGTAATTTGTGTAGCTCTATGAAGCGGAGCTAGCTGTCCTTGTAGAACATGACTATCTAATTAACTCTTCATCAGCAGGTACCTTTCTTTAACCAGGCAATTACATTTTGCTGAACATACTAAACCTTACAACTAAGACTCCTCTTTATAGATCAAATTATCTTGAAATTTATTATCACATCGTGTTGGTAGTACCATTATTGAGTATATTTCAACATAACATTTATAAAGCATCAGTGTCCAAAATATATGGCAAGTATTTATAATACCTATCTATATCTATGTGTGCCTTGTGTACTGAACTTTTACCATCTGCTATTAACTTGTTCTAAATTTACTTACCAGTAACATCAAAATACATAGTATCATAATAGGTAAGTCTTTTGAAATATTTTTTTAAGATTCTGTGTTTATGCTATTACTACAAGTTTAAAAATATACTGAAAAGAGTTTGTAAATGAAAAAAAACTTTTCATGCCAGAAATCATACAAAAATTAAGTTCCCTAATGGCTAAAACAACGTGTATTTATTTCACTGTGATCTTTCAACACCAAGTACAATGCCTTAAACTAACAGATGATAACATCAGAAATTCTTTGACTTGATGGTTGTAACCTCAAATGTTGGAACTCTTAAAAGTTCAATGGATGAATTCAGTAAATTTTTGTAATCTGTAAAATTGTATGTGATATTGTAAGTGTACGGTAGCTCCCTTATCCATACGGGATATAATCCAAGACCCTAGTAGATGTCTGAAACCATAGCTAGTACTGAACCCTGTATATGCTATATTTTTTCCTATACAGACATGTTTATGATAATGTTCAATGCCTTTTCCATCTTAACTAATCATTTAACTCATGCTATGGCTTTCAGTTTTATATTTTGAGATGTAACAGCAAAACTAACATGGATTTCTTTTCCTTTGTCACAATTTCATCATAGAAGAGTACTTCTTACCTTAGATTATAGCAACTTCAGGATATGATTTTTTTTCTTTCCATATTAAGTCAACAACTTTCACCTTTTCAATTAAGGAAGCATTTTACAGCCTCTCATGAATATCCAAATTGCCTGCAAGTCCTATCCTCATGCTTTGAGGCCATTAATAACTAAAATAAGGGTTAATTGAACACAAGCACTGCCATACCTGGACAGCCGATCTGATAACCTAGGTGGCTACTAAATGACTAATGGGTGGGAGTGTCTGCAGCCTATAAATGCTGGACAAGGGATGATTTATGTCCCAGACTGAAGGTGTAAATTCCGCCAGATTTTGTCGTGCTACATAGCACACTATTTTAAACTTGTAAACTGTCTATTTCTGGGATTTCCTATGTAATATATTCAGAACACAGTTGGCTGGGGGAACCTGAAACAGCAGGAAGTGAAACTGTGATAAAAGGGGGACTATTGTTTACATATATTTTTGGTGGGTAAAGAAAATCAATAGTATTCCTAATGATTAAAAAGAAGTTTTACCACTTTAAAAAGTTTAAGTATTATTGATTCAGTTCTATGGTCTCCAACGTGTGATCCCCAGACCAGTGGCATAAGCACCACTGGAATCATGTTAGAAATGTGACTTCTTGGATCATACCTCAGACCTAGTGAATAAAAACCCTGTTAAGACAGGCCCAGAAATCTGTATTTTAATAGCCTGCCTTCTGGCTGATACTGATGCATATGAATGTTCGAGACCCACTGGTTGGTTTACAAGTCCAATAATTCATAACCCTGTAGAATTAAAACAGAAATACAAATCCTAGAACACAGGTTGAACCATTAAATTAGAATCCTAAGAGATGAAGGAGTAAGGCCCAGACATTGGTATTTTTTTAAAGTTCCCCAATAGAATTAATGAGCAGTAAATGTTGAGAACCACTGGTCTAGTTAGATATTGTTTTTCTTTTAACAGCTATCATTTAAATAAGGGGTCCCCAAACTTTTTACACAGGGGGCCAGTTCACTGTCCCTCAGACCGTTGGAGGGCCAGACTATAAAAAAAACTATGAACAAATCCCTATGCACACTGCACATATTTTATTTTAAAGTAAAAAAAAACAAAACGGGAACAAATACAATATTTAAAATAAAGAACAAGTAAATTTGAATCAACAAACTGACCAGTATTTCAATGGGAACTATGCTCCTCTCACTGACCACCAATGAAAGAGGTGCCCCTTCCGGAAGTGCGGTGGGGGCAGGATAAATGGCCTCAGGGGGCCGTAGTTTGGGGACCCCTGATTTAAATATTAATTTCAAGTTAGCAAATACCCCTACCTACCCAGAAACATTAACAAGCTTAGGCTAAACCAATAAATATTCAAATGTCTAAATATCTAGAGGTTACAAATCATCTTACTATGAAAGTATATTATTTTTTTTTTCTGAATAAATATACCTCCACAAAGACAAAGCTAAAATATATAAGTAAATCTATGTTTAAAATAGAAATTTTTACTGGCCTGACCTGTGGTGGCGCAGTGGATAAAGCGTCGACCTGGAGATGCTGAGGTCGCTGGTTCGAAACCCTGGGCTTGCCTGGTCAAGGCACATATGGGAGTTGATGCTTCCAGTTCCTCCCCACCTTCTCTCTCTGTCTCTCTCTCCTCTCTCCCTCTTCCTTTCTCTCTCCTCTCTAAAATGAATAAATAAAAAATAAAATAAAATTAAAAATTAAAAAAAAATCCTCAAGGGTTGTAACAGTAGTTACAACTCTGTAAAAAAAAAAAAAAAAAAAAAAAGAAAATAGAAATTTTTACTAACATTAATAGGTAATATTATTTATTCTTTTTCTTTCAAGAGCCTACATATACTAACATAATCACTGTTTAAAATAATTTTGAAGAGCAGATCATAGCTCCATTTAACTTTTAAGAAAGCTGAAGCTCAGGGAAAGTTAGATAATCAATTCAATGGGAAACATATGAATCAAGCCTAAAGTGATATGATTGACCTTACCACTCTACCTCAGCTCCCATTTCTCAATATTAATAAAATCATAATAGCTAAAATTTACTAGGCCTACTATATGGCAAGTATAAAGTTTTCCTTATATACATTGTACTACCATGTAATAATCATATTGAGTTTATTATTCCCATTTTACATATAACACACTGAGACACAAATTAATTACTTGCCCTAGGTCACACAATTAGTTTTCTTTAGGGTCAAAAGTGAATTCAGACAATCTAAACCCAGAACCTGGGGAAAAAACTACAGAAGATTTGTTACTGGAGGAAATGAGGGTGCTTTTAAGAAACAGATCAGCACTAAACACCCTGGAGCTGCCAGGGCATTTCTGTCCTCTCATACCTGTAGCCTGTGGCAAATCTTTTAGATCTTGGCTGCATGTTTGGCTACTTGTTTGCTTGGTTTTGAGCTCTTATAATTTTCCCTTTAAAAAAACTTTTTTAACTGGTTGATTTTAGAAAGAGATAAAGGGGGAGAGAGGGAGAAAGAGAGAGAGAGAGAGAGAGAGAGAGAGAGAGAGAGAGAAACATCAATCTGTTCCTGTATGTGCCCTGACCAGGAATTGAACTGGCAACCTCTGTGCTTCCAGACAATATTCTAATCAACTGACCTTTAGTCTTCTCTTTACCTTCAGTTCCAGGTTTTCCTTAGAATAACAAAAGATACACCAGACTGCTTCACTAAGCGGTTATAATCCAACAAGCTTCTGGGCTAATTCTCTCCAGATGGGTTTTAGACAAGGCCATTGTGACTGCTTTTTCAGTGTTGAATAAAAAAGATTGATTTGGAACTGATTACTATTTTAGTGTCAGCAGAGTCAAATAGTGGGTGTTGGGAACCTTGGATGGAATTTTTAATTGCTTTTGTCTTTTGTACCACAGCAATATCAATAGTTGCTAGTTTCCAGTCTCTATAGTGTTGTTAGAAATTATTTGCCAGTATGTCTTGAAAGCAGTATCTTTTTGTTGAATAAAAAATGCTAGACTTTAATTATTGATGTCAATTCTAGAGTGTTGCTTTGAAGTTGCTCTGAAGAACTTAATTTGTCTACCCACTATTTATCACTGCCTGCAGAGTCTGAGGTAGAAATAAATGGAGTGGAGTTCCAGCCATCAGACTCCATGGTTTGGTAGGCTGAGGACTGTGGCACGGGTGGTGAAAATGCAATTCGAGAGGCCAGGCCGAAGTGTCCTGGAAGTAGAGCACTCAGCTCCATTTCACAGATTTGCACTTAGCTTTAGCATTTATTCTTCCCCTTCTGCCATACACATTTGCTTTCTTAATTAGATTTTGTTTGGTTTTAAGATTAACTTCTCCACCCACTCCCCAATCCCACCAAGCACATGCTGATTACTAGCAAAAAGATTTAGGCAGGTAGTGAGCTGAATGCAGAAAAGGAAAACTTAACTGGCATGAAGCATCTGCTTCAGCAGAGTTAGCTCTTGAATCTCCACCCCTGTTTTACCTTCTGTAAAGGATCATACCTACATACCAGGTGTAAAGCCAGTAGCCGTGGCCACCATCGCAGCCGCCTGGCCCATGCAGGTTCGCATTAGACTCGGACAGACGGTAATGAAACAACGGAACCAAGAACTGGTGGGTCATTAGCTTTAATCCTAGCTTGCACCCGGTGGGCAAGAAATACACACAGTGGGAAAACACTTCCCCTTCTATTCAGGGCTCCCAAAGCCACTGACTTATCTGAGTTTCCTAGATTCACAGTTTCTACCTCACCAGCCTTATTCACCTCTGTTCCTCATCTCCTTCTCTTTACACAAACTCTGCACAAACTGGCTTCTCCTTTAGCACTCCGCCATCTTGGCTGCTTCTCCTCTCCTCCACATGGCCTTTCTCTGCTCTCCCCCAGCATGGGCTCCTCTGCCTCATTTTATAGTGTAGAAAACAAAACCTTTAATCCAATATACAGACAAGGAAGTCTCTGATACAAAGTCACTCATCTGAGGCATAATGGGATTCCTCATGAGAGTGCACCACCCCACATAATGCAACAGTCAAGGGCAGGCATGGCCAACAGTTTTTGCCCCAGGCCAGATTAGAAAGAAAACTTTTTTCATGGGCTGGATGAAATATTAAAATTAAAAAACGTTAAATACAAAAACAGTTTGTTTAAGTAAACAAAATTTTATTATGTAATTTGTTTATGAATAAATGTGACTAAAAAGTTTTAATATACAATATTATTTTAATAAAAATATAATTACATACCATATAAATATCCAAACTGTATCACAATCAAAACTATTTAATTAATAGAATGAGCTTGAAGGGGTTATATCGCAAATAAAACAATTATTTTGTTTTACAAACAGCCTGGACACTTTTTCAGTTATCAACTGCAGCTATTGTCTATGCTACAATGCCTCTTGATTCAGCATACTTGCCTAAAAAATAACAAATTGTTTGACTTTGGGTGCGCACTGGTAAACTTTGCCTAAAGAATGTGGGTTTCACATCTCTGTTAAACAGTTCATATCAAGTACAGATGAGTACAAAAGTTGTAAATCTTTATAATGGAATTTTTTTTTAAAAAATAAAGAAGTGTGGCAAATCCATTCGACCAATTATTGAAAGTTAACTCTAGATTAGTCACACATGGAATTCTTTTCTGCGTATCACTATCTTCTTAAATATCTCGATTTCCAATAATCAAAGACGCTTCCACTTCTGAGTAGCTGAGATTTTAAAGTAGCGGAGAATATTAAAAATTTAATCATGGGCGACATAAACTCATTATGTGGGCTGGATTTGGCCCGCGGGCTGTATATTGACCATGTCTGGTCAAGGGTGCGGGGAAAAGCTTAGTGTTGAAAAGATCTTAGTATTAAAAGGGTGGGAAAGGCTTAGTCTTAAAACTAAGCCTTAGGCCAGAGGAGAACAGAAGCTCCATCTCCACACATGCTGCAGATGGCTTTTCCAGTCTACCTGAATCGTTACCAGCTAGAAGCAGCAGTCATTGGGACTTGGATGTGAGCTGCAAAGTATAGAATTGTGACAACAATTCCAGTGCCATACAGACTTTTCCTGGAGGTGGACTTGCCCTGGACTCCTAGTGACAGCTCTTAACAGACTGAACTGGGGTTGGGTTGCATTTTTCAGGGATTTGGCATGGTGATGGGGCCAACTTGGACTTGGTGAACATGTTAAGGACACTACTCATTTATAGATTCTTGCTGAATTGGCCAAGAGTTTGCTTAAAGGCTTTAACCACTGCTAAAAAAAAAAATAGAAGACTGGATAAAGAAGATGTGGCACATATACGCTATGGTATACTACTCAGCCATAAGAAATGATGACATCGGATCACTTACAACAAAATGGTGGGATATTGATAACATTATATGGAGTGAAATAAGTAAATCAGAAAAAAACAAGAACTGCAAGATTCCATACATAAGTGGGACATAAAAATGAGACTAAGAGACATGGACAAGAGTGTGGTGGTTACAGGAGCCGGGGGGGAGGGAAGAAGGGAGAGGGGTAGGGGGGAGGGGAGGGGCACAAAGAAAACTAGATAGAAGGTGACGGAGGACAATCTGACTTTGGGTGATGGGTATGCAACAGAATTGAATGACAAGATAACCTGATTATGTTTTCTTTGAATATATGTACCCTGATTTATTGATGTCACCCTATTAAAATTAATAAAAAATTATTTATTAAAAAACAAACAAAAAAAACAACTAAGCCTTAGGCTATAATGACCCTGCCTGCTTACAGTCTGTCCTACACACCCAATGCAAACTATAAGCAACCAAACATATATATCATATTTACAAATTTATTTAACCAACACCAGGATTGCTGTCTTTGCCTTTTTAAACCTTTTTTATTGCAAGATCTATAGTTGTTGATATTAGTGTAACCATTTCTAATCCTATTGGCTGCTATTTGCATGGAACAGCTTTTTTTATGCCATTCATGTTCAATCTATGCACGTCCTTAGATCTTACGTGAGTCTCTTGCAGACAGCAGATAGTTTGATCATTTTTTTGTTTTGCTTTAACCTATTCTGCCAATCTCTGTTTTATGTTTGGAAAATTTAATCCATTAACATTAAAATAATGACTGGTAAGGAGAAACATTCTTCTTTCTGTATTCTATTTATTTCTATATGACTTATATCCTCCTGCCTCCTCTCTTGCTGTGGATGATATATATATATATATATATTTATATATATATATATAATTTTTTTTTAAATAAATCAAGATGTGGCCACTAACTTAACCTGACAAGCTCAGGGAACGCCTACATAATGGTCTTGTGAACTTGGGGAACTAAGGTAAACACAGGATGGTCTAAATCAAACCTTTCTAACGAGAAACAGTTCATGGTGGTAATCATGTCCTAGGGAAGAACTTTCTCTAAACAAAGGGCAGTGCTTGCTTTTACTCAAGCCTGTATGTTGTCTTTTGCTTCTATGATAATGTACCTGATAACATGCCTTTGGAATGTATGGAGGTTAGACATTCCTCCAGAACAGAAGCTAATAGACCCCCTAGTTATTGTTATATGAACCATAACTGTTAACTGTCTTGTTACTGCCTATGTAAAAGAAGTTTCAGCATGTACACTTTTACTTTCTACTCAACCCAGAGATTTCTCTGTTATGCTTTCTTCTACCTCCCTAATTTATCACTAATCAATTTCATGTAACTCCCTTAGGGCTTCCCCTTTGATTCTGATGTATGAAGTAAGTGGTGAAACTGCATTTTCTGGAACATTTTGCCAACTCATTGAGACTTTGCTTCCCAGAAATTGTTGACAGTTTGGCTCAAATAAACTCATAAAAATTGTTAGAGGTTTGGAAGTTTTTTACATTGACACTGCATTATTCTCTTCTTTTGTGTTTAGTTGATTTTTGGCAGCAAAACACAATAGTTTCCTTCTCATTTCCTTTGTGTATATTCTATAGTTATTTCTGGTTACTGAGGAGATTACATTTAACATCCCAAAGTTATAATACTCTAATTTGAATTTATACCAGCTTAACATCAATGTTATCCAAAATAAATGCTTTGCTTTTACATATTTCTATCCCCTCCCCTTCAGTTATTGATGTCATAAAATTTTATTTTTAGAGTTTGCGTCCAAACTAATTGTATTTTTATATATTGTCTTTTAAATCATGTAGAAACAAAAAGCAGAGTTACAAATCAAGTCACAATAAAATTAGCTTATAATTGTCTATGTATTTACCCATATAAGAGATCTTTATTTATTCATACAACTTCAAGTTGCTATCTAGTATCCTTGCGTTTTGGTCGGAAAACTCCCTTTAGCATTTCTTTGGGGGGGAGACAAAGTCCCCCAGCTTTTGTTTATCTGGGTATGTTTTAAATTTCTCCTCAGTTTTGAAGGACACTTTCAAAACTGACATGATTCTCAGCTGACACTGAATTTTCCTTCACCACTTTGAATTTGTCAATTCACTGCCTTCTTACATCCAGGGCTTCTGATGAAAAATCTTCCCATGATTTTATTGGGACATCCTTATATATGATAAGTTCTTTTCTCTTACTGCTTTCAAGATTCTTTGACATTGAACAGTGTGAATATTCATATGCCTTTGATAGGGGAGTCCAAAAATGAGAAATTTGTAACATTCGTACTCAGTAATAGTAGCTTTTAGTTGTACGAAATATGTAAAGGTTAGGAAATGGCTAATCTGCTTGCTATTCTCTTTTAATGGCTCCTGGGCCTTTACTTCTTTTTGAAATGATGCAAAATGTAGCAAAAAGTTTACCTTTGCAGAAATGTTGGGGAAACCTTATATTGGAAAGGGACCAGACAATTAGGGGAGTTTAAATCCTAATAGTTGTTGTAATAGCCTAGCCACAGGATTTACTGTGAAGTCAAGGCCTATAAATTAATTAGAAATTTAGTTCACCAATCTTAAATCTTTACTTTGTATCATAAGAAAACAAGGAGTCTTTTCCTAGACAATTCAGAGGTTCCAGGTCCAAAATGTTCCCGGGAGACACCTGCCCCCACTGTTTTGAAGATTTATCAAGGACACAAGATAGGACCATGCCGATTGATTGTCTGTGTTACAACAAAAAAACTTGCAGAGGAGACATTCCTGCAGCTGAACCTCCATCTCCTGCATATTGTTATGTGGCTAACTACATGGAATTTTTTCCTTTTTTTTTTCCCCAAGCTGAGAAGAGGGGAGATATAGAGACAAATTCCTGCATGTTCCCCAAATGGGATCCACTTGGCAACTCCCATCTGGGGCTGATGCTCTGCCCATGTGGGGTCACACTCACAACCAAGCTATTTTAGTGAGGAGGAAGCTCCATGGAACTAATCCTCAGTGCCTGGGGCCAACATGCTTGAATCAATCGAGTCATAGCTGTGGAGGGGAAGGGAAAAAGAGAGAGAAGGGGGAAAAGGGTGCAAAAGCAGATGGTCACTTTTCCTGTGTGCCCGGTCTGGGAATCAAACTCAGGATATCTACACACCATGCTGATGCTCTACCACTAAGCAAACTGGCCAGGGTCCACTTTTTTTTTTCTTTGCCCCTTAAGCTATTACTGACAACCCCTGAATCCTATAAAAACCACCACCACCAGGAGAATGTTAAGGCAGTTCTTTTGGACCGGAATCACCTGCCTTCTCAAGTTGCCGCAATTTCTAATTAAAGACACACCTCATGCATACTTCATCCATTTCTCTTTTTATTGACATTAAGAGTTGTGGTAGTTTGTTTTTGGTTTGTTTTCCAGTTATACCTTGGTGGGAGTCTCTGTAAGTTTATACTGCCTAAAGTCTGTTGGGCATCTTGTTTATGTTTACATCTTTCATCAAACTTGGACCATTTTCAACCATGAATTCTTCAAATAACCTCTCTGCCCCAATCTCTTTTTTCTTCTGTGAGCCCACAATGTCTGTGTTAGTCCACTTAATGATCTTAATGGTGCACCACTGTTTTCTTAGGTTCTGTTTACTTTTTTTCAATCATTATTTCTTTCTATTTCTTAGACTCAATAATATCTATTGTTCTATCTTTAACTTTGCTGGTATTTTTTTTTCCTGCTCTTTCAAATCTGCTATTGAATCTGTCTAGTGGATTTTTCATTGCATTTATTATACTTTTTTAGCTACAGATTTTCCATTTGATTCTTTTTTCTATTTGATCATCTTTAAGACAACTGATCTAAAATGTTAGTCTAGTAAGTCCACCAACTGACATTTCTAAAGACAATTTCATTGATTATTTCTTTCTTTGAATGGGCCATACTTTCTTATAGCTTTGTGTGCCTTGATATATATATATATAGTTTGATATATATAGTCTGTGATGTGATATATATATATTGTTATATATGTGTGTGTATATATACAGTGTGTCCGTAAAGTCATGGTGCACTTTTGACCGGTCACAGGAAAGCAAAAAAAGATGATAGAAATGTGAAATCTGCACCAAATAAAAGGAAAACTCTCCCAGTTTCTGTAGGATGATGTGGCAGCATGTGCGCATGTGCAGATGATGATGTAACCGTGTATACAGCGGAGCAGCCCACGGCCATGCCCAGATGTGGACAGTACAGAGGAAAGTTCAGTGTGTTCTGTGGCTTGCTAAATTCGAATCCGTGACCAAAGTGAAACATGAATATCAGCGCATTTATAACGAAGCGCCACCACATAGGAATAACATTACTCGGTGGGATAAGCAGTTGAAGGAAACCGGCAGTTTGGTGGAGAAACTCCGTTCTGGTAGGCCATCAGTCAGTGCCGAGTCTGTAGAGGCTATACGGGATAGCTACCTAAGGAGCCCTAAAATATCTGTGCGTGAGCCCACATAGAACTGCACTGAATCGATATGAAACTGGGAGAGTTTTCCTTTTATTTGGTGCAGATTTCACATTCCTATCGTCTTTTGTTGCTTTCCTGTGACCAGTCAAAAGTGCACCATGACTTTACGGACACACTGTACATACATATATACATTATTTTTTTTTTTTTGCTGAAAACAGGGTTTTTTAAATAATGAGGCAACTTAAAGATTTAATAATTCTCCTTCCCCAGGGTTTGCTCTTTTTTGATTTTGTATTTTTTGAATTTAATAAGATGTCTCAGTGCAAAGATCAGTTTGAACTATAACTTAAGATTTTCTCAGGACTTTTTCTTAGCTTGTGACTTTCCCTGGGCATACCTGGTGATTATCTTAATTCTCTCATATTTGTAGTGGCTTTTGAATGTCCCTGTTCTTAAATATCTAGCTCCTAAAATGTGAAGAAGAGAAAAATAAAATAAACAAAGTAAGGTGCCAGCCCTTTAAATTCCCTGAAAGTTGCTTCAGCCAGAGGGGGAAAAGCTTACAACAGAGGTCCCCAAACTACTGCCAGCGGGCCACATGCGGCCCCCTGAGGCCATTTATCCGGCCCTCGCAGCACTTCCGGAAGGGGCATCTCTTTCATTGGTGGTCAGTGAGAGGAGCATAGTTCCCATTGAAATACTGGTCAGTTTGTTGATTCAAATTTACTTGTTCTTTATTTTAAATATTGTATTTGTTCCCATTTTGTTTTTTACTTTAAAATAAGATCTGTGCAGTGTGCATGGGGATTTGTTCATAGTTTTTTTTATAGTCTGGCCCTCCAACGGTCTGAGGGACAGTGAAGTGGCCCCCTGTGTAAAAAGTTTGGGGACCCCTGGCTTACAACAATGATGGTGAGGATTGCAACAATATCTGCCCAGCTTTGTCTGCATCTAGGCAATCAGAAGGTACAATCAGCAATCAGAGCACAGATCCTGATATTTGGAGGACTGTCCACTCTGGAGTTCACAAGCTGTGTACAATCTGCTTCAGAAACATTTTAAGACTACCTCCCTGGAGCTGGAGGATGGGTGGCTAGGTGCCACTGTGCTAAGAGCTGAAATTGACAAAAATTAACCACAATTCCCCTTTCAAAACTTCCCCTGGAATTTCCAAGTCTTCAATAGACTATGGAGTTCCAAAATAGTTATATTAGACATATTATGCCTGTATAATCACTAAAACTCCTTTTCTTGCAAAACTGAAACTTTATACTTAATGAAAACAAACTCTTTTTCTCTCATCGCCCAGCTCCTAGCAACTATCATTCTACTTTCTGTTATAAAGTTTGACTACTTAATACACCCTGTTTTACTATAATCATGCAGCATCTCTGTTTTTGTGACTTGCTTATTTCACTTAAATGTCTCCAATGTTCATTCACATTTAAGTATATTTGTCATGATTTTATTCTTTTTATGAATATTATTTCATTGTATGCAGATAGCACATTTTCTTTATTTATTATTCTGTTGGACATTTGGGTTGACCTCATCCTCTTGGCTATTGCAACTAACGCTGCAGTGAATATAGGTGTGCAAGTACAGGGTGGGGCAAAGTAGGTTTACAGTTGTATCATTATTTATTACTTATTGCATTATTTTTCAAAAAAACAACTATAAACATACTTTTGCCCCAGCATGTATGTCTTTGGGATTCTGTTTTCAATTATTTTAGATATATACCCTGAGCGGAACTGCTGCATAATATGATTTTATTTTCAGTTTTTAAGGAAGCTTCATAATATTTTTCATAATGGCTGCACAATTTTGCATTCCCACTAACTGCACATTTTTTTTAATTATAGCTATCCCAATAGGTGGGAGGTGGAATCTCATTGTATTTAGATTTATAATTACTTAAAAATTATTGATGATAAGAATCTAGTCATACCCTTGTTAAATGTGTATATGTATATATAGTTTTTTCTTTTTCTTTCTTTCTTTTTTTGAGAAATGTCTACTCAAGTCTGTTGACCTCGGGAAAAATATACATGCTCAAAAAGTCTCCTCTTGGTTAATTGGACTTAAATTTATAAACAGAATCTAGTAGTCATTGCTAAACAGGTGCTTTGCATGCTCTCTGTGCCTCAGGAAAAAGCTGCATTGAGCTGCCTGCCTCCTGCACATCCTACCTGCTGGCTGAGCTGACCCTTAGAAAGAAGATGCTAGGTTTATAAAGATATCACTATCCTTGAGACTTTCCCCGTCTAATCTTCATTTCCCCGCTGTATCTTCATTTGCACCTTGACTGGTTAATCAAAATTACTTTATTCTGACCAATCAGAACAGTACTTTTTGGACCAATGAAAATGTAAAGATTTGGAATCCTGATTTGCATATAAATTAGCCAATCTGGGACCAATGGTGCAAATTTCGTTCTCTATAACTCAGCCTTGCTTCTTTCTGTGTTGGTGGAGCACACTTTCAATTTCCATGAAAGACTGTTTCCCTATCCAGAGCTATAACACCAGAACTGAAGCTGTAACTGAAAGGTTGAAATTTGGGGGAGGTCCATTGGGGAACAGGAAAGCCTATTGTCAATCTTCCTTGGCAACTGGCAGGTTGCTATAAACCCCAGACTAGGTCAGACTGAAAAGACTCCAGCTGGATACTCTTATCCTGTATAAGATAATGGGGAGAGACAAACTGAAAACACAAGGTTGGTATGTTCTAAGAGGAAAATTTTTATAAAGTGCCTGGTTGCCGGTGGCCAAGACAAATGAAAGACCTAGGGAGGAACAAAGCAGGATTTTTTTGTTTTTGTTTTGTTTTGTTTTGTATTTTTCTGAAGTAAAAAACCGGAAAGCAGAGAGACAGACTTCCCACATGCACCCGACTGGGATCCACCCAGCATATCCACTAGGGGGCAATGCTCTGCCCATGTGGGCCATTGCTATGTTACAACTGGAATCATTCTAGCACCTGAGGCAGAGGCCATGGAGCCATCCTCAGTGCCCGGGGCCAACTTTGCTCCAATGGAGCCTTGGCTGCAGGAGAGGAAGATGGAGACAGAGAGAAAGAAGAAAGGGAAGGGTGGAGAAGGAGATGGGTGCTTCTCCTGTGTGCCCTGGCTGGGAATTGAATCCGGGACATCCACACACCAGGCTGATGATCTACCACTGAGCCAAGCAGCCAGGGCGGAGCAGGGTTTATATAGGTTAGTCAGGGGTCTTGAAAAAAGCAGCTGACCTCATTGCTTCTATAGGTACAAGGCAATATTTTTTCATATGTGGATTGGAGAGGCACCACAGTGTAAAGCCAGCAGGCAAGGCCAGGGCTACTATCACAGCAGCCTGGCCCATGCAGGTTCGCATTGGATTTGGACAGTCAGTAAAGAAACAACGGAGCCACAAACTGGTGGGCCATAGTCTTTAATCCTAGCTTGCACCCGGCGGGCAAGTAAACACACACACTGGGCTCCGAAACCCACTCACATTCAGTGCTCACAAAGCCACTGACTTATCTGAGTTTCCTAGAATCAAAGGTTTCTAGCTCACCAGCCTTATTCTCCTCAGTTCCCCATCTCCTTCCTTCTCCAGCGTCAAACTGCACAAACTGGCCTCTCACTCAATACTCTGCCATCTTGGTTGCTTCTTCTGGCCACATGGCCTCTTTCTGCTCTCTGCTCTGCTCCCTGTGCTCTCTCATGCTCATCATCCCAGGAACCAAGAGGGCAATCTCCCGTTCTGTCCCCATTTTATATTGTAGCTTCACAACCTCTAATCCAATATACAAAATAGGGAAGTCTCTACTACAGAGTCACCTTCTGAGGCATGATTGGATTGTACCACCCTACATCAAAAAGGGTAAGAAAGGCTTAATCCTAAAACCAAGCCCCAGGCTACAAGGATTCTGCTTGCCTTTAGCCCAACACACATTAATATCACCTGGGCGACAGCCTCCTCGTGGGCAGCGTAATCTTTTACAAAGTGAGCATAATACATTTTATCTGCCCAACACACAGGTTCTTCAAATTGTTCAGCTTTGAGCTCAACTATCTAAAAGAAAGCCTGCGCTGATTCAAAGGTTCCAGCTGCTTCAAGCAAGCCTGTCCCCCCTCTTCGCACAGGTTTGCACTGCCCTCGGGATGGGGGCTGAGGTATTAGAAGACAGCATCTCCGGGACTGTGGCTTGGCTTTTAAAAACAGCTATTGTGATTTAAATTACCCTAATTGTCAGGTCCCTCCCCAGTGTAAGATTCCTGACATTTCTGCAAAGGTAAACTTTTGCTACATATCAAAGTGAAGGCCAAGAAGCCATTAAGAGAGAGAATAGCAAGCACATCACCTACACCCTCACAGTGGGGGATGAGAATGTTCTGCTTCCAGCCCTGGTGGGAAGCTGGGTGTAAGGAATTTCAATTTTAAAGGGGCTTTGGATTTAAAGGAGTCCTGAACCTCAACCTAACAGTAACACCAGAGTAAACCAGAGTGGTCTCAGTGAAGCAGAGAGGAGTGAAGCTGTCTCCCTGCAGCTGAGCTTTGATACTAGAGCTGGAACACTGGAGCCACCTAGCCCAGAACACTTGATTGAGCTATTTAATACTGATACTGTTGAACAGCAGCATTGTAATCACAACTGAGCTATTTTCAGTGAATAAAGTTTCTCCCACACATCTCACCCTAAATTGGGACTCCTGTTGATGTTGAATTGGCAGTGATAAACTTCAGTTAACAAGTCCTTAGCCCATTTTAAATTGCTTTTTTTTTTGAGTGATAGAAATTATTTATGTATTCTAGATTTTTTAAAAAATAATTATATTTTTTTAATGGGGCGACATCAATAAATCAGGATACATATATTCAAAGATAACAAGTCCAGGTTATCTTGTCGTTCAGTTATGTTGCATATCCATCACCCAAAGTCAGATTGTCCTCTGTCACCTTCTATCTAGTTTTCTTTGTGCCCTTCCCCCTACCCCTTTCCATCTCCCTTTCCCCCCTCCCCACATAACCACCACACTCTTTGTCTTGTCTGGTTGCTCTGGCTAGAACCTCTAGTACCACATTAAATAAGAGTGGAGAGAGTGGACAACCCTGTCTTGTTCCTGATTTAAGGGGGAAAGCCTTCAGTTTAGTGCCATTTAATATGATGTCAGCTGATGGTTTATCATATATGGCCTTTATCATGTTGAGATATTTTACTTCTATACCCATTTTGTTGAGAGTCTTAAACATAAAATTGTGTTGTATTATATCGAAAGACTTTTCTGCGTCTATTGATAAGATCATGTGGTTTTTGTTCTTTGTTTTGTTGATATGGTGTATTATGTTAACCGTTTTACATATGTTGAGCCATCCTTGAGATTCTGGGATGAATCCCACTTGATCATGATGAATTATTTTTTTAATATGTTGTTGTATTCGATTTGCTAGTATTTTGTTTAGTATTTTAGCATCTGTATTCATTAGAGATATTGGTGTGTAGTTTTCTTTTTTTGTGCCATCCTTGCCTGGTTTTGGTATGAGGGTTATGTTGGCCTCATAAAATGTGTTTGGAAGTATTGCTTCTTCTTCAATTTTTTTGAAGACTTTGAGTAGAATAGGAACCAAGTCTTCTTTGAATGTTTGATAAAATTCTCTGGTATAGCCCTTAGGGCTTGGACTTTTATTTTTGGAGAGGTTTTTAATGGTTTTTTCTATTTCTTCTCTACTAATAGGTCTGTTTAGGCTTTCTGCTTCTTCTTGACTCAGTCTAGGAAGGTTGTATTGTTCTAAGAATTTATCCATTTCTTCTAGGTTGTTGAATTTAGTGGCATAAAGTTTTTCATAGTATTCTACAATAGTTCTTTGTATATCTATGGTGTCCGTGGTGATTTCTCCTCTTTCATTTTGGATTTTGTTTATATGAGTACTTTCTCTTTTTTCTTTGGTAAGTCTTGCCAAGGGTTTGTCAATTTTGTTGATCTTTTCAAAGAACCAGCTCCTTGTTCTATTAATTTTTTCTATAGCTTTACTGTTCTCTATTTAATTTCTTTCTGTTCTGATTTTTATTATCTCCTTTCTTCAGCTGGTTTTGGGTTGTCTTTTTTCTTATTTTTCTAGTTCCTTAAGGTGTGAAGTTAAGTAGTTCACTTGGGCTCTCTCTTGTTTGTTCATATAGGCTTGAAGTGATATGAACTTCCCTCATCACTGCTTTTGCTGCATCCCATAGATTCTGATATGTCGTATTGTCATTTTCATTTGTCTGTACATATATCTTTTGATCTCTCAAATTATTTCTTCTTTGACCCATTCATTTTTTAAAAGTATGTTGTTTAGTTTCCACATTTTTGTTGGATTTTTTTCCTCTTTTTTGCAGTTGAATTCTAGTTTTAAGGCTTTATGATCAGAAAATATGCTTGGTACAACTTCGATTTTTCTGAATTTGATGATGTTGTTTTTGTGGCCCAACATATGGTCAATTTTTGAGAATGATCCATGTACACTGGAGAAAAATGCATACTCAGTCACTTTTGCCTGAAATGTCCTGCAGATGTCTATCATATCCAGGTGCTCTAATGTTTTGTTTAAGGCCACTATAACTTTGTTGATTCTCTGTTTGGATGACCGATCGAGAGCCGTCAGCAGTGTATTGAGGTCTCCAAGTATGATTTTATTTTTGTCAGTTTTTATTTTAAGGTCAATTAGTAGCTATCTTATATATTTTGGTGCCCCTTGGTTTGGTGCATATATATTAAGAATTGTTATATCTTCTTGACTCAGTGTCCCTTTAGCCATTATGAAATGGCCATTTTTGTCTCTGAGTACTTTTGTTGTCTTGTAGTCAGCATTATCAGATATGAATATTGCTACGACTGCTTTTTTTGGATGTTATTTACTTCGAATATTGTTTTCCAACCTTTTACTTTGAATTTGTTTTTATCCTTGTTACTTAGATGAGTTTCCTGTAGGCAGCATACAGTTGGATTTTCTTTTTTAATCCATTCTGCTACTCTGTGCCTTTTTATTGGTGAGTTTAATCCGTTTACATTTAGTGTAATTATTGACACTTGTGAGTTCCCTATTGCCATTTTATAGATTGCTTTCTGTTAGTTTTGTGTCTTGTTTGATCCTTCTCTTTCGTTTTTCTATGTTTTGTTTTTATTTGGTTGTACTCCATACATCTTCTTCTGTTGCTATCTTTTTTATTTCATGTGCTTCTGTGGTGGTTTTTTCAATGGTGGTTACCTTTAAGTAATGAAAAGGGTTCCTACCCTGTTCATTGTAGTGCACTATTTTGTGAGTACTTTTGCACTCCAACGTCCTTTGCTACTGTTAATCTCCATCCTCTCCCCCCTTTCTTTTTGTTGTTGTCACAGTTTAAATTTGGTTTTATTGGGATTCTCTTGGAGCTTTTACTTGTGGCTTTGTTTTTTTTATTGTTCTTTGTATCTGATTGAAGAACCCCCTTTAGTAATTCCTGGAGTGGGGGTTTTCTGATGATAATTTCCCTTGTTTTTTTTGTATCTGTGAATGTTTTTATTTCTCCTTCATATTTGAAGGATAGCTTTGATGGGTATAGTATTCATGGCTGAAAGTTCCTCTCTTTCAGGACTTTAAATATTGGGGTCCACTGTCTTCTAGCTTGTAGAGTTTCTGCTGAGAAATCTGATGATAATCTAATGGGCCTTCCTTTATTTGTTGTATTCTTCTTTTCCCTGGCTGCCTTGAGAATTTTTTCTTTGCCATTGGTTTGTGCCAATTTCATTATGATGTGCCTTGGAGTAGGTTTGTTGGGGTTAAGGACACTCGGAGTTCTGTTTGCTTCTTGAATTTGAGGCTTTAGTTCTTTCCACAGGCTTGGGAAGTTCTCATCTATTATTTGTTTGAGTATGTTCTCCATTCCATTTTCTCTCTCTTCTCCCTCTGATATACTTATTATTCTTATGTTATTCTTTTTGATGGAGTCAGATAATTCTTGTAGGGCTATCTTATTTTTTTTAATTTTTGAGTCTCTTTCTTCTTCTCTCTGTTGTGCTTCAAGTTGCTTGTCTTCTATTTCACTCATCCTCTCTTCTATCTGGCCTGTTGTATTAGCTAAGCTTGTTACCTCATTTTTCAGCTCGTGAATTGAGTTTTTCATCTCTGTTTGATTTGTTTTTATAGTTTTAATTTCCTTGGAAATATATTCTTTGTGTTCATTGATTTGTTTTCTGAGCTCCCTAAATTGCCTTTCTGTGTTTTCTTGTATATCTTGGAGGATTTTTAGGATTTCTATCTTGAATTCTCTGTCATTAAGCTCCAAGTTTTCCAATATATAAAATTTTTTCTCCATAGATTTTTCCTCATCTAGCTGTGTTACCTCTCTTTCTTTTGTATCCATGATATTTGATTTTCTCTTCCTTAATGGCATCTGAGGGTGGTTTTGTTGATAGTATTAATGAGATTTAATAAAGAATAAAAAGTTAAAAAAATAAAAAATTGAAAAGATTTGTTTTTTAATAAATTAATAATGAAATGAGGAAAAATAAAATAAAATAAAAATTAAATAAAAAAGGATATTATTCCCGCCCTTCCTTTTTTCCTCTCCTCTCCTCTCCCCTCTTTCTTGTGAAAATATTGTGGTAAACTATGAATTATATTGTATTAAATAGAACAAACAATGCCTGTAATGGAGGGCCTGAATTGGGGAAAAGTAATAAAGGGGCAAAAAAAAAAAAAAAAAAAAGAAAGAAAAAGGAGGAGGTATGGACCCACAAAAAGCAAATAAGAAAAAAATTTGGGTCAGGAATAAAATGATTTGCTTTTAGGTGTTGGTTGACTAAGAGTTATGATGAGAGGAATAAGAGGGAAACAGGAAAATGGGGGGACAAATTAAAAAATTACTATTGTATTCAGTGGAACAAGAACTAAATAAAATGGAGAGCCAGGGATGGGAGCTCTGCTAGTGAGTTAAGAAAGAGAAGTAAAAACCCCCTAAAATGCCACAAACATAAGTTTGCATCCCAGATAAGATAATTTGTTCGTTATTGTGGTTTGAATGAGCGGAGACGTAGAGGAGAAAGGAAGAAACTAATATAGAGGAAGAAAAGAAAGAGAGAGAAAAAAAGAGGGAACCACTAAAAGAAGAAAAAATAAAAAAGAGGAGAGAGAGAGAGAGAGAGAAAGTTAAGGGTTTTGGAGTGCAACCCTCATAGAGAGAAAGGAAGAGGAAAGAAAAGATAATGGGAGATGTAACACTTATGGTTAGTGTAGTTCAAAGATAAGAGAGAGTAAGACTGGCAGAGAGTTAATTGACCAATTTGGAGGAGGAAAAAAAATATCAAGAATGAAGATAAGAGAAACAAACGAACCAATATAATAAAATGGGATAGGTTATAAAGTCTGCGGATTATTCTTGATTTTGAGAGGATATCTTCTTGCTTTTTTTTTCTCTCCCTCTTCCTGGTTGGTGACTCTGTACCCCAGGTTCTGCCCCTTTGGCAGGCTCAGGTAGAGGTTTGCAGTTGATAAGTGTCTATGGCGATGTCATGTATTGTGCTTCAGTCTCGTTGGCAGTCGAGGCTCATTAGCATTTATAGCCTCCACCAGTGAAAGAGTCCGTGTTCCTGGAGCCTTTCTCCTAGTCTTTCCTTCTTCAATTAGTAGCCTGATAATCCAGCTATGGGGTTGCTGTTGCCTCTGCCTGGATAGTAAGAGGCTCAAAGAGCTGGCAACTCCCCACTCTATTCCCACTCAGCACAGGGCTCTGGGTAAGGCTCAGTCAGTCAGAGCTGCTAGCATAATCAGGTGGGGCTTCTGCCCACTCAAAGACCTCTGGCTCTGCCACTCTGTCCGGTAATATGGGTGGGCGCCCACTTCCGGGGCGCTTGGAGGAAACTCTCGCTCACTATCTGTGCTCAGACCAGGATATCAGGCCAGAAGTCTCACACTCTGATTGAAACCCCCACCCGCACGGAAAAGTTCCAGCGTTGGAATTAGCTCTTGCTCCCTTTGTGTGTGCGGCTTTTTAAGGGTGCTGGGGCAGTCCGGAGATTCCGCTTTCAGCCCACACAAAGGCCTCTGACTCTGCCTCTCTGTGGGATAACACGGGCGCCCACTCCCGGGGTTTTGGAAGGAATCTCTCACCCACTATCTGCGCGTGCCGACCAGGGGGTCAGGGAAAATGGCTGCCCCACTTGTCTTTCTTTATCTGGGTATGGCACGAGTGTTAGCTTGTATTGCCTGGGTTGCTACAGGAACAGTTTTTCCTCAGCTTGGATCTCTGTGCCACAGCCTGGTTCGGCCATTTGTGCCATGGCCTGAATTTATTCACCCCCCTTTGCCCGCCTTAGTTTCTATATTCTCAGTTCCTAGTGAAAGCCGCCCTGTTTAGGTTAGTGAGGAAGGTGGAGCATTTCTTACTCCCTATTTCCTTCAGGGTTTGATTATATATTTAGCCAATTTTTCACTCGAGCATACCTTAGGGTGTATTGCGAAACATCTGGAGGCTCCAAGGATAGGTTTTTCTGTTTCTGGTTGAAGATCTTGTTGAGTTTTGGGGGAGATTTATGGGTATCACTTCCTACCCTGCCATTACTGTCATATTCTAGATTTTAATCCCTTATCAGGTAATAGTTTGCAAATATTTTCTTCCATTTCACTTGTTATCTTTTCATTCTGTTGATTGTTTGCTTTCCTGTTTAGAAGTTTTCAAGTTTGATGTAGTTACCTTTGTCCTTTTTTGTTGTTGTTTTGTTGCCTGAGCTTTTGGTATCAAGAAACTAAATTTGCCAAGAAAAAAAAAATGCCAAATCCAATGTCAGCATTTTTCCCTCTTCTAAGAGTTTTATATGTTCCAATCTTAAATTTATGTCTTTATTGTAAAGCCAGGGACTGCAGCCATCACCACATCAACCTGGCCTGTGCAGATTCACATTTGATTCGGGCAGACAGTAATGAATCACCAGAGCCAAGAACTGGTGGGCCTTTATTCTAGACTTGTACTGGCCAATGAGTAAAAACAAACACACGGAGCACCAAAACCCACTCACATGTTCTCCTGTTCCACAACCTGGAGAATCTTTCTGGTTTATTCTAAAATCAAAGGGCCAGTAGTCTCAGCCACCTCCCTTACCCATCTGCATGCCTCCATCTTGCTGGCTCCTCTCTCTACAACCACATGGCCTTCTCCTCTACAAAATGGCCTCCTAGCTCCTTCTATTAAAACTTTTCCCCAGGACAACCCCACCCTCCAGCACATATTAGCATAATCAAGCACCTTCCCAAATATGAAGACAGTCAGCTGGCCTACGTGGGCAGAGCCATTTCTAATAAAAGTGAGCAAAACCAAACAACACAAATTCCATAAACTTATTTGCCTAACACCTATATGGGATGCCAAGTAGTTTATATATATCATTTAACTTAATATTTCAAGGCAGTATTTTGGAGAAGTAATGTTTAGTTATTCAAGGTAGTAGTATATACCTTCTTCTGGGAGATAAGCATTCGTACCATATGGTCTATTAAAAAGTGTTAGTTCATTACAAAAGCCAACCAACCTGAGCACAAGATTGGCTAGGGGAGGGGTATCCAAGAAACCTGTCCCAAAATGTTCCAGTAAGAAATGTTCGCTCTTGTGATCAGAGTAGAATGCCCTCAGTTGCCACTGGCTGGTGGCTGACACTGAAGAGTAATCGGGGAGCTACACAATGGAAGAAACAAGTGGTAGGTACCAGAGAATCAAGTAAATACATAAAATAGTGAAAGATAAGGGATGAAAGCCTTGTGTTCTTGGATTTCCCACTTGGACTTAACATGGTCCAGATAGGTTCTTTCTTTGTGGCAAAAAAATAAAATAGAAATAAAAATTTAAATAGTAAACATTGGTAGTTTCTATCTTAATTGTATTTCACAATAAAAAGTAGTAAAGCCAGTATTTCAATTAAACCCAAGTCAGAAAGGGAGGTAGAAGAGTGTAGGGAATGATAAATGGTGATGAAAGGAGACTTGACTTGGGGAAGATAAACACACAGTACAGTGTACTGAAGCTGTGTTGTAGAATTGTGCACCTGAAACCTGTATAATTTTGTCACCCCAATAAATTCAATAAGAAAAAAACAGGTAAGACAAATTATTAGACTATTTTATTACACATTAGAGTACTATAATATAATGCATAATATATTGCATATTCTATAAGCAATAATTGCTGTTTTTATTAATTTTCATCACCATCATTACCTTAATTGTCATGGCTATTCTGAGGGAAATAACTAATAGTTTATTTTCAGAAAAAATACTAAAATAATTAATCCTGTAATCACTTTTATATTGCTTTTAAAAAGGAAATTTTTGGAAAAGATTTTTTTCCCCATACCTTTTTAAATAAATTACATTGACAGGTAGTTAAAGATTTGTTAAAAGTAGACTGAAAACACTACTACAAAACATACTTGTGTAAGCATTTTGGAAAAAGTATAACAGTGGAAATAGTCCACCTTCCTTTTGAATATTTACTAAACAAAGCACATAAAGTCAACAGAAAGTTTCATGATATACATGTTAGATGGAATTTTGTTGGGGAAAATGGGAATTTTCTCTTAAAGAGTATGAGGTCAGGGGAGAAATTCTTATGTGAAGTGTTTAATTTATGAATTTGTATAACAATTCTCTTTTAACTTTTTTGAAGTTGTTATAATTTCTAATTGATGAAAGTTATGAGGACAATAAATAATTTTGGCATTTCTTATTTATTTGACTTTATAAAAGCAGACTTTATGGCAAAATTGAATAAAGGTTAATCATTAACACCAATGTATCACTTAGTGCATACAAGGCAAGCCCTGAACCTGTATAACTCTTTTGATTGCCACAACAACCTCATAGCACAGTTACTTACTATTATTGTTCTTAATCTACAGATAAAAAACTGAGATATACTCCAGAGTCTATGCAAGAGCCTTGCTCTTGGCCCTTATACTGTATTATATACCATTATTTAAGAAACTAAGAATTTTACATTCAGTTTAAATCATGATTAAATGTTTTCTATGACCATATCCATGTTGTTTTCTGAAAAGGGTGATGGTACTGTCAAATATTCAAATAAATCATCAGTAAAATACGTATTAGTAAAAGAAGTATCTAATGTCATATTTCAAAAAGCAGTGTAAAAATACTTTCTCTGTCAGATTGCTTTATCTATGTTATAGTCTTTTAAATTTAATATAACAAGGACATGAATAAAATGCAAAGTGTAACTGAAACAGTTATTAATGCCAAGAATACTATTAAATCAATTCTCAACAGAATTTGTTTTTGATATTCATTCAGGACTTTGAGATAATTGAAGTAGCTTTTGAGCTTTTTAATCACATAATGCTTACATTTTCAGAACAATTTACAAAAATCTTAGCTATTTGTGTTTAATATTCTTATACTTAAGAAAATGTTTACTAAAAGTAAATTTTCCATTTTCAGAGAGTACATAATAGAAACAAGATTTTTTTTTTTTTTTTTTGTATTTTTCTGAAGCTGGAAACAGGGAGAGACAGTCAGACAGACTCCCGCATGCGCCCGACCGGGATCCACCCGGCACGCCCACCAGGGGCGATGCTCTGCCCATCAGTGGGTGATGCTCTGCCCCTCCGGGGCATCGCTCTGCCACGACCAGAGCCACTCTAGCGCCTGGGGAGAGGCCAAGGAGCCATCCCCAGCACCCGGGCCATCTTTGCTCCAATGGAGCCTTGGCTGTGGGAGGGGAAGAGAGAGACAGAGAGGAAGGAGGGGAGGGGGGTGGAGAAGCAAATGGATGCTTCTCCTATGTGCCCTGGCCAGGAATTGTACCCGGGTCCCCCACACGCTGGGCCGACGCTCTACTGCTGAGCCAACCGGCCAGGGCAGAAACAAGAATTTTAGATGTACACTTAGAATTTCACACCACCACATTTTTCAAAGACATAAAATCTGCTCTTAGTTTCATTCTCTATGTGTAAAGCCAGAAGGCACAGGCAGGGCCACTATCACAGCAGCCGCCCGGCCCATGCAGGTTCGCATTGGATTCAGACAGTCGGTAAAGAAACAATGGAGCCAAAAGCTGATGGGCCTTCATCTTTAATCCTAGCTTGCACCCGGCGGGCAAGTAAAAATACACACTGGGCTCCAAAACCCACTCACATTCAGTGCTCACAAAGCTACTGATTTATCCGAGTTTCCTAGAATCAAAGGTTTCTAGTCACCAGACTTATTCTCTTCAGTTCCCCATCTCCTTCCTTGTCCCAGATACAAACTCTGCACAAACTGGCATCTCACTCAGCACTCCGCCATCTTGACTGCTTGTCCTGGCCTACTTCCCGTGGCCTCCTTCCACTGCTGGCTCTACTCTCTCACACTAATCATCCCAGGAACCAAGAGCCAAGTCCCATTCTGCCCCCATTTTATAGTGTAGCTTCACAACCTCTAATCCAATATACAAAATAGGGAAGTCTCTATACAAAGTCACTTCTCTGAGGCATGATTGGATTGTACTGCCCCACAGCAAAAAGTGTAGAAAAGGCTTAATCCCAAACACATGGTTACTTTTATTTTAAGTTATTTCTTATGATAATTCTCTGCAGATTTTCCCACTGAGAGAAAAATCCAGAAATCAAATGTTAGTGATAGAATCAAAATTATGCTGTGTAAAATTGACTTTCTGGGATTTTAGCACACTAAGGCACACCATTATCTCAATAAAGTAGTTATCAGAAAAAAGGAGAAATATTGATTTTCTACTTATAGATAAAGATATACTTACCTGTAGGAAAAATAAAAATCTGTAACATGTTGTAGGGACAATGACTTCTCAGAGACCACATGGCATGCACTGAGGGACCGAAGAGAGACTGCCTCATAATTCCCTATATAGGTTTCATGGACCCCCAGTCCTTATGGGTATTTATTGACACACACAAAATAGAAGCAGGGACAAGAATGAGGAAGTCAGAAAACAGAGAAGAAAATGAGAAGAGAAAAAGGAAGTCAGAAAGGGGAACTTCTTTAGAGCAGATTAAAGGGGAAATATCCTTGCCTAATGATTAATCAGAACTGCTAATTCTATCCCTACTGTGCTGTGTTCAGCACAGTACTGTGGTCAGTACTTTTGTTAGTAAGGTCCTTGTGGCCTTTGCCTCAGGGCACTGAACTCTGTCCCTGTTATATATTTTTTTTCTATTCAAGGCCTCTACATTTCTCCTTTTATTGTTTGAGCTGTTTTTTAGTGGTTCAAATATTCCATAGGTTTAGGAGGACATTCTTCTATAGATGGTGGTAGTTGAAGTAGAAGGGAAACGGCAAGCATAGCTTCTGCATGGTGGGTCCTCCAGAACAGAGGGCAGAGGGTGTTCAGGATTACTAGAAAACAAAGAAACAAACTGATAGCAAGACCTGCCATTATCCAAACTTGTAAATTGGAACCTTGAAACCAATTCTTAGGATTAACCCATTGAGCTAGGTCACTGGGTGATACTATGTCATATTCTCTGCCTCATGCTTGAATCGTTCCATCTGATTTTGCAACGTTTTCTGTACGTCATAAATATCTTATCTTGACCTAATGGGAATTTAAAGGCACCATGAAGCGGGCACTGAATATCTTCCCAAGATTTAGTAGAATTAAAGGGAATGGGAGTGACACATATTGTCTAAAATTCTGAGTCACATGTAAGCCATTGATAATCCCACATAGCCTGCTGTCACTTGCCAAACCAGAGGACATCAGCTTCCAGTGCATCTAGGC
Organism: Saccopteryx bilineata; assembly: GCF_036850765.1. Taxonomy (NCBI): domain Eukaryota; kingdom Metazoa; phylum Chordata; class Mammalia; order Chiroptera; family Emballonuridae; genus Saccopteryx; species Saccopteryx bilineata. Next base: position 182,041,260 of record NC_089491.1, on the reverse strand, counting down.
ATTGTAGAATCTCTTGATAAATTTGTGTTAGAGAATGAAGTTCAGATGTAACATTCTGGAGATAGGAATTAGCACGTTATGCAGTCTGGAAGGACTGAGACAGGGAACAGCAGCCATAGCAGCCATGGCAGCTAAGGCTGTGGCAGCTATAACAGAGGCAATTAAAACGCCAATAACTCTCTTAGCTGGAGCATATTCCAGAGCTGATGTGTCTTGCTCCAAAGCAGAATTACTCATCCACAGCTAGGTGGGATTCATGAGAACCCATGCCTGGGTGTGCTGCCAGAGAATGAATATATGGGTAATATTCAGGATGGTAACATTATAATGGGTAATACATGGAATGATCAAAGTCTGATTGGCCCAGAAGGTGGTAGTAAAATGGTCCTGATATTGACTCTGGATGGAGGTAAAATTCACAATAGAAATATTAGGAGCCATAGAGGCCATAAAAAATACACAGGACTGCGTGATGAAGATCATTATATTATCTACAGAATCATTAGTTACCCACATAGAGGTGGTAAAACTGTTATGGTTACAAATAAGATGAAAAGAGCCATTTTTGCTGTATTGACCAAGACAGAAAATGTGAGGGAAAAGGGGAGAGCCATTCTCCAAATGCTTTTCTTAAGCAGAGAGTAAGTGAATCCCTGAGATGATGGCAGCTCAGAAGGATGATGTATCCTTCAAAGCAAACCTGCCAGTCCTGGGTTCCAAAAAGGAGGCCCTCAGAATAAGGGGAGGGCATACTCCAACTCCACCTCGTGTGATTGGATTAGTACTAGCAATCCTTGTGGTTTCCAGTTTTTGAGAGTCAGGTGAGCTACCAATTAAGAAACAAAAATATTAGTGGACCGACATACAGCCCTAGCTAAGATCTTGTGTGTCCTTGATTGTTAACCATGGGTGTTTGCAGACAGGAATATGAGATTTAGATGAAGTTTCTCCAGGGCAAAGGGCACCCCCCCCACTACTGGCATGACCAATTGACCTCACATAGCCTCTATCTAATCTGATAGATTAGAATAAATGTAATTTATGTACCATTGTTCTGAGATGGGAACACAACACAGAGTGAAGTTAGGAGTGGAGAGATTCTACAAACAAAGGGGTAATTTTTCTGAAAAGAAATAAACAGTCTTGAGATAATTTCAACTAACCACTTTGATATTCATCCTTTCCATGTTTCCCTGCAATCCCATAAGGAACTTGAGGCAGGGAGCCAAAAATCCCTTGTAACCTGGGAGTCATTGGATGACAGCAGTGGCTCTGGATCACCCCAGGTAATAACATCAAAGACAGGGGGATCTAAAATATGGGCTTACTTTGAATAGGTTTGAGTGGAACTCATCGAAAGCAGGGTACAGAGAAAAAGAATAAAGAGGTGTTTTACTTCATGAGACTTCACAGTAATACATGCAAGCATAGAGACAAACAGATTTCCAGGAGTCTCAGGCATCCCTGTATTTTGCAAAACTTCTTCAGCATGCCCGGTTAGATGCTTCAAAGCACCCCAGGTGATGTCAGGTGGTTCCTGAGGGCTTGGGAGCGGGTTTGGAGGTTTATTCCCAGAGGTGGACTCACTGTCAGCTTCTGGATCTCTGGAACCAGATAGCTTCATAGGGGCTGATGCCAACTCATGATAAGGCTTCACATTCCTTTCTGGTATCCAAAGAGGACCTGTTGATGACAAAATAAGCGCATATCCTCGCTCCCGGGTCAGCAACTTGACTGGACTCTGTCACTCAGGGCCAGCTAATATATCCCAGTAGAACATGAAATGCTTGGGCCATTGCTCAGCTGGTATAAAATGCCTCTTGGCTGCAGTAAATTCAAATGTGGAAATGTTCAAAAAACTACTACGAGTAAAAATAGCCTTATACAATTGGTCTTGTGGGGTGAGTTTCTTCTGCAGATTCCCCCTTTCTTTTGGTTCAATTGGTGCTTAAGAAGGCCATTGGCTCTTACTGCAATATCTGTAAGTTTGGGTGAATTCATCAAGCTCCTGAGGGCCCCAAGAATGCCACAAGGTTCTTGTCTGTTTTCCTTTCAAAAGTACCTTCATACATTATATCTTTTATCACCAAAACTATACAATTTCTTTCTAATTAATCAGAATTCTCAATTTCCATAAACCTTAACTTTCAGTGAGGATTAAGTAATTAACAATTTTGGATTGATACTTTTATGAATGTATTTCAGGACCTTTAGAAACAAGTTTTTTCATTGGCAAACAAACATATTTTCAGAAGATATAACAGAGCTAACAGAAATCTTTTGTAAACCCAGTCAAAACAAACATTTTTCTGTTAAGAACTTTAAAAGATATTAATTAAATTAAGTTAGTAGTAATATCAAATGCTTTTGTAGACCACCTGGTTAAAAAATATTTGGAGCCCTGGCCGGTTGGCTCAGCGGTAGAGCGTCGGCCTGGCGTGCGGGGGACCCGGGTTTGATTCCCGGCCAGGGTACATAAGAGAGGCGCCCATTTGCTTCTCCACCCCCCTCCCCTCCTTCCTCTCTGTCTCTCTCTTCCCCTCCCACAGTCAAGGCTCCATTGGAGCAAAGATGGCCCAGGCGCTGGGGATGGCTCCCTGGCCTCTGCCCCGGGCGCTAGAGTGGCTCTGGTTGCATCAGAGCGACACCCCGGAGGGGCAGAGCATCGCCCCCTGGTGGGCAGAGCGCCGCCCCTGGTGGGCGTGCTGGGTGGATCCCGGTCGGGCGCATGCGGGAGTCTGTCTGACTGTCTCTCCCAGTTTCCAGCTTCAGAAAAATACAAAAAAATATATATATATTTGGAATGCTTTTACAGTAATCCCTCACTATATCGCGGTTCACTTTTAGCGGTCTCACTGTATCGCAAATTTTGAAATTGTATACACTGTATATCTTATTTTGTATTGTGGATTTTTCACTGTATTGCAGGATTTTGTGGTATATGGATATTTTTATATATTTATTATTTTAATTATTTTTGCAGTAAAGTAAGCACTTTCTAGTCCCCAAAATTGAAAACACAAAAGGAGTGTGGGAAAGGTTTATAAGAGCGTGGGGAGGATTTATAAAGTCTTAAAATATATATAAATAATAAAATAAATATAAGGTCACTACTTTCTGAATTTTCACCTATCATGGGGGGTTCTGAAATCTAGCCCCCGTAATAGATGAAGGACTATTGTATATTTTACAGTGTATTTTTAATTTATAGAGAAGGCTTTAAGATATTTAAATGACCTGGTTTCTCTTTTCTTATTTTTTTTTCTGAGTTTTACTGTCTGGAAAAGGGAGTGAGATAATTTCCCTACTTTGAATTATTAATTTAATTTTTTTTCAGTAGAATCTTTAATATGAAAACATGAAAACTGGTACATAACATAATAATCAAATTCTAAGTAAAGACAAAGTTGAAACAAAAGGTTTTTATAAACCAAATCTTCTGGAAGGAGTGGTTGAGACACTAGTCTTTAAACCTTATTTCACATTAACTCTTTGAGTAGTAAATTTTTTTCATGCTTGCTGTCCACCCAGGAATGAGATTTTTTTCTCAAAAAATGAAATTATTTCCAGTTAAAGTTTTATTAACTTAAAGTCATGTTTGTTTGATAACCAATTTATGAAAACAAAAACATACATTTGCGTTTTTTTAATGTTGCCTTACACATTTTTGTCAGGAGCTACAACTGCTGGCTGACAAGGTCACAGCAGGAGAAGACCCACAACTGCTGGCTGACAAGGTCACAGCAGGAGAAGACCCACAACTGCTGGCTGACAAGGTCACAGCAGAAGAAGATCAAAAACTGCTGATTGACAAAGTCACAGCAGAGAAGACCAACGACTGCTGGTTGACAAAGTCACCGCAAATGAAAGGCACAATGATACTTCCCCCTTTGACCTTTTTGAATTAATCTGGCCCTATTTCCCCCTTTTCTGGGTGTGTGCTATTATTTATGGCACAGGGATAATAGTACCATGCTTTCCCTGTAGATTCGTAGTAATTTCTTTGGAAATGAGACAGAGGGTGTGAGTTCCACAGAAAAGCCTGTAAGCCCCTTGAACTGGGCTCATAAACATAAGAGGCTGGCTATGATATCCCTCGTAAAGGGTTAAGTTTGTAGGAGAATTTCTTCTTATTAATCATGTTAGAAAGAATAGATTGTGACTTATGAATAGGTAGGAAACAGTAACTATACACAGAGCACCTTTCAGCCTTCACTTAATTCATCACTTTACCTCCCTAGCCTTTTCATGTGGTAGAATAAAGAAACTTTCCTTTCTTCTTGCATACCTGACCTGCAGGTGGTGGAACACTCTGAGAAAAATAAAGTTAGAACTTAACTAGTGTATGAATATAGTAAATAAGAAAAAAATTTGACTAGACAATAGAATCCTAGACAAAGTAGAGTTATTAATCAGTACTGACCTTTTAGAAATTTGTACCAATATTGTTATTGCTGTTCAAGTTATTGTATAATTGTACTTTGAATGACTTGCCACCTGATTTATAGTTTATAGAAATGAATTAACTGTTACCTAGAAAATGTAACCATAGTGAAACAAAAACAATGATTAATCAATGTATTCTGAATACCATGTGATTGTAACTTAGTGTGTGTGCATAAAAAAAAAGCTAGACCAGCATTTTAGCAGAGATGCCTGGCAGTAAATGCTAATGAGAGAATAAAGAGAAAGAAAAAAATTCGGCTCTCTCACTCGATTCGTGCCGACGCCGTCTCTTCCTGTGGGACCCCTGGATTCCCCCTGGGGCTGGGCTGGACCCTGGCACATTTTCAAAATAAAAATTTTGTTATCTCATGCAATTTTTGTGTACCTCTCATTTGTAAATAAAAAAGTATTGTTATTAGCAGAATCTCAAATATGTACTCACATATGATGATCTTCTAATAGGACAATTTATAGGTATTTTTATTTATTCCTTATGTTTAAAAATTTTTCAAACTGTGGTATTCCTCAAAACGTGGATGCAGGCAAAGTGGTTAGTTACATTCAATGCACATCACCCTGTGTGCCTCTGTTTATGCTCCCTTCTTGTAGCATACTGACATCCGAAGCATTTGGTTGTGGCTTATCCTTTGAGGCTGTTGCGGGGACTGGCTTTGGGAAGTGATGCCCTGAAAGATGAAGGCTGTCTCCTACTGATGATGGTTGGCCTCCTCTGGGTGATTTCCTCTCTTTCACAAACTCCTCCAAAATCTGACCAATGAGCTTCAGTCTGAAGTCAGATAGCCATGGTCTTCTTCCTGTCTTCATCTGATACATAGTGTATGTGTTCAAAACAGCAATGTAATTTCATGAAAAAAGAGTTTTGTATACAATTTCATGGTTTTTCTTACATTTCCTGTGAAACTTATTTGCATGTCAGCCTTGTCAATCAAACCCATAATCTCATTATACCTAACCACACTTAGTGGCTTGGTAATGCTTTGCCCAGTAATGTAATTAATCACTTTTGCCAGTTTCAATCATCAAGTCCTCATGAACTGTAGTTAGCATGTTGACCTGTCTTTTTAACACCATCTTTGAGCTAACATAATTGTAGTATGTCTTGAGACACATTCGCTCTTTTTTATATTCTCCAGCTCAAAGTTTAAAGATGTACATGTATCATCATACTCTGGATGGTCAGAAGACATGAGTACATACATGAATGTTTGTATTACTCAAAGGGTTAACCAGTACCTTAAATAAATTTTACAAGATCTAGGTGGGACAAAACCCAAATGATGTAGGCAGAGGATTTCTATTGCACTTAGAATAGCAGAAATTTCAGACAGACAGATAGATGAGACAGACAAGAGCTTTCAAACTGACACTGACTTTTCCTATTTCACAGACCCGAGTACAATTTGACATGCAAACAAGACAATTACAGTACAGAGACATGAGCCTTAAACATAAATAAAAACTGATTAAACCCAACTGCAGAGTTGCTACTTGACCCTCAACACAGAGCATAGTAATCAGTATGGCAAGACCTTACAGAGTACAAAACAAAAAAAACAAGTTTAGTATACAAAATTTTATTATATTTAAGTTTAAATTATTGCTCCTTACATATTTCAATTTTAAAGCAATAATTCCTAGAGCATTTAAATACAGGAATGAAACTATTTTATTTAGTTCAATATTAGAGACATTTCCATTTTTTGTACGCAAGAACTTAATTTAAGCCTCAAAAGAGCCATATCTTGGCTATCCTAGATTGACATCGTTTCATAGATTTATAATCATAGATTGACCACTTACCCAGAATTCACCTTGGGGATGGGCTATCCTTAGAAATAGATGGTGTGTTACCTATTCTGTTACTATATCAGACAAAAACTGAAATATAAACTAGAATCAGATAAACAAGGGAGGAATCTCTAACTTGTTATGTGATACCACAACCCAGATTTCAGTGCACAACCAGACCAGAAAGATGCCTGCCTGATCTCAATCAGAGTTTCTGGTGTCAGAAGCACTGGAGGATGGAACTAGCAGAACTTCCCTGAGTAAATAAACACTTGGCAGCTGCTTGGGAAGTACCGTAGTCAGATCTTCCAGTGTCCTCTAGTATGAGAATAATTTTAAGGCAAAGAAGAAACAAAATAATAATTCAGAGGATTGTAGCCAAAACATTCAAAAAATCAGAAAAAAATCAGGATCTAGTCTAGTTTCTGATATTTATAACTGAGTGCTAATGGATTTTACTAAAATATAATTTTTCTCCCTAAAATTACCCTAACTTTTTTTAAAAAGCCAAATTAAGATTATCTTAATTACACTATTAAATCCAGTCTTAACTTGGCCTGGTAATTTGCACAAATGCAACAAGAATAACAATTGGTCATATTGGCTTTTTACGATATGCTTTGCTAGGACTTTATAAGGAATTTTCAGATTTAGCTTTAATTAGTCCCACCAGGCAAACACAAAAGCCAAGCTACAAACTTGCCATTAGGAGGCTCTGCCTGCAATCTTTCTGAAAATTTTCTTCTATACCACAGTGTAAAGCCAGTAGCCACAGTCACCAACAGCTGCCTGGCCCATGCAGGTTCGCATTTGATTTGGGCAGATGGTAATGAAACAATAGAGCCAAGAACTGGTGGGCCATTAGCTTTAATCCTAGCTTTCACTCAGTGGGCAAGAAATACACACAGTGGGAAAATACTCCCCTTTCCATTCAGGGCTCCCAAACCACTGACTCATTTGAGTTTCCTAAAATCAAAGATTTGTACCTCACCAGCTTTATTCACCCCTGTTCCCCATCTCATTCTCTCTGCACAAACTCTGCACAAACTGGCTTCTCCTTCAGCACTCCACCAACTTGGCTGCTTCTCTCCTCCACGTGGCCTTTCTCTGCTCTTCCCCAGCATGAGCTCCTCTGCCCATTTTATAGTGTAGAAAACAAAACCTTTAATCCAATATATAAACAAGAAAGTCTCTGATACAAAGTCACTTATCTGAGGCATAATGGGATTCTTCATGAGAGTGAACCACCCCACATCATACAACAGTCAAGGGTGTGGGGAAAAGCTTAGTATTAAAACTAAGCATTAGGCTATAATGACCCTGCCTGCATACAGCCTGTCCCCCACACACAATGCAAACTATAAGCAAGCAAACATATATATCATATTTACAAACTTATTTGACCAACATTCCACCCCTTTTGCTTGCTTCACAATCTAAAGCACAGGTATTCCTGCACAAGGAAATTAGGCTCATTACAAAAATTACAACAACATGACAAATCATACAATTTCAACAAATTACAAAGGTACATTTAACCAGTCTCTGAGCACTTTGCCAAAAGCACAAAATGTCCTCGGCCTTCTTTCTAGCCATGGGAAAAGCTTCCCGAGGCAGGGGAGAGAGCCTCCAGTAAAGCGACTCCCTACCCCCATCATGGTATTTCACATTGTCCAAAATCCGTAAGTCCATTCAACGAAGGAGCCAGTGCTCACTCCGGTCATAGTCCAGGAATCAGTTTATGCACATGGGGCATTAGCCACCCCCTCATCCCTGCCATCCTGGCAGGTCTTACACTGTTCCAAGGAGGAGCACGTGGCAATGGCAGTCAGCTTTTCCATCTCTGCTCTGGAGAGCATGATGTCATTCACCCCTATGTCCCAAAATCGCAGACCTACCAGGGGCATAGTAGGTACTCCTTGCTGCTGGGCTCTCATCTTCTGGAGACTGTGGATTGCAACTCCAGACTGATTCTCCTCATCCTCCAAAGAGGAACTGAAAACATCAACTCCTGCTGCCAGGCTTAAGCCCTGAGCCACTACCACCTTCTGCTCTGCGGGCCTTGCAGCCCCAGGCCCAGCCACAGCCCCAGCCTTCTGCCATTGCTGGCTCTCTACAATGTCTAGGGCATGCTGCAACTCACAAACCTGTGATTACTTATCCAACAGCTGCTCCATTTCCAGGCAAATCTCATGAACCTGATCGACCTCCTCCAGTGCTTGCTCCAGCTCCAGGGTCAGCACCTTTTTCTCCCACGTTTGCTCCAGCTCCTTCAACTGCTCAGCTTGCAGGTCCAATGCAGCCTCTTCCACAGAGCTCTCGGTTTCCTCACACATGTTTGTAAAAGTCAGCCAGTTTACGGCCCCCAAAATGATAGCCATGGGGAACCATAATAGCAGCCAGTCCTCTACTCCACTTCTCAAAGGTGGTGGTGGCTCCATACTGATCTGTATCAAATTCTGCTGACTACAGCAAATGTAAAGCCAGTAGCCACGGCCACCATCAGAGCCGCCTGGCCTGTGAAGGTTTGCATCTGATTCGGACAGACAGTAATGAAACAATGGAGCCAAGAACTGGTGGGCCATTAGCTTTAATCCTAGCTTGCACCCGGCGGGCAAGAAATACACACAATGGGAAAACACTTCCCTTTCCATTCAGGGCTCTCAAAGCCACTGCCTCATCTGAGTATTCCTAGAATCAAAGGTTTGTACCTCACCAGCCTTTTTCACCTCTGTTCCCCATCTCATTCTCTCTGCACAAACTGGCTTCCCCTTCAGCACTCCACCATCTTGGCTGCTTCTCCTCTTCTCCATGTTGCCTTTCTCTGCTCTCTCCCAGCATGACTCCTCTATCCCATTTTATAGTATAGAAATCAAAACCTTTAATCCAATATACAAACAAGGAAGTCTCTGATACAAAGTCACTTATCTGAGGCATAATGGGATTCCTCATGAGAGTGCACCACCCACATCATGCACCAGTCAAGGGTGTGGGGAAAAGGATGCTATTAAAACTAAGCCTTAGCTATAATGACCAGACCTGCTTACAGCCTGTCCCCCACACCCAATGTGAGCAAACATATATATCATATTTACAAACTTATTTGACCAACACACAGTTATAACAAGTTTGTGGCCTCAATGTGGTAGCAAGTACTTGGGTTCAATGTAATTCAGTACCTACATTTTGATAAGCTCAAATTCTTTCTGCTATATTAGTGTGCTACCCCTTTAGAGGAGCCAAGATCTTTTGGCAATCAGCATTTGTGGTCTCGTAAGCCAACTATATGATCAGCACCTTTGCTGCTTGTTCTGCCTGTTGTGAAATGGCAGTTTGCAGGTGATTAATGAAATCAATACACGGTTCATTAGGTTTCTGATGGATGCTTGTAAAAGAGCCCATAGAAGCCCTGGTATCTGGAATCTGAACCCATGCCTTAAAAGCCACCATAAAAACCTGAGAAAAGGCCCTGGCCGGTTGGCTCAGTGGTGGAGCGTCGGCCTGGTGTGCAGAAGTCCTGGGTTCGATTCCTGACCAGGGCACACAGGAGAAGCACCCATCTGCTTCTCCACCCCTCCCCCTCTCCTTCCTCTCTGTCTCTCTCTTCCCTCCCGCAGCCGAGGCTCCATTGGAGCAAAAGATGGCCCGGGCGCTGGGGATGGCTCCTTGGCCTCTGCCCCAGGCACTGGAGTGGCTCTGGTCGCAACAGAGCGACGCCCCGGAGGGGCAGAGCATCGCCCCCTGGTGGGCAGAGCGTCACCCCCTGGTGGGCAGAACGTCGCCCCCTGGTGGGCGTGCCGGGTGGATCCCGGTCGGGTGCATGTGGGAGTCTGTCTGACTGTCTCTCCCCGTTTTCAGCTTCAGAAAAGTACAAAAAAAAAAAAAAAAAAAAACCTGAGAAAAGGTATTGTGGTTCATGCAGTTCTGAACCTGGGGAGTGCCATAAACCCCAGCCCCTACTGAGCATATCAACACAAACTGGAACTCCTGCATTCAAATTCTCTACAGTTTGTGTCTGAGCTACATCGTGGTATTCTTGTTGCCAGACACTATATTGAACAGTGGTGTTTCCTGCTTTCACAAACCCTTCTCAGTCCCATGGGGTCATTCTACTTCCTGTGCCAGTTGCCTCAACTATTCCTTTGATAAATGTGCTTTGTACCCCATTTTAGTAATACTTTTCCTGAATTCCTTACAGACATAAAAAGGGAGACTCTCATGTCTAACAGGCTGTCTGGGCAGGCAGATTACTGGGAATGCCTGAAAAGAATCTTCGAGGAGCTCCAAACCCTCATGCAAATATCTATCATTATACTTTTGGGTTATGGTGGAGGCAGTGGTGATGATAATTCTGGCTCAGAGGGAGCCTTGGGGGTTAAGGGAGTAGCTGGTGGGGTTGGGGCTCATCAGGAGGGGAATCTGGTGATTTCTGCCCTGAATCAGGCAGAATGTCAATCAACAATGATTTCATGTTGTTAAATGTTGTACAGTCACCAGCCCTAATGAGTTGTGGAGCCAGCACTTCATTCACTCACAGTCTTCAATGTCTAGGCTCCCTTATTTCGTATACCAAGGATACTGTTGATAGACTACAATAAGTAACTTTATGCATTGCTTATTGGTGGCTTTACACCCCACACTAAGGAGAAGGCCATGAAGTTGGAGCTTATGGTTGCACTGCTCCAGGGTCAAAGATTTCCACATGCTAGAGGGCAAATAAAGGAGAAGTGGAGAAGTAGGGGAGTCTCCTGGTCTATATGACCTCACCAAAGATGTTCAGAGGCTACTCTTGCATCATCTGTGTCCCACTTACCTGTATGTGTTGGATGTCCTTTCCTTTGTCAAGTTTTGGGAGATCGTTTCACCATTGGTGTTGGTCAAATAAGTTTGTAAATATGATATATATGTTTGCTTGCTTATAGTTTGCATTGGGTGTGGGAGACAGGCTGTAAGCAGGCAGGGTCCTTATAGCCTAAGGCTTAGTTTTAAGACTAAGCCTTTCCCATCCTTTTAATACTAAAATCTTTTCAAAACTAAGCTTTTCCCTACACCCTTGACTGTTACATGATGTGGGGTGGTGCACTCTTATAAGGAATCCCATTTATGCCTCAGATAAGTGACTTTGTATCAGAGACTTCCTTATTTGTATATTAGCTTAAAGGTTTTGATTTCTACACTATAAAATGGGGAGGCCGGGGGCTTGTTCTTTCTCTCTCGGTTCCTGAAATTAGCATTGCAGCAGAGAGGCAGCCAAGATGGCAGATTGCTGAAGGAGAAGCCAGTTTGTGCAGAGTTTGTGCAGAGAGAAGGAGATGGGGAACAGAGGTGAATAAGGCTGGTGAGATACAAACCTTTGATTTTAGGAAACTCAAATGAGTCAGTGGTTTGGGAGCCCTGAATGGAAAGGGAAGTGTTTTCCCTCTGTGTGTGTTTCTTGCTCACCAGGTGCAGGCTAGGATTAAAGCTAATGGCTCACCAGTTCTTGGCTCTGATGTTTCATTACCATCTGTTTGAATCAAATGCGAACTTGCAGTGGCCAGGTGGCTGTGATGGTAGCCGTGGCTACTGGCCATACAATTGGGTTTCCATTTCTCACACAGAAACCACTTATCGCTGAGACAATGACTTCTCAGAGACCACATGGCATGCACTGAGGAGCCAGGGGAGACTGCCTCACAATCCCCTATAAAGGTTTCATGAAATGGTCCTGACTCCCAGTCCTCATGGATATTTACGATTCAAAATAGAAGCAGAGACAAAAATGAGAAAGTCAGAAAGCAGACAAGAGAATGAGAAGAGAAAGAGAAAGTCAAGAAGGGGAACTTCTTTAGAAAAGATTGAAGGATAAGCAAAGTAACTCAACTGTCCCCATGTATTGATTAATCAGAATTGCTAAATCTATCCCTACTGTGCTGTGTCAGCACAGTACTGTGTTCAGTACTTTTGTCAGTAAGATCACTGTGGCCTTTGCCTCAGGGCACTGACTCTGTCCTTGTTTTACTTTCCTATTCAGGACCTCTACAGTAACACATTCGGTAAGTTTTATGATTTTAGGGATTTTTTTTTTTACATTATATTAGATGGCATTGTTATATTTCTCAACTTTGTGAAGGTTTGTTTATTAGATTCTTCTTTCAGCTTTTATTAGTTCTTTGATCAGTAAAAATCCCCTGGAAGGTTAATCAAGGCTAACTTAATACCTGTAATGGATTTTACATGGGCAGAATATTACTAGGGAATGAAAAATAACATAAAAACCATTTTAATATTTTAGTAACTTTTCTATGACGTATGATCATTTTTCCTGAGCATAGGAGTATTATATTTTTAGGAAGTTTAAACTCAGTTACTTAGCTAAGAGAAGTAAGTGTTATTAAATATGTGTTTACTACATTTGAAGCAATTTATACTGCAGTGTTATCTTGATATAGCTGGCACACTTTTGAACTTCCTCATAATTATGGAGATTTGCTCATTCTTGTTAATGTGCCACTAAAATCTAGATCAAGATACACATTAAAATATTTTGTTTTGGGGGTAGAAGACCTAAGGATGGTTAATAAATCCTACATTAATTTATTTATACAGAGAACTTTCTCATTCTAAGCACCTCCTATAAGCCAGGCATGGAACTAAAGCATTATTTAGGTATTAGTAAAATTACTTCTCAACAGATTTATGGGGTCCATTTTAAGATTAGTAACCCAAGCCTCAAATCCCATAGCTGATAATATCAAGGTACATACTATTTGACTCCATAAGATAAGCTCTTTCTACTTCAGTTCCACAAGTCCATTTATCTTATTTTTATTATGCTACCATTTTTATTGCATAGTTTGATTGCTTCTTCCATCTCCTTTGGAACTCAATATATATATATATATATATATATATATATATATATATATATATATATATATATTTTTTTTTTTTTTTTTTTTTTGACAGAGAAAGTGAGAGAGTTAGAAAGAGGGACAGATATAGACAGACAGACAGAAAGGGAGACAGATGAGAAGCATCAATTCTTCATTGCAGCTCCTTAGCTGTTCATTGATTGCTTTCTCATATGTGCCTTGACCAGGGAGCTCCAGCAGAGTGAGTGACCCCTTGCTCAAGCCAGTGATCTTGGGCTTCAAGCCAGTGACCTTTGGGCTCAAGCCAGTGACCATGGAGTCATGTCAATGATCCCAGGCCCACACTAGTGACCCTGTGCTCAAGCTGGTTACCTCTGGGTTTTAAACCTGAGTACTCAGCATCCCAATTTGACAGTCTAGCCACTGCATCACTGCCTGGTCAGGCTAGATCTCAATCTCTTTTCATAAGCTTGTTCTCACTCTCCTGCCTTTTTCTGCAAAAGTATTTTAATTATATTTCTTTCTTTTTTTTTCTAGACTTCTATAAGTTGTTTACATTTTTCCTCATTCTTATTATTTATTTAACTACTCCACTTATTTAAGTTTTCCTCTTTCCCATAAGAAATATCTTTTTCGGCCCTAGCTGGTTGGCTCAGTGGGTAGAGCATTGGCCTGATATGCAGATGTCCCAGGTTTATCCCTGGTCAGGGAACACATCAGAAGCAACAATCTGCTTCTCTTCCCCTTTCTCTCCTCCTCCTCTCCCTCTTCTCCTCTTGCAGCCAGTGACTGAATTGATTTGAGCATTGGCCTCAGGCAGAGGATAGCTAGGTTGATTTGACCATTGGACCCAGATGGGCAGTTGCCAGGTGGATAGTGGTCAGGGCTCATGCAAGAGTCTGTCTCTCTATATTCCCTCCTCTTACTTAAAAAAAACACACACAAAAACTCTTTTTCTTTACTTCACTAGCTTATAACTTTCCTTAACATATCTTTCCTTTCTTGTTTCTTTTATGTTAAATAATAACATAAAAGAGTTATTTTAGAATAAATATGTTATATTATTCTAGCAAAGTAAAAATAATATCTGAATGTAATATCTATGAAAATTATGGCTCATGAAAAGTCAAAGTACAATTACTCAGGGACTATGTAACAATTTAAGGAACTACAAAACTATGGTTTTTGTAGACCCTTAAATTTGTGGGAAGCTAAACTTTTTTTTTATTCTAGGGGAGAATTTTTTAGCTGTCAATGATCCTGAAAGTGTACTGCTGATAAAAGAGTATTAGTATGCCTTGGTCCACCTATCCATTTTAACCATCATTTATCTTCCTATCTATCTATCTCTATTGTTTACTGTTCTTTCAATCTAACATTCTATCATCTGTGTAGATCAATGAGTCTCAATATGCCTAGACTACCTCTTATAAAATAATTTGAAATGCAAGATATGTTATAATTATTTTAACTCATATTTCAAAATGTCAGATATCAGGAAAATATTGAATTTTTTGTTAATTTTTAAAGTTAAAATTTAGAGTTTCTCACAAATAGTTATCACTGTTATTTTTTGGGTTTTTGTTTGTTTGTTTGTTTGTTTTTTCTGAAGTGAGCAGCAGGGAGGCAGAGAGACAGACTCACACAAACACCCAATCGGGATCCACCTGGCATGCCCACTAGGGGGCGATGCTCTGCCCATCTGGGCCATTGCTGTGTTGCAACTGGAGCCATTCTAGTGTCTGAGATGGAGGCCACAGAGCCATCCTCAGGGCTCGGGTATCACTGTTATGTTTTTAAAATAAAACATAAATATTAAATGAATATTTTATAAAAAATTATACTGATGAAGCAGATAAAGGCTTACTAGATTTTAAAATTTTAAGCAAAATATTAAAACACAAAATGTTACTACAATGTTAATAAAACTTCTTGTAAAAAATATACATTATTATTTCTTACAGAAAGTACACATTCCTAAAAAGTGTTGTAATCTACTCCATGTTAGAAAAAAAATAAAATCTGATCCTTCCAGGATTATTAAAATCGTTCTAATATCATTATTTAAACAGCAATAAAACTTAATGAAACATAACAATAATCACTGAGTGTTTCAGTATGTGCTATTAATAAAATTAAGTGTAATCCTTTGAATATTAAATTATTTCATAAAGTATATAGTGGCCATGGAGAAGATTTTAAGTATATCATCTTATAATAGATTTTCCCTCCAAAATTGCTTAAAAATATTTTGTTAGCTATCTGGTATTTGGTTAAATATAAAAGATTAAATTAATAAAATTTAAATATCAAGATAGAACAAGATATGATATTGAACAATATTATCTTTTGGTTGAATAAATTTGAAACTTCAAATAGTGCCATGAAAAGCCCCATGATAAACCCATTAAAATTACAGGGAATTGTGAGAATATATAAACATATTTTAAAAAAAAGTTGCTTGCTAAGTGTTGGGAAAACAGCTGGGTTAGGTTTGCTAACTTGCACTTTGCATGATTAATGCATGAGCACGTGGTAGAGCCCCGTGTGTATAGCCTCTGTAAGGGCACAGGTGCTTACCCTTGGCACGGATTTCTTGCCTGCCACTATGAGGGGCCATTTTCCTCTTTGCTCACCTGCTGCTGTGAGAAGTGCCCCCCCCCCCGGCTTGTTTGCTCACTATTGCGAGAATCTAATAATAAACGGGAATGGCTCAGTGCTTTCCGGCTCTGCAGTTTCTTTACTGTCTGCCTGAACACAATGTGAACCTGCCTGGCCTTGGCCACTGGCATTACAATGAGAATGTTATTTTGCAACATTGAAAGAGTTATGGGTGTAAAATTCACTCAAAGCATATCTGTAAGGAGTAGAAGTCATAGGAAAATTTGTAGGCACATTTAAAGGGAACTAAGCATATGTTAATTTAAAAGATGTGCAGTATGCCTCAAGAAAAGAATACTATGAAATGGTTTAAAATGTAACCGCTTATCTTGTTCACCCTGTAGCATGAGGTATGTAATAATATGGGGTTCTATTTGATTATATAAAAGGGAGACATAGTGCCTTGTGCTGTAGGGAACTGAGTACTTGATTTTAATCACCTGGTTGACATAACTCTATTCAGGTGTAAAAGTGGAACTGCATCTTTTCTGCTCCCACATATCTTTACAGAGTAAAGTAATGTTGGCTGAGATGCCAACACTACTTTACTTGAATATCATGATAATATGATTTGGGTTACTTGGGGAATACAAGAGCCCATTTGATAAACTTTCTACTCAGTTTTTTTATTAAAACACATCTAGGAGCAAGTGAAAAGTCTTTTTCACAGGTGCTAATCAGCTGTATAGAACAGGCAAAGGGAATTTTTTTCCCTCTCACAGTCATAGCTCTTTCATAGTTCTATGAAGTAGTTTTTAGATCATCTTATATACCAAGGGGCTTTGTGCTGCTCCTTTTTGTCCTTTTTGACCCTCAAATAAAACAGAAACTCTCTATCATGATATTTTTCACATGTTCAGCTTATGGGGCCATAAGATGATGCTACCAATATATTTTTAAGCTTCACACAATTACCCTCAACCCCAGTAAAGCACAGAGTAGCATAAGAGTATTTATGACTTGTCCCAATGAAAACTACTGTCTCAGGCAGCCCAACAGGAGAACAAACATTATGCAATGCTTATAGAAAATATAAAGGGACAATGTAGAGCTAACATATTTAAACATCTCATAACTGCACCTTTGGATTTACTGTAAATTCTTCCAACTTGGATTTTCTGCTCTGAAGTTAAGCTGTGTGGTTCCTCTGCAGGTTACTGAAGAGGAAATTATTTTTCTGTTTGTCTACAACCTATTATTTTCCAAACAAAATGATCATCCTGCATTATATAAATTTAAGGAAGGGTGGTTAAATTAAACCACACAAATCCAAGGACATTTCACAATATATTGCCACTTTGTCCTACTAAGCCAGACCATTTAATATGTTTAAAGTAAACACAATCACATATTATGGCACAATTTTGAAGGAGATTTTTAGTTTTCAAATCGTTTTTTCCTGTGCTTTATTTTATTACAATAAAGCATCAATTTTTTTTCTTTTGCATTGTTTATCAGAGCACTTAAAATGTCACTGTTCTAAAAATTTATAATAGCAAAAAAAGTATTTAGGGTAAGAAATGAAAAAACAGAACAAAGAGTGGCTTTATAGGGAGTGTCTGCTATCTATAGGGAATAAGGGTTAAATTAAAAATATAGCAAAAAGCCTAATATAATGTTTAAATTACAAACTCTTCTCATTCATAAGCATTATGTTTATAAAGGCTATGACCTTTTGCTCGTTAGATTACATGTAGAAACATGTAGGTTTTAGTATTAATTTTAGTAGAAATGACATTGTATTTATGATTTTAATTAATTAATTAATTAATTTTTAATTAAGTGAGAAGCTGGGAGTCAGACAGACAGACACCTGTATGCGCCTCAACCAGGATAAACCTGACAAGCCCTCTAACAGGTGGTGCTCTGCCTATCTGGGGCCACTGCTCCATTGCTTGGCAACTGAGCTATTTGAGGACCTGAGACGAGGCAATGGTATCATTTTCTGCTCCCAGGGCCAACTTGCTTGAGCCATTTGAGCTATGGCTTTGGGAAGGAAAGAGAGAGAGAGAGAGGGTGGAGAAATAGAAAAGCAGATGGTCGCTTCTCCTGTGTGCCCTGACCGGGAATTGAACCTGGGACTTCCACACACTGGACTGATGCTCTACCACTGAGCCAATCTGCCAAAGCCTGTTGTATTTATGATTTTAAGTTGCAGCATTTTCAAAGTCAATTCAATGTACTGTATTTCATTTTCGTACTTTCATTTTAATCTGCCAACAGATACTAAACAGAATTATTAGAACAATATTCTTAAAGAGGCAGCCTGTCTTTTCAGTTGAATTTTAACTTTGTGAAGATAAATAGAAAGACCAAATGTGTGTGTTTGTGTGTGTGTGTGTGTGTGTGTATGTAACTCAGGCATAAAGTTTTATAATTACTCAATAACTTAATGTATCTTCAAAAATGTTTGTACATATAGATATACATAGAAAGAGGTATTTTCACACAGAGGCACACACAAACATTCATATGTATAATTAGTTTTACAAGGAATTATTTTAGAAAACAAAATTGAAATATATTCTTTTTACAAATTAAATATTCAGAAAAAATAGGAAATATTTTATTTTTTGACTTGGTTTCCTACCCTGGACTACATTAATACTTAACACTCACTTCCTACTTCTTCCACCTATTCATACAATGCCATTTATTTATTCTCCCATATAAGTTGATGAGAAAACAAAATTAAAAATGATTATGCAACAATTATAAGAATTGATAAAAATATGAGCACACTGCTAGCAGATATGTAAGTACAGATATATAGATAGATTTAGTAAATTTGTTGAGTCTGATATAATGGTAAAGACGTAAAATTTTCTATTTTTCAAACAATGCTAAAATCAGTTGAAAGAAACTATACCTAAAACTTTCTAGCCTATAATAGCATTGAAAATGGCAAAGGCAAATAAAAAACACTTCATTTCAAAGACTGATGAAGGCTTTCTGGATAAGAACAAATAAATAAAAAATCAAAACCTGGAAATAGAAAAAGAGAAATCAAATACTAATAAAAATAAAATAAAACATATATAAAACTTGGAGGGAAAAGATAAGGGCAGCAAAAATTTATTAAGGTAATCTTAGAATCAGAGCTAGAAAAAGAAGATATTGGAGATGACGTCAGAGTAATGGCGGAGTAGGAAGCGATACCGATAAATCTCCCCCAAAACTCAACAACATCTTCAACCAGAACAGAAAAACCTATACTTGGAGCCTCCAGATGCTTCACAATACACCCGAAGGTATGGTCGAGTGAAAAATTGGCTAAATATATAACCAAATCCTGAAGGAAATAGGGAGTAAGAAATGCTCCGCCTTCCTCACTAACCTAAACAGGGCGGCTTTCTCTGGTAACTGTGAATATAGAAACTGAGGCGGGCAAAGGGGGTGAATACATCCAGGCCGCGCACAAAAGGCCGAACCAGGCTGTGGCACGGAGATCCTAGCGGAGGAAAAACTGTTCCTGTGGCAAGCCGGGCAATACAAGCTAACACTCGCGCCAAACCCAAACAAAGAAAGACAAGCGGAGCAGCCATTTTACCCGTTCTCCTGGTTGGTGCGCAGTTAGTGGGCGAGAGATCTCTTCCTAAGCCCCAGAAGTGGGTGTCCGTGTAGCCCCACAGAGAGGCAGGGTCAGAGGCCTTTCTGTGGGCCGAGGGCAGAGTCTCTGGGCAGCCCCAGCGCCCTGGGAAAGCCGCGCACGGGAGGGAGCGAGAACTAATTCCAACAGTGGAAATTTTCCGTGCTGGTGAGGGTTTCACTCAGGGAAACGCGGCCGGCCTCATATCCTGGTGTG